>NC_073694.1:23260505-24626755 GCF_029784165.1 Wyeomyia smithii | reverse complement strand
AAAAACAAAAAAAAACAAAATGTCGAGAAACACAATTGAAGAAAATAAAAAAAAACACAGCAATTTATAAATAGGAATAGTGGAGAAATAAAAAATTGAGAGCTAGCTTACAGTATTACAGAAAACAAAATCAAAAACGGACAAAAAAGCAGTATAATAATTGAGCACAACATACAGGTCGGACTCGATTATATAGAGACTCCATTATATATTGACTCGATTATATATGATTCGATTATTCATGTAGGCTTGGAAACTACCGAACCGATTGGCGTGAAATTTTGTATAAAGGGGTTTTAGGAGCCGGGAAAGGAGACAAAGATAGTTTGAGACCCTTCCCTCTTCTGAAAGGAAGGGGTCCCATACAAATGAAATACTAATTTCTGCATATCTCGAGAACTAACCAAGTAAATGGAACCAAATTTGGCAGGTGGATGTTTTTGGGGATAACAAATATATCCATAATGGTTTGACACCCCACCCTCTTCTATAAAGGAGGGGTCCCATACAAATGAAAAACAAATTTCGCACAGCTCGAGAACCAATCAAGCAAACACAATCAAATTTGGCAGGTGAATGTTTTTAAGGGTAAAAAACATGTCCATAATGTTTCGACACCCTTCCTACTCCTGGCATGTCTCCAAATACCATTTTGAAATCCATGATGGCGACTTCCGGTTTCTGAAAAACAGTGGCAAATGACCAAATACCACCCAACATGGGTATTTCTGGAATTTTTATGATGCACTGAAGCCACAAATCGACCTCAGACAACACTTTGAATTGTAAAATGGCGACTTCCGGTGTCTGGAAAACAGCCGAAAATGATCAAATACCACCAAACATGAGTGTTTCTTTAACCAGAATGACGCTCAGAGGCCAGAAATAGTCTCCTAATGCCATTTTGAAATCCAAGATGGCAACTTCCGGTTTCTATAGAACAGCGGAAAATGACCAAATACCACACAATATGGGTACTTCTGGAATCGTAATGATGCACTGAAGTCACAAATCGACCTCAGACAACATTTTGAATTGTAAGATGGCGACTTCCGGTGTCTGGAAAACTTCCAAAAATGGTCGATTTCCATCCAATATGAGTATCTCCGCAACCGCACAGAAACTAAAAATCGATCACAGACACCATTTTGAATTTAAAGATGGCGACTTCCGGTGGCTGGCAAACAGCCGAAAATGACCAAATACCATTCAATATAAATGTTTCCGGACCCAGAATGACACCTGGAAGTCAAAAATTAATTTCACATACCATTTTGAAGTCCAAAATGCCGACTTTCTGTTTCTGAAAAACAGCCAAAAGTGACCAAATACCACCCAATATGAGCATCTCCGGAACCAGAATGATGCAAGGAGCTGAAAAGTGACCTCAGACACCATTATGAATTGTAAGATGGCAGCCTCCGGTTTCTGGAAAACAACCGAAAATGACCAAATACAATCCAACATGGGTGTTTCTTAAACCAGAATGACGCTCAGGGGCCAGAAATTGTCTCCAAATGCCATTTCAAAATCCAAGATGGCGACTTACGGTTTCTAAAAAATAGCCTTAAGTGACCAAATTCCACCCAATATGAGTATCACCGGAACTAAAATGATGCCAGGAGCTAAAATTTGACCTCAGAATGAATTGTAAAATGGCAACTTCTGGGAAACAGCCGAAAATAACCGAATCCTACTACATATAGGCATTTCCGTGATCGAAATGTGGTAAGGAAGCCAAGCAGCCAAGATGACCTATTTCAGTTTCTGGAAAACAACGAAAATAACTGGAATGCACCCAATATATTTCCGGAATAGAGGTGATGTACAAAAGCCAAAAGTCGAGGATGTTGTCATTTCGATAAAACCAATCATTTCAAACGATATAAACAAATCGCAAGGAATCAATGAATTTGAAAGGTTTAAAATTAATAAATAAAATACTAGAATAGGCGGGACGAAGTTTGCCTGGTCAGCTAGTACTTAAAATAAAATACCTGAATAAAAATAATTTCAAAAATTAAAAAAATTTACAAATTAAATTTTTTTAAATTTTAGAAATTAAATACAAACAAGTTGACAAATCTACATATACTTTTATAATTTTTTTTTAAATAATTATTCTTTACATTTGACTGCAACTACACCACGAATAACTACAAGATAGGTTTTTTTTTTTGTAAGGAATGTGTTTTTTGACTTTTGGGGGATGAGTTAAAAATAAAATTCTTTTTATTTATTCGAGAACAACAAATCATTTATGAAAAATAAAAATAAAACTTTTTTTTCTCTCATTCGATTATATATTAAATTCGATAATATATATAGTGAAAAAAAAATCGGAGACTATATTTAATCGAGTCCGACCTGTATAACTTGATTCATTTTAAAAAAAAAAAACTTTATTTATAGATAGGGGAGGAATACCAGTTATGGCAATACCTAAAAACCTAAATTAATCCACCTAGCAGTCAGACCCAGCCTTTCTCATTCAATTTTTTATTTGTAAAAATAGATTTACATGAACGCTTCAATCTAATAAATGTATATTCACTCTTTAGGTTCTAAAACATTGATGTTGTAATCTTTACATATAAAAATGTAGTCCGGTCTGTCAGTCTGTCTGATCCATATAGGCCCGAAAACTACTGAACCGATCGACGTGAAAATTTGTATGTAGGGGTTTTTGGTGCCGATAATGGTTCCCATGATAGTTTGAGACCTCTCCCTCTTCTGGAAAGGAGGGGTCTAATACAAATGAAACATGAATTTCTGTACAACTCAAGAACAAACCAAGCAAATGAAACCGAATTTGGCATGTGGATGTTTAAAAGGGTAACAAATATGTCCATAATAGTTTGACGCCCCTCCTTCTTCTGGAAGTACATGTTTCTTCACAAATTTTTGCACATCTCGCGAACTAATCAACTAAATTGAACCATATTGGCAGGTGAATGTTTTTAGTGGTAACAAATATGTAATCGACCTCAGACAACACTTTGGATTGTAAGATGGCAACTTCCGGTTTCTGGAAAACAGCCGAAAATGGCCGATTTCCACCCAATATAATAATATCCGGATCTAGAATAATACACAGGAGCTAAAATTGACCACAGATAGCATTTTAAATTCTAAGATGGCGACTTCCGGTTTCTGAAAACAGCAGAAAATGACCAAATACCACCCAATATGAGTTTTTCTTTACCCAGTATGCCGTTCAAAATCCAGAAAATGTCTCCAAATGCCATAATGAAATCCAAAATGGCGACTTCCGGTGTCGGAAAAACAGCGGCAAATGACCAAATACCACCCAATATGGGTATTTCCGGAACCGTAATGATGCACTGGAGCCACAAATCGACTTCAGACAACATTTTGAATTGTAAGATGGCAACTTCCGGTTTCTGGAAAACAGCCTGAAATGGACGATTCCCATTGAATATTAGTATTTCTGGAACCAGAAAGATGCACAGAAGCTAAAAATTGATCACAGACACAATCTTGAATTTTAAGATGGTGACTTCCGGTGTCTGGCAAACAGCCGGAAATGACCAAATATCACCCAATATGAGTTTTTCTTTAACCAGTATCCTAAATACCATTTTGAAATCCAAGATGGCGACTACCGGTTTGTGAAAAACAGCCTAAAATAAACAAATACTATCCAATATGAGTATTCTTGGAACCAGAATGATGCAAGGAGCTAACAATTGACCTCAGGCACCATTTTGAATTGCTAAATGGCATCTTATATGCAACAGCCGGAAATGACCGAATAATACTCAGTATGGATATTTCCGTAAACGTGGTGATTAGGGTGAGGAATCGTTATATGGAAAAATCGAAACTTGATACCAGAACCAAGTTTTTTTTTGTTCTATTTGAAGCACCAAAGAATTGTAAATTTATCGGGAGTGGATTGGTTTAGTCTCCGCTTGGTGCATTGCATTTCAAATTTATATGAAGGTTTGTATGTAAAAACCAACGTTTTTGCATTTTCCATTCTAAAGAGCTCAAAGTGGCTCAAACCATAGGTTTCATGACTTTAAATGGTAGGTTTTTTTATGCCCAACAACTTGGCCGAAGACATCAAAGAGCTAGGGTGTCCCAAAAAAATGCTTGAGCTGTTCAAAGTTTAGTATGTCGAAATTTATGTTGCAAATCATTTTTTCTGCCAACACTGCCACCGTACCGGCGTTAGTCAGATTTCCATCAGAAGTAACCTCTGAAGCACGTTTTAGATTCTACCTACGCCTAAAATATTGACCTGACCTTGTTTGTTTGATCCAGTTGAGTGAATAAACTCGTTACAACAGGTTATTTCTGATGGGTATCCTACTGGCGCCGGTACATTGGTAATGTTGGCAGAAAACAAGATTTTCTGCATTTAAATCGACATACTTAACTTCGAACAGCTATAGCTCCTCTTAGGTACATCCCAACTCTTCAGTGCCTTCTGCAAAGTTGTTAGGCATCTGAAAAACTATACTTTCACATAATGTAGTACATTATTAGATCATTATTGAGCTCTCTAGAAAGGTAAATGCAAGAAAGTAGGTTTTCCCATATGAATTATCATGCAAATTTGAATAGCAATGCGCCTAGCGGAGACAAAACCAATCGACTTCCGGTAAGTTTAGGATTGTTTGGGGCCCCAAAAGGAACCAAAAAAACTTGGTTCTGGAAAATCGATAATTTTTTTCCACCCTAGTGATGATGCATAGAAACCAAACATTGACCCTGGACACTATTTTGAATTTGAAGACGACCACTTTTAGTTTCTGGAAAACAACTGAAAAAAAACTTCCCAATATGGGTATTTCCGGTGTCAGATTGATGTCAGAAAGTCTGCTGATAATGACAAAATACCACCCAATATGAATATATTCAGAATTAAGGCGATGTACAGAAGCCAAAAGACGAGGATGTTGTCATTTCGATGAAACCAATCATTTCAAAAGATTTGTTATTTGACTTTGATCATATCCTATGGCCGATTCGTCGTGCATTTGCAGACTTCAAACAAACCGCAAGGAATCAATGAACTTGGAACGTTCAAATAGTACGACACCACATTTAAATTATGTTGAGGCCACATATATCAATCAAAGCAGGTATAGTTTTGAATAGTCTTTGAATTTCTCTTCTTTCCATAACTTTTGAGCCACATATCAAATTGTTATGAAGTTTGTTATTTGTAAGTTTGAGAGATGACTCTAGTTATGTTCAAATAAGTCATGTCATCTTTGAGATAGTAGACGTTCGTTGTTTTATTAACAATTTAATACATAACGGTTGCTTAAGTTCGATTATAATCAAATGAAATGGGAACGTGTAGGGTCTAAACTTTGAAACCACGTGTTCAATCATAATTCATCAGTGAACCCTTATCCAGCCCGCTCATCTGATAATAATAATCAAATCGGTTGTGTAGTTTCTGAGATAATGAAGTTTCGTGATTTTCACAAGTCGGCACATTACAAATGAAGTTACAGTTCGATTACAGTAAAATTCATTAGGGTCTTCTGAGGCAGCTAGATCATTCATTTGACACTAATTTTGTGGAAATCGGGTCGGCCATCTCTGAGAAAAGTGAGTGAGTCCAAGTAGTCTTCGGAATATGTTCCTTTGCATAGCTGGATTTCACATTTTTAAACATAACAGGCAAAGTAATAGTCCGACTGCAAAACAAATCAATAGGGTCTTATGGGGCAATTAGACCTTCCATTTGACACTGATTTTATGAAAATCAGTACAGCCATCTCTGAGAAACATGAGTGAGATTAAACAGTCTTCAGAACACGTTTCTTTCCATAACTTTGAACCATATGGTCAATATTTATGAAATTCGAAAGTTAAGGGTTTTTCAGGTAGCCCGTTAATTTGAAACCAATTTTGTTCAAATCGGTTGTGTAGTTTCTGAGATATTGATGTTTAATGATTTTCACATTTTTAAACATAACCTCTAAACTAAAAATCCGATTACAATAAAATTCAATAGGGTCTTGTGAGGCCCTATACATGAAAATCGGTCCAGCCATCTCTGAAAAAAGTGAGTGAGAATAAAAATCTGCACATACACACACATACACACACACATACAGAAAATGCTCAGCTCGTCGAGCTGAGTCGAGTGATATATGCCATTCGGCCCTTTGGAGCACTCTTATACTTTCGGTTTTGCAAGTGATTGCTATTCCTTTCTAGGAGAAAGGCAAAATGTACCAGTTATGGCATGAACCAGTTATGGCCTATGGAGTTTAAATGGGGTATTGCCATAACTGGTACCATTGCGCTTATGCGATATAGCAATAACTGAAGCACTTGCCATAACTGGCTTATTGATAGAAAGACAGAAACTGAACAACCGTAAAATTAAAAAAAAACACAAGAAAACCAGAAAATATTAAAATGGATTCAGTAGACACCAAATCAGAATAACAGGAGTTAAAAAAAAGTATGAAAAAGCATATGATTACCGACAGAAAAAAAAACATTCTAAAAAAATATAAAGAACGCAAGAACAATCACGAAAACGAAAAAAAGCCAACAGAAGAATAAAAAAAAACAATAAAAACTATAAAACGATGCGACTGGACAACCCTGAAATAGAGAAAAGTAGGAGGGTGGTATCCAATACACGACCGCATGACGTTGGACTACGGTATTTTTATATTCCATTAAAACCAAAAATAGACGGAATTGTAACTCTAGTGTTTTCTGCAATTTACTCTAACAGTGCATTTCCTATCCCTACCTCCACGTGGTACCGACTGAGATACGGGCAACCAAGGGAAGATCGGTGAGCCGGTGGGAACTTGGTCGTATGCTGACAGGGAAGGGGGAGTTGTTCTCCTTGGAGAGCAGCTTGCCTGAGCGTCTGTTCCCCCGGTCAGGGGCGGCTCAAACAGCGACTGATCCGGAGCGGACGGCTGAACTATGAAATGCGGTGTCTCGCCAGCTACACCCAAGACGGCGGCCCTGTCGCGAGACTAGGCATCGCAGACCTAGTAAGGCAGCATGCTGAAAATAAACATACTACGAACAATCCAGAGAATGATACGAATCGGAACAATCGGTATAGACCTAGGCAAACAAAAAAGGACAACGATTGGAAACTTGTCACTTAAATTGTTAGGACTCTGCTCGAACCGACACGCGCGGGCATCTAGGCCAGAGAGCTACGGAAGGCAAATGTGGAGGTAGCAGCCATATAAGAGGTGCGTTGGCCTAAAACCGGAGAACGTGAATTCCGGGCGGTTGATCCGACCGCGGGCACTTCTTTCGAGTATCACATCTACTACAGTGGCGGCGAATGAGCAAAACGGGGCGTCGGCTTCATGCTACTTGGAAACCAAATGAAGCGTGTTATTGAGTGGAAATGATCATCTCGAATTTCAAAAAAACCTATGCAAAATTTTCACCGGCTCGAAAAAACACCTGTGCAAAATTTCAGCTCAATCGGACTTTTTTTTTTTTTTTTAAGGGGGGATTTGTTAGTAGCTTAAGTATTTATGATAAATATTAGTAAATAATGAGTATGTGTGTCCAATCACAAATGGTGACTTCTCAACACTGTTAGAGATTTGTAATTTTAATTGTTAGGATTTGTTTGCTTTCGCAATTTAGGACTTATCATTCGTAGGGATTTAAACCTACTTGTCAGAAAAGGGAAGTAAACTTACAACTAACTTAATTGCTAACTTATTGGCTATAAAGAGAGCTTATCGTAGCAATTGAGGATTGCAACGATTTTTGTCGAAAATTGTTAATAATTTTATTTGACATAGCTTCTAATGGTTCAACACCAGTAAGTCTATGTAATTCGAGTGTACCAAACCAAGGAGGACGCTTCAAAATCATTTTCAGAATTTTATTCTGAATCCTTTGGAGCGTTTTTTTTCCTTGTTGAACAGCAACTTGACCAGATCGGTACAGCATAAAGCATTGCTGGTCTAAAAATTTGTTTGTAAATCAAAAGTTTGTTCTTTAAACAAAGTTTAGAATTCCTGTTAATGAGAGGATATAAACATCTCGTATATTTGATGCACTTGGCTTGTATACTCTCAATGTGCTCTTTGAAAATAAGTTTTTTATCATAAATTAGTCCCAAGTACTTAACCTTGTCGGACCAACTTAAAATAACCCCATTCATCTTGACAACGTGATTATTGTTTGGCTTGAGGAAAGAAGCCCTAGGCTTATGAGGAAAAATTATCATTTGAGTTTTAGAAGCATTGGGAGAGATTTTCCACTTTTGCAAGTAGGAAGAAAAAATATCTAAACTTTTCTGCAATCGACTGCATATGACACGAAGACTTTTTCCTTTTACGGAAATGCTTGTGTCATCGCAGAACAATGACTTTGTGCATCCTGGAGGCAAATCAGGAAGATCTGAAGTGAATATGTTGTACAGGACTGGACCCAAGACTGAACCTTGAGGCACACCTGCTCTGACAGGAAATCTATCAGATTTTGAATTCTGATAGACAACCTGCAGAGTTCGATCAGTAAGATAATTTTTTAAAATTTTGATTAGGAAAATTGGAAAATTAAAAGTTTGCAATTTCGCAATCAAACCTTTATGCCAAACACTGTCGAATGCTTTTTCTATGTCTAAAAGAGCAGCTCCAGTGGAATAACCTTCAGATTTGTTAGCTCGTATCATATTAGTAACTCTGAGCAATTGATGAGTTGTGGAATGCCCATGGCGAAATCCAAACTGTTCATTTGCAAAAATTGAATTTTCGTTGATGTGTGACATCATTCTGTTAAGAATAACTCTCTCAAACAGTTTACTTATTGAAGAAAGCAAACTGATTGGTCGATAACTTGAAACTTCAGCTGGGTTCTTATCCGGTTTTAAAATTGGAGTAATTTTTGCATTTTTCCATAATTTGGGAAAATATGCAATTTTGAAGCAGCAATTGAAAATTTTCACTAAAAAATCCATTGTGCTCTCAGGGAGATGTTTGATTAGTATATTAAAGATTCCATCGTCACCAGGTGCTTTCATATTTTTGAAATTTTTAATAATTGATTTAATCTCATTCAAGTTAGTTTCAATTATTTCTGCAGGTAAAAAATTCTGGGAAGAAATTAAATCAAATTGACGTGTGACTTCATTTTCAATTGGACTCACAAAATTCAAATTTTAGTTATGAACACTCTCAAACTGCTGAGCAAGTCTTTGAGCCTTTTGTTCATTGGATACAAGAAAACGTTCACCATCTTTTAAAACTGGAATAGGCTTTGAAGGTTTCTTAAGAATCTTCGACAGCTTCCAAAATGGTTTTGAATATGGTTTCAATTTTTCAACTTTAGTCTCAAAATTTTGATTTCTCAGAAGAGTAAATCTATGTTTAATCTCTTTCTGTAAATCTTTATAAATAGTTTTAAAAACAGGGTCACGAGAACGTTGATATTGACGTCTGCGGACATTTTTCAAACGAATTAGAAGTTGAAGATTTTCGTCAATTATTGGTGAATCAAATTTCACTTGAGCCTTTGGAACAGAATAATTCCTGGCATCAACAATTGCACATTTTAATGCTTCCAAAGCGGAATCAATATTCACTTCGTTTTGCAAATCAAGCTCATTATTGAAATTTCTCTCAATATAATTTTTGTATCTTTCCCAATTAGCTTTGTTATAATTAAAAACAGAGCTCATAGGGTTTAAAACTGATTCATGTGATAAAGAAAAAGTCATTGGAAGATGGTCAGAATCAAAGTCAGCATGTGTGATCAAATCACTACATACATGACTTTGATCTGTCAGCACCAAATCAATTGTTGAAGGGTTTCTTACAGAAGAAAAGCATGTAGGACTATTCGGAGACAAAATAGAATAGTATCCTGAAGAACAATCATTGAATAAAATTTCGCCATTGGAATTACTTTGAGAATTATTCCATGAGCGATGTTTAGCGTTAAAATCGCCGATTATGAAAAATTTCGAACGATTTCTGGTGAGTTTTTGTAAATCACCTTTAAAATAATTTTTGAGCTCGCGTGTGCATTGAAATGGTAAATATGCTGCGGCAATAAATAAAATCCCAAGTTCAGTTTGAACTTCAATTCCCAAAGTTTCAATAACTTTCGTCTCAAGATGGGAAAGAGCACGATGTTTGATTCGGCGATGAATAACAATTGCAACTCCACCGCCGGAACCCTGAATCCTATCATATCTATGAACCACGTAATTGGGATCATATTTTAATTTTATGTTAGGTTTCAAAAATGTTTCAGTAATAATTGCAATATGCACATTATTTACTGTTAAAAAATTAAAAAGCTCATTCTCATTGGCCTTCAATGAGCGAGCATTCCAATTTAATATTTTAATTGTTTTATTTAAAATCATTGCTAAATTTTAAATTAGAAACAATTTTAATAGTAAAATTTGTGCCTATTTGAATGGCTTCAAACATTGATTTTGCCTGCAACATGGCGTTCATAAGATCGAACATTGCCTGTTGCAAAAAAGAAAGTTTACCTGCCGTAATAGGCCCCAGGCAGTTGACATTAGAAAAAATATTTTCGGCAGCAATATTAGCTGGAGTGATAGGTGTACAATTATTTTCTAGCGTGTTTTGCTTACCCATATTAACGGTCATTTTCGAACTACCAACACTAGGCGGTATAATGTTCGAACTACCTGTAACCTGTGCATAAGTTAAACGGGTATGCAAAGGAGTAGGTAAACTATGCGTCACTGGTACGCTTGGAGAATTTTGTTTTGACGTTGGTTTTAATTGAGAAATTGAATTTTGTTTACCTTGCCTTGCCTTAACAATTGCTAAACGAACTGGGCATTGATAAAAATTTGACATATGGTTGCCGTTACAATTCGCACAGCGAAAATTTTTACTCTCTTTCACAGGACATGTGTCCTTTTTGTGAGAAGAGTCTCCACAATTAAGACATTTTTGGTCCATGTTACAGAATTTGGAACCATGGCCATAACGTTGGCAAGTACGGCATTGGGTGATATGCTTTTCACCTCCGCCATACTTCCTATAAGTTTCCCACTTTACACGCACATTATACAAAGCATGTGCTTTTTCAAAAAATTTTAAATTGTTAACCTCATTGCGGTTAAATTGAATTAAATAATTAACAAGGGAAATTCCAGTTCTCTGACTGTTTTCGCCTCGTGATTTTTGTTTCATTAGAATTACTTGGGTAGGGGCTATGCCAAGTAATTCTGTTAAAGTAAGTTTGATCTCATCAACGGTTTGATCGTTGGTGAGACCTTTCAAGACAACCTTGAACGGCTTGGCGTTCTTGGTGTCATATGTAAAAAATTTGTACATCTTGTCAGTTAAATACTGAACAAGACGATCACGACCCTTTACTGAGTCGGCTAATAAGCGGCATTCACCTCTACGGCCAATTTGATAGGTAACTTTAACGTTAGAAACAAACGTTGAAAGTTCCTTTTTGAATATATTAAATTCAGAAGAAATAGTTACCACAATAGGTGGAACTTTCTCCTTTTTTAAAGATTTTATATTTTGTATAGTTTCATTATTGGTAACTTCCATTTCACCAGCTTCTTGCTCAGGCAAAATATCAAAAGGATTGTCACTACAGACACTCGATGTGTCAGAAAGAGATGCCTCTCTTTTCCTCCCCGCAGCGATGCGAGGTTTCTTTTTCCGTCCAGCCATTTCAGGTGATACGAAAAAAGTTAAAACAAATGTTAAATTCAAAAGTAGGTAGTCTTGAGAAAGACTGATGGGAAATAACTTTCAGGTAGTCTTTAAAAGACACACTGACAAAACACAAACTTTGAAGCTATAGGCAGTCAAAGACCAGTCCACAAGCAACCGAAAAAACGTCTGATCTGTAGGACAGTTCAAGACGCACTGAGCTCAATCGGACTTGAAAAGGGGTAGTGCAAAGCGATTGAAGTTCGGTTTTTTTTTTGAAAACCGGAATATTACCCAAGGGGGGGGGGGATTTTTTGCAAAAATCGTCTCTGGAACGCGGAGGCGAAGTTCAAAATGTTAAGAATTTATCTTTTGAAATTGATCACAAGTCTCTCGAAATAGCCTGTATAATGATATACACTATAACTAGCATCGAATACATTATGTTTCATTACAGGCTAATTAGAGAGACTAACAATCAATTCCATTAAATAAATTCTAAATGTTTTAATTTCCGCCTTCCACAATTGAAAAAACGATCCCAGAGAGTCGATTTTTGCAAAAAAAAATTCAGATGATACCAATTCTCGACGTTTCATGCGTTTTTAAGTCTTTTGGCATCAAAAAAAAAATCGAAAACGGTTTTCAAAAAGGCCAAACTTCAATCGCTTTGCCCTACCCCATTTCAAGTCCGATTGAGCTGAAATTTTGCACAAGGTGTTTTTTCGAGCAGGTGAACATTTTGCATAGGGTTTTTTTTTTAATTTTCCGGTCACTTTTTTCCATACGATGATTGGCACCCTAGTGAAGGCCTATTAATGACCGTCTATGCGTATTGAGGATCAAGGGCAGATTCTTCGATTATAGCCTTATCAACGTGTACGCGCCGACAAACGATAAAACCGATGACGTAAAGGAGGAGTTCTATGAGCTCCTTGAGAAAACGTATGGAGAGTGCCCACAGCACGATATAAAGATCGTCATCGGCGATACGAACGCACAAGTCGGCCAAGAGGAGTTCTTTCGTCCCGTTTTTGGTAGGGAAAGCCTTTACTCTACCACCAACGACAACGGCTTGAGGTTGGTGAACTTCACCGCGGCCAGGGTAATGGCCATCTGTAGTACTCATTTTGCACGTCTGAACATTCGGAAGCACACCTGGCAGCATCCCAATGGAAAGGCCTGCTCCCAGATCGACCACATGCTGATCGACGGCCGGCACTTTTCAGACGTCATAAATGTGCGGTCCTTTCGAGGGCTAAACATTGACTCGAATCACTATCTCGTGGTAGGCATGATTCACGCTCGGTTGTCCAATGTATTTAAATCGAAATCGGCGAGGAAGATACATCTGGACATCCAGAGGTTATCAGCGGAAGGAGTTGCTGCAGAGTATACTCGGAAAGTTGATAGAGGGATCGGTGAACCAGCCGAAGTGGACCTGAACGAGCAGTGGAAGCACATCCATGATGCGGTCAGCGAAACAGAAGTGATAGGCATGACAACGGGAACCACGCGTAGTGGGTGGTTCGATGCTGAGTGCCTAGAGCTGACGGAGGAGAAGAACCGAGCCTACGCCAACACGTTAGTAGCAGCCAACCGTGTAACGCGTCAGATGCGGGAGAAATACCGGGAGGCAAGAGCTGCCGAAAAGAGGCTTCATCGTCGTAAGAAACGTGAGCACTACGATCGCGTCCTCACGGAGGCGGAGAATTGCTTCACCAGGCACGACAAGAGGAGCTTCTATAAGAACGATCAACGGAATCAGGAACCGGACCGTATCTGTACCTGCCATGTGCAATGACAGGGAGGGGAACCTGATTACCGATGAATCGCAGGTGGCCAGGCGTTGGAAGCAACATTTTAAAGTGGTGTTGAACGCTGAGGAAGGTAGAAGAGTCGTCGAGGGGAACAGAATAGAAATTGGGGAGAACGGACAAGCTGTGGACCCACCAACATTGGACGAGGTGAAGAATGCTTGCAAAGAGCTAAAGGACCACAAAGCCGCGGGGAAGGACGGCTTACCGGCCGAACTTTTCAAAGTTGGGAGCGAGCGGCTGTGTAGTGCAATTCACCAGATTATCCTAAGCGTATGGTCTGAGAAAAACTACCTACATTTTTGTAACATTTGCTTGTTTGTCATTGATGTAATTTTATTTCTTTAGGTATTTCTATCGATTTTATCTTACTAGGCCATTAGTATAGTTTTTGTTTTTGTCATTTTGTATCATTTAATTTAATTTTTGAACTTTCTCGTTATTTTTTGTCATATTTGTGCACAAAAGTGCCACACTTATCATATCTGACATGTTTGTCAATAATATTATTTCCGTGTTTTTTTTTTTTCATTATTTTCGTCACTATTTATTTATATTATTTTTGTCTTTTTATCATTATCATCATCATACTTTTGTCGTTTCTGTTTATTTTTGACCTATTTGAATTTCTTGTCATTTTTGCATATTTCAATATTCTTGTAATTTTTATCATTTTTGTCATTATTATCATGTTTAACAACTCTTTCATTTTTGCAGTCAATGCTCCAAATAGCCAAAACAAAAGCAAGACTAAGTTGAAACCAGGTCTAGACTTTGCCAAGCTAATGAGCCTGGAAAATTAAAAAAGCTAGATACACTAGAACTCCCCTTTATTCACTCATAGAATCAATGAAAAAACTCACAAGGGAAAAACACATCCCAGCTACGGGTTAGTAGAGAACGGCAAACCCGTTTAAAATCTGTTTTCCCGCTGGTGGGAAGCGTCATAATTTTAAATGAATACGCTGAATTTAGACATCAGAGCGTGTGGGAGGAAGCCAAAAAATAAAGTGTAACCATAATCTACCTAGCAGTTTAAAACGGCACTTGCCCGCATCGCATACCTCATCCCCTGGAAACTGTGCTGATTAGGGATTAATTATAGAAAATACACAATTACGTGAGTTGCACATTCAAAATATTTACTTTTGAAGTAAAATAACAACCTTTTTCAGTGAGAAAGACAACAGTCTCCCTAACCAGATTAAGCAAGGACTGAGAAGCTGGGGGGAGTTCGGGTGCACAAGTCAGAATATATTATGTATTTAATTCGCTTCATCTCGCAACATGTACGCGCGCACGTGTGCGTGTATGTGTGTTATGTCGGCATCGCGACACAGCAAAAAAGTGAAAAGTTTTTAATGGCACATGCTGGAAATGTCATAATCACACACCACCGTGGAAAAAAACGGCATAATGTCAGTGATGTTGATGGTGATTTTTTTTTTTTTCTCATGTCAGTCAACGCAATCGCGAGGAGGCCGAAATTCAATTAGACATTCCCAACAACGACAGCAAAAAAAATGTCTACATCCTACGTACAATTGTCTGTGTGCTCGCGCGTCCCATTGTACAAATCCGGACCGCCTTCCGGTGGCACGGGCGGAAGTTTTTCGCTCATGCCTGGAAGTTAAACAATGAAGTTTGTCGTTTACCCAAAATTTGTCTGAAAGCAGCGAAAACTCGGATCGATTTTCTTGGGTTTTTTTCTCCAGACACAGATGGAAATTTGCACCGCCTGTTGCAGAACGACGCTAACCGAACTTGACCGTCGAAATCCCGAACGGGCACACGGCAAAGTTTGGGCTTTTCGACATCCAAGCATATTTATTCTTCTTCGGAATGTGCGAGGATGGAATTTGATCCAATGCAGAGCGCAGTAGGGAATGTGTTTTGTCGACGGCGAAAAAGGTCGGTTGTTGGTAGAGCATTAAAAATTCTTTCGGAATTCTTCCGTTTAAAGTTTCTGGTTTTATTTTCATTTTTTTGGGGCTGTTTGATTTGTTTATTATTTTCAGATGGCACAAAGAAGCGAAATTGGGAATCCTAAAATAACATGGAGCTACTACTGAATAAACAATCCTCCCGAAGCTATGGGCTCTTTTCTAGAGTTTGAAACACTATGCATTTTAAAGCATAAGATGAAATCTTAAATTTGAAGTTAGAATAATTTCCTACAATCCATCCATTGAATGAAAACCTTCAATTTTGTTTCAACAAAACAGCGCCAACGCTGCGCCACTCTCTCAATCCTATCCGTAAAATCTAATCGCAATCTTCCCCTCTCGCTCTCGTAATATTATTTGTTAGCTAGTCTCGGTAAGAAACTCACGGATTGTGTGAACCGATTGGAGTATAAACAAATCGTGGAACACCCAAAAACACAACCCGCGCGCGATGTTTTCACGCGGCAGTTCCGAGTCTGAATCGATCATCACTCGCTCCCCGCCCTGGCAGCAATCTCCGGAAAATGATTGAATTAACCGTGAGAGCGAGAACAGAAATTACAGCATTTCAACACACCAGCCAGCGGGAAAATTAACTTGGATCCCATCACCCGGCAGGTCGTTTACGCCTCGGTGCGTTTAATTATGTGAAAACATGCTCCTCTATCGGTTTGGTTCCCCACCCCGCCTAAAAAACAAGTCTATTTTGTTATGATCAATTTATGCGTACTGTGTACAGAGCGTTAAGCCTTTGTTCATCGAGTCTTTATACTAAAGGAAGATGAAATCCAATAAAACGGCGGTTCCATTCGACTGCGTAAATATTGCGTCTTTCGGTACGTGCAAAGGGACTTTCCGAAATGCCTCCAGCTTTGCGTGAAATGATCCGGTTCTTCGGCTTGACTGGGCCTAAATTTGCATCTTTTCATACTTTCGCTCGCTAGTGTTTGAAACGTAGTTTTGCACGGCTACGAAAATTCCATTCCAAACATCAAAAGGATGTTGCGAGTCAATGATGAAAGGCAAATTATGTCAAAAAGGTGTATGAATATAAAGGTTTGCTTAAAATAACACTTCGCATGGAAAGATGGGTGGCTCGAGCTCGTGGATAGGATTGTGCAAATGAACGTATCCTTTGACTGCCTTGCGAAGAAAAGTTGCAGTTAAATTTAAGTTTTATAAAAAAACTCACTTGAACAGTACTGTGGTAAGTCTGGTTAAATGTAAGATCTAACTTTTTCTTATACTTTAAAAGTCTCCCGAAAAATATTTTATATCAATGATAATAACAGAAACGACCCAGATCAAAAATTGTTCCTAATACATGAAAAATATTTTCGGGGCTAACCTTTTTTCTAATATACTAAAAAAAATTCAAACCCAACTAAAGATACCAAAAAAGACTTATGTTATTTTTTTCTAATAGTTAATGTATTAAAAAAAATCATTGCTTGAACTAATTAGAATTAAACTTAGCATACTACATTATGTTACCTACACAACATCCGTATTAATGGATATAGCTTTTTGACGTCTCTCTGGAAGTTAGGCGCCCGATTTTGAATAACTAATAATTTAACCATGAGCGTTTATGTATCAGTCATGTTTCAGCAGATTATAGAGGTTTTGGCATCAGTCGATCAAAATTTTTTTCACGATTGAGTTGAGTAACAACAACAACCAATTAATCCAGATATTAGTTGGTAGTACTAGATAGTAAATAACATGATTTGTCTAACTTATGCCAAGAAACCAATCTCTACTTTTTCCCCAGCACAGTCGACAGTAAAGTATACAGCTTATCTGATTTTGTATATGATTTGTTGTTGTTGTTGTTCTTAGGTACGTTGCGATACCATCGATACTAATACTGTAACGATCCTTCTACTTCCGATACTCGAATATGTGAACTTCCGATACTCGAATATGTGAATATGTGTATCGATGTTTTACCAGCGATACTTTATCAATATATCTCTCAGATGGTCTCGAGGTACGATGCTGGCCTAACAAGCCAGTCGTCGTAGGTTCGAGTCTAGGCTCGAGAGAGACTGTTAGGGTCAGCAGGATCGTAGCGATAGCCCCGCAATTGTCGTGTACAATAAACAGTTGGTTGCGAAGTCGACAGAGCCATGCAAGCGGCTCTTTTCAAAAACGGGATGGATAAATTATGAAGGAAAAGCGTAATCGGCTTTCGAATCAGTACCTGCCGTAGCTGGTGTTCCTAGGTTCAGTAAACTAATATAAAAGGTTTAATTGGATTAAACGTTTTATCTTGGGGAATGAACTGGTATCGAACAACGATGCATTTAGGTATCGATACGTTAGTCTCAATACTATCGGAATATCGGTACTTGCTCTTGATACGATCGATTCTAAGTATTGATGTTTACTAGTATCGCAACGTCCTTAGTTGTTCTACTGGCTCTAGTGCACACGCCACGTTTACCGGAAATTCAACTCTCAGTATTCACGTATAAAAGCTCAAGCTTACAGAAAATTAGCCTTAATTTAACCGATAATTGCAGTGAGAGGACGGTTGGTTACTTGCAACTGGTTCAAGCTGAGCAGGCGATTCATTCGATCGCAGCTTTCCACAGCAGACGGACAAACCGGCGGACTGCACAGCATTGCCTAGCATGTCCGGACATGTTGTGTCTGGATCTTTCGCGTCCCGTTTGCTTTCAACTATTTGGCCAGTGCCAATAGCTGTGAGTGTGCCACTAGCGTGTGTGTATGAATATTCTATTTTGTTTGCTTGCTTGCAGTGCGTGCGGACCGGAGCGGAGAATAACAGAAGAACTCGAATCAACCCGTCTCATCGGTGAATGGCAATCAAAAACTATGCTAAATCAAATAAACTTGTCTCGATTGTGATTAATACTAAAGCATTTTGAAATGCTTTTAATCATAATTGAAGAAGGTCATAAATTTTTCTGTCACTCGCCAAAGTTTTAAAGCGGTAACAACTACGGAAAAAGCGTATAATTGAATTCTAGCTGGAACTAACCTAACATGAGTTTTACCCGTTTCCGCTTGAACCATTCTGGTCTCCAATTTCAACTAGTACCGTTCAGTTTGCTGTTTGCTGAGAAAGAGATGTTACGCCGAATTCGCTAAATTAAATGCTTGTTTTGCCAGTAGAGCTTCGAACAATGTCGACATCATTTTGACAATTCGTTGGCATATTTTTGGCATTTTCGTCGCTTTGAGGCATTATTGATATACTTTGTGGCGCTTGTATTCATCTTTTCGGACAGAAATGGAATTCATCATCTCAATTATGATTGGATTTCTTAACTGTCACAACAATAACCTCAATGTATCCTTGGTATTGATTAAAACCTATCTGAACTTGTAACAGTTTCAACAAGAATGTTTCGATAATGTCACAAAAAACTCTTCGTCTGAATCAAAAATGTTTCAATAATTGTTCTTAAAAGGTTTTAGAAACTCATGTACATTGTTTTAAAAGACCGTGGACCGAAATATTCGAAAAATGTAATAGGTAACAATTTTGAAATATGTTAAAAAATCTTGTGTTTGCAATTGTTCCAAATATGATTTACGAATGGCTTAGAAATGTCCTACGAATGACACAAAATTAATACAGAACTTCATTAATAAAAGTTTCCAGCAATGATCAATTTAGATGATCCCAAATCGAGCTCAGAATGGCCGAAAAACCCTTTTTAAAGCCAGAAAAGACCGAAATAGAAAACGATCCCAAATTTAGCTCAGAGTTACCGAGAAATCCTTTAAATGCCCAGAAAAGGCCAAAATAGGAAATGATCCCAAACTCAGCTCAGAATTGTCGAAAACCCTTTCTAAAGGCCAGAAATGCCTTAATAGGAAATGATCCCAAATTGAGCTCAGAATTGTCGAAAAACTCTTCTAAAGACCAGAAGTCTCAAAAATAATTCCAATTCACCTCAGAAATATCTCGAAATTTTTTCTGAAATGTTTTCAGAACGTTTCAAAAATATTTAGGAAATAAGGAATATCTTCAAGCTTGCATTTAACTAATATCTAACCTAAGAGTGACTTCAATATGTTTATGAAATATTTCAAAGTTCATCAAGGGTATTTTATAAAAAGTCATAAAAATGTTAACAAGTTTTGAAAAAAAAATGTTACAGATGATTTTAGTAAAATCTTAAAAAAATCCCCAAATGTCTAATAAACAACTCGAAGCTGTTAAGCTCGAAGCGGCTTAAGCAGTGGCGCCTATTTTGAATTAGTCGAAGAAAACAGGCCACAAATTCCCGAATTTTGGGCAATGTCGACGGTTACAATGACGAAAACGAAAACTATGATAAACTAATCATCTTACGAGTATATGAGATACTGTTCAATACCAAAAAAAATCATCGAAAAAATATTAATTGAAAAAAAAATTCAACCAAAATTGCAGCCTTTTTAGGGCGCCATTCCAGTGCTGACAAAAAAAATCCCCTGCAAGACAGATGCAAACTGCTTAAAGAAGTTTCGGGGTGATTGAAATGATGTCCCTCGGTTGAAAATTGATAACTGTTAAACTTTGCTGAATCAATTTCACTATCTGAAAACAAATGCTGACAGATGCATTCGACATCTGCATCCGAAAACTCATTTAATTCAATCACCTTTCTCAGAAAACAAAATCCGCGCATCGTTCTATACGACTACAACAGGACTCGTTCAGCAGCCAACCAAAGTTTTTTTTTCATCTTTAGCGGACCAGTTTTTATTTTAATCACTAAACAAAATCACTAACTACACTAAAAATACTTTAATCTTTGAAATGTTCACCTCAAATTTCCAAAAACAAGCTTGAATAAGCAGAAATATATGGGATGAATTTTTACAATTCCTTATTTCAACTGTATGTATTTTCATCTGTTTTCACTGCGTTGAAGAAAATCAAAAGGTGCCAAATCAGTTTTTGTTAATACGAAAAAATCATACTGAAAATGTTAAATTATTTCAACATAATTGACATAAATCGACAGCACTGCAGTGGTTACCTAGGGTACCAATTTTGCACGTAACCAACTGCAGCGGATATCTAGGTAACCCACTACGACGGGCTGCGGCTACGTTCATTCATGATAATGTGATTCATTCATGATTAACAGCACCCGAAATGGTGCCTGAATGGCTGCAATATAGGTCGATTTGTTTCAATTGTGTTTGTTCACAGATTTCTTTTTGATTAACGGTATATCTTATATTCGTAAGACAGCTAGACAATCAAAGTATTCGTTTCCATCATTAAAATTATCGATGTTGTTCAAAATTCAGGAGTTTGAGGCATGTTTTTTTTCGACTGAATAAAATAGGTGCCACTTCTGAAGCCGTTACTTACTCTACTTATATTTGTGTTCCACCCTACACATTTCGAGTATTTAGTCTTAATACACAGGAGTCTGCATAAGCTATTTGCAATAGGTTCTCTTCCCTGAAGAAAGAGAAAATGTCTTGAAATTATTAGTTATATCTAAAAATTGGTTCAAATGTTTCCAAAGTGTCTCAAAAGTCCCTTAAAAATGTTTCATAAATCAATCCCGAAAAGGTGCCAAAAGGTTTGAAATTTGTTTCATCTATTTTCCAAAAATGTCTTAAATAAAGACTTGTATCAAAATCAAAAGTGTCTCAAAATTGTATCTCGTAAAAGTTTCGAAAAACGTTTTCAAATTGCCTCAAGAACTTTTCAATAGTGTTCAGAATAGGATTCAAAAAAAAAAAAACGTTTTTCAAAATTATTATAATTTTGACGTAGAGCTACGTCTCTTAGGAAGTTCCACTACATAGGGGCGTAAAACTGAAAATCTAAAGACTGAACAAAGGGACGAAATTTTATTTTTATGTACTCTTGTCGTATTCGGTCGCAATTTTCATATCGCTTTATATTTTGAAGTAGTTTAACCGTTTCGAATCTGGATTCAGAATTGTATCTACTGTGTTATTTGTAGTCCGAGATGATAGTTATTCTATCGTGCGTTATGGGGAATAAAATCGATCTATTTCGCTGTTATTAATGAAAATCCTACTCGATCAAGCTACAAGCAAGCTAAACCATAGCCATCGCCGCTTGTTCATTGTTCGTCCGATCCAAACGATAACGATGGCAAAGAAACGGTGCAAAGTATGCCAGCTGAAAGTGAACGATATTGAACCCATAGGATATGGCTTTTACGATGACAGCTTTCACATCAGTCGAGAATTATCAAGACTTATTCGCTCAAGGGAAAGTTTTGTTTATTTGTTCTGATTGCTGATGTGAACAATCGCAGTATTAAATGTTGCATGAAAGATACTACTAATATTCAGAAAATTTTTGAACCAAGTAAAAAAAAATCGTCGTCCCGCGTTCAATCCAATGGGAAACGATCTTACAACCACCTGAGGCTTCGAACATTGGTCTTGAATGCTTGAATTTTTTTCGCATTCTAGTAATCCGATACCAGCGCACACACAAAAAGGTCCGATTGTTATTCACACCGTCAATCTAGGTTCATCAAGCGTGGCACCGAAATCGATAACAGCAACCAATACATCTTCTGACCAATTGTGGTGCACGCTGCAAATTCGATCAACAACGTCCAACACCACTTCTACGACAACCGACCGCATTTTGTCGGTATATTACCAAAATGTCAGAGGATTACATACCAGAATGAAAGCGTTACGATTGACACTTTCAGGCTGCGATTGCGACGTTCTCGTACTGGCTGAAACTTGTCATCACTCATCAGACTACCACATCTTTCGTTCGATCGAAAAGGCTTTGCGAGCGAACTATTGAGAGGCGACGGTGTGCTTATCGCCGGCAAAGCAGTCCAATGTAATACAGATTTGTGCAGCCGAACTAGTTACACCCTTAACAATAATTTTCAATTGTTTCCTAGCTGAGCGTACGTTCCCGTCAATGTGGAAAACTACCAAGATGACCAATCTGATGGACTATACCAACACACTGTTTCGAAAGCCTCTGATGTGGTTCCACACTTTCTAATAACTAGAAAACTCCTACATTTGAGCTTCCCATACTGGATAGTTGAATGGCTGAGATTGTACCTTATTGCAAGAAAAGTATTTGTCCAAGTAGATTATATGAAGTCTCTTCGACGTCAAATCTGGTGTACCTCAAGGGAGCATCCTCGGGCCTCTCATCTTTATCCTGTTTATAAGCGGCCCGTTTAGTGTTTGCTATCGGAAAAGCTGTTTTCTGCAGATGACCTTAAAATTTTCCGAATAATTTCATCTGTTCTGGATCGTGTACCGTATCATGTTTCGCACAGTCTGATGTTAGAACGAGTACAGAAGCATTTCAAACGATTCACGCTTCGCCAGCTCCCATGGGCTAACCCTATAGAATTGCAACCGTATCCATCACTCTGGCTGTTGATTGTCTTAGAAACTTTGTCCGACAGAGGAATCTTAACCCTCTAGTGCCCAATGCCGCCATTTGGCGGGCTTTAGTCGAACCTCTAAAAAGCTTCAATAAATACTTAAAAAGTGTTTATAATGATTCATAGTGATTTTACCGAAGCCCTAGAAATTAACTTGGGCACTAGAGGGTTAACAGCGAACGTTCATTTTAAGATTCTCACTAGCCGTATGGATTATCCAGCTTTACTTTAAAGCATCAACATCCATGACCCATACCCTGCTGCGCTTTGGCTCTCAGAAAACAGGACAAACTATGGATTCAACAGTACATTTAGTGCATGAATTCGTACCTTTACGCTGTTTACGACTATTTCGATTTCTATTCTGGTGAAGTAGTGTTTTTGTTTACACAATTAGGTATTTAGTTTAAACAACGAAGAAAAACAACAAATAAATTAAATTAAATTTATCCTTTTCCAAATGCTTATAAGTCGGTTAGCATTCAACGGATTTTCTTCGTTGTTCAACCCAAATGGAAAAAATGTAATAGCTTAATGCTTGCTTTCCCTAACACGATCAACAGAATTTTATACCTACCTAGTTAACCGAGAATGCTCTTCTGCTCAGACCAATCATTTTACCAGTGAATGGTGAGGATGACGGTCTCAACTCAAACGTCATTTTGAATCTTTCAAGTACCACCACAATAGTTCCAGAAAGTTGTTTAGTTTTGCGTTATATTTATATTTCTGTTTTTTTTTTTTAACAAATATTATGTTTGGTGATTTGTGAAGGCCTAAACACAATGCAACGTTGCAACGCAAACGTATCCATTGTGTTTGGGCCTTGAGATTTCAATCGCACCATTAAATAATTTGCCTGGCAAATGAATGAACTGCAGTTTTTCCATAATTTTTTACTCTTTCAGAGTATTTTTTAGTAGCTCTCTGTTGTTACCTTATTTCATTATTTAATTAACCTTTTTGATACCACTTGGTGTAAATACTTTTTGGCTCGGTAATGATTCTATTTTTGGTGTCTTCCTGAAACTTTCACAAGCTCCATCGTTGTGAAAAGAAAATTACAGCTATTCCCTGGTGAAGAATAAAAAAAGGGTTAACTTCTCGTTCGCGCCGGAATGTTCTTCCCCTGTGGAATGCCACTTGATTAAGTGCTCTAGTGCCTACCCGGGGTTATATTATTCTAAAGTTAGATAAAATATAACCAAATAAGCTGCTGTAAATCTGCCTCCTTGCGAGAAACAACACCGGAAGATAGCAGACGAAAAGCCCATTAAGCGAACTCGCCAAGACGCAGCGGCTAGCTGCGAAGATTCTGGGCCCCTTATGGCTCGGTTGACAGTAGGGCGACTACCCTGCTGTTACTGCTGACGCTGTTATTTACAACACAGCCTCAGCCTACTGGGAAAATATTTCTCCCCATATCTTTTGGAGGCGAAAATTAATTTCTACTAAAAGACGCACCGAATTCGCAGCCTGCTGTGAAGAAGAGCTCCAACCTAAGCCTTTCCTTTGTCTCGTTTGCTTAGAATTGTCAATGAGGGGTGGCGCTCTTATCGCCTTCCTTTAGTTATCATCGTTGATTTGGTTCTGGTGCAATTTGAAGCTATAGAGGACTTTGCGGTGATTAATGCAAGTCAGGTGAAATTTTAACATTGTGAGTAACCATAGTCTGAAGACATGCATCCGAACGATGTGCATTACTGTTAGCGAACCTATACATTAGAGAAATGACAAGACACTCACCGTTAAGGCAACTGTCAACATCAAAACGGGCGAGCTGTATAAATTTGCATTGCCGTTATCCGTTTTTATGTAGACAGTTGCCTTAACGGTGAGTGTCTTGTCATTTCTCTAATGTATAGGTTCGCTAAATACTGTGGTGCCGCTCAGATAAATATATTTGCACCCACAGAGTGTCTTTGTTCCAGGGGCACGACATCCGTTCTGAAATCCTGGGCGGATGAGGTGCAAATCTTTTGTTCTCGTGTGCTGTCACAGTAACTCACTGTTCACACGAATATTTTATTCCAGCAACATTCAAGTATATCCAGACTTCTTCGAATTTTAATATTTAACAGTGTGCAAACCAGTGAAAAAAATCAGGTTTTTTTTAAACAAAAATAAGTAAATGTAATACCCGTTATTAATTTTCCCGATTTTTGTTTCGTACACTTTCGCTCACTGCAATTATATTTTCGCAGAAATGCCATCATCCCACAAGCAATCGGAAATTCAACGGAAAACCGGTGCACTAATAAAAAGCCAAAGCACGGTAATGGTGGAGGAGAGAAAGTGTTCTGTGAAACAAAAGCGCTCAATGTGGCGATTTTTTTTGCGTTGCTTCTTGTGTGTTTTGTTTTAACGCCATCACGGCTGCTGGCCGGAAATGGCTTTCCAGGGAAATATGTTGTGCAAGCCACGGTACTCTTTTTTATGTACGTTCACCCTGATACATGTACGAGGCCAGGCCAGCTCTCAGTCTCGACATTAGCAGCCGTTAGGCCGTGCTGAACGGTTCCTTCTCTTCAGAAGCACGAGAGGCACTTGACAGGCAAAGTGTTTTAATTTGAAAGGCTTCTTGAAAACAGTCGCCTGTGATAAAACTGAAAACTAACAATCTGTTGCTGAGTTGAAGAATGCAGACCTGGAGCCACTCCGTGAAAGAAAGATTGTCAAAAATCGATCCCGAGAAAAGGAACAGAAAATAACATTCACATTATTTTGTGCTGATATTACACTTTGTCACTGTATGTCTAGGGAGTCGTTTCTGCACAGCAGATTTCAATGTTAAATGTGTAAACAACAGGAAGATTTGCTGGTTTCCAGAAACACGGTAAATTTAGTTGAATAGCGAGCATTACGATGAGAACAATACGCAGTCTTTTGTTCTTTCTTTGTTAAGTTGAAAAATTAAGACTAACACTCAAAAACATTAGGGCTAAGTAAATTTCGGGAAGCTGCTCTTGAAGCTTTCCGAGCTTACAATGAGATGTGGACTGAAGGTAATTTAGGACAGATTAAGATATTTGATAGGTGTTATAATGTTTTTGAGAAATATTGAAAAATTTGTTGATGTTTTCAAGACCCTTCGAGATGTTTTTCGTAACAATTGTCGAGATATTTTTGGCATTTATTTAAATTTGTTCTAGTCAATTCAGAGACTTTTTCTAAATCATTCGAAACATCTTTTTAATATTATTTACAATTTTTTTTTTAAATATTGAGAAATATTTTAGAAACTAAGTCACTTTTGAGATTTTTTTATCGATTTTTGGATACTCTCAAAAATGTTGAAATGTTTTCGAAATATGTTCGAATCATGCTTGAAGTTCTGCCTCATTCTCAAAACATTTCTGAAACATTTTTGAACATATTTCAGACATTTCTGAGGCGACGAAGAAATATTGTTGAGAAGACCAAGTTTAATGATTGTTGAAGGCATGAACTTATTATATATATACTACTAATGATTATGAAATTATAAATACTTATCGGAATAGTAATAAAATTGAATTTGTATGCAAAAATGTTACATACTTATGATAAAGATGGCAAAAATATGAAAAACATGGTTTGTAAAAGGTTCTTTCAGATAACATCGATTTTTTTGGAAATGTCTTGAACATTGGAAATACGTACCTAATCAGATTTCTGTAAAAATATTATCAGGAAAAATCAAAACGCCGTCAATTGGCTTCCAAAAGTCATCAACATGTTACCCAATTTTGGAATTTCACAAAATATCAATAAACTAGAGACTCTACATTCGTTACAAATGTTTTAATCAAATAGAATAATTTTAACTAATATTGAATTAATGTATCACAGCACAAGACTAGCTTTTGACGAGTTAAAAAAATACACCCACACAGAAGGGAGGAATGATGAAAGATCCAGCTCAAAGCATAGGGATTGGTTTTTAGTGGATGACACTTCCTTAGACCGAAACTCCAACAATTTCAGCTGTAGTACATTCCCATCATCGCCAAAATCAGCATTCCTTCTACCTGGTAAAAAAAAACCGAGGAAGAAACTAGGAAGAAAAAACAATCTTGTTTTCGAGTCAAATTCCCTTAATGTATCAGAGAAAACAATAACAGTAAACCATAAAAGAAATCATTTCGATGTGCATTTCTCGAATTTTGGGCTCTAGCTGCATTACAATCCAACATACGTTATAACAAGTGTAGCTCAACGCCAAGAGCTGCCCGACCCACCGATACATACTACAGTTGTGGTTATCCTTCTTGATCCGATCGCGAACCTCCGGTTCGATGAACTTCTCGTGCTTGGAGTTCTTCTCGTTGCTCAGTGACTGCTTCAGCAACAGCTCCTCAACTCCAGCGGCGGCTTTCGCACTCTGAAAGGAAGAAATCTCGCCCTCGAATTCCGTCACCACGAAGACCCACTTGGGAATCTCGAACCGAATCTGACAGAGCAGATCCCGAATGTAGTCGAACTCGTCGATGAACGTCTGGTAGAGTTTGTTGCCGAAACGAGCCGCCAGTTTCATTTCCAGCCGCCATTCCTGCTGCTGCTCGAGTGTTGCGCCGACGGCTGCCGTTCCAGTCACCGTAGCGGACGGAGTTGTCGGCCGGTTCGGTGTTGTTCCACTCGCCGGTTTACTGCCGATAAACGAATCGTACAGCTTAGCGAGGATCAGCAAACGCGAGTGGGTAGCCTCGCGTAGGACGTTTTGCTTGGTGAGTTTGAGCGCTGCGGTCACGTACTCCCGGACCTGGGTCTTTTGCTTCTGGATGACGTGGTACCGGGTTGGGTTCTCCAACCGCGTCTCTACCTGGAGCACCTTTTTCGGCAAATCGATGTCCATGTTTTCCAGCGGAAGCTGAACGGAAAAAACGGACGGCGAGGTCATCGGGGACAGGCTCCGGTCGCAGTTTTTGAGCTGCTCCCGGAGCAGCTGCTGCTTTAGTTGGGTACGCGAAGAGGTGCTCAGATGTGGGAAACTGGTTCTGTGTTGTGGAGCAGATGGAATTGCGGTGGTTAGTAATCCAAACAAAAAAAAAAAAGAATCCCGACACCATTGTAAAAATGAGAAAGTAACACGACTTACTGATCGAAAGTGGCCACCGTGGAGGACTTGAGGTCCTTGACCACGTTAACTTCGGCCGATTTATCCAACAGCGAGAAGGCATCGTCCTCGTAGCGGCTGCAGTCGACGTCGACTAGAATTCGGCAGTTGTTCATGGTGTGGCAAAAAAGCTGCGTAATAAAAGTTGTTTTTTCTTTAGAAAAATTCTCAATTTTGAGACATCAACATGTTGTTATGTGTTTGCGTAAGAGAAAAAAACGTTTGGATAGCGAAATGAGTGACAAACGATGCCCTGTAACGATCCTGATTACGATGGCTTAATGACGCTATTTGCTTCCCATTCGGGGGCCAACATTATCGTCCGCTGTGGAAGCTAACTTTTATGTCCGCATAGTCATTTACCGAGAAATTTATGACCCAGAATTGCTGACCTATCATGCATCTCGTGCCGCCAGGAATTTATGTAGGCATGAAGTGAAGGCCTAGCAAACTGTGAAAGGCACCTCTGGATGGTTAGGTGATGTAACACGTTATTAGCTGTCGATTTCATCACATGATTTACCCACGGATGCTTGTCATCCGGGGTCTTCATTATCTGTCCTCAGGCAGTAATATTAACTTGGAACGATGGCCTGATTGTGCATGAATTATAGTCGTTTCTTCGCCGTAAGGATTTGTTTTGAATTGGCTATTTTTCTACTTTTGAAAGTTAGCAAATAAATAACCAATTTGAGATTGAATAAATTATCAGATAACCCAGAAAAAAGTACTGAGTAATAATATTTCGACATTGAGACAGCTAAAAAATACCTAGATGTTTTGAGAACAACATACATTCAAATGGTGCCCAAATGTTACGAAAAAATTCGATAAACATTTTGGGGTACTGAAATTTTGTATGAATAAATTTCATAAAGCAGGTGTTTTAAAAGTTGTATTGGTCATACCTCGAACTTTTTTTTTTCAGGAAGACCACTCCAATTAGAGTTAGATATCACAGAAGTATTTTATTCTATCAGGTTGTTTTACACTGAAAAAATAATATAGTCTTAGTTTCAGTTTGCATTTTAATTTATTATTTTTGAGAATAAATTTTTTTCCTTAAATATGCTCAAGTTGCGATGTATGAACGAAATGTAGCCAACAATGTTGTCTTTCACCAAAAATTTTTTTAGCCAATTCGGAGATGACCATTTTTTTTTTAAATCGATGTTTTGTTTTTTAACTGCATTTTTTTTCAGTGTAGGACTTGATACATAATTTTTTCCATATTTTTTTATGAAAATTCAGACAATTTCCCACACTTTTTTGTAGAATTTACCGTTTTTGAAATACATTGATTTACAAAAAATCGGCAAAACAAGTTTCGCCCTTTTCAGAAGACAGTCTAGACTAATTTTGGAAAAAGTAAGTATGCAGAGATGCTTAATTAGGTGATGTATTCACACCCAAAAAGTTTCAACCGATTCGGAGAGGGTGCTGCCAATCCTTAAGACGATTTGGGATGAAATCCGTCACGAACAGAATTTTATTTTCTTCCAGCCGCACAGCTGCAATATGCAACACGAAACAACGTAATAATCTGTTGCTTGGCTGAGAGTGCTGCCTGCTTCCATCCGATTATCTTTTTTTCCAAGCCGCAAAACGATGCATCGTGTTTTGACTACACGTGAAGTAAACAACATCCTTTTGTTCGGAGTTTCTGAAGATTCGAGAAAGAAGCCATCAGTGCTATAAAAGAGATCCGATCGACGCAAATGAGTTCAGTATTTTTCTCAAGTGTTTACGAGAGACAAGAACTACGAAAGCTTCATTAAAGGTGTTATAAAAAGTTAGTGAAAGTAAATTATTTGTGACAAAAGTGTAATAAAGATAACAGTGTTTAAGTTAGTTCCTGTTTAATTTTCCGAATTCGAAATAAGTACGACCAACCCAGTTCCTCCCCCGTTCAACCGCTGCGATTCCCGATACCCAAAGGTCTTCCGAAACAGTCATGGGCGCAACTAGGGAAAATTTCTAGGGGCGGTTAGTTTTCATACATTTCATTTTAAAAAAGAGAGAAAAAGAGTTAAAATGCGCTTATTTAAAAACGCATAAAATAGTGTCGTAACTGTAGAAAAAATCACTTCAATCGGGATTGAATCTCTGAAGATGCATTGAATATCTTGACCACAGCGTCAACGCCAACCTCTTTCAGCAACACTTATTCGTTCGGTAAACGGCTGGGCAGTGCGTATCAGCAGTACACCCGTACTAGTTGGCATGAATAAACCCCAGTGTGGTCCAAGACATAATGCCACATCCCTACCTCCACGTGGAACCGACTGGAATATGGGCAACCAAGGAAAGATCGGAGATTCGGCGGGAACTTGGTCGTATGTTGACAAGGAAGGGGTAGTTGTTCTCCTTGGAGAGCAGCTGGTCTGAACGTTTGTTTTCTAGGATAGGGGCGACTCAAACAGCGACTGATCCTAAGCGGACGGTTAAACTATGAACCCAAGACGGCAGCCCCGTCGCGAGACCAGAGCGGCGGAGCAACCAATGAGCTGGGTACCGGCATTATAGAGCTGGGCATGATCCAAGTTCGTGCGACCAAGTGGCAGGCGTTCAGCGACAAGTTGTGTTTGTTGAGAATAAAATGCCGGTTCTACAACTACACCATCCTCAATGTTCACTGCCCTCACGAAGGACGACCCGATATAGACAAAGAAACGTTCTACGCACAGCTGGGGAAACCCTGCGATAGCTGCTCGCGTAGAGACTTTTACATCGTCATTGGGGAAATGAATGCTCAGATCAATAGGGAAGACATAACTAAGCTTGTGATCAGTTATGCGTCAACTTCGCAGATTCCCGCAAACTTCTTTCCCCTAGAGGACATCTACGAAATCACCTGGAGATTACCTGACCAACGTACAACACACCAAATTGACCATGTTTTTATCGACATTCTTCTCAGACATACAAAGCCCCCCCCCCTCAGTTGTGCCCATGGGTATCCCACCGAAATTGAATTCTGACCCGAACAGTAATTATTTAGAGATGACGTTTTAAACCTCAACACTTACAACCTGAAACAATTCAGCTCAATTTAAGATATATTACCAGAATGTTCGAGGACTACGAAGGCAGGTGAACAATTAGTTTAACCTTTTTTTCAATTGACTATGTCATTAATTGGTTGGTTAATGACTGAACACATGTCACTGGATACTAAAGTGGGGAAAAGTGGTCGAATTTCCAGAACTAAGTTTTTTTGGTTCCTTTTGGGATCCCAGACAACCCTAAACTTACCTGAAGTCGATTGGTTTTGTCTCCGCTTGGCGCATTACATTTCAAATTTGTATGAAAATTTATATGGGAAAACCTACTCTTGTGCATTTACCTTTCTAGAGAGCTCAATAATGCTCTAATAATGCACTATATTATGTTACAGTATAGTATTTCATATGCCTAACAACTTTGCAGAAGACACTGAAGAGCTAGAATGTCCCCAAGAAGAGCTAAAGCTGTTCAAAGTTGAGTATGTCGATTTAAATGCAGAAAATCTTGTTTTTTTGCCAACATTACCAATGTACCGGCGTCAGTAGGATTCCCATCAGAAGTAACATGTCGTAACGAGTTTATGCACATAACAACAATAAACAACATAAATTTCGACATACTCAACTTTGAACAGCTCTAGTATTTTTTTGGTCCACCCTAGCTCTTCAGTGTCTTCGGCCAAGTTGTTAGACATCAAAAAACCTACCGTTTGAAGTCATGAAACCTATGGTTTGAGTCATTTTGAGCTCTTTAAAATGGAAAATGCAAAAACGTTGGTTTTTCCATACAAATCTCCATATAAATTTAAAATGCAATGCGCCAAGCGGAGACAAAACCAATCGACTTGCAATTCAGGATTGTTTGTGGCCCCAAACAGAACAAAAAAACTAGGTTCTGGATTTCTGCTATCAAGTTTCGTTTTTTCCATATAACGATTCCCCACCCTACTGGATACTCTAATGCGATCATCCAATCTGTTCAGAAATTCTTATCCTAGCCTCCATGAGGTGCCAACTGGTATACGAGTAACTTAAGTGTATCCCAGAGCGGAAAATAAGATCGTATGCTGAATAATAAAGAAAGTCAAACGCGATTGTTTCCTTATATAGGGAGCGGCGTTCTACAGCGTCTGACCCGGAGCCACCGTGTGAATCATGAAATGTGATGTATCGCCATTTACATCTAAGATGGCAGCACCGTCGCAAGATTTGGTATCGCAGCCCTTGCAAGGTGGCATTCCGAATATGAATTACTACTAGGAATAAATCTGACACGCGCTGGTGTTCTGGCTAGAGAGCTGCGGAAGGTTAATATAGAGGTCGCAGGTATCCAGGGGGTGCGGAGCCGAAAACTGAAGAATGTGTTCTACAGTGGCGAATAACAGGGTCGGGCAGGAAGACTTTTTCCATCCCGTAATGAATTTCCATTCTATTACGATAATGATTTGAGGCTCATCTATTTCTCTGTAGCCAGAGGCACGGATATCCGTAGTATTTATTTTGCACACCCCAATATTCGAAAGCACACTTGGAGGCCGGCACCGTGGTACCAGCCGGGATACGAGTAACCAGGCGATGGTCATGGTAATCAACCTTTGGTGGAACCTCGGTCGTATGCAGACAGAAAAGGGGGAGGTGGGTTGACTTCCTCGAGGAAAACCCAGCTTTTCTGAGCGTCTGTTTCCCAGGTTATGGGCGACTCATAACAGCGTCTGTCCCGGAGCGGGCGGCTGAATAAAGAAACGTGCTGTCTCGAACGCTATACCCAAGATGGCAGCCCCTTCACAAGACTCGGTAGCGTGGCCTTAGTGAGGCAACCTACCCAAACAACTACACCACGAACTTTCAAGAAAATATAACTCGGATCATTCGGCATGGAGACTGCTTGAGCAGCTAGAACCCCGCAAGTTCGGCATCGTGAAAGTCCGTGGAGGCAAAGCCCAGTTCTACCAGAGCGGTGGAGCAACCAACGAGCTGGGAAAGGGTTTTTGTGTTATGGACAGAATGCAGGATCGCGTGATCGATTGGAATGCGATCAACGAGAGACGACGACCTGGACATTATTACGAGAAACTCAGCGACGGCGGAGGCAATCTACGCCAGACTAAAAGTGGAAGTTAGAAGAGTTGGACTAAAAATAAATGTGTCGAAAACCAAGTACATGAAACAAAAAAGCTCGAAAGAAACCAACATTCGCCTCCCACTGACGGTGGTCATGAACGGTAACGAACTCGAAGTATTTTTTTTTTATTCTCGCTTATTTTCCGTCGGTCTAGTTCCGCCACTGTTGTGGCCAATCACCGACGCCCAGGGAGGCGACTCCACACCCAGGACCCTAACTCACGACCCGTTTATTAACAGACCGGCGCCAACGGCTTTACTTCCTCATGCGATGGAAGGCGTGATCCTAGAAGTTTTTCGCCTCAGAAAATCTCCCGGTGTCGGCTAGGATTCTAGACCAGGCTAGGATCTAGACCAGTTGGGTTGGTTGTGAGTGGATCACGCCACCTCACAACCATCGACACCTATGTCGGCGGTGGGATTCGGACCCAGGCGTCGAGCGTGGTTGGCGGAGACGTTACCAACCACACTATGCCCCCGCTCTGAGCTCGAAGTAGTAGAGAAATTCGTATACTTGGGATCTCTGGTAACCGCCGACAATAAAACAAGTAAGGCGGTCCAACGTCGCTCACGGAGAACATACGCGCACTGGCCTTATTGGAATGAAAAGTGTTGCGGACAATATTTGGTGGAGTACAAACCGAAAGCGTAGAGTGGCGTAGGTGAACCACGAGCTGCAGGCACTACTTGGAGAGATTGTACACCTGACGAAGATCGGGAGGCTACGATGGGCCGGGCATGTCGCGAGGATGCCGGACGTCAGTGCGGTAAAATCGGTTCTATTCAAGAACCCCACCGGCACCAGGAATAGAGGAACCCAACGTGCCAGATGGCTTGATCAGGTTGAAGCGGAACTGCGAGGACATCGAGAAGGTTATTTTTTTATTTTCGCTTATTTTTTGAGATCTTGTTTCACCACTGTTGTACCAATCACAGACGCCCGGGGAGGCAACTTCCTAACTTACCACTCGTTGATTAACGAACTAGCGCCAACGAGTTTACTTCCCAATGCGAAATAAGGCGTGATCCCAGATATTTTTCGTCTCAGGAAATCTCCCGGAATCGACTACAATTAAATTTAGACTGTGGACTGAGGCGAGGAGTTGCTTCTTCAGGCACGATGCAAGTAGATCAACGGAATCAGCAACCAAAACGTGTCAGCCCCTGTAATGCGCAACGACAAGGAAAGAAACCTGATTACCGATAAATCAGAAGTGGCCAGGCATTTAAAACAAAATTTTAGCGTGCTGTTGAACGGCGAGGCAGAGGGAGGCATCGAAAGGTGCAGGTTGAATATTGAGAATCAAGGACAAGCTCTTAATCTACCATCTATAGACAGAGTACAAAAAGCAATGAAAAAGCTGAGAAACTGCAAGGAAGCTGGAAGAACGGCATTACCGCCGAACTCTGCAAAATCGGTTTTATTTGCCCAATCAACAGAAAAGGCTACCGCCTGGATTGTAGCAATTATTATAACTCTTCTCAATGCCGAGATCCTTGATTCTCGATGAATTTCCAACATTCCACTCGTAGACTTATTATCTGGTCATAGACTTCAAAGCAGCGTACGATTAAGTTAAGAGAAATGAGTTATAGAAGATTATACATTGACAATGACGAGTGACATGGCAAGAATTTGAGTGTTTCAGCATTTTTTCCTGCCGCACTGTATATTATGTACTGCATGTTACGTCCTCGTTGAATTCCACTAATAAACTGAAAATACAAGTACGTGATACTCGATTCAACTATACACCTCTCGCCCACAACAAATCAAAACTTGAAGTTTATATGATTGACCTAATTTAGACTCTCTCCTTCTTCATCCTGTAAAAGTTCGTCAAAGAAAACAAACGAAGTTCATTTGTTGTACCGCCCGAAATCAGCACTCATATCAACCCGGCTAGTACTCGGCAGCCAGGATTTATTTGCTTCTTCCGCCGGAAGTACATATCATTGTTCCCTAACCCGGGCAAGATTCATGACATTGTTTCCTCTGCAACCCGGGTGACAAACGAAATCATTTTATTTGATTTTTTTTTTTCTGGCTCTTGGCGGCTGGGCTATGCTTGTGTGTCTCCGTATTGCCGTGTGAGTACATAGTCTTTCAGCCGTATTTTGTTGACTGGGATTGTGTACACAGCTGGTGCCATGAATGTTGCTGACTACAGACGTTGCTCCCGGTCGTGAAAAATATGGCAATCTCGTAAAAGGTCCGCTTTTCACAACAGTAGCCCGGTGTCACGGTGAATTATGGCGGTGCCTATTTTTGTTTCAATTTTTGGTGAAGGTGAAAAAGCAAAGAAATTGCAGCACTTTATTGCTGATTAAGCTGTGCAGTGGAGCTCAAATTGATGGTTTTTTAGGGTATAGTATCCTTCATATATAGCCCAATGTTGGATGGTCGTGTTTCTTCTTGTACGTCAGCCCCAAAGGAATTGGTTTCAGTTTACGTGACGGTACATAAGAACATTTCGCCCCTGATAAAATCCCGATTCAAATCCCACTCTCTATGGAAATCATGTCTCCCACCCTTCGAGTCTCCACCGAAAAATTCCACCCACTTCGTGACGTGTTTGTCAACTCAGTGGGAAATGCGATAGTTTTCTCTCCGTTCTAGCCATTCTTTGGTAGGGGGAAGGTGTAGCATACAGCTTCCCGTATGGAGAATCACATCTGTGCTCGTGGGCTTAACGTTCAATCGTTCGATCGATTATGGGTTGTTCTCGAAGGGTAAATAAAGACTCGATTCGTTGAAGACTGCATCCAACCCAGGGGGAGGTGTATCACGACAATAAACTGCACCGATATTTACCATTATTTCGGATGGCACGTGAGCATTGCCTTCCGGTTATTCTTTCCTATTCGGGGCTAATGCTGGGAGTTATTCGCTACAAGCTTAGCCTTGGCCTCAAACGGAGCAGAATGTTTTCCCACAAAGCGAATCTAAATTACATGCAGAAGCGATTCAGGCTCGGCTCTGCGGCTGGTATGTTTGTATCTGTGTGTATGTGTTGGGGGTAACCTGTCGGAAGATGTGCAACCGAGCGTGAAACCTAGGAAATGAAAGAGAATTTCCAGCCGGATTATCACCAACCTGCCAAACTAACCGACCGACCAGCGAAAAGAGTCAGAACGGCGTTTTGGTTCGCCGTGAGAGCGGGGGAAAACCGGAATCGATTATTCATCTTGTCAGTCAGGGAACATTTTTTGTTTGCTTTCTGTGGTGTTTCCTCCTCCCACGCCTTACCCCCAACAAAGATAACGACTGCAAAGGCTGATGGAAAAGGGTTTTTATTTTGCTCACCAGATGAGGTCAAGAGGTCAGACTCTTGGCACATTGAGTAAATTGAGATTCGAAACGGCATCACCGCTGGTTTCAGTCGTCGTCTGTGTTCGTGCTCGCGGCTTGGCAAAGGTACTGTTGCTAGTGTTGCGAGCCCTACTCCGATCAGTTTGATGGATTGAGCCGAAAGGCATATCTCTCGCAAAAGCAGATAAAAACAGCGACATGGCAACATGGAGGAAAAACGCGGAGCAAAAACCTGCAACGGAAAAGGTTTCGCGCTTCGAGGGCAACAACAATGACAGCAGCGGCAGCGGCGGTGCCGTATGAATGAAAATGACGCTGGCCTGGGATCATTAATCATAGGAATTTCCAGATGCTTCAGTGGAATTTTTCATCATTCCTGCTCCAGCCAGCAGGAGGACGCAGGACGACAGGAAAATGGGATTACTTCGCGAACAGTATACAGAAGTGGAAGTCGTCTGATTATGGTCATTAGTGATTAATTGTATAGCTTCAGGCGCTCGGCTCGTGACTTCATTTTTTGCGTCCTCGATCTCTCGGTTTTTTGCCGGTTCTACCTTTTTCAGTGGAAATCACCGAAGAAAGAATGTCTCATCTGTTGAATGAGGAACAGCCGCCGGTTCCTTTTCTTTACTCTAGACGAATAACATTCAATTTTTTATAATTCTCAACCATCCAGAAAAAGTATGTGCTCTACTCTGTACATCGGCACTCGAATTGCAAGACTGAGCTCGACACATTTTCCAGCGTACAAATCGTTTCCGTTATTTTTTTTTTTGCGCGTGAATTATTCAGTCCCGACGGCTAATTGGTTGTGCATAATTGCCTGTTATAAATGGCGCTGCCGTGAAATGAAAATGAAATCTAAACCAAATAATAATTATTATTTCAGTCCTAATGGAATTGCTGCATTACTCATTAGCATTAGCGCCGAAGGGGAGGCTGCGACGCCTTTTCGGGGGAGATAAATTAATTCAAAATAATTCTATTTTTGCTTAGCTACATATTGAATTGGATGTTAGTAGATGCATGAAGAGAAACAACAATAAAACTTCAAAGAGCAGATATGAAATGACCCATATTGGATGCTGATTGACCTGGTTTTTAGCTCTAACTGGTCGACATCTGCGATAACAAGATGGCTCGACGTTTTTCAATAGAACAATAGTTCACGTCATAAAATTTCACATTTTGGTGGATTGTACTTATTTTTCAATCGATTGCTGTGAAAACAAAGGAAAGCTGTTGAAAACTTACCGAGTTGTAAGTATTTGAAATTGAACAAGAATTATCACATGTTTCGATTTCAATCTTTCATTTTACATTCTCTCTTAGAAGCTTGGCGAAAGACACCAAATATGGTAGTGAAGAATCTTAGAAACAGTAAAAAAATTGAAGATAAAGTTCAAGTAATCGAAGAAACTCAACAAAAAAAAAACGAACAAACAAACAAAAAGCAAAAGAAACTTTCAGTAAGTTTAACTAGAGAAAGAAGTAAATCGTCAATTAGGGAAAGTAAAATCAAACCAACAGTTCTAGAGGAACAAAACAAAAACAAAAAACTAAAGTAAAAGTTAGAGCTTAACAGAAAACCAAAGTAAGGGTCATAAAATAAGTTAAAAAAGCAAATACATGAAAACTATAATAATGAAGACTTAAAGAACAACATACAACAAGGTCGAACAATATTGAAAAAGGTACAAAATTATCAAAAAAATAGAAAAATAATTGACGAAAAATCATTAAAATTAAAACAAGCAAAAAACCAGCATTAAAATGCAAGCCACATAGAAAGAGGTGAAGATAGGAAAATAATATAATCAAAGCATAAAAAAAAACAAAATAATAAAAAACCTTGTAAAAAGAATTAGAATGTGGCAAAAATAAGCGGATAAAATAGTTAAGGAAAAAAATTCTGATATAATCTATGACAGCTGCAAATGTTTGAGAAAAACTCGAATTAAAGAATGATTTCAAAAGGATTCTCAAAGAAAAATAAAACAAAAATTCACTACACTTTAACTAAATCAATTACCTCACTAACTTTAACTAAGAACATTTAATTGTGCAAAAAGGGACACAAATAACATAAGCACTCGCAGCTTGACATTTATGTGGCTGCGGTAAGGATAAATTTTGGGTTTTATTTTTTGTGTCATTACAAAATAGAGAAGGAACAAACACTGCAAAACCTTTGTTGACGATTTGGCGGCAGCTATTAATTACGTAACGCACCTAGGAGCGTGACGAATTACTACATAAGAGAGGAGTGGCGCGAGATAAGAGCAATGTTTCGTTACAAAAAAATCTCTTGCTTAGCCTCATTTGAAAAGTGTCACACCGTCCCTCTTTGAAAAAAATGATGTAATGTCATGGAATAAAATGTCACCGTTCTTCGTTTTTGTTTATTCTCCAGTTAGTATGATGAATGTTTTTTCTTATATTACCAAACTTTTCACTCAAAGTTAGACTCTTGACCTTCTTTTTTATCTTGAAGTTAGGCTAGGATTTTAGAACTATTTTTGACGTAGAACTATGTCTTATGGCAACATATGTAGGAGTACCAATTAAAAAACCGAAAACATCCAATTTCGAATACCTGAAACCTACTCAGTTTCCAAAGTATTTTCTTCATTCTTACAGCAATCTCTTTGAAAATTTGTTATGCGTCTACCAAGATGCGGAAAATTGTAATATTGTGATGACGATTTTTGTACTATTGAGAAACGTAGAGCCTTTTTGAACCGTCAGAGCAGCAGCTGTATTAGCACAGCAAGGCTGAGCAGGCGACTCATTCGATGGTTGCGTTCCACACGAACCAATCGGAGGACCACAGCACTGTAAAGCATTGCTGAACATGTTCGGACGGGTTAGTATTCCTGTCCGGATTTGTCGCATCACGTTTACTAATAGCTGTGCTGGTAGCGTGTGTTGTTTTTGGTATGTCTTGTTTGCTTGCTTGCGTTAAGAATTATCACTGAAATTTGCCGCGAAGCAGCATTAAATTGATTAACCTCAATCGAGTGAACATATTTCCAAACCTATCGCAAAAAGTATATTGACATCAGGCAGACTTTTGTAATTCCACGTTAACTTTTCGGTGGTGTCTTAAGAACAAACTCTTCAATTTTTTATTGTTTTAATTATTCTAGTTTTTCCTTAGTCTATTTTTGAATACTGTCTTTTCGATTTGCTTGACTGTTTTGGTGTGTTAAATTTTTTGGTTTGACTTTTTGATTTTTGACTACATGGCTAATAGTGTTTTAGACTCATCTCATTCATTCGACATGTAGGCGTGTTGCTTTTTTATTGTTCAACCTTTTGATTGTGGCTTTTTGATATTCTGATATTATGACTGTTTTACTTTTGACTGTTTATGGAAGTTGAACTTATTATCTTTTCAATTCTTTTATTTCATATTCAACACTCTTCGACTGTTTGTTTATTTTTTTCGATTTTTTGTTTTTTTTTTTTTAATTTTTGTCTTTTTGGTTCGTCAACTTTTTCTCGATTTTGGCATTTTTCTCATCTTATTATACTTTTTGATTTTTCATCCGTTAGCTTTTTGTCCTTTTGATTGATTGACTGTTCAATTTCACAACTTTTTATCTTTTTGACTTTGTGATATTCTGATGGTTTGTATTCTTACTCATTTCTAAACTGTTTTGCTTGTTTTCATTGATTTTTGACTGTTTAGCTTATTATCTTTCACATTGGAATTTTGACTATTTGGCTTTTGAATCGCTTATTTATTATGGTAAAAAAAAACATTCCTTTTTTTACTTCTCATTGTCTGATTGGTTGTCTTTTCGACTTTCGTTAAGTTATTTGAGTGTTTGGTTAAGTGACTTCTTCAAAATTAAATCTACTAGTTTTGGGTTGATTATCTGTTTGTATAATAAATACTAACTGTTTAATATACGTACGTAAATACTTCTTCCAAGATCTGACCTTATTGTATTTTGATATTTGCAATGTTTTCTGTTTCATTACTGGTCTTTTGATTCCTTACTTTTTCGAATGTTGACGTATTGATTTTCCAAAGTTTTTATTTTTTTAAATTCTCAATCGTCGGGTATGGTTATATTTGCAGCAGCTTTATATGACTTGCGAGTTTATTTCAAGTGGAATGACTTGGTGTGTTTACTGGAATATTCGTAACTTGTACTCATTTACGGGTGAAGATGTACGAATGCCCATCACACCTTCTCCCTTTGAGAAGAATGATGAAATGCAATGAAATGAATTAAAACCATTTTTGAATTTATTTATTTCTTTAGTTGTCTCTTTGATATAATACAGGTCGGACTCGATTATTCGGAGTTTCGAAAAAATTTCGAATTTTCCGGATAATCGAATCACAAAAAAAAACGATATAAACTTGCAATCAACGAACCTAAAACAATTGTTTTTTTTCGTCATTTCACTTGTATGATGCTGTGGCGTAGCCAGAAATTATTTTCATAGGAAAAAGAGGTGAAGTCGTGAGAAGCAAAAAAAAAAACATAATTTGACATTGGAGGCATTCCATGGAAAATAAATAAAAATTAAATATTTTTTTTTGGGATGTCCTTTCCGATTTCGCTGAAACTTTGCACAGTTGTTCCTAGCTAATAAAGAGGTCATTCTACACTATCAGTTCTTCATGTTGACTCACGACTGCTGCTTCAATAGGTCCTAACCAAAAATGTGACTGACGAATAAAATATTCTGTATCAGAAAAACGACTTGTTTAATTGAAATGCTGTCTTCAGCAAAGTTGTAATTAAGCTCTGAATGGCCGAAAACCCCTTCTAAAGGCCAGAAAAGGCAAAAATAGAAAATGATCCCAAATTAGGCTCAGAATGGCCGGAAAACCCTTCTAAAGGCCAAAATAGAAAATGATCCCAAATTAAGCTCAGAATCGTCGAAAAACCTTTCTGAAGGCCAGAGAGAGCCAAAATAGAAAACGATCCTGAATTATGCTCTGAATGGCCGAAAAACCCTTCTAGAGGCCGGAAAAGGCCAAATAGAAAATGATCCCAAATAAAGCTCAGAATGGCCGGAAAAAAGAGGCCAGAAAAGGTCAAAATAGAAAATGATCCCAAATTAAGCTCAGAATCGTCGAAAACCCCTTCTAAAGGCCAGAAAAAGCCAAAATAGGAAATGAGGAAATAGGATTAATAATATTGCGATTTTAAAAAAAATGTTTTTTCCTGGGCCAAGTTGTCACAAAATCTGAAATATCTCAAAAAATACCTTTTTAAAAATCTATTTTAAAAATTTATAAAATCTATTAACTTTTAAATTTTGTGCTAGAGCCTCTTGAATCTCCCAACTTATTTGACTGCATGATTTCAAGTTGTTTGGCTCTTCGATTGATTTAAATTATTTTAACTTCAAAGATTAATAATAGTTTTGACTTCTTGAACATTATTTATTGGGTTTTTATGCCTTTTTAGCTTTATCACCATAATAAACTTTTCAACTTTCAATAATTGTCTGACTTTTTTATTTTGTCTTTTTTTCACCATATACGACTGATAATTTTTTGTCTTTTTGACTTAATTTTTTTGTCAAACAACACTCACTTTTTGGCATTTGATCTTGCGTTTTTAGCATTTTTATTGCGAATATTAAACTTTTTACTTGACTTACGATCGATTATCTTCTCCAATTTTGCTTGTTTGAATCTTCGATTTCTGGCTACTTAACGTTTAGTCTTCATGACTTTTTCATCTTAATTGACTTTTTCATCTTAATTGACTTTTTCATTTCTTGACTGTTTGGCTTTTTGACTTCAGACTTTAGACTTTTTGGCTTATTGAATTTTCACTACCGTTAACGAATGAGGAAAAAAAATATTAAAACTACATAAGCGAAAAATGACATCACCTAGTGGTGCAACCTTCGAAAATAAATTGCGCTTTGGAATGCGAATAATCCCCACAGTAACAACAACGTCACCCCTAGGGAACACGAGCGAAGATTCAGTGTCTTTTCAGTTGCAGCAAATCATAAAAGATACCTCTCCTAGGACACGCGGACAAGGACAACAGAACACAAAAAAAATAAACAAGGATTTCAGAACTCCCCTGTTGAAGTGTTCGCTCGTGTAACTTCACTATCAAATTGGTTCACGTACCAGCCGGCAGATTCGATAGTGTAGAAGTTTGCCTGCCGGAGAAAGCAGTAGCAGCCCCCGGAAAGGCTAAATTCATTAGGATGGTTGTCACGTAAAGCGGCACCTAGGAGAAGGGGGAAAGAGGGGAAGAGTCGACTTACTCGCAGTGTTCAACATACGTGCAAGATTTACTTACTCTGCTGTACACTGATGTTTATTTATTCTGCTCTTACAGTGAACTTCCCACCACGATTTAATGGTTCGTTATTTAATGCAGTCGACGGCGGCGGTTGATTTCAATTCGAAATTATCCAGCAAAAAGAAGTATTTTTACAAGTTCTTGCTTTGAAACATGAAACCACCAGCGGCAGAACGATACTTTTTTCCCCGAACTTTCTCCCTCGTAGGTGGAGAGTGCGCGGCGAGTGGAAGACATGTTTTTTAGCTAAGCGCCCTTGACGCCTCAACGGAAAGTGGGGAAGTTTCGAAAAGTGCTGCTCTCCAGCCATCACTTTTTTTTTCCGATCCCCAAACCTCCGAACGGGACAGTACGTGACAGATTTAACTTTCGGCACTGTTGTTCGTCGTATCACGGGGAAAAACCACCAGGAATCGGGTTCTTCTTTATTCCATGAATTGTGCTGGATAAAATTGGATTATATTGTTGATGATTCTTACCCCCACTATACCTTTCTCTCCCTCAACTTCGGTTGTTTGTTTTGGGCGTTCGCATTCTGTTGACCTAATGATATGAAAAGTTTTTTCGTCTGGTTTTATTCTGGCAGAATGTGAATGGCCTTTCAATTGTTTTGACTTCCATCGGTTTGAGCTTATCACAATACTCATCCCACCACTACCCTAAGCAGAAGAACGAATCCAGCATCTGATTAACAGCGTTTTCGACCGCAATCGAAGTGCTTCCCCCCAGAATGGTGCCCACTCTCAGCTGCCACTCAACAGGGCAAACAATGGAATGCGAAAATATGCTGCTGCTGCTGCCGGCCAAGACGACGACGCTGACGGAAGGAATTTTTATTGCAGCCAACGATTTTTCATCAGCGGGAAAGTAATGTTATTGTGATCCCCGATGGAATTTGCTAGTAACTGGCGCTTGGTGTCAAGGTGCGGACAGTTTATGGGATTGCCGCTCGTGTGGCGGATTTCTTTCGCCTCCAGCTGGCACAGTCGATGTGTGTCGAGCGAGAGTGAAAGGAATGTTAGATTTTTGTTTAATAAATAAGAGAAAGATGAGGTTGAGCCTAAATTTGTTCACTCCACTCGTAATTCCACTGATTTACGGTCCATCTAGCGAAATACTTGAGAGGATATGAAAATTGTTACAAACATTTAAAAATACTTTCATTCCATTTCATTGCATTATACCATTTTTTTCAAAAGGGGGAAGATGTGATGTGACAGTAAATACAACAAGCAATCCTACTGGAAGTAAAGCCGCAAGCCAGAAAGACCGAAAACGAACCAGAAAATATCGCAAATATCAATTACAAAATAGATAGGATAGGTCAGATCTTGGAAGAAGTATTATTATTATTATACAGTCAGTATTCATTATACAGACTTAAGAATAAAAATTTTTAGGATAAAAATTAGATAAATTTATAAAAAAATCAATTAGAGCGCTCGTTTTGAGTTGAATCATTTTCAAGATTCAGACTAATTCCCCTAAGCAACAATAAAGGCAACACCTTCTCCGTCGTCGTTTTACGATTTCGAGGTCCGTCGGTTCCAGTACCAATGACAAAATGTTTTATTGTTGATTTTTTTTCCAAAGTTTTCTTCTTTAAGTAAGGTTATAACAATTCACTTCAACCTACAACCGCTCGGACAAACGGATTCACGCCTTGATGATCCTTCTGCTGGGTTGTATAGATTTACTAGTCAGAACTTTATTTCTCTCTTTTATGGCTGGCGTCTCGTCTTTGTTGGAAGTCGTAGGTATTGATTGGAAAAAGTGACTTCAGTTTGAGTGCGCAGCCCCGAAACGTGCCGAAGAAAAGTGTTTTTAACGATCCAACTTTCGAGATGTTATTGCCACTGAGCTGAGCTGAAAACAAAAAGAGATAAACCGGGAGTCCAGTGGTGGGAGGGGGGTCACACACTCGCGAGATGCATCAAACCAAAATGGTCTCTCTCGTAATTCTGAAAGCCATTAATATAACAAACTTCGTGATTTGACTAGCTGCAGTTGATCGTTATCGTCTGCGTGGGGTTCATTTTCTGCAACAAAATCGTCAAACTTTGTCAACCAAACCGCCACAGCCAAAAGTTTGCTTTAATAAACGAGCAAAGTTAGAGCAAATTTCATTCGATGAAAGAAAAATATTCTGCCTCTATAACTGTGCCTTCTTTAAACCGTCCCACCCTCTGCCCGGACAGCAAATTTATGTTTTGCAGCATTTGGCCACATCCACATTTTACATTCTCAACAGGTTTTCCGGTGATCCTGCCCCGATCCGTCCTCCTTCATATACATGTGTTCTTCTAGGCATCACCGATAGTCAAATAAAACGTGCTTCTAATGGTTGCTCGGTGTCTGTGTGGTCACAAGAACGAACACACAGAAGGACGAAACGAAACCTCGTGCCCCGAAAATGGGATTCCTCCAACCGCAAGACTTAATAAATTCAATCTGTACCCCATCGGTGAAGTCCAGTTTTCCGCTGCAGATACAGAAGCTTTATCCACCGCTATGCACTTGCCAGTGAACGTTCGCCTTTCACATCGATTCGGGCGCAACAGAGCGAGAAAAAAAGTTTTAGTTTGTGTAATGTAATATTGAGCAGGACTAAACTCGATTTGGAAAGTAAAATTTTCATGCCATTCTACACCCAGACAAGCTTAGTATAGTCGTCTGTGGTGCGATTTTGTTTTGAACTGCAAGCGAACGAAGCTTACATAAACGGGTAATCCGAAAACAAGTCCTATTTAAGTTTCACAGTAAAATTGCTAAACCTGCTAAAGAAAAGAAACAACCGCAAATTGCACGGTTTCAAGTGAACTTCAAAATTACTGTCTACGTCAAAGTTTTATTCTTTTTTAAAAAAATTATACCTCTACTGTAGTAGATTATTTCGGACCAATTTGAAACTGTCACAGAATAAAGATGCCAATAAAAATATAATAGGGTATTGGCTTTATCATCGTCAGGTTTTACCTATTAGCGCCCGGGGGGTTAATTAAGTCATAGAAAACTAATCTTTTGCTCTACATCAGCGGTTCTCAACCTTTTTTTGTCCGCGTACCCCTTGGCGATATTTTCCAAATCAATTGTACTCCCTGGCTGGGAATGTTCTCGCAGAGTGGGAGAGAGAAGAGGTAGATCATGTTGTGGTAGTCTAGTTCAGGTTTCAAATTGAACTGTGATTTGTTTGATTGCTATCCGTCATGTTTTAAGAGCAAGTTTGAACAACAAATAAAGTATTTAAAAAAATGCTTTGTCCGCCATTACTGATTTTTCTTTCGCGTGACTCCTGAAGGCTCTTGCGTACCCCTAGGGGTACGCGTACCCCAGGTTGAGAACCGCTGCTCTACATTATGAAGAACCAGTTTGCGAGAAATTAGAAAATTCGTATATAAAGCCACCATATTGCGAAATATTGTTATGTTTTTTTTCCTCTGTGTGGACTCATCACTGCGACCAGAGACATTTTGATCTATTGTGATATCGCCCAGCTGTTCTGTACTCCACACTTCATATTATTGGCAGTATCATTATTGAAGTGAATGATACGCTTTTTTATATCCGTGCTTGTGTGTGAGAGTTTACCCTATCATTTCAAGCTTACTGCTCTACTCTACCGCCGAGCCTCTTTTCTATCCTACCAATATCGGCAAATTACAATTCCCTGAACTGAGGCTACACCTAACGTTCCTCTCTGGCCAGGTTTATTCTAAGAGGGACTTATTATGTCAAGAGGAAGGAGTCTTATCGAAACCTCGTTCCTCGTGCCGATATCGCCAATTACAATTCCTTGTAGAGGGTAAATATTTCTGAAATCAATTTTATAATAAGAAGGACTTATTTTGTCAAGAGGAAGGAGTCTTATCGAACCTCGTTCCTCCTACCAACATCGCGTCACAATCACAATTCCCTGAAGAGGCACTCAATGCTACACCTCTGGTCAGGTTTATTATAAGTAGGACTTATATTTTTGTCAAGAGGAAGGAGTCTTATCGAAACCTCGTTCCTCCAGCCAAGACCGCGTCATAATTACAATTCCCTGAAGAGAACTATTATACGTTACTCAGAACAGTTTTATTATAAGAGGGACTTTTTTGTTAGGATGAAAGTCAGCAAGGGTACTATAGAATTCAGCTTGAAGAAAGGGTATGTAGTAAAGAGCCTGAGAATGAACCCATGTTAAAGTCCTTTGACAACCAGATGGCCTGGTTCTACTAAGATTCGAACCCACGACCACTCGTTCATCAAAGCGGACTCTGTAACCTTGCGGCTACGAAGCTCTCTTAAAATTGTTATGTTACTATTATACTATAGAAAAATGCAAGCCTAGTCAAAAGTATATTTCGATCAATTATAACTGAAAGCAAGGCCAAACATCAGGCGAAATGCTTAGTCTCAGTCTAAATCAAGCTAAACAATCAATAACCTTTCTTTTCTTCCTAAGCACAGCTGATACTAAAATATACAAACGATTTGACTTGCATATAAAACTTTTTATATCTTTTTTAACATAAGAGATAGAAATCCGACACCTTCAACAAAGTTACTAGTAAAACCATTTGCCACAATTTTCTTGAAGACACTAGCTGTCTATCTCACTGTCCTGAAAAAATAAATGTTTCATATCACTTCTAGGTGAATTTATCACTAAATCGTAGATTCTAAAAGAAGCACAATAAAATACATAGAAACTTTTCCGAATAAAGTATATCACTAAAATCTAATTTGAAGACGCTATTAATTTTGCGCACGAAATCAGCGACGGATTTTCTTTATTCTTACAGCAATCGATTGAAAAATCAACTATGCGTCCACTAAAAAGCGGAGAGTTGCGAATTTGTGATACTAACTATTGTACTATTGAAAAATGCAGAGCCTTGCTGAACGCATGTTTCGACCATTCAAAACTGAGACAAAACCTTCTTCCTCAACACAGTGGACGCCAAAGTTTACAAACGGTTTTATTCTATAACCGATTTGTTGTTGTTGTTTTATTCGCTCCAGTCCACAAAGACACGACTACCGGAAAATTAACTTTCAGTAGTCACGTATAAAAGCATGCTTATGCCGAAATTGAGTTTTCATTGTATAACCTGGGTTACTACAGCAAGATGACCGGCACAGCAACAGTTGATTTTAACGCAGCAAGGTTGAGCCGTCAACTCATTCGATCGCAGCGTTTCAAAACAGACGGACGAACCCGCAGCATTGCATAACACTGCTGAACATGTCCAAACCAGGCCTCAGACGCGCCTATACTACTGGGTTTGTATGTGACATATTTTTGGAACCCACCGTGACTCCAGATTGTCAAACGTTATTTTTGGGTCATGAAAAGATGGCGTCTTTTCATAGGCCTGGTCCAGACATGTTAGTAATTTTGTCTGGATTTATCGCCTCGCGTTTACTTTCAGCCATTTGGCCATTGTAAATAGCTGTGAGTGATTCGGTGGCGTACGGTCATACTTATGTCCTGTTTGTTTGCTTGCAGTGTGCGCGAAAAATAACAAGAGAACTAGAATCACCCTGTGTCATCGGTAACTGGCAATCCAAAATCACGGTTACCAATCAATTAATAAAAAAAAAATGAATTGAAAACAAATTCTCACTGAAATTTATCGATTTATCCCAATCGAGTGTATTTCCAAACCTATAACAAATTATATATTTATATAAGGCAGGCTGTCATTATTCTACGCTAACTTGTGGTTGTGTATAATAAACAACCTTGTATTTAATTTAATTTTTCATCGTATTTTTCTGCCCGTTTATTTCTATTTTATGATGACACTCTGCATTATTTTAAATTTATTTTTCCGCTGAAAATTTTGCGCTATTTTCTATTTCGTGTCTTCTATTCATGTTATCATTGTTTTTTTTTCTATTTACACTATTCTATCATAATTCTCAATCCTCAATTCTCAATTATTTTTTTGAAGATATTTTCAAGTCTACCTTCCGACAGTTTCTGAAAACTTTTTACGTAATTCTGGTCCAACGTTTTGCAAATTTCTTTGTGGCACTTTGCTAACTTACTTATGACGTTTATTTTATTCGACGACTGGTTTTCGACAGGAGCGTTCCATGACGGATCAAATCTTCACCCTGCGACAGATCCTCGATAAGTGCCGGAAGTATAACCTGCAGACGCACCATCTATTTGAGGAATTTCAAGGCGGCGAAGAGATCGAGATCATGCGTGCGGATAGCTGGCGAGACATCAGCCGCGTTCGTTACGTTGGATGGACTGAAGCAGGGGGATGCAAACCCGAAATCTCACATGCTCCTTGGTTTTTCGGACGACATAGATATCATCGGTATCGACCGTAGGGCCGTGGAGGAGGCCTTCGTACCTTTTAAGAGAGAAGCAGCGAGATTGGGACTTGTCATGACCTCTGCCAAAACGAAGTACATGGTAGCTGGCAGGGAGCGTAGGAATTCCCGTGGCGTTGGTGCTGAGGTGGAGATAAATGGGGAATGATTTGAAGGGGTTGACGAATTCGTTTATCTTGGTACACTTGTACCAAGGTAGTGAACGTTATACAGCGGGGCAGGCTTCAGTGGGCTGGACATGTAGCCAGAATGACTAACGAGAGAGCCGCCAAAACCATCTTCAGTAGAGAACCAGGAAGAGGCCTCGCTTGCAGTGAACGTGCGCGGTGAAGGAAGATGCACGATCTGCTGGTGTACGAGGAGACTGCAGAACGGCTGCCCTAGACAGAAGAAGCTGGACATCTCTAATTCGTTCGACCGGTGAACGGTCCGGTCCGTTAGCCAACGAAGTAAGTAAGTAATTTTATTTTTTCGCTCTTTAGTATTTGGAATTTCAACGGTTGCTCATTAATTTCCCAGTGGTTCTTAATTATTTTTGATAAATTTACTAAATTTCATTTTTTTGCCGGTTATGACAAATTATAACGTTCAAAACACTCAATACTACTTTAAACATGTTTCATCGCTCAAATGTTTCATGGGTCATTTCATATTAAGTGACCACGAAAAATCCCAAACTTGGATACGACCATCACAGATTTTGCTCAGACCCCCCGCTCTATAGGACTCCCTTTTGTTGCTAAATAACGCCTCTTTTGGTAGAACACTTTACATGACACTTTACATAGACGTAAGACGTCCGAAAAATACTGATAAGTGATTTTTAAAATAAACCATGGGATCCAGAGAAAAAAATATTTTTGACCGGAAGTGTTGCAAGATATTTTTTTTGTATTTGAAAACAAATATTAGCCTTTTCCAAAAAAATGCAGATAATTTTATTTTAAATTTAATAGTTCCAACTTATTTTTCGGAATATTTTACGAAACACGTACCACCCCGAAGTAAAAAGAGGACAAATAGGTTTTGACCACAAAAGTGTTAGTTTGCTGACTCCGAAATTGCGATTTTTCCAAAGTGACACTAGAAGAATAATTCCCCCCACTTTGAGCAAAATCTGCGATGGTCTTGTCCAAGTGGTATGTTCGTACGGAACGATCCGAATGTGTTCCTGTCTCAATTTTTTATTTTTTTGGTAATTTTTTTTTTTTTTTGGTACTGTTTTCCTGTTTTTACCAATTTTTAGCGCACCTGATACTACAGCAGTTTCGTAAATGGAAAAGCAACAAGAAAACACCCAATTTCCCGCCAATGGTAAGCCATTCACAGTGTGGCCACATGTGACCAACTACGAAAGGAGGGAAGGGGGAGGTGAAAAGCAAACCGGTGTAGAAATTTTGATTTGAAGTTGGTCTGGTTGGTCGAAGTTTTCGATTCCATTGAACCACCGATTGAATACACACAGAGAGCGAGGGAGAACCGAAGGTTCATTCAAAAGGATTACAAATTACTTTTTTGCTTGTCCTTTTGCTCATCTACCTTCTCACTCCACCACCTTATATATCCGGCGTGTGTCGTTGTCGACATCAAGTCGAGCTAGGTTAAGCTAGTGGCTTGCGTGTTCCAAGATACCTACGAGGGATAACAGTGTCTCGAACCAGGTTGCGGATTGGGAACTCGATAGTTGTCTAATATTTTACTGTCGCATCTTGGACACGGTCGAGTAGCACGGAGATTCAATTCGAGTACGAAACACACATCTATAGGTTATGGACGGATTTCGATGCTTCTGGTGAAAATAAGATTCGGTCTTTCACACAGATTCAATCCACTAGGATTAGGGACGGAAGCATGGGGTTTGTTTGTTCGAGGGATTTTTTCTCCCTCCAGTTGATGGAAGCACACACAACCATTAAATAATTTTATGTTAATTCCTTCCAAGTGATATTGGACCGGATTTGTCAACCGGATCGAAAATCGGATTCGATTCGGTTCGGTTGGTTTGCTTTAGTCTTGCCATTAAATATGGAAGCTTATGATGCTTTGAAGTATCTTTCAACAAGATGGAACTTTCGCAATTGTTTTGAAGAAGTTTTATAGGATAAGGCTTGATACAAAAAGCATGCTACGTACCTTGATTCACAGACTGGGAACAGAAGAGGAAATCTGAGGGAGAAACAAAAACATAAAGTTCATTAGAACATGCAAATATGTATTGAGAGTTAAATTATTCATTTCACTGGAAATAACAAGAAGATGGAGCTTAGCTATGGATGAGACTTTCATCAAATATTTTGCCTTTGGATGGCGTCATCAGCGTGTGTAGTAAATCCTGCATCCTCAAGTCCATCGGGGCCTGAAAATTCTATCAACTCGAAGCTGCTCAGCGCTGGATTACCAGCAAATCACCGACGATGTCGTTAATCTTGCCATGACGGAAAAGCTCCCGCTGCTTCGGAAAATTATTTCATCCTTTTGAAAGGAAGCGGAAACGAAGAGATGAATGGACGTTAGCAGCAGCAGCATACTTTCCACTCATAGCCAATAAGTGGAAAATTTCTCAATCCCGAAACAGCTCCAGCCTTTTGTCGTTTAGAAGATTCGCCTCGCATCGGGAATTTTGTGCTTAGCAAACTGTCAAAATGGTTAGCAAAATTCCGACCTGTCTCCGGCATACTTTAATTAAATCCATATTCTTCATTTCTATCGGCATCCCGAATTCGTGGCCCCCGAGCTTCTGGCGCTTGTGTTGTGTGCGTCACACATGGGAAAATATTTTCGGTCACGGAAATCACTCTCAAAGTCACATCATACCAGCTGGGATCTGCTCCCGTGCCAGTAATTTCCGACACCGTGTCTTCAAACGTCACGGTGCCGGAAATTATGATTCCGACCGAAGTCAGCCGGCGAAGATGAGCACAAAATTTATGCTCCACATTGCTACTGGCGTCGTCGTTGTTGTCATCGTTGTCAGCTCGCTAGAGCGGCGCAAAAAAGAAACCCAAGCTGAGATTTGTGGTCTAGCTTTTTCCCCCAGGGCTAGCCGACGTGACATGCGAATACCTGGCGAGGCAATCCCTTCGACATCGTTCAGCCAAAGTTCTATCATCAGTCATAACCGGTCGCAATATCCTGAATGAACTAGTCGCCTATCCAACAAAGGGGGACTTGCTGTGTGGAATGTTATCAGCCAACAGGCTCCAAAGTCTGGCTTCATTAATCAACCTCCTCATGCGTTCAAAGACTAAAAAGGCGAAAAAACCTCACAGCGATTTCTTCTTTTATTATCCGTGGCAATAGGATGTTAAGATACAGTGGAAGTTGCTATCCTGTGGGGTTTGAACTTTATGACCACTCAATCATCGCCCAGCAGTTGCTCGCGGTTTTCTTCATCATTGACATTGACATTTAAATAATCCTGTTGTTAGTTGTTCAGACAATTAATGTTGTTAGCAAAACCAGCAAGGTTGAGTCAAAGGATTTTTTCTATGCCATGAGTTGTACCAGTTTTACCAGTACTAGTACTTGCATTTGCATATTAAAGCAGTTGATATGTTAACAGTTGATATGTTAATAACAACAAAAAATGTTCATTTTGATCTCAAGGTTGCCGAATGCCCAGAAATTCGAAATAACGTAGCAGTAATCGGGAAAACGAAAGATAAAGATTTTAACACCATCCACATTAGCTAAGATTGAATTTACTAGATTTTGTATTAATAAAAAACAAACGGAAAATCAACTGCGAAATGAAGCGAAATGAAAAGTATTAAATTAGCCCAACACAAAAAAAAACTGAAAATTTACAGAGAGAGTTATAATAAAATGCTTCATACCTCATACCTTCATACCCTAATACTAAACCTCAGGCCAACATGATGATGAGCCATATAATTAACGAACATATAATTATACGAACATTATAATAAACTTCTGCTTTATTCGCTTTTAGTTATGCTGAACCAGCTGCTGCAATTGCTGGTAGTGTTGCCAGAGCTGCGATTAATCCAAGCAACATGCTGACTATGATGAGAGAGAAAATATCATCGCACTCGTTTCTTTCTCTCATGAATAGCCAGCAACCATCACAGTAAGCGTTGAGATCCGACAAGTGATTCAATATCTTGTCTCTTTTGTTGCCATTTTCGGCTTCTCATTGTCAATCGTCGTGAATATACAGAGTTCACTCGGAAATATCACTGCAATGCAAATCAAGGTGATTTTTGGAATAGCAAAAATCGTTTCAGTAGCGTGATTATGTCAGTGCCAGCTTGAAGTTTGTTGCTATCAGGATTTAAATTTAAATTTGATCTGCTTTGCGGTCCGTGACGATCCCAACTTAAGATATGGCCACCAATGAACTAGGGTAATAATTTCAAACCAGTGGTAATAGGTGTCGCTTGATGAGCTGGCACAACAACCCCGAGTATTCGGAACAAAACCGAAACAGGTCCGCATTTTTACATTTTTCAATGAGAGGCATGGTAGGATTTTAAGCACTTCTAAGTACCGCTTTGATCATCGTTACCATGTTACTGAAACATATTCCGGCTATATATCCGAAACCAGTCGATTAACTCCGGCCATCCTCTTCGTTTAAAGAAAATATGAATGAAAACTAGGAGAAAAGCAAAACCGTTCCGAACCGAAATTGAACAGTTTCAAAGTTGAACCGTGCCAAAATTTAGCACAATATTCAAGAATCAATTTAATAAACTCATGCTGTCAAAAAACAAATAAAAATGCAATATTAATATATGAGATCATTTGAAAAATATTAATAGAATTCTTTTTATTACAATTGGTGGTATGAAGAAGCATATTCTCTACTGAGAATAAAAATGAATGATCATACAGATTCAAAATGTACCAAACTAAAATACGCTCAGTTACAAAACGTAGTAATAGTTGTTTATTGACAATGCTTTAAGTCGGCGTGTTATCAAATGCTCGAACGATTTCGTTATTTCATAATAGATAGATTATTACTTCTCATATCCACTGGGTGTCAATAACTCAATCTGAGAAAACGGCGCTTAGTTCGGTCTGATCGCACGCCGACCATATCATACATATCAATTGAAGCCGACCATATCATACATATCAATTGAAGAAAAATCATTGATTTTATGTTTGGTATCCTCATAACATCATGCTGTCAAAATGAACTTGATATTTCTGCTGGTTCAATCTCAGTACAGCCATACCCGAATGATCGAGTAAGATAGCAAGAAAAAAATGTGAGTGAGAGTTGACGCTAAGAGAATCATTGTAACATCGCAAAATCTGTAATGAACCATGCATCGTAGCTGGCTGATTCTGATGTAGCATCATTTTGGCGTAATGTCAGTAGAATGATATTGACTTTCCGTAGCTCTGAGTGTTGCAGCCGATTCGTGAAGACATCCGTGTAGTTTGAGTCGTCGGGAACTGCAAACATGGAAGTGCCCGTCAGCAAGTAACCGAAAGAAAGCACATTCGTCCGGATCTTCCAACAGCGGGGTGAGCAGGTATGAGTTCATACTTACTTTGACCTGAGTGAGGACCCGGATGAGCAAAGTCTTTGCTGATTTCACAGTCGCCCCAGAAAAGGGCGTTGAAGTTGGGTGCGAGCGGCGGAATAAACTTCCTTCGAATACGACACTGAGAAGTTTCAATAGTGATTTCTTTTGTCGCAGCTGGATCATCGTAGAGCGTAAAGGGGTTTCATGCAACGTTAAGTAATCCTGATGAATCCCACGCTGTACGCCGAGTCCGCAAAAAACAGGGTCTTCTTCTCCAACAATTCGTCCAATGGCTGCTCGTGGTCCCCGTGGTTCTGTGGTTAGCCATGTCGATCGGCTAGCTCTCCCACACGGTTGTGATATCGGGTTCGATTCTCGATCAGCGCTAAGATTTTTTCGAGCTGGAAATTTTCTCGACTTGACATTGGGGCGCGGTATACCGTTGTATTTATCCTACACACTTAAATTTTTGCCGGGTCTCGGTAATTTATTGACGAGAACGGCACCACTGAGTGCTCGGGCAAAAACATAATGACAGCTGTCACATTTTTTCGTGAATCTCGGTTTACCTAACTGAAATTTCGGTTTGGGGCTAGGGGAGTTCAGAGATCGAGAGCATTAATTAGTCGCCGCTCTGAACTCTTACGTACGAGTTCATTTCCGCTTTGACCCGAGTGAAGACCGTTGTCGTGTACCCAGGACCCGGATGAGCGACGTCTTCGCATATTTTACGGCCGCCTCCCAAAGGTCACCGCAGTTGGGTGCTCGCGGCGGGATAAACTTTCAGACGATGGCGTTTTGTGTTATTTTAATCTTTTGTGGTATATCTTTCTTTTAGTCTAGATACTCGTTGCAGACATATCACTCTTGATGGAAGTGATCGTCGTTGTCATGTCGCACCCTTTCTCCCAATTTGGTACTGAATTAGGATTCGCAGACCAGACCTCTAAAGGCTCCGAAGTTCCTTTTCCAAAGGCTCCTATTTTGCACTGTATTAGTGCACTGCAGTGGCAGGGCAAATGTTTTGTGGTTTCACATTAGAACCCGCAGAAACGACAAATTTCATCAATTGACTGACCAATTTGTTTCAGGTGATGTTTACTTGGACAGTGTTCTGTAAACAGTCCATTAATTGTCCTTAATTCCTTTTTATTCAAACTAAGCAACTGCTGGCTTCTCTTCACGGTTGGTTTTATAAAGCGTTTCGACTGGCGTGGCCTTACTGAGCATATTCAGTTCATTTGTATTGTCCGATGTTCCCAGGTTTTCGATCCTGCTTCCAAGGTGCTTGATGACACCCCACAGAACGGTCCATTGGTATCGAGATACTTATTCCTGGACCATTAACACCTGCTCCGGTTGAATCATTCATTTTTGAGCCATCTGTGTGAAAGACGACAGAGCCTTGTCGGATATTCAGGCCACCTTGTTCCCAGACTTCCCGCTCGGTCTCTATGATTTTGGAAGGTATTTCGAAATTTGCTTTTGTATTCATGAAGTCTTCCTGGTATATGTTTGCTCAGCTGGAAATCTTTGAGGATTGCCAGTTGGCCTCTTTGATCTTCATCAGGTAATTCCTTATGACGTGTTAATTTCAACGCACTTTTTTTGCCTCTAGTTGTACTACCTGAAAGTGGTAATATATGCAGAATTGCATATAAGGCTTCCGACGGAGCACTGTTTATTATTCCTGTAATTGCATTACAAATTAGCCTTTGCAACTTGCCAAGCATGTTCTGCGTTGACTGTTCTTTCGTTTTAAGCCACTACACTGGCGAGGCATATGTTATCCTTGGTCTAATTATTGCCTGGTACAACCAATAAATGATACTTGGCCTTAGACCCCATTTTCTGCCAATAGCTTTGCTACACGCCCAGAGGGCACTTGTAGCTTTACCAATGACATATTCAATATGTGCATTCCAGCTTAGTTTCTGATCTAAAACTACTCCAAGATGTTTAGTCTCAGTGAAAAACTTAGTTGTGTTCCTTGTGAGGGTATTATTACCCAATACGGCATTTTTGTCACGACTATTCAGCATTGTTTGAATCCATTTTGAGGTATATGTATCAAGTTCATAGCATTTTATTGCGTTCAGTATTGAGTGTTGCGATACATTATGAAAAGCTCCCTCTATGTCTAAGAAAGCAGCTAGTGCGATTTCTTTTGCATCTATAGATTTTGCTTTTTTGTCTTCAGCATATGTGTTTTAGGTATATTAATTTGACGTGGTAGTAAATTAGTTTTTTTCATTATTTTTAACAAACTGATTGGTCTAAAGGCCTTTGCAGGTGATTTATTGCGCTTGCAAGCCTTTGGTATGAAGATCATTCTCGTTTTTTCTCCAGTTAGGGGGTTTAGACGATGGCATACTGGGAAGTTTTAATACCGATTTCTTTTATCGTAGCTGAGTCAGCAGCAGGCGTTAAGTCCATTGTCGCAGGTGCTACCTGTAGGAGCAGATTACCGCGAAGGCAAAACAGACGGTCGCGTACTCGTCAATCATCGAAAAACTTTATTGGAAATGACTAAATATCTTCTCTATGAGCGCTTGTCAACTTCTCAAGGCCGGCTTGTTAATACCTACTTCGTCAACCCTTTTCTATTATGGAGCCCAACTAGTCATTGCAGATCTTCGAACCATCTACCGTCCAGCACCTTCGTGAATGTCCACCAGACGGCTGTCAGTCCAAAAAAGTTGCATTCGTATGCGTTCAGCTACAATGTGGTCGCGAATAAAATGGTGTTTGATGTAAATATGTTTTGCTCGGTTACCCTCCAGGTTTTGGGCCATCCCTGTACAACCACGGTTGTCTCCATAGATCGCCGACCGGCTAGCCAAATTACTACAGCCAAACCAGCGCTCAACATCACGTGCTCCTTGCTCGAAAGTAAAAATGGAACAGGGTCACTTACTGATTTGCGGTTCACTGATTCCACCTCAGTGTGAGTGAAACATTCCGTTTAGGAGGTACGTCGCCGTCAAAGCCATTTCTAACCACAACATAATCGCAGTCTTCGAATTAGGCCAAATTAATCTTAGCTTTTCAACCTGCGTCTGATTAAAGCGTTCAGCTATCTCGTTTTGTTGTGGGATTCTTCGATTCCGCGACAGACCGCAGATGATTAAAATTCTTCACGAGATGATCACTGCATCCTTAGCCTAGGCAGAACTGGATCCTTCCGGTTTCAGACTTTTCCTGATCACCATTGATCATGAACGCGACTGCCTTCTTATCCAGTGCCGCTAAAATATTTCGTTCCGGTTTCTCCGAACATCAATTCTGCTGCATGTGCCCGACTTTGCCATTGTGATGGCACTTGTCAGTAAACCTCTTCTGCCGCTTCTTCACTCCAAGTCATCCTGGCGATCTGTCCTTTTTCTTTCTTCGGCCAACATCCGCTGCTTGACCGTTCTTCTTCTATAGATTCTCGTGTGCTGTCACCTGAGGATCATTGCTGTCGCGTGAGGTTGAAAGCAGCTACAAATTCACCTACTTCCATTTTCGCTCCTATGGTCTTGAGTTGCCGGATAAGATCATGAGATTCCTTCCTTCCTTCGTAATCGTGCCAACTGCTTCCTTAGCAACGTTTGGCTTGAAACGGCTTTGTCAAATTCAAGGAGTTTGTCCGTTGTGAATCCAATGGGAATCGACTTGGCTTTTCTGTTACTTTGATTCCACTTCGTGAGAGCATCGCCTGTTGCCGAAGCTGGTTCTGTCAGCGCAGATGATACTTCAGCTGCATTCAAGTGAAGCTTGACGCGGAAACACAAATTTTCGAAATGACTGCTCCAATGTTGATCAAGAACCATGCAGCCAAGGCGGTAGCTCCTCCAGGTCGTTCGGTATACCCCCTAAAATCCCCTTGATACAAGCTCAGCTGGATTCTCCGTCCGCTTGACGTGGTTTCACCAGTTTCCCGTCGCTGGTTTGGAAAACGTCATACTCTGGTTTTGTCTATCCTGATCCGTCAGAATCGGTTTTCTCACGGTCCAATTCCTATCTCATTGATGGAATGAACAAGCTGAATATGTTGCAGTTGAGTTAGGAATGAACGGAATCGTACACTGGAATCGTACACTGTAGTGTCTGAAGTCTTTGAATCACTAATCGAAGCTGACGCGCATCACCCTCCTTTGTTCGCAACATTACCCTTCAGGAAAAATATTCGTTTTGCTAAAGTAACGGACAACAGACTGCTAAACTTTTCTAAAACCTATTTTGATGGACTAAATTGCTCCCTTCGGGATTTAAATTGGTATCTTATACTGATTTCGGATGTTAATGCTGCTGTTGGAAGTTTCTTTTTAATTTTGAATGAGCTGTTCACTATCCACCTTCCTGTTTTTCGTCCTCGGTCATCCAGTAGCAACTAAAGAAATTACAACCGCTTTCTTCACAAACAATATGTGATGAAAACGCAATCAGACCCAAAGCGGTTTTGGAAATTTGTAAACGAAAAACGGAAAAAAACCGGACTGCCATCTACCATGTTTCTTGAGAACGAATCTGCCAGCTCACCCGATGGAATCTGTGATTTATTTACCAAACATTTCACGAGCGTTTTCAAGACAAATTCAGCAACTGCAGAGTAAGTCAAAAACAGCAATTCAATACGTTCCAACTAACCTGCTTAGTCTGTCTAATGTGCAGTTTTCTAACAACGATGTTTTGACAGCTCTAGGGAGAATGAAGTCCTTGTCCCCTGGACCAGATGGAATTTCAGTCATTGTACTCAATAATGTGCATCACTGCTATGCGTACCTCTTAGGATTATTTTCAACAAATCGTTGCCACTTCTTCCCTTGTAGGAGCTTATCTTCATGAAACTAATTGCAAATGAAAGATCTAGTTGCCCCATAAGACCCTATTGAATTTCATTGCAATCGGATTTTTAGTTTAGAGGTTGTTTAAAAATGTGAAAATCACGAAACATCATTATCTCAGAAACTACTCAACCGATTGGTTTTAAATTGGTTTAAATTGGTTTTAAATGAACAAGCTACTTAAAAAATCCTTAACTTTTGAGTTTCATGAAGATTGAACGTGTGGTTCAGAAGTTATTCAAAGAAACGTGTTCTGGAGAGTGTTTAATCTCACTCATGTTTCTCAGAGATGGCTGAACCGATTTCCACAAAATCAGTGTCATTTGAAAGGTCTAATTACCCCATGAGACTCTATTGATTTATTTTGCAATTGGACTATTACTTTGCCTGTTATGTTTAAAAATGTGAAATCCAGCTTTGAAAAGAAACATATTCCGAAGACTACTTGAACTCACTCACTTTTCTCAGAGATGGCAGAACCGATTTCCTCGAAATTAGTGTCAAATGGAAGGTCTAGCTGCCTCATAACTCCCTATTGAATTTCAATGTAATCAGTCTGTTACTTTGTCTGTAATGTATCAAAATATGAAAATCACGAAACTTCATTATCTCAGAAAGTACACAACCGATTTGAACAATATTGGTATCAAATGAACGGGCTAGTTAAAGGTTAATTGATGAATTCTATAGTGATTAAACACGTGGTTCAAAAATTGTGAAAAGAAACATGTTCCGGTGACTTTTCAAATTCACTCGTTTCTTAGCTGGACTAAATTCAACCATCTTAGTGTCAAATGAAAAGCTTGGCTTTCCTATAGGTTCCCATTTTATTTGACTATAATCGTATTTTTATTCCAACCGTTAGGTATTAAATTATAAAAACAACGAAAGTCTATTATCTCAAAGATCACACGACTTATTGAACATATCTAGTGAGATTTGAACGGGTTGTCTCTCAAACTCACAAGTAAGAAATTCCATAGCAATTTGATATGTGTTTCAAAAGTTATGAAAAGAAACGAAATTCAAAGACTATTTAAAACTGTAACTGCTTTGATCAAAACATATGGCCTCAACAAAATTTAAATTTGGTATTGTGCTATTCGTACGTTCCCGGTATTGCTCGTGATTGAAGTGTACGAAATTCAAAGTCATATTTTTTATTTCGCTATTTCTTCAGCACGAATAATTTACTCCTAATAAATAATTTTTCTAACTTTTTGCCTTTCTCCTAGAAAGGTATAGCAATCACTTGCAAAACCGAAGATATGAAAGTGCTCCAAAGGGCCGAATGGCATATATCACTCCACTCAGTTCGACGAGCTGAGCATTTTCTGTATGTATGTATGTATGTGTGTGCGTGTGTGTGTGTGTGTCTGTGTCTGTGTCTGTATGTGTGTGTGTGTGTGTTTTTTATTTTGGAGGTTATGTTTAAAAATGTAAAAGTCACGAAATATTAATATCTCAGAAACCACACAACCGATTTCAATAAAACTGGTATCAAATGTACTTAAAAAAATCTTAAAAACACTTAATTTTTGAATTTTTTATAGATTGAATATGTGGTTCAAAAGTTATGAAAAGAAACGTCTTCTGAAGACTGTTTAATTTCACTCATGTTTCTCAGAGATGGCTGGACCAATTTGCACAAAATCAGTGTTATATCAAAAGTCTAGTTACCCCATAAGACCCCATTGATTTTTTTGCAATCGGACTATTACTTTGCCTGTTATGTTTAGAAATGTGAAATCTAGCTATGAAAAGAAACATATTCCGAAGAGTACATAAGCTCACTCACTTTTCTCAGAGATGGCTGAACCGATTTTCACGAAATTAGTGTCAAATGAAAGGTCTAGCTGACTCATGAATTTTACTGTAATCGAACTTTAACTTCGTCTGTAATGTACCGAATTGTGAAAATCACGAAACTTTATTATCTCAGAAAGTACACAACCGATTTGATCAATAGTATTATCAGATGAACGGACTATTTAAGGGTTAACTGATGGATTATGATTGAAGACGTGGTTTCAAAGTTTGGCTGCCCTATAAGTTCCCATTTCATTTGATTATAATCGAACTAAGCAACCGGTTTGTATTAAATTGGTAATAAAACAACGAAATTCTATTATCTCAAAGATTACACGACTTATTTGAACATAAATAGTGTCATACGAACGAGTCATCTCTCAAACTTACAAATAACAAACTTCATAATTATTTGATACTAGTTGAACGCTCCCGGCGATGCTCGGGATCAAAGGTTTCGAAGCCAAGATTTTTTTTTTATACTTCATTGCTGCATTAGCTCAACTTACTTAAAAAATATTTCACATCTTATATGTCTATCATCACTTTTAGTACTTCAATATTCCGAGAACGGAAGTTTCCTTATTGGATTGCATTTTGTGTTTTAAGGCTGATTTACAGAAACTGTAAGTCACCATTTTGGATTTCAAAAAGACTTAAGGAGTTCTACTTTTGGAAGTATTGAAATTGTTGGTCAAATAGCTCTTTAGGTTATTTTGCTTAAACCGGAAGTCGACATTTTTTATTTCTATTTTTATTGGCAGAGGTATTTTTTATAACTCACTTGTAACCTTATTTATACGATTGAAATGATTTAATTTTGAAAATGTCACTGAAAAAAATAATTCTGCTCCGTCCATTAAGTAAAGTGACCCATAATTGTAGAAATGCTACATTTTGCGGTGTTTTTCTTACTTTTGCATGATAATACATCACGACTTAATGAAATGATCAAGCTTTTACAACAATGAAATAACTTTTTAGATAACTTTCTTTGATGATTTTATAGACTAAATGATCTTGAATGCCAAAAGCGACCCATAATTGTGTCTTTTGCTATGCAAATGATATTTTACTTCTTAACCGATTTACACACATCAGCTGCAATAAAACTAATTGTCGATCGAAAGTATACATCAGAACACAGAAATAGATAGTAAAGCATTCGTGGTTGATAATTTTTCCGATTTTATCTTCATTTTTGAACATTCAGGCAAAACGTTGACTGACCCGTAATTGTGAAGGGACTGTATAAAACATATAAATTTCAAAAAAAGTATTTTGATATGTTTTTCTGTATTCTGTATTCCCCGTGGCTCTGTGGTTAGCGATGTCGATTGGCTCTCACACGGTTGTGATATCGGGTTCGATCCCCGATCAGGTCGAAAATCTTTTCGACCTGGAATTTTTTTCGACTCAGCACCGGGGCACGGTGTATGGTTGTACTTATCCAACAGCATGCAAAATGTGCTAAAAACAATATAGATAACGAATTCTCCCAACTAATCTGGTTGATCAAGAACGCTATTAGAAGGCTAGCGTGCGATATTGTTGTGCTGTATACATAAACCATCTTCAAACATACGTAGTTTTATGAGTTATATCTCAACTTTTTGCATTATGATACCTTTTATTTTTCCTCAAATGTCTTCCTGAACGTTAACGAACATTTTAATGAAAGAGTAATCACATGTCATCGCATTGAATTTCGATTTAGAGGCAAATTCAGCTAAAAACTCATGATTTTACATGTTTTACGTAGTTTTGTGATTAATATTTCAGATACGTTTTACTTTTCCTCAAATGTCTATCCTGAACGTAAAAAAACTTTTTAATGAAAAAATAATCTCATGTCATCGCTTTGAATTTTGATTTAGAGACAAATTCAGCAAAAAAAGTCATAATTTTGCATGTTTTACGTAGTTTTGTGAATAATATCTTAAAATTAGGCAATCAGATACTTTTTGTGTTTCCTCAAATGTCTTTCCTGAACGTTAGCAAACATTTTAATGGAAAAATAACCACATGTCATCGCTTTGAATTTTGAAATAGAGGCAAATTCAGCATAAAAAGTAATAATTTTGCATGTTTTAAGTAGTTTTGTGAATAACATCTCAAGTTTTAGTAATCAGATACTTTATATTTTTCCTCATATATCTTTCCTGAGCGTTAACAAACATTTTAATGGAATAATAACCACATGTCATCGCTTTGAATTTTGAATTAGAGGCAAATTCAGCATAAAAAGTCATAATTTTGCATGTTTTATGTAGTTTTGTGTATAACATCTCAAGTTTTAGTTATCAGATACTAAAAAAATGTAAAAATGTAAATGTAAATGTAAAAAAAAACCACATGTCATCACTTATTTTTTTGATTTAGAACGATTTAAAACGATAGTGGTGACTGTATAGTTCAGATACGGAGGGAATAACATCAATATAGTACATAGTAGATAAGTTTGAATGAGAAAGGCTGGGTCTGACCGCTAGGTGGATTAATTTAGGTTTTAAGGTGATACCTACTCGGACAGTGTCCAGTCAGTAGGCCAGTCAACGTACTCAGATCAGCTTTATTTGTACTGAGGAGGTTGCGGGTGATTCTATTGCAAGGTGTAATGAACAGTTTAGATTGTCTTGCATTGGAAGTAGCCCTCCAGTTGGCACCAATCATCATTGCTTCCCAGCCTCTGAGCTATGATTTCAGGCAGGATGTAGAAACCCCACAGAATGGCTCCGGTCCGAAGAATGCAGTTGAAGAACCAATTCTTGCTAAGAGATCGGCTTTTTCATTTCCTTCTATACCACAGTGACCAGGCACCCAGTATAGATTTACATCATTTGTTACAGTCAGTTGTCGTAGGGATAAAATACAATCTCAAACTAACTTCGACTGGCATGTGTAGGCTTAAAGTGCATTAAGAGCTGCTTGACTATCAGAGAAAATACAGATATTGGCATATCTACATTTTCTAGCTAAACAAATATTTGTGCATGTTGGGATAGCATTTATTTCGTTGCCACAGTCAGAGTATTCCTTATTGCAGAAAAATAAAACATTTCTGTTCCCGGTTTTCAAGCACGGCGACAACCAAACATTTTAGATTATCATGGTATAACCTCGTTATGTGCAAGTTCCAAGTTGCTACTAAATCGTACATTTCTGAGGATCAGCTTGGCTTCATGGTTTAATTGGGAAGTGCTGAGTCTTGCAGTTTTGTACATTTATCAGGTGTGCCCCAAGGAAGCAACCTTGGTCTATTGCTTTTCTCGCTATTTTTCAACGATATCTGTCTTGTTTTGCCACTAGGATGTAGGCTGATTTATGCCGATGATCTTAAATATTTGGCAACCAGATCTATTGATGACTGCCAGGAGCTGCAGAGGTACGTTGACCTTCTCTGCGACTGGTGTTGCAAAAATCTTCTGACCATAGGTGTGACAAAATATTCCGTGATTTCATTCACCCGGAAGAAAATCCAATAATCTGGAACCATACGATCAACGGTGAATAACTTAATCGTACAATTGTAGTTAAGATCTTGGTGTACTGCTAGATTATCAAATGTTATTCCATGACCATCACGCTCATATCATATCAAAAGCGAATAAAAATTTAGGTTTTATTATGCGAATCGCCAGAGAGTTCAGAAACCCATATTGCCTTAAAGCCGTATACTTCTAGCTTGTGCGTTCTGCACTGGAATCATGTGTCATTGTGTCGAACACGTACGCAGAAATATGGATTAGAAGAATTGAATCTGAGCAGTCAAGGCTTATATGTTATGCCCTTCGGTTCTTACTTTGGCCCAACAGAATGGAGCTGCCTCCTTACGAAGAGAGATTCCATCTACTAGGTATGGATACCCTGGAAAATATTTGGTATTTTTTTGTATACGGACAAAATGAACCAATCAGAGCGATATGTAGATTATTTGATAGTTTGTATGTGCATTTTGACTTTTGTATTCCTAGTGATAGTTTTGAGAATATACTAAGACTAGCTCCTTGACAAATTCGAAATGTTTTTATGCTACGTTAACGTTGAATGTAAAATGTGTATGTTGAATGCTGATTGTTAAATGCTAAATGTTAAATGTTCATTGTTAAATGTTATCGTACGAAATTCCGGTAGGGTTTTTACGCCCGTTTGAGACTGGCTCTTACCTATACACCCCCCCCCCCTCCCACAGAGGGCTTTCCCCACCCTAGAAAAACCATCATGACCTGAATGGCTAGATGGTTAAATAAAAAAATTAATAAATAAATAATCTTTTTGATTTGTGACGATATTCGGATAACAGATAATGTGTCTGCAAGTAGTGTTCTCGAAACTTGCCGAGGATCTGTCTCAATGTGAACATCTGGTCCGTTGTAGATCGCCCCACTCGAAAACCGCATTGATATTCTCCAACAAAGGCTTCCTGTAACGGCGTTAGTCGCTAGAACAGGATACGGGAAAGAATTTTGTAAGTGGAATTGAGGAGGGTTATAATTACTACAGTCGAGTCTATGTCCCTTCTTGTAGATAGGGCATATGGGTCCTTCCAACCAGTCCGTAGGTAGTTGTTCCTCAGACCATACCCTTCGGATAATCTGGTGAAATGCACTACACAGCCGCTCGCTCCAGACTTTGAAAAGGTCGTCCTTCCCAGCGGCTTTGTGGTTCTTTAGTTCTTTGTAAGTATTTTTTTTTTTCTCGTCCAATGGTTGTGGGTCCACGGGTTGTCCGTCCTCCTCAATTTCTAGCATCTACCTTTCTCACCGTTCAACACCACTTCAAACTGTTGTTCCCAAAGCCTTGCCACCTGCGATTTATCGGTAATCAGGTTCCCCTCCCTGGAAGGTACTGACATGGTCCGGTTCCTGATTCCGTTCTAGTGTATAACTGCCTTTAATGGACCACTTAGTAGCGTAGCTGCAAATTTTGCAAGAAAAAGTGTAAATATCTAAACTGAATTAAGTATTTCTTTGTGTATAAACATGAAGTAACATGTTTATCATCTTTTCTGCATGAAAAACAATTAGATAATACCTCTATTTTCTCATAATAAAAGAAATAAATCATCACTTCAGTTTCCTTTAATGGGCCACCGTTTCCTTATTTGGACCACAACAATTTCCTAATTTGGGCCAGGTCTAAATAATACATCTCTTCAACAGTAGCTGCCGCTGATGAAACTAACTCTGGCTTACGCACTGAGAGTTCTGGATCTGGATCAACTGTAGACTGCACCCGTTCTTTCGTAATAGGGAATCCTTTACGTACCATCCGAGTTATCCAGCGAACAAATGAGTCCCCTTCCGCGGCAGTCAATGCAGTTTGTTTACCTTTTCGTGGTTTTCCTGACCACTTGCTGCTTGCACGGAACATTACGGTGGATCGTGGAAAATTGGAGCGCCTGCGAGCTTCTCTAGTCGAAACACCACTTTTTATTGCTTGAAGACACTCAGTAACAGCTGCTTCAGTATATTTTTTACCAATTTCCGACGTTTTTCCCATTTTAGCAGCAATTTTATACAATAACTCAATCATAACAAATTTATGGTAACTATGATTCGCGGCGTTATTTCGAAGATAGCTCTTGTTCGAAATGAAGCATGCCGGAATTAGGAATACAGTATCATTTCCACCCTTAATTGGGCCACTATTTTTTTCAATATTTCAAGTGTTTTTTTAGTACAATTTATTGCTTATCTTTTAAAGACACTCTTTTCCTACACGTTCATCGAAAATCTGATTATTTTCGCTCGGAAAGTGTGATGTCAGTACAGTTTTTGGTAAAGCCATTTCCTATGAAAACGTTAACAAACCATGGTAAACCAGGTAGCTGTTATTGAAAGACATTTTTGCAGCTTTAATGAAGAATATTATAGTAAACATCTCTTGCAACATTTCTAATGAAGAACATTATTGAAGTTGTCAAAGTATATATCAAAATAAGTATATTTATAATGTGTAATTTGGTGTAAGAAGTTCAGGTGGTCCACTAAAGGAAGTGGTCTATATTAAGTAGATCTACCCTATAGAAGCCCCTCGTGTCGTGCCGGACGCGATCGTAGTGCTCACGTTTCTTACGGCACACAGTGGGGCAAATTGGTCCGTTGGTGCGACAAAACCTCATAACTCCTTAACAGTTGTTTCCACAGTGTTCATGTCTTCGGAAATGTTGTTCACCATAAAAACATCTCTTTGAAAAATGTATTCAGGCAGCTTTATTTTTTTTTCTACAGATGGCGCTGACATCTATCTTCTGAATAAATGGTGCTAGCCTTAGCTTCGGGAAAGTTGTTTATATCATCAATTGACATAAAGTTGTCAAACATATTACAACTGTAGGACGGACCGTTAACGAGATAAAATTATTTTCATTATTCATAAACCCAAAATTTCAGTAATGAATCATAGCTGGGACTTAGGTACATATGTTTCAATTTCAGATATATTCGAACTTCCGAGTCATCATGAAATGAATTATTGGAAGTTTGCAGTTGTCTTTGTATAGTTTTTTGCCAACCTGTGATGTGTCATCATTTTTGAGAAACAATATAAAATATAATTTTAATGTTATTGTTTGTGACAAAATATTTCAAATAGGAACATTGTTCAATTGAAGATTAGTTGGTCATGTTCCCTTTCTAAGAGCTCTTCTTGTTATATTTTATTCCATTTGGCATAGATACTAAACGCTTACTTTTGTTTAAGACACTGTTCATCCAATAACAAACTGTTTCCTAAGAACTAATAATTATTTCTGAGGGGTCTTCATACTACTGGACGTCAGTTTTGAAAGACCCCCGAACACGATTATGGTCGTAATGCATACACCGGCATTTAGCGAAGCCTTTTGTAGGAAAAACATCGATACGGACCCTGCTGATTGACGATTTTTTACATTAATTGACATGAAAACAATCGTTGCGAAAACTCGAATTACTCGGTAAGTCGCAACTAGTAGCAGCTGATTTTTGGTTTAGTACTAGCCAATACCTTGTATTTTAGTACAATAATAGTGTCATAGCAGAACAACGTAGAACTTTATGTTTTTCATATTGCCGAAAATGAGGAAAAATTACAAAAAAAACTTGTTTGACATACTATGCCTCCTTCGAACCTATTTTCAACAAAACTGTCTTGGTATCACATTACCTTTTAGTTTATATTCTATTTTATGAGAGTCATATGAGTTATTTAATTAATTTATAAGTATTTGCATGCCCTACTGGAAAATATCTGTGAAATTTTTTACTTTCATATTACAAGCCTTGTAAATCCTCACTTTCACAACATTATAGCACATTTCCTAATTTATTTTTCAAAGTGAATTGTCATGATTTCCAGTCGATAACATGTCTACTGCAAGTAGAAAATAAAATGAGGCATGAAAACTGAATTTCGTTTTTTTTTGAGTTTTGTCGCGACTTTTCTGGGTTCTGCCCCACAGTGCGGCAGTGGAGCCTCTTTTAGGCAGCTCTTGCCTCCCGGTATTTCTCCCGCATGTGATGCGTTACACGATTAGCTGCTACTAACGTGTTGACGTAGGCTCGGTTCTTCTCTTCCGTCACCTCTAGACACACAGCATCGAACCACCCACTACGCGTGGTTCTCGTTGTCATGCCTATCACTTCTCGCGCTGTTTCGCTGACCGCATCATGGATGTGCTTCCACTGCTTGTTCAGGTCCCCTCCAGCTGGTTAACCGATCCGTCTATCAACTTTCCGAGTATACTCTGCAGCAACTCCTTCCGATGAAAACCTCTGGATGTCTAGACGTATCTTCCTCGCCGAACTCGATTTGAATACGTTGGACAACCGGGCGCGAATCTTGCCTACCACGAGATAGTGATTTGGTCGCACATCTATGACGTCTGAAAAGTGCCGGCCGTCGATCAGCATGTGGTCGATCTGGGAGCATGCCTCTCCATTGGGGTGTCTCCAGGTGTGCTTCCGAATATTAACACGTGCAAAATGAGTACTACAGATGGCCATTTCCCTGGCCGCGGCGAAGTTCACTAACCTCAAGCCGTTGTCGTTGGTGGTAGAGTGAAGGCTTTCCCTACCATTAACGGGACGAAAGAACTCCTCTCGTCCGATTTGTGCGTTCGTATCTCCGATGACGATCTTTATATCGTGTTGTGGGCACTCCACATATGTTTTCGCAAGGAGCTCATAGAACTCCTCCTTTACGTTATGGTTTTTGTCGTTTGTCGGCGGGTACACGTTGATAAGGCTGTAATTGAAGAATCTGCCCTTGATCCTCAATACGCATAGACGGTCATTAATGAGCCTCCACCTAATGACACGCTTCATTTGATTTCCTAGTAGCACGAAACCCGAAAGGAAAGGCTCTAAAGTTGATCAAACTTAATTTTATTTTCGCAAAATTTGCAGGAAGAAGTCGTATCTTTTTCAATATTTCTTAAAAACAAACCAAAAACTAACATGCTCGATTCCGGAGTCATTTGAAGAATAATTCACACACAAATACTAGTGCTTGTTTTATGGTAGTTGAATAAAATTCAATACTTGTTCAGTAGACAGTTGAATATGTATTGTTGCTCTTTCCGGGATTAAGTTTTTTCATGGAAAAGTCAGATCAAGACAGTTATCATTCCTTTGCGAGGAACGTAAATTTCACACTCCTACTGGAAAAGTACTCTACAGACTATGCATCAGAACGGTGACAGTCCTCCGTATGCCAGACAGTCGAGCGTTGCTCACAAATGGTAACAAATAAGATAGTTTAATGCCATGCACCATCCGTCAGTGGAAACGACATTCACGAGCCCGAGGAAACTTGTAAACCATCCGTAGAATTCCTGATGGTGAACAAGTGAATCAGTGATTTATACCTGTGAACCGGAATGCAGAACTGTACCGGCATTTTTCCACAGCTGTGAGTCGACTGCAAATATGCTGCACTCCATGCCAGATGTTTCAACGACCTCTCCTGGCATGGCAACATACTAGCGCTCTCTTTATTGTGGCTCGAAGTGCATTGCAATCATTGCAACACGCGTAGGTTGGGTGTTTATTTACCTGACTGGGAAACTAGGTAGAATTTCAACTCAATTTGGATCGCTTTAAAATTCGCAACAGCTTTCGAAGGCACACCAATCGTGTCTAGTTTATTAGTCAACATTTACCGCTTAAACATGGACGCTTCTCTATGCTGGGTGTGTGTGTGTGTGTGTGTGCGAGCCTCCTCTTTATTGGTTTTATCGATTTTCGTTTTGCCTTGTGGTGCGTCTTCGAGAAAAGCTGCTTCCTCGGAGCGGAGAAATATTATCCTGGGGAGGCTTTTTCACCGGCACCGTGGAATGGGTGGAAAATGTTCCGTCAAGTGTGTCCAAGTTTTAGACCGTCAGGCAGGATTCAATTTATATGATAACGACGTTCCACCGGATCCGTAGCACGACAAGAGCTAACGACGGAAGCTTGGTTGGATGCTCCGGCTACGAAAGAAGATGTCTTTCAGCTGTTTTTCGAGTGGAGCACGACATTTCGATGGCTCAGTCGATTTTACATAATTTGGAAGATTTCGTAGAGCGATTTGTAATGAAGAGGTGTGATGATGATGAAGCACTTTTGGCATTGTTCCTTCTGCCAGCTGATAATTGAGCATTTATCATTTCAAGTCGTATCATCCATCCATCACTCGGAACATTTGTCACTGAATCTCCGACCAAGAATCCTCACCCATTCAATTGCTAATAGTTCCAAAATTCTCTAATAAAAGGGTGGGAAAATACCAACAAGTTGCTTTCATCGTCATCGGGATCTAAACGGTATTGCTCGGGACCACCAACGGTCCCTAACAACTAGCTCCCAACGAGCAGCCTTGCGATGTGATATGGGAATGTAATGGAACTTTCCTGTCCCCCAACCCCTCGCGGCTGGCTGCTACAAAAGCCTACACCCCATCACGCGGCAGCTTCCGAACAAAAGAGGGCAAACGGAACGGAGATTGTGTGTGATGGAAATGTGGTCACCATCACTGGATATTGCCGTTCGCTCAGGGTTGGTTATCACGTACCCAAAATTCCGGCATGTATTTTCTCTCCCCCCATTCCCAAGCGAGCTAGGTTGATCAGAGGGGAGGAGGATTTGGTCCATGTCAAACAGAAGTACCATACGAAGGGCATGTATTGTGTACTACTATTTGTGGCTTATTTGTATTCATAAATGTCTCTCGATGGTACGGCAGTTAGGGGGAGGAGGGTGGCATCGTAATCGATCTGCGCGCCCGCTTCTCGCTTTGCATGCTTCCATTCCATTTGGTAGCTGGTGGAGGCTGTGGTAGGGAGAAGTCCTTCAACGGGAACGACATCACCGTACGTACCTGGGAAATTGCTCCGAAAGCTGAATCTCAACAACATTCCCCTTCGGTCGTACATTGGGAAATTACCACATCTATTCTTGTAGGGCTCGTCATTCTAATCGTACGTTTATGTGACAGAACCCACTGACTGTCGGTGTAGGGAAAAGTTCCATTCAGATAATGAACATGTACTCGAAATTGTCAGCATTGTTAACACTTTTTCATCATCAAATCGTTTGCAAGAAATTTTAAATTTTACTCGCAGTCGAATCTGCCAAAAACAAAACTGAAAACAAACTCCGAACCCCGGTTTCCAGTTCACACTGCGATATGCAAATCCCTCCAAGGATGCTAATGCTGGTGCATCACGTATTCCATATGCATATTCATTAGTGGAAATTTTCCAACTGTTAAGCGTGTTCCCTGCGTGTGCATGTGCAAGTGATTTATGACAACGTTTTCTTGCTTGCAGTTGCAGCACAGAAGCAAATGTCCATTTTCATAAGACGGCCAACCTAGAGACCTAGAGCCTAGTCTAGCTGCTGGATGCTGCTAGCTTTCCACAAATCTCGAAACTCTAACGAGCGTAAAAAGGCGTAAATAACACCATAAAAACAGACACCCACACTTCAGAGTTTCTGTGAGAGGTTGTACACGTCAAGGAAGAAGGATGCAAAAGTGTGGAGCGTGATAATTTTCTATTCTACAGCTAGAGTGCAGCAGCTTTAGTTCCAGCTTCAATTACTACGATAAATCTAGCGTCTAGTTTTTCTTTCTTCTTTGCCAAGGAAATTTATTTCCGATATATTACTTTGTGTTGCGTGTCGGAGCAGATGAAGAAAAATTTCTTACATCACAGCCCAATTAAAGTTTAAAATCATAGATTGGAATTCCGAATGACCAAGTTGACAAAAAATGGCAAAAATTTCAAAGCATTATCAAAAATGTCTTGAATGCGAAAAATGCTATCCAAAATGTCTAAAACGCCTAATATAATGGAATAATAAGCACCGTAGGAGAATTTTAATATATTTTATAATTGTTTTTTTTTATTATTCTGCTGAAACAGATGTTTACGACCAATTTTTGAAAAGTCTTCGTGTCGAAATAACATTGATGATTCTAAATATTTTGAGATCCATGACATGTTGTTTGATAGTTCTAGCACAGACAAACAGACCTGTCTCTTCGAAGAAAAATCCTTAAAAATCTTCGTCCTTATTCTAACACTCATGCGCCACCATGTGAGCTTATTGCCTACTAACTTATTTCTGTAAAACGGTTCTTGTCTTTGCTGATGGGTGTGCACGCTTGCTTAAATCAACACCAGCGGCATTACCGACGGTTTTTGTCTTCGATAATGAATGTACACTAGGCTGTCAAAAAAAAAAACCGATGTTGAAAAAGTTAAGGTGCTCAGCCCTAAATTGAAAGATAATGTTATTTATTGCATTTTTGTAGAACATTTCGACTTTCTAAAAAATCGTTTTCAGGTTGCCCAAACGTGATTTAAGAACAAGCTACAAAACCACTCTTCTGCACTTTTTTCAAATCTGTTTGATTCTTAAATTTTTCCAGTTTTTGAATATTTTGCATGGTTTGGTTCAGCATCGCGTTTAATTATTTGACTCACAGAGCCCATTGAACATCACAAAAAAGTGAATTCTTTTCATAATTTCCAGATAAAACGCTTCAAAACGCATATAAAAAATTGTTTTGATCAAGAACTGAAATTTTTACTGCAAAGCGGGATTTAAGACGAAAATTTACATGAAAAAAGATCCTCGATATCTTATCGGGGGGCTCAGATATTAGCATTTTTACATGTGATGGAAAACTATGCATCAATATCTCCATTGCACAGTGTTTTATTTTGCCGCTTGTGCGTAAAATTTCCTAAACAGCGAATATTCAAATGTTGATTATAGCCATAAGGTATGTTCAAGTTTCAGGATATTTAAAAATACATCTTTTAATGTAGAAAGATGGGTGATCAAACCACCAATGAGTGAGATAAAAAAATACTTTTTTATCAGAATAAGATAGACGCAAGGTGTCTTCGACAAAGTTTTATATTATCTTAAAACAAGGAACTTTATCGAAGACATCATGTTTCTATCTCTTCCATATTAAGAGCAACATTGAGTTTTCTATTAGTTTTCTATTAGGTTCTAACTTTTTTCGCAGATTTTTCCGAATTTTCAAACCTTCTACTAAGTTATCAGTCATCCAAAAATGCATTTGTTTTCTGAACATTGTTATTTTTTATTTCCTAAACAAAACAATTATTTAACATATTTGTTAAAATGCATAGTTTTCTATCACATAGAAAAATGCCAATATCTCAGCCCCCCGATTAGATATCAAGGATCTTTTTTCATGTAAATTTTCGTCGTAAATCCCGCTTTGAATGAAAATTTCAGTTCTTGATCAAAATTTGTTTTTATCTGTGTTTTAAAGGGTTTTATCTAGAAATTATGAGGAAAAATTCTTTTTTTTTTTGTGATCTTTAATGAGCTCTGGAAGTTCAAAAACAACCCCACAAAAATAAAAAAATATATGGAAAAATTTAAGAATCGAACAGAATTGAAAAAAAAATCCAGAGTGGGTTTGTAGCCTAAAAAAGTCATTTTTTCATAAATCACGTTTGGGCAACCTGAAAACAAATTTTTAGAAAGTCAACTTTTTCAACATCGATTTTTTTTGGGACACCCTAGTGCACGCTTGCTTATAGCGATATTAGCAGCATTACTGCCCATTAAGTAAAATTTCAAAATAATCGTTGTTTTTCTGGTCGATTAAATCGTCATCGAGTGGCAGGTCTGTTTGTCTGTGGTTATAGTGGCTTTTTAGGTTTTTTTTTTTGCTCGGTTGATAAACATTTTCATTTAATCAACCAAAATTAGTCCTGTGCGACGCCACGCCGCACCGCTGCCGCCGACACTTTTACGCACGCCGCCGCCGCCGATAATTTGGACCCGGCGCGCCGCCGAGAATTTTTAGCGCGCCGCCGGGGAAATTTTTACCGCGCCGATAGTGGTTGTGTTTGCTAGATTTGTCCATGATTATAAAAATACCGCAAATCACAGCCGATAAGGGAACACTCGTATATTAAATATCGCGGGATTGGCAATTCTCAATACCCCTTCACCCCTACGTAACGCAATTTTACATGGTGGCCTCACGCAGTGCAACACTTCGTTAAGTACCTCCCTTCCCCTGAGCGTGTATCTACAAATGTTCCCTAAGTCCCCCAATATTTAACATTAAATAAGCTGAAACAGAGATTTTTTGTAGATAATTATTTTCAACGTCGATTTTAAACTTTTCACCAAAATTAACGATGAATTTAATATTAATCAAAATGATCAAAAAGAACGTTTTCAAACATTTTATTTGTTTGCTGGTTCCTCGTTACTTTGTTGCTTGAACGTTACGGCATCGAAAAGAACACTTTCAGCTATTTTCCCCTACCATGGTGATTTCTGCTAACTTTTCGGTCAGAATGGATCATATTTTAAGGCGATTTTCATGGAGATGACATCACATAGTTAATGTGATTTTGTTGCCTATTTCAACGCTATTTCAAACAAACGAAATTTTCCAGGTGGTAATGATAATGAATATGTTTTAAAAGTCGCAATAGAAAATGAAGAATCTGTGGAGTTTAAAGAAAAATTCTATTCGAATGAAAAAAAATTTACATTTTTTACAATTTTTCCATGGGTAACCTAACAAAATATATGAAAATTGAAAACGACCCAACGTAAGATTTATCAAATTTTCCCGAAGTAGGTCTACGGTTAATCGAAATGAACATATCGAAAAACTATCTATCTTTTTTTCCTAAACTGAACATCTCGTATTTTTTTTTTTTGTGGGCTCGTTGATGATTTTTTGGTATTCACACTTGTTTATACTTTGTTTGTTTATTTCTTTTCTTACCATTTTTGGTTCTTTTTTCTCCATCCTGTCAACCCTGACCCATACATTTTTATTTATGAACGTTGAATTAAAAAAATCCGAAAATGAGAGTACAAAAGCACAGCGCAATATTTTAAAAGTGGTAATTAGAGTCACGCCGATACACGCTGCCGCCGCCGCCACCGATAAAAGTCAACGGCGTCACGCCGGCGCGCCGATCGCCGCCGAGGATAAATGTTTCCTACGCCGCCGCCGCCGATGATATGGTCGGCGCACAGGTCTAACCAAAATACCTTTCCACAGAAATTTACCCGGATTGAAGAAAAATGTAGTTCTACGTCAATAACATACGTCTGGTATTCACCATCTCTTCAAAGCAGTGGTTCCGAAAGTCTCATATCATCCTAAACGTCTCATTTATTTTTTGTCTTGGCACTATTCTGCAAAAGCGTTGAGAAGCCGCGAACAATCGTAATCATGAGCATTTGGCTCATGCTGGTCGAAACTTCAATTGTAGCTCTCACAGCAACAGAGAATCCGTCACTAATGTGCGTATTTTAAGTTCAGCGGACACGCGACTTACCTCAACAGGTTTAACAAGCCTGTTTTCCTGCAAAATCAACCGTGCAGCAAGTGCTTACTTGGAGTAGCTTTTACGCTTCTCTTCAGCAGTTCTATAGGCCTACTTTCTTTCTTCAAGTTCGAGTTCCCTTTGCACCGCTTCGGTCGCTTCTAATTGTTTATCTCCGGAAGCAATGGTTAAGATAGGTTATCACCAGACCCACTTTGTGTATGCGGTGACAATACTGATTACGTAACTTTTTGCGGTGCAAAATGTTCTCAACTAAACGCGCATATCTTCCGAGAAGCCACAATTTCCAACCAGTCTTGAACGTTTAACCGATGAACCGATGTCATGATCAGCAAAAAAAAACTAAGCGGATACGTCATTCCCACAAAACCAGTTTCAATTTAAGATCGGTTTATCGACAGAATAAATATTTCATTACTTTTGCCATCTCTCGTTACATCCGACTATCACTTACCTTTAATTGGTGCGATTCTTCGACGAATTTCACGACTCACTTGCTACGAGTAACACTTAACACCTTCTTGGCGATTAAAAATTCACTATTAAATGGAGACACTCGAAATTCCAGACAGCAAAAAAACCCGAATTACTAACAGCGTCACGTTCGTTCCCTTGACAAGAAATAATTGAACCACCAATCCAAAAGCAGCGCGGCCAGCTGAGACTGGCTTGGACTGTGTGATGTGGTGTGGTGTGCTGTGGTGAACTATACCGAAAGTGTGCTTTTAATCATGCGCAGCGACGCGACGGCGCCGAAGCCGGTCTCTTCTGTTGTGGATGCGGGGAAACTGGATGGAAGATGAGGGGGTCATTTGTTTTGATGTTGCGCCGATCGCTAATATTCACCACCCGTCGTTCCTGTTTTGCTCGTTCGCGTTTTTTAGCAGCGATGTGTACAGTCAGTGGTGTTAAACACAAATATGTACTCATAGCCGTTTTGGGGGAAGTGTTATTGGGGGTTGAAGTTTGAACCCTTCCCCAAAGGCCAAACCAATATCATGTTAAAACTTATACAAAAAAAAAAACAATGTTAAAATTCAGACAAAAACAGTTACATTTTTTAAGCAAGTTGGGAGGCATATATTCAAGTTTTCAAATTGAGAAAGCGAACATTTGAAAATGTCATTCAAATAACTATTATTTATTTTATTTATTTGGCATTCCGTCATGATAAACAAAGTTTCTCCAATTCACTCGGTTATTAGCTGCTGCTCTTCAATCCCTAGGACACCGTGTACTCTCCGCCAGATCTCGCTCCACCTGGTCTACCCATCTTGCTCGCTGCGTTCCTGGTCGTCTTCTTTTTTGCTTTGGCCACCTTTTGAATACTGGGTTCGCCGTAGAGTTGCGCGAGCTCATGGTTCATCCTTCGCCTCCATATTCCGTTCTCCTGCATCCGTTTTGTACAGGTCACACTTCGTACGGGGGCTAAGTCTGTTCGACCGCAAATGCTTGTGGAGCTTCGTTTTAGACGTATTTATCAGCAACCCAATCCTCGCTGCTTCGCGTTTTAGTCTGGTGTACTGTTCTGCCACCGCCGCAGTTTTTCTGCCGACAATGTCCATGTCATCAGCAGAGCAAACGAATTCACCGGATTTGTTAAAAATCGTGCCCCGCGTGTTGATGTCCGCTCGATTCATTACACCCTGTAGCGCAATATTGAATAGCAGGCAGGAGAGACCATCACCCTGTTAAAGCCCCCTGAGGTATTCAAATGAACCCGACTATCCACTCGAAATCCGCACACAGCACTGCGTCCCATCCACCGTAGCCTTTATTAGTCTAATCAGCTTCCCCGGAAAGCCGTTTTCGTCCATGACCTTCCCACAGTCCAATTTGTCGCCTTTCTTATAGATAGGACAGAAAACCCCATCTTTCCACTCCTCCGGTAGCTGTTCTGTATCCCAAATTCTTGCAATCAACCGGTGCAAACAAACGGCCAGCTTTTCCGGGCCCATCTTCATAAGCTCCGCTCCGAGGCCATCCTTGCCAGCCGATTTATTGTTTTTTGATCTGCTGCTTGATGGCATCCTTAACTTCGCCTATCGTTGGGGCTGGCACGTCTTCTACATTTGTTGCACCGGCGGGATCGCTTTCTCCGCCGCCATGGTCTCCTGCCTGGGCGCAATTCAGGCGTTCGTCGAAGTGCTGCTTCCACCTTTCGGTCACCTAACGATCGTCCGTCAGAATACTACCATCTTCATCCCATCATCATCATCATCATCATCATCATCATCATCATCATCATCATCATCATCATCATCATCATCATCATCATCATCATCATCATCCGCTACGCTGTTGATGGCTGTTCTGATAGTGTTCCAATAGTCCTCGAGAGGAGCTTCCTCCAGCTGGTCCTCTTCCGGCAGCGCAGCTTCGAGTGAATGCGCGTAGTTTTCGGCGACGTTAGGCTGCTTCAGTCGCTCGTAATCTAACCGAGGCGGGCGTCGGTACCGAATGTTGTTAACAACGGAGAGTTTTGGGCGCATCTTAACCATCACCATGGTTCGAGTCGACGTTAGCGCTCCTATAGGATCTGACGTCGATGATGTCTGAGAAGTACCGACAGTCAATCAGAACGTGGTCGATCTGTGTTTCTGTCTGATTTGGTGACCTCCAGGTGTACTTGTGTAGGAGGTTGTGCTGGAAGCAGGTACTACGCACGGCCATGTTCTTGGAGGCGGCAAAGCCGATGAGTCTTAGGCCCATTTTGTTGGTCAGCTGGTGCGCGCTGAACCTTCCAAAAACCGGTTTGTGTTCCTCCTCCTGGCCGACCTGAGCGTTGAAATCCCCGATGACGATCTTGATATCATGTTTTGGGCAGCGGTCGTACTCACGCTTCAACTGCGCGTAGAATTAATCCTTGTCGTCTTCGGCACTTCCGAGGTGAGGGCTGTGCACGTTAATGATGCTGATGTTGAAGAAACGGCCCTTGATTCTCAACATGCACATTCGAGGACTGATTGACCACCACCCAATCACCCGTTTCGCATCTTGCCCATCACTATAAAAGCAGTCCCCAGGTCATGCGTGTTGCCGCAGCTCTGGTGGATGGCATGACCATCCCGAAACTTACGTACCATTGAGCCCTTCCAGCACACCTCCTGCAGCGCTACGACGTCGAATCTGCGGGATTCCAATACTCCGGAAAGCACTCGTGTGCTCCTTTGAAAATTGAGAGACCGGCAGTTCCACGTCCCGAGTTTCCAATCATTAGTCCGTTTTCGTCGCATAGGTCTGTGCCGATTGTTCCAGTTCGAATTTCTTTGTTCCTCGTTCATTACTTATGAGTGTTTTACTTGTAAGGCCTGCGCACCAACCCCCTATCTCGCTGGAGGACCATCGTGCACAACACTGTTTGGAGTCCCACGTTGGTACGAGGACGGCAATCGGCCGCCCCTAACCTGGAGTACAGACGCCGTTTTAAGCAGCTTCTAACATGGAGGACAGACGCTCGGAAACTCAAAAGAGCCCTCCTCTCTGTCAACAGTTCCCACCGGGGTTGGTTACCCGATGTTCCCTTGGTTACTCGTATCTCAGCTGGCACCGCGTGGAGGTCGGGATAGGAGTGGATAGATAAGAGGCTAAGAACCACATGTGGGGTCTATTTTATTCCTGTAGGTGCACACGCATTATCCAGCCGTTCAGCCAGCCGATTCAAATAACTAGAGAACTTAAATTTAGAAGCATTGGGTTCACGTTTACACATCCATTTTTTTTTTCAGAGTGGTGGAAAATCTGCACCACACACCTGAGAAAAGAATACAGAGAGTGGGATTGAGTTTGCTACACCCGATCCACTAAAACCCGCCTGGCTCCAGACTTATGACTCCTTGGAACTATCGTTAGGTATTGATTTGTAAGTACCAACTAGCCACAGCAGCGAGCGCTACATGGACTCCCTGAACCCAAACCGCAGGGTCGGCACACTTATTTCAAATTTTCATCGATTCAAGAAAATGCACGGAACTGTTGATGGAACTGTGTTGCACTACGTTATCCAAAACTTTTATTTTCCGTTCACTTTCTCCCACTTTCTTACGTCTATCAAACCTTCTTCACTTTCTGGTTTATCCTACGGGGCTCCAGTTCTTGCAGCTGATTCGCATTCCCTGGTGCAAAGCTCCGCAATCAGGTTGCTGTTATCCGCCGTCTCTGCGTATCGCTCCTGTCATTCTAGGGACGCGTTTTTCTGTGGCCTTTGACACCAAATGATTCCTGCACAACTTCACTGAGCTGGAAATCGATGAAATCGATCGACGATTCTGATGACTAATTTTTTTTCTCCTTCCTAAATCGCGGGGTACTGTTGGATACAGGTTGTTGAATCCCGTTTTAAACTTCATTGCCGAACAGAACATTGACGAAGGCGAGGGGAAAGATTTGCCTGACGACAAACTAAGAGTAGGGCTCTCTACTATGCTCTCTTTAACTTTCCACACTTTCCAATTTTCTTATTTAAACATGGCAAATTTAAAATTATTACCCCGTTTGACTATTGGAATCAAAATGTTCGAGTCAATCATGCTGTGCCCACTTTTTTGTCCAGGCCATTACCCTCCGCAAGAGTTCGCTGTCCTCGCTCCGTCGTTGATGATTGCCGATCGCGTTTTTGCCACCTCCGATCAACTGTGAGCGGTCTCCTAGATTTTGCCGAGAATTTCTCGTGCGCACAAAATGAGGGACATACGAAAAAGATACGCTCAGCGGTCTCCTCCGTCTTGCACGGAGATATCGCACTACGAAGGTCAATCCACCAGTATCCAGTACCCATTCCTAGACTGGCAACCAATTGGTCGGCACTTGGGCAAAGCAAATTGCCCCCCTCGCGCTCTTTTCTTTTTGCCTCATCGAATACGTCCTCAACAAAATGCGACGGTTGGAGTGGTCTCACGCTGTAAACTACACTGGAGATCGACAGATGCTCCGCACATTCGCTCTCAAGTCCTTGAGCTGGGTTTCACCTCTCCTTTTCTTCAAGACTTCAGAGTAATTGGACATGTTCGTCTTGAATATGAGCTACGCGCCTTCTTGACCTTCTGTGATCTTTTAGGTACTCCATCTCCCTGGCGTTGACGCTTGCTGTTTTCTTGGTACCCTTTCCTTATAACGGTAACCTAAGCGTTTCCCTAAGTCACCATTCCAGCTGGATTAGCACAACCAACAATTTTTTCGTGTTTTCAGGAGCCGTTTCCCTCGGGAACGGCCTTATTCTTTTAGCGACTTACTCGTAAAACAACCACTGCGAGCGAGGGGGTGTCTGTTCGCACCCGGTTCAATGCAGTCGACCTCTTGTTTTGGCCTCATCTACAGGGTGTTGAACAAGTTCGAATACATTTTCAAAATGTGATAAAAAATTTAAAATGCAAAATATTCCTTTCTGGGCCAATTTTTATTGAGGCAATATTTATTAAGAACCTCTACGACATATTAGCTGGGATATCCCCCTCGCCCTTTATGCTACGTGACGAGCTTGGGACGTTTCTCAAAAGAATCGCACACGACACACATCTGATCCAATGGCATTTCGTCCCAGATCTTGGAAATGAGTTTATTGGTCTGTAGTGCTCACTTTAAATGCGCTCTGTTTGATCAGCATGTACGACTTACATAAAAGTCAGGGGATTAAGGTCGGGGCGCTGGGAAGACACAAAGTCCTACCGAGAAATTTAGTCCAATTCTCCCTACTCCACGCTTGGACGATATTTGCCGTGTGGGCCGGTGCGCCGTCCTGTTGGAAGACGTTATGATTCTTCCTAAACTGCCGGTAACCGCAAGTCAGTCCCATCTGTAAAAATGTTAAAACGAAAAAACAGCTTCGAAAGATATTTCATTCACGCTCAGTTATCACTTATTTAAGATGAATTATTTTGACAATATTCATGCTAAAATATAGTTTGCATACTAGCCCGCACTAATTACGTTGTAAAAACCATTGATATAATTGATTTTATGATAAAACCTTGAGTGTGACTGACTTGCCGTTACATTCTACACCGAAGAGAAAAGTAACCGCAAGTCAGTCACATTGCCATGTTGAAACTATAGTGCGTGTTGACGTGTTGTTATTCGTTGCCGTGGAAAACTGTCAATCCTTCGCTGTTAGGAAGTGTATGTCCATGAGAACCTTTTAAGAAATGTCGACGTTGGAAAATCTTATGATGTACGGAACCGATGAAAGCTTATCCGGTGAGGACTCTGATAAAGAAACTGAAGCCGGGACTGCAGTTGGTTCATCCGACAACAAATGTCAAGATGATCCAAATCCATTTGAGGTTCGAGCATCACCTTTGGAGATTTCTTGGAACGATTCCCTGGATTCTGATGGAAGTTTTTTCGATACTCAAGATTTTGCGGATGGATCAACGAAGAAGCGAACCAAGTCCAAAAATTGACTTGAATTCGTATTAGCAGAAAATTGCTCCACATAAATTCATCACCAATTCAAACTAAAAAATAATCCCAATAATTAATAATTATTACTAGATAACTTATTTTCATCTAAACGGTCGTATCGAACTCTCTTTTACTCCCCATTCCTTTTACTGCTGTATTATGCATGTTTTTTTTTTTTTTTTTTGAAAATCGGGACTGACTTTCGGTTATTTTTCTTCTGGGACTGACTTGCGGTTACTTTGCCTAATGTGACAATTCGACTTGGTATTGATTTCCACTTTTGTTGAACAAACCACTATTTTTTATCGGTTCATCTGAAAATATACTCAAAGCTAGGCCAAAATACGATGCTAACTCAAAATTGACAAAATTACAGATGGGACTGACTTGCGATTACCGGCAGTAAAGAGGTTCCTAAGTGCCGGGGCCATAATTTTCTCCAGAACCTCGGTCTTATAGAACGCGGCACTGATTTTCACGTTTTTCTAGTTAAACACCAGTGAGCTTCCCATACCTGGATACGGCTCCCTAGACCATCACCTGGTGCTCTGGAACCGCGGGATGTTAATGTGAGACGGATAGTGCTGAATATTGAGAACAAACTCTGTTTCCATTGAATTCTACTACAAAAGTACTTTTGTAGTAGCTTGTTCTCAATATTCAATTCCATTCTACTATGACGCTCAATAAAAAAAATATTTGAAGGAGGGTGCTGACCGACGTCGGCGACTTCAGCCGTTCATGTTGGACATTGTGCGGCTGCTGCAAGAAACAAAGTTTCTCATTAGAAAACAACTGTGTGTCACGAAAGTATCAGTTTGATTCCGTTCAGCCTCTTCTTCGTTGTAGACTCCATTACCGCGTGAATCCTGCGTTTCTTGCACGGCTTGTAACCCAGGTCCCTGGTCATAATGGTGTATTTTTTCAAGGTGGCGGGGAAATCTGCTAACGGACACCCGAGAAAAAAATTCAGAATGTGGGGATAAGACTAGGGGAGAGATGCTAGGGTAGTTACACTCCCCTAAAGAGTATTACGTCGTCATAATAGTTTGAGCAGTCCCGATCCATACATCCAAGTCAGCAGTGGTCTTGCGAATCGAGCGGTTCATTTTACGACGAACCCGCTCCCTCAACAATTTGATGGCCGTCTCTTGGTACAGACGGATGGTGGTATTGTTGAATTCAACAGTCGAAACATGTCGGCGATTAACTCTCGCAAACAACTCCTTCATCGTGTGCGGTAAACAAGCAACAAATAATGATGTCGCTTCCTGGGGAGTGCGTGCTAACAGCGATGCGAGGCTTACGTCCGATCCGTCTTCGTGACGTTTCTTCAGCATGTTTTTGCCCACCATCCGGAGAATTTTCGACATGACAACGAACTTTGCTGAGGCAACACATCATAACGCCGGTCCTGTCTAAACCCCAGTCGATGCCTAACTAAATTCACATTATCCGCGTTAATCGCTCCAACAACTTTTCACTAATATCCAACAAGTGCTAGCTTGTTGCTTCGAATATACCCACTTTTTCTCTCGTCGCCACTAAAAGAAATCAGAAACACTTGTATAATTTAAGTTTGTCGCCAGTCAGAAAGAGGCCGACTAGTTTATTCTCTCAGCTTTTATAGGTGTCACTTCTATATACAATTGGCTCTTCGTTGTTGTCTTTTGTTATGTATGGTGCGATGACAGTTAATCGGTATGGGGTTTGGTCCTTGATGTATATTCAGTGGCGTAGCTATGGATTGGTGGGCCTGGTGCGGTAATAAAAATGTGGGCCCCCAATGATAAATGACTGGGTAGTTTTTTATTTCATGAAAGGGATTGAGAGAAACAAAACATTTAGTTTTTTATACTTATTTATTCCGTTTTCCGCAAAATCGAAAATAAGGTTAATTTAGATACTCACTTTCCGTGCTTTTTAATTGGCAAAATCAGGAATTATATAGTCACGCGCGAACGCGAATTATTTTTCTCGCTCTGTTTTATGTTAGCAACACAGATAGGGGAACTGTTCCATTATTCATCTCAGCCCATAATAATAAAACGAAAACTCAATTGAAAACTAGAAAAAACGCATATTTTCTACCTAAACCAATAAACTAATCCATGGAATGGATTCTTATTAGTTCACTTTAGATATCTCATGAAGTAGAATCCTCAAAAACTTACCTAAAATCTCTGAATTTGTTATTAAAGTCGGGCATCTACAATGAAAAACTCATTTACTACCAAGAAAACGAAATCTACCCATTGCTCTATACGGCTACAACGTATTCATTCAGCAGCCAACCAACTTTTTTTCATCATTTGTGGACTACATTTTGTATTAATCACTAAACAAAATCACTCACCACACTAAGAATACTTTAATTTTCAAAATGTTCACCTTAAATTTCCAAAAACAAGCTTTAAATTTGAATAATTCCGTCATAATTGACATGAATCGACAGCACTGCAGTGGATACCTAGAGTACCAATTTGCGCGTAAACAACTACACTGCCGTTCTTCGCATATTTGTCCCATGTTCCACATCATGCAAACGAGAAAAACGAAGTTAAAGTTTAACAATACTTATACGCATCGTGTCAATGTGTCAAATGCAATTGTGCGTTTCTAACCAGTTTCACCTTGCAATAGGCTGTTTCCAATATATCTAGTTGAAGATTTTTAGATTTAACACTCTTTTCCATAAAAATACCCACTGGGGCAATAATGCCGAGTAATTTGCCTTCCAACAGGTAACTTCTACGCATATCAGTCCCACCACGTGCATTCGATGTTTCCCAATACAATGTTCGTACTAGGGAAGCAAGGCTGTTTAATCTTTCACGAAAATGATCACGCTAATCTCTTTATACACCAGTGATGATAGTTGGACAGTAAGATGAAAGTTAGGTTAATTGAATAAGTATCAGATGACTTACCATTACATTTTTAGATTACCCATTCCTATCATATTTGAACGTTGCTGGGCTTTCACCAAAAGACAGTTCTACACACAGAAGACAGTTCTTACAACTTTCAATTAGTAAGAATCTAATGCGTTTATCCTCTTATATTCTCGAAAAAGTAAAGCATTCAGGTTACAAACCAGCAAACAAGGTTTAGGTATCCCTAACAAAGATATGAACGTACCGTATTTAAAAAATCAAGCAAAATTATTTTCGATACCGAAATTCTGAAACCCGTAATGTAGCCAAACGTTGTTAGGAAAAGTCTTTAGTGCTCTGTTGCACTTCCCAAGTTGTAAATATGGGAATAAGTGGATAGTGGGATGAATTAGAATAGAAAAAAACTAGTGGGACAAATATGTGTAGAAAATCATCGATTGGACAAACAGACTTGGTATGGTTTTTCAAGATTTTCGGAACAAACAAAGTTATTTTTGAAAGTTTTTCAAAAATATACATGAAAATAGACTCGTTGCTGATAAAAAACGAAAATCGACCAAAAGTAACATGAGACAACTATGCGTAGAACGGCAGTACAGCTTATACCTTAATTTTGTTCATTTGCTCAACGATTTCGTGTAAATCTGGTGTTTACTCCATGCATTCTTCGTGAACGTCGGCCTAATGAGATGAATAATTGAACAAATACCCTAGACAGCGTTTTCAGCATCGCAAAAAATCGCTCCTTTATTACATGTTTCCACGTTGCATCGAATGTTTTCAGCAATCGGAAAACATTCAACTTCGGCGTCAGTCGAATCACAAATCATGTTAAAAATGAACATCGGTATCACGTTTTTTCTGTCCGTGCGAATCACGAGGGCAGAGTGGTGAGCACAAATACATGAGGTTGAGTTCAGATGGGCATGTCGACCGGTTCGGTGTTCGCAAGATTTTGGGGCCCCTTTGAGTGGTGGGCCTGGTGCGGACCGCACCAACCGCACCCCCCTAGCTACGCCACTGTGTATATTATACTGAATGATAGTCTTACACACAGCACTTGCTTCGCTCTCCGTATGCTGATTTGTATTTCTGGATGTTCACAATGAACTGCTTCCACCATCGCAACGACTCGGGGACAACACCTTGGATCGACTTGAACACGAAACCTGATCTCTGAAGCCCCACTATTTTTGAGCTCTGGTTCCAATTCCTCTTTAGATTTAGACAACTTCTAGACGACCTAGGGGAAGCTCGACCAATCGGTTTCATCAAGATAGACTCAAGAGGCTTAAGGCCTAAACACAATGTATACGTTAAGGTTGCGTTTGCGGCAACTTGATAGTTAGCCCCGTTAGCCTGTCAAATTAACGTCAACGCAACGCAAACGTATCCATTGTGTTTGGGCCTTTATGATCCGTCTCCACGGTCAACTCCTTTCCATAAATATACTGCTGGATTTTTTTACAACAGAATCGAATCGCTCTTCATCTCGAACGAAGTCAGAGCCTCAGAAGCGTAAGCTACTGGCTTGCCTTTTTGAGCTGACGTCTACTGACAGTGTAACTGAATCCCGAACATCGTAGAATGTCAATACAGGAGCTTCTTTGACTTCCGGATGGCACGTTCTCACTTCCAACAAACAATTTTGATGAATAACGGCTTGTTAAGCTGTAGTTCAGCTGAAATCCACTGAAAAATAGCTTATTAAGCTGTAAATTAGGGGCTCTATACACCAGAGAGACTCAGAGCCACTCACCGTTAAGGCAATGCAAAATTATACAGCTCGCCCGTTTTGATGTTGACAGTTTCCTTAACGGTAAGTGCCTTGTCATTTCTCTAATATACAGGTTCACTACTGTACATCAACAAAATTGCTGGGTTTACTTCCCAACACTAGAACAGTTGGTGAAGGGGTAAAGTGACAGATTGAAGATAAACTTCCCGATGTACATAATCATCCCCAGAGCTCTTTGAAGCTGAACACGATTCGCTGATGCCCGAAGGTTTCCAATTGCTTCCATCTCTTCTGGATCTGCTTTTAGTCCATTCCTTGATATCGGGTAAATGTATGCTTCTCCTTATTTAGCTTCAACCCGCTGCAGGAATTCGGCGTATCACTTGACTGGTCTGTTTTTCCAATTTCATTGAGTCCTCCGCATGGACAAGGTCATCATTCACGGACTACTTGCAGTCCTTCTAGTGTGTTTTGCATTACTTTCTGGAAGACTTCCAGCGCTGATGCCAAACTGAAGACGACTACAGATATATTTACCCCAGGAAGGGTCAAAAGTAAGGTATCTCGTTTTTTCGGTTATGTTTATCTGCCAGAATCCATGTTTGCAATTCAATAACTCCCCGATATCTCCTCTATTGTCGTTAACGAGTGATGACGTCTCATTGAGTTCGGGTAGCTGTGGAGGATCAATACTGGTCCTCAGTTTTTAGATACGTTTTACATAAACCATCGTACTTACTACCGAAGTGGTTTCGTGGATCCTAGCGATCACTTAAGTTCAATTCTTACTTCACTGCGTTTCGAACGCTATACGATACATGCCTTGCTCAAAGATCTTGGATCTTGTCCCTGACGACATGATCTGCAGATTTTCTACCGCTGTCTTGTTCTCGATGATCGTGGTGTCTTCCAAGATGCTTGCAGAGTGACCAATATGTTCTGTAAGTAAACCAACATGTTCCAAAACAACAGAGCTTATATCAACTACTAGCTACAACCGCGTAAATATGTACTCATTTATTTATTTATTCATTTTTTCAACACAATTACACTCTAGGTTATCCCAGTCTTGTTTAAAAACTAAATATCGTCAACGACAAATTAATGAATTAAGGAAATTGAGAGAAAGAAAAGAGGTAGGAGGCTCTACAGATAACTATGCCGATTGAAGTTGTCGCTGAAGAAGACGGTCAACGTGTGCAGGGCCTCCAAGATGGCGACCAGCATCAGCGACATCGAGAGCGAAGCGATCTTCCGGGGGTCCAGCTTGTCGCGAACCAACTCGTACAGTTCCAGCTCGGAAGAGCACAAATCAAGCGGGTCAAAGTCGTCTAGTAGTTCTTGCTGGTCATCGAGTAGTCCACTGTTGGAAGTTTCGATTCCCCGGCTGTGGAAGGAGTTTCTGATATTGATGATGCAGTTCAAACCGTCACATAGTACCGCAGGTTGGCTCGGCCGTGGCCGGTGCTGTAGGTTAAGATTTGGCAGACTAAGCGATCGTTGTATTTTACGGACGTTGTAGGTGGTCGGTGGTGATGGAAGCCTGCAGTGGGGAAGCTTGGTAAGTGCTGGTGATATAGGTCGCGATGAGTTTGGCTGGTGGTCTGGGGAATCACATCACGAGACGGTACTGATTGGCTCGTTGATCACCGGTTCGTAATACTGGCTACCCTCAACTTCAATGAAAATGAGCTGGAATGTTTGTTGTTAATAAATTTGCTCAAAAAGGAAAAAATCGGCAAACCTACCGGAGGATGCTCGAGTTGCATCACTCGGAACTCATCAGTGAAGGTTAGAATGTAGAAACAGAAAGCGGTTGCAACGATCCACTCCGAGATAGAGCTGGCCACGTGGTATTCCCATCCTCCATCCGAGGGGTACCACTTGCGTGGATCAGTTCCATCAAATAGGATATGTGAAATGATTCCGGTGACGGAAACGATGATGAAAAAGATGGTGCACAGCACCGCAATGGCAAGCCGGATATGAGCCTTCACCATCGATCCGATGTACGGTTGGAGGTGATAGCTAACATAAGCCTAGAATATGATAAAGAAAAAACATATAAATCGTTTAAAAGCAGATAATCAAATGACACTCACTTGCATCCAGTAGTAAACCGTACCCAAACCGAAGGCTAAAAACGCTCCAATGTAATGCACTATTCGTACATTAGTCTCCTGAAAGTTTCCCACCATACTGACACCCAAACAGGACCCCATTCCGACCCAAAAGGCTCTGGCATTCAGACGTTCAACAACCCGTTGAACGTCGGCATGTCGTAGCGCGATTTCCTGAATCTGTCGGAAGCGAACGTAGATGGTGATTCCCACTGCGAGAAACAAAAACAGAAAAATCCCCTTCTCGAATTAGTCTCTCTCCAGTTAAGATTCTTGTTTAGGTACTCACGCAGAACACAGCCAATGCTTATCAGCTGCCCGAAGACGCAACTTTCCGGGGAATAGGTAGCGGCGTCCGAAATGTACGGCACCGTGGGTACCACATGGCCTTGTAGAACAGCCGCTATATAGCTAAACAATTACGGAGAACGAAGTTATTTTTTTTTTTCGAAAGCGAATGACTCACGCGAAAGCGCTTTGTGCGGCAGCAAATACTTACGTTCCGATGAAGGTGAAGTTAAACAGTAGAAACACCGAAATCGGTAGCAAGTAAAGCTGAGACATTTTAATTGTTACTTAAAGGTAAAAAACTACTAAAAACGTAATTCGAATGGGGGTGGAAAATAAGGAAGAAAACGAATCACTTTGCTGCGACACTGTATCACTGGCGCACTGATTATTCGCGATTAATCACAACAAACTAAGCACGGCCCTTCTGGAGAGCGCATTTCGTTAGATGACTAATTGCATCATTTAAGAGCCCTAGTGTAGAAGAATTACAGATTATGTATTATGATGCGAACCAGACTTCGGCACTTTTGTTTTGACTGCTACTGCTACTGATACTGATACTGTTGTGAGAACTGTCAGATTCTGCGCTTAATTTCACCACTGCGTGAGAGGTGAGAGTGTACTAAAACTGGGTGATTTGTACTAAAATGCTGTAACTTTTGCTGTCCTGTAACATATTTAAATTCATCATAACACAACGCCTAGCAAAACGTGGTTCAGTTGAAATCTAGAAGTAAAACATATTTTCAATCACATGCTTTCTCGATTAAATTTGCGCTGATCATGAATTTTTTTTCTAAGACAGCATTGAAAACTTTCTACAAACGATGTTTTAACGCAGATTTCGAAATTAATGCTTATGCCACGTATCGAAAGGGAATTAAACAGTAGAGCGTCAACAAAAACTAATAAAATGACTAAAGTTAATGTTAGAATAACTAAAAGTGACTCAATCACAAAAGCAAAACTGGTATTCACGAAAACTGAAAATTTCCTGGTTATTTTCACAGTTTTTTCTCTAAATTTATTATAAAAATTGCAACATTATATTAAGCGTATTTAATCGTTTATTCGTAATTGATGGAAGATAAACATGGATGATGGTTAAACAAAACGTTTGCGAGATGATCAATAGTAAATGCTATGACTAAATCAATTGTTACTTGCACTATTTTTATACAGTTACTGCAATTTTATCGGTGTTTATCCCGAGTACTCGATCATACTCGGAACTACTCGGAACTACTCGATAGTGTTATCTTATTTACGGATTAAACGTTCATGCTCCCAATAATCACTGCGACACATGACATAAACTATTACTCAGCATTAATTAACAGTAGCTCCGGTGTTCTACGGTTTCAAGCCGAATACTAGAATATATAATCAAATAAACTTCCAGCGTTTAAACTATTTGCATTTGATGCAGAACACAACGTTGAAATAGAATCTATAGCAGCAGAACCGAAAACTTTTTCAACGGCAATCGCAACAAAAATCGGCCACCAAAGCGAACAAGCGATTTATGGTGAGCCACCGGCAGGACAGGGCCTCGGAAGTTTGACGTAATTCCCGTGGGGACACTGGCCACCGGTCTTGCCACGAGGATGTCGTCGACTTCCAGTTCCATGTCCCTTCACACTTTCCGAGGCTGCTCGATGCTATTTCGCTGCCACACAATTTTTGATCGGCGGGAGCGAAGTGATTCCTCCTCCTCCTCCGCCTGCCTGTCCGCCACCCTGTTGTTGGTGATGGTGATGATGATGATGATGGGCATGATGATGAGCGTGCTCCCGCACGTGACTCGGTTGCTGCTGCATGCACTTGTTGTGCTGGCAGATTTGCTTCCGCAATTCGGCCAACTTCTTCTCCATGTCCTTCTTGCGCTGGCGAAGAAAGATTAACATTAGTTCGGCTTTGATGATTAACCTGCCGTGTCTTACCGCAACCTCCATCTCCAATTTATCCTGAACGATGTGGATCTTCTTCCGCAGATCCATAATGCCTCGCACCAAGTGGTCTGCCGTGGTTTTCATGTTTGCCTAGAATACAGAAGCGTTAGACTTTCTTTCCACAAACTGCAACAGTATTAACCATGATTTTCAATTTCTCAGGCGAATGGGGTAGACAGCTTGGGGCTCCCTCCCCCTTGAGGGGACAATTCTCCGGCAGCCGAGCCAGACAGGGTCTCTGTCGACGACATCCCTCCAGATGCCACGTCACATGTTCGATTTGGTGCTGCAGTTTAGCCTTCTCCCGGCAGAGGGCCTCGCCCTTGGCTTGCAGCTCCGCCAGCTGCTTTTTACGGGCTTCATCAAACTGTAACAAACATCAGTTAGTGGAAGACGAAGTTTTTTCTTAGTTACGAACCTTCGCCCTCCGGTGGGCCTCCTCTTCCTGCATGTCTCGAAATTTCAGAGCTAAATTTTTGTAGTTTGACTCGATCTCATGGCGCTCCTTGAGAACGTTGTTGATTGCCTGCAGCACGTGGATTTCTAGAACGAAAGAAGCATGGTTTATTGAATGGCCAATCTAATTATACAAGTTTCTGACTCAATGGATGCTTTAAAAGTCGCAGTGAGTTGGCGTTTTGATTGCAAACATTTAAACTCAATTGATTAAAAAAAACCTCTTCCCTTTTTGCATCCAGAAATTTCCAAAACCGCCTTGACCCTCTTACCCATGTCACACAACTGATCCGCAACCCGGTTCAACAAAATGCTCCTTGCTCCCTCCACATGACTCTCGTACACAACTCAAACACAGCACACCCACTCACGAAAATAATCCTGTGGGAAAGAGAAGCGCAATTTGAGATTTTATAAATAAAACCTTCCCCATGGGCAACCCGCATTGTTATCCCAGTGAAAAAAACGAAAATATTTATGACCCCTTAACCCGATTCATGGTAGTTTCCAGCGCAACGGAACGTCAACCAGCTTGCGATTTGACAGCCTGCGAAAAGTAGGCTGCTTTGTTTGGCTTTACTGCGCTTGCAAGGTAAAAAGTAATTTCCCTATTTTGTCTGACCTTTATTGCGTTCTGCCAAATAGTCATGTAAATACCATCACATCATGACTACTTCAGTCGCGAAGATAACATAACCTAGGCATGTTTCCGTAGCTGCGTTCCCTGTTTTTTCCCGTTTGTATTATATTCCTCCCCGAACCACCGACGATTGTTGGATCAATGGAAGCCATGTGGCCGTTAAGCACTTGGGACAACACCAAGCGAGAGGGGACTGAAGTTCTAAAGTTTTGTCATTCGGTAAAAACTACTTCTCCCTCCATTCTTCTCACACTAACGACGATTGGACTGGCGTAGTCAGGATTGCAATATGTTTGCAAATAGCACAGCTGAGAAGGAACGTTGGAAGGAAGGATGTTTTCCAATTTTCTATTCTGCGCTCGGGGAAAATGAATCGATTATCGACGGGATCGGTGCACAGTGGGAAGTTCCACTGGGAACAATCTGAAAAAACAGACGGGTTTTCAACGTTTGATGCATTTTTACTCGAACTTATTCAGATATTTTATGCTGCCGAAGAAAATTTTGACATCACACTTGCGATATTCGATAACCTTTTTGATTTGAAATACAGTCAACCAGTATTATGGGCCAGTCTGCTATTTGTATTGCTTTTTATCGTATGTCAATAACTTTTGATAGTCAAATTGAAGTTTAATGGACGTGAACAACATTTCTCTATGAGCGGGGGCCTAGTGTGGTTGGTAACGTCTCCGCCAACCACGCTCGACGCCTGGGTTCGAATCCCACCGCCGACATAGGTGTCGATGGTTGTGAGGTGGCGTGATCCACTCACAACCAACCCAACTGGTCTAGATTCAATCCTAGCCGACACCGGGAGATTTTCTGAGGCGAAAAATCTCTGGGATCACGCCTTCCATCGCATGCCGAAGTAAAGCCGTTGGCGCCGTTCCGTTAATAAACGGGTCGTGAGTTAGGATCCTGGGTGTGGAGTCGCCTCCCTGGGCGTCGGTGATTGGCCACAACAGTGACGGAAAATAAGCGAGAATAAAAAAAAAAAAAAAACATTTCTCTATATGCGTTTTGTCCGAAACCCCTGCACTAATGAGCTGAACTCTTAATTTTTCGAATAAATGTCGGTAGACTCTCATCAGCTGATAATTTGTTGTTGTTTTCACCACAGTCGCAAAAAGTCAGTCGCGGAAAATAAGGCTAGAACTTGTGGAAAACATCGTTTTTTTTTTAAACAAAATGAAAGAAACTATAAATAATTGGTATGTATGTATGTGAATAATTATTTCCCTTCGAATGAGGCTAGTAGGCAGCAACAAATTCAGGCACTTTATAAACTTCACAGTTTTTAAACTACGGGACGGCAAATTGCATCTGCAAACAACTTTCAGGATTTTCTTCGGGGCGTGACATCTTGATAGTGTTATCGTTGCCAAACCAAAGCGAACTTTTTTGTTGTTGCAAAAGTCGCGTTAACTAAGCACGACACAGTTTGTAGTGAATAAGGTATAATACATACAAATATACGTAAAAAGACAACAGTGGCAATAACTTGAAAAAATCCAAACCCAAAGAAGAATTCCGCGACAAAATTGTTGGAGTAGATCTTACGCTTCTGGTTTGTTCAAAATTTCGCGATGAGACGCAGCTGACGTAGCATTTTTTTCATGATTTTTAAACCACCCCCTCTCCCCCCTCGTAGCATTTGGTCACAAAACTTCAACTACCCCCTGAAAAAAAAACCTAGCATTCAATTGCCCCCCTCAGGGTTTTGAGAAACACATACAAAAATTCTTGAAAAAAATCACCGTGTCTAATTCAATCTATTTATCACTTATACACTGGAGACAGCATTCCTTTGGATGTTAAGTTCGCTATGGATTAATGTTGCTTCGAAGAGATTGTGTTTTGATACGAGGAGGAAAGATGTTTATACAACTCATGATCCATGTCTGTAAAAAACACAGAAAATATTCCGAAATTCGCAAAAAAACTAATGTTGCGAGCGATAACTTTTTTTATGCATATCGTTGAGCGAGAGGTTATAAATCTTTAGATTTATGTACAGTTGTAATGTTTCTCAGAGAAAAGGATTATTTTTTTACTTGTTCTCGAATTTGTTTGCCTTCTCTGATTAATCAATACCAGGCTTGTTGTGACGAAATAAGTATTTTTCTGATCCGTGCCGAATTAAAAACTACTTAAAATCTGCTATTGTTTAGAATCGGCTCAATTACGTGGCGATTCTATATTCATATCCTGCTTTTCAAAGCAGTAGCCGCAAAATGGAAAACAATATTAAATAACAAATATTTGCATGAAAAAAACGCGTCTATTCTGAAATCCACGTGAACATATGTAATGGTTACAATTTTCAATCATACCTTTTGAATGCTTCTATAAAAGACCTTCTCAACCTCAAATTCTTTTCCTCCATAAACGACTTTTTGCTAAACGATCAAATGTCTTTGAATGTTGGCTCCTAGATAAAAAATAATATAGTTAGCGGTTGTTGGCAATTTTTTAGTCTTAGATTTGATATATTTTTTATTTTGCACCAACCTGAATAATTTTTGGTTTCACCATTTTTTGATAGTTTATTTGGGTTCCAATGAATATCGACTTCTCGAATTTCATTTACGATAGAGTTTTAAAGTTTTTTTTAGTAAAAATTTCCATGCCAAATTTGAGCTCAATCGGATTTCGGGAAGTAGAGCCTAAAAGCGGCCTAAATATTCGAGCTGAGAGTGTCTCTTTTGTGTTCTGGTGTAGTTCGAGTTTCCCAACGCGAAAGTTTCCATGTCCCTTGAAGTTAATTTTTTTAACAATTTTTCATGAAATTACATCAGATCCCGACATCTCATACCTTTTTAAGAGATTTGCTATCACAAAAGTCGATTTCGGAAACTTCAAGAACTACTCTTGTGCATTTTTTCGTTGGTCAAAAAGGTGAGACTTTCACGACTGTAAGTGAAATCTTATTTTGAGACCGGTTAGGCCTAAATTTGACATGGAGACTTTTTTCGAGAAGACAAAATTGGTGAGCCCCAACGTTTGCCTTAAAAAAAATGCTTAAAAAATGCTGATTTTTCATGGGTTTACCTTTAGATGCACTGAAAAAACTACCCATGCAGCATCAATCATAGTAACCCATGAGTCGGCAGAAAAAAAATAACTCGAACTTTAACCGTAATGCCGAAAAAAACGGACATCGTACGGAAAAGGGTGTCGGTTACGCTTGTTCCGGTATCTATCTTGGTACTGTTGGACTACTATCAAAGCATCGGACAATCGACGACCCTGAACGACAAGAAGCTGCGAAGAATACTGAAGAGGAATACCGAGGGAAAAGTGGCTACATCACAGCGTACCCTTGATCGGAAGGTCGGTGCAACCGGCCAAACAGCGTAAAAGTATCTGACAAACATGGACATACATGTCAAAAAGCGGCAGTTTCTTCCATTGGCCTCGGAGCTGCAGGCAATGACGCAGTGGCAGCGGCTGAATAAGATGGTCAAGTCGATTTGTCTGGCGAATCGCGACGTGATTCTGGTGGTCGACGCCGAGACCTATCTCACCCTGGATGGCAACGACTGGCAGGGCACTTCGTTTTTTTACTTCCTTCACGAAGGAAGTGAGCTCTGAGGTGAATTTCATTTCACACACCAAGTTCCCACAGAAGGTGCTGCTGTGGCAGACAATAAGCGAGGAGCTTCGTATTGGCCGTGAACGGGAAAACTATTAGTACAAAGTGCCTGCCGGAAATTGCGTCGTTCATCAAGACATACTATAGGAGCGTAGACGCGGTGCTCTGGCCTGATCTGGTGTCGGCCGGCTACCCGAAGCAATCGTGTGAGGAGATGAAGTGGCTGAAAATCGATGTGGTACCCAGGTCGCCAACCAACCCAGCGTCCCTCAGCTGCGTCCTATCCAGAGCCTTTGGGCAAACCAGAAGCGTAAGACCTACTCCAACAATTTTGTTGCGAAAATTGATATAATAAATTTGATTATATAATTACCTTTCATGGGAAACTCATTAAAATCAATTATCTGTCTTGGTTTTTTATATAACCATCCGAAAAAAGTTAATTTTTTAATGCAAACATTACTACTGAACGAAATACGAAAATCTAATTCCTCTTAAACATTCCATTGTTGATGCAATGTCAATTTTTCTCAAAATTATGTTCAGGTATCAGTAGGTCGTTTCTCGGTTACCCATGAACTTTCCCTATTCCTTAATACCCACTCGTAAAAATAACGTGACGCCGGCCCTGACCTCAGTTCAGTTTGGGCCTTCAGATCAGCAACATGTAGCTTTTTTTAATTCATAAACATACCGAATAATCCGGGATCATAGCTTGTATACTAGTAACAATGCACTCTTTTCAAATGGTTTCGTGCATTGAGTAAAAAATAAATTACTTCCATATACTTTGAACTCAATTTAAGATTTGCGCATAGTTAAATATTTTTTTTGGTAACTTTATCGAATTGAGTGAATTAATTAATAGAAAACATATCCTTCCAAATCTTAGTCAAACGAGATTAAATAACGATTGGCGTAATTACGAAACTTCTCACTGAACAAAAAGTCCTAATAACAGTAATGAGGTCGTAGTTTGATGCATCAATATCCGGCGTCATATGCAAATGACAATTCGAAGTGACCAGAAAATAAAAAAAAAAAAATTCCCGGTGTCACTATTGTGACAACACCAATGGTGCTTTTTTGACGTAGGACTACGTCTCTGTTTTCTATTCTAGATGACATTTTATAAATTTGAAAATAAAACTGACAAATGTTGCGTCCGATTTCAAACGACAATAGCAAGCGAACGGCTGACTGCATCTTAGTCATTTATGTGTCGGTGGATAGATAAAATGTGTGACAATTGTTTGATATAATGTTTAACAATGTTGCTTTACTGCTTAGTAGTGAAAATAGGTGAAAAGTTCCAAGGTTAAGCTTTCCCATACATTTCCCTCGCTATTGCCTCGCTTCCCGAGCACAGATAACAATAACATGGACGGAATAAATTCCACTACCTACATATTCTGACTCAACAATGTGTTTTGTTTCGTTTAGCTTTCTCGAGACTGTGTGGCCACGCCTACAACGCAAAAAACTACGCTCAACTCGATATAAAAGACCGCGTGTAGAAAAATCAACTTCATTCTTGTTCTTAACACGATAGCAAGTGGAACCCTTATATCTGTGTGAGATACACGGTGCATAACAGGCGTAGTGAAAAATATTAAACAAGAGTTAAAATCAACATTTATATTTGTCCTACGTCACCATTTCATACAACTCCTAGGGCTGTATACCTTGTAGTATTTAATTCGAATTTATTACTTGTCTGAATATATTCAAAAGTGTATTTTAAAAGTATCGAAAAATTAACAAACTGTGACATCAAAGTGTATCTAAAACGCGTCCAACTATGGAGAAGTACCAGAAGTGTTGTCAAGAAGTATAAAAAATAAGAAAAATAAATGATCCAAAAATTACCAAAAACGGCAAAACGGTGTCATAAAAATTGTAAAATTGATGTTGTTAAAAATGTATTAAAATGTTGTCCGAAAAGTGTTGAAAAGTATCGAAAATACATGCAAAATTGATGGAAAAGATCAAATGTGAAAATATGTATGTAGAATAATGCCAATGAAGTGTAAAATAGGAAAGAAAGTGTTGAAAAAGTGTCAAAATACATTGCTTATATAATGCGTATATTTTTTTTTGAATTTATGCCAGTAGAAGTGCTAGTCGCCTACCACACATCTGAAATGTAATGATCTAAGGTGAGGGCTGAGATATGGTGAACAAACAGCTCCGACACGGTAGTGATTTTATTGTGGCGTTATATACTTTTAGTTGTGTAAAAACGCGGATTTTGTGCCAAATAATCGTTATTTGCGGAAAGTGTTACTTTTATCTTTCCGCTTGAAGAAAACGGTGACTATAGCGCAGCGAAAGTTGAAAAAAGTTTACGAAAATGCTGCTCCCTTGCTTTATAGATGGTTTTTTAAATGATGACGACTATCCGCGTGAAAGAAGTCCAAACACCTTCGAAGACGCTGAGTTAGAGGATTTTCTCGATGAGAATTCATGTCAAACGCAGGAGCTAATAGTGGTCTCGATCGACTAGATTACTTGAGAGAATTCGTTATCGATATTGTTTTTGTCATATTTTGCAAGTGTAGGAACTGTTTCAGCGGTGTAGGAACACTCACATACACAAAATTATGAACCACCCTATGTCGAATAAATGAACCACCCTAATGAAGCATAATGTATGCGATGCTAGTTATAGTGTATATCATTATACAAGCTATTTCGAGAGACTAGCCACTTACTTTCTTGATTTTTGCTGATTCGTTCCTTGATCTCATCCAAACTGGCTGGTGAGAGCATAGCTTGTCTTTCTGGCTGTTATCCTCTATACGAACGGATTGGTTTGCGTATACCACGGGCACTTGATAAACCGCCCAACTTCTTGCAAAATCATTCAACACTTAAACCCCACTTAATTTCGCAACGAATCACATTTGAACGCCCGTCGTCACGCAGTAGACACTTTTACACCAAAGTCTCCAAGTCAATGCCTACTATCTGCTAACGCCATGATGACACCGATCCGATACACCAAATTAGTGTCAAACGCTAAGTTATCCGGTTGGATAGAAGAGTATTATTACACGACTAGCTTCGACCAACAGACAGCACAGGAATGATATCTGGAGCAATCTCTGCTTGCAGGCGGTACCGAATAGGGCTTGTTTATGCGGTTGCCACATGGCGACCGTGCGCTTTTTGTTATTCCACCCTTCCGGGGGTGGTTAAACTGCTGGCATTATTTTTGGGATTCCTCAAGAAAGTCAATACCTGAGCACAGGGACAACATGTCTGCTAAATTGCTATTGCTGTGGGAATTTGTATTTACTAGGAACTAAGTAAAAGAGAGATACATGTCTACAATGCTACATACACATTTTGATATAAATTTGATTACCTACACCTATCTACAGTGTGGTATCTAAGACAGGAGTTTGAAAATTTGAGATTTTTTTCTTTGGTGACTCATACAAAAAAGATCAATAAATTAGAGAGATGGAGCTAAATTTGACTTTTTCAGGCATCCAGTTCCTTCTTCGTCGTGAGCCTGACTAAGGGCAGAGGATCTTCAACTGTCACAAGAATCATTTTTGCGAGAAATCTTTAATATTTAATAATTCTCGACTGGAAAATCATTTTAGAAAAAGAACCCTCCAGGTAAATACAAATAAACGAGGCAATATTTGGAAAAAAAAAACACTATACGTAATTTGGAAGAACTCGGACTTTGGAATGGCTGAAACGGATATTTTGAAGACCTTGCTGTCTTTTAATAGCATAAATAGCATCTGATCTGAAATAGGTGTAGCTTTATTCTCAAGATAAATTTCTTTTCACAACAGATGGACTAATGCAGAAAGTTTTTTTTACCGCGAAATCGCTTGGTATGAGGATAACTCAAACAGGAGAAAAAACCTTACAGCTAGTTTAGACAAAGTACGCAAAATCCTTTCCCACAGGTGCCACACTTGTGGGGGCGATCATTCGTATGCACTGTCATGTGATATTGCAGACTTCTTTTCATTGTAAATCGTTTACCACAAATGTCACAACCGATTAGTTCCTCCTCTGTGTGCGACCATAGATGTGCCTTCAGGTAAAAGTTGCTGGAGTAACTTATGCCGCAAATCTCGCATTTGTAAGGCTTTTCGCCACGATGAATTTTCATGTGCATCTCGAGGTTATTTTTAGACGAAAGAATTTTTCCACATACTTCGCATTTATAGCGCTGATTGCCAGTATGCACTCGCATGTGAATCTTGAGGTAACTTACCGGGTAATTTTTCTGACAGATTTTGCATTTGTTAGCTTGTCCATCAGAATGAACGGACTTGTGTTTGCTCAGCGATTTATAGCAAACGAATGCTTTCGGACACTCGTCACACGCGAAAGGTTTTATCCTTTTAGGGTGAGTATTCTGGTGCCGCATCAGGGACCACTCATCGTTGAACGTTTTGTCACAGAATTCGCACTTGAAAGATCGCTCGTTGGAATGACTCAACTTGTGCCGGCTCAGGACTCTCTGATCGACATAATAATTCCCGCACACGTTACATTCGAAAGGCCTTTTAACATCGATGTGCGATGCGCGCCGGTGCCGGTTCAGATTGCTGCGAATCTTGAACGCTTTGTCACAAATCTCACATTTGAACTTTCGTATGGCCGGATCGTTCGAGTGAGACAACGCGTGCATCGATAGTCTATGCTTAAAGGGAAACCCTTTTCCGCAGACATCACATTTAAAATTCCTTTTGTGCCTTGTTAGGTGTCTCCTCAAAACCTCCTTTTCCCTGAACCTTTTGTCGCAGATTTCGCAGCTGAAGGATCCATTATCTGAATGCATTAGCTTGTGCAGCAAAAGTGAATTCCGACGGCTAAGCTTCTTTCCACATTGATTACACTCGAAAGACTTCTGCGATTTGTTCTTGTCAGCCGATGGGGTATCATGGATGTTATCCGGTTGATCGATCGGCTCACTTAAGCTACAAGATGTTTTTCTATAATTTATTTCACTACTTATGGCTCCTTCAATTACTTACCGTGTCTCTTCGACTTTAATAAAACTTTCATCTTCGCAACCATTAGACTGCTCGTTTATTGGGGAAATATTCATTTTGTTATTCACTGTGAACCTAACACAACAAACAAGTAGAACTTAACTGTTTAGAAGCATCAAACTTTCCGAACTGTCATCGTACACCTTGAAAAAAATGCACGTAAAATTTACCGGGAAAAGTGACTGATACTCATCCACCTTCTTTTCACGTAACTTTTGCCGATTTATTGAAAGCCGACCATGTGTTAGTGTGTTAGTGTCAACTTCAGTGTCAATCGTCTACGTGTTGGTCAGGTAACTATAACCTGATTTTCACGTACTTTTTTACGTGATATTCAGGTGAAACCATAAATAGGACGTTTGAACCCCACATAATTTTCACGTACTTTTTACGTGTTATTCAGATGGAATTTACGTGAATTTAAAGTAAATAGAAAACACAGCGCATATAACAAATAAAATTTATTTTTAAATACCAACAAAAAAACTTGCTCAGAGACAACATTACCAACAAGACAGAACCAGGAATGGCCGGAACGATTGTCAACCGTTCATAGTTTTGACGCAGGATGTGCTCCGCCCGGACCTGACTGTTGACGATTCCAATCGTTCCGGAGGCTCGGCAAGAATTCACCAATTGAAAATTCGAAAGTTTTTGACGTTGACTAACGTCTATATCGAAGTTAGGCCCCTGAATTTGAAAATCTAGTAATTCAACCAGGGAAAACCAGAGAAAAGTAGTCAGGTTTTGAGCGCTTATTTTGCAGTCATCTATAATCAGGTTTTCGAGGTTTTGGCATCAATCGATCAGAAATTCTTTTACGGTTAAATTTATGTAACAAAAACAAACTATTGTTTGAGATACACTATTGAAAAATTGGTAATTAATATCGTTTGTCTAAATCACACCGCGCAGCCAATCACTACCTCTCTTCCCAAGCACAGTCGACACTAACGGATACAATCGATCTGACTTTGTTGTTATTGTTGTTGTCACTTTCTGTTTCCGATGTTTATGCTGCTGCTAGCGGAAAAAACCTTGCAAATATGCATCTTTTTGTTGGTGTTAATTTTACGACAGCGGCCGGCGCCCCATCATTTCAATTCCAAAACCGCACCAGTGACATGCGGACGCTAGGTGATAGCAGCTGAAAGGAGGAAAGACAAAAGAGTACCGGTCATCTCGTGCCGGTTTCACCCGTTATGCTGGTGGCTTTTAGTAGTAAATGGCTACTGCAAAACACTTAAATGGCTGGAATTCTGGACGGACTAACCAAAAAACAACAATATAATCGGCAACATGCACCTTTTGGTGCCTCGAAATTTTGGTACAGAAGCGGCTAATTGAATTTTCTGTTTTACCAAATGCTGCTGCTAGCGGAAAAAACCTTGCAAAAATGCATGTTTGTGTTGGTGTTAATATTACGACAGCGGCCGGCGCAGCTTTCAAGAAACATTTGTCTCTACCATTCCATCATCTATGTAGCACCTCCTTCTTTCTAATTATCTGACGAAGCCTTGGTATAAAACGTATCGTTCGAACGTTTCACCCCATCAGTTTCATTATCAAACCGTACCGGATACATACGGACGCTCGGTGTTAGCAGCTAAAAGGAGGAAAAACAAAATAGTACCGGTCATCTCGTGCCGGTTTCACCCGTAATGCTGGTGGCTACTGCAAAATACTAAAATGGCTGGAATTCTGGACGGAAACCAGTAAACAAGAAATCGGCAACTGGCACCTTTTGGTGCCTCGCAGTTTTATAATAGAAGCGGTTAGTTGAATTTTATGTTTTACAATTGCTGCTGCTAGCGGAAAAAAACCTTGCAAAAATGCATGTTTATGTCGATGTTAATTTCACGACAGCGCTAGGTGTTAGCAGCTGAAAGGAGGAAAGACAAAATAGTACCGGTCATCTCGTGCCGGTTTCACCCGTTATGCTGGTGGCTTTTAGTAGTAAATGGCTACTGCAAAACACTTCAATGGCTGGAATTCTGGACGGACTAACCAAAAAACAACAATATAATCGGCAACTGGCACCTTTTGGTGCCTCGAAATTTTATTACAGAAGTTTTGTAAAAGAAGCGTTGCAATTCCCTCTACTATTTGCTTCAATGGAATATAATATATATATATATATATATATATATATATATATATATATATATATATATATATATATATATATATATATATATATATATATATATATATATATATATATATATATATATATATATATATATATATATATATATATATATATATATATATATATATATATATATATATATATATATATATATATATATATATACATACATATATATATATATATATATATATATATATATATATATATATATATATATATATATATATATATAAGTTACAGACGAATCCTCCCAGATCAGCAGATTGCAAGAACTGGAACGCGAAGTCCACCGACTCGAGGAACCACTCGCCACATTATTTCATTCGAAGTGAGCGAGTCGGATTTCTACAGACGCTGACTGGAACGATTCCCACGGGCGTTGGCAGCGCATGCAACGGCATCGACGACGACAACGACGCGGGCTGCAGTTTGCTTGGTCAGCGGTGCAGTTGCTTTTCTAGCTTTGTAACCAGGGCATAAAAATAATAAAGTTAGTTCTAATTGAGACACGATAGAGGATAGTTAACTTTAGGTTTTCATTAATCATTTTTTAAAAAGCCCTTCAGGCTAGAAAGAATTGTAACTGGCGCAGTCGTAAGTAGGATTCAAGTAAATCCTTAGTCCGCGAGTGCAAGTGTCCGTGATAAAACTTAATCGAAGGAATATCGACAAAGTGGAATCACACCTCGAGGTGATATCGAGGATTCGAGGCTCTTCCCGAAGGACGGGGTATACTTGAGAATTCTGTTCAATAAAATAAAAACAAAACCGTGAGTAATTTTAATCTTTTTTTTCTATTTTAGTTGCAATACTTTTTTTTGCTTGTTTAACTAAGTGCAGTGAAGGTGTTTTATGATAACCAGAAGAATGAGTGATGAAATGCAAGCGCGTTTAGATACTCTAACCGCCCAGTTAGAGGCACAACGGCTACAAATAGCCTCTTTGTTAGAAAATGCGCGGACAAATACCGCAAACCAAGCGATCGCAAGCACGTCTTCGATCATGGAGATGCCGAAATTTGACATTTCACGCATCCCTGACGCGATTAGGATGGTTCCAGAATATAATGGAAGTCCTAATTCTCTGGCCTGTTGGCTCGAATCCGTAGAGCAAAAGCTACAAATTTCAAAAAATCTAGTGAGTGAAACAGATCTGCCGCTAGTGATGCCCCTTTGGGTTGGCATTATTCGGGATAAAATCCACGGAAATGCAAACGAAGCACTCACTATGAGTCAATGTAGGCTCGAGTGGGAGGCAATAAAGTGTACATTGAAAGACCATTTCGGCGACAAGCGCGACTTGTCTGCCATAGTAACCAGTATTTCATACTTACGCCAAGGTAACAAAAATGTTACCGATTTTCATTATGAATGCAAAGGAATTTTGGCAAGCATCAATGCCAAAATTCAACTTGACGATCGACTCAAGCAGTGTTCTAACGTTATCCTGGAATCGTACGAAAGTATGATTATCGACGCATTCATTGACGGACTGCATGACAGCCTTTCATCTTTAGTGCGAGTGGGTCTACCGAAAACATTGCATTCAGCATACCAGAGCGCCTTGTCTTTAGAAAGTGCACAACGGAGAAAACGAGAGCGAAGATCCATGAATGTTGGCTTCGAGCAAACAAAATTTTTGCCCAAATTTTCTGCGAGACCGCAGGACGTTCAAAAATGGCCTGCTCAACAAGGATTTAACACAAAATCCAATCCCATTCCTAACCCCAATCCAAATCCTAATATAAATTCCCAGAACAGAAACGTTGTTCAAAATCGACCAGATTGGAACTCGAATCAATTTCGACAGTACCCCCCGCGTCTCGCTATCAAACCGGACCCATCCGGTCAACTTAGAACGAACAACTATCGTCCGACGCAAGTAAATTCGCACGAGGAGTGTGTTGAACCCCTAACCGAAAATAAACAGACCGAGGACAATGATAATGGCTGTCCATATGCAGATGAAGATGACGATGTAAATTTTATGCCCGATTCCGAACAACAAGCAAGGGAATGACCTTTCTTCCATATTTAGAGATCAATAGAAGAACCGGGCCCCCTCTAAAAATTTTAATAGATACAGGAGCTAATCGAAATTACATTTCTCCAAAAATAGTTCCAACAAAATCCGTAGCTTCAGGATCACTTCATAGAGTGAAAAACATCAATGGATCCTATATAATTAACCAACACACCTTTTTTAACCCATTCGCAAAATACATAACTAGTATTTCCAATCAGAAATTTCATCTTTTTGAGTTTCATAACTTTTTCGATGGTCTGATTGGATTTCAGACACTTCACGAGTTGGGAGCCCTGTTCGACACCTCAACAGTCGAATTGATTATTAAAGACACCGTCATACCTTTGAAGAAAAAGTATCCCGATTTGATTGAGTTGAACTTTCATGAATTAATGTCCACAATTCACGAGGTCCCGGTTTCGGTCGCCTCCGGAGATTTCTTCCTGGAAGACGACCTACAAGTTGCCGCTGACGTATACGAGCCCTCCGGAGTATACAGTATTCAAGAGAGTAAAGCAAGATTAGTTTTTGTTTGCACACAGGAATGTTCAACAAACAAGAAAATTGATTATGGGCAAATCGTTTCTGAAATTAATAATTTTGAAGTGAAGGATTTTCCATCACAAATTAAAGCATGTAGGCGAAATATTGAAAACGAAGTGCGTACAGATCATTTGAACGACGAAGAGAGATCGAAGCTTCTCAGCTTGCTTACAAGAAACCCAACAGTGTTCTACAGAGAGGGTGACGACCTATCGTTTACTAACGTGATTAAACATCGTATAAACACCAGCGACGAGCTGCCCGTTTATACAAAAAATTACAGGTACCCCTTCGTCCATAAGGAAGAGGTACAGAAACAAATTTCTAAAATGCTCAGCCAAGGCATCATACAGCCAAGTACATCGCCATGGGGGTCACCCATATGGATAGTACCAAAAAAGGCCGATGCATCTGGTAAGCAAAAATGGCGCCTAGTAGTCGACTATAGAAAACTAAATGCGAAGACTATAGATGACAAATATCCGCTGCCCAATATCACCGAGATACTGGACAAGCTAGGCAGGTGCCAATACTTTAGCACACTTGATCTGGCCTCTGGTTTTCACCAGATCGAGGTCGACGCTAGAAATGTACAGAAAACAGCGTTTCAAGTTGACCACGGCTTATACGAATATTTACGAATGCCGTTTGGTCTGAAAAATGCTCCGGGTACGTTTCAACGGGTTATGGACCATGTACTCAGAGAATTCATTGGAAAATGTTGTCTCATTTACATGGACGACATAATTGTTTTTTCAGCTTCCTTGCAAGAGCATCTCGAGAACTTAGAAAAAATACTGAGAGCACTTGAAAAAGTAAATTTAAAGCTTCAGCTCGACAAGTGTGAGTTTCTTAAAAAAGAAGTAGCTTTCTTAGGGCATATCGTTACGGATCAGGGCGTTAAACCGAACCCTGCTAAGATTGATGCAATCAAAAGTTGGCCACTACCGAAAAACCAAAAGGAGCTGAAAGGATTCCTTGGAATTTTGGGCTATTATAGACGATTCATTCGCGACTTTGCAAAAATTTCCAAACCACTAACTGCGCAGCTGCGAAAAGGGGAAACGATTGAACATACACCTTTATTCGTAAAAACCTTTGAAAAGTGTAAAGAATTGCTTACGCAAAGTGACGTATTGCAGTATCCCGATTTCGAACGTCCATTTATTTTGACAACCGATGCTAGTAACTTTGCGTTGGGAGCCGTGCTGTCGCAGGGTTGTATAGGAAGAGACAGACCGGTCGCGTTCGCGTCTCGGACGCTTACGAAGACGGAAGAAAATTATTCCGCTATAGAAAAGGAGCTTTTGGCTATAGTATGGGCAACTCAGTACTTCCGACCATATCTTTTCGGGAGGAAATTCACCCTCTATACTGACCACCAACCTCTTACTTACGCACTTAATCTGAAGACACCTAATACCAGATTAGTGAAGTGGAGGCTGAGACTCCTGGAATATGACTTCCAAATAACTCATCGACCAGGGAAACAAAATGTGGTAGCAGACGCTCTATCCAGAATTCCCGAAGAGGTAAATGCCAATGAAGATGAATCAACAGATAGCAATTCCGTGCACTCCGCAGACTCTGACTCATCAAATCTAATTGAGTTCACTGAGCTGCTCGTTAACTTCTTTCATAATCAAGTTATATTAAAAATTGGCGATCATTACACTGAAGATTACAGTGAAGTGTTTCCACAGATGCACCGGTGAACTATTACAAATTTCGCGTTCGGGGTGCCAATTTTAATTAGAATATTTCGTGAATACATGGATCCACGAAAGGTAAATTGTATTCATTGCCCTGAACAGTTGTTCGGAACCCTTCAACTAGTGTATCGAAATTATTTCAGTAGATGCAAGACGTTCAAAGTAAAAATTTCACAAAGACTACTAACCGATTTAACCACAGATACCGAACAAGATCAAGTTATAGAAGAAACGCATGAAACCGCACACCGGGGTATTCGAGAAAATAGAGAAGAAATACTACGAAGGTGGTATTTCCCAAAAATGAAGAGAAAAATCCGCACGTACATTGTTTTGTGTCCTACGTGTAACAAAATGAAGTACGAGCGTAGACCATACAAAATCAAACATGGGGAAACTCCTATACCAGAGAAACCCTTGGACATTATCCATGTTGACATATTGATTTCGCGACCATACACCTTCCTATCAGTGGTCGATAAATTGACACGCTTTGGAACTTTGATTTCCATGAAGTCAAGAACCACACCGGATATACGAAGGGCCATATTAAAATATATCTCGCTATATGGCACACCGAAGCTAATGGTTTCTGATAACGAACCGGGAATACGGTCTATCGAAATGAGAGGCATGCTCGCCGACCTCAATGTCCAACAATATTTTACACCGGTTGATAGAAGTGAAACTAACGGGATTGTAGAGCGATTTCATTCGACCATTAATGAAATCTACAAATGCAATAGGCATAAGTTTCCCAATGTTTCAATCAAGGAGATGTTTTTGATTTGCTGTACCTTATACAACAACAGCGTACACTCCTCTCTGAAAATCAAACCTCGAGAAGCTTTCTATGGGATTGAAGATGGTGAAGAGAGACCCCTCGACCCTCAAAGAATGCTGGAAGCCCGCAACAAAGTATACGATGAAGTAATTCATCAAATCAGGCAATCCCAAGAGAAACAGAACGACCAGCGAAACCCTTCAAGAGAGGATCCACCCGCGTTGGAGCCCGGCCAAATTGTTTATAATAAACGGCAGGGGATAAAAAACAAACAACAGAGTTTCTTCAACCCCGTAACAGTAGCCAATGACGGCCACCAGACATTCACGGACTCTAACAACCGGAAATTGCATAAGAGTAAAATAAAAAGGGTCCGTACATAAAAAAAAAACCCAGTAATTAGTTTTATGTAATACTAGCATTAATTTTTTTATTCATCTTATTTACGATTTCAATCATATTAACACAGTCTCATTTTAGGATTAGTACCAATGGATTTTCGACTGGCCATGGCAGTGTGGGTTCTCGCTTTCCTTAATCCATCCCATTCCAGCTCCTCCATTCAAATAACCGACCTCCAACATAATCCCGGATTATTGGCACTAGATATGGGTAAGCCTTTCGTGAGGATTGGGAAACATCGCTTATATCACGTTGTTGACCTTAAGCAGTGCGAACCAATTTTCGCCAGACTAGACGTCGCCATACACGGACTGAAAAGCTTTGGAAACCTCTCAGACTTGACAGCAATGTTGGAATCAAAGTTTAGCAATACTCGCAAGATGTTTCAAAATTTAATGCCAAGGCAAAGAAACAAGAGAGGGTTGCTCAACTTTGTAGGATCAGCCATAAAGCAGATAACCGGAAATCTCGATAATGACGATCTAATAGAAATATCAAAAACTCTCAAAGCTCTAGAAATCGATGACAAAATTTTAATTAACGAAAATAACGAGCAAGCTAGGATTAACACCCAACTTCAGGACAGGTTAAACAAGTTTATAGAACAGTTTGAATTTGATCACAACCTTATCAGGAAAAATCTTATAGCAGCTAAGTCAAATTCAGGAATCGACAAAACAATCAAACTACTGAGAGAAATATTGAAAATTAATATCCAGCTAGATAATTTAGAATCTCACCTGAAGCTTATTTTCGAATCAATCCAACTAGCTAAACTAAATACCATACCAAGAGACATCCTTTCCCCCGACGAGTTGAGCATAATATTAGATCATTTTACCAACCATAAAATTATCATAGATAGCATTGATCAGGTTTATCAATTCCTTAATCTCAGCGCATTTTATAATCACACAAAAATTGTTTTCATAGTGAAAATTCCCTTACTAGATGAACTTGCTTATAGAACGCTGCTATTAGAGCCATTAATAGTCAAAAATAAAACACTTAAGCTACCCGCTCACACAGCAATCACCAATGACCAACAATTCTACTTCATCATCGAGGAGTGCCAACGAGTCGGCCATAACCAAATCTGCCACCCAGAAAATTTGAACAATTTCACCTTAGATGGTTGCTTTCCATACTTGCTAAAAGGAATCCCTGCGAACTGCTCGTTCAAGGAAGTAAGTCTACCCTCAGAAATCAAGTCTATAACCGATAATCACTTGATTGCAAAACAAATAAACAGTCAAGAGATAGCAACCACTTGCGGGATGCGGAATCGAACCCTCTCGGGAACATTCCTAATCGAATACCACAATTGTACCATAATTATAAATGGGTTAGAATTTACCAACAAAGAATGGTACAAGGTAGAGCCATTATTGGTCGTTCCCATGGATGGTTTAGAAATCCAAACTATTGATATAGAGCCTCAAATAAGTTTTGAAAAACTTCATTTCATTAACAGGCATCATTTGGAGACATTAAATTCTAAAACCAACGTAACCGCCTTTACTTCCATATCTTTGTCGAGCATAAACCTGATAATCGCAACAATCGCTATATTTTTCTTAATAAGCAGGAAATTTAGCAACCACTGGAACCATCACAACAAGAAGCCCTCATCCGGTCACAGAGTTGAATTCACTGCAAACGAGGACGTTTCGATCTTCAAGGAGGGGCAAGTTACAGACGAATCCTCCCAGATCAGCAGATTGCAAGAACTGGAACGCGAAGTCCACCGACTCGAGGAACCACTCGCCACATTATTTCATTCGAAGTGAGCGAGTCGGATTTCTACAGACGCTGACTGGAACGATTCCCACGGGCGTTGGCAGCGCATGCAACGGCATCGACGACGACAACGACGCGGGCTGCAGTTTGCTTGGTCAGCGGTGCAGTTGCTTTTCTAGCTTTGTAACCAGGGCATAAAAATAATAAAGTTAGTTCTAATTGAGACACGATAGAGGATAGTTAACTTTAGGTTTTCATTAATCATTTTTTAAAAAGCCCTTCAGGCTAGAAAGAATTGTAACTTATATATATATATATATATATATATATATATATATATATATATATATATATATATATATATATATATATATATATATATATATATATATATATATATATATATATATATATATATATATATATATATATATATATATATATTATAAGAATACGATAGTCAACGTCATGCGGTCGTGTCTTGAATACCACCCTCCTACTTTTTTGTATCTTTTGTTGATTTGCATAATATTCTGGCTACTTACATTGCGTTTTCTCCAATATTGAACTTGCTGGAGAGGCTCTGGCGTTCTATGTACGCCATTTTGATTTTTTTTTGCATACTAAATATTAACGTAAATTCCGTTGTCAGAAACGTCAAACCACAGCCGCACTAACACTAACAGAGTCAAAACACACAGATACCAACGCGCATTATAATTTGACAGATTGTACGTGAATTGACAGTGAATCGTACGTGAAGTTCAGGTGAAAGTTACTAATCTCACGTAAAATGCCAGATTTTCTTTAGGTCAGTCACTTACGTGATTTTTCAGGTGGATTTTACGTGCCTATTTTTCAGAGTGTATGGTTGTGCGCTATGTACACTGTAAATGGAAACTGGTGCCATTCGGTTTCAAATGAATATGAAACATTAACAGGAGAAAAAGTATGAGGATATGTTTCTAATTGCAAAAAGGCACGGTTTGACGTAGGACTAAAAATTCAATGCCGCTTCCGATACTATCTACAGCTATGGAAAACTATGGTCGGAAATGGCTTCCCTGCGAAACCAACAAAACTGAACAAGGCTACAATGGATGGTGTACAGTGACAAGTGTGTGTACAGTGACAACTGACGAAAATGACTTTAATGTAAGCACTATTATACATGTAAATCTCATGTACCCTATAAATGGAAACTCGTATACAAAACATTCGAATTTTATATCCAAACTTCATTAATTACTACTTTTCGTTGCCGCAATTTCTTTTCCACTGTTGTGAACAACCAAATGGTTTTCCAACCATCGTGCTTTTTGGTAGGACTTGCCACAGATGTCGCACTTATGTGGCCGTTCGCAGGTATGCATGCGTGAGTGCACCAGCAATTGCGGACCGGTAGTGAATCCTTTCCCGCAGGTGCCACACTGGTAGGGCCGATCATTCGTGTGCACTGCCATGTGATTCTGCAGGCTGCTTTTCAGTGTAAATCGTTTACCACAAATGTCGCAATCGGACATATCCTGCTCTGTGTGCAACCGTAGATGTGCCTGTAAGTAAAAGTTGCTGGAGCAACCTTTACCGCAAATCTCGCACTTGAAAGGCTCTTCGCCAAAATGAAATTTCATGTGAGTTGCGAGATGATGTCTGGACGTAAGGCCTTTTCCACATATTTCGCATTTGTAGCGATAATTCCCAGTATGCATTTGCACATGAGTCTTAAGGTATTTTTTATGGTAACTTTTCCCACATATTTGGCATTTGTCAGCTTGATTTGTGGAATGAACGGACTTGTGATCGAACAGTGATTCATAGAGAACGAATGTTTTCGGGCACTCGTCACAAGCGAAATTTTTTTTCCCTAAGGTGGGTCTCTTTATAAGGTGGGTTTTCTGGTGCCTCAACTTGTTGTACTTTTCTTTGAACGTTTTGTCGCAGAACTCGCACTTGAAAGATCGCTCATTGGAATGAACCAACTTGTGCCGGGTCAGGGTGCCTCGAAAGGCAAAACGATTCCCACACACGTCACACTCGAAAGGCCTGACTTTGGTGTGCTTTAGCAGGGGTTGCTCACTTATGCTGCAATCAATGGAAATTTATCTAAAATTTTGATCTATCACTTCTGAAATCTTACCGTGCTGTTTCGACTTTGATGATACTTTCTATCTTGCAATTAGCTTCGTTTGTCACTTCAATAGATTCCTTTTTTATTTGAGGCAAATTCATGTTATTCACTGTGAAACTATCACAACAAACAGGTAGAGCTTCACTGTTTTATAGTATCAAACTAACTAAACTGCAGTCGATAAGTGTTCAACTGAATACTTTTCCAGCTTAAAAACGTAGCCTTTGGGACAAAACAGCGATTTGTTTATGTTCTCCTCAACGCGTGACCCCAACACATTCGTACGTGAATAGGTCTATATCCTGAAAACGTCGCAAATTGTTTGATATGCGGAAGAAGGTGAAAGCGATTAGCTTTTACTTTACTTACCAGAATTCTAATTGAAATTACTTCAAATCAATTCTATGTTAATAGTTTTGAAAAATCTGACACCTCTAACTGCACCATCAATATGAATAAAACAATCAAAACACTGAACAGCTGACTCGCTCAGAGATGCCAGATGTTTCTGAAAAATGACTGCAACTGTTCGAAAAACCGGAAAAATCTGAAAAAAATCTATCCGTGATTCGAAAAAAAATCGCTCGCGCAGGCAAAAATCTGCACACATTTTGTGAAAATCTACGTGAATATGAGGAGACTCTAAAATAAATCATCTGCAAATCATCGTTTTGGAGACAAATCTGCACATCTGGTTTCCCTGGACTCGCTTACAACTTACACGCTAAATAATAGGAATCTAGATATTGTCTTCTCTGGAACCTTTTTTTTTAAATAGGGGGATTTGTTAGTAGCTTAAATATTCATGATAAATATTAGAGTATGTGTGTCCAATCACAAATGGTGACTTCCAACACTGTTAGAAATTTTTAATTTTAATTGTTAGGATTTCTTTGCTTTCGCAATTAGGACTTATCATTCGTAGGGATTTAAACCTACTTGTCAGAAAAGGGGAAGTAAACTTACAACTAACTTAATTGCTAAATTATTGGCTATAAAGAGAGCTTATCGTAGCAATTGAGGATTGCAACGATTTTTGTCGAAAATTGTTAATAACTTTATTTGACATAGCTTCTAATGGTTCAACACCAGTAAGTCTATGTAATTCGAGTGTACCAAACCAAGGAGGACGCATCAAAATCATTTTCAGATTTTACTCTGAATTCTTTGGAGCGTTTTCTTCCTTGTTGAACAGCAACTTGACCAGATCGGTACAGCATAAAGCATTGCTGGTCTAAAAATTTGTTTGTAAATCAAAAGTTTGTTCTTTAAACAAAGTTTAGAATTCCTGTTAATGAGAGGATATAAACATCTCGTATATTTGATGCACTTGGCTTGTATACTCTCAATGTGCTCTTTGAAAATAAGTTTTTTATCATAAATTAGTCCCAAGTACTTTACCTTTTCAGACCAACTTAAAATAACCCCATTCATCTTGACAACGTGATTATTGTTTGGCTTGAGGAAAGAAGCCCTAGGCTTATGCGGAAAAATTATCATTTGAGTTTTAGAAGCATTGGGAGAAATTTTCCACTTTTGCAAGTAGGAAGAAAAAGTATCTAAACTTTTCTGCAATCGACTGCATATGACACGAAGACTTTTTCCTTTTACGGAAATGCTTGTGTCATCGCAGAACAATGACTTTGTGCATCCTGGAGGCAAATCAGGAAGATCTGAAGTGAATATGTTGTACAGAACTGGACCCAAGACTAAACCTTGAGGTACACCTGCTCTGACGGGAAATCTATCAGATTTTGAATTCTGATAGACAACCTGCAGAGTTCGATCAGTAAGATAATTTTTTAATATTTTGATTAGGAAAATTGGAAAATTAAAAGTTTGCAATTTCGCAATTAAACCTTTATGCCAAACACTGTCGAATGCTTTTTCTATGTCTAAAAGAGCAGCTCCAGTGGAGTGTTGCCATGTAAAAACCGCTCCAGTGCAGCGCGGTTCAGTATTTATACCATGGCTGCTTTGGGGAACATGAAATTTCTCCGCTATTTCTGTCACTTTTTCATGACTCGAATCAAACTCTTCGATTATCTTGTTTTTTTTTGGGAAATAGTTAACACATTCAGTTTTCGTTTCTCAGTTTTCTCCATCGTCAGTACGGATAATTTATTTCTAATTTTTCAAAACAATTTTTCACGTCTTCCGAACTTGAAACTTGAGAACGATATCGACTCAAAGAAACCAAACAATGAGCATAGTTACCAAGCGGGACCATCGACCAAGGGAGGCATCGAGTAAGGGAAATACCGACTGTTGAGGGCAAGCCTATATGGTAAATTGGAGGGACTGAAGATATTATCGAGTAATGGAAAATATCGACTCGTAGAACATCGACTCATGGAGGTATAAGAGAAAAAGTATGAGGACATGTTCCTAAGTGCAAAACGGCAGGTTTGACGTAGGACTGAAAATTCAATGCCGCTTCCGATACTATCTGTGGTACCCAGGTACGGCTCTGATAGAAATACATTAAATATACCTAAGTACTGCCCTGGGTGAGAAGTGTTGACGAGAGATAAAGAGAATAAACAAAAGTGTAAAAGGTTGTTCAGTGCCGCGTGCTAATAAAAGATTATTCTGGGAAATAACATAACGGTTTCTTGATGAATAGTGAACTATCAAATTTGGCGACGAGCGAAAAAACTGGAGAAAAAGGTAAACCAAATTTAAACTAAGAACATCTAAGGCACTCTCGAGCCCCTTCGAAACCCGAAGAGGTCCAAGCTAGGTGATGGTCTCTCGTGCCTACTGTTTAACATTGCCCTGGAAGGTGTCATTAGAAGGGCGGGGATTAACACGAGTGGCACGATATTCCAAAAGTCGGTTCAACTGTTTGGTTTCGCCGACGATATTGACATTGTGGCTCGGAGCTTTGTGAAGATGGCGGATACGTACATCGGACTAAAGGCTGAAGCCAAACGGATTGGACTGGTTATCAATGCATCGAAGACGAAGTACATGAAAGAAAGGGGTTCACGTGAAGACAGTAACAGTATTAGTAACCTCCCACCTCGAGTTCAAATTGGTGGTGATGAAATCGAGGTGGTCGATGAGTTCGTGTACCTGGGCTCACTGGTAACTGCCGACAACGATACCAGCAGAGAAATTCAACGGCGCATTATGGCAGGAAATCGTGCATACTTTGGTCTCCGGAGGACGCTCCGATCAAGTAGAATTCGTCGCCGCACCAAGTTAATCATCTACAAGACGCTGATCAGACCGGTAGTCCTCTACGGGCATGAGACATGGACTATGCTTGTGGAGGACCAACGCGCCCTTGCGATCTTCGAGCGGAAGGTGTTGCGTACCATCTTCGGTGGACTGCAGATAAAAAAACAGAGTGTGGAGAAGGCGAATGAACCACGAACTGCAGGAGCTGCTTGGGGAGCCATATATCGTCCACACCGCTAAGATAGGCAGGTTGCGGTGGGCTGGGCATGTTGCAAGGATGCCAGACGACAGCCCGGTAAAGATGGTTCTTAAAACCAATCCGTCAGGGACGAGACGGAGAGGTGCACAGCGGGCAAGGTGGATCGATCAGGTGAAAGACGACCTGCGGACCCTACGCAGACTGCAGAGCTGGTGAACTGCAGCCATGGACCTGGTGGAATGGAGACGACTCTTACGTACAGCAAAGGCCACACCACGGCTTGGGACTGTTTGGTAAGGTACATCTAAATTTAGGAAGAATAATTGTTTTTCCTCAAATTGAGGTTATACTCATGGTAAACAAAATTATTTTTTCTTCGGACAGATCTAAAACTTCCGCATACTGCAACACGGTTGTAGTGACTGTTTAAGAAACAGTGTAAACAAGTTTATGCTACAAAGGTTAGCGGCTGTACGTTACAGCGATAAACGTGAATTACCACAAAGGTGGTAGGCCGCCAGGCGAAGAGAAAGGATTTATCAAATTGCTCGGAACAGTATCCACAATGAATGGATTAAATACAAGCGACATTTCGAGTACATCGTAGCAGCAACCGGCGAAACAGACAAAACAAAAATAAAGAACGTCTTTTTAGCCAAAGCAGGACCTGATCTCCAAGAAGTATTCCTGTCAATACCCGGTGCGAATGTTCAGGAGGACACAACGAAATCTGTGGATCCTTACCAAGTTGCAATATCAAAACTCGAGACGTATTTCTCTCCGAAATAACACGATACGTTTGTAAGAAATATGTTCTGGACTTTAAAACCGGAGCTAGATGAAAGTTTAGGAAAATTTATGCTAAGATGTCAAGATCAATCAAGAAAATGCAACTTTGGTAAGACACCGGAAGTGAGCAGATCAATAAGTGTGATCGACAAGGTCATCTTATTCGCTCCAAACGACCTTAAAGAACAGTTACTTCAGAAAGATACCCTTGATATCGATATTGTGACGAATATTGTTAGCTCATACGAGTTTTATATTTAGTATCGGTGACAGAGACGACTTCATGTGGCTTAAACTTGGAGGTGTCATGTTACAAATGCTCGTAGACTCAGGATGCAAAAAGAATATCGTAGATCATGGTCATGGCAAAGGTCATGGCAGTACCAGTAGAACCAGTAGAAGGCGGTTGTTAATGGGTGTCTCCATTAGTCACAGTCGTAAAGGACAACGGAGATCTTCGTTTATGCGTTGATATGCGCAGAGCGAATACTGCGATTTTACGCGAACGGCATATTATGCCTACCGTAGACGATTTCTTGCCAAGATTTATCTGCGAAAATTTTCAGTCGTCTGGACATTAAGGAGGCCTTCCATCAGGTTTGTTTGTTTATTTTCATTATAGAGCTTTTATCCATTTCAGGATCTATCAGGTGGAGCTAGAAGAAGGTAGCAGATATATGACAACATTCATCACACACATGGGTTTATTTCGATATACACGTTTAATGTATGACGTTGCTATTGCGCCTGAAATATTCCAACGAATCATGAAACAGCTACTTAGCCCCTGCAGTAAGAATGCAGTGAATTTCATTGCTGACATTCTAATTTTCGGCTCTTCTGAGGAAGAGCACGATGCAGCACTGGAAAAGGTGCTGCGAATTATAAGCGAAAAAGGTATTCTATTAAACCAAGCGAAATGTGTGTTCAAAGTATCGGAGCTGGAGTTCTTGGGACATATAATTTCTTCCAGAGGAGTGCAACTTTCAAAAAGTAAGGTTGAAGCCTTTTCGTGCCCCCTCCACATCAGAGGAAGTCCGTAGCTTTTAAGGCCTCGTTACATACGTCGGTAGATTTCTTCCCAACGTCGTTACCATCTCCACTCCGCTTCGTGAGCTTACCCATTCAGGCGTCAAGTTTTCCTGGGGCAAAGAACAGCAAGAAGCGTTTGTGGAATTGAAACGACTGATATCAAACGTTCGACATCTTTGGTTTTTCGACAACACACTCCGGACAAGAGTGATAGCTGATGCTTCTCCTGTTTCCTTAGGAGCTGTTTTAATCCAATTCGAAGGTCTAACTGATGACAAACCACGCCCAATATCGTATGCTAGTAAAAGCTTGACTCAAACAGAACGTCGCTACTGCCAGACAGAGAAGGAGGCGCTAGCTTTAGTCTGGGCCGTGGAGAGGTTTTCGATTTATCTCATCGGGCGCATGTTTGAACTGGAGACCGACCACAAACCTCTCGAAGCTATCTTCCAGCCCAAATCCAAGCCTTGCTCTAGAATCGAGGGATGGGTATTGCGCCTTCAGTCCTTCTCATTCATCGTAAAATACCGTAAGGGAACAGGTTATATCGCGGACTCTCTTTCTCGTCTGGTCGACAACTCACCGCCGGAAGAGTTTGATGCTGAAAGTACGTTTATGGTACTTGCTATAATAAAGTCAGCAGCCATCGACGTTACGGACGTAGAAAAAGTAGTGGAATCGGATAGTGTTCTGAAAGTAGTTAAAGAATGCTTGCAAACTGGACAATGGGACCATCCACATGCTAAGCCGTTTCTACCGTTCAAAAATGAATTGGGCTGTGTAGGCGAATTACTTGTACGCGGAGATAAGTTAGTTGTGCCGACTAGTTTGAGATCCCGAATGATTGACCTGGCTAATGAAGCACATCCAGGGGAGTCCGTAATGAAGCGACGGCTTAGGGAAAGAGCATGGTGGCCTGGAATGGACAAAGATATCACACAATGCGTAGCGTTATGTGAGGAATGCCGTTTAGAAGGACTACCTAACAAACCCGAACCAATGCATCGTCGTTCAATACCATTGAAACCTTGGATCGATATAGCTATCGACTTTCTCGGTCCGATGCCATGTGCCAGTTACCTGCTTGTAGTGATAGATTATTATAGTCGGTACAAGAAAGTAGAGATTATGCATAAAATCACAGCAAAAGAGACGGTCAGTCGACTAGATAGAATTTTCACAAGACTGGGTTTTCAACGGACAATAACTTTAAACAATGCTAAGCAATTTGTTGGAGTTGAGCTTGATAGTTATTGCAGAACACACGGGATACACCTGAACCATTCGACGCCCTATTGGCCACAAGAAAATTGCCTTGTAGAGAGACAGAATCGATCCTTACTCAAGAGACTTCAAATTAGCAACTCCCTAGGCAGAGATTGGCAGCAAGACCTTCGCGATTATCTTATAATGTATTATACCACGCCACACTCCACAACAGGTAAAACACCAACCGAGTTACTCTATGGACGTACGATTCGATCGAAAATTCCAGCCCTTGAAGATATTGAAACCATTCCGACCAGCACGGATTTTCGTGATAAAGATCAAATTGCGAAAGAAAACGGAAAAAAAAACTAAGGATTTACGGCGTAGAGCCAGACGCTCTTCGATTAAACAGGGAGATAGGGTTCTTATGCAATATCAGATTTCAGGTAATAAACTCACGACTACGTATAATCCTAAGAAATACTCAGTGGTTACACGAACTGGCCCCCGTATTACTGTAGAAGATCCAGATAGCGGAAAGTGCTACGACAGAAATGTTGCTCATCTTAAGAAAGCTCTCGAACCGATTGAGAATGTACACACGAACGATGTGAATAATAATAACCATCATCTGAAGAAGAATTCCACAGCTATGATGAAGGAAACGATCTTCCGAAAAGCTTATCCGGTCGCCGACAAAGGATAACGAAGAAACCAGAAAAATATAATGATTTTGTTATGTAACTTAATTTAAAAGAAGGGAAGATGTGGTTCCCAGCTACGGCTCTGATAGAAATACATTAAATATACCTAAGTACTGCCCTGGGTGAGGAGTGTTGACGAGAGATATAGGATAAAGAGAATAAACGAGAGTGGAAAAGGTTGTTAAGTACCGCGTGCTAATAAATGATTATTCTGGGAAATAACATAACGTTTTCTTGATGAATAGTGAAGTATCACACCATCGACCAAGTAGAGCTATGGAAAACTATGGTCAAAAATGGCTTCCCTGCAAAACCAACAAGCAAGGCTACAATGGATGGTGTACAGTGACGATTTTCATAAAATTTCAATCTTTTAAAACTGACGAAAATGACTTTACTGGAAAAATATTTGTAATTGTAAAGATGTAAGCACTATTATACAGGTCATTCATTACTACTTTTCGTTGCCGCAATTTTTTTTCCACTGTTGTGAATAACCGAATGGTTTTCCAACCATCGTGCATTTCGGTAGGACTTGCCACAGATGTCGCACTTATGTGGCCGTTCGCCGGTATGCATGCGTGAGTGCGCCAACAATTGCGGACCGGTAGTGAATCCTTTCCCGCAGATGCCACACTGGTGGGGTCGATTATTCGTGTGCACTGCCATGTGATACTTCAGGCTGCTTTTCAGTGTAAATCGTTTACCACAAATGTCGCAATCGGACATATCCTGCGCTGTGTGCACCCGTAGATGTGCCTGTAAGTAAAACTTGCTGGAGCAAATTTTACTGCAAATCTCGCACTTGAAAGGCGCTTCGCCAAGATGAAATTGCATGTGAGTTGCGAGATAATATCTGGACGTAAGAGCTTTTCCACATATTCCACATTGGTAGTCGTGATTCCCAGTATGCTTTTGCATATGAGTCTTAAGGTATTTTTTATGGTAGCTTTTCCCACATATTTGGCATTTGTCAGCTTGTTTTGTGGAATGAACGGACTTGTGATCGCACAGTGATTCATAGAGAACGAATGTTTTCGGGCACTCGTCACAAGCGAAGAGTTTCTCCTCTGAGTTGGGTCCCTTTCTGAGGTGGGTTTTCTGGTGCCTCAACTTAATGTACTTTTCGTTGAATGTTTTGTCGCAGAACTCGCACTTGAAAGATCGCTCATTGGAATGAATCAACTTGTGCCGGGTCAGGCTACCTCGTAACGTAAAATTATTCCCACAGACGTCGCATTCGAAAGGCCTGAGTTTGGTGTGCTTGAGCAGGGGTTGCTCACTTATCCTACAAATTAATGGAAATTTATCTAAAATTTTGATCTATCACTTCTGAAATCTTACCGTGCTGTTTCGACTTTGATGATACTTTCTACCTTGCAATTAGCTTCGTTTGTCACTTCAATAGATTCCTCTTTTATTCGAGGCAAATTCATGTTATTCATCGTGAACCTAACACAACAAACAGGTAGAACTTCAGAACTCAAATCAATTCTATGTTAATGGTTTTGAAAAATCTTACACCTCTAACTGCACCATCATTACGAATGAAATAATCAAAACAGTGAACAGCTGATTCGCTTCCAACTTACACACTAAATAATAGGAATTTAGAATAGAGTGTTAAAATACACAGTTTCAATCTGCGAATTTATGCACTGTGCTCTTTACATATGAATGTCAATGAGCGAACCTAATCATTCTATTATGTCGACCCATATCGTTTTTTTATTGGAATCCACGGTGTTTTAACATGTTTTGGCATTTGACGTGTGTAAGCATTGGAATCTGAGTGTATAGGAAGATTGATTCCGGTATGCATGACGTAACAAATTGAAGTGTAACACACTTGATTTTGTGCTGAGAACTGAAACCTAAATGTATTCCACGTGGATGTCAAATGTTTCATCTATTAGCACAGATGTAAGTGGAATACACTTCGCAGTAACGTGTAGATTTTTTACAGTGTATAGGACTGAGATAGTAAGAGAAATTTCTTTTTAACTGCGTACTACTCTATTCTATACGATTGGTTTTTTCTCCAACACAGACATCAAAAAGTTTGAGCAAATGATAGCAAGTTGTTTTTTGTTCACACAATATATATATTCGACAAGGTATGTTTTCACTGCCAAGCAATACGTACCAATTACAAGGCAGAGAGAAAACAATGGATCCTATCGGTTCATAAATATATCATACTATTTTTAGTCCTACGTAAAACCTACGTTTCTACATAGGAACATACCATTTTGCTTTTTCTTTTATAAAAAACCAGCAAAATGTGTCATTTTCATCTGAAACCGAAAAACAAACCGTATTTAGTTTCCACTTCATAGTGCATCAGTTTTCATTTACAGTGTACATAGCGCACAACGATACGATGACAGTTCGGTCAGTCTGATGCATGTAAACAGTAAACTTTTACCTGTTTGTTGTGTTAGGTTCAAAGTGAATAACAAAATGAATATTCCCCGAATAAACGAGCAGTCTAATGGTTGCGAAGATGAAAGTTTTATTAAGGTCGAAGAGACACGGTACGCAATTAAAGGAGCCATAAGTAGTGAATTAAATTATAGAAAAACATCTTGTAGCTTAAGTGAGCCGATCGATCAACCGGATAACATCCATGATACCCCATCGGCTGACAATGACAAATCGCAGAAATCTTTCGAGTGTAATCAATGTGGAAAGAAGCTTAGCCATCGGAATTCACTTATTCTGCACAAGCTAATGCATTCAGATAATGGATCCTTCAGCTGCGAAATCTGCGACAAAAGGTTCAGGGAAAAGGAGGTTTTGAGGAGACACCTAACAAGGCACAAGAGGAATTTTGAATGTGATGTCTGCGGAAAAGGGTTTCCCTTTAAGCATAAACTATCGATGCACGCGTTGTCTCACTCGGAAGATCCGGCCATACGAAAGTTCAAATGTGAGATTTGTGACAAAGCGTTCAAGATTCGCAGCAATCTGAACCGGCACCGGCGCGCATCGCACATCGATGTTAAAAGGCCTTTCGAATGTGACGTGTGCGGGAATTATTATGTCGATCAGAGAGTCCTGAGCCGGCACAAGTTGAGTCATTCCAACGAGCGATCTTTCAAGTGCGAGTTTTGTAACAAAACGTTCAACGAAAAGTGTTCCCAGATGCGGCACCAGAAAACTCACTCTAAAAAGATAAAACCTTTCGCGTGTGACGAGTGTCCGAAAGCATTCGTTCGCTATAAATCGCTGAGCGAACACAAGTCCGTTCATTCTGATGAACAAGCTAACAAATGCAAAATCTGTCAGAAAAGTTACCCGGTAAGTTACCTCAAGATTCACATGCGGGTGCATACTGGTACTCAGCGCTACAAATGTGAAGTATGTGGAAAAAACCCTTCGTCTAAAAGAAACCTCGCCATCCACACGAAAATTCATCTTGGCGAAGAGCCTTACAGATGCGAGATTTGCGGCGAAAATTGCTCGAGCAACAAATACTTGAAAGCACATCTACGATCGCACACAGAGAAGGATCTGTTCGGTTGCGACATTTGTGGTGAACGGTTTACAATGAAAAAAAGCCTGCAGTATCACATGGCAAAGCACACGAAAGATCAGTGTGGCATCTGCGGGAAAGGATTTGTTAACGCCACAAGATTAAAGATGCATTTACGCATGCATACCGACGAGCGACCACATAAGTGTTCCATTTGTGGTAAAGCCTACAGAAATGCGCAAACGTTAAGACATCATTTGCCTGGTCACAGCAGTGAGAAAGTCATAGTTGCGCCGAAAAGTAGCAATGAATAAGTGAAGTTATCATAAATTGTATAATAAATAATTTTTATTATACTGCTTTTGATTTTGCATTTGCTTTTGATTTATGCATTGTAGAAGACTTAGTAAATCTTAAATGAATGTTTCGCACAATTACAATTGAAAAATAGCGAACAAGCTACTTTATGTTTTTCCAGCTCTCAACGAGAATCCTGACTTTGAATTAATTAACAATTACATTTATAAAACTATGATTCTCCTTCTTTTATTATTCAACGTTTAAACTACTGTTTCGTGTTCATAAATCGAAGAATAATTTGTACTATGTTAATGCGATGTTTTCGTACTTCATAGTGACAATACTATTCGGCACATAAGTTTTTATTTACAGTGTACATAGCGCACCTTAACACGATGACAGTTCGGTCAGTTTGATGTTCAAACAACGAAGTTCTACCTGTTTGTTGTGTTAGGTTCACAGTGAATAACAAAATGAATTTGCCCCAAATAAACGAGGAATCTATTGAAGTGCCAAACAAAGCTGAATGCATCAAGGAGGAAAGTATTATAAAAATCGAACCAGCACGGTTAGTTTATGGAAGTAATGGATTAAAATTTTAGGTAAATTTCTATTGATTTTAGCCTGCTGGCTGACGTCCTCCCGAACACATTGAGTGATGGTAAACAGCTGAAAGCTAAGGGGAAGTCTTTCGAGTGCAATGAGTGTGAAAAAAAATTTGCCTTTCGGAACTCCCTTATTTCGCACAAGCTGACGCATTCGGATGCTGGATGCTTTAACTGCAATCTTTGCGACAAAAGGTTCAAGGAACAGGTAGTCTTGAGGAGGCATTTGAAAAGGCACAGGAAGAATGTTAAATGTAATGTCTGCGGAAAAGGTTTCCTTTATCAGTTTATGCTAAAGAAGCACGCGCTGACTCACTCGGAAGATCCGGCCATACGAAAGTTCAAATGTGAGATTTGTGATAAAGCGTTCAAGAGTCAGTATAACTTGAATTTGCACTTGCGAACTCACACCAATGTCAGCAGGCCTTTCGAATGTGACGTGTGTGGGAATAATTTTGCCGTACGAGGCAGTCTGACCCGGCACAAGTTGATTCACTCCAATGAGCGATCTTTCAAGTGCGAGTTCTGTGACAAAACGTTCCACGAAAAGTACGCCCAGTTGAGGCACCAGAAAAGTCACTTCAAAAAGGAGAAATCTTTCGCGTGTGACGAGTGCCCAAAAACATTCGCTTACAATCAATCACTGACCGATCACAAGCTCATTATTCATTCCACAGAACAAGCAAACAAATGCCAAATATGTGGAAAAAGTTACCTTAAAAGATACCTCAGGATTCATATGCGAGTGCATACTGGCAGTCAGCTCTACAAATGCGAAGTATGTGGAAAAATCCTTTCGTCCAGAAATGAACTCGCGATTCACATGAAAATTCATCGTGGTGAAGAGCCTTTCAAGTGCGAGGTTTGCGGCAAAAACTGCTCCAGCAAATTTTACTTGAAGGCACATCTGAGATTGCACACAGAGAAAGATCTGTTCGGTTGCGACATTTGTGGCAAACAATTTACACTGAAAAGTAACCTGCAGTATCATATGGCAGTGCACCAAAATAATCGACCCCACCAGTGTGACATTTGCGGGAAAGGATTTATCACCGGTCCGCAATTGTTGGCGCACTCACGCGTGCATATCGACGAACGGCCCCATAAGTGCGACATTTGTGGCAAGTCCTACCAGAAGACACGATGGTTGGAAAACCATTTGGTTGCGCACAACAGTGGGAAAGTTGTTGCGCCGACGAAAAGTAGTAATGGATGACATTAATATAAATTACCCAAACCGTGTAAATTTTGTATAAAAATAAAGAGGTATTATACCAGCCGTTTTTTATTTGGTTGAAATCTCCTTCCGCAAACAATGTTCGATGTTTCCAATGTATTTCATCGTAGGGATGGTTTTCAATGCTTAGTCTTCATTCACAGTGTACATAGCGAACAACTGTACGATGACAGGTCGGTCAGTTTGATGCTAAAAAGTGAATCTCTACATGTTCTACCGGTTCTATCTGTTTGTTGTGTTAGGTTCACGGTGAATAACAAAATGAATTTGCCCCAAATAAAAGAGGAATCTGTTGAAGTGCCAAACGAAGCTGAATGCATCAAGGAGGATAGTATTATTAAAATCGAACCAGCACGGTAAGTTTATGGAAGTAATAGATTAAAATTTTAGATAAATTTTCAATAATTGTAGCCTGCCGGATGACGTCCTCCCGAACACATTGACTGATGGTAGACAGCTGAAAGCTAAGGGGAAGTCTTTCGAATGCAATGAGTGTGAAAAAAAATTTGCCTTTCGGAACTCCCTTATTTCGCACAAGCTGACGCATTCGGATGCTGGATGCTTCAACTGCAATCTTTGCGACAAGAGATTCAAGGAACAGGTGGTTTTGAGGAGGCATTTGAAAAGGCACAGGAGGAATGTTATATGTAATGTCTGCGGAAAAGGTTTCCTTTATCAGTCTATGCTAAAGAAGCACGCGCTGACTCACTCGGAAGATCACACCAATGTCAGCAGGCCTTTCGAATGTGACGTGTGTGGGAACGATTTTGCCGTACGAGGCAGCCTGACCCGGCACAAGTTGATTCACTCCAATGAGCGATCTTTCAAGTGCGAGTTCTGTGACAAAACGTTCCACGAAAAGTACGCCCAGTTGAGGCACCAGAAAAGTCACTTCAAAAAAGAGAAATCTTTCGCGTGTGACGAGTGCCCAAAAACATTCGCTTACAATCAATCACTGACCGATCACAAGCTCATTATTCATTCCACAGAACAAGCAAACAAATGCCAAATATGTGGAAAAAGTTACCTTAAAAGATACCTCAGGATTCATATGCGAGTGCATACTGGCTCTCAGCTCTACAAATGCGAAGTATGTGGAAAAATCCTTTCGTCCAGAAATGAACTCGCGATTCACATGACAATTCATCGTGGTGAAGAGCCTTTCAAGTGCGAGATTTGCGGCAAAAACTGCTCCAGCAAATTTTACTTGAAGGCACATCTGAGATTGCACACAGAGAAAGATCTGTTCGGTTGCGACATTTGTGGCAAACAATTTACACTGAAAAGTAACCTGCAGTATCACATGGCAGTGCACCAAAATAAACGACCCCACCAGTGTGACATTTGCGGGAAAGGATTTATCACCGGTCCGCAATTGTTGGCGCACTCACGCGTGCATATCGACGAACGGCCCCATAAGTGCGACATTTGTGGCAAGTCCTACCAGAAGACACGATGGTTGGAAAACCATTTGGTTGCGCACAACAGTGGCAAAGTTGTTGCGCCGACGAAAAGTAGTAATGGATGAAGTTAATATTAATTACCCAAACCTTAGATGTAAATTGTGTATAATAGTAGGAGGGTGGTATCCAAGACACGACCGCATAGTTGACGTAGGACTATTTCCCTTTGAGCCTCTGTTTAATTTGAGCTCGTTTTACACACCTGTGCCAAAAACGAGCGAATTTGTCTAATTACATTTCTTAGTTTTCTTGATTATTTAAACCAATTTAAGCTCAACATCCTCCAAAAGAAGAGTATTTTGGTTCTTTATGTTGCCGAAGCGGATGACCGGAATCGGTAAAACGGTTCCTGGAATATGTCCGGATCATGTCTCGGTAATATAATGATCATGATCAAAGCAGTACTATGCCTCTAATTGGGTTGTTTAGCTATTCACGGATTTCCGATTTTTATAGATCATCTGAAAGAGTGTAATTTTTTAAGCAAAACGTGATTTTTTAAAACTTTATATCATTATCCTTCGATTTTTTAATGAAGAATAAAAATTCGCTCTAAATCGCTACAATGACAGTTGGTATATGAGTGAACTGTCATTGTAGTGATTTCGAGCAGTTTTGAATCGTGATTTAAAAAGCGAAGGACAACGATATTTTCTTTTTAATCACGTTTTACTTAGAAAATGCAGATCTTTCAGATGATATAAAAAACTGATATAGCTAAACAACCCAATTACTCGGGTAGTTATATCAAGTATCTAGTTCGTCAGCCTCAATTCATCAAGCGACACCTCAAATGACCTGGAACGAAAACTAGTTCATTAGTGGAGATATCTTTAAAAAAAAGTCATGAAAAGAGAACCGTTAATTTTTGGCATGGTTCAATCTTGGCAACAGGAAAATTGTTTCCTTCAAGACATCCGTTTCAATAACATTCTAACAGCAGAAAGTAAAACTGTTTGATAGTGGAGGTGGTTACGAACTTTCCCAAAAAGCTTCAATTCAAGACATCAAAATAGTTTAGTCTCATAGAAGCAAACGTTAGTTGACCTATTGGGACGGGGAGACGATTTTTTGCCACTGTTATACAGGTTATCACAGCAGGCAGTTGGTGTCTACTCATGAAGTCTGTGCCAGGCGTGCTTGCTTGTGATTGGTACATTCTTCGGGAAAGTTCAACCTTGAAACTTTTATGAAATGTTCACTGTTTAAAAATGAAGTGATAATGATAAAATTGCTCATCATTTTATCAATCCAACGACATATTGATTATTGTAATCCATCATGTGGTTACATCAGTATCACCGTTTGAAATCTTTCATTCCAACGTTACACCTTGATTTAAGTTTCCGCAGAATGTATCTCGATATGGGTTAGTAACGAAAGGCTGAAACTCAAAAGGCTGAAACCCGAAAGGCTGAAACTCGAAAGGCTGAAAAGTATGTTTCATAACGAAAGGCTGAATGCACAAAAGGCTGAAACCACAAAAGGCTGAATGAACAAAAGGCTGAAACATGAAAGGCTGAAACTTTTGTAACTTGAATCATAATCATTGAAAAATTCGGACACATGGATAACAAACCTTTATAAGGTGACAGAGTTCAATGTTTGAGTATTAATTGGTTTGTGCAATGGAAAATTAATTTTCGGCAACATTTGAATCTATACACACTTGACTCTTGTACACGTTTCCTAGATAATTCAGGGCGAGACGGCCGAAGGCCGCGAGTGTGCGCCGGCGACCCGCCGTCGGAAGCGCCGGCCACTGCGGGGGGGCAGCCCCCCCGCAGAAATCACCTCTGTATAGGTTCGTTCGTTTTCCTAGGTCTACTGACTCGTAGGGGTGATCCCTTAGTTTAGTCCGAACGAGCGATAGCGAGTAAGGACAGCATACATCTCGGACAATCGAGTCGGCCGTAGGCCGCGAGTGTTCTTCTAGAAATGAACTTTGTGAATTTCAGCCTTATGATTTTTCAGCTTTTCGTGATTCAGCCTTTCGTGTTTTCAGCCTTATGTAGTTTTCAGCCTTTCGTGATTTCAGCCTTTCGAATTTCAGCCTTTCGTGTTTTAGCCTTTTGAGTTTCAGCCTTTCGTAGTAGACCCCTCGATATAGTGCGGTTAGACGTAGTCCTACGTCAAAAATAAGTAGGTATTATACCAGCCATTTTTTATTTGGTCGAAATCTCCTTGCGCAAACAATGTTCGATGTTTTCGATGTATTTCATCGTAGGAATGCATTTCAATGCTTAGTCTTTATTTACAGTGTACATAGCGGACAACGGTAAGATGACAGTTCGGTCAGTTTGATGCTAAAAAGAGAATTTCTACATGTTTGTTGTGTTGAAGGTTCAGATTGAATAACAAAATGAATATATTCCAAATAAACCAGGACGGCAATGGTTGCAAAGAGGAAAGTTTTATTAAAGTCGAAGATTCATGGTAAGTTAATGAATGTGCAACCAATGTTTTAGATTAATTCCCATCAATTGTAGCTTGAGTGAGCCAGTCGATCAACCGGATAGCATCCATTCAAAACCTTTGATTGATGAGTACCATAAGAACAAACCAGACGTGTGCAAAATCTGTGGCAAACAGCTAAAAGTTTATAATATGGAACGGCACTTGCGTGCGCACTCCCACACGTCGACTTTGAAGTGTGACATTTGTGGCAAAACGCTCAAGAATCAAACCCGTCTGACCAAGCACAAAAAGAGTCATTCCAATGAGCGATCTTTCAAATGTGAATTCTGCGACAAAAGATTCAGTAGTAAGCACAATCAATTGAGGCACCAGCAAACTCACCTTGAAAGAAAAAAACGCAAGGCCTTACTTTCTGATCCACAAGCTAACAAATGCCAAATTTGTGGAAAAAGTTACACTGGAGGTTACCTCAGGATTCATATGCTAACGCATACTGGTAATCAGCGCTACAAATGTGAAATATGCGGAAAAATTTCTACGTCCAAAAATGACCTTGAGATTCACATGAAAATTCATCGTGGCGAAGAGCCTTACAAGTGCGAGATTTGCGGCAAGAGTTGCTTAAGCAGCTCTTCTTTTAAGGCACATCTACGGTTGCATACAGAGAAGGGTCTGTTCGACTGCGAAATTTGTGGTAACCGATACACATTGAAGAACAGCTTGCAGTATCACATGGCAGTGCACACTAATAATCGGCCCCACAAATGTGGAATCTGTGGGAAAGGATTTATTACCGGTTCGCAGATGTTGAGGCACTCTCGCACGCATACCAAGGAACGGCCACATAAATGTTACATCTGTGGCAAGTCCTACAGAGTGGCAAATTCCTTCAAAAACCATTTGGCTGCACACAACAGTGGGAACGCTATTGCTGCGACGGAAAGTAGCTAAACGTTTAAAATCATCCTAAGCTTAATATTTAGATTCCAAAATATAGAGTATGATGCTGTGTTAATTTAATGTATCAATAAATACTGTATCTCTTGCGTGTTTCGTTTTACTTTTTGTTGATAATAAAACGAGGCTGGTTTCTATTAGAGGTAGATTATCAGTATTGTTATATTAACGTTCAGGACACTCCGTACTAAAACGGTAACGAGTATAGTCTAGAATAAAACGGATGCGATTTTTACTTAAACTTAAGACATGCTCAATGTCATTTGCGGTTATTTGGTAAACAATTTTACGCAGCAAACTGCATGTCGCACATAGATAACCAAACTTCTACGGATCTGTCAACTATTGGTAAGGAATAAGTACGCCTATTTTTGAGTCCCACTTTCGAAGCATTGAATGTGAAATAGATAAGTATCACCACAGATAACAGACAACAAACAACAATATCGCACGCTTAGCGTTGGGGCTAATAGCGGTCTCGATCAACTAGATTAGTTGAGAGAATTCGTTATCGATATTGCTTTTGGCACATTTGGTATGTGTAGGATAAGTACGACGATACCAGGGGGGATTTACCGCTGTCAAATTTCATATATGTGTGCGTTATCGCAGATCAACTCTGGTCCATGAAGTTTGTTGGTCCATGACGTTTGATAAATTACCAATGTGACGATAAAACATCATCAATTTTCGTCAAAAACTTGTTGCTGTCCCAAAATTTCACTACGAAACGCATTATAAATAAAAGTGTTCCGCGATTTCTCAAGTTTTGATAAAAAAGAACGTTCCATTCTACTTCGATCAAAACGACAAAAACCAAAACATACAGACGCCTTGTTGCCAAATGTGTTGGTCATGGTTTCACGATATTTGACAGATAGATTCCCCCTGGACGATACACCGTGCCCCAGTGCTGAGTCGAGAAAATTTCCAGCTCGAAAAGATCCTCGACTCGATCGGGAATCGAACCCGATATCACAACCGTATGGGAGAGCTAGCCGACCGACATCGCTAACCACAGAACCACGGGGACCATAGATAACAGACATTCAAGCTAATTTTACTTCATGTGTAAAAAGACGCAACGGTTTTTTAGCATGTCGCAATACGCAGTATGGTGGCGCTAAGAACACTCAGTGGTCAATGAATCGATAAAATCGATAGTTTTCCAGCTCTTCAAAATTTAAGATAAAAGTAAAAAATGGTATTTTGAAAAATAGAAATAAATACTAGTGTTTAGTGATTGTTATATCGAGGCAACCAGTGAAAAGTTGTCCTCGACATCAGAGTGAAAAGTTTGATTATTCTTTGTCCAACCTCGAAAGTGAATATGTAGATGTTCTTTAGTAAAAATTCGTAGGTTCATTTGAACCTTTGGACATATCATTTTGGCGACGAGGATCTCAAGAATCCACAAACATTGAAGAAGATAGAGTTGCTCAGCAGCCGCAACCGGAAATTCAATGTATGATTCTCAAAATGGCCCAACTTATACAGCAGATGGCAGCCCAGCAGCAGCAGCCTGAGTATCATGCCCCGTGGCAGAGTTTGGAGTCCCTCCCATCGAACATCACCGAATTTGTCTTCGACGAAGAAAACGGAGTTACGTTCGAACGCTGGTTTAACCGCTACCAGGGCCTCTTTGAGAACGATGCAAGGCAGCTGAATGATGCGGCAAAGGTACGTCTACTTCTCCGGAAGCTGGACACCCATTCGCACAGCCGCTATTTCAACTACATGCTGCCAAAGCTTCCCAAGGACGTTAAGTTTGAAGATACAGCCAAAATTCTAAATAAAATCTTTGGGCATCAAACGTCAACGTTCCGGAAGCGGTTCATGTGTCTGCAGTTAGTGAAATGCGAATCTGAAGATATCAGCTACGGTGGCAACGTCAATCGAGCCTATGGAGATTTTCAGTTCCAGAACCTAACACCGGACCATTTCAAGTGCCTGATTTTCGTCAGCGGATTGAAAGCCACTAAATATGCGGATGTCCGGGCAAGACTACTTTCCATGCTAGGCAATGGAAGGCCTGAATCACCAATTATTCTCCAATCGTTAATTGGGTTGTTTAGCTATATCAGTTTTTTATATCATCTGAAAGATCTGCATTTTTTTAGTAAAACGTGATTTAAAAAAATTTTCTATCATTGTCCTTCGCTTTTTAAATCACGATTCAAAACTGCTCGAAATCGCTACAATGACAGTTCGCCCATATACCAACTGTCACTGTAGCTATTTATGTCGTTTTCGTATTTGCGGTGTAGCTACCCCGCGGACTACATTTTGTCCTACCACTGTTTTTTTTATATTTTCGGACTATCCCGGACTACCCTTTTCTGTCCCGGACAGTCCGCGCAAGAAACAGAGTGCAGTTTTGAAGACACCAGCACATTCACACGTATGTGTCAAAATCAATAAAAAAATGTGTCAAAATCGGTTTGCTTTGATTATCGTTCTTCGCGTGTCAAACATCAGGTTGAATTTTATTTATTTTATTTTGTTATTTTGTCATTTTTCAGTAAATTGGCAAATTTTTCGTACAGTAGCACAAACGCGATAAAAGACAATGGCGATAATGACCAAAAAGTGACAGCTACCTCTGGTATTACGCACACCATTGCAACTGCTCGGAAAGTGTTTTTTTTTTCAGCAGCAAAGCCCTGCCGTAAAAACGAATTCGACATTAGAGTGATTTTTTATCCTTCATTTAAAAATCGAAGGGTAATGATATAAAGTTTTAAAAAATCACGTTTTGCTCAGAAAATTACACTCTTTCAGATGATACATAACAATCAGAAATTCGTGAATAGCTAAACAACCCAATTGATGAGTATCAACGCCTTGTCAACTTAAAGGAAGACACCACGATCATCGAGCAACAATGCAGCGGCTCGAAATCTACGCCGTCAGGGACAGGAAGAGTGCACCGTATCAGCGAAATTCTTCGAAGCAAAGCGGTAAGAAACCGAAGACATCATGTTGGCAATGCGGTCAAATGCATTTTGTGAAGGACTGCTTTTTCAACAACCACTTTAGCAAGCACTGCAACCGCATTAGCCACAAAGATGGATGCTGTTCCTGTTCTTCCGCATCGCTAATTCAGTAAATTTTTCACGATTGTTGTTAACCATCTGCCGATGATTACTGTCTGCTCTCACGCTGCTACAATGTTAATACCAGACTTCCACCTCTCAAACAAAATTGTCAATTTCGTAAAAAATTACGAAAGCTTCGGTTTTGCGCTTGAACTCTTCCAACGATATGCGTGTTTCGTTAGCGGAATGCAGCATGGACAACGCGTAGGCAGGTGCACTATCTTCACCGAACCGTGTTTCTAATGGGGTTACAAGAGAATCAAGGTAAGGAATTGTCACAGCTCGGTTCCTATACTGCAAGCTAGTTGATGCAGACGGATTAGCCCGGTACATAGGGCGAAATTTCCAATCAATTATTTTTGATCTGGCTGATACTTTACACAGATGTTTCTATGGGCTAAAGATGTCGTTTATACCATTAGAGTTATTGAAGACAAAATTCTGCACTAATGTCTACCACTAGGGGGAGGGGGGGTCCTACTCCTAATAGGGGGTTTTGATTTGGTAAAATACCTGCTTTTTCTTATACTAATCGACAACTTTCACCCCTTTCACTAGCCACTACGTATTTTTTCTTAAATCTCTACGATTTTTCTTGATTTTTAAATTGAAAAATTAGATTTTTTTGAATTTTCACTAACTGGCAAGTAGTGCACAGAGTGACACTTCTACTGCTGGAAAATATAACCCTGGTAGGGCACAAAATGTCATTTCTGCTGCTGGCTTATGGAAAATATAACCCTGACAGACCACAAAGAGACATTTATACTGCTGGCGTGTCGAAATATAACCCTGGTTCGCGTGTTATGACAGGTATGCCAAATGTGAAGACATGTCTCAATTTCGAAAACATTAGAGCTCGTGTGAAGAAGTTGACGCCTAATAGTCAACACAAATTACGCACCTGATTTAATGTTTTCACTGGGATTTTTGCTAACTGTAAACCATGTTTACAGATTTTTTATGTGTGAAGACATTTTTTATGGAGTGTGAAGACATTTGAAAAATGACCTGGCACCACTGTGTCATGATTTCTTAACGGCAGGGTTTGTCTTAAAATCACTTACAGTTGTTTAAATTCGAAATCGCTTTATTTCAATAGTTCTACCACATACATAAGACATACGTAACACTGGCGTTTTTTTCTGGTACACTTTGCCCCATAGTACTCCGTACCTCGCCCTGTCAAACTGCTCGATAAATAATGAACAAAATGAATTTTCTTTTTCTCGGCCTTATTGAGCCCCAAAGAAAATCCCATAAGGAACTGTCAAAAAGTTATTTACAAAATCAATGCAGCATTTTTCAAGTAGGAACGAGACAAATGCAGGGCTGCGCAGGTACACTGCCTTTAAAAACAACTCAAACAGAGGTTTTTTTACAGAGGTTGGTACTTTCGAGTAGTTCATTTTGTACCAACTTTTTTGGAAGATTTCTTCCTGAGTGTTACGTATGTCTTATGTATGTGGTTCTACTGTATAAATTAAAAAAAAAAGTCAGTAGAACATGTATATTTCTGACATTTCTTTAAAAAGAAAGAATAATATACATACTCTTAAAACACCCTATTGAATCACCTCATTATGATTGAATTTACGATATTCTGGCGTTTACTTTATCCAACGCCTTCTGACTAAATCATGACCACTTTCTCTAATCCGCAGCTTATCTGGTTTCAATACCAACCTGAACAAAACCTGAACAAGTTGACTGTTCCAATCAGCGTTGCCAGGTATCCAGATTTAGCTGGATTATCAAGATTTTTGAACATGTATCCAGGTAGACAGATTTGATGTCCAATTAACCAGATTTTTCATGAATGATCCAGATTTTATTTTCTCTGTTCCGCGAAAAGGTCATCACTTCAAATTTGGCGCGAAATTTTGCAATTTTGTCACCTCAAATTTTACGTACCCCAAGACTTCTATCCGAAGAATTTACCTTTCACCCCACGAAATGACTTCCAGATTTTTTCCAGATTTTTTTTTTTGCCTTTTCCAGATTTAAAAAAAAATGACCTGGCAACGCTGGTTCCAATGCAATTTTCAAAGCTAATTAGTTCATTCAATCGAGCGGAGGAATATTGCATGATAATACAACGTCCTAGAATATTTATAGAATGACTAATCAAAAAACTTATTTTCAAAGAGCACATTGAAAGTATACAAGCCAAGTGCATCAAATATACGAGATGTTTATATCCTCTCATTAACAGGAATTCTAAACTTTGTTTAAAGAACAAACTTTTGATTTACAAACAAATTTTTACACCAGCAATGCTTTATGCTGTACCGATCTGGTCAAGTTGCTGTTCAACAAGGAAGAAAACGCTTCAAAGGATTCAGAATAAAATTCTGAAAATGATTTTGAAGCGTCCTCCTTGGTTTGGTACACTCGAATTACATAGACTTACTGGTGTTGAAGCATTAGAAGCTATGTCAAATAAAATTATTAACAATTTTCGACAAAAATCGATTCAATCCTCAATTGCTACGATAAGCTCTCTTTATAGCCAATAAGTTAGCAATTAAGTTAGTTGTAAGTTAACTTCCCCTTTTCTGACAAGTAGGTTTAAATCCCTACGAATGATAAGTCCTTATTGCGAAAGCAAAGAAATCCTAACAATTGAAATTACAAATTTCTAACAGTGTTGAGAAGTCACCATTTGTGATTGGACACACATACTCATTATTTACTAATATTTATCATAAATACTGAAGCTTAGTAGCTCCCCCCCCTTAAAAAAAAAAAGAATGACTAATTAACAAACTACCAGATTATATTCAGTATTTACATTAACTCGTTTTGTTTCAAACAAATATTTGTATCACAAATATGATTACAGATTTTTTTTCTCTGGTCACAGATTTTCACAGATTTTTACTGTCGAAACACTGATTTCGAAACGGCAACTCTGGATGTGCCTTTTCTCTTTGAATTCAGTTGACAGTTGTTGCACGTCGTACTGCCAAAAACAACAAAAAGGCTTAGTTTATCTTCCGCGGAATATGTCCAGTAGGTGTCGCACAAGTTAGTCGGATGCTATTAGAATTTTGTATGGAGTGGTACACATTTTAATTTACCATATGAGCGTCTGTTCCCCAGGTTAGTGGCGGCTCAAACGGCGTCTAATCCGGAACGGACGGCTGAACTATGAAATGCGATGACTTGCCAGCTACACCCAAGACGACAGCCCCGTAGCGAGAATACCCGCAAAACCAATAACCATAACAACATGCTTAACAGCCTATTCGGGGTATAGTCCGAACTGTCTGGGTTATAGTTGAACCATATAGATTATCGTCCGTTTATGGTTCCTATTTATTAGGGTAGGCATTGTAGCCCTAGTACCCTAGTAAGACAGCATCGAGGGGTAAGACAGTGAGTAAATTTGAGGTTTTCCGAGTTTTTCTGAGGAAACCTGAAAAATAAAGAGCAAATCTGAGTAACTCTCGTGTCTCTGAATATCCATCCTTAAACTTTTATCCCACCGCAAATATACACATGAATGTTGCTCGGTCCCACCGTTCATATATATTTCTTGCTTTCAAGGTAATCAAAGATGTGAATCATCTGAGAATTTCAGAGTAATATTGAGTATATTAGAGTAACTCCCAAGTAAAAGAGCAACTAAGACAAAAGTGAGAAAATTTGAGTTTTTCTGAGAAAACGTGAAAAATAAAGAGCAAATCTGAGTAACTCTCGTGTCTCCGAAAATCCATCCTTAAATCTTTCACCCACCGGGAATATAAATATGAATGTTACTCGGTCTCACCCACGGGAATGGCATCGCTGTCAGCTACCATACATTTGACGCGTTACCAACATCACTGGCACTGGCACCCGAAAAATGGGCAGTTTACCCTCATCTTATGTTGATTCGGGCAAACCGGCTAAATGTTGACTGCAATTATTAATAGCATATCAGACAGTTTTGAGCAATTTCTTAAGGTTTTCACATGGTATGTGATATTCTAAGTGATATTTAGTACATTAATTGTGTCCCAAAGCAAAGTAAAGCAAACTGTGACAGCAGAAAAAGTAGTTTTGGAACAAACGGTACAGGAATAGATGTTCGTAACGCTTGAAGGCTACCATACCATTCCCTTGGTCTCACCGCTCATATATTTTTCTTGTTCTCAAGGTATCGAAGATCTGAATCAGCTGGAAATTTCGGAGTAATATTGAGTAAATTAGAGTTACTCCCAAGCATAAGAGCAACTCAAATAAAAGCTGTCTCGCCCCTCGGACAGCATGCTAAAATAAACATACGACCGAGGGGTAAGACAGTGAGTAAATTTGAGGTTTTCCGAGTTTTTCTGAGGAAACCTGAAAAATTAAGAGCAAATCTGAGTAACTCTCGTGTCTCTGAATATCCATCCTTAAACATTTTTCTCACCGCAAATACAGACATGAATGTTGCTCGGTCCCACCGTTCATATATATATATATATATATATATATATATATATATATATATATATATATATATATATATATATATATATATATATATATATATATATATATATATATATATATATATATATATATATATATATATATATATATATATATATATATATATATATATATATATATTTCTTGCTCTCAAGGTAATCAAAGATGTGATTTAGCTGAGAAATACGGAGTAATATTGAGTAAGTTAGAGTAAGTCTTAAGCATAAGTGTAACTCAGATAAAAGTGAGTAAATTTGAGTTTTTCTGAGAAAACGTGAAAAAAAATGGCAAATCTGAGTTTCCCTCGTGTCTCTGAACATCTATCCTCAAACCTTTTCCCCACCGCGAATATAAATATGAACGTTGCTCGGTCTCACCGCTCATATATTTTTCTTGTTCTCAAGGTAAGCGAAGATGTGAATCATCTGGATATTTCGAAGTAATATTGAGTAAATTAGGGTTACTCCCAAGCATAAGAGTAACGCAGATAAAAGCTGTCTCGCTCCTCGCATACGACGAACACTCCAGAAAACGATACGAATCGGAACAACCGGTGTAGACCTAGGCAAACGAGGAAGAACGATTGGAAACTTGGAATGTTAGGACTCTGCTCGAACCGGCACGCCCGGGCATCTTGACCAGAGAGCTACTGAAGGCGAAAGTGAAGGTGGCAGCTATACAAAAGGAACGTTGGCCTCAAACCGGAGAAAGTGAATTCCGGACGGTTGATCCGACCGCGGGCACTTTTTTTAAGTACGACATCTACTAGAGTGGCGGCGACAGAGCGAAACGGGGTGTCGGCTTCGTGCTATTAGGAAACCAAATGAAACGTGTCATTAGGAAGAGGCCAATTAATGACCGTCTTTGCGTATTGAGGATCAAGAGCAGATTCTTCAATTACAGCCTCGTGTACGTGTACGCGTCGACAAAAGATAAAACCGACAACGTGAAGGAGCTCCTTGAGAAAACGTATAGAGAGTGCCCACAACACGACATAAAGGTCGCAATTGAACATATAAACGCACAAGTCGCACGAGACTGCCGCAATCGCCGAAGTGGTCGATTTGTCTTTTCGCGATTGAACGATAGAACACACTAAATTTTACCTATAGAACATTGCATACAAAAAATAACCTCACTTTTTTGACATTTCCCACGGGTTTGTTTACAAGATGTTAAAAATTTTTTCGTATCACGAAATTTATTTTCGTGGATCAAAATAACGATCAATTGAAATAAGTTTCAGTTATGCGGAATATTCCCGTCGCAGCGGTGGTGGCGCTAATGTGCTTTTCCCTTTAAACTCAGTTGGCAGTTGTCGCGCATCGTGCTACAAATATAGCAGAAAGGCTGAACATTCATCTTTTGCGGAATATGTCCAGTAGGTGTCGCACGGGTTAGTAGGAACCACGATTTACTTAAAATTTTGTGCGAAGTGGTACGTCTATTTGTCTGTGGCTTTACGCAAAAGTGAGTAACCGTAGAAGTACTCAGATTAGGGCGGCTGTACCCTTCGTTGGTTGGAACACAACTGCCACCCAACTAGCGAATCGTGTTCGTTAGCTGGATGAACTGACAACTGGGCAAATTTTTTAAAGTAGAGCGCCGATTGTTTGTTTTCTTCCAGCTTTGGAAAATTTTCTAATTTAATTGCGGCAAAACTATGTCAAAGAAAATGAACTTTGCTCATCTGTCTTGCTACTGTAGTAAATATTTTATGTATTTGGTCAATACTTTTTTTTACAAAAATTCCAACGAGAAGCAAAATGATAAAGCGCAAGCACATCACTCTGCTTCTTGCCTAAAAAATGGAGGATCGCTACGCTGTATATTTCCGGTGAAGGCGTTGAAGAAATAAAAGAACAAACAACCGAACAGTAAACCTCTAAATTACACACAAAATTTTGTAAATTTATAACATGTACTTTTAAAAAAACGCGATTGATTATGCCAGAGATGATCTGCATGAAGTGTCCAGTTAACAGCGCTGAGAAACAAGCTTATTAGTGCTGAATGGATTAAGCGTAATAACTAAACATGTTTACAAATTTTTTACAACAATAAATAATATAATTTTATTTTAGTAATTTTTTTCTCATTTTTCTGACCCCTGAAATGCATTTGAATGACGTTGAATTCTGACATTCGACTGCTTTTTAGTTGGGTGACAGCCCAACTAGCGAACACCCAACTAACGAACCTCCAACTAACGAACATCCAACGAGCGAATAATCACTGTACCTCCACTTTCAACACAAATGAGTGATATCTTACTCAGTTTAGAATAAAAAATTAGTGTGTATTTCATTGTGCACAGTTTACATTTACAGTGTACATAGCAAAAACAACCGTATACGCTGACAGTTTGGTCAGTTTGATGCTAAAAACGCAAATCTCTACCTAGATCTACCTATTTGTTGTGTTAGGTTCAAAGTGAATAACAAAATGAATATTTCCCGAATAATCAAGAATGGTAATGGTTGCGAAGAGGAAAGTTTTATTAGAGTCGAAGAAGAACGGTAAGTTTTTGAATGCGCAATCAATTTTTTAGATTAATTTCCATCAATTGTAGCTTGAGTGAGCCAGTCGATCAACCGGATGACATCCATTCAAAACCTTCGATTGCTGAGAACAAACCAAACGTGAGCAAGATCAGTGGCAAACGACCAAAAGTTCAAAATATGGAACGGAACTTGCGTGTACACTCGCGCGCGAAGACTTTCAAATGTAAGATTTGTGGCAAAACGCTCAAGAATCAAACCTATCTGGTCACGCACGAAAGGAGTCATACCAATGAGCGACCTTTCCAGTGTGAGATCTGTGACAAAAGGTTCAATGATAAGTCCAGTCAATTGAGGCACAAGAAGCTTCATTTAGAACCCCGCCTCAAAAGGAAAAGAACTTTCGCTTGCGATGAGTGCCCGAGAACATACCTTCACTATGAATCATTGTGCGAACACAAAGTCCTACATTCTGATCCACAAGCTAACAAATGCCAAATTTGTGGGAAAAGTTTCACTAAAGATTACCTCAAGATTCACAAGCTGGTTCATACTGGCAATCAGCGCTACAAATGCGAAATATGTGGAAAAATCCTTTCGTCCAAAAATGACCTTGAGATTCACATGCAAATTCATCGTGGCGAAGAGCCTTACAAGTGCGCGTTTTGCAGCAAAAGTTTTTTCAGCAACTCCACTTTGAAGGCACATCGACGATCACATAAAGAGGAGGATCTGTTCGGTTGCGAAATTTGTGGTAAACGTTATACGATGAAAAGCAACTTGCAGTATCATATGGCAGTGCACACGAATGATCGACCTCACAAATGTGGAATCTGTGGGAAAGGATTTATTACTGGTGCGCAATTGTTGAAGCACTCGCGCAGACATACCGGCGAACCGCCGGTTTTACATAAATGTAACATCTGTGGCAAGTCCTACAAAACGACAAAATCCATCAAAACCCATTTGGCTGCTCACGACAGTGAGAAAGCTATTGCTGCGACGGAAAGTAGCTAAACGTTCAGAATCATCCCGATTCAATCATTTTTAGGATAATACTTAGTTGATGTAATGTATCAATAAATAATTTATCTCTTGCTTGTTTTAAATTTTTGTATCCTTCTTGAAACCACTAACGGTTTAGGAAATTTTGTGAAAGGCTTAACAAACTGGAATAATCTTCAGAAGAACGAATGCGATTTTCCCTAAAACTAAAGACTTGTTTATTGTTTACCGAAGCTTGGCTCCGATTGTTCACCTGTTGTTCGTCATTTGCAGTTGTTTGATAACAAGTTCTATAGGTTTTTTCTTTTCAGTGTAAGAATACTATTCGTTGCATCAATTTCCATTTACAGTGTACGAAGCGCATCAATAACACGATATGGACAGTTTCACCAGTTTGTTTGAAAACATTGCAGTGCTAACTTTTTTGTTGTATTAGATTCACAGTGAACAACAAAATGAATATTCCCCAAATAAACAAGGACCGTAACGATTGCGAAGTGGAAAGTTTCATTAAAGTCGAAGAAACAAGGTGAGTTAATACAGAAATCACCAACAGTGAACAAATATGTGAAACAACATTTTTTGTAGCTTAATTGAACCGATCGATCAACCGGATAACAGCAACCCGTACCCTTCGATTGATGAGAACAAGCTCTGTGGCATACAGCTGAAAGCTAATAATATTAAACGGCACTCGCGTACGCACTTCAGCAAGAAATTTGTCGACTGTAATAAATGTGGAAAAAAGTTTCCCTATCGGAGTTCACTTATTCAGCACAAGCTCACTCATTCGGATGATGATGGTTCTTTCTGCTGCGAGATCTGCAACAAAAGGTTCAAGGAAGAGGAGGTTTTGACGCAGCACCTAAAAAAGCACGAGAGAAATTATAAATGTAATGTCTGCGAAAAAGGTTTCCTTTATCCATGTCTACTGAAGCAGCATGCGCTGATTCACTCTGATGATCCGGCCGTACAAAAATTCAAATGTGAGATTTGTGCGAAAGCGTTCACGAATCAGTTCAATCTGAACGTGCATCTGGAGGGGCACAAAAAACTTTTCGCCTGTGATGAGTGCCCAAAAACATTCGTTTACTATAAATCGCTGCTCGATCACAAGCCCGTACATTCCGACAAACAAGCTAACAAATGTGAAATTTGTGGGAAAAGTTACCCGGAGAGCTACCTCAAGGCTCATATGAGAGTGCATGCTGGCAATCAGCGCTACAAATGCGAAGTATGTGGAAAAATTCTTTCGTCCACGAACACCCTCGCAATTCACACGCAAATTCATCGCGGCGAAACACCTTACAAGTGCGAGATTTGCGGCAAAAGTTGCTCTAGTAACTCTTGCTTGAAGATACATCTACGATCGCATACTACGGAGGATCCATTCGGTTGCGACATTTGTGGTGCACGATTTGCAGCGAAATGCAGCCTGAAGTATCACATGGCAGTGCACAAAAATAGTCGACCCCACCAGTGTGACATCTGCGGGAAAGGATTTATTACCGGCTCGAAATTGTCGGTGCACTCTCGCACGCATACTGACGAACGGTTCTATAAATGCTGCAACTGTGACCAGTCCTACAGAACGGCAAGGTCCTTGAAAAATCATTTGATGAATGCCCACAGTAGTGGGAAAAATAAAGCTGTAACGAAAAGTAGTAGTGAATGAATAAAATCAATTTTCTAGTTAGTTGTTAACTTAGTTACGTTCTTTTGAAGTTCCTACAAATTAAATAAAAATCTTAAAAATTCAACGAAAATCATAGCAGGTGTTGATTCCGGTTGCTGAAGAATTTTTCCTAAAATTTTTCAGCAACTTTTATTTAATCTGGTTGAGGATAAAGATAGGTAGAAACGAAAACCAATCAAATTAGTAAATTACTCGATCCTGAATTCAGAATTGTTTAACTAAAACAAATCACCCGTGAGTTGGAGAATACTTTTTCAATTCAGACAATCATGATAAAGTTGTGATTGGGAAATATTACAAGTTCTTTAACAAGTCGCTGGGTGAAAGTATTTTTGAAAGTCTTGGCTACATCGATGAATTTATTCAAAGGGACGATATTCGTGTTCTCAAAATCACGGGAGAGAAATTGTCAAGCAAATAACTGCACTACACACTCTTGAAAGCCCATTCACGACCTTCTTATGAGACTTGATCCGGATCTGGTCAGATGCCTTGTTTATTGACGATTAATCGGTACTCTTCTGGATTTTCCAAGTACACCCAAACTGCTTGATTCGAACGAACAGTTGATCAAGATTCCCGAATCCACTCCACCAGACTAGTAAAATATACAGTGACTGTACATTGCAGTAGGCACATGTTACCAATGATATCAACACCTACTATAATTTTCGTTGAATTTTGAAGATTTTTTTTTAATTTACAGGAACTTTGAGAGGGCGTACATAAGAACATATTTTACAACTAACTAGAAAATTGACTTTATTCATTCGTTACTACTTTTCATCATTCCCACTACTCATCAAACGAGAATTCAAGGATGCACCAGTATGCGTGCGCGTGTGCGCCAACAATTTCCAGCTGGTAATAAATCCTTTCCCGCAGATGTCACACTGGTGGGGTCGATTATTTTCATGCACTGCCATGTGATACTTCAGGCTGCCTTTCGCTGCAAATCGTTTATCACAAACGTCGCAACCAAAAGGATCCTCGTTGGTATGCGTCCGTAGATGTGTCTTCAGAGAAAAGTTGCTAGAGCAACTTAAGTCGCAAATCTCGCACTTGTAAGGTTTTGCGCCGCGATGAACTTTCGTGTGAATATCGAGTTCGTTTGTGGACGAGAGGATTTTTCCACATACTTCGCATTTGTAGCGCTGATTGCCAGCATGCATTCGCATATGAGCCTTGAGGTAACTTTTCGGGTAACTTTTCCCACAAATTTCACATTTATTAGCTTGTTTATTGGTATGTACGGCCTTATGTTCGCGTAGTGATTTATAGTAAACGAATGTTTTCGGGCACTCGTCACACGCGAAAGATTTTTGGTGCTTTTCCAGGTGAAAGTTCAAATTGGACCGAGTAATGTACTCTTTCTCACAAATCTCACATTTGAATTTTCGCACGGCCGGATCATCAGAGTGTAGCCGCGCGTGCAGCTTCACTAGATACGGATAAAGGAAACCTCTACCGCAGACATCACATTTAAAATTCCGCTCGTGCATTTTTAGGTGCTGCGTCAAAACCTCCTTTTCCTCGAACCTTTTGTTGCAGATCTCGCAGCCGAAAGATCCATCATCCGAATGAGTGAGCTTGTGCAGAATAAGAGAACTCCGACGAGGAAACTTTCTTTCACATTCATCACGGTCGAAAGACTTCTTGCCGGAGTGCGTACGCAAAAGCTGTTTAATATTATTAGTTTTCAGATCGATCGGTTCATTTAAGCTGCAAAGAAATTTTTGTTTAAACATTTTTGTTCACTGTTGGTGGCTCCTTTATTCACTTACCGTGTTTCTTCGACTTTAATAAAACTTTCCTGTTTGCAACCGTTGGAGTTTTCGTTTATTTGGCAAGTATTCATTTTGTTATTTACTGTGAACCGAATACGACAAAAAAAGTTAGAACTGCACTGTTTGCAAACAAACTGAAACTGTCATCGTGTTATCACAGTGTTATTGTCCGCTTTGTATACCTACACTGTGAATGGAAACTGATGCCCCGGAAAGTATTCTCACACTTAAAGGAAAAACCTTTGAATTTAGTCATCCAACCTTAATAATTTTTTTTTTGTAATTTAAGCTAAATATAAAAAAAATTGTCACGCAAAGAAATAAACTACAACTGTTTATTTGAACATTGCTGTCATCGTAAGCTGGAAGCGAGTCAGCTACTCATAAGGTTACTTAATTTTGAGTATTTGTGGAGTAACTCAGTTTGAGAGTTGTTCTACTTTTTACGAAAATGTGTCAAATGTTACTAATTTTAGTGTAATTATTCACGAGTGTCTGCTATCTGCTATTTTGCTCGGTAGAAATATTTAAAAAGGGCGTATTTTAGAATACCTTTTAAAACTTAATAACTATTCTAATGAATCACTTAGCGTTTTCAAAACTTTATAACAAAAAGTGCGCCTCTGAAAGATCTACAGTAGGGTGTCCCAAAATTGCACAAGTCTGGGGCTCACCCTCCAGATGATAGAAAATGGTGTTACGAACAAACATTTGTTCGGCGGCAGCTCTAGGAAATGATGTTTTCAACTGGCCCCGATGACTTTTTTGAAAAAATCGGTTTTTCTTATGTTAAATCCAAAAAACATGTCTAGTTATTCAATTTTCCATGAAACCTAATCCTTTTATATTTTTAACAGGTTCCTTATGTCGTTTTCGTTTTCGCGGTGTACTACACTCAAATGACACTTTTGACACCGTAAATGTTTTTTTTTTGATTTTTCGTGTTACCCTTTTTCTGTCTCTCCCTACACTTTTTCTGTCACTGATGACAACCGAAAAAAGCACAGTGTGCTGTAGGAAGTTACCAACACATTCACACGTATGTGTCAAAACTGGTTTGTTTTGGTTTTCGTTCCACGTGGTAAAGTGTCAGGTAAATTTTTTCTCAGCACATTTGCGAGATGGACATATGAAATGGAAACGAGACAAAATGACGAATGCGATTATGACCAAAACAAAACGAATTGACAGCTATCCCATTATTACGCATACCAATGCAATGACACTGAAAATGTTTTATTTGAAGCTGCAAAGTATAGCACGAAAAGTGTAGTACACCACGAAAACGAAAACGACATTAGGGTCCAAACTGTAGGAGAAAAATTCGTTTCGGATTGATTATCGTCAATTTATTTTCCTAAAAAAAATTCTATCGTTTGAAAAAAAGATTTTTCAAGTATGCTTTGACATTCAATCAATAAAAGTGGGTATTAAACCTAATGCTCTCACCAACTGAAAGCCATTAAAAGTTGGGAAATTTTATGGGGAAGAAAATTGCCAAAGACTACATGGCTCTGAAATAACTTGATTTTGAGTTATTCGTAATTTGCTGTGGAATAAAAAGTTACAGATGTTTTCCAATACTAAAATGTTCATTTGCCGTATCATTTAGTATAAAAATTTCAACTAAATCTCCTGCTACTCAAAAGGCCCGTTCTGCAGGGTCATTGATAACTGTTAAGCTTCAACATTTCGATTTGGCATCAAGATAATATTTTCTTTCTATCCAGACCTTGGGATCTTCCTGAATAAAAAAACTTGATATCAAGCCGCAGTCTATCGAAAAAACTTTAGTGACTTCTTTGTGAGTCCACTAGGTTTTTTAACATAAGAAAATTTTTCACTCTTGAATTGTCGTTTTCACTGCTCACTTTTTTCAAGTTTTGTACCACCTTCCTCTTCGAGTCATCATTAACATTTTTATCGATAAATACCAGGATAACATTGACTTCCGGAAGATACAAGTGCAGTCTGTAGACCCGAAAAAAAAAGTTTTTCGATTTCATGGAAAATTGAATAACTTGACATGTTTTTTGGATTTAACATATAAAAAACCGATTTTTTCAAAAAAGTTATCGGGGCCAGTTGAAAACATCATTTTCTAGAGTTGCCGCCGAACAAAAGTTTGTTCGTAATTCCATTTTCTATCATCTGGAGGGTGAGCCCCAGACTTGTGCAATTTTGGGACACCCTAATCTACAGGTTGTTTAAAGACCGCGTCAAAATGAAAAATAAACAACTATTATTGAAAAATACAGTAAATACACTTTGTAGTTCGTTGCAGTTTGAAGATTTTATTTTAATTAGTAGGAACTTTGAAAGGGTACAACCAAGGATGGAAAAAATCGTATCGCATAACACATTCGGGTATCATTTCTGAACGTGCTATTCATAAGCTTTCAATCCTAGCAAACCATCGCTATTAAAAGTTACACATCCTCACGCATGCAAGAGACAACTTAGAGCAAAGAAATATATGTCAGCTTTCTTTGATGATTTTGAGTGTTTCACAAAAGAATCGTAAACGATTGCACTCAAGCGATCGCAACGATTCTTTCAAATGTTGGTTGCTTATAGGCGGAATTCGGCTACTCCACGTCGTGCTTTCACCGTGATATACCACGATGTTTCTTGGTGATTTCAAATATGCTAATGCACCATGTTACAATTTTCGTTAGCATTGATGATACTTGCTTGCTCCGGTAAGCAAACAGTTGAGCGCAATCTAACGTTTATTTGGATTCATAATTTTGTACCACTGGCGATAATATCTCAAAGATTCTCGCGATACTGTTGAATGCAAGTGAACTTAGATACAATAAATACTATCGTGTTTGAATCATTCAGTCTCCTTCTATGGCAGCGGTTCTCAACCTTTTTTTGTCCGCGTACCCCTTGGTGATATTTCCTAAATCGATTGTACCCTCTGGCTTGGAATGTTCTGTTGTGGTAGTCTAGTTTAGATGTAAAATTGAACTGTGATTTGTTTGATTACTACAGTCATGTTTTAAGATCAACTTTGAACAACAAATAAAGTATTATAAAAGAACGCTTTGTCCGCCATTACTGATTGTTTCTTTCGCGTACCCCTAGGGGTACGCGTACCCCAGGTTGAGCACCGCTGTTCTATGGTATTCGGAGCTCTTAAAAGCGAAAAACAATCAGCAGCGTTTCTATGGAAACTTTGTACGCGAGTGGAAATAGTTGAACGATAACTGATGCATCAAAGAACACATTTGCATGAAATATTGCTAGTGATTGAACTTTTCCATGCTTGGGTACAACTAAACTCTTAGTTTACAACTAACTAGAAAGTTGACTTTATTCATTCATTACTACTTTGCGTCGTAGCTATATCTTTCCCACTGCTGTGGACATTCATCAAATGAGATTTCAATGATGGTCCCCTTATGTAGGACTTGTCACAGAGGCAACATTTGTATGGTCGTTCGCCGGTGTGCGTGCGCGAGTGCGCCAACAATTTCGAGCCGGTAATAAATCCTTTCCCGCAGATGCCACACTGGTGGGGCCGACTATTTTTGTGCACTGCCATGTGATACTTGAGGCTGCCTTTCACTGCAAATCGTTTACCACAAATGTCACAACCGAATGGCTCTTCTTTAGTATGCGATCGTAGATGTATTTTCAAAGAAGAGTTGCTAGAGAAACTTTTGCCGCATATCTCACACTTGTAAGGCTCTTCGCCGCGATGAATTTGCGTGTGGATTGCAAGTGTGTTTGCGGACTGAAGGATTTTTCCACATACTTCGCATTTGAAGCGCTGATTGCTAGCATGCATTAGCATATGAACCTTGAGGTAACTTTTCGGGTAACTTTTCCCGCAAATTTCACATTTGTTAGCTTGTTTATCGGAATGTAAGGGCTTATGTGCGCAAAGCGATTTATAGTAAACGAATGTTCTCGGGCACTCGTCACAGGCGAAAGATTTTTCATGCGTTTCCAGATGCACGTTTAGATTGGACCGTGTCCTGAACGCTTTCTCACAAATCTCACATTTGAGCTTTCGTTCGGCCGGCTCATCAGAGTGAATCAGCGCGTGCTGCTTCAGTAGACATGGATAAAGGAAACGTTTTCCGCAGACATCACATTCAACATTCTTCTCGTGCTTTTTAAGGTGCCGCGTAAAAACCTCCTCTTCTTTGAACCTTTTGTTGCAGATATCGCAGCCGAAAGATCCATCATCTTCCGAATGAGTGAGCTTGTGCTGAATAAGTGAACTCCGATAGGGAAACTTCTTTCCACATTTATTACAGTCGAAAGACTTCTTGCCGTAGTGCGTACACAAAAGCCGTTCAATGTGATTAGCTTTCTGCTGTACGCCACAGATCTTGCAATCGTACGGTTTGTTCTCATCAATTAAAGGGTCCTGGTAGATGTTATTCGGTTGATTGATCGACTCATTTAAGCTACAAAAGTTTTTTGTTTTACATTTTTATTAACTGTATGTGGTTCCTCTATTAACTCACCGTGTTTCTTCGACTTTAATGAAACTTTCCTCTTCGCAGCCTTTGGAATCTTCGTTCATATGGGGAATATTCATTTTGTTATTCACTTTGAACCAGATACAGCAAAAAAGTTAGAACTGCACTGTTTTCAAACAAACTGGTGAAACTGTCATCGTTGTTGTTGTATTTTATGTTTTCACGGCTAGAAGAGCTTGTGCCGCCAATTATTACCCTTTGGAAATTTGCTTCAACGTGCTTCACGGTGTTAGTTTCGCTATTTTGATGAATTTGATTATTTCTTTCATCCTTGATTGTTCGAAGTTTTCTGTCAGTTCCGTCCGGTTTCGGTATGATTCCTGATCGTAAAAATGTTGCAAAGATCACAGACTTCACTATCCTTGGTTTTTTAGTTTGACCAACTAAAAAGTTGCTTTTCAATACCATGGCTTGTAAGGAAAGTTTCCTACGATACTGAAAAGTTTCCTACCAGTATTTAATGTCTATATGTTGACTAACATTGTTGGACTCGTTATTTCTCGTTTGACCAGTTGATTCACTTGCTCAACATGCTCCCGAAAATCTCGTTCGATGTTTGGTTCACGTTTTTCTCTTGTAGCTGGTTTAGCAAGTACCGTATATGTGCTGCTAGTTTTGGTATTTTTTGTTGATCATATCTTCTCCTATCAGGTCATTTCTCTTCGAATGCTGAGCTATTCTTTCCTTTGTGTGATGTTCTCTCGTGAGTTACAACGGTCTCTCCTTACTCAATGCAGCGAGAGCATTCATTGGCGTGGTCTTTGTACATCCTGTAGCAATCCTTTGACATCGTCTGTGGTACACATTTAACATATTCTGGTAAGTCTTCGGGGTTCTTCCATACAGGGACGATCCATATTACTGATAATTCCCGTAGAAAGCCTCGTAGATTAAGCATTACTTTGAGGGTTGGCACCTTTTTTGATGCGCTTTCAATCATTTCTAGCATGTTTTGACGATCCACTTTAAATTTAGGAGTTCTAATGTGGGTTCCAAAGCTGAGATGTTCGACCACGTATATTCCATAATATTTGGAATATCTAACGGTTTCTATTACCGTGTCTCCTATTTTTAATTGTAAGTCGACATCAGCGGTTGAAAGTAACAACGCTTTTGTTTTCGATAATTAAATTAATTGATTGCTCTCTTAATAATAGATTGCTATGTTGGACACAGCTGGGTCGCAGCTTACTAATTTCCAATACTCCTTCTTAAGCTGTTGACTTCAGTTGAGTAAACCCATTGTTGCTCGTGTTTCAATCTTGCTAAAACAGGATAACGTAGCACTATTGGAAGTGATCGTTACAGTCTAGCCAATAGCATTAGTCCAGTCCGATATTATACTTCGTATGAAGCGCAAAACCGTACTGGGATTTGTTCTCCAGATTTCAGAGGGTTCCAGTAGACCTCTCTCGAAGAACTTATATCTTTTGATGAAAATTGCTGGACATCGGCATAACAGATATTCCTAGTCTTCTTTTTTCATGCCACATACTCGACATGTATCATCTTGAAGTTTTTTCATAACCTTCAAATGATAACGGCCCGGACAACGCCCTGCTATTAAACCAGTATACGTGCTTAGATCTTTTTTTGAAAGATCCAGTATTTTACGAGTCATAGAAACGTTCGGTGTGATGAAACGCTTCGACTGCCTACCGATGAAGGTGTTTGTCTAGTTGGATTCCACTTTCAGAGTTTCCCATGCTTTTAGTTCCATTCTAAGGGAACAAGCGGATAGACCACAGAAGGGTTATGGTCCTATGAACTGATGAGACGATCCAATTCCTGCCAGTTCATCGGCTCTTTCGTTCCCATCTATTCCACAGTGACCAGGAACCCAATATAAGTCTACTTGATTATTACAACCCAGTGTTTGGAGTGATTGAACACACTCCCAAACTAGTTTTGATGTGCATGTCGCAGACTTCAAATCCTTCAACACTGCTTGACTGTCGGACATCATGCAAATATTTGAGTGTCTGTATTTCCTGCGTAGGCATATTTCAGAAACTTCAAGTATTGCTTGGACGTCAGCTTGGAAGACAGTTGGCCATTGGCCCATTGGAATTGACAGGTCTATTCCTGGGCCAGTTACTCCTGCTCCCGATCGATTGTTCATTTGTGAACCATCTGTGTAGAAAATGATTGATCTTGTAATGATCTTGTAATGGACCACCGCCTTCCCAAACATCACGCTAAGGTTTAAACATTCGAGATCGTCTTTCAAAGTTGTATCTTTTCTCCATCCAGTCTTCATGGTTGATCATTAGGGGCTTGATACGAATAGTTTTTAGAGTACCTAGATGACCCGTTAAGTCACCCTCAAAGAGCTTTAATGATCTTTTGATCCGTAATGCACTCTTTTCGGCTTCTAATTGTATGAATTGATGCAGTGTAAGCATAAAAAGTAGAGTTTCCAATGCCTTGGTGGGTGTGCTTCTCATTGCACCCGTTATTGAGAGAGTGGCTAGCCGTTGAAGTTTTTCCTTATCTTGAGCATCTTTCTCCCTTGTTTTTGTCCACCAGACCAGTGAAGCATAGGTAATTCTGGGTCTCACAATAGCCGTATAAATCCAATGGATCATTTTTGGTTTGAGTCCCCATTGTTTACCGAAAGTTTTGTTACATATCCATAGAGTAGGTATTTGTAGCTTTTTTTATTGCCTGCTCTAGATGCGTATTCCAGTTAAGTTTTTCGTCAAGAGTTACTCCAAGGTATTTGAGGTTATCTGAGAGTTCTTAAACTCTCACCTTTTAGCCTAATATCATTACGCATAATTTTTTTTCTATGTGTAAATGGGACGATAGTGGTTTTTGAAGGATTTACATTTAAGTCTTCCCTATCGCACCACGAGGAAATAATGTTTAGGGCAATTTGCATTCGGTTTGCGATGATATCATCATACTTGCCACGAACAATAATGATAATATCATCAGCAAATCCAACTTTTTCAAAGCCTTCTTCCATCAATGTTTTGAGAAGATCAACAACTATTAATGACCACAGTCCTTGCGGGCACCTTTTCATAGCTTTTACACTTATTTTAGAGCTACCAAGGCTTGCTGATATTTATCTTTTCGATAACATCTCGTTTATCCAATGAATAATGCAATTGTCAAAACCACGTTTCTCCATTGCAGCAGTCATTAAGTGATTTCCCCTTCTGCTAAGCAAATTGATTTATGCAAAGAGGAGTTTTAGAAAGATATGATGATTTGATGTGCTCACCGATTATTTTTTTCATTGTTTTGAGAACGACTGATGATAAGCTGATTGGCCTAAAGGATTTTGGCAGAGATTTGTTCCTTTTGTTGGCCTTAGGGATAGAAATAACCCGTATTTGTCGCCACGCTCCCGGAATATAGCCTAGAATTGAACTGGATTGAAAGAGTTGCGTTAGAATGGGTATTACAACCTTGGGTTTTACCTTCAATGAATTCTTTTTGATCTTCTTATTTCTTTATTATAGGCGGTGAGGAATTATTTGTATTCGTCCCACTGTTGGGATCGTTTAGCCCGGTTGAAGAGTTTCCGGGTTTTTTTTCCGGAGTTTTTGTAGAGATTGATTCCACCAAGAAACTTCTATATTTGTAGAGCGTATCTTTGCAGGGCAGCAATCAAGGTAAGATTGTTGGATCAAATTTGAGAGATGTTTGAAGTTTTCTTTAAACTCTCTGTATGATTTGGAACCTCCTTCGAAGCTGTTCAAAGCTACCATTAGCTTCGAATCATAAAGCTCCCATTTTGTTTTCCTGGGATCCCTCATAAACTCAGTGCGTTCTTGATTTGCTTCATAATCAAATAAGATTTGCTTGTGGTCAGATAAAGATTCTTCATATGATATGTGCCAATTTTTTATTTTGCCGGAGATCACCGGACTACATAGTGTAAAGTCAAGAACTTCTTGTCTTGATACATTTGTAGAAGTTGGTTTATACCCCTTATTACATATATCTTTCCCATGTGATGATATAAAGTCTAAATGGTACTCACCTCTGTTGTTGACGTCTGTGCTGGACCAAATCATGTGATGGGCGTTTGCATCACATCCAATTATAAAAGCTTTGTTTTGTTCCTCCTCTGGTGGAGGAACTTCTCCCACGTCACGTGGAAAGTATGCTAATGCAATACAAATTTCAGTTTTGCCGTGGATCGTTGGTGCCTCCAATATGATCGCTGTCAAGTCTCTCGAAATCTACTCTGTAATTGGAAAGAAATTAGTTCTCCTGTTGACTAGGATTGCGGCTCTCGGCGAGGGCTGACAATCGTCATAAATTAGCTTACATACATTTGAAGGAAATCCTTGTATCATACTGTTATATGTCCATGGCTCCTGGATTAACGCAACATCCAGTTTGATCTCCGTGAATCGCTTCCAAAGTACAGCGGTTGCTCCCTAAAGATGGTCGGGTTCGGGTTTGAAAATTTTTGAAAGTGTCGGGTACAGGTCGGGTTCTGGTTAAGTGAGAAAAAAAATTTCGGGTTCGGGTCGGGTTCGGGTTTGAAAACTTCGGGTTCAGGTCGGGTTTGGGTATGAAAACCCGAAACCCGACTATAAATTCTATGAAATATCGGGTTCGGGTTCCACAATTTCTGGTTCGGGTCGGGTTCGGGTTTGAACGAAAAAAAATTTCGGGTTCGGGTTGGGCTCGGGTTTCGACCGAAAAAAAAAAATTCGGGTTCGGGTTGGGTTCGGGTTTGAAAAACATCAAACCCGACCATCTCTATTGCTCCCTTTGCGTGGTGAAGATACACTTGAACGCATTTGATATTTCTATCATTCATTTCTTCTGCCTAAATTTCCGCATCGTTGTGGGGGCCTTTGCTTCACACTGTTTTATCGCTCGATTGCAGTTTTATCCTCCTGTAGTTTGCATTTTGTGTGGTACGACCGGTTTGCTCCGAGTTACGAGTGGGATTTGGCTTTGAACGTTTATATTTGTCCCAGCATCTCCAGTTTCCTTGTGGGTTTTTACGATAATGGGACCGCTCGCTCGTGAGCCCTGATCCCTCACTAGTCAAGTTGTTTTGCATATTCAATTCAGCTGTTTCCACCTGAACTTTTTTTTTTAAGCTTCTGCCTCAGTTGGGCAGATCCAAATTTATAATCTAGCCCAAATTTGGATTTTTTATTGGAGTTCATAGAAACCTAATCGACCGTGAACACAAGTTCTACGTGCTGGTTTATAGCGTCCATCGTTTTGGCTCTCAAGTAGCGCAAGAATCCTGTCCGTAGTGTCTGCTACACTTAGTGGAAAGAACCCGCTCAATATTTCTGGGCGAGGGATGTCCCTTTCATCAACTGTAAAAGTTCTGCCCCTGGCCAGGGTTTTATGGATGACACGACGGACTTGAGCCACCTTGCTGTTTCTTGGTTTTGTAAAGAAATACCAAACTTGGGTTTTAGAGCCTCTTTTCTTTGCTCTGTCACCTTTGAAATTACCGCATTCTGGGTGTCGTTTAGCTGTTGTGTGGTAAGTTCTATATTTGTGTATCCAACACCAGTAACGACACCTTTATAGGAAGATACGCTGCTGAACGGATGTAGTAGCCGTGGATCGAGCAATCCCCGTCTGACGTGGAGGTCGCGGATTTCCATTGCTGTTCGATCCATTCAGGTCCGAGTTCCTAGGCCGTTTGGAGAGGTCTGTTGTGCACTGTGGGATTTGAGCCAACTGGTGTGCTTCCTATCGCCTCTCTCTAAATTTTTTGAAGCGTTTCAGACCTGCTCCACTGAGTTTCCCTTGCCCTTTCTTTTTATTACCGTTTGATCGGGTTTTGGGTTACTCCGTTTCGATCGGTGGGAGCTGATTTGATGTTGGCGTTGATAAGAGAGTTACGTTGATGTCATCTTCATAGTCGTCATCGCCAGCGTATTCGTATATTTATAACCGTATCTGTTCACTTTTCCTTTAGTGTATGTAATATTGTAATATAGGGGAAGGAATGGAGTTGGAATTAAAATATATGTATATATATATATATATATATATATATATATATATATATATATATATATATATATATATATATATATATATATATATATATATATATATATATATATATATATATATATATATATATATATATATATATATATATATATATATATATATATATATATATATATATATATATATATTCCCGAATCCACTCCGACTCAGACTAGTAAAATAGACAGTGACTATACATTGCTATGATATCAACACCGACTATGATTTTCGTTGAATTTTGAAGATTTTCATTTAATTTGCAGGAGCTTTAAGAGGGCGTCCATAAGAACTTAGTTTACAACTAACTAGTAAATTGACTATACATTCATTTCTACTTTTCATCGTTGCCCATACTATTCCCACTACTTTTCCAATGAGATTTCAAGGATTCGCCGGTATGCAAGCGCGTGTGCGCCAACAATTTCGAGCCAATAATAAATCCTTTCCCGCAGATGCCGCACTGGTGGGGTCGACTATTTTTATGCACTGCCATCATGTGGTACTTCAGGTTGCCTTTCGCTGCAAATCGTTTACCACAAACGTCGCAACCGAAGGGATCCTCGTTGGTATGCGTCCGTAGATGTGTCTTCAGAGAAAATTTGCCAGAGCAACTTAAGTCGCAAATCTCGCACTTGTAAGGTTGTTCGCCGCGATGAACTTTCATGTGAATCTCAAGTCCGTTTGTGGACGAAAGGATTTTTCCACATACTTCGCATTTGTAACGCTGATTGCCAGCATGCACTCGCATATGAGCCTTGAGGTAACTTTTTGGGTAACATTTCCCACAAATTTTACATTTATTAGCTTGTTTATTGGAATGTACGGCCTTATGTTCGCATAGTGATTTAAAGTAAACAAATGTTTTCGGGCACTCGTCACACGCGAATGATTTTTGGTGCTTTTTCACGTGAAAGTTCAGATGGGACCGAGTAATGTACTCTTTCTTACAAATCTCACATTTGAACTTTCGCACGACCGGATCATCAGAGTGAAGCCGCGCGTGCAGCTTCACTAGATACGGATAAAGGAAACCTCTTCCGCAGACATCACATTTATAATTCCTCTCGTGCTTTTTCAGGTGCTGCGTCAAAACCACCTTTTCCTTGAACCTTTTCTTGCAGATCTCGCAGCCGAAAGATCCATCATCCGAATGTGTGAGCTTGTGCCGAATAAGTGAACTCCGACGGGTAAACTTTCCTTCACATTCATCACAGTCGAAAGACTTCTTGCTGGAATGCGTACGCAAGTGCCGTTTAATATTATTTGCTTTCAGCTGTATGCCACAGATCTTGCAATCGTACGGTTTGTTCTCATCAATTGAAGGGTCCGGGTGGATGTTATTCGGTTGATCGATCGGTTCATTGAAGCTGCAAAGAATTTTTTTCAACATTTTTGTTCACTGTTGGTGGCTCCTTTATTCACTTACCATGTTTCTTCGACTTTAATAAAACTTTTCTCTTCGAAACCGTTGGAGTTTTCCTTTATTTCGGAAGTATTCATTTGGTTTTTCACTGTGAACCTAATACGACAGAAAAGTTAGAGCGGCACTGTTTGCAAACAAACTGAAACTGTCATCGTGTTATCACAATGTTTTTTTTCCGCTTTGTATACCTACACTGTAAATGGAAACTGATGCACCGAATAGTATTCTCACACTGAAATGAAAAAACCTTTGAATTTAATCATCCAACCTAAATAAAATTTATCTTATAACATACTGCCGGTACCCGGATAACTGTCCCATAATGAAAAACAACATGTTGAGAAAACGGCGATTTAATATTTTCCGCGAATTTACGGATTTCCAGCAATTACATCCAGAACCAATGACCATAACAGTTTCATGGCACTACAAGTTTATCGTTGAGAACATGGATGGAATTGGTTTTACGTTATATAACTTGAAAAAAAAAAGTCAAAATGGGACAAAATATGCGGGCACATTTCAAAAGTACTCGCATATTTTGTCTCATCACAAATAAATTCAACCAGCAACCGGCAGTATCATTGGCAACGAAGATTGTACCATAGAAAAACAACATTAGTCTAGTTAATTAAATGAAATACTTTTATATGCCTAAAATAATCCGATATACACTAATCTGGAGCAAAATTATATGTTTGCAGTTTGTACCACTATGCAGTGGGACTGCAATGCGGGTACTTTTAATATGGGACAAAAACAACTTGGTATTTTTTCCATGTTTTTCCATACAAAAGTATCAATTTTAATTTTTTGTGGCAGGGTTTGTGGTGGCCCTGCATGGACCGGGAAGTAGAAGCATTCGTGAAAAGCTGCCCTGAATGCCAGTTAGTGACGGCAAGTAGTTATCCTCTTCCTATTACGATGACGGAGCTCCCGAACCGCCCGTGGGACTATGTTTCCATGGATTTTTCCTCATCTTCCGATATACTAAATTGGAGAGCGTTGGTCCTAACAGACAATTACTCTAGATTTCTGATTGCCGTTCCAATGGAAAAGACGGATACTGAGGCGGTGAAAAATGCCCTCCGAAGAATTCTTCAGACTTACTATGCACCTAAGACTCTGAAGGCTGACAACGGGCACAAGAATGCATTTCATAGGGTGGTGCGAATGACAGGAGCCGGCAGAGCGATGGTTATGGATTTGATGAATAATAAAATATTTTATATTTGAGCGTAACATCAAGTTTTTGAAAAGGTATGTAGAACGAGTTGAACCTAACGGCAGTGAGAGATTTCTGAGCAGGACAAAGATGAGACATCGGAATCGGTGATCCAGGAGGGACAAGAGAATACATCACTTGAACGATTACCGAATGTTCCAAACACGGATCCGGTGCAACCGGTTGAACGAAGTTTGGAAATTATCGAGCCAATCGTGAACAGACGTCATACACGACTGATAAGACGCCCACAACGTTATCTAAACTACTGTGCAAAGTAAAATTAAAAGTAATTTGAATTTTATTATCGTCTCAATTTTCGCAAGGGGAGAATGTGGCATCCGAGATTGTGTGTGCCTGAGTGTGGTAAAGACAAGTCAGTATTTGACTAGAGAATAAAGGAAAAAATTGTAATTGATTGAGGTCGAAGTAAAACTAGTAAATTAAGGAGAGTAGTGTTTGATAGAATATCACACCAAGTAACCCGATTCGAACGCACAGTGTCCAAACTTGGGTTGTAGAGCCTCTTTCCTTTGCTCTGTCACCTTTGAAATTACCGCATTCTGGGTGTCGTTTAGCTGTTGGGTGGTGAGTTCTATATTTGGTTATCCAACACCAGTAACGACACCTTTGTAGGGAGATACGCTGCTGAACGGAGCTAGTAGCCGTGGATCGAGCATTCCCCGTCTGACGTGGCAGTTTTGGAGGTCGGGAATTCCACTACTGTTCGATCCATTCAGGTCCAAGTTCCTAGGCCGTTTGGAGAGGTCTGTTGTGCTCTGTGGGATTTGAGCTAACTGCAGTGCTTCCTGTCGGATGACGAATATCTGTGCTGAACTGCGATATGTGATGATGTAAATACCTTTCTCCGTGTGGCAGTCTGCCAGGGGAATTAGTACTCAAAGCGTGCGTTAACGGTTTGTGGTCAGTGAAAATGGTGAACTTGCGACCTTCCAAGTAACGAAAATATCTTACTGCCATGGAGCAAAATTATATGGAGCCATAGAGCAAAATTATATGTTTGCAGTTTGTACCACTATGCAGTGGGACTGCAATGCGGGTACTTTCAAAATGGGACAAAAACAACCTGGTATTTTTTCCATATTTTTCTATACAAAAGTATCAATTTTAATTTTTTCCCAGTAAATATGATAACAATTAAGTTGGTTCCCGATGATAACTCAAAAGTGACCAAAATCAGTATGGGACAGTTATGCGGGCACCGGCAGTATAGGCTAAATATAAAAAAATTGTCACGAAAAGAAATAAACTACACTGTAAAAACCGACACGTTACTGCCAAGTGGATTCCACTTACTTCTGTGCTAATAGAAGAAACATTTCATATCTACGTGGAATACATTCACGTTTCAGTTCACAGCACAAAATCAAGTGTCTTACACTTGAGTTTGCCATGTCATGCATACCAAAATCAATCATTTTACACTCAGATTTCAATGCTTACACACGTCAAATGCCGAAACACTTTAAATACCGTGGGTTCCAATAAAAACTGATATGGGTCGATATAATAGAATGATTAGGTTCGTTTATTCACATTTATATGTAAGGAGCATTAGGGATTACAACTTTTATTTGAGCATTTCTCTCATCGTAAGCTGGAAGCGAGTCAGCTACTCATAGTGTTACTGAATTTTGAGTATTTGTGGAGTAACTCAGCTTGAGAGTTGTTCCACTTTTTACGAAAATGCGTCAAATGTTACTAATTTTAGAGTTATTATCAGTTCGGTTCATACCACCGATCGAGGCAGTCGAGTCTTATTTCGCTCTGCATTTGCTCTTTATAATAGGCCGGTAACCGATATTGGAATTACGCGTAGTAAGAGAGTGTTATAAAAAGTGTTTTGTTCTATCCAGTTTAACGAAGTTAGTCTGAATTACGATCTTTTTGTCTACAAAAAACGAATATTCATTTTTCGGAGACGCGTGGCGCAACTAAATAGAAACCGTGCTATTGTTTCACAACGTCTTTTGTTCGAGTGCATAACCTCAAAAGTTGGTCGAAGATAGCACATGGCCACCACTAGCGGTTGCGGGCAATCTAGGCCATTTAATAGAACATTCCCTGACTGGGGATATCATGGAAATAACTTCGGCGAAGTTACCATTCTTCAAATGACTCCCAACGACGAGAGCAAGCTTCAAAGAAATCCTTTCTTAATAGGAAAATCTATTGAGCAGACAGCGGGACAGATTGAAGGTGGAAAAAGTGAAAATCAAGGGGCTAGCTACATCTTATATGTAAGAAACCCAACATAAGTTAAAAAACTGAGAATGATGACCCACCTACTAGACGAGAAAAAAACACCCATTACCATCAAACCTCACCCAAAATTGAATATATGCCGCTGCGTTATTTCATCTTATGAAGCGATCGAAATGTCCGAGGAAGCTATTAAAGAAAACCTTCGCGACCAATAGTAATCGATGTACGAAGGATCACTCGATACGAAAACGGTACACTCAAAAACACACCGGCCCTGATACTCACTTTCGGAAAAACAATTTTCCCAGAACGCGTGAAAATAGGCGTTACACTACTGAAAACCAGAAAGTATTACCCCAATCCCATGATTTGCTATGCTTGTTTTCAATACGGGCATGCGAAAGTACGTTGTTCAAATCCCAAAATTTGCTTCAACTGCTCAGAACCAGAACATGGTGAACACTGCAATGAACAGGCGCATTGCCTTAACAGCAAGGGCAGTCACAGACCAAGCAGCCGAGTTTGCTCAGTATACCAACGCGAAATGGAAATCATCCATATCAAAGTAGACCAGAACCTTTCATTTCCCGAAGCCAGAAAATTGATTGGCACCAACGGTAATACATATGCTAAGACTGCCGCTCAACCAAGACTAGATCAGGCGAGATTGACGGCACTGGAACAAGCCATGCAGAAAAAAGACGCACAAATAGAACAGCTTATCAAAATGAACAAAGACAAGGACGCAGAAATTGAAAAACTAAAACTTAACATTCTTGAGTACCAAGATGAATTTCGGAAACAAAATTTAAACCCCAAAAACGGAAAGGAAAACGTACCAAAAACAACAAGGAAGAAACGGAAAAAAGATAGCCAGCAATGTACAGATAATGCAAAAGAAAATCGAACCAGAATAAAAAGAACCGGTGAAGACATACAAACAAATAGATCCCCTTCAACAAACAGAAGTCGCAGCCCACCTTTGAAAATTTCCAATACTTATGAATGCACAATTAGCCCATCTACGTCATTACACATATTAATAATGATGTAGACGAGATTAGGGAAAACGAGATGGACTCTTTCGATCGATTTGTTAGAAGCCTAGATTCAGCATAAAAAAAAAACGCAATTGACCCGGAATATGAAGAAACTTCCATAATCAATCCAGGCCTACTTGAAAAGGAACAAAGTCGATCCCCAGAAAAATACCCGGAGAAACAAACAAATCAACAAATAATCCGGGACAACGGACAAGTTAAAAAAGACAACCTAGAAAAAAACTAAATATATCACACGTACGATTAGAAAAACAGAACAACACGAATCCAACAACGTCAAAAGAACCGATACATCAAGACATTTCCTCGCACTAGCCCCGATCGAAGATGATCCAGTATTTACTGAAGTTCCTTCGACAGCTGCTGGGGCGGGGAGCTTGCCCCACTCTCAGGCAAGTAAAAATAGTATTAACATGGAACATACTACCGATTCAATATTTATTTTTGACAGCATTATGCAAAATTGTCGTGCATCGAGAGATATCGAAATGTCGTCAACAACTGTCTGCAAGACATTCCTGGATTGTCTATCTCGTCCTTCTACATCTAAATTCACACCTAAAATCTGCAATGGTTGCAGCGAGAAACAACGAAGAAAAACTGAAACCTCCTTCAAGCCTCGGAAGTCGATATCTCTCGGAACAGAAAACAGAAAAGCTGCTCCAACAAGACCCCGTCTCGTTTCCAACACAAATGCCTCTGTAGTTACTCATCCCGCTTCGATTGCTTCCGAACCTGATGAAACAGCACCCAGAACTTCGACAACATTCGCCATACAATGGAACTTAAACGGGCTTCGAACTCACCGAGAGGAACTTCAGTTACTAATCTGCAAACAGAATCCATTGGTGATCTGTCTCCAAGAACTATACACTCTTGTTAGGTCCATGCTCCACAAATGGCAGACAAGGAGTTGGAATAGCAGTTAAAAACGGCACTCCATTCGAAAGAATCGAAATGCAAACTAGCATACAAGTAGTTGCAGTTCAAATCTATGCTCCGCTTAAAATAACAGTAGTCTCTATATATATCTATATATACTTCTTGGAGACCTCAACGCCCATCATACTGCTTGGGGCAGCCGATTGTCCCGCCCAATTTCTATGGCGCAAAAAAGAGGTTACGACATGCTTAAAGAAATAGTACACCACGATATGATTGTACTCAACGATGGATCACATACGCGACTAGATCCCGTCTCAGGGTACACACAAGCGCTTGACGTCTCCATATGCTCTGCTTCAATAGCAGATAAGTTTTTCTGAAAGGTTATACCGGACTGTGCAGACAGTGACCATTTCCCCATTCTCAAATAAATTTCTTTCTGAGCGTTTTAGTAGAATGGAATTGAATATTGAGAATAGGTTATGTTTCCATTAAATTCTACTACAAAAAATCGAATACCGTCCGCAGATACGTATTTCGGCTGCTACATGCAACCATCATCAGTGCTTATGTGGACTGTTGAAGAGCATAACTGAGTAACCCCTTTTTATATGCTTGTAGGTAGAACGGAAATTTCCTAAATTGAAGTTAGGTATTCATATGTTGTGGTTGTTTTTGTCCTGTACTGGATCTAGGGTTTTTTGGGTAGTATTTTGAAAAGCCATGAAAAATGATTACCTATGTCTTTATTGAGCAGTGTGGATGGATGTTGTTCGTAGATTTCTAAACTTTCAGATACGTCCAATATCCATAAATTATTAACGGGGCGAAGCAGGTGAATGTTATGCGAAGTTAGTGGATGTCCCTCAGCAAATACTCATTAAAAATTTATTTGACAATGGTATCCAAGCCGAATGAGCCATCGAGGTTTTTAAAGTTAAAGAAGAGCATTGCGGGTATACACAAATCAATTTCCTTTCTTAAAAATTGCCTAAAGCACCATGTGACCCCTACTAGTCATAGGCTAAAGGTGAAGAGTCCTTTATCTCCCACCATCGTAAAACGCATGGAAAGAGAATATTTGAAAAGTAGTATCAAGTTTCTTTATAGTAAACTTAGTTCTATAACGTTGGAATGTTATTCACTTCATTTGAAACTAGCTAAAGGTTTTTTCTTTCGAATTTCAACATTTTTTGACAAAAGTAAAAGTAGCGGAAAAATGTGAGGGCAAACGAAAACGTAAATTAGGGATAAAAAAGTTAAATCAATTACTTCGACAGGGTAACAAAGGTAAAAAAGCGGCCAAAGTACACCTTATTGACGACTTTGTGATCAATGAGTCTTCGTACGATTTTTCACAACAACAACAGAATCTTCTAAAAATGGGTCTCAAATACTCAGTTCCCGCGAAACCGAACATTGAACAATCGATCATTGACATTGAAACAGGTATCGATATTTGCAAACTTTCTTCAACACAAGCTAGTGAGGTACGCCAATTTTTTTCAAATGTTGCCAAAACGATTCCACGCCATAAAAGTTCACTTGATACAAAAGTCATTAAAGAGTTGCGCGACAAACAAGTTTTATACTTAAAAGCAGACAAGGGTAATAAAACTGTCATCAGTGGTGGGCACCGCTAACCGAAAATTTAGCGACGCTAATCGCTAAGTCGCTAACCGGAAAATTAAGCTCGATAATCGCTAAACGCTGAACCCATATTAGCGGAACTTTCGCTAATCGCTAACTTTTTAATATCTAATTAGTCATATCGCTATATTTATTGCCATGTTTTGTAAGATTTGGACCACTTTGATCTGTTTTGGTTGAACAAACGAAAACAATTACTTTTTAAAGCTATTTACAGTAAGAGGTTCACGAAACGGTATTCATATTTGATTTTGTAAAAACAAGAATAAAAAAAGTTATTTAGCTTGCATTGAAAATAGATACTCTTAGGAATGTTTTCATGAAAATTCAATTATTATCTGAATCGAAAAAATAGAACCAAAGTTCTCATAATTTCAAGCGCATTGCAATTCATCAAAGTTTTTGGTGTGCCAAAAATTCAATCTAGACCTTGTGCTTGTTCTTCAAAATGCTCCTGTGGCTTGTACGATAACTGGAACTCCATAGGGTAAAAAAAACTGACAAAAGTAACTTTCGCAGTACAGTATGTTAATCTTTCGAAGCAATTTACGTACGCCATCAGCAATTCACAGTTTTTCTAAATATTACTATTGTCGTTTCTCCACAAAATTTAGCGAATTAGCGATTAGCGTTTCGAAGGCCAAAATTTTAGCGACGCTAACAGTTTCGCTAACCAGCTCAAGAATTAGCGAAATCGCTAACTGAATTTTAGCGTCGCTAATTAGCGAATAAGCGGAATGGTGCCCACCACTGACTGTCGTCATGGACAAATCTGACTATGATGAACAGATGACCAAAAAAAATTGATAACGGTCCATATTTTATACTGCGAACTAATCCACTTGCTGAGATAGTAAAACGAGTTGAGAACACAATTAAAGACTGTAAACCCACTTTGGGCGATACATTACAACATCTTCGAGTTTCAAATCCAGTTCTTCCAAGAATAAAAGGCCTACCAAAAATCCATAAACCAGGGAACGAAATGAGGGAAATTATTTCAGCTGTAGGGGCTCCAACAGAAAAAATAGCAAAGTGGTTAGTAAAAGAATTTCAAGCTATGTTCAGTAAATTCCCAAGTCGATCAGTTAAGAGTACGGAAGCTTTCGTTGAAATTTTGAAATCTTCGGGTAACATTGAAGCGGATGAGATAATGGTCTCGTTTGACGTGACGGCTTTGTTTCCGAGTGTTCCAGTGAATGAAACCTTGAATCTTCTTGAGGATTGGTTAATTCCTCAATATACTGATAGCACTTGGAAAAAGAAAGTCGTGAGTCTCATGAAACTAACCCGCCTTTGTATGAAAGAAAATTATTTCACTTTTCGAGGTAAATTTTACAAACAAACAAAAGGAGCTCCAATGGGAAATCCTCTTTCTCCCTTTTTATGTGAGCTATTCATGGCAAATATAGAAAACAAATTAGAAACCAATAACCTTTTACCAATCCGGTGGTGGAGATATGTGGATGATATTTTTTGTATTTTGAAAGAGACGGAACTTGAAGCGTTTTTTACATCTCTTAATAACATTCACAGAGATATAAAATTTACGATTGAAAAGGAACAAAACAATAATCTTCCTTTTCTAGACGTTGTTGTTGTTAGAAAGTCTAAGGACTTAGAAATTGAGATTTTTAGGAAGCCCACGAACACAAAACGGGTAATACCCACCACTTCTAGTCATTCCTTCCAGCATGAAATGGCATCCTTCAACCACATGATACATCGGATGGAAATCCTACCCCTCAGTAAAATAGCCAGGAAAAAGGAATTGGAATACATTTTCGAAGTTGCAAAAGTAAACGGTTATAATGAGAGCACCATTCAAGCCATTATAAACAAAAAGAAGCGAATTCAGTTTAGAAAATCTTTCACAACACTCACCCCAATTACAGTAGACCTGAAAAGAATAGCTGTGGAATACGATGGGGCCTTAACACGTCAACTTCACTCAGAATTTAAAAGATTTGGCATGAATATCGTCTACACTAGTAGGAATACCCAACTCAAAACAATATTGGGCTCCACTAAGGATTCAATTGATGGATTAAATAAAGCAGGGGTTTATAAAGTTGCTTGTTGCCACTGCAACAAGGTTTATATTGGGCAAACCAAAAGAAACCTGGGAATCCGTTTTAAAGAGCATATGGCAGAAGTCACCAAAGCATGCAAAGTTTCCAAAAATGATCCACCACACCTTTTCAAAAGTGGCTGAACATGTATTTAATGAGGGACATCCAGCCCCCAATGAAAATGACTGGGCAGTTTTTGAAGTAGAATACTTCTCTCAGGAAGTTCGGCTACATAGGGATGTGAAATGAAAATCTAAAACCGAAAAAAGTGAAAAATATGTCCAATTTCAAATGCTAATAAATCGGTTAGTATTCGATGGATTTACTTCGTTCTTGCAGCAATAGATTGAAAAATCTTCTAAGATTCTTCCCAAAAGAAGATAATTGTAATTTTATTGTTCACACTATTGTACTATTGATAATAGTCAAGCCTTGTCGAAATGAAAAATTTGACTTCTGATTGGTCGTTATATGATTGCTTCCCAAGCACGGTCGACAGAATCATATACCTTGCAATTAAAAGCATACTTTTTGGCCTATACAAGAGCCTGTTTCAGCAAAAGCCGCTCATAATAGTCTAGACAGCGACAACAGCAGTCGTCCTTCCTTAGCAACAGTACTAGCCCTGTGGTTGGTCACCACGTCTCAGGAGCAGCGCGGTTCTTCACAGCGTGTGACGCCAGACTGCCATTATTCCCCCGTGTTGGGGCAGCATGATGATTGTCATCAGAAAATTCAATTTTGAACATCAAAATGCCTTTTTCGAGGCAAATAAACAAGTCATTGGAAGTTAATAATTTTTGACAACGCAAGCAAGCATTCTGTGTTGTATCCTAGCAATTTAAATCTGTCGCACCCGTCTAATTTACTGAATGTGAAATAGCTTGCACAGTGCATGTTGTCCGTGTATCTTAATTCCCCCACTGCTAGGGCAGCTCAAAGGCTGCGATCAGCAACCGATTTTGAACCGCAAAACGCCTTTTTCAAGGCAAATAAACTAGTAATTGAAGGTTAATAATTTTCTGGTATCAACACAAGCAGACATTCTGTGCGGGATGCAATCAAATTCTGTTGTAGTTGTCTAAATTTTACTTTATTTAGTAAACCCCCCACTGTAGGGGCAGCGTAAAAGCTGTGATCAGCATAACTGACTTTGAATAACAAACTGCCCTGTTAGAACGCATTCACAAAGACAGTTAGGCCTCTGTCATGGTGCACGCGAACGCGAGCGATGGGGCGAGAAGCTTGCCGTAGGTGAATAAACAGCTCTCTTCACGGCTGTTCGGCATTCTGGATTTTTGCAATCAAAACTTCGGCTGGCTATCTGATTTTCAGTGTGGAAACAGCCATTAACTTTGTTTTCAGAGTGCCTGACTACGATTTGGTAATATTGTTTGAGTTAAATGTTTACAAAATTATACAAAATGCCTCTTTCTCCCATTCAATAAAACAGGTAATACGATGCCTTCGTCATACGCAAGTTCACCATAACTCCCGCTATCGGCGTAACACAGAGATGCAATCAGCGACATGTCCGATTTTAGATTCAACAACAAACTGTCCTTTTAAGGGACAACCAAACAAATTAATTGAAGAGTTAATATTTTCTCGTTCTGATCTTTAAGGGGTTATACACCTTTTTTGTTTTCAAAATAAAACTTGAACGATTGCTTTTATACTCGCTTAAATACTCATAAAAGCGATCCTTCAAGGACCCGGCACACTTCTAAACTAATGAAATAATATGAGTTCTTTGATTTCGGTTGACCCGCTGAGTCTCTATCAGGATCACCGCAAGCCTCTGCAAAAAATAGCGTTTCGGGGAAACGGCCATTCCTCCAGTAATAATTGGTATATCATAAAATCAAACGTATTTTTTGTTGTTGATAAACTGTACTTTCAGAAAAATACCCCTTTGACGCAATGAAAATGGTGCTATGCACTTAAAAATAGATTCAAACTTCCCTCATTTTTCTCGACCAAAAAGGTATATAACCTTTACCAAAAGTTAATTATCTTAATTTGAATTTACATGTACATATACTCTGACTGTTGAAACTTGTTTGCGCCACAAAGAGTTTGTTCTTTTCCTGTTCAGTGAAGTCGTATTTTTATGTGCAAACTGAAATTGAGTAGTACTTCAACTTCATTTGCACAGAATTTTCAATACTGCCAATGAGCGGTCAACATTTATTTGCTAGGAAAAATGACTTACACGCAAGCAGCCGGGTTATCATTCTTGTTAAAGTATTCTACTTCAACCTTGCGGTCGTGGCTTTGCACACAACCCTCCTGTGATTTTTCTTTCATGAGAGAAATTGAGAGAAACAAAAAATTTAGTTTTTATATACTTATTTATTCCGTTTTCCGCAGAATCGAAAATGAGGTTTATTTAGATACTCACTTTCCGTGCTTTTTAATTGGCAAAATCAGAAATTATATAGTCTCGCGTGAACGCGGATTATTTCCCTCGCTCTGTTTTATATTAGAAACACAGCAACACAGACAGGAGAACTGTTACATTATTCATCTCAGACCATAGTTATAAAACGAAAACTCAATTGCAAACTAGAAAAAAAACGCATATTTTCTATCTAAACCAATCAACTAATCCATGGAATGGATTCTTATTAGTTCACTTTAGATATCTCATGAAGTAGAATCCTCAAAAACTTACCTAAAATCTCTGAATTTGTTATTAAAGTCGGGCATCTACAATGAAAAACTCATTTACTACCAAGAAAACGAAATCTACCCATTGTTCTATACGGCTACAACGGGATTCATTCAGCAGCCAACCAAAGTTTTTTTCATCATTTGCGGACTACATTTTGTATTGATCACTAAACAAAATCACTCACTACACTAAGAATACTTTAATTTTCAAAATGTTCACATTAAATTTCCAAAAACAAGCTTTAAATTTGAATAATTCCGACATAATTGACATAAATTGACAGCACTACAGTGGATACCTAGACTACCAATTTGCGCGTAAACAACTACAGCGAATACCTAGGTAACCTACTACGACGGTATGCGGCAACGTTCATTAACAAAGTGATTAACCATGTGATGAATATGGGGGCGTCGTGAGATGAATAATTAAGCAGTGGTTTAGGTTTTGAGATGAGTATGGGAATGTTGTGAAAAATGGTTTGTTTTACAAAATTCAGGATAAAACTAACTAAGTTTACCTAATTTCCATTGATGAGCGATTCTATAAGAGCATGTAATCATATTTTGTTTATTTGTTCAACGATTTCGTGTAAATCTGGTGTTAATGAGATGAATAATTAAACAAATACCCTAGACAGCGTTTTCAGCATCGCAAAAAATCGCTCCTTTGTTACGTGTTTCCACGTTGCATCAAATGTTTTCTGCGATCGGAAAACATTCAACTTCGGCGTCAGTCGAATCACAAATCATGTTAAAAATGAACATCGGTATCACGTTTACTCCGTCCGTGTGGATCACGAGGGCAGAGTGGTGAGCACAAATACATGAGGTTGAGTTCAGTTGGGCATGTTGACCAGCTCGGTGTTCGCTTTTGGATTTTGGGGCCCCTTTGAGTGGTGGGCCTGGTGCGGACCGCACCAACCGCACCCCCCTAGCTACGCTACTGGGGACATCCACTAACTTCGGATAACATTCACCTGCTTCGCCCCGTTAATAATTTATGGAAATTGGACGTATCTGAAAGATCATAAATCTACAAACAACATCCATCCACACTGCTCAATAAAGACGTAGGTAATCATTTTTCATGGCTTTTCAAAATACTACCCAAAAAACCCTAGATCCAGTACAGGACAAAAACAACCACAACATATGACTACCTAACTTCAATTTAGGAATTTTCCGTTCTACTTACACGCATATAAAAAGGGGTTACTCAGTTATGCTCTTCAACAGTCCACATAAGCACTGATGATGGTTGCATGTAGCAGCCGAAATACGTATCTGCGGACGGTATTCGATTAGAGGGTATTCGATTTTTTGTAGTAGAATTAAATGGAAACATAACCTATTCTCAATATTCATTTCCCCATTATTATCGAAACAGAAACAGACGCAAACGAGCCTAGGCGTCGGCAGACATGGATATACGAACGAGCAAACTGGGCTGAATTCGAAGAAATTACAAGCAAGAGTATCCGATCTGGAGAGTGCTGGTCAGTTTATGAATTCACGAAGCGATTAATTACAGCTGCTGAAAAGAGTATTCCTAGAACGACAGGCAAACCAGGACGCAAGACCGTCGTATGGTGGAGCCAAAATGTAGAGCAAGCAGTCAAAACTCGACGAAAAGCGTTACGCGCTCTTCGTCGAGCAACCGATGGTACCCCGGAAAAATAAGAAGCACTGCAGCTGTTCCATGAAGCTCGCTCTGCTAGTCGAAAAGCCATACAAGAAGCAAAATTGAAAAGTTGGGAAGAATTTGTGCAAAGTATCAACCCCACTAATACGTCCAGTGAAACATGGAATAAGCTGAATCGCTTACGCGGCAAAAGAAATTACAACAAAATCACTCTCAATCTTCCGACCGGAATGACCAATAATGGCATAGAAGTTTCCGAAGCGCTGGCTGATGAATATGAGCGTAAATCGTCAAACACAAACTACAATGGAAAGTTTATCAAAAAACACCCCAACAAAATGACCGCTAAAAATAAAAGACCGAACCTGTTTAAACAATACAACACCGACTTAACTATAGAAAAACTAATGTGGACTAACAACGTGGGTTTTACAATTGCGCCAACTAAATCGAAAATTATCCACATATGCAACATTAAACATCGAAAAAAGAAACAAGCAAATAAAATTAACCGAGTGCCAATCCCATGTACTTGGAAAATGAAAATTTTAGGAGTAATATTCAATTCGAAACTAAATTTTTTGCAACATTTTGCATATATCAAACGAAGTTGCATAAGTTGCCTGAATATCCTCAGGGTTCTGGGTGCCAAATTAAAGCGAAGCGCACGACCCACTCTCCTAAAAGTGGGTTCATCTTCTATCACATCTAAATTACTTTTCGGTATCGGAATTACAAGTATGAATCTCGAAAAAATGGATAAAATATTGGGAACAACATATTATGAAATGTTTCGTCGTTCCTCCGGAGCATTTAGGACCAGTCCGGTTACATCGGTAATAGCCGAAGCTGGTTGCTTGCCTTTTCGTATGTTAGTGATACAACGGCTTTTCCAACTAGTAGCTCAACTACTCGTAAAAATAAAAAATGCAGAAAATCTGCCCATCGTTGAACGATCAGCCGAATTATTTAGAAGCACTACCGAATATACACTACCTTCCACAAGCAGTAACGAACGCTTAAGCGACCGGAAATGGTATAGCAAAGCACCACGAATCGATAACACCCTCAAACATTCAATCAGAGCAGGTACAGCTAGCTGCATTGTGATACCAAAATTTCAAGAGTTCATTGCAACCTTGCTAGTTGCATCGACGCCATCAACGGGGGGTATTCGAATCACCCATGGATTCAAAAGGTGGAAACAGCTTACAAGAAGCACGATTTCACAATTTGTTGGATTCCAGGACATGCGGGAATTAACGGGAATGAAGAAGCCGACAAACTGGCAAACTTGAGACGAAAAAAGCCACCTGTAGCTATGGCAATCCCTGCCCAAGACACTGTGAGATTTGTTAATGAAAAAATCTGGAACACCTGGGAAAAACCTGGCAGCAGACAGAACACCACTTAAAACGAATCAAAGGAAGCGTCGTTAAATATACAGATAGGAAGAATGCATCTGATCAACGAGTCTTAACTAGGCTCCGCATTGGGCATATCCGTCTCACACATTCCTACACACCAAAAATTCTCTTTATGGTTCAGCAAAGTACATTGCTGAAAGTGTATCAGCAAATCCCTTGTTTACTGAAACACAGTATTTATTTCAAAAGTTTACTGTAATTCAGTTCTACAATTTACTGAATTTCGTTCAGTAATTTTATTTTTGCTGGAAACCAGTATTTCATTGATAAATTTACTGAAAATCAGTAATCGATTCAGTGATTCGCAAAAATACAGAAAATCTATTTGCTGAACAGAAAACAGTAAATGAAGGTTTGCTGGAATCCAGCGAAAGTATTGATATGTCAAAATATTTTACGTCAAGCTGTCATTAGTAAAACGCGCCGAATCGCTGTGCAGCTGGTACGGGATCATCTCTAAGCTCCTGATAGCGGATATTGGATCATAGCTAAGTCACTGTTGGGCTAGATGAACTTAAAGGTTGAAATGATAATCATACATCTCTAGTTCAACAGTAATTTGGCTATGATCCGATGGGCGGATGGAAGCTGGTGCCTGAGGGAAACATGGTTCCCTTGAACTAACTGGTTAACCAGTAAATTGATTTATGCTTTGCTGAATGTACAGCAAATTGTCATAGCTGACAATCAGCAATTTGTATTTTGTTTTACTGAACATGCAGCAAACGATCTGTCATTTTTATGCAATTGAGCATTGCTGAATAATCAGCTAATTTCATTTTGCTGAACAGATTGCTGGAAACACAGCACATCGAAAATCAGCAAAATTTTGCTGGTTTCCAGCAATGAAAATTTGGTGTGTATATAATAGATCACAATTAACCTCCAACGTGCAATACTTGCGGTGTACTTCTCACCGTTGCACATATTTTAGAAGAATGTAACAAATACGCTGATTGTCGGGAAAAGCACCTTAACGTAGGCGATAATATCGAAAAGATCTTATCTTATAACGAAGAGAAAGAGACCAGAGTAATCAATTTTTTAAAAGAAACTGAATTGTACAACCAAATATAACTATGTATTTCTTCAACTGATAGACGCGAATGCCATGTCAGTGGTAAAGCGTCTCAAATAAATTATAATAATAATAATAATAAGAGTTATTATTCACGAGTGGTGTGTCTGCTATTTTGATCGGTACAAATATTTGAAAAGGGCGTAAGTTCTTTAAAAAGAACTTTTAAAACTTGATAACTATTTTTGAAAATCACTTAGCGTTTTCGAGAATTTATAACAAAAAGTGCGCCTTTGAAAGATCTATAAGCTGTTTGAAGATCGCGTATTGATAAAATCAAAAAAAAAAACTAACATTGAAAAGTACAGTGAATACAAAGTAGTTCGTTGAGAGTTGAAGATTTTTATTTAATTTGTAGGACTTTGAAGGGGCGCACGCTACTAAACACTTAGTTTACAACTAACTAGAAAGTTGACTTTACTCATTCATTACTACTTTTCGTCGTAGCTATATCATTCCCACTACTGTGGGCATTCATCAAATGACATTTCAAGCTTCGCGTCGAACTGTAAGATTTGTCACAGTTGCAACATTTATATGGTCGTTCGCCGGTGTGCATGCGCGTGTGCACTAACAATCTCGTGGCGGTAATAAATCCTTTCCCGCAGATGCTACACTGGTGGGGCCGACTATTTTTGTGCACTGCCATGTGATATTTCAGGCTGCATTTCGCTGCAAATCGTTTACCACAAATGTCGCAACCGAATGGATCCTCTTTAGTATGCGTTCGTAAATGTCTCTTCAAAGAAGAGTTGCTAGCGCAACTTAAGTCGCAAATCTCGCACTTGTAAGGCTCTTCGCCGCGATGAAACCTCGTGTGAATTTCGAGGGTGTTTGCGGACGAAAGGATTTTCCCACATACTTCGCATTTGAAGCGTTGATTGCCAGCATGCATTCGCATATGAATCTTGAGGTAACTTTTTTGGTAACTTTCCCCGCAAATTTCACATTTGTAAGCTTGCTTATCGGAATGTACGGGCTTATGTGCGCATAGTGATTTATAGTTAAGGAATGTTTTCGAGCACTTGTTACACGTGAAAGGTTTTTTGTGCCCCTTCAGATGCACGTTTCGATTGTACCGAGTCGTGAACGCTTTCCCACAAATCTCACATATGATCTTTCGTTCGGTCGGCTCATCAAAGTGAATCTGCGCGTGCTGCTTCAGTTGACATGGATAAAGAAAGCGTTTTCCGCAGACATCACATTCAACATTCTTCTCGTGCTTTTTTAGGTGCCGCGTCAAAATCTCCTCTTCCTTGAACTTTTTGTTGCAGATGTCGCAGCCAAAAGATCCATCATTATCCGAATGAGTGAGCTTGTGCTCAATAAGTGAACTCCGGTAGGGGAACTTCTTTCCACATTCATTACAGTCGAGAGACTTCTTGCCGGAGTGATGATTAGCTTTCTGCTGCACGCCACTGATCTTGCAATCGTACGGTTTGTTCTCATCAATCGAAAGGTCCGGGTGGATGTTATTCGGTTGATCGACCGGCTCATTTAAGCTGCAAAAGATTTTTGTTCTACATTTTTGTTTACTGTATGTGACTCCTCTATTAACTCACCGTGTTTCTTCGACTTTAATGAAACTCTCCTCTTCGCAGCTTTTGGAATCTTCGTTTATTTGGGAAATATTCATTTTGTTTTTCACTGTAAACCAGGTAAAATGAAAAAAATAGAACTGCACTGTTTTCAAACTGGTGAAACTGTCATCGTTGTTGTTATATTTTTTGTTTTTATGGCTAGAGGAGCTTGTGGAACCAATGATTACCCTCTGGAAATTTGCTTCAACGTGCTTCATGGTGTTAATCTCGCTATTTTGATGAATTTCATTATTTCCTTCACCCTTGATTGTTCGAAGTTTTCTGTCAGTTCTGTCCGGTTTCGGTGTGTTTATTAACCGAAATAATGTTGCATAGACCACAGACTTTACTACCAAAACGGTGGTTTTCAATACCATGGCTTGTAAGAAAAGTTTCCTACGATCCAGAAAAGTTTCCTACCAGTATTTAATGTCTGAAGCAGGGTAGCCACATTTAAATCTGTGTTTTCCCTTGAAAAAATCTGAGCATCTGTATCTGGAACAAAAATATCTGTAAAAAAATCTGTATTGTTTAAACATAAAGAACTTTGTATTTTTTAAGTTTTTTATGGTGTGCGAGGAGTTGAAAATATGTTCAATTTGCTTAATATTTAATGAAATAAAATTTGGTTTGTTTTCAAAAATTAATGTCAATTTCGAAAAATCTGTACTTTTCGACGAAAATCTGTATATCTGTATATACAGATTCTGTACCGTTACTTCGGCCAAAAATCTGTAAAATACAGATTAATTTGTACATGTGGCATCCCTGGTCTGAAATATATCGTGCCGTAACAACATGATGACTAACATTGTTGGACTCGTTATTTCTCGTTTGATCAGTTGATTCGCGGATTCGCTTGCTCAACATGCTCTCGAAAATCTCGTTCGATGTTTGGTTCACGTTTTTCTCTTGTAGCTGGTTTAGCAAGTACCATAGGGTTCTTCCATACAGGGGCGATCCATATAACAGATAATTCCCGTAGAAAGCCTTGTGGATTGATCATTACTTTGAGGGTTGGCACCTTTTTTGATGCTTTCAATCATTTTTAGCATGTTTTGATGATCCACTACACTAAAGTCGCTTTTTACGCGGGGGATACGTGCCACGTAAAAAAAACCGTGTAAATTCCGGAATCCGCGTAAAAAAAAAACAACGTTAATTCAGCATTCCGAGTTAAAGGAAACCGAAATCCGCGCAAAAAAGAAATACCGCGTAAATTCCGGAATCCGCGTAACAAAACCGCGTAAATTCCGGAATCCGCGTAAAAAGCGACCTTAAGTATTTTAAGTTTAGCAGTTCTAATGTGGGTTCCCAAGCTAAGGTTTTCGTTAACGTAAATTCCCTAATATTTGGTATATCTTATGGTTTCTATGTGTCTCCTATTTTCAATTGTTAGTCGACATCAGCGGTTGAAAATAACATCGCTTTTGTTTTCGATAATAAAATTTATTGACTGCTCTCTTAATAAAAGATTGCTATGTTGGACACAGCTGGGTCGCAGCTTACTGATTTCCAATACTCCGTCTTAAGCTGTTGACTTCGGTTGAGTAAGCCCATTGTTGCTCGTCTTGACGTAGTTCGGCAAAATAATTGTCCGATCCAGTGCATCACGTATAAACTAGTGCCGGACAGGGCTCTACATTTTCGAAACAAAACAATGATACTGATATACTTACTTTGTAATTCGTTGCATTTTGAAGATTTTTATTTAATTTGTAGGAACTTTGAAAGGGCGCAACTAAACACTTAGTTTACAACTAACTAGAAAGTTAACTTTATTCATTCATTACATCTTTTCGTCATAGCGTAGCTATATTATTCCCATTACTGTGGGCATTCATCAAATGATATTTCAAGCTTCGTGTCGCTCTGTAAGATTTGTCACAGTTGCAACATTTATATGGTCGTTCGCCGGTATGCATGCGCGTGTGCGCCAACAATTGCGAGCCAATAATAAATCCTTTCCCGCAGATGCCACACTGGTGGGGTCGACTATTTTTGTGCACTGCCATGTGATACTTCAGGCTGCATTTCACTGAAAATCGTTTACCACAAATGTCGCAACCGAATGGATCCTCTTTAGTATGCGTCCGTAAATGTCTCTTCAAAGAAGAGTTGCTAGCGCAACTTTTGTCGCAAATCTCGCACTTGTGAGGCTCTTCGCCGCGATGAATTCTCGTGTGAATTTCGAGGGTGCTTGTGGACGAAAAGATTCTCCCACACACTTCGCATTTGAAGCGCTGATTGCCAGTATGTATTCTCATATGATCCTTGAGGACTCTTACCGAGTAACTTTTACCACAAATTTCACATTTGTTAGCTTGTTTATCGGAATGTACGGTCTTATGTTCGCATAGCGATCTATAGTAAACGAATGTTTTCGGGCACTTGTTACATGCGAAAGGTTTTTTGTGCCCTTCCAGGTGCACGTTCAGATTGAACCGAGTCGTGAACGCTTCCTCACAAATCTCACATATGATTTTTCGTTCGGTCGGCTTACCAGGGTGAATCTGCGCGTGCTGTTTCAGTAGACATGGATAGAGGAAACCTTTTCCGCAAACATTACATTTATAATTCCTCTCGTGCTTTTTTAGGTGCTGCGTCAAAATCTCCTCTTCGTTGAACCTTTTGTTGCAGATCTCGCAGCTGAAAGATCCATCATCATCCGAATGAGTGAGCTTGTGCTGAATAAGTGAACTCCGATAGGGAAACTTTTTTCCACATTCATTACAGCCGAAAGACTTCTTGCCGGAGTGCGTACGCAAGTGCCGTTCAATATTATTAGCTTTCAGCTGTATGCCACAGATCTTGCAATCGTACGGTACGTTCTCATCAATTGAATGGTCTGGGTGGATGTTATTCGGTTGATCGATCGGCTCATTTAAGCTGCAAAAGTTTTTTGTTCTACATTTTTGTTAACTGTATATGACTCCTCTATTAACTCACCGTATTTCTTCGACTCTAATGAAACTCTCCTCTTCGCAGCCTTTGGAATTTTTGTTTATTTGGGGAATATTCATTTTGTTATTCACTGTGAACCAGATACAGTAAAAAAATTAGAACTGCACTGTTTTCAAACAAACTGGCGAAATTGTCATCGTTGTTGTTGTATTTGAAGTTTTTATGGCTAGAGGAGCTTGTGCCGCCAATGATTACCTCCTGGAAATTTGCTTCAACGTGATTCACGGTGTTAGTCTCGCTATTTCGATGAATTTGATTCTTTCCTTCATCTTTGATTCTTCGAAGTTTTCTATCATTTCCGTCTTGTTTCGGTATGATTCCCAATAGAAATAATGTTGCATAGATCACAGACTTCACTATCCTTGATTTTTAGTTTGGCCAGCCAAAAACTTAAGTAGTCATGTCCGTAACTGATTCTATTTAAAAGTCGTACTTCTTCTCGGTTCAAAGTTGCCTTTCAATAACATGGCTTGTGAGGAAAGTTTTATACCAATATTTACAATAAGAGCTAATTGTTGGTACCGTAGAACGGGGCGAATAGAAACAGTCTGCGATATATCTTGCAGTGTACAAAAAATACTATAATGTATAGAATGAATATAAAAGTTTTAAAACATGGGTCTTGCCTCCCTTTATTAAGGGTGTAACGTCCATTTTGATACAATAAGTAATTCATTGTTTTATTGAAAAAAATGTTGCATGTTTCTATTCACCCCGCAATGGGGCGAATAGAAACACTCGCCAATAAAATACGTTTTCCTTGTTCTGATAGAAAATTCTAGTTTTAATTCGAAGAAAACAGAACAATTGCATCATATTTATTGATATGAGAGGCAAGAAAACGATATAAAATATCAAAATAGTGGAAATGTTCGGTTAATTACTTCATGTTTGTTATCTTATGAATGAATATGTTCTATTAGAGTCCTTATTAGGAACAGAAGGACTCGGGTTGGGTCAAGCATTTCCACTGGTCTGGCATCTTCCGGTGTTTCATCTAGGACACGACATCCGGGAACATTTTGTCTTGGTGGAACTGAAACCTTGATGCATATCTCTTAGGTTAGGCCATGTCGAGCATCATGCAGCAGATAAATCAGACTTTCATCACGTTTCTTGAAACTAGCGTGGTTGTCTACTGGATTGAAGTCTAAAGGTAACATCCGATTTATCCGAGTAGTTGATTCTATATTTCGTAACCGCTTTACAGAAAAAAACAGTTTTTTTACGTTTTTGGACTTTTTTGTTGGTAAGTCTGGGGGGGCTGAAAATGCACAAAACATGTTCCACATCATTTTACTTATAAAACATTATAGCATTTCTCAAATCTACATGTTTTGGTACAAAAATAGCCGCTACGGCGTTGTTTCTATTCGCCCCGTTATTCTGAGAAGAGATTCTGAGAACCGCGAGTTTTCCAAACATAGGTAACGTGGTGATGAATACCTTACGGAAATTCCCTCATTCAGCGTAAAAACTTGAAATGCTTAACTACCGACCCAGTATATCACACGAACAAGTTCTAAGTGTAGCAGAATGGCTTCCACAGACAAAGTTTTTTGGTACTCGGTAACGTTCAGAATTTGAACCCCCATTTTGCATTTTTTTAAGCAAACCGACAGTAGTGCTGCTAACCCAAAAATGGGTTTGCAGGACTTGTTTACTATTGAACTATCTAAGAAAATATTTTTTGCATGGTTTTTAAATGTAATCGAAGACCTCAAATCGCATTTTTCAAGTTCGGAAGTTTTGTTTCTATTCGCCCCACTGTTTCTATTCGCCCCGTTTTACGGTACCACTCGTTTGTCTTTTCTTCTAGCTGTTTCTTCAATGTCTGACGTATACCGTGCCATACCAATCTGTTGATTGACATTGTTGGGCTCGTTATTTCTTGTTTTGCCAGTTGATCCGCGGATTCGCTTGCTCAACATGCTCTCGGAAATCTCGTTCGATATTTGGTTCACGTTTTCCTTTTGCACCTGGTTTAGCAAGTACCACATATGTGCTGCCAGTTTTGGTATTTGTTCGATCATATCTTCTCCTATCAGGTCCTTTCTCTTTAAATGCTGAGCTATTCTTTCCATTGTGTGATGTTCTTTGACGATCCACTATTCTAAGTCCAGCAGTTCTAATGTGGGTTCTCATTTTTGTCCTAAATATTTGTAATATCTAACGGTTTCTATTACCGTGTCTCCTATTTTTAGTTGTGAGTCGACATCAGCGGTTGAAAATAACATCGCTTTTGTTTTCGATAGTAAAATTTAGTTCCTTTGTTAACAGGAGATTGCTATGTTGGACACAGCTGGATCGCAGCCCACTAATTCCCAATACTCCTTTCAAGCCCATTGTTGCTCGATTGCGTTCGAGCTTGACGCGTTGAAATGCTTTTGTTAAATCATCTGCTACTTGCTTATCAGTGCCGGATATCGATGTGCTTCTTTCGTGGTGTATATTTGCTGTTTCTTGCAATGCAGTTCGTGCTCTGGTTGTCACATCTCAATTCGATTGGGTCATCTTGACCAAACTGCGACACCAGTCATCGCCACCATGACGCCTCTTGTACCGCAGCAGACAGAGCCATGCACTCCGCTTAGCAGGTTGATAGTGACACGGTGGTTTGACGCCTACAGGTCCGAAATACCACAGAGAACAGACGTTCATCTTCTTTTCAAAAGATGTGTAAAAACTTGCAACCATCATTTACCACTAAGTGGTAATGCTTCCGCTATGTGGCGCTTTTGTCACTTACAAACCAAGCACTGATATCGATAAAATATCGATACAGCAATATTTATGCAGTGTAACTGGGGCAACACAAGACAGATGTCGTTAGTGTATTAACGTATTTTGATTCAAATTTTTACACACGATTTTCAAATTTCTTCATATGAACATGAATGTCTATTCTCTGTGGAAATACTGCTCCGCCTTGCATGACAAACACGTATCCACTCGTAGATCGTCTGTCGTCGAGATTGAATGCCTAATTCGCATCGGTACAAACTATAAGCTTTAAATCACCCATCACAGAATACCACAACATCATATTCGATGTACCTTAAAGGTACTGGAAAATATGCTTGACGGCTTCCCAGTGTGTCAGTCCACGATTCGTGATTAATCGACTCATTAGATTCACGGCAAAAAGTACATCAAACACCCGACAGCCTCCTGGTATGGAATAACTTTCATTTGTTCAACCTCTTCCGGGGTCTTCGGTGCTAATTCTTTCGTGAGCTTTTCTGCGGCGTTCAATGGAGTAGTTACAGCCTTCGCATTTGATTAGATAAGTCCCATCTTTTCCAGCGCGGCCTCCAGCTTGGCGTTCCAAACCCTGCTGGATTGTGTTTAGGTTCCGAGTGTGGATGTGCAAGCGAAGATCCTACACACGTCCGACTAGCAGAACGAAATGCCCAAAAATGAATGATGTACAATGAGTGTAGTATTATGTTGCCCAATTTTTCGATTACAGAGTCTTACATAAATGTTCGTTTCCCTAACCCACTTATTCATATTACTCACGGTACCATGACTACCGGTCTCCGAGCAAAGCTGCGCACCAAACTGGCCACGATTTTCGCGAACTAATCCTGGTTCCACCGACGATCCGCGAGTCCAAGGGGTGCTGATTGCGTTCTCTGTGCGCTTTCCGAATTGGTTAGTTGGTGATTTAGTTGGTTGGTGATTGGAGCCACGAGATCCGCCTTTTCGCTATCTGTTCGTGTCAAATAGCTGGATGATTGCGCCGGTGATCAAATCACATAGAAGATTGCTTACCACTCGTACGAACAGTGATGTTTTCGCGAAGTTTGCACGAGCGACAGATATCATCAGATTAATCACCTTCTTTTCCCCGGCTTGATCCAAGCGTCGCACGAGTTTTTCTCACTGTTTGCCACTGACGCAGAACGCACATTCTCCTGGGATGGTCTGCTGGCAACTCCACTTGCTGAATGTAAGGCTCTTTTGCTAATCCTGTCTGGCTGGCTTTTTTTGTGTGCGTGCTCTCGCACGGCGGAAGGCGAGCGGCAATTTAATTTGGTTTTATATGTAAGCTAGTACCCATGCGGCGTAATTGGGTGTTACGACTTAGCGTCACTTGGTGGGTTGCACGTTCGGTCAATACTACTCATATCTAATTATATTTCAAATGATAACTTTGTCATGACGAGCTGATAATCAAAGCTACAACACAAATGTAAAAATTGTTTGAGTCCATTGTTTAAGCGATACACAAGCGGGCATGCTTCGAGTTTCACAAAACATGGTGGTTGCTCCATGAAAATTCCCTCGCCAGATCTCCCTGAAGAAACGCAGTAATCGCATCCATCTGATCCACTAGCAAGTTGTATTCGGCCGTTAACGCAAACAGTGAATTGTAACGAACCACAGGCGAGTAGGTCTCGTCGTAGTCCACCTCCTTTCGCTGAGTTACTAAGCGGGCTTTATATCGATCCACGTTTCCACTTGCGTCTCAGAGCGTCGTATTCCTCTTTTATAGCCATCTTCCAGCGTTCGGAGTCGTCTCGCGACAATGCTTGCTGGTGCATCACAAGATCATCCTCGCTCCTCCTGGCCACGGCTTGACTAGTGGATTCCGCAGTACCGCTGAATGACCCTGGTTGTCGGTACTCTGGTTGGCTCGCCATCATTTGGATGGTTTTAAAACGAATGGATTGTGTGGGGGATTGATATGCGGCAGACCTTTGCCCGGTACATGGAAACTGCCGGGTAGTTTGTGCTCATGACCGCTGGGCCTTAACACCCGTGAACTAGGTGGATATGAAGATTGTCGCGGTGGGAGCACAGGAGTTACTTCAATCACAGAATCATCGCTAGTAGCTTTATTTACAACAGTAGTCGCATAGTCCGTGAAAAATTCACCCTCTTCAACTTCGGATGACAGTCAAACGACGCCCTCGAAATCTAGCTGGATCAGCGTACGACTTTGTTGGATTCCTTGCACTGCTTGAACCGGACTCGGCCCTGTTGCGTTGTGAAAATCCACCCCCGACTCTTGAAAATGTACCCTGACTTTGGATCGTACAGCCTGTACACTTTCGTGTCTTCGTCGAATCCAGTCAGCACACATTCATGGGATTGAGCGTCCCACTTCCTTCGCTTCTGCTTCGGGATGTACACCATGCCTTTAGTTCCGAACACTCGGACATGTGAATAATTCGGCTTCTATCCGCACCAGGGTCCTTCTGGAGTGATATCGTGATTGTGTGTTGGCGAACGGTTTAGCAAGTAGACAGTCGTCGAAACAGCTTTCGTACAGAACGATTTTGGTAGTTCTGTTTCGAATAATATGCAGCGAGCACGCTCTACGATAGATCGGTTGGCTCGCGCTGCCTTTCCATTCTGCTCCGGAGTGTAGTCGTTCGTCGTTTGATGCCGTGTGCCACGGGCTTCAAGTAACCCTGGAAACCGTGGTTGACGTATTCCTTTCCGTAATCGGTCCTCAGCATCTTGAGTTTCAAGCCAGATTGTCGTTCCGCCATTGCATGAAAATCCTTGAATGCTTTCAAGACTTTTGACTTCGATTTCGTTTTTAGGAAATACGACATCGTTTGGGCATCAAATGGTGAGCTGTACCAAGCTAACGACACTCGGAAGTTCTACGAGAAGCTGAACAGCTCCCGCAAAGGCTTTGTGCCGCAAGCCGATATGTGCAGGAGCTTGGACGGCAACCACCTTACAAACGAGTGTGAGTTGATCGAAAGGTGGAGGCAGCACTTCGACGAGCATCTAAACGGCGATGCAGTAGTGCGCGAGGACGGTATGACAATTGATCTTGGTGCCCGAGCAAAAGACATCAGAATTCCAGCCCCCGATCTTCTGGAGGTGGAGGAGGAGATTGGTCGGCTGAAAAACAATAAAGCTGCTGGAGTGGACCAGCTTCCCAGCGAGCTATTGAAATACGGTGAAGAAACACTGGCTAGAGCCGTGCACTGGGTCATTGTCAAGGTTTGGGAGGAAGAACGAGTACCGGAGGAGTGGATGGAGGGTATTTTGTGTCCCATCTACAAAAAGGGCGACAAACTGGAGTGCTGCAATTACCGGGCAATCACTCTGTTGAATGCCGCCTACAAGATACTCTCCCAAATACTTTGCCGTCGACTATCACCATTTGCGAAGCAGTTCGCACATCATTTGTTCATCGATTTTAAATCGGCGTACGACACAATCGATCGGGACAAGCTATGGCAAATAATGCACGACTACGGATTTCCGGACAAACTGACGCGGTTGGTCAAAGCGACGATGGATCGAGTGATGTGTGTAGTTCGAGTTTCGGGGGCACTCTCGAGCCCCTTCGAAACCCGAAGAGGTCTAAGGCAAGGTGATGGTCTCTCGTGGCTACTGTTTAACATTGCCCTGGAAGGTGTCATTAGAAGAGCGGGGATTAACACAAATGGCACGATATTCCAACAGTCGGTTCAACTGTTTGGTTTCGCCAACGATATTGACATTGTGGCTCGGACCTTTGCACAATGGTCGGAAAATTGAAATTTCCGGCCAAAATTCATTTTTTGTGCCAAATTGTTGGTTTTCCACTGCAGATGATTGACATATAAAAAAAGTGTTGTACTGACAAGGGGCTGTCTGTAAACCACGTAAACTGAGGCAAATGTCTTGTGTTTTCGAATAAACGTAAATAACTCGTTAGTGGAACGAGTTAACCGATTACTGTTTTCAGCAAAGATCACATAATAGTAAAACGCTTCTTATGGCTTTGAGAGTTAGTTCGCGATTTGTCCGCAGAGATGGCGCACGAATCTAACTTTTGATAGGATCATCCAAGAGATATGGTTTCTTCAGCAAAGTTGTAAATCTATTCAATTCAAACAAAACTACCGAAGACGAAACGATTCAGCAAATCTCGATTTGGCTCTATGTTGATACAGTTTTCTATCGTATTGTTTGTAAAAAAACTGTTTTAAAACGGTGCTTGATCAATTCAATGCAATCATTCATAACATTTTCTGTTCAAGGTTGTATGAACAAACTCACTAAATCGATATTATTAACTTCCTCGTATGACCTCGTATGATCCTTGCTATGACATATGTTGATAAGTCAACATAAAACTCCAAAAAATTACGTAAAAAATATAAAATTTTAAATTATCTTTTTCTACAAAAACGTAAATTTTACTCAAATTATTAACATATGTTTTAAACAACCTATTTTCTAATAAACCAATTATTCTAATAATTTCACGTTTTTTTAGTGTGTTTTGAACCAAATTGCAATAATATACAAAAAAACTTTGTTGATAAATCATCCAAAAATTCAAAAATTGCAAAAAAATGGAAAATTTTTAATCATCTTTTTCTACAAAAACGCAAATTTTCCGCAAACTTTTAATACATATTCTTGAAGGGCACAAGTAGGGCTCTCAGACACACTATCAGGTGCTGTGCTTACACGTGCTTACATTTAATGTTTTTGATGGTCAAAATTAGGAAAGTTACGCATATTTTCAATGTGGCCTGCGACTGACTCTGTAGGGTTGAAATCCATTACCCATCCTGTTTTAGGAAATTAATTTAATAAGCTTCCAATCATATGTGAACATACCATGATAGCTTTAGTAGGTTTCTATATATTCCAAAATATTCAGAAAAACTATTTTTCTCCGTTTCTGAAATAGGTAACTTTGAAGGCATTTTTCAACATGAACCGTTTTTTGTATCAAGATTTCATTCAAAAATTATGAAAATATAGATAAAATACTACAAAATCCTGTGCTCAAAACATCCTGAATATGAAATTCGCATGAATATGAAATTGGCCACTCTTTTATATAGGGACCGTCTTATGTGCTTTGTGAAGATGGCGGATACGTACATCGGACTAAAGGCTGAAGCCAAACGGATTGGACTGGTCATCAATGCATCGAAGACGAAGTACATGAAAGGAAGGCCTCCTCCCTCCTCGAGTTCAAATTGGTGGTGATGAAATCGAGGTGGTCGATGAGTTCGTGTACCTGGGCTCACTGATAACTGCCGACAACAACCAGCAGAGAAATTCAACGGCGCATTAAGGCAGGAAATCGTGCATACTTTGGTCTCCGGAGGACGCTCCGATCGAGTAGAATTCGTCGCCGCACCAAGTTAATCATCTACAAGACGCTGATCAGACCGGTAGTCCTCTACGGGCATGAGACATGGACTATGCTTGTGGAGGACCGACGCGCCCTTGCGATTTTCGAGCGGAAGGTGTTGCGTACCATTTTCGGTGGACTGCAGATGAAAAACAGAGTGTTGAGAAGGCGAATGAACCACGAACTGCAGGAGCCGCTTGGGGCGCCATCTATAGTCCACACCGCTAAGATAGGCAGGTTACGGTGGGCTGGGCATGTTGTGAGGATGTCAGACGACAGCCCGGTAAAGATGGTTCTAGAAACCAATCCGTCAGGGACGAGACGGAGAGGTGCACAGCGGGCAAGGTGGATCGATCAGGTGGAAGACGACCTGCGGACTATATGAATATACGGCAGCGGCGGATTTTTTTCGAGCGGAGCGTTCTCCGGAGTCACCAGTGAGCCCAGGTAGACGAACTCGTCTACCACCTCGATTTCATCACCGCTAATATAAATTCATAGTCGGAGGTTGATACTGCCTTCTCTGGAACCTCTTCCTCATGTCACCAGACCGGTAGGTACAGTACATATTAAGCATTGAAGAATAAACTTTTGATTTACAAATAATTGCAAGAGTTTGTAAATCAATAGTTCATTTTCTTAACAAAGTTGAGTTAAGAATTTCTGGTAATCAGAGAATATAACCATAGAAAAAAAACTCCATTTATTTTGATGACGTGATTATTGTATGATAAGAAGACACTAGCCTTATAGAAAAAATTGATCATTTAATTTGTAGAAGTATTGGGTGAAATTTTACACTTTGACAAGTGGAAAGAAAAAATGTCTAAGCTTTTCTGCAATCGGCTGCATGTGACACTAAAGCACGAGGTACACATGCTCAAGAAATCTATCAGATATCGAATTCTGCTAGTCAACGTGCAGAGTTCAATTAGTTAAGCAATTTAAAAAAAATTAATCACAAAAATTGGAGAATTAAAAATTAACAGTTTCGTGATAAAACCCCTATGTCAAACACTGTTGAATACTTTTCCGAGGTCTGGAAGAGCAGCTCCAGTAGAATAATCTCATATTTGTTAGTCTATCAAATTGTATGCTGTAATCATATGACTACTGAATTGATAGCAAGTTTCTACATCGACGCACTTACTGGCGTTAAAATAAATCAAATTCAGAAGGCCTTCAAGGCGTCATTCCGATTCTTGGAATTCTGATGTAGGGGAGTTTTTGAATGTTTTTCAAGTTTTTCGCAGCTTTTCTAGCAATCTTCGGATACTGCATGATCTCGGGTCCAGAAATAGCAGTACAATTAGGGAGTATTTTTTAATTTTTAAATTGCGTAAGACAACAAATTGGAGTTGTCGTTTTTGGAAATATCAAGATTTTTTTTTTTTAAAGGTTAACTGGCCGAAAATAAGCTCCTATATTCACGATTTTAATTATGAACAAAACTGTAATTTTTAACAATTACACTAATATAATATATATGTATTTTTATAGAAAAACTTACCGAGCATCAAAATTTCAGGTCTTTTGCTTAAACACGTGCTGTTTTCTGTTTTTTTAACGAATTTTAAATTTTCTTTCGTCGTTACACCATTCACCGCTACTTGACTGTACTAAAAATTTTACCACTTGCTTTGCAGGCTTTGCATGCTCACAAAAACTGACAGCATTGTTTTTGTTTACATCTAACCTCACCCGACGGAGACCGGCGACACTTCCGGTTCCGCCATTGGCAGAGGAAGTTTGCTTTTCACATCGGATTTTTATTGGAAACATTTAAAGTACAAAACTTATTTAAAAACGCTACATTTCTTTATTTAAAATATAACTAATAAACACCAAAAGAAATCAAGGTGAAGGATCTAAAAAACTAAAGTTCAATCCAGTCATAGAGACGCTTTTATTATTTTGCCGAGCCACCATCTTGCTATGGTAAAAATTACACGTGATGGAGACGGATGACGAGATAATAAATTTAGTACCACCGCCAACCACATCAAAAATAAATACGATAAATGGATTAGGAGATACTGAACAAGGCACAAACACATAAAAAATGACACAGATAACAAAAGATCAGGAAAAATCAATTTTAAATATAACTACGGAGAAACCAAAACAAGACTACTTGTACACGGAAAAAGATGGCGGCCCTTTCCGCGTTTACATTGAACTAGATATCCAGGACCGACAAAAGAGCATCAACAAAATATCAGTTGGACGAATGATGCGAAAAATCCACGGAGTCGACAACAATGTAACGGACATAAAAACGCAGGTAAAAGAAAGGTATTAGTATACTTAACCAACTTCTTAGCAGCAAACAGGCTGGTGCAAAACAGAATCGTTAAGAGTTATGGGTACAAAGCGTACATACCAAAACACTTGGTGACTGTGTCAGGAGTCATTTTGGGAATTCCTGAAGACATTTCTACAGCTGAACTTCTACAAGACATGCGCAGTTCCGTACCAATCATAGAAGTTTACCGCCTTACACGATACATAAAGGAAATAAATAAAAAAGAGCCGACTCACCGTGTTAGTGTTACCTTCAGGTCAAACATACTGCCAGAAACTGTGAAAATCTACAACTGTTCATTAAAAGTCGAACCTTTCAAACGAAAAGCAGTACTATGCCTCAAATGCTTGCGATTCAATCACAAAGCAGATGACTGTCGAAGTGCTAGACGATGCCAGACATGCGGAGAAACACATCAAACGGCAGAGGAATTCACCCGATGCGAAAAACCACGTCGATGTATATATTGCAGAAACGCAGATCATGGCACGACTGACGAACAATGTCCTGAATGGCAAAGACAGAAAAACATAAAAGCGCTTATGGCCAAAAAAAGCTATTACTTTCTTTGAAGCTAAAGCACATTTTCCCGTGAACACATTTAACCGCTACAATGCTCTTGTGAACTTCACAGACGAACCTACGGTAGAGGAAAGTTACGCGCATATAGCAGCAAAAAATTCCTTCAAGAGAGCAACCGACCGCAGAAGACAGTCAGAAACTGAAAAACAAGAAACAACACACCACGAAGAAAACAGAAAAAGGGTGAGAAATGAATCACCAAAAGCTACGCAAAACGACATTCACGCCCCCGGACTCAATAATACTGAAAAGGTCAACGACCAAGAGCGTTGGAAGAAGAAGTTAGAAGAAGCTAAACTACAGCAAAATGAAACCAGTCAGTCGACGATAAATCAAGTAATTCAAGAAGCACTAATGAAATACTACACTGCCATAGTAGCAGATGTTACTTTAAAAGGAAAAGCTCGCTCCAATTTGATAGAAATTAGTAAAAAATTTGTTAGTTTTGACGTAATACACAAAAATTAGTCTCTCTTATATTTTTAAAGAAATAGATATAAAAATTATTCAATGTAATGTTCAAAGCGTCACCAAACACAAACAAGAGCTACAAAGAACTCTCATGAGTGGATCGTATACAGCAGCAATAATATCAGAAACATGAACCAAAGAGGAGAACGAAAACACCAAAATATACAATATTAGCGGATATCACATGATCGCTAATTCTCGAAGCGACGGAAAAGGAGGAGCAGCAATTTATGTACAGAACAAACACGGATATCAACGAATACCCGTGAACACCACATGCGAGGGCATACAATGTACGGCAATAAGCGTGCCCACGTTGAAGTTAGTAATAGTGGCTGCTTATTTTGCCCCATCGATTTCTCAAAGAGAATTCCAGCAGGACTTGGCAAATATAATAACAACATTAGCGAGGTATCCTAGAGTTGTCATTGGAGGAGATTTTAATTGCCACCACACGGCGTGGGGAAACATAAAAACTCTACCTAAAGGGGCAGCAGCTATGCAAGAAATCAACACTTCCGATTTTATCCTCATGAACGATGGCAGCCCTACCTTCAAACCCCAACAACTCGATAAAAGAGCCACAGCAATAGACTTGACCCTCGTTTCCAGTAACTTGGCACTGGACACAACTTGGGCAGTGCTAGAACAATCGGTCGGTAGTCATCATCTATTAATAGAAATAAGTCTAAAGGAAACTCTCCCCCCCCCCCCCCCCCCGACAAAAATATGTGTACAATGGAACACGGATAAAATCGGAGATCTAGAAAATAGACAGCTCCGAAGTAAACAGCATTCAAGACATCACCAGAGACAAATATCTTAGCATAACAATTCGCCCTGACGGAATTAAATCATCTTCTTCACACACATTGAACTGCCCGTATGCGAATTTTGGGGAAAAATATTAAAATGTTTGCTATCTCATTCACTCTTGAAGAAATTCCTATCTTCTGCACTCACAGAGTAAACAAATTGAAGGTGGCAGCAGCGTAACTCCGTCAGAGCGAATATAGTTCACTCTCGAATTTCCCATATATTTCCGTGAAGACAGACAGGGAACACCCCCTCTTGTGGTGAAAAAGGTAACTAAACTCATTGCACAGTGGTACAGTAAGGCAATTTAGGCGGACATGAGCTTTTCGTTGCTATTTTGGTTTGCGGTTTAATGCCAAAGTTTTTGTAAAAAGTTGTTTCTTATACATAGTCCTCTATTTATGTTCAAATGAAAATTAGGGTGGTCCTAAAATCAACGAAATAAAAACAAACTAACTTGTTTTTATTTGCATAAATAATTGTAAACATTCTTTGGCAATCTTGTAGATCAACTAATTCAAAGTAACTTTGCAAAAAACTTTTTTGTAGACATTAAATTTGGTTTCCAAAAACAGTCTTCGCTCTATTTCTTCAATTCAAATTTAAAAACAAAGTTTTTTTCGGTAACTTTAATCAAAAATACGCCAATTTTGACGAATAAACATTGTCGATATATCGTACAGATGAAGAGTTTCCACTATTTCTATTTTAAAAATAGGCCCTTTTAAAAAATTGATGTCTCCGTTTAGGGCAAACATAAATAATATTTTTTGGTATCATTTGAAAGAACAAGTATTGTATAAATATTGTGAAGAAATACCGAAAGTTGCTTGAAATTAGTAAATACAAGAAACAGGTTCTTAAGAAAAAAATTTACTTCAAAACCACAAAATCGCATCGAAAAATTCATGTCAGCCTAATTTGCCTTACTGTACCACTGTGCATTGTTGTTGAATTTCTGTCAGCGTGTGACATTATCACACACGAAACTGAATTTACTCAATTTTAGATTTAGTTGACTCAATTTCATACTTTCACAGAAAAAAATATGTTGTAGATTTCGTGCGTATATTGTTTGTATGTGAAACTAACGCCATTCCGGGAGTTAAATATTGATAATATAATAGTTGTAGCTTATCGAGGCACGAAGAAGAAATATTCAAATAATCAGGCCACGACGTGTAAATGGTAAACTAATCCCAAGTTGCTATATACGTGGTTCCCTGTGTAACTTCACTAGCTCAGATCCATCATGGGAAGCAATTACGAAATTTGCGGCCGTCAAGCTCAAGCTCGAAAATCAGGCCACGAAGTGTACACTTAAATGAATATTTCGATTACCTCGTGGAAAAGGTAAAAGGTGAAACCGCACAATGGTTGTCAATAGTCGTATATGGTTGTTGTGCAACTTTCTGCTTAGATAACACTTGAATGTTCTATCAATTTACCAATTTAAGTATGGATACATATAATGTTGTAATTGGTTTAAAAGCTTTATTATATTATATATAAAAGATTTTCAACAAAACAAACATAATTAGTGATAACAACTGTTATGCAAAAACTATTATTTAATGTTTAGTTTTCTTCGTTTTGAAAGTATTTTTTGTTTTTTATTTTATCCCTCCGAATTTTTTGCTCTCGAGTTCTAATCTTCGTATTCATCACTTTCAGCTTTGCTTTAACCAGTACATTTATGTATTTACTAGTTGACCCGGCAAACTTCGTCCCGCCTATTTTTGTGTTTAATTTAATAATTTTCAACATTCCAAATTCATTGATTTCTTGCGATTTGTTTATATCGTTTGAAATTATTGGTTTTATCGGAATGACAACATCCTCGACTTTTGCCTTTAGTACATCACCTCTATTCCGAAAACACTCTTATTGGGTGGTATGCAGTTATTTTCGTTGTTTTCCAGAAACTGAAAGTGGTCATCTTCGAATTCAAGATGGTGTCCACATTATTTCGATTACGAAAATATTCATATGCAGTGGTATTCGGCTGTTTCCCAGAAGTTGCCATCTTACAGTTCAAAATGGTGTCTGAGGTCAATTTTTAGCTCCATGCATCATTCTGGTTAAAGAAACTCTCATATTGGGTGGTATTTGGTCCCTTTAGGCTATTTTCCAGAAACCGGAAGTCACCACCCTGGATTTTAAAATGGCATTTGGAGACAATTTCTGGTCCCTGAGCGTCATTCTGGTTTAAGGAACACGAATAATAGGTGTTATTTAGTCATTTTCAGCTGTTTTCCAGAAACCGGAAGTCACCATCTTAGAATTCAAAATGGTGTCTGTGGTCGATTCTAGCTACTGTGTATCATTCTGGTATCGAAGCATCTCATATTGGATAGAAATCGGCCGGTTGAAGAAATTACCATATTGGGTGGTATTTGGTAATTTTCGGCAGTTTCCCATTCACCGGAAGTCGTCATTTTACAATTCATAATGTTGTCTGAGGTCGATTTGTAGCTTCAGTGCATCATAACAATCACGGAAATACCCATAATGAGTGTTATTTGGTCTTCTGCCACTGTTGCTTAGGAACCGGAAGTCGCCATATTGGATTTCAAAACGGCATTTGGAGACAATTTCTGGCCTCTGAGCATCATTTTGGTTAAAGAAACACCCATATTTGGTTGTTTTTGGGTCATTTTCGGCAGTTTTCCAGTCACCAGAAGTCGCCAGTTTACAACTCAAAATGTTGTCTGAAGTCGATTTGTGGTTTCAGTGCATCATCACGATTTCGGAAATACCCATGTTGGGTGGTATTTGGTCATATCCGGCTGTTTCTCAGAAACCGGAAGTCGCCATCTAGGATTTCAAAATGGTATTCAGAGACAATTTCTGGCCTCTGAGCGTCATTCTAGTTAAATAAACGTCCATATTAGGTGGTATTTGGTCATTTTCGTTTCTTTTCCAATCACGAAGTCGCCATCTTACAATTCAAAATGTTGTCTGAGGTCGATTTGTGGCTTCAGTGCATCATAACAATCGCAGAAATACCCATATTTGGTCATTCGCCGCTGTTTTTCAGATACGGGAAGTCGCCATCTTGGATTTCAAACTGGCATTTGGAGACAATTTCTGGCCTCTGAGCGTAATTCTAGTTAAAAAAAACAACACCCATATTAGGTGGTATTTGGTCATTTTCGGCAGTTTTCCAGTCACCGGAAGTCGCCATTTTACAACTCAAAATATTGTCGGAGGTCGACAATCGTACAAACCGTGGAACACCACCCATGGATTGCCTCATACATAGGCGAACTTTATTTTTATAAAATATTCGGCCGAGTCCACTTCACAATAAAATGTGCATTTTTTCAGTGTACCCATTAGGGTAATATTATTGTCAAAAGTTACTCTTTTTCACATGTCGTGTAGAACAAAATCAGAAGTGGCGCACCTAGCGGTCGAAAAGGTGACTAACGCTTCTGTCATTTTCAATTTGTCTTCATATTTTCACGTAAGTGAACTATATTGGTATTTAAGATATTTGCCAGAGAAGTTGACTCAATAATAAAGAGGAACAAGACCAGAACCAAATACAATCCAAAATATTGGTGGAGTGAGGAAGTTGAAGATGCCTGGAAAAACAAACAGGAAGCTCTTAAAAAATTCAATAGAGTTAGCAACGGTGAAAATCTTACCAAACTAAAGAGAGCTTCGGCCATATTTCTACAAAAGAAAAAGAAAAACATGAAAGACAGCATACAACAGTTTGCAAATGAAGTGGACCCTAAAACTAGCTCGGCCGAGCTATGAAGAAAGATAAAAAGACTCAGAGGAAAACAGACGTCTCCCCGAAACAGTATTGTCCAAGATTGTCCGGAATTGACAAGAAAATTTCTTGATGAACATTTTGGCCCATGCGACATTTACCAGGACAGAGATCTTTCGATAAAAGCAAACTATAATATCATCAACATGGAAAAATGGTGCAGTATTTTAAAACGAAAAAAAGCTACTGCTCCCGGCAAAGACAAGATCACATACGACATGCTAAGAGAATTGCAGCCGGATGTAGTCAACATAATTTTATATGACCTAAATTCTTACTGGAGACAGGCTAGCCTTCCATATCACCTCAAAGAAATACAAATCATTGCGATACCTAAACCAGGTAAGGACCAGGCAACCCCGGGCGGAAATAGACCGATTTCACTGGTACCAACGTTAACAAAAACATTAAACATGGCAATCCTTGACGGTCTAACGGATTTCATTGAAGAAAAAAACCTTCTACCCAAACTATCCTTTGGGTTTAGAAAGGGACATTCCACAATTACCGCCATCACTTACGTATCGAATTTAATAGAGTCAAATCGGCGAAGGAAACTGGTCACTGCAGGAATATTTATTGACTTGAGTAATGCTTTCAATGCGGTCCGAACAGATCGGCTAGAGGAAGAAATGATGAATCTGAATATACCAGGAGAATATATCAGCTGGGTTACCTCATTCCTAAGGAATAGGGTAGTAAGCATCCGGTGCGAACAAGAAGAGCTGAAACGAACGATAAGCAATGGACTACCGCAGGGCGATGTCCTGTCGCCAACTCTATTCAACATATACACGACAAGTTTACACGATATTGGGATGGAAGACGTTATATTAGTGCAATTCGCTGACGATTTTGTTGCCTTAGTCGTCGGTAAAAATACCCTGGAAGTAAAACGCAAAGCACAGAAATTTATAGAGGAATTTGAACGTAAAACAGCACAACTAAACTTTAAAATAAATCCCGACAAAACAAAGACGATGATCTTCAAAGCAACGAATGAGACCCTGGAAATAAAAATTGCCGGAAAAACGATAGAAACGGTCAAGTCATACAGATATCTAGGTATCTATATGGATCGCAGCACATCTTACGGATCACAAGTACGGGCAGTCCAACAAAACATTAAATTACGCCTCGACATGCTGAAAGTTATCTCAACGATAAAACAAGGAGGGCATCCTGAAACCATGAGTATACTACATAAAGCACTCATAAGAAGTACTGTAGATTATGGTTCAACTATCTTTGGAAACGCAAGCCGGACCAGCAGAGGAAAGGTGCAAGTAAATATCAACCAGTGTTGGCGGAAGTCCACTGGGTGTACAAAAACAACACCAATAAATACCCTCGCTGCCATGACAGGAGAAAGCTCTCTAGATATTAGAATCGAATAGACGATAGACATCAGACTTGAGCTGACGAAGTCTACTCCAACAAAAAACAACTGCAACCCAAGAGTACTCTTACAGATGTTCCTTTGCTTACGTAATGGCAAATACAAACACAGACCGATGATTTACACAGATGCTTCTAAAAAAGGAGCCGACTGCGGAATCGGAGTTTACTGCAAGACCACTAAACGGAGAACTAGTCAACGGTTGGCAACGCCAACATGTATCATGACAGCTGAAATTTACGCAATAGTAGTAGCACTCAGATATTTGCAACAACATCAAATATTCGATGCAGTGCTATGTACTGACTCACGATCATCATGCGAACTTATTAAAAGTGAGGCCAAAGAGGCAAAGCGCAATCAGGTTATACAAAGTATAACAGCGATGTCTGCCACCTTGAGAGTTACTATCCAGTGGATACCAGGACATGCCTTCATCCAGGGCAATGAGATGGCAGATAGTTTAGCCAAAGCTGGAATCAACTCAGACTTGGTACTGGAAAATGGAATGTTCCTAAAAGATGCCATGCTATATATTGACGAACAAAAATTGAAACAAACGAACAATTGGTATAACACTTACGCTGAAGAGAAAGGAAAACATTTCTTTGCCCTACAACCCAAATTCCTTGATACTCCATGGTACAACGGAAAACAGCTAACAAACCAAGAGGTCAAAACGCTAAACCGTCTCATGGCAGGACACAACTATTCTAAATATTGGCTACAAAAGATGAGAATCACCGAGACTGCAGAGTGCGACGTTTGTTCGGTAGTAGAAACTGCAGATCACGTTATACTACACTGCAACAAATACTCGATAACTCGATCAAAATACTCTTTTCGATCGCAGAAGATTAAATTCGAACTGTGAAGGGATTGGATAAAAACCACAAAAAAAATCATTAAGGACAGGTTAAACATCACGCAACAACTAAATAATGCCCGACCGAAATGACACCAGATGAACAACAAATGTAAAAACAAACCAAGAGGTCAAAACGCTAAACCGTCTCATGGCAGGACACAACTATTCTAAATATTGGCTAAAAAAAAATGAGAATCACCGAGACTGCAGAGTGCGACGTTTGTTCGGTAGTAGAAACTGCAGATCACGTTATACTACACTGCAACAAATACTCGATAACTCGATCAAAATACTCTTTCGATCGCAAATATGACACGCTGATTGATATCTTTAAGACAAAAAATCTTAATACTTGTAAAGAAATAGTTGACTTTCTTAAGAAGATTAAATTCGAACTGTGAAGGGATTGGATAAAAACCACAAAAAAAATCATTAAGGACAGGTTAAACATCACGCAACAACTAAATAATGCCCGACCGAAATGACACCAGATGAACAACAAATGTAAAAACCGCTGGGCATATGGTCTCTGTCACCGGTCCCATAACAAAGTCTGTGACAATCAATATCACAGCAAGAAAGAAGAAGAAGAAGAAGGAGACCGGCGAGAAGTCGAAAATTTGATGTATCATCCCGTTGGACGGTTAACAGCAGTAGTTTTGTGATAAACATTTAATTCCAACAGCCACAATGAACAAAGAAATGCCCTTGTACGAATTGGCCCAGCAGGATTACCACGTCCTGGAGGAGATGATCTCCACCAAGCCATCGCTAATTACGCAGAAAGATTCCGTGAGTAATTTGATAAAACCAGTTTAAAAATTTGACAACCGATTGTATTGCAGAACGACCGCTTCCTGCTACACTGGGCTGCCCTGCGGGGCCGCGAGCGGATGGTGGAGGAGCTGCTTAAAAAAGCCCCGGAACAGTTGGATGCAGAAGATGACACCAGCGCGACTCCTCTGGTGCTGGCCACGCTGGGTGGTCACCTGAGCACAGTTCGGTTTCTTGTGAGTAAAGGTGCAAGTGTAAATCACCGCAACTGGCAAGGTCACTCTTCACTGCAGTATGCCTGCTCCAAAGGACATTTTGAGGTTAGTTTAAATGTCTGACAGGTGAAGTGGCAATAAATAATCGATTTTTACTTTTTTAGATTGTAAAATACCTGCTAGAGCAGGGAGCCGATGTGAATGTGGTGGATAAACGAAACGATACCCCGCTGCATCGGGTGGTCTCGCAGGGCAGGCTGGAAATTCTCAAGTATTTGCTGGAACATGGTGCTTCTGTTAATGTACAGAATGCCGAAGGCAACACACCGCTTCATTTGGCCTGCGAGGACGAACAGAACGGGTGTGCACTGTTGCTTGTCGAACATGGCGCTTCCGGCGCCGCGCAGAATAAGGAGGAGAAAACTGCGCTTGATTTGGCTAAGCCTGGTTTGCGGCGGAATTTAAAAACTAAGCTGGGAATTAATGATGAATAATATTTTGCTTCTGACTTTCTTTCGTAAGGTTTTATTCAATCTCACATCTGATTCACAAGCTGCTAAAGCTTCCGAAATTTTTATTTCTATTAGAAGATAGGCAAAAAACTTTGTCAATTCGGATAATCTCTGGAACATGCTGTTTAAACGCTATTCGTAAAATCACAGAAAAAGTTGAAACACCTATTCTAAACATTAAAATTTGTCCCCATTTAAATGGGCGTCCAGTGCTCTGCGGTCCAGATCAGCGCATGCATGTTGTTCGATCGATCCTTAAGCAGAGACTCCTTGAAACGCTTTTCCTGCGCCGTGGTGGACGGGGTCGTAACCTGACCGGTGGTGACATCCGTGTAGCGACCGATCAGCGACCGATAGCCCCGCCCGATGGTAACCAGCATCGGAGTCACCCCACCGTACAGTGGAATGATACAGCGAACGTCCTCCTCGAAGGGACGGAAAATCGTGATCGGTCGGAGCGATTGCTTTTCGACGATAATAATGCAGCCCCAGGTGGTGCCGACGTACAGCTCACCGTTTAGGGCGGCCATTGCGCTGACCTGAGAGGTCCATATAGTTTTGAGGTGTAAGAATACAAACCAAACCCAAAAAGAAACCGAAAACAAAACTTACCTGACATTTTCCCGGGCTGAGATGTTCATCGATGGCGATGCTCTTGAGACTCTCGGAGCAGGGCACCAGCTTCGAACAGTCCAACCGGTTCTCGATCTGCTTGCCGGTGGCACTCCATTGATAGAGGATGCAACCGGGTGCGACGTACGAGTAGACGTACTCATCGGAAGCGCACAGCAGGCCAACCGTGAGGCCACGCGACGGAATGGGTGCCGGAAAATGTACCAATCGATGCTGACCGGAAACGTGCGAATTTTTCAACGAGAAAACATTGAGAGCTCCTTCCGCATCACCGCACCACAGCTCGCAGTCCGTTTCGTTTGTCCACAAGGGACAGACGCTGTAAAGCCGTTCGCCGGAGCCCAGCTCGGACAGAACGAAGCTGCCTTCCGCCAGTACGTACGTGCTAGGAACAAGGCTAGAGTCCAGCAGAAAAAGGCGTCCATTTTCCAGGCCAGCCGCCACGCGATTGAACTTCTTAAGATAGACCAACGCAACGACGGGACAAGGCTGAGCCGGCTCAAGAGCATAGGAAAACAGATGTGCACAATCCGAAGCGTTGAAAGCATAGATATTGCCTTCGGCATCTCCGACCCAAACGGCCTTCTCGACAATACACGCAGTCGTAAGTTTCGTGTGTTTTCCCTGATGAGGAGTAGTTGGTTGCGAGTGATAACCGCTTGACGATCCGGCTGTCTTAACCGGGGTCGAAATCTGTGGGCAAGGTATTCTGTGATACTGCTGCCAACCCTTCAACGATCCCAACAGGATGTCGATCCGGGAATTAGAACAGGGCACCCACAACTCATAGGCGGAAACGACCGCTTCATCGTCAATGTTCGCTATCTGACATGCGATGCCATCCATCGTATTACCGGGGTGATTCAGGGAACAAACATCAATCAGATGTGTGAACTCTGGAGCGCTGGCTATCGACACGATCTGGCTAGCGGAAGGACGAACCTTCGGCTGTTGATCCCAGCACAGCACCATCAAATCCAGACAGTATGAGGGGAACTGTGTTTCCCGTTGTGTCAACACCGGGCGTCCTCCCTCCAGTATGCACTCCTTAACGGCTTCGTGTCCCTCGAAGGGTTGCCGCAACGCAATCAGCTCATATAGAAACATTCCGAAGGAGAAGCAGTCCACCTTTTCGGTGTACTCTTCTTCCCCGTTGTGACGCATAATTTCCGGCGCCATGAAGCCTTCGGTACCCCCGAAACCTTTGGAACCGGACGGTAGCGTTATACGGCTGATGCCGTAGTCAGCCACCTTGATGTGAACCACATTCGACGGGTGGTCGTCTCTAAAAAAAGTACAAAAAAAAAACTCAGCAATGTCCTCCAATAATTCCTAACAATTCAACTCACGCATGTGGTTCCGGAAACTCCCAAACCAGAATATTCTCCGCCTTCAGATCGCGATAGATAACTCTGCGCCGATGAAGATACTCCATCGCTTTGGCTGCTTGCAGCACTAGTGACTGGAAGCAGTAAGGACCGATGCGGGCACCACTGCGACGGAAGTGTCTCAGCACCGCATCCAGTGCCCCCTTCGGTGCCAAATCCAACACCAATGCCAGTGGCTGAGTGCATACTCCAATCAGCGGAACAATATTTGAGTGGCGCAAAGTCAGCAGCACCGCTAGCTCCTGGCGTGCCGTACAGTAAGCCTTGCACGAATGCTGCAGCGGATCCCGTTCCCACTTACCCAGGGCAGCTTTGTACGCTATGATGGCACTCTGACGGGCCCGCGGACCCGGTGCAACCGGTTGAAGCATTTTCATAGCCACCGGAATTACCGTTTTAGAGCCACGCGTTCTGCAGGTCGCTTTGAACACAAAGCCGAACGCACCTCGCCCCAGCAGAGGACCTCGGTGAACATCCTCCGAACGAATCAGATAGTTCTCTGATAAATCCATAAAGTTCTGGAAACAAACACAATTAATCCTCTAGCAATTCAAAACAAAAGCTTAAACATACCACATCTGGGGTAACTCTGCTCAGCTCAATCTCACCATGGATTGGACAACCGACGGAGCGCTTATCGTACGCCGCAAGAATACACTCCTCCACCATCCACGAATAGGCTGGCGGTCCCGGCAGGTCTCCAGCAGCCACCAACGGATGTCCCTCGATCGAAGTCGCCCGAGAACTATCGGCCGACTCTTGTCCGACACCGGAGTCACAATCCGACCAACCGACCGAATCCTGTGACTTTCTAGCGGATACCAAATCGTTCAAAATTCCCGGCAGCTCGTTCAACCCGCTCGGTTCGCCAAACTCCGCCCTCCTGTCCATGCTTAGCCGTTTGTGAAGAGTCGGCCGCTGGCCACCGCTGTTGCTTGGTTTCACCTGCGAGGGGAAGTTTGAACCGTGACGATCTTCGCAGTCGCGAAGACATCGCGGGCATGGTACCAACCGAGTAACCAGGAAGCGACCTTCCGAAGTATGCACGAATCTCGTACCCAACGTTGGGTACCAATCTTCCAGCAGTAGATCGATATGATCTACACTAAGTGCAAGCAATTGCGTCACACATTGGATGTTCGCTTCAATCTCCACCGCACTAAGCTCGACTCCCACTTCGTTAAGCTTACGAATCTTCTGGGCATTACACGGAAAGAAAATCTCCAGTATCGAGGTGGATGTAAGATCGATATCACACCAAATGCCATCCTGCTTAAGCTTGAAGCGATTCATCGGATTGCGGTACGGGGAGTTCGGGCAAGTTACGGAAATTTCTCGCATCTTGAAGACCAGTGTCGAGCCGCAGTACAGGGCGAGTCCCGTCTGCCAGACGGCCCAGTGCGCGGAGTGGTTCAACAGCTGGTTGATATCCGGATCGGCTGCTGCCTCCTTCGGCAGGGGATACAGGCAACGGATTGCTTCCACGACTTGATCATCGGCCAGCACACGGGTTATCAGACGGGACCAGAAACCGGACGGAAAGTAGGACATTAGCAGTAGGCGAGATATTGAACGCTCCGTTCGGGGTAGTGTTTGCGTGTCGTAAGCGTTGCTCAAGACCGGAGTTGCTGGCTCCGAAGTAACGGGTTCGTACGTGGGAAATGCGGTGTTCATCGGGTTGCGTCGTGTGCGCATCACCCAGCCTTTGGAGCGGGTGGCGATCTGTGGAAAAAAATAAGAAAATGTTTTAAAAATATTTTCTTTTTTTTTAACAGAGACTATTTTTGGTGGTGTGTTATTTTTATTTCAGTATCTCTAATAGCAATATAGCAATAGTAATATAATATTGAGGCAATATTATAAACAGTAGGTATATTAGGTATAGTTCAACTTCTTTCGAGAAATAAATCGCTTTTAAAAAGATTGTTTGACTCCAAAGTAGCATCAACTGTTCAACACGAAATGAATTTGTTGGCCCTTTATTGCCATGAATCTTGGTCGATGATGGACGCTGACCTTGGGGAGAGTTTTTGAGCGATCGAAAGAAGACTAATTTGGGACCGACTGATGTGGAGACGTACTACAAAAAAAATACAGAAAAACGGGGATCAGTTATCACGACGAATGAAGAAACACGCGAAAAAGTGCACAGTGAATGGAGCGGATAGATCTCAGACAAAATCTAGAGGATGATCGATCGAGGAGAGAGGCGAAAGCCTGCACTATGCGAGCGTGAAACAGAACGGCCGAGACAACAGCCTATCGAAAATAAACCGAGCCGGAGATAGAAGTGTGAAGCTGGCTTTTAGGCAAGACAACAGAGCACGGACCAACTCTCTAGCCGAACACAGCGGAACGGAAGTGTCAGGACAAATGCTTGAATACCGTCGTGTAACAGAATTGATTAGTTACTGACTGACCGAATAGACATGCTTGGGATACCGCAACATTTCCGGTGGACTGGATGCTGAGCATTTTATAGATCTTAGACTCACTCTGCATCACTCTCAAAGTACTGTGCATGAAATTATGCAGCTTTATGAGCTTGAACTAGTCGACGACATTGTTTTGAACGCCCTAAGCGAACAAGCAAAGCAAGCTTGGTAACCTCACCGATTGCCGCAAAGCAGCAGGTCTAATAGTAAAAAATAAAAGAAGAAGTCAACGCCAGTGAACACTGACGATCCCCTAAGCTTTAAAGTAGCGGGTCAACGAGTTAAGCTGGTTGAGCCCTTCATGTGTTACGTAATTTGTGTACGACGACTAAAAATAATTTCGGGGCTGAAACGGACCCCAGACGTTATTTTGAGATGAGCAGTGCAAAATTAGAGCTGATTCTATTTCTGAAATCATTTAACGTTCGCATTTAGAAAAATGGACAAAAATTGCCGACTATTTATGGGTTTACCTAGAGTGCCTATAATATAACTAGAGTGGCGCCGTGTCATCAAAAGTAACGCTGGTAACACTGGTAACACTCAACATCCTTTCTCTTTTCCCCTCACGAGTTTAATGGGTTGTTTGCTCAATTGGAATGACGCTGACAGATATTTTCTATTCCAATTTTGACAGTGTCGCCACTCTATATATATTTACAGGCACTCTAGGTTTACCTTCACACGCACTGACGACCAGGCTTGCCAGATCTACGGATTTATCCGTAGCATAAGAGCGAAGACGTGGTTTTCTGGCTGTATCTGGCGTCCACGCACTACTCGAAGCGATTGAAGGAGATGGAGGGGCTGAATGTCGATGTGGTAACCAAGTCGGCGAATCTGCCCAGCAACTCCCAGCTGTATCAAATTGAGAATTTCTGGGCAAACCTGAAGTGTAAGATCCACTCCAAATTTGTCGCGAAAATTGAGGAGGAATTGATAATTAAAACGAAAAAAAAATTAAACGAAGAACCCAAAAACATGCCTACACGTATGTTTTCGTCTGCCATGGCGAAGGTTCCGAAAGGTCGCTCGGAAGAAATAAAGAGTTTTTTGGCGAGTAGGCAAGTAAAATTGCCATCCATGGGAAATTTAACATACTCAATTATCTGTCTTAGTGTTTTTATTACCATCTGAAAAAGACCATTTTTTCAATGCAAATGTTTTAAGGGTTTTGGCAGGTGTGACACAGGGCTTGGCACCGCTACTATTCCTCATTGTGATTGATGATACTCTTGTTGGAGATATTGACAGTCAATTTGAGGATTACCATGAAATCCTTTAAATATTAATCAGCCAAATGATTTTGACCTAGTCGACGATATTGTTTTGCTCAACACGATGAAGAGCAAGCTTAGTGACCTTACGATTGACAGGGTGGCGAAAAAATTTTCAAAATGAAGTAACCGATTTTCCCTGAAATATAACATAATGTATTTTTCCTTATATTTTAAGCATTCAGCACAAAAACGCGCAACGTAGATTACCGCAACTCTAGAATCCCAGTGAAAAAAGCTTTCGATCGGATATGAAACCACACATAAGTTGCTTCGTATTATTCTCTTATGCTGAAAAAGTAGCAGGGTGGTATCAAAGACACGACCGAATGACGTAGGACTACGGTATTTTTCTATATTTTTTATATAACAGTGAATTTTTATTTGCTGAGACATTAGAGCGCTCTGAACAATCAGGAAGATGATTTTATATCGCCACCATCTGCACCTCCGCTTTCTCAGCAATGCAATCCTTCTGATTTGACCAAAGAAAACCAGGACGTGCTACGAATCTTTTACCAAAATGTACGAGGACTCCGAGCTAAAATAGATGACGTTTACCTGGCGATTTCAGAGAACGATTACGATGTATATGTACTAACAGAGACTTGGCTCGACAGTCATATCAATTCATTGCAACTATTCGGCGATTCATACACTGTCTTTCGCACTGATCGCAACTCAAACAACAGCATTCGTCAACGCGGTGGCGGCGTATTAATTGCTGTTTCCACGGCGTTCGTTTGCTCTCAAATAACCGAAGTAGTTCCGGTCTGGCTTGAAACCCTCCTTGTAAAAATAGTTATAGATACCCGACATGTTTTTATCGCGGTGCTTTATATTCCACCTGAGAAACGTTTAGGCTGCGACGTTATGCGAGCTCAACTAGAGGTATTTGAGGCTGCTACTACTACGATGAGGACGTATGATACATTTTTGATACTTGGTGACTTTAACCAATCAAATTTAGTTTGGAGAAACTATGCGCAAGACCACGCGATTGCAGATCCAGCTGAGTCTGTTTTTACGCCTGCTAGTCGAACGGTGCTTGATGGTGTCGCCTTTTTGGGATTCAGACAAAAAAATGTTGTTTGCAACCACTAATCGCGTTGCTTGGATCTCGTTTTTGTTAACAAAGATTGTTTGCTCTTGAAACATAGCTTTACCATAGCCAGCAACAGATATCGCAACTATAATAAGTTTCTTTACAATCTTCACGTTCGTTCGACTCAGCAAAGCTTGCGACAAAATCCAATAAAAATTTTGGAAGTTCGTTAATACGAAGAGAAAACAAAATGGCCTACCTTCGACTATATTCCTCGATGGTGTGACTGCTACATCACCCATTGACAAGAGCAACTTATTTGCACAGCACCTTTCAAGCGTTTTCAGTAGCACACCGATTACCATTTCACAAATTGAACAAGCTCTGACCAATGTGCCACCAGATATTATAAATATGCACATTTTAAGCGCAAGCGAACAGCTCGTTGTTACCGCCACCAGTAGAGTTAAATCATCCGTTTCGCCTGGCCCTGGTATAATTCCTGGCCCTGGTATAACATATTTCACTCTCACGCTCACTTTACTTTTTTAGACCTATTCCCGATTCCACCTCAAGTGAGGTGACAAAAATCACCTCCGTGGAGTGAGATTGACAGTGAAGTGAAATTGAGAATAGGACAAGTGAAATAAGATTGCTTCCCAGCTCAAAAATGTCTAAGTCCCAGACAGTCGTTTTTTCCCGTTTTTCTAGATAACACCAGATCTCGACGTGTTCTGCATTTCTAAGACATTCGGCATCAAAAAAAATGTTTTTTTTTTCGGTATCGAAAATTTCCAGAACTACCTTGCATTTTTTTCATTGGGCAAAAAAATGAAAAATTGACCGCTTTAAGGCACGGATCAAACTCTGATTCGCTTCGTTACTGAAGAATAAATCCAATATTTACCATTAGATCACAAATCAATCAACTTTAAGACTTATGGCATCTTCGTGGAATCATTTCACCGTTCAAAATGGTCGTGAAATAATTCCACGCGAAACGTCGCTTTTTCCGTTCTCACTTCACTGATATGACACTCATAATAACCAAGATTCCACGGCAGATGTCACTTCGCGACGTTTTTCTCACTTACGTGAGTCCCGTAATAGGATTTTGTTCACTTCACTCTGATTTCACCGTGATGTGACTCCCGTAATAAGCACCATTATGAAAAAATGTGCCGATGTTATAGCTGCCCCGTTAACCTGGCTCTTCAATTTATCCTTCCATCAACAGTGTTTCCCCATTGCTTGGAAACAATCTTGCATGTTTCCGATTTTCAAGAAGGGAGATAAATTTAACGTAGTAAATTATAGAGGAACAACCTCTCTATGCGCGGAATCAAAAATTTTTAAGACGATTGTAAACGAAGCGTTATCTGCTGCCTGCCGAAATTATATAAGTACGGCGCAACATGGATTTTTTCGCGGGCGTACCGTAGAAACCAATCTCGTAAGTTTCGGAATGTTAGCGCTAAAGCCCAAGTAGATACGATATACACTGATCTAAAAGCCGCTTTCGATACTGTGAACCATGCCATCCTTTTAAGTAAATTAGAAAAAATAGACTGTACTCAAAGATTTTGCAAATGGCTGGAATCCTATCTAATAGGCAGGCAACTTTTTGTGAAAATCGACGATTCTAACTCTGATAAATTTACGAACCTATCAGGTGTACCATAGGGTAGTAATTTGGGTTCATTGTTGTTTTCAATATATGTTAACGATGCAGCGATTATTCTCAATCGAGGCGGGAAATTGTTTTTCGCTGATGATCTAAAAATATTTGACTATCCGCCGAATAGAGGACTGTAGAGAATTGCAAAGGCTGCTTGATCTGTTCCATGACTGGTGTACGCGAAACTAATTGATGCTGTGCGTCGATAAATATTTCGTAATAAGTTTTCATCGTACTCAAAATGCAATCCATTTTGAATATAATATAGCTGGCATCAAACTAAGCAGAGTTAAGCAGGTCAAAGATCTAGGAGTGACGCTCGATGAAAAACTAACTTTCAAGCTGCCATTGTTGAAAAAGCTAATCGCCAGCTCGGATTTATTTTTAAAATAGCTAATCAGTTCGATGATTCCCTATGCTTCAAAGCACTGTACAGTGCTTTGCACAATGGTCCAGAAACCAAATTTAGGGGGAAATTTGGGTAAACTCTAAAGCAACATTTTAGAGAAAAACTTTCTTCTACAAAGTTGTTACATATGATAAAGCGCTTATTGAAAAATTATCAAAAATTAGGGTGACCAACATTTTCAATGCAAAAAAGTATCTAACTTTTTTATCTTCGTAGACAGAAGAAAAATTTGTTCTACAATGTTATAGCTCCATTAATTTTAAGTAACTTTGTAAAAAAAGTTTTTCTTTATCTTTGAAAACAACCAATTTATATTGAAAAAACACGTTTTACGCTCTAACTTTTTTATTTCAAGATTCATCTCAAAACTGTCTTTGAACGGCTATATTCGATGTATTTATTTAAAAAAATTCATAACTTTTGAACCAGTTGATCGATTTTCGATCTTTTTGGGTCAAATTAAAGGTAATTATTCCTAGTTATAAGAAAAAATACCAAAAAAAAAAAAATAATCTGGGTGCATTTATACCGACACGAGATGACCGGTACTATTTTGTCTTTCTTCCTTTCAACGGCTAGCACCTAGCGTCCGTACGTCGCTAGTACGGTTTTAGAATGAAAATGATGGGGTGAAATATTCGAATGTACCTTTGATATCAAAGTATCGTCAGTTAGTTGGAAAGAGGGAGGAGTTCAGAAGAGAAGAGAATGGCAAGGGAAGTAAAAAAGCATCGGAAACAGAAAGTGACAACAACAACAGCAAATCGTTTATAAAGTCAGATCGGTTGTATTAGTGAGTGTCGGCTGTGCTAGGGAAGAGAGGTGGTGATTGGCTGCTCGGTATGATTTAGACAATCGATGTTATTTACCAATTTTTGAAGTGTATCTCAGCAATAGGTTGTTTTTGTTGCATAAATTTAACCGTAAAAAAAATTCTGATCGATTGAGGCAAGAACCTCGATAACCTGATTATAAATGCCTGAAATATAAGCGCTTAAAACCTGACCATTTTCCCCTGGTTTTCCCTGCTTGAATTACTAGATTTCCAAATTCAGGTACCTAACTTCCAGATAGACGTAGTCCTACGTCAAAAAATCGAATGAGCGTCTCACTATATTTTTTCCTGATTGTTTTCCAGTTTTCCCTGATATTCCCTGATCAAAAAATAAATTCGATGAAATAACCTAATTTTCCAGGCTTACGCCATGAACCAAGATGTGTACCAAGCATACCAATATGCAGATATCATCAAGTTGATCGAATACGGAAGGCTACAATGGGACCAGCAAAACCATAAATCCCTGAAGAAGGTCCGATAGTTTTTGTTCTTTCGAGTCCGATGAAGAATTGCATCAAGAACATCTGATGGGGTGCTGCTCATTGCTTCTGTTATAGCAATGCACGCATGTAGATGAACTTCATCTAGCTTTGTTGTAGCGGTAGCCCTTTTGGTTTTCGGCCCCCATACTGACGAAGTGTAGGTCAATTTCTACTCCTCCAAGAGAGTCTTTGAGAGTTTTCAGATTGAATTTCTTCTTTCTAGTGCAAGGTCCGGTTACAGCTTTCGTCGGATTAATGCTGAAACTCTGCTTTATACACCAAGACTGGGTTTACTTTAGAATATGTTGCCTAGATGCCTGAAATTGATTCCAGACGAAGTTGAGTAGTTCAGGATAGCGATTCTTAAAACCTTTAGAGAGAGAGAGAGAGGTATCAAATGTTTAAAAATTGTTTTAGCTTTCTATCGCAAATGAAGATTAGAATCATCGAAAAGTGTACTCAAGGCCAGGAAAAGCTAATAATGAAGATCAGGGAACACCAAAAACAGTAAACGAATCAGTCCAATGATGCCATATGGCATCACTTGAAACATTGAACGTTTCTCGGCTTAACATGGAATTTAGTGACATTCCCATCATTTGGTAATACTTTTATGAACACCAATAGTTGCCACTTGACAGAGAAATTTACATCATGTTAGGTTTTGTAAGTGAACACAGTAGTCATCCAAAGTTCAAAAAAAATGAATTTTCACGGGGAATTCTGGGCTGGTTCTGGTTCTGGATCCAGTAAACAATCCTGGGAGCTTTGTTAGCGATAGCATCTCAACGTAATCTGTTTCTTCGATAGTTGAACAGCGAGACCGCATAACGTTACCCTTGCATTGAGTGTAAAATTTGACATTGCCACTTTGGGCGAGCTAAGCTTTTTCTTATGTCTGGAGATCCACCGATGGGGCAAGAAATACAGCATTTGTCTGGAGAGCTACATTGACAAACTTACTTCAAGATTCAGGCAACGGGACGCCAAGACTACCATGCATCTGATGGATACCAGCCCTGCTTACGCGGCTGTTAGTGGTCGTGTGGACATTGTAGTGAGTGCCTCCATCCACAACCGAAATCCCAGAGAACCAACAGAGAACGGCTCTGATACAGCGTATGACCGATCATGAACATACAATCAACCTCAGTAGTACCACAGATAACAGACATCCAAGCTAGTTTCGCTTCATGTGTAGAAAGATTCAACGGTTTTTAGCATGTCGCAATACGCAGTATGGTGGCGCTAAGAACACTTAATAGTCAACAATTTAATAAAATCGATAGTTTTACAGCTTTTATCGATAGTATCGCAATAAGAAGGGTTGCGGTTTTTAATGTAAAAATTTCGAGCAGTCGTAATTTGTACACAATCGACAATTTTATTCCTTCCCAGCTTAAATTTACGATAAATATGTTTGTTTTAATGTTGATTTGAAAAACAAAAACCCACCTTACAAAATCAGTGTTATATCATTGCAAAAAAAGCGACTCTATAACCTGTGATAATGTTCATGCGTCTGGCAGCTTTGACTGTAATCCAGCGCTGCCATCACTAAACTGGTTAGAGTCGCAAATTGCAGAAAGATGGCGTTAGCATTCCAAACGAGTAAAAGTTTGAAATCTTACACACGATTTCTGGAGTTTTTTGTTCTAGCTTGGATGTCTGTTATCTGTGGTAGTACCGAAACAATAGATCTGCAGCTACATCTATATTCCAATATTTATGTTTTTACAACAGGCCTATGTAAAGCCGAAGAAATATGTTCAACGTCCCATCATTAGGAATTAATCACAGACTAACAGACATAACACGTCGAACAAATATTCAATAAAATCATCGTTTGGATGATTCCAGTACTTTACGTTAGTAACACCAGCACCATCTGCTGTCATGTTCGCGCTGCGTCATGTATTTCGACATCAGCGCCAGCGTTACTGCATGTTTCAAATGGTGAACTACGAAATATGTATGAGATTGCATAACAGCGCCCCAGACGACGTTTTCGCGCGATGACTGTTATTCGATTGAAAATTTGAAATGAACGTTTTTTGTGGCGATGGAGCTAGGTTCCAGTGTTACGTCTGTTAGTCTGTGAATTAATGTTTGTTAACTAAAAGTGATAGGCTAGAGTTTAGAATTTTGTGCTGCAAGTTAGTAGGTATTTCTTTTAATGCTCAATTTGAAAATTATAGCAAAAGGCCTGAACCGAAAGTCGAAGCATCGAAATAAACGAAATTTAGTCGTTTTGGATTTCCAAGACCAAGAACCTGATGAAAGAGCGCTGCTTCATTGAGAACAAAGAGGGTAAAAAATACAATCACCTAATATTGAGTAAATATATAATAACTACAAAGTAGATCATTTGTAGATAAAGTGAGGTTATGAAATAGCCAAAAAGTGCTCAGAAAAGGTAAAAAAGTAATCCCAAGTTGAGGTAAGAAATTTCCAAATAAGAACCTGATTTTAAATTAAACTAAGGGACAATCCAGTGACAATCGACAAGAATAAAAAAAAATCCTGAACAAACTCATAATCGTTGTAAAACGTTGAAAGTAATACAATTACCCAGATTCAGAACAGAATTACTTCAAATGATTTGTGGAACCTAATTAAAAGATATGATGACAATAATTAACACCAAGATGCCTTACCTTAACAGTTACCACCCGCTCGGCCGTGCAGTCCTCTTCGATAGGCAGCAACGAAGGAATAAGTAGCGTTCGGGCATCCCACGACAGCGCTACCTCGAACTTGTTAAGCAAACTTACAATATAGCTGAAGAAAAAAAAAATGAAAAGCATTTAACAACAATCATAATTCGATTTCCCCAAGCTAACCCTCGATTATCACTGCTTCCCAGACATGAACTTTTGAAAACATGTTGCAGATCGTCCATCTTCATCACACCCGTTCTGGCGAACGGATTGATCTCCCTAACGGTGACAACATGCGCCAGCATGTCACACAACCACTGCGGATCCAGGAAGTACAAATCTCTCAACGTTGCATCGTCGTAATGCAGAAGAACTCCATTATCGTGCAGAAACATGGTTGCCTGATTCAGTTCGGACCAATCACGGAACCCCTTCAAACCACGCAGCTGCATCTCCTGCGTAACCATGTGCCGGTAGCGTTCGGCATCCAGCACCGGATCCGCGCCAAACTGCCGCAACGTACCAGAAATCGTCCCCACGACATCCTCCAGCGCTAGATAGCTAGCAGGGACACGTTGATATAGCAGTGGTTCCTTACAACCCGGAGGCCTCAGGGAAAACGCTGTATCGTAGATCAAATTCGCCAGCAACTTAATGTTATGTCCCGTCTTACAACTCACTTCGATCGAGTCCAAAACCCTCGGCAGTCCAATTTTCTCTGCATCCGACACCGCTATGAACCGATCGCGAATAACCTGCTGCAGCTCTTCAGCCTTCTTCGCGGGCAACGTCTCACCCACAGCGTCATAGTGGGTACCCACGATTATCACAGGCGAATTCGGTGCCCGTGCCTGTATATTCCCCAACCACTGCAATACCTCCGCCAGTCCCTTCCGACCATCGATAATCCTCCACAACACCAGGTACAAACTGCGCTTCGACAAAAAGTACTGATGCGTCGCATAGTACTCCTTCTGACCACCGAAATCCCACGTCCGAAAAACTACCGGCCCGTGCGTCGAATGTCCCCGCAGTTTCTTCTCGCAAATCCAATCCCCGATGTCGACCCCAACCGTCGACATGTTGATCCCCCGGCTGGTTTTCGTATTAATGTTCTTATGTCCCATCCGCTTAGCCCAGTGATCGACCTGCTTTTTGTTTCGCGAGGGACCCTCGCTTCGCAGTTGATCTAGCAAACTAGTCTTCCCTATTCCCTGCACTCCCACCACCATCAGTTTCATCCTGGCGTACGGTCGGGCGTCTTCATAAACCGACTTCAAATAGCCGATTATGTCCATCGTTTTGTATTTCTTACTATCAATCATCGAACGCAGCGGGTCTTGCAGCGAACAGCCTCTGGTGTTCAGATTCCACAAACGCGACAGCAGACCCATGTGTGGTGGCAGCTCGGTCACGTCCATATTTCCACTGATATTCAGTACGCTCAGGTTCGTTAGCTCGTGTATGGATGGAGGAATCTCCTTGAGTGAATTGTTACTGATGTCCAACATCGATAGGTTCGGAAAGATCAACCTGGACTTGGCTACTCCGATCAAACTCCACTCGGCGTCCTCCGATTCGCCTAAAGTGGTGACATCATCCGTGGAAAGTTGAATTCGCGTGAGCGAGTTGTCCGCTAGGACCAACGTTCGTAGAGACTCCAACCGCAAGTGTCTTCGGTGGGCGCAAACACTCTTGAGGACGGCCGTCCGGAGAGAAGTTATGTTGTTGGAACTGGTGGACGACTTCACGACGGTAACCTCATTGGCGTACGGGGTTCCCGTACTACCGGAAGCGCTGCTTCCGCTACTGACGAGAGAACTTTTGCTCGAGTTTTTCTTCGGCTCTTGGGGATTGTAGCACATCAGGTGTGGATCGGATGCAGCAATTCGGGGCAGACTAGGCCAGCAGCTGATTTCATTATGGCCGAGGTCGAGCTGTTTTAGCGAGGCTGGATAGCTGGTGACGTGACCCATCGAACGAAGGCTGTTGTAGGACATGTTGAGGCGGGTCAGGTTCACCGCTAGGCAGGGCAGCGCCAGTGGAATGCTAGTGAAGAGATTGTTGGCCAAGTTTAGGCTGCTAAGCTGCGAGACTGTATGATCGTTTTTGGCATCGGGCAGACGCAGCTCTTGGTCGGTTACCTCCAGCGACTTGGACCAGATGTGATGTTTGACGATTTCTAGACTGGCGACGTTGCGGCTCCGGGCGAGGGAATCCATGTTTTCCTCGCACGAATAAGCGTGGAAAAGACACGCCTCGGTGACGGGTGAGGGTGGCTCGGTTGCGTCTCCGCTTTGTTCGAAGCGGTTGGGTAGAGAGGGTAGATCTTTTAGGAAGTTGAACGCTACGTTGAGCTCCTTCAGTTTGGGAGATTTCCACAGCTCGAATGGCAGCTGCTGGAGTTTGTTGTTGGAAACGTCAAGGATGGTGAGGCTTGGAAGCAAAAAGATGCGAGGCGGAATGGCTTCAAGTCGGTTGTCCTGTAGGTAGAGCTCTTCCAACACGGGACAGTTGTACTCGTGATGGGGTATCTTCGAATGACGACGTTTTTGTTGGTTGAAAGACGGATCGATATCTTCCGGGTTCGGTAACAGCTCAAGTAGATTTTGGGCGGCATTTAGATAGCGCAGACTACCTAGGGTGAAGAGCTCAGCCGGAAGATAAGACAAACAGTTGTGCGAGATGTCGATGCGGGTTAGAGCTCCAAGTGCAAGCTGCTGGCAGCGAGGATGACCTTTCAGCTTGGGATTACACTGCAGGACGGCTTCGCTGAGCCAGGACATTTTGATTTCCGACAACCGACAATTGCTGCTGTGCCAGTTGATCATTGTTGCGGTGCTGGGAAACAGTGAACTATACGTGAAACTTCCCACGATGGGCAGAGCACTGTATTCCGCATCCTGGGTTAGTGCTTTCTTATTAATTTTGTAATCTGGATCGGCGTGCGCTTTGATGGACAGCAACCGGCACACGATTTGTTCATCTGCATTTTGAATAGCAATTCCTAGTGCGATTGACTGATCGTCTTTGGCACCATACTTCAAAAGAAGATCCACCATCGCCAGTGACTTCTGCCGGGTTGCCTCAGCTAGAGGAACATTGGAGAAGCCGTAGATTTCGTCAGATGATCTGAAAGTAGAAAAACCGTTTAAATTCTACCCTTAGCTTCTCGCACGAACAAGCAACAATTACTTCGGATCATTTTGATCTTCCACGGCTCGTGCCACAACGTTAGGATCGGCTCCGTTCTGCAATAGCAGCGTCACCACATCGAGAAAGCTTCCCCGGACGGCAGCCAGAAGCGCCGTTTCTCGAGCAGCGCCGCACAAAATGTTCAAATCTAATGGACATCTTATTTCGGCATTCTCATTTCGATCATCCGCAGGATCACGTCCCAAGCTCAACCGGGACATAATCGATTGAATGCCAAAAGAAATCCGACGATTGGTAGGACTTAACGGATTCGCCGAAGGGCTGAGAGCGTCCGTAGCTTGGGATATCGTATCGTCGTTGGCAAGACTGTGCCGAACGCATCGGACCTTCCAGTTCAGTAGCATTTCCACCAGCTGGCGATTACCGAGTAGACAGCTAACGTAGAGCGCCGTTTGTCCGGTAACATCCTGGGTATTCGGATCGAAGGCTAGACGCCATTCCAGCTCTCCACTGGGGTCCCTGTTAGGAGTAGGTTCATGTCTGATGGGTTAAATTGGGATTCGAGGGATGAATTGTGAGTGTTAGTCACAGGATTGGGAAAAAAGTGCCAATGAGAAAACATAATCAAAATAATAATTGTTTTTCGAACACACAACAACAAACAATTCATACCTGAAAGAACTGATTAGTTCCTCCGGATAGGAATGTTTAATTAGTAATTCAACGACCGGACAGTGGCCGTTAATGCAAGCAGCGTGGAACGGCAGCCACCGTTCCACGGTCAGTTGTTGTACCAGCTCAGGAAAACGGTGCAGCAACATGGCGGCAACCTTCGTGTGTCCGTTGTGCACCGCCGTATAGAGGGGAGAGTACTTTGTGACGGCATGCGCCCGACCATCGGCTCCGGCTTCCAGCAGTAGTTGTACAACTTTTTCAGATCCGTTCTGCGAGGCGCTGAAAAATAATTATCTTTGTTAGTTCAAAGCAAAATTTGGCGACCTTATGTGGGACTTACATGAATAGAAGCGTATTTGCACCTCCCGGAGCCATATTGACGATGATCTCTCGCTCTGGTCCGATGCTATCCAACAGTAGCTGAACCAGGGTTTCATCCGATGATGTTACCGCTTCGCGCAGGTTCTTGTGCTTCTGAGCGCGAATTTGCTCGCGGGTATCTGAAAGTAGAATAAAGTAATTTTCAGTCAACATTTTTTTTGACAATTCAGTGAACTTTCTTTTAATGATTTTTTTCGGCGTATTTTTGAAGAATTTTTCTTTAATCCCAAGTTAATCCCAAGTTAAGTTTTTAAAATCACTATGAATCTTTATAAACATTTTTGAAGTATTTATTGAAGCTTTTGAGAGGTTTGACTGTAGCCCGTCAAAAGGCGGCACTGGGCACTAGAAGGTTGTTAAGATAAATTATTTTCCAGCGAAAATGTATCGTACTCTTCGAAGACCTTTCACAAAATTTCGTCCATTTTTTGAGACTTTTTCGCCCCAACAAGTCAAAATGTTGTTTGCTTACAAAGCCTAGAGATCCACCCGATGTTCATAATTTTTATGAAAAGTTTTTAACAATCATCTTTTGAACCAATTAGTTGACTTTCTGTTAGAATTTATTTAAAACTTGTGTCAATGGAAGATTTTTTCTAAATTGTTACTTTACAAGTGTCACTAAGGTTTCTTTTATTTTTGTTCGCTTTTTTCTGAGAACATTATTTATACTGGTATTTGGTATGACAACAAATGCTCGCGTAAGCTCATTATTGATTGGTAATCCAAGGAATCGACTACCAACTACCAATGTGTCGTAAAATTAGAAAACCAAAAATTTGAACAGTTTCAAAATTAAAAAGTAGACAATTTGACAAATCAGAAAATCGAAAAATTGTGAAGTCAGGGCTGGTAGCGGTCAATGATATCCAAATAATGAATTTTAGTGAATAAGTCGATGAAAAAAGTCACCAAATAGAAACCAACAATCAAGAAAAGGTTACCAAATATTGACCAAAAAGTGGTAGAAAAAATCCACTGGAGCGTGAATAAGACCGCTGCCAAACATAAGATCAAGATCATCATCGGAAATTACAACGCTCAGGTCGGCCAGGAGGAAGAGTTCAAACCGGTACATATTTGGAAAGTTCTGTGCGGACCAGTAGACCAACGCCTCGCTGCCGGAATAGGGCAAGCTGGATGAAACCCCTCTCGAGGACCGTTGGAGTACCGTGAAAACAGCCATCAACTGCGTAGCGCAGAAGGCAAAAGTGGTTAAAAGAAGAGTGTCGATTGGTGTTGGATGAAAGGATGTTATGCGGGTACTTATGTTGCGTTGGGCTTTCCGTCAGAACGTATAGTGATACATACAGAAGAGAAGACAGCAAAACTAACAGCAGAAAAAGCGTCGCCAGGAAGACGAGGAGTTCGAGAAACTAGAATAGCTGAGTCAGTCTCATTAGGGGCGATATTTCTACCAAAAACACAACGCAGCTGCAATGTGCCGAGATGAGGAAGAGATTATTTTGGTGGACGATCGTGAGGTGCAGCAGAGGATGGAGACGTGCCACTTCCGATGATAGGCGAAATTGAAGACTGAAAAACAACAAATCGGCAGCTAAATAAGTGTTGGAGCGGAGCTTATCAAGATGCGTCCGGGCAAGCTGACCCGGCGTCTGCATCAAAGATTGGAGACACCAAACACCGTCACACGGACCGTGAAAACTTTTGGCGATCACCATCCTGAATGCCTCCTACAAAGTGTTTGCCCAAGTCATCTTCCTGAATCTATCACCACAAGTTCTCACGTCTGTCGAGGAAATTAACTAGCTAACTTCGCAGAAAGCCGGTCAAAGACGGACCATATCTTTTTTTTCCCTGTATGGACTCATCACTGCGACCAGAGACATTTGATCTATTGTCTCTATTGGTGTTTTCTGTACTCCGCACTTCATATTATTGGCAGTATCACTATTGAAGTAAATGATACGCTATTCTTTTATTTCTGTGCTTGTGTGTGAGAGTTTGCCCTTTCGTTTCAAGCTTACTGCTCTACTTATCACAAAATATCAAAAAATTGCTCGCAACTACGAAAACATCCAACACAGAAAAAATATTGCTCTGCTCTGCCGAGCCTCTATTAATCCTTCCAATATCGCCAAATTTAAATTCTCTGGAGTGAGACTACACCTAACTAGTGCTGATAAAAGTCATTTTCCCCAGCAAAATTTTTCGAAAATTACAGCCAATCATTCTCAATTTTCACTCCCAACTATCGCAGTACTCTTTCAGATACACTAGATTTTCGTCCTAGTAACTGTTTAAATATTTCGCGCGCCTCGTTCGAATCCAACCAACTGATCTTCACTGTTCCTGCGTCAAAGTGAAAACGAAAAACAAACAGCAAGCGTTATCGAGACGAAACGTCAAAACTGATCCAAGCAAGTGTGAATCCAAGAGTACAGTGGCTGAAATGTATCCCCAATTAACACAAGCGTTCGTTTGCTCTGGTTTTGTTCTTTAGTTCCGGTTTGTTTTTGCTTAGCATGAAGGTAAACTGTGTGATTGCAAGCCGGTAAGAGTTCTAATTGCGGCTGTGTCATTCTATTCCCTCATTTTCGAAAATTGCAGATTGAGATTTCGCCAAAACCGGGAGAAGCGGTGGTTGTTTCTGGTAGCTGGCACGTAGTTTTTAATATGGATGATACAATTGCTGTGACGCAGAATATCTGCAGAGAAGTTCCACAAAAAACCGGGCAAACAATTTAATCAACCATTTTTGATTTGTCTGAAACTTTGCATAGACGTTTCTATAGGCAAAAGATGCCATTTTGTGTTATTGGTTGAATTTTATGGAACGCGACTCATTTTTGAGAAGCTATTGAAAAATACTATATTGGGAAGGTATTGACGATTACAAATATTTTAAGGGCCAAAATGGTTTGTTTGATCAGTGTGACGTTTTCGGAAAAGTTGTAGATAATAATTGTATCTTTCCGAAAAAAAGTACACTCTAAAAAAAAATATTTATTTTTGAAGAAAAAAAACTTAAAAGAAAAATTAAAAATAAATTACCTAAAAATCTCATTTTTTTAAAGTCTTATTTATTTTTATGAAAACTACAAAAGATTACCTAAACAATGCAATCGGTCCGATCATGGAAAAATCCGGGAAAAAAAGTTATGATTTTTTGGAAAAAAATTATTTTCATATTTATTTTTCGTAGACCATTTATTGATTTATTGAACATTTTATTGAAGGAATAAATTGATGTCTACAACTTTGCCGAAGGCACTATGCCAATCATTCAACCCATTTTGGCTGTAGAAATATTTTCAATTTCCAATAGGGCCCTCTTTTGGGCATTGAAAAAATTACAGTCTGTTTGTTTGATGTTTGTTTGATTGGCATAGTGTGTTTAGCAAAGTTGTAGATAATTATTTTGTCCTTCCATAAAAAAGTTACCCTGTGAAAAAATAATTAATTTTTTTTTCAAAAAATCATAACTTTTTTTATCCTAATTTCTTCATTAACGGATCAATTGCATTGTTTAGGTAATTTTTTGTAGATTTCATAACAAAAATTAGATTTTTTAAAAATGAACTTTTTTAGTTAAATATTTTCAATTTTTCTTCTAACTTTTCTTTTCAAAAATTAAATAAGTTTTTTCATAGTGTACATTTTTTCAGAAAGATAAAATTACAGTCAAACCTGTTTTTGTGCGAGGGATTTATGTAATGCGACATTTATGTAATGCGTTGTAATTCATTCCAAGGGTCGGAAAAACTAAATGGTTAAAAATCTTGTCGGATGTGGTCCTTTTTCATATACCGCACAAATAAATAACCGCATAAAAAAAGTTGCACACAAAAAATTCCGCACAAAAAACAAGTTGCACAAAAACAGGCCTTTATTATCTACAACTTTGCTGAAACATCACACCGAATAAAAAATCCGTTTTGGCCCTACAAATATTTGTAAACATCAAAACTTTCCCAAAATTACTTTTTTCAATAGTTTCACAAAAATGAGTCGTGTTCCAAAAAATTCAACCAATAGCACAAAATGGCATCTTTTGCCTATAGAAACACCTATGTGGATCTTCCAGAGCCAGTTTCTTGTGGCGTAATATTTTTGTCCATTATTGTCGTCGTCCACCCGAAAAAAATAACATCAAAAAAACCTTAAAAGTTGCTGTAATTGAACATAGTTTTACCATAATTTAACTATGTTTTTCATTGTAAATACATCATTTTTACATTAAATATCATTGTTCAGAGCAATAAAAAACATTGTTTTTGCCATTTTTACCATGAAAAAGGGAGGTATGTATCTTAACAGCATTTTTTCAGGCACTTTTCCCATACATTTAGAAGTCACTGACGATGTTTTTCATGGTAAAATTATTGTCGGTGGTAGACAAAAAACATTGTTGAAACATGGTAATAACAAAAAAAGTTCGCTTGGTTTACAGTAAAAATACCATGTTTTTTATGGTTACAATAAAAAATATTGTCCATGAACTGTTTTGACCACAAAATACATCGTAAATTTTTTTTGGGCACTATTTCGTTCCACTCAGCCAAAATGAACCTCACCGAAACACTTTTTCACTGACAGTGACCGGTGACTTGACAATCTTCGTTAACGAAAAACGAAAGAACGAAGAAAGAGTATATGAACAATTCATGGAAGTGAAATATTCCATAGGCATAGTAAAAAGAAATCAACTGATTTTGCTGTTTTGCTTCCATCGCATGAAATATAATGAGGTGTTTTGACAGTTCACTTCTATGCAAAAAGCGAGAAGGGAGAATTCTAAAAGGATTGTAGAAAAAAAATAACGTATATGGATGCTTTTTTTCCTTTTTCACTCAAAAGTGTTAACAAATATCAACCCTGATCCTCTCTGGCCAGGTTAATTCTGAGAGGAACTTATTATGTTAAGAGGAAGGAGTCTTATCGAAACTTCGTTCGCCGTGCCAATATCACCAATGAGCAGAATCATTTCAAATCGCCTGGAAATACGCGAAAATTTAATCGACCATTTTTGATTTGAATGAAACTTTGCACACGAATTTGGCTAGCAAACTGAGCATTTTTCACAGGTGGAGAGATTTTTACACCCATGGGTTACATTCTAGGTTTTATTCGAAGCATTGTAGCCCAGAAATCGTTAGTTGTATAGAAAAACTCTCTGAGAGTGAGTTGTAGGGAATTAAAAATGCACCATAAAAAAAATACACTGTACAAAATAAATTTTTTTGATCAAAAAAAATTAAAAATAAACATTAAATTTCAATTTAAAAAAAAAAGAGTTGATTTTTTTTTTATTTTTTTTTAAAGAAACTTGACGTTAATACGCAACTTTTAAAAAAAAGTCCAGGATGGAGAAATGAAAATTTTTTTTTTTTATGGTAGATTGATTTTTTTATGAAAATTCTAATTCAAACATGTTTCAAAATATTTGTATTCTGATGATTTCAAAAGATGCAGAAAGTCATTTTGAATCAAAAAGCTCTTGGTAGTAAACATTCTAAAGGAGTTGGTTTTCGAGTTATTTCTAATTTAAGCTCGAAAAATTATAATTATTTTGGAAAATACACGTTTTTCTTAATTTGTCCATGGTTCTCCGGCAAAAACCATACGTTCATTGGAATGCTTGATTAAAAATATACAATTCATTCTTTGACAACAAAACGATTGGGCTAACGGTTCTCAAGAAAAGAGTTAAATGTTCTAAATGATGTAAATATATATAAGAATCAAATATTTATTTTCGAGTTTTATTATCTTAGGAACATATTTTTTATGACACAGATACTTTACAGAACTAGTTTCACCTTATATTTTATATACATCATAAGTAAACAATTCGTCATCTTTTGAAAACAGCTTCGTTTGTATCTTATTTTCTGAAATCGGAACAAAAGAGTAATACTTTTGTGTGGCAGCTATTACTATAGATTTTTTGAAAATATTGCTCCATTCTGTTACACCTTGTTCATATTCTTCATATGATACCCAACTAAATAACATGTTCGTTCATGTTGATGAATTTTTATTATTTTTCTGATTAGACCAATCATACAATTCTTTTGCGCTTGTAATGGGATGTTAATGTTCTTTAGCTAAACTTGCATTTCCTGCCATTCGTTTTAATATGCCACCAATTGCATCGCATGGGCCTTTACCATGAGAAGTCGCAAAAAAATGCAACTCTGCATCGACGTTATATTTTGTTGCAATTTTTTTCTATTTTTATATTGTGAGGCGCTCCATCAGACATTAATATCGCTTTTTTCAACTCTATTGTTTTTTTCAAAAAACTCATTAATTTGGCAATGAACACCTGAACCGCAACAGTATCATGATGGAGTACTTCCGATATTATGATGAAGCTGATATTCTTAAGTGTTCCAGATTCTGAATAGTAAACAACGAAGGGATGAATGGTGGCTTGACTATCATTCTAATAACTACACGAATCACAAATTGATAAAGACATATTAAAATGAGCTTGACTGTTCAATATTTTTAATTTTGCAATAAAATTTTCGTTTAATTTGCGTAAGCTTGATGAGCACCGATGATCAGGAAAGAGTTTACAGCATTTGGGCTTGGTGTATTCCATTTTCACTTTATTCATCTTCACAAAATGCACTGTTACTAACACATCTCGAGGAGTGCAATCGTATTTATATACGAAAACAGATATTATTGATAACCCAGTAGTTATTGGTTGCGTACTTTACAAACAGTTATTATTAGTAAACAAGTAGGTAGTGTTGCCCGACAAACATATTTTTTTATAAAACATTCGGCAAGGGGGAACGTATAGGTAGGCTAAGGTTTAGCGCTTGAGTTATTTATCCAATCGTTTTGTTATCAAAGAATGAATTGTATATTTTTGATCAAGCATTCCAATGAACGTATGGTTTTTGCTGGAGAACCATGGACAAATTAAGAAAAACGTGTATTTTCCGAAATATTAATAATTTTTCGAGCTTAAATTAAAAACAACTCGAAAACCGATGCCTTTAGAATGTTTACTACCAAGAGCTTTTTGTTTCGAAATGACTCTCTGCATCTTTCAAAATCATCAGAATATAAATATTTTGAAAAATGTTTAAATTAGAATTTTTATAAAAAAATCAATCTACCATAAAAAAATTATTTTTCATTTCTCCATCCTGGACTTTTTTTTAAAAGTTGCGTATTAACGTTGAGTTTCTTAAAAAAAAAATAAACTCTTTTTTTTAAATTGAAATATAATGTTTATTTTAAATTTTTTGTGGTCAAAAAAAATTTTTTTTGTATAGTGTATATTTTTTTTATGGTACATTTTTAATTCCCTTCAACTCATTCTCAGAGAGTTTTTCTATACAACTAACGGTTTCTGGGCTACAATGCTTCGAATAAAACCTATGCCAAAAAGCATACGCCCTTTTAGAATGTAACTCATGGGTGTAAACAATCTCTCCACCTGTGAAAAATGCTCAGTTTGCTAAGCCAAATACGCGTGCAAAGTTTCATTCAAATCAAAAATGGTCGATATTCGACAATAGGTCATTTGGCGCGATCTTGCTCCAATTACAATTCCCTGTAGAAAATAAATATTCCTGAGATCGGTTTTATTATATGAAGGACTTATTTTGTCAAGAGGAAGGAGTCTTATCGAAACCACGTTCCTTTTATCAACACCGGAAATTTGTACTTTTCAAACGTCGATTATCCAACATAAATTATTTTTTATATGTATTCAAAATCTTTAGAAGTGATTTTTCCCATCGCTGCTTTGATGGTTATTTTTTCTTTGTAGAGCAATCGAGAGCCTCTGACAAAGTTTTTGGTAATTTCCAATCGACTATTTTATTTTTTGGCTTCTTATATAACTAAGTTTGAAAGGTAGCTTTTAAAGGTAGCGTTCTGAAGTTATTTGGAATCTCGAAAAATAGACCTACTTTTTTGGCCATGTCTAGTCTCGCTTACTTTTTCGTTTATTTCCAAGCTTAATTTGACATTATTTTATATTGTCCTTTAATGGAGTCATTTGACAATTATGAACTCAATATGAGATTTTTATGCCTTTTCTGAGCAAAACATTGATTTATTTACTTAAAGTGACAAAGTGCATTTTGGGATAATTTTTCAACTTTTCAGGAAAAAATAATTCAGGACTAGATATCCCGGTTTCGTCCATTTTTATTTATTTAAATGATTTCAAACACTCTAAATTGATATCACCTGCATCCACAGATTTAACTTCCGATTTGTTTATAATCTGCAAATGCATAACCAATCGGACATTGGGAACGTTTGATTGGTTTTATCGGAATGAGGCGATCTTTGCCTCTCAGCTTGATTTCCAGAAAAAGAAGTGTTCAACTTGAATTTCAAAGTGGCGTATGGAGTCAATTTTTGGCCTCTGCCCATCAGTCTGATACCGAAAATACTCATATTGAGTGTTGTTCGGTCATTTCTGTTTTTTTTCAGAAACCGGGAGTCATCATCCTAAAATTTAAAATGATGTCTAAGATGGATTTTTAGTATCCGTGCATCATCATGATTACGGATGATTAACTGGTCTCGGCAATTTTTGGCTGGTTTCCAGAATTCGGTAGTCGTTATCTTGGATTTCGAAAAAGCATGTGAAGTTAATTTCTGGCCTCTGAGCGTTATTCTGGTTTCGGAAATGAACTTTGTGGGTTGTAATCGGTTTTTTTGGGATGTTCTCCAGATAACTGTAAGCTACCATCTTAGATTTTAAAATAGTATATGAGGTTGAAGTTTGGTGTCTATGCATCATCACGATTACGGAAATACGCTCGGCTGTTTTCTAGAAAGTGGAAGTCGCCATCCTAAAATTAAAAATAGTATCCGGGGCCCATTTTTTGGTTCTAAGCATCATCCTGATTCCGACAATATCCGTTTTGCGTGGTAATTGATACTTTTGGGTTGTTTTCCATAAACCGGAAGTCGCTGTCTTAAATTTCAATATGGTGTCTGAGGTCGATATTTGGTTTCTATTTTCAATTTTATTTCAATTCGGGAATAGCCATATTGTGTAGTATTTGGGCGCTTTAAGCTGTTTTCAAGAAACCGGAGGTCGCCATTTTGGAATTCAATATTGTGTCATATTTGGTGGTATTTGGTCCGAAGCAGCAAGGGGTGTCAAACCATAACAGAAACAGTTTTCACCCCCGAAATCTCCTCCCTTTGTGAAGAGAGAGGGGTGTTGAACCATCATGAAAAATTTGCCCCTTAAAGTCTTCCCACGCCTTATTTTGTTCCATTTGCTTGATTAGTTCTTCAGTTGTGCATAAATCTGTTTTTTTTTCTTGCACGGGAACCCTCCCTGTCAGAAGAAGGAGGGGTGCCAAACCACCATGAAATTAATAAAATTTAATAAAATAATGTGCAATAAAATTTGTGTTTCATTTGTATGGGGGCCCCTTCTTTCCAGAAAAGGGAGGGGTCTCAAACTATCATGAGAACCTTCCCCGACCCCAAAAACCTATATATACTTTTTTCAGTAGTTTGCAAGTCTATATGAATCAGACAGACAGACAGACAGATCTCCATTTTTATATGTATAGATTTTCTTCTCTTGGCCTTTGACAAGCGTTTAAAGCGACTTAAAGATAAAGTTATTTGTGGGTTTAGCCTCCTTTAAATTTTGGGACTTTCGAGAACGATTTGAAGCAAGCCTAATATGAGATTTAACACGGTTCTCATTGGCTTCCCGAAATAATTCAATTCGATGTTTGTTGGGGATGCTGAACTCTGTTCAAACAGAATCACTCGTCACTCGATTCTTAGTTCAGTTTGGGATCATGTTTCTTTTTTTGGCGTTTTTTTTTTCTCTCAATATGACATTTTTTTAAATGATCCAATCATTTCTGAACGTTTTTCTAAACTCAGTATGTGATGCATAATCTGTTTTGGGCTTAATTTTAGGCCTTTTCTAGCTTTTCCATATTTTAGCCTTTTCTAGCTTCTCCATATTTTATCAACAGTCGGTTATATCACTACTCGCCAAATTCACGCTCGATTTTCTCACGGTTTTTTATCGTTTTTATCACGCTTTGAAACAATCAGTCAAGAGTAATGTACTTCCTGTTGTAGAAATTGTATTTGAAACATAGTTTTCACTTGTGCCTTGTGTGAAGTTTCATATGTATAGTATTATGAACTCAATTTTTGGATCAATTGTCTGGATAGGTCAACCAAGTGTCATATATCCATATATGTGTCATGATTTTGAGAACAATGAATCATGAAAGAGGTATTTCATTGAAATTGGAGCAAAAATTAAATTAAAAGCTAATAATAGGCCTACAGTTTGGAGCTCATAAAACGTCGATTCAAAAATTATAAAATCTAGCGGTTCTAAAATTTTACATAAACTAGCATTAGACTCTCATAGCTATGCTGAAGAATGGGCAGTAAAAATGCTATGGAGAAAAATATTATGAACTATTTTTTTGTTTATTCGTTTGTATCTTGAACTTATATTTCATTGAACTATGAAAGTCAAAATATCATAGTTAATTCAAACACAAACAATAAAAATTTGTCATTTCGCTAAGTTCACGGTTTCAACAAATTCACGGTGTTATTTTTTTTACCCGTGATAACATCGAATGAATTCACTTTTTCGGTATTTTTTACTCTTCTGAGCTTGGTTTATCTGATGGACGTTATGGAAAAGAATAGAAAACTCGACGAACGTATTGCTAGGAGTTCGGAACTGTAAAAATTTGCTTATCCATCAAGGATCAGAAGGTCAACTTGACCATGTTGAAGACAAACGGAAAGCTAAAGAAGCCTGGGGGAGCAAGGCTACTGGAATAAACATGGAAGATAAAGATGTCATTCACCCTGAAAAGTCAACTCTAGATCAACATATTGTGTATATTGGTAATTGTGTCTTTCAACCTGAAAAGTCAACTGTACACGGTAAGAGTCGAAAACCCATTAATGGGTATAGTTGTACCCATTTTTTTCTGTCATATGCGGCTGTCAAAAGAATGGGTAAATTTAAAAATGTGATGGGTGAAAAAATACTTCAAGCATCGTTTTAGTTTGCTCTGTCGATTTGTTCGCACGCGTTACTTCTACGATCTGTTTTGTTTATTATTTGTCAACAATTGCCATGGAAGGACTTTAAAAGAGATTCGATACTGCGTCGTTTAAGAAGTTGCAAGGTAAACAGTATGTTATTTCAAGTATTGAATTTTACAATGTGAGATTTTTTTTATATTAGGTCTAGAATGTTCACTATCCGTCTGGTATTGGCTTTGTTGCAGAGAATAGCGATTCTGACAATTGATGATAGCAGATAAAATACTCCTGTTTTCGTAAATAAGATTCGTTTATTTATTCGTTTTATTTTCAAATAAAGCCCCGATATGTTGGCTACTGTCAAACGTGTAGAGTTTCGATAGGGCTGCCATCCCCTTGGTTTTTATTTATAATGCGTGACTGACAGTCATGATTGCTATGTTTTGATCAGAGGGGATTCACTGCTGTCAAATCTCGCTGAACATGTGGAAAGGGCCCAAGTGCCATATGTAAACAAGCCACAATTTCACGCTTTTCAATGAATACAAGCTTAATCTAGTCGTACAAATAAGATTGTTTGATTAAGAGTAAATTCTTTTATCAATAAATCTTATTGGTTAGAGCAGATTTCGCTTGTATTGATAAAAAAAACCGAGAAAATTTGGCTTGTTTACATATGGCACATGGGCCCTTTTCACATGTTTGGCGAGAAATTTCATATATGTCTGTGTTATCGCAGATCAACTCTGGTCCATGACGTTTGTTGGTCCATGACGTTTGTTGGTCCATGATGTTTGTAACTATGAACAATAATGGGGGAAAAATGTGAATAGCTAAACAACATTCATGAAAGTTTTCCGCGGTTTCTCGAGTTTTGATGAAAAACATTCCAATTCTATAATATTTCACATCGATCAATTTCATGACCAAAAGGAACAAAAACCAAAACAAACACCATGTTGCCGAATATGTTGGTTACACGATTTTTGACAGATCGATCCCCCCTGGTTTTGATATCATGTTTGAGTTTCATCAACAGAGATACGGTGCGATTAGATAAGACATCTGTTTATGACAGACTACTAACTGCAGTTGCAATCAGATACCAAATTTTAATTCTAAACTTTAGCACAAGCCGAACTGGTTTTTACCACAAACAGCGGGTGTCAAAACGTGTCGATTCTGTTTGGAGAAGGTCTCCACCGGTCGATCGGTAAATAGAGCGGTTTTTGCGGTCGACTGCCGACTGCGCCGGGCGGAGCTTGACAGGTGCGCTCGATGATGCGCAGCAGAATAGACGATTAGTTCCGTTTGTGGTTGTAAACTTGCTGAAACTGATATCCACCCAAGCGAACGAGCCAGCAACCAGTGGGATGCGGTTAAATGATGGGTTTAGTGCCTGAATAGAGTATCATTAGTATGACCCCGTTTTTGGACAAGAGTTGCGAAAATGAAGAACCCGCAGAGTGGTATATATTTTTTTAGCGGATACACATAACACTCAATTGAAATTTAATTACCACTTCATTCGTTTATCATATCATTCCATATGGAAAATAATTTGATTACCACGAGAAAAGCGCAACACCGAAGTGCTCTCGAAAGTTTGAATAATTGAATCTCACAGCGGCATCTTGAACAGCAGCACTTGAATCGGTCCCGTAACCACACTGACCTGGTGGTCCACCTGGTGCATGGTGATGATGATGCCCCACCAGGGTGTATGTCAGGCCATGTGTGTTGGCTGTTGGGGGAAAAATCGATACCGTCTGCAGAGGTCGAATCACATTTGCAACTTTGCCCCACTTGTTGGATTTTTTTTTCTCTCATTGAGTTCACAATTACCTGGAATCTTCCAAGGTTCAATGACCTCATCCACAAAGTAATCACACGCATCCAGAGCTCGTTCGGCCCCGGATTTCGGTACGTCACGAAACTTCCAAGACATTTCGATCTCCTCTCGATTACAGGAATCCACGTACAACACCCATTTTTTCGTGGCCCCGTGACTCAGCAACGGTAGTCCATGGTTACACCACGGTTTTCACAGGAAACAAAAAAAAAACTTTTTCTTTCAACTCCAAAAAGAAAATCGAACTTAAAGTCTCACACTGCACTTCCGTAGCCGTCACCGAATCCGAACAGACTGGTTGACTGATAGAGGCTTCGCGAAAAGAGCAGCAAAAACTGTGCGAAGGAAAAATCGATAACCATCATCAGCACCGACGACGATGATGGCGTCATCATCGTTCTTCTTGCTCCACCCCCTTGCTCCACTGTAAACCAGAAGCCGAACGACCGCGTGCGCTCGACTCGAACAAAACCCGAAGGGTCACGTGCAACCGTCGGATCAAAACAAACAGCGCGCATGTAAACAAGTTCTCGCTTTTTTCTCGCCCACAATCGCATTGTGCTCGTGTTTCTTTTCTTCTGGTTCAGCAGTCTTTTTTGCTGTGATTCTGTTTAGAACAAAGTGCAGAACGAATGAAAGCAGACACCCACCTGCGGCCTGCTTTAGCAGGCTGATGCAGTCCTCATGTCCGCTGCGTTCCGCCAAATCCAGCGCCGTCAGTCCATTTCGATCTTTGGCGGTGAAGGATGCACCAGCGTCCAGCAGCACCTGGACGTTCGTCACGTGTCCATGTTCCGCACTCAGATGGAGAGCAGTCTGAAAATAAACAAATTTTCACCTAACCGATAATAGATAAGAAACTCATGCCTCACCTTATTATCACCTCGCGGTCCACTAGTGGCATCGATCTTCGCACCAGCATTGATCAGCATAGGCAAACAGCGCGAGTCGGCGGTGATGGCCGCCGCATGAACCGGAGCACGACCCCACGAGTCCAGACAGTCGATCAGGTGGGCTTCCTCCTGGAGTAGATCCTCCAGCAGCTCGGCATTGTCCCAGAGTGCGGCCTTGAAGAGACAAAGATTTCGATTAATGGCCAGGTCGAGTATACGCAGTCGACGGATCTGACGCCGGAGGAGCATCGTCGACGGTTGTCAGGGTACTGATTTGCATTGAAGTCATCAGCGGATTACAGCGGTGGGTGCCAAATGGGATTATGTTCGGCCGTTGCCGGCCGGTTAGTACGAAATGTAATGTGACACCGAAAGGAATAATCCTCGGCTATCGACCCTTAGTCCCTCTGGAATATCCAGAGAGTTAGAAGGCTTCCAAAACTCATAAAATTGAATGTTGTATTGCAAAACATGGCTAACAAATTGCCTAACCGGTGGCATGCGCGAACAACAAGGGTGCAGATTGTGTACTCGACTCGTAGATACAATCAGCGGCGAATGCATAAACAAATGGTTAAGCTAGGCTGGTTTAATTGAAGTTAGTTACTCTATGTACGATAGGTACACAATTACTAGTAGCGTGCGAGGTAACAATAAAATTTCAACACTTCAATCAACACCGGTATGCCTTACCCCTAACAATCGAATTGAAAGGTTGTTTTTACGATTCAAGAGTGACGCGAGGTCGACGTTCTTCCAGTGGACTTGACGGTTTGTTATTTGTAGGTATTTTTTCTATCAAACCTCCTAGCAACAACAATGCTTGACATTCGAACAAATCATATCTCGTTTTTGTTTTCTAAATTTCATTGAATTAGGCTAAGAGTGTATTTAATCATAGCGGGCATTTGTTGCTTGAATGAAAACGTCTGCGAAACATGCACATTCGAAATCGATCCTGTACGCCCGCATTGAAAATCCCGAACTAACTTTTCGTAAGTTGACTGAGCTGTTTAAACTAAAATCATTAACTAAAAATCAAGAAACGCTCGAGTAACATTACGAGACTATACTGAGACAACACAATTGCGTCGTTATTAAAGAAGTATTTTGTGACTGAGGGGCTAGCAGTTCCCTCTCAGAATTCAATGAAACCTTATAGTGGGTTCTTATCCTAAGCATACTAAAAAAATTTCTCTAGCATTTGGGCTGAAGTGTTTTTTTATAAATCGATATATTTGAATAATGTTGAGATAGACTTAAAAAGTTTAGGAGCCGTTTACAAAATTTTTTTTAGATTGTTTAGACTGCAATAATGCTCGATTTTCTTTTTTGTGTATTTTACATACGCCTTTTTTGTATGATTTTCCTGTTGTTCGATAAGAATCTAAAAAGTTTTAAAAAGACCTTATTTTCAACCACAACCATGCAAAGGCGCTCTGATACTCAAACTTAACAATCTTTTCCTGAGCGTCTTGTTTTTTTGGTAAGATAGAGCAAACATTTTTTTCTGATTTTTTGTTGAAGGAGAAATTTATGTGCTTTTTCGAAATTGATATAGTAGAATATCATATAAATTATACGTTTGGACTACAAATTCAGAATAAGTATGAGCATGTTTGAACGCCTGCAATCAGTCATGACGATATCAGTGCCGACTGTAATCTAATACAAATCAAGTAATTGTATATAGGAATATAATGATGTGATACTCGCTTTGAGGGAAGCCGAGGAGGGAAGCAAATCTTAATAAATAATATATTTCGGCAAACTCTCTTCATAACATAACATAACATAAGTTATCCGTTTCGTTTCGCAGCTGTCGTTTGAACTAAAATGAACTCGAATAGGTACCCATTGAAAACAAACGAAAACTATCAAGCGTGTGAATTTTTGTACAAGATGATCCAATTATGCGCTGTCAGCGTAACCGTTCATTACGTGACAAAAAGTGATTTGTAGCGACGCAACCTCAATTTCACTTAAATTACAAAAATTATATCTTGGGTCAAAGAAAAAATGACGCTCGAGTTAACAGTAATGCGAACGCAATAAAACATAGCTCGAATATTTCTCTTTAACAAGAAAATATACTAGTACATTTTGAGCATTAAATTTGGAAAAAATCATGCATTCAAAGTCTAAAAAATAGATTAATTTCATATAAGCAGGGGGAACAATATATTATTCCAAATCAGTCGATAAAATACCTAAACAATTTTTTTACAATTTTATGGTCAATACTAGTTAAACGTTCCCGACGATGCTCGTGATCAAAGGTTTCAAAGATAGATTTTTTTTTATATTTCATTGCTGCATTAGCTCAACTCACTTCAAAAATATAATTCACATCTTATACTTCCAACATCACTTTAAGTACTTCAATATTCTTAGAACGCACAAAACGGAAATACTCATATTGGATTGTTTTTTTTTTTTTATTTTGGGCTGATTTACAGAAACTGGAAGTCACCATTTTGGATTTCAAAATGACGTATGGAGTTCCACTTTCGAAAGTATTGAAATTGTTGGGCAGATATCACTTTAGAAGTCATAAATTCGCATGTTTCACGTAGTTTTGTGAATAATATCTCAAATTTAGTAATCAGATACTTGTTATTTTTCTTCAAATGTCTTTTCTGAACGTCGACAAACATTTTAATGAAAAAAAAAATACATGTCATCACTATAAAATGACGCATGGAGTTCCACTTTCGGAAGTATTGAAATTGTTGGCCAAATATCACTATTTTCCTGAAACCGGAAGTCGCCATTTTTGACGTAGGACTACGTCTAACCGCACTATATCGAGATACATTCTGAGGAAACTAAAAACCAAGATGTAACGTCGGAATGAAAGATTTCAAACGGTAATACTGATGTAACCACATGATGGATCACAATAATCAATATGTCGTTGGATTGATAAAATGATGGACAATTTTGTGATTCTTCATATATCATTGTTACTTAATTGTTAAACAGTGAAAATTGATGAAAAGTTTCAAGGTCGTATTTTTACGAACAATGTACCAATCACATGCGAGCACTCCTGGCACAGACTTCATGAGTGGACACCAACTGCTTGCTATGACAACCTCTATTCAGTGGCAAAAAAAAATTGGACAGAACCTCCCCGTCCCAACAGGTCAACTGATATTTGCTTCTATGAACCTAGACTATTTTGATGTCTTGAAAGTAAAGCTCTTTCGGAAAGTTCATACACAGGCAACAGTACTGCCATGTATGAGAAGACGGTCGCTCGTCGTCAGTGCAGTAGCACTCGATTGCCATTTGTGTGCAGTCAAGCCAAGTGGAAACAATGTAGCTGCTGTCGACGTACAGTGGTGCGTGTTCGCACACTACGCTGTGCGACCGGGGATAAAATAATTCTGTACGCAACAGTATATCACGATATTGGATGTTGCATCCAATATGTGATTACAACTGAACGGATTTTGACCTTGATCGAACGACGACGGTTGCCAAAGCATGTGATACAATAATTGGCATATCATTGTATATTGTACGATGAACATAAATTAGTAAAAAGTTCAGTTGAAATCCACTTCTTCTAGCTTAGTTTCGCAGCTTTCAACCAATCACGAGCTCGCTTTATATAGCTGCAACAGATGTTTTGTCATCGTTTTAAAGTGCTTATTGTGTTACTACCCCTGAACAGATTTCAAACACCGATGTCTTAATCGACAGGTAGAATATTGCGAAAGATTGTTATATAATAATTAAAATATCTCTTCAACAAAAGTTGTGTTAACATTCTACTAATCAGAAGCTTGCTACCCCGTTGCTCGTTTCCTTTTGGTTGTCGTGACGAGTAGATGGCATTTGAACTGCAACCGTAGTGATTTTCTTATACATGTTTAATGATAAAAACTTCTTTCAAATTCCTAAAATTAGAAGTTGCATTGGGTTGCTGTCTTTTTGAATTCTACACTCTGTTTTTCTCAGATTTATTTAAATGACCAACTATAGTCTATTTGCAAGACAACAGAAAACCAATATGCTTCGTAAAGATTTTTAAACAGATAGTTCAGATAGCTCGTTTAAGCTGTACTGATGGTTTTATTTTTCCAGTTAATTAAATTTAATTCAATATGACAATCCTAGTTGCATTACGCGGTTGTGGTATAGAGAAAACCCAAATTATATGCATCTTGACGTTAGGTTTCAAACATTCATATTCGTATTTTTCAATTACAAAAATATTACATCAGCATCTGCAAGAAAATATTACTAAACATATAAAGACAACCTGTCGCACAACACAACATATAAACACAACCGTGTAAAGATACTAAACATATGAACACAACCTGTCATTGCCAGACTTGTAATTGAACAACATTATGCAAACATCAGTTGGAGAGGTTAATGTTGTTTATCAAACCGAGCTAGGTTTATTCTTGAAGGAAACAGCCGGATGACTTTTAAATATGGCATTTTGTTGTTTGTTTTTTCATTGGTATCATAAAACTGATTAATTTTTTTCTGGTTCTGCCTAATGAATAAATGTTTCAATTGGCCAAAAATGAAAAAAATGACTGTGACATGTTACATCCTCATAAATTCCAATGTCAATTTCAAAATTTTTGTGAATATAGATTTTCTACTAAAAACTGCAACTCTTTATCGTCACTTTTCCAACGAACTTGTAAATACAGGATTTTTTTATGTGACTTCTTTGCTAAGCAGTTGCATGAAACTGACAATGATACTGCTTTGAAATCGGTGAGTGAGCTATCTTTTACAGGCGCAATTGAAGATGAAAGTAAGTTTGCTTTCTACTAAATCGTTCTTAATTAAGACCTATACAAAAAATTGCCTTTTCGCGTGTTGAAGAAATTTGACTGCATTAGGATGAAAGGTATTCATTAATGTTAAAAACAGTGTTTATTTCTTCTTAAATAGATGTCTGCAAACAAATAATCTAAATTATTTTTAAAAATAAACGCTTTTCTTTTTATGACTTTCTGGTGGCATATGACCTTAACAATATGTGGCCACCAATGAACTAGCTTTAGGATTGTAAGTTGTTAGAGGTGTCGTTTGATGGATTAAGGCTCAATAATCTGAAAGTATTCGGAACGCAACGTCCGCATGAAGCCTTCAACGACCTAGACAATTGATATGACCCTTCCGAGTAATTAGAGGTATAGCACGGCATTGCTTTGATCATGTCTATTTTGGTTTCGATTTCGGCAACATAATGGACAAAATGCCTTTCTCTTGGTGGTTGTTGAGTTTGAATTGTTTAAAACCAAAACAAGAAAACTATAAATTATGATTAAACATAACCGCTCGTTTTTGGCTTTTGTGTGCCGTGTCGAGAGTGAAACGTGGTCAAATCGAACAAAGTCTAAATTCTCTAAATAAAATATAAAACTATCGTAGTCCTACGTCAAACATGCGGTCGTATCTTGGATACCACCCTCGTACTATTTAATCCACAAAACTTCGTAGAAAATAAGAAAATAAAAGATTTTTAATGCTTAAGCTGCCTCTTAATCGATATTCAAACCAATGAATCGTAACCTTTCCTCCAGCTAAATGTCCCAAGAGTTCTAGTTTGGATTTACGTAGAAAAAGTAGAAAAGTAAGGTTAAGAGCTGAATGACCTTCTGGTTAAAAGCTCTCTAATAAAAATCAAATTCAAAAGTGCAAAAGTAAATCGAATGCCGTAATATGTAACTATTCACAAAACTACGGAAACATCAGAAATGTAAAATGTTTATGCTCGAGACATGGATTATTCTGCAAAAAAAATTGTAGATTTTGAAAGAGCAACGAACATTTTATTGAAAAAAAAAAACACAAATCATTGAATTTTGATTCAGAGGTGAATTGCGCATAAAAAGTCAAAATTTCGCATGTATACGTATAAATGAAAAAAAAAAAAGTATTTTCAGGTGATTTCTGTATTCTGTATGCTGTATGTGGTCCTCGTGGCTCTGTGGTTAGCGAAGTCGATTGGCTCCCACACGGTTGTGATATCGGGTTCGATCCCCGATCAGGTCGAGAATCTTTTCGAACTGGCATTTTTTTCGACTCAGCTCTGGGGCACGGTGTATCGTTGTACTTTTCCTACAACATGCAAAATGTGCTAAAAACTATCGATAAGCTATTAGAAGGCTAGCTTGCAATATTGTTGTGTTGTATACAGAAAATCATTTTCAAACATACATTTTATTTTTCCTCAAATGTTTTTCCAAGTTTTAGTAATCAGATACTAATTATTTTTCCCCAAATGTCTTTCCTGAACGTTAACAAACATTTCAATGAAAAAAGAATCACATGTCATTGCTTTGAAATTAGATTTAGAGGCAAATTCAGCATAAAAAGTCATAATTTTGCTTGTTTTAAGTAGTTTTGTAAATAAAATCTCAAGTTTTAGTAATCAGATACTTTTGATTTTTCCCCAAATGTCTTTCCTGAACATTAACAAACATTTTCGAGTAAAAAACCCACATGTCACCGCTTATTTTTTTGATTTAGAACAATTTAAAATGATGGTGGTGACTGTACACTAGGCTGTCCCAAAAAAAATCGATGTTGAAAAAGTCAAGGTGCTCAGCCACAAATTGAAAGATAATGTTATTTATAGCATTTTTGTAGAACATTTCGACTTTCTAAAAGGTCGTTTTCAGGTTGCCCAAACGTGATTTATGAAAAAATGACTTTTTCAAGCTACAAAACCACTCTTTTGAACTTTTTTCAAATCTGTTCGATTCCTACATTTTTCCATATATTTTTTTATTTTTGTCGGGTTGTTTTTGAATATTTTGCATGGTTTGGTTCAGAATCGCATTCAATTATTTGACTCACAGAGCAAACTGAACATCACAAAAAAGTTAATTTTCTCTATAATTTTCAGATAAAACCCTTCAAAACACATATAAAATTTTTTTTTGATCAAGAACTGAAATTTTGACTGCAAAGCGGAATTCAAGACGAAAATTTACATGAAAAAAAATCCTTGATATCTTATCGGGGGGTTGAGATATCGGCGTTTTTACATGTGATGGAAAACTATGCATTTTGTCAAAAATGCCACTAAAGCTCAATATCTCCATTGCACAATGTTTTATTTTGCCGTTTGTGCGTATAATTTCCTAAATAGTGATTCAAATGTTGATTACAGCTATCAGGTATGTTCGGAGAAGTTTCAGGATATTCTAAAATGCATCTTTTAATATAGAAAGAAGGGTGATCAATCCACCAATAAGTGAGATAAAAAATTTACTTTTAATCAGAATGAGATAGACGCAAGGTGTCTTCGACAAAGTTTAAGGGTATCTGAAAACAAAAAACTTTACCGAAGACATCATGTTTCTATTTCTTACATATTACGAGCAACACTGAGTTTTTTATTAGAAGGCACGAAAAATCATAATTTTCGTTTTAACTTTTTTCGCAATTTTTACTAATTTACTAAGTTATCAGCCATCTAAAAGTGCATCTGTTTTCTGAACATTGTTTTTTTTATCTCCCAAAATAAAACATTTATTTACATATTTGTTAAAATGCATAGTTTTCCATCACATAGAAAAATGCCAATATCTTAGCTCCTCGATAAGATATCAAGTATCTTCTTTCATGTAAATTTTCGTCGTAAATCCCGATTTGCAATGAAAATTTCAGTTCTTGCTCAAAATTTTTTTTATTTGTGTTTTGAAGGGTTTTACCTAAAAATTTTTAGAAAAATTAATTTTTTTGTGATGTTTAATGGGTTCTGGGAGTCAAAAAACTGAATACAATGCTGAACCAAACCAGGCAAAATATACAAAAACAATACTACAAAAATAAAAAAAATGTACGAAAAAATATAGGAATCGAACAGAATTGAAAAAAGTGCAAAAAAGTGGGTTTGTAGCTTAAAAAAGTATTTTTTTCATAAATCACGTTTGGGCAACCTGAAAACGACATTTAAGAAAGTCGAAATGTTTTACAAAAATGCTATAAATAACATTATCTTTCAATTTAGGGCTGAGCACCTTGACTTTTTCAACATCGATTTTTTTTTGGGAGACCCTACTGTACACTAGGGTGGGGCTTATTTTCAAAAATGTTTGCGGAACCTGTTTTCCCAGGCAAAAAGACCTCCTTAGGGTTCAATAAGCAATATATGAAAAATTGGTGAAATTTCGTTAAGGTCTAGAGGTGGCGCAAAGGGCCTAAAGGTCAAGTTCGAAACGGAAGCAATTTTTAAACAAATCATATGCCTATATAGGGTAAATGACCCAATAGTGGAGGAGCTGAGCACGAGTTATGCATGTTTAGCCATGTTTTGGCTAAGAAAAACGAATCTAGCTGGTCCGTTTCACTATTTTCTGTTGAAATTGGTTCTATTTGATAATTTTGCACCTTAAAATTAACTTTGAACCCGCTTTGAGGGTTTAAATTAACTAAAATAAGTTGCACGCTTTTGTTCCAATAGTTGCGGTAGAGTTCCTATAGTTGTGAATGGGTGTTCCTGTAGTTGCGGTATATAAAACATTCGTGTTTGCTTGGTTAAATGAAGGTATTTGCCTCGCTTGAAGTGGTTTTTGATTGTTTTACTATTTATCATATTGTTTTTAATAGGTTGATAAGTCGGTTTGTAAGTAAATACAAAAATGCACGAAGTTAACTAAGAGACAGATTTTGCGCCAATTCGGTCAGATGTTGGCAAAATTCAGTGGGGGTATGTAGGTTTTATTAAAATAAAACAAAATTTGCATACTAGACTAACATTTAAAAAGGGCTGAAATTGGCTGAAGAGAAAGACCAATGGCGTTCATTTTGAAATATTCAGAAGAATTTGTTTTTTTCACAAATGGTGACACTGGAACACTGGAAGTTAGAGTCTATTATCTCTGCTTCGTACCATGTTCGCACTTACATTTTTGACGTTAGTGTTTACTAAAAGAGCGACTTAAGCTGTGAAAGGCTCGTTAAAAGAATTACAATTACAAAAGCAGTGGGTAAGCATCGATTAAGAGGTCATAAATGCATAATGCAGCATTTTAGGAGTGAGAGCGATAGCTTTTGTGGCCGATCATGTAAAGTATCGGTAAACACACGGTGGCAGGGGAAGGTGGGGTTCAAAAATTGAATAGTAATAAGTTACATCATTTAGGTATGTCCCCTAGTACCTGCTTGTCCCTAATATACACAAGTAGTCCCACATACATATGTTCTGATAAACGTAAATCAGAATTGCGAAACATACCGCAACTATAAGAGCATAGTGTATCCTGTGATCCAATAGTGGAGGAAGTAATTTATAAATAATATGATCATCTATTAACGAACTTCACCTGTGCAACAGTTTCCATGATAAACTGTTATCTGGGAAAATAGTTCTATGAGTAATAATCGTACTAAAACCACACACATATCTTAAAACAATCGTGGACAAAATAAGAAAATGGGTAGTGAGTGGTGCCTTCCGGGTAAGTTTCTGAAAAATACAGTATTCTTCAGTAATTTGGATATTTTCAGTATATATTGTTGTAGTAACATATGTACTTATGTTTAATCTATTATTTCTTCAACATGTAGCATAAGCAATTCGGTTCTAATTAGTTTGAACGATGAATTTAAAAGCGATGCCGCAACTATTGATGCTACCACAACTATTGGATCATCTACCCTAAGTAAACACGTGATTGTGGGCGTGGGCGTAAATTTTGTCCGTTTTGCGTTTAACCTAACCGTTTTTGAGATATTTGCGATTTCAGTTTACACGCGTGCAATCCCGTGTATGCGATGTTTGCTGTGGTGAAGCAAACATAAAATAGAATTTTCATAGGGAACGCAATAAGTATTTCCGAGTCTTGTGCTTTTGAAAATTCGAAGTGGTGACTCGAAGTCGGCCATTTTTGGATTCAATGACGTTTCACCTTGAGCACATCGGTGTAGAATCTGCAGAATTTTTGGTTGGTGGTCAGTTCCCACTAGTGCGTGAAGTGTTGTGCTTTTTTTTTATCAGCATCGTTTCTTAAAAAACAGCATTAGGTTGAGTGCCAGAAATACGGTTAGAAAAGTCGCTAACAATTTCTGGAAGAAAACGTGCATTCCTCTTCAACAAGAGAAAAAATGTATTGGCAAAATTGAAAAGTTGTATGTACAATAAAGAAGTCTTGCCAAAAATAGATCCCGGAATAATCAAAGCCATATAAACAAGTTTACCTCGAATCTTGGTTGAATTTTTGATATGGCTGGAAAGGATGCTATCTCCAAAATGCGAATTGCCGCGAATCGTAGCAAGAGCGACGTTGTACAAGGTGCTGTAGAGGAGGATATTCGTTTTCTCGAAGATCAAAGAAAATTGCGTGAGGCTGTTCTTAGTGATCAGTTAAGAAATGTGCAAAAAATACGCGAGGAGGTGAATGATAAGAACAAACGTAAATGCCGTTCGGTAAATAAAAGTGAAGGGTTTCATACCGTACATGGTAAGTAAAATTTTATGGCAGCTTGTTTCCATGTTCACAATAATGTTTTTCCAAGACATACAATCGACAGCTACTGCTTTTGATTGTGATGATAACGATTCGGCAGAACAAGAAGACGCGAAGAGGTCTATAAATTTGAGGGGAAGGAAAAACATCGTTTCAGCGGAGTTAGCTTAAGCGTTAGATGTATCTAAAGTTAGCAACAGGGATGCCACTTTAGTTCTCGCTGCTGCTGCCAAGGCCTTTGGAACATCCATTCAGGATTCAAATATTAACGTTACCTCAATTAGACGAAAGCGAAATGAAGCTCGCATCAACATGACAGCAAAAATAATTGAAACATTGGATCCTGATGACGTATTGACAGTTCATTGGGACGGCAAAATAGTTACTTCCTTGAATGGTCATGATAAAGTTGATCGTCAAGCTATAGTAGTTACTGGCATCAATACTAATCAGCTGCTTGGGGTAGTGGTGGGAATTATCGCCCAAAACGGACATCGATATTTTCGGGGTTTTTATCGTTATTATCGATAATTTGGAAGCTACGTTTGCGGTAAAAAAAAAATTTCAGATGGTGATGAAAAAAAAAACTCTGACAGATAATTGAGTTGGATAAATTTCCCATGGAAGGTCATCATGTTAGCTTCCTCGCAAAAAAATATAACGTCCTTGCGTGCGGCCTTCAGGCAGTTAACTGGAACATTCGCCATGGCGGACCAAAACATGCGTGTAGCCATGTTTTTAAGCTCTTTCTTCGTTTTTTTTTTATTAATTCCTCCACCGTTTTCGCGACAATGTTGTTGGAATAGATCTTGCACTTCAAGTTTGCCCAGAAATTTTCAATGGGAAGCAGGTGGGGAACATTGGGCGGATTCGCCGACTTCGGTACCACATCGATATTCAGCCGCTCCATCCCCTCCAACGATCGCTTCGAGTAGTGGGCCGACGTCAAATTTGGCCTGTACACCTTATGGTATTTCTGGATGAACGACGCAACTTCTGTCAGGCACTTCGTACTATAAATTTCCCCGTTCACGGCCAGCCCGTAGCGAAAGAAAAGCAACTTTGACATTCCTTTCTCGCTGATTGTCAGCCACAGCCGCACCTTCTTCCTTCGTGGGGGAGGTAAAATACGAAGAGCCCTGCTAGTCGTTGCCATCCAGGGTGAGATAGGTCTAGTCGTCCATCACCACTGCCACGTCGCGATTCGCCGGGAAAATCGAATTGACCATCTTATTCAACCGCTGTCGCTGCGTCATTGCCTGCAGCTCCGAGACCAGTGGACGGGACTGCCGCTTCCTGTATGTATGTCCATGTTCTCCAGATACTTTTTCACTGTTTTAGAGCATGCATCAACCTCTCGGCCAAGTGTACGCAGCGATTTAGCCACTTTTCCCTCGGTCTTCCTCTTCAGCATCCTTTGAAGCTTCTTGTCGCTCAGGGTCGTTGGCCGTCCGGAACCTGGCGTTCTTTAGATGCTCTGATCGTTGTCCAATAGTGTCAAGATGTTGTAGATGCCGGAACGGGCATACCCGGCGTCCAAAAAGTTCCGCACGTTCCGTTTTTGACGCGGTGGTGTACCGTCCTTTGAACGCGCACACTTCTGAACGGAGTACCTTCCCTTTTTTCGCCATCCCAGTTAGAGTTTGACTGATAGAGCTGCCAATTTTTTTTTTGCCAACTGATGAGTTACTATGATTGATGATGTATGAGTAGTTTCGTCAGCGCGATTAAAGGTAAACCCATGAAAAATTGACAATTTTTGTCCATTTTTTTACCGCGAACGTTATTTTGAAATTCTTTTCTAGAAATTTCAAATCTTTTATACAAGTGCTGTTGCTCTTGTTCTAAGGTTCTTGCTCTACCATCACAAGAAATAATACCCTTTATTGCTACTTTTGTTACAATACAAAAGAGAAAGGTGACTGAATTGCGCCTAAACTATTTCCCCTAAGACCATCACATCCATATCATTTATCATTAAAATTTCATATTTGTTTTGGACGCATGATTTGAATTGTTTTCGGTGAAAATATGACTTTGTTTTTGGCTAAGCAGGAGACTTGCTGTGTTAATTTATTATTATCATATGTGTTTACACAGATCGTAACATTCTTTCATTATCAGCTGCTATTGATTAAAAAAAATGAATAAAAAATAAAAAAAGTTCATTTTTGCAAATTTTTGTCACATGTTTCTTGGAATATTTTACAAAAATTTCTACAATTCTACAATTGACTCAAGGAAGCAGTTTTTGATTGCTTCTTCTATATCGAGGAATGCCACTCGTGAGTTTTGATTGATAAACGTTTCTATTTTCTACAACAGAATTAGAAAGAATGTATGTACTATTAAGTTGGTGCTTCGATTTATCAATCAAAATTTCCAACTGAACTTTTATATATGAAGAAGTGGTTTTGTTTGCCCGGTTGTAGGAATATACCTGGTCGAAAGACTTGTTCTGTATATTGGCTGTTCTTGCTAGACTTTTACAATATGTGACGATATTTTTGATCCAATCAAAACATGATTATATTTGGTTCAAGTCTTTGTAGTAATCATTTCGCGGTGTTCATACTATTTGCATTACAGAACGCGCCCATCGCACAATTCGATCAATGTCATGTTTCATTTGCCAATTTATTTATAAATAAATCATCTATAATTAACGAAGCGGAACGCCCGGTGAAATCGTCTGACAGTTTAAAGACTCAGGTTTGAAGCTTTGATTCATTTAACAATTCGTTACTGATGGGGCTTTATCTTTTAATTTATGTTTGACTTTGTAGGTCTACAATGATTGTAGGTTTTTTTGTTTAAGGAACTATTTATATTCATCAATCACTAAGCGAAGGTAGCGACCTTCTTTCCGGTGTCAATGAGAACTTCCAAATTGCAATCGAATCGATAAATGCTTCCGGCAGAAATGAACGGTCGAATGATTATTATTTCTTTGTGAGCTCGACGGGATTATAACCCATTTTTAAACGTTCTGAATCGAAAAGAATTAAGCAAACTCAGTTAATTTGCGCCACGCAAAAGTACATCCTTACAACTGATGTTAAAAAACGATAGATGTAAACTATCTAATCAAACCAGCTTCTAGCGGTGATGTAAACGCATTTTTCTTTCACACACCGCTTCCGTTGAACTCAAAGCTTGCCGTTTTGCTAATTGCCTAACAAGCCAACAAAAGAGCAGCGATTGGACTCAATCAAAGTGAAACAAATTGCGTTTATTTATAGTTCCAACAAAGGCCGAACGAAAACTCCCACGCGCCACGAAAAAAACTTGAAAGACACAAAAATCGATAACTCAATGTCCCAATCCCAATCCCTCAATGCCATCGTTCGTTGGCGTTCCAACAACGAAAAGCGAGCTTTCCCCCACGCATCATCGAACCATGCGGGAGGAAGTTCAAGGTTTTCTCGTCTAAGCTTATCAACTTACCTGGTGCAGCAACCTGCCGGGAAACTCTTCGCTCTCCGGCGACGGGGTCGAGGTCATTTTCACTCACTACTATCCAAAGCACTTAACCCGTCCGGTGGATGCTCTGATTTCGGGCCATAATTCACTATTTTTTTCTTCCGGAATTTCCACCCTTCGCCGTTGCTTTCTTCCACGGTTCGACGGCACTCTTAACCCAGTTCCACTTGCATTCGATTAGCGTTGATACCCCCCGCTGGACAGGGATCGGAACGAATGACGACGGAATCACCAGCGGTGCTGTGTTTAGTGTTCTCTCGAAATGCACCAATTATCGGAGACCGGATGCAACCAATTTATGCAAGCAGCTTGTGTGGGAAACAATGCTAAATTTTCTTTTTTTTTACGATGCCCGAGATTTACGACTGGTCATCATCGACCACAGAAACTAGACTGGTGTTGACCACTGCGCAAGTGCGATGGAACTGAAGGAAATTTTTCGCACACCAACAGAGGCAACCTTCAAGCGGATCGAATCGGAACGCGAAGCGAGTAGAGGAAAAATAAATAACAACAGAATTAGGAGATCTTCACTATTTTTCGACACTTTTACAAACTAGTACGAACTTCACATTATTGTTTGATGATTTCGAAACGGTTTGGATGTTGAACAAACTAGACAAAGCACTGCAAATACTAGGCAAAATTGCACAAGCTGTGCATGATAACGATTTTATCGACATTTGTCCCTTTTTGTTGGTAAGCAAACACCAGCTGTTTGTGACAGTCTCTGTTTGCGTGTGTGTGAAACGCGATTTTATTCCGAGATTGCGTTTGCGAGTTGAAGCGCAAATTTTCTAGTAGGGTTGCCAGGTTTCTTATTACACGACTGATAAATAGATGAAGTTCTAAACCTTTTAGATTTTTTCAAGAAATATGCACTTTGTACCACGCTTACTTCCAGATAGCTTAATTTATTCCAATTTTAGGGAATCGATTTATTAGTTATGATTACGTCTTAAATGCCTGGTTCATGTTTCATTGCATGGTTAACGTCTTCAGTATTTTGTTCTTATTTCTATCATTTTGTTTCTGAGAATCGGTACTTGAATGTACTACTAATCTATGATGCAAACGCATTGCTTGTCATTTAAGGTTAAGTATCTTAAAACACTTGTCCAAGAAAGTTTCGTATTCTCACACACATTTATTCGTTCACAATTGGCCCTCATTCATTTATAATACCAATTGGGTTGTTTAGCTATTCACGGATTTCCGATTTTTATATAACATCTGAAATAGTGTAATTTTCTGAACAAAACGTGATTTATTAAAACTTAATATCATTATCCTTCGATTTTTAAATAAAAAATAAAAATTCGCTCTAAAACGTTACAATGACAGTTGGTATATGGGCGAACTGTCATTGTAGCGATTCGAGCAGATTTCGGGCAGTTTTAAATCGTTATTTAAAAAGCGAAGGACAACGATAGATTTTTTTTAAATCACGTTTCACTTAGAAAATTCAGATCTCTCAGATGATATGAAAAGCTGATATAGCTAAACAACCCAATTCAACTACTTTATTTTCCAACTCTATTCCAGTAGAATCAGAACTTAAAACAAATAATTATATTCACAAACCTATTTACAAAAAAAAACTCAGACATTCCTCTACGCAAAAAGGAGCACATCATCGTTTGATCCACCAATAACTTCTCGAATCCATCCCACTTGCTGGGGGACCCCGGCAAACACCCCGGGAACCCCCTGTCCACAACTAACACCCCAGGACATAACCCCTACCAGCAAATAGGCTCCATTCCGCTCGCAAATCAGTGGACTACCACCAGAACCCTTGCAGGAATCCAATCCTCGAACGCCTCCGGCGCACAAGAAACTATCGTGCATCTGGAATCGCCTGCCAAGTGACGCGTTGCTTTGTAGCTGCCGGTTGCACTGTTCCGTGGTTAGTGGGCTCATCGAAACGTACTGCTGAATCGGTTCCTCCCATTCCGGCGTAGCCGGACTGGCACCCCAACCGGTCAGAATACAGCTACTCCCGGAGAATGAATCCCTTGGAGAGGGAAGACAAACGCTAGCCACATTTGCGAGTGAATCATTGAAGGGAGCGGAAGCCACCAGAACTGCGATGTCGTTAAACAACGAACCGGAATAGTAGTTCGGATGCAGTACGATTCGGTCCACGAGTCGCTGCTGATCGGGAAGCCTCTCCCGGCGATGACGACGATCCCAATCACCGGCGATGATGCGAAATTGCTGCGGTGTGTTGCGACCACTGTAAGAGAAAATAGTTTAAACTTCACTCATCAACTAGAGATCCGTGTGTCATACTTAGCTACACAATGGCCAGCCGTCACAACGGCTCCGGACGATATCAGAGCTCCTCCGCATTTATACAGAAAACTCCCATTGGTGAGACGTTCCTCTATATAAACAGTCCAGGGAAATTCAGCGAAGTTGACCGTCCCACTGAGACGTTGCTCGACGCTATTGGAGTCGTCGTCTACGAAGTGAATCCGGCTAGCCAAAGCTGCCCGTCGTTGGCCACACTTTTTCTGGGCTCTGAGAGGGGTTGGTTTATTGGTAGTGGTTGTTGTGGGAATAGTGGCGGGAGCTGGAGTCGTTTTGACAACGACGGACGGTGTCATATCGAAGATAAATTCGGCTTCCAGCTCGAGTTGATTATTGGGGCCGTTGAACTGGTCCAGGAGGGCGGTGATTTCCAACAGCAAACTCGCATCTATCGATGGATCTGCAAAGGTTGGGGTTTGGAGATCGGCTGGAGGTCTTAGTGGTAGACTAGGAAGTGGTCCCGTAGTGGTAGTCCTTGTAGTGGTAGTCCTCGGAGTGGTTGTTGGTTGCGTTGGAGGGGGTGGCAGAGTATGGCCAACCGCATGTGGTAGTGGAATAATGGCATTTCGGCGACAGCAGGTATTTCCTGATCCGCAGAGGGCATCCCTGAGGAGGTAAATTGGAAAGTGCTCTTGATTACAAACTATAACTATTCTATAACTATGACATATGAACGCGTGAAATGTATTTTTCATATACTCTTCCAAATAGGTTATGGGCCCAGACTAGTTTTTCTTTAACCCGTAAAGACCCGGGACGGAACTTGTTTTTTTGAAAATGCTCGTTCTCAGCACTGGAACGGCCGATTTGGGAAAACTTGGAATTTTATTCAAAGGGAATAGTAGCTCTAAGTTTTGGTAAAGGTGCCACCTCTCTGGACCCCTCCCCATTTTTGTGAGACGCAAATATGTCTGTGTTTTTTTTTCTAATTTTTCAAAAAGATTGAGCAAACACTGGGATTTTTTATAAGTATCAATTGCTCCGTATCAAATCATGTCAGGTGGATGGTATGGTATGTGAGAGTGAATTTTGGAGCTTCCAAATTATTTCAATACAAAATCACAAAATTACGTATTTTTATAAAAATTTGAACAACAACATCGTTCTTCAAATTTCAAGCTCTACATTTTTGCGGTAAGGTCTCCTGAATCCATACGCGGTGTAATATTTATTTTAGCATGCAAACATTTTGAGGAAAACCAGTTTAAATTCACCAAAGTACGTATTTTCATGGAAACCTGATTTTCTCAGTCTCCCACGGTAGGTTTCAACTCAGCTATTCAATTTTCAAGCTCTATATTTTTAGAGTAACGTCTTCTGATTCCAAAGATGGTAAAAGATTTTTTCTACCATGCACAGATTTGGAGAAAATCAAGTTTTCATAAGAACTCGTACTTTAATGAATTCAAACTCGTTTTTCTCTGAATCTGTGCATGCTAGAATAAATCTTTCAGCATCTTTGGATTTTAAAAACGTTACTCTAAATATAGAGCTCGAAAATTGAAGAGCCAAGTTGAAACCTACCGTGGGAGACTGAGAAAATCAGGTTTCCATGAAAATACGTACTTGGGTGAATTTAAACTCGTTTTTCTCAAAATATTTGCATGCTAAAATAAATTTTTCATCGCGTATTGATTCAGGAGACCTTACTTCAAAAATGTAGAGCTTAAAATTTGAAGAACGGTTTTGTTGTGCATTTTCAAAAAACAAGTTCCGTCCCGGGTCTTTACTGGTTAAATTAGCATTGAATCCAAATTGAAAAAGATTCTAATTCTCAAAACAGCGATAAAAGATTCAATTATTTTCGGCAAAGGGAAAGTTAAAAATGATTCTTCAGAAGCTGACAAAGAATATTTTAAAAAGAAAATCGATTAGGTAATTTTTCGCCAATTCCCATTATGGCGAAGTCATATTTTAAACTACATCAATTCGGAGTAATCGCGTTTAATGTTTCACACTTCAAATCGCAGTTACTTCGCAGTAATCCAGCTTCAACTCGTATTTGAGTTTTCATAGAAAAAATGAATGATTTGTTGTTTTTTTATTTTCAATCGTAAGATTGGTTGAAATATTTTGATATATTCGGATATCTATCGCCTATCTGTAATTGTGTTGCAATACATAGTATTATCGGCATCAACTCCGTCTTCCTCTATTTCCAACAGAACGCAAACGAAGCTGGCAGCCTTGCTGCAACCAAATTGCGTTCCCTTTTGCTCCTCTCCACATTTTGACATTTCTGAATAAACTGACGTCAGATTTTATGCCGTGCGGCTCACAATGCGGATCGATTGTTGTGCAAAAGTTCTCAAAATGATTTGTGTTTTCTGCTAATAATGATTGATTAGTTAATAGTACGCGCAAATTTCGTCAGATTTGCAACGTTAGTGAATTGGTCACTACTGGATTTACATTTAAGCAATGGTAAGTTCGAGATTTCATTCTAAAGAAGGCGCAAAAACCATCCGACCTTGACACAATACGGGAAGTTTAATTTTTATTTGTGTCCTTCGCAGCAACGTCTTAGCAAAGCAGGCAGGCTAGTCTACCTGCAGCGGACAGCTCCGGCACTGTCCGCAGCAGGGTGCAGCTCCAGGTTGCAAAATGTTTCGCTCCAATGCACGGCGGTAAGTCGTTTGAAAGCGGTGATGTAATCAAGTTATTCACACTCAACATAATCAAACCCCTTCTTGTAGTGTTACTCATCCCGACGGCCCGGCTTCTTCTCCCAGGTGCTGGACAACATCAAGGCGGAGATGGAGAAAAACAAAGAGATGAAAGATAATTTGAAAAAGTTTCGCGAGGAAGCGCAGAAACTGGAGGAATCCGATGCACTGAAGGCCGCGCGGCAAAAGTTTAACACCGTCGAATCAGAGGCTTCCAAAGGTAGTGATGTGCTGAAGGAAAATTTGGACAAGATTCGGGGGAAGGTGACGGAAGTGTTGGACGAGGCGGCAAAAACAGACATTGCCCGCAAGGCGGGTAAAATCGGCGAGGAGCTGGGTAAAACGGCCAAAGGCATGGGAGAGACGATCGCCGAGAAAAGTCAGGAACTGGGCAAGAGTGGAGCCTTCAAAGGTATTTCGGAAGCAACCAAAGCCGTGCGGCAGGAGATCGACAGTCAGGGAATCGCAGCGAGAGTTTATCGAGCACCAGAACAGCTGCGAAAGCGAGTTGAGGTAAATTTGTCAGATGCCTCGCGGGTGTTCGAAGCGAACACAGAAGCGCTGGGAGTCGAACTGCACAAAGATAGCAAATTCTACCAGAGCTGGGAAAACTTCAAAAACAACAACGCCTACGTGAATAAGGTTCTCTCGTGGAAGATGAAGTATGACGAATCGGAGAATCCGATGATCCGGGCGTCTCGGCTGCTGACGGACAAAATGAGCGACGTGATGGGTAATCTCTTTTCGAAGACGGAGCTATCGGAAACGTTGACGGAAATCTGCAAGATTGATCCGAACTTTGAGCAAAAGCAGTTTCTGCGGGACTGCGAGAACGATTTTATCCCGAATATCTTGGAAGCAATGGTCCGCGGTGACTTGGAGGTCCTGAAAGACTGGTGCTTTGAGAGCACGTACAACATTATCGCCACACCAATTGCGCAGGCCCAGAAGGCTGGCTTCTTTCTCGATTCCAAGATTCTCGACATTGAAAACGTGGACCTGGCAATGGGTAAGGTGATGGAACAGGGCCCGGTGTTGATCATTACCTTCCAAACGCAGCAGATCATGTGCGTGCGGGATAGTAAAAACAACGTCGTCGAAGGCGACCCGGAGAAGGTGATGCGATGCAACTACGTGTGGGTTCTGTGTCGGGATCCGAACGAACTCAATCCGAAGTCGGCCTGGCGGCTGATGGAACTGCAGGCTAATAGTATAGAACAGTTTGTCTAGTGGTTGAATGAGCAGAGAGAAAGAGAGAATCGAAACGCGGACAGTTGTTCCTTATTTTGGTCCGTGTTTTGTCAGCGGAAATGAGAAAACAAAAGCTCTCGTTCGACGATTGTTATTAAGTCTGTCGAAACGAAAATGCTGTAAACTTATATTTTAAACTTCTTAGTCCTAGCGAGAAACCGAGAATAAATGAGATCTTTTTTTGTTGATTGTCGAACACAAGAAACGACTTAAACCTATTATAGTTTTGTTTGTTTAATCCGAAATGCCATTAAGCGGAGTAAATAATTAAAAGAGCAACTTTACCTTGCCTGTTTACCGGTGGCGGTACTCTTGCACCGTTTGCTCGGCACACAAATGCAGTCCGGCGAGTCATCGGTGGCTTCCGTGAATGTGTTGTCTTGCACCCGGATGTGGTCGAATTCGGTTTCCTAGAAGGTACACACAAATGCCGTTCATTAGTCGGTGCTTGGTTCTAATGTGAGTTTGAAAAGTGATTAAACCAACTTCATGCATTAAACTTACGTGACTCATCGCACGCTGCTGCGACTGACTGACGGTAGAATTCGAAATTACCATCACACTGAGTCTCTATAAAATTCATTAAAATAATGAAGCCCAAACAGTTTTGAAAGAGTATTTAAAAACAGTGGAGTCCATCGAGGTAATTATGCCTATCATAAAATATTAATGTTTAGCACGTCAGTGCTATTTGTCTTGCAAATGACCCAGGCTCTAAAAAGGAATAAATCCCCTTTGATTTTTTGGTAATAAGATTGGTTAGCTTTTTGAGGCGGTTGACTGTTTTTGAGTGAATGTATAGTTTTGTTCTTACATTGCGCGTTTTATTTATTAGATAACTTTAAAAATGATATCGTAAAAAATCAAGCTGAAATGAATTCGATCCAGCGAAATTCAAGGTTAATAATAGCAGCTAAAAAAAGGGAACAGTTGACATTCCTAAGTTTATAAACAGGGGCAAGTTCGATCAATGATTTTTTAGAACGTTAATCTTTTGTTCTTATCACGTTTTCGAATGCTCGCAGAGTAGAGGCAAAGCCTTGGTGCTACATTCCGATTCGGAATTTGACCTTCTGTTTATCTATACACAGACTTCGCAGCCGACTGTTAAGTGTACAGGACAATTGCGGGGCTAGCGCTACGATCCTACTGACATTAACAGTCTCTCCCGAACCGGGACTCGAACATACGTCGACTGGCTTGTTAGGCCAGCATCGTACCTCGAGACCAACTGGGAGATATGCTCGCAGAATAGGGCGCACTAATTGAAATGGGATGCAGTCTTAATTTTTTTTACATTATCCTGTTATTTAAAGTCTCATTAACAAATTTCATGGTTTTTTTCACAACCTTTTCATCGTCCCTTTCCTATAGTTCCCTTTCTCCTTTCTTTAAATACGTTCCCTTTTTCGTTAATTTCTCACTTCTTTCTGTTTTAGTGTTTTCTAGTCTAAAGTTGCCTCCTGAGCATACGTTGAATTTAGTTTTGGCATTTCCTGGTCTCTATGGCATCGTTTTTGCTCCTGTATCTGTTTGAGATAGGTAATATGCCTTTTTGGCCGAAATATTTTTCGCCATTCTGTTTTTTGATATAAACAGCTAAATTTAGAATCATTTGCTTTGTTGACCCTTTTCGATCCTCAAAAGCGTTTTCTTCTCACTCATTCGGAACTCAACAAAGGATAATTCCTTTAGTCTTTTTCACCTTAAGCAGCGTTTGTCGCTATCCTAAGCTCAATTCTGGATCATATTATTTTGTCCTGCTTTCTCCTGACGTGATTTTTGCCACTTTCGGAAAATTCAACATTTTTTCTTCACTCTAATCTTAATTTGTGATCATTCTTCTTGATCTCCAGTAGTTTCATTTCATCATTTTCACCTTAATTACTTGTCTTTTTTGGTATTTCCTAGATATTCGCCATTATGAGCTCAGCTTAAGATAATTTTCTTCTTTGACTTTTAGAAGTGTATTTATTGCTACTCTTAGTTTTTTTTTTGATTTATTTTGCAAATTGCCATTGTTGCGTACACTGTTACCAGGTTAATTTTATTGAAAAATAACGCAAATGAGAACTAAAAATACACATAAACTAAAATATTGACTAGGAAAAGTTACGAAGAGAAAAACTGGGCAGCAGGCTGCAGCAGTATTGCTAGTAAAATCCAATGGTGAGCCGTTCGTCAGACATTCAATCAGTTTGGGGTGAATAACTTTTCCGACAAGCATCGTAGCTCCTTACGGTCTTCAGAAGAGTTTTTTTTCAGGTAAATTTCTTACAAAGATCATGTATCGATATATTTTTAGGAGTCAACTGGACATCTCTTGAGAATAAGTTTTGAAAAAGTGGATTTTCCCATATAAAATCGTATGGAAACTTAAAAAATCGGGCGCAAAAATATAGTTCCACCAATCGATTTGAAAAGTTACACGGTTGTTATAAGACACATAAAGAACACGAAAAGTGCATGGGAGCTGAAATTTAATTTTTTGTCCCACCCTAATGGACAATCAGACCTTGGACGAGGTGTAAAAAGATTGCGGAGAGGTGGAGAACTACAAAGCCGTTGAGAAGTTGACACGAGCAACTATCGAGACATCAGAGCGTCTTGAACTGTCCTACAGGTCAGACGTTTTTTCGGTTGCTTGTGGACTGGTCTTTGACTGCCTATAGCTTCAAAGTTTGTGTTTTGTCAGTGTGTCTTTTAAAGACTACCTGAAAGTTATTTCCCATCAGTCTTTCTCAAGACTACCTACTTTTGAATTTAACATTTGTTTTAACTTTTTTTCGTATCACCTGAAATGGCTGGACGGAAAAAGAAACCTCGCATCGCTGCGGGGAGGAAAAGAGAGGCATCTCTTTCTGACACATCGAGTGTCTGTAGTGACAATCCTTTTGATATTTTACCTGAGCAAGAAGCTGGTGAAATGGAAGTTATTAATAATGAAACTATACAAAATATAAAATTTTTAAAAAAGGAGAAAGTTCCACCTATTGTGGTAACTATTTCTTCTGAATTTAATATATTCAAAAAGGAACTTTCAACGTTTGTTTCTGACGTTAAAATTACCTATCAAATTGGCCGTAGAGGTGAATGCCGCTTATTAGCCGACTCAGTAAAGGGTCGTGATCGTCTTGTCCAGTATTTAACTGACAAGATGTACAAATTTTTTACATATGACACCAAGAACGCCAAGCCGTTCAAGGTTGTCTTGAAAGGTCTCACCAACGATCAAACCGTTGATGAGATCAAACTTACTTTAACAGAATTACTTGGCATAGCCCCTACCCAAGTAATTCTAATGAAACAAAAATCACGAGGCGAAAACAGTCAGAGAACTGGAATTTCCCTTGTTAATTATTTAATTCATTTTAACCGCAATGAGGTTAACAACTTAAAATTTTTTGAAAAAGCACATGCTTTGTATAATGTGCGTGTAAAGTGGGAAATTTATAGGAAGTATGGCGGAGGTGAAAAGCATATCACCCAATGCCGTACTTGCCAACGTTATGGCCATGGTTCCAAATTCTGTAACATGGACCAAAAATGTCTTAATTGTGGAGACTCTTCTCACAAAAAGGACACATGTCCTGTGAAAGAGAGTAAAAATTTTCGCTGTGCGAATTGTAACGGCAACCATATGTCAAATTTTTATCAATGCCCAGTCCGTTTATCAATTGTTAGGGCAAGGCAAGGTAGACAAAATTCAATTTCTCAATTGAAACCAACTTCAAAACAAAATTCTCCAAGCGTACCAGTGACGCATAGTTTACCTACTCCTTTGCATACCCGTTTAACTTATGCACAGGTTACAGGTAGATCGAACATTATACCGCCTAGTGTTGGTAGTTCGAAAATGACCGTTAATATGGGTAAACAAAACACGCTAGAAAATAATTGTACACCTATCACTCCAGCTAATATTGCTACCGAAAATATTTTTTCTAATGTCAACTGCCTGGGGCCTATTACGGCAGGTAAACTTTCTTTTTTGCAACAGGCAATGTTCGATCTTATGAACGCCATGTTGCAGGCAAAATCAATGTTTGAAGCCATTCAAATAGGCACAAATTTTACTATTAAAATTGTTTCTAATTTAAAATTTAGCAATGATTTTAAATAAAACAATTAAAATATTAAATTGGAATGCTCGCTCATTGAAGGCCAATGAGAATGAGCTTTTTAATTTTTTAACAGTAAATAATGTGCATATTGCAATTATTACTGAAACATTTTTGAAACCTAACATAAAATTAAAATATGATCCCAATTACGTGGTTCATAGATATGATAGGATTCAGGGTTCCGGCGGTGGAGTTGCAATTGTTATTCATCGCCGAATCAAACATCGTGCTCTTCCCCATCTTGAGACGAAAGTTATTTAAACTTTGGGAATTGAAGTTCAAACTGAACTTGGGATTTTATTTATTGCCGCAGCATATTTACCATTTCAATGCACACGCGAGCTCAAAAATTATTTTAAAGGTGATTTACAAAAACTCACCAGAAATCGTTCGAAATTTTTCATAATCGGCGATTTTAACGCTAAACATCGTTCATGGAATAATTCTCAAAGTAATTCCAATGGCAAAATTTTATTCAATGATTGTTCTTCAGGATACTATTCTATTTTGTCTCCGAATAGTCCTACATGCTTTTCTTCTGTAAGAAACCCTTCAACAATTGATTTGGTGCTAACAGATCAAAGTCATGTGTGTAGTGATTTGATCACACATGCTGACTTTGATTCTGACCATCTTCCAATAACTTTTTCTTTATCACATGAATCAGTTTTAAACCCTATGAGCTCTGTTTTTAATTATAACAAGGCTAATTGGGAAAGATACAAAACTCATATTGAGAGAAATTTCAATAATGAGCTTGATTTGCAAAACGAAGTGAATATTGATTCCGCTTTGGAAGCATTAAAATGTGCAATTGTTGATGCCAGGAATTATTCTGTTCCAAAGGCTCAAGTGAAATTTGATTCATCAATAATTGACGAAAATCTTCAACTTCTAATTCGTTTGAAAAATGTCCGCAGACGTCAATATCAACGTTCTCGTGACCCTGTTTTTAAAACTATTTATAAAGATTTACAGAAAGAGATTAAACATAGATTTACTCTTCTGAGAAATCAAAATTTTGAGACTAAAGTTGAAAAATTGAAACCATATTCAAAACCATTTTGGAAGCTGTCGAAGATTCTTAAGAAACCTTCAAAGCCTATTCCAGTTTTAAAAGATGGTGAACGTTTTCTTGTATCCAATGAACAAAAGGCTCAAAGACTTGCTCAGCAGTTTGAGAGTGTTCATAACTCAAATTTGAATTTTGTGAGTCCAATTGAAAATGAAGTCACACGTCAATTTGATTTAATTTCTTCCCAGAATTTTTTACCTGCAGAAATAATTGAAACTAACTTGAATGAGATTAAATCAATTATTAAAAATTTCAAAAATATGAAAGCACCTGGTGACGATGGAATCTTTAATATACTAATCAAACATCTCCCTGAGAGCACAATGGAATTTTTAGTGAAAATTTTCAATTGCTGCTTCAAAATTGCATATTTTCCCAAATTATGGAAAAATGCAAAAATTACTCCAATTTTAAAGCCGGATAAGAATCCAGCTGAAGTTTCAAGTTACCGACCAATCAGTTTGCTTTCTTCAATAAGTAAACTGTTTGAGAGAATTATTCTTAACAGAATGATGTCACACATCAACGAAAATTCAATTTTTGCAAATGAACAGTTTGGATTTCGCCATGGGCATTCCACAACTCATCAATTGCTCAGAGTTACTAATATGATACGAGCTAACAAATCTGAAGGTTATTCCACTGGAGCTGCTCTTTTAGACATAGAAAAAGCATTCGACAGTGTTTGGCATAAAGGTTTGATTGCGAAATTGCAAACTTTTAATTTTCCGATTTTCCTAATCAAAATTTTAAAAAATTATCTTACTGATCGAACTCTGCAGGTTGTCTATCAGAATTCAAAATCTGATAGATTTCCTGTCAGAGCAGGTGTACCTCAAGGTTCAGTCTTGGGGCCAGTCCTGTACAACATATTCACTTCAGATCTTCCTGATTTGCCTCCAGGATGCACAAAGTCATTGTTCTGCGATGACACAAGCATTTCCGTAAAAGGAAAAAGCCTTCGTGTCATATGCAGTCGATTGCAGAAAAGTTTAGATATTTTTTCTTCCTACTTGCAAAAGTGGAAAATCTCTCCCAATGCTTCTAAAACTCAAATGATAATTTTTCCGCATAAGCCTAGGGCGTCTTTCCTCAAGCCAAACAATAATCACGTTGTCAAGATGAATGGGGTTATTTAAAGTTGGTCCGACAAGGTTAAGTACTTGGGACTAATTTATGATAAAAAACTTATTTTCAAAGAGCACATTGAGAGTATACAAGCCAAGTGCATCAAATATACGAGATGTTTATATCCTCTCATTAACAGGAATTCTAAACTTTGTTTAAAGAACAAACTTTTGATTTACAAACAAATTTTTAGACCAGCAATGCTTTATGCTGTACCGATCTGGTCAAGTTGCTGTTCAACAAGTAAGAAAACGCTCCAAAGGATTCAGAATAAAATTCTGAAAATGATTTTGAAGCGTCCTCCTTGGTTTGGTACACTCGAATTACATAGACTTACTGGTGTTGAACCATTAGAAGCTATGTCAAATAAAATTATTAACAATTTTCGACAAAAATCGTTGCAATCCTCAACTGCTACGATAAGCTCTCTTTATAGCCAATAAGTTAGCAATTAAGTAAGTTGTAAGTTTACTTCCCCTTTTCTGACAAGTAGGTTTAAATCCCTACGAATGATAAGTCCTTATTGCGAAAGCAAACAAATCCTAACAATTAAAATTTCAAATTTCTAACAGTGTTGAGAAGTCACCATTTTGTGATTGGACACACATACTCATTATTTACTAATATTTATCATAAATACTTAAGCTACTAACAAATCCCCCCTTATAAAAAAAAAAAAAAAAAAAACTATCGAGACATGATCCTTCTCAATTACACATATAAAATTCTCTTCCACATCCTGTTCTTTATACCTGAATAACCTGGTGCCGGTTCTTCAACCGATTTGTAGGCACACCAACGAACAATTGGGTTGAATAAAACAGCTAATAATTTTAAAATAGCTGAAAAAAGTCTGCATACAGGTGAAACGGATTGCCACAACGCTCAGCTTGATTTATCAGCTGAACAAGCAATAAACTCAGGTTTAAGAAAACTTGTGAAATACTCCACGCCATTATTAAATTGTCGGCTGGTTAAGCTCTATTTCAACATAAAAAATAGCTATTAGACAACATCAATTGAACACTGAACAAACTTGTTGAATACACGCTCCTAAACACGGCTGAACTTAGGTCGAATAATGTATCAGCTACTTGTACATTTGGCTTTCTAAATAGCCGAACAAGGGCTGAAAAAGAAATACGACTTCCTTGAACACGATAGAACACGTTTTGTCAAAGTGACGGTCCTCTCACATTGGTCGATTTTATAAAAGGCACTGTTGAATTTTATTATCAGTGGGTACGGCTAGCCGTGCTGCAAAAACTATCATTATTTATCGTTTACACTGTTTGTTTCTGTTTACGAAGTGCATAAACTAGCGATAATTTCTTCAATTTAGGGATATAGACTGTTTCGAAAATTATAAATACATCTTCTTTCTTGGATAAAACAAAAAATACAGGATTTTTCGGGTCATTTTATTCTGAAATATAGATAATAAGTGTTTTCTTTCCAGTTTCAATTCAAGTTGGGATTATTTTTCGTAGGATACGCGAGTTCTCTAACTTTTCTCTTAACACTACTCATAAGCTTTTGCACAGTGTGTTCTCCGACCATTTTTACCACTTGAAGCCAATCTTTTTTAAATATTTCAACATTGTCCGCTGGTTTGACATATTTCCTCAGTTTCAATAGGGCGAATTTCAGGGCAGTTTGGAGGATTCATCTCCTTTGGGACACATGTGACATTATTTGTTTTATACCACCCTAGTGCATCCTTAGAGTAATGGCAGGGAGCAGGATCGAGCCAAAAGATTGGAGGATTGTTATGCTGCTTAACCATGGGTAACAACCTTTTCTGCAAACACTCTTTCACGTAAATTTTACCATTCATTGTGTCATTCGTAATGAATGGACGAGATATTTTCCCACATTCACAAATGGCCTGCCAAACCATTACCTTCTTGCCGAGTTTTTCGGTGTAAATGGCTTTCACTGGTCCAGGGACATCCTTTCCCTTCGGTGATGTATAAAATTGCGATCCTGGCAGAGTCTTATAGTCCAGTTTTATGTAGGTTTCGTCATCCATGATAACACACCCCATTTTTTTGGTCAGAAGTTTGTCATAACGCTTCCGAGCTCTCGGTTTCACAGATTCAGCTTGTTTTGGATTTCGTTTTGGCTGCTTCTGCTTCCGACGGGTCTGCAGACCCATTCTTCCCTTGGCACGCATAACGTTACTCGCCGAGGTTCCAAGCTTTCTCGCCACATCTCGTACTGATACTGAAGGATGCCGCTTGTAGTATTCCTAAACCTTTTTGTCCGTTGTGGGATCAACAGGTCCGGGTTTTCTATCACGTCTTGGGGCATCAGTAAATGTGCACTCTTCACAATACTTCCGGTTGCGGTTTGAACTGCTCCGACACTTATACCTTCTTCTCTGGCTAATTTCCTTATAGAAAGACCACTCACGGTGCCCCATTTGTGCACAATTCGCTTTCTTTGCTCGGGAGAAAGGCCACGCAATTTCAAAATTTCGCACTAAATGTTAGAAAAAATGACAGCATCGGTTTCTTTTGGATGTAAACAACAGGACGCAGCCAACGTTTGGTTGAATACTGCACGTTATTTGAAATGACGGTTGATCGTAAGTGTATTTATAATTATCGGAACGGTCTATATGATACAAATGCTGAAGCGCTTGTTCAGCTACAATCAAGTAGATGCACAGCCAATGTAAAACTGTTTAAGGAATAAACTGGAAATAGACGTACGGGTTAAATAGATACGTAAGCGTGTATCACAAGATAGACATATCGGCAACGCGTTCTACCAACAGCTTAATTAGCATGAGTTCGAGATTCGAGACTGGCAGTAAAGTGATTGGATACTAAAAAGGTAATTTCCATTAACAATTATATAAAAATAAACGATGAAAAATACACACAAAAGTGCAAAAAATGGAAAGATTTAGATGTGTTCGAATCGCCTGCACAATAAAAAAAAATTGTCTAATTAAGACGAATATATGATTTGAATTATATTTATCGTAGCTGTAATAAAGCTGAAAAAGCACTTTTTCAGAAAGACAGAATGTACAATTTTAGCCATGGAATTGTCATATAGGCGCTTATTTAGACTATAAGCCAGCTACTGTTGGCTGTAAGAGTTTTTCTCGAAGCTTAACAAAGAATAAATAATCGCTTCTACTGAATCGATCAGCATGTATAGAAGTTGTTCAAATGGCTGAGTTATTTCTTATTAAGCCCTTGTTCGGCTATTTAGGAAGCCGAATGTAACAAATAGCTGATCTAGTTCTCCAAAACAGAGTGATTTAAAGCTGATCAAACACTAAAAAATACATTATTCGACCTATGTTCAGCCGTCAGCCGTTTTTGTTTTTAAGGGATTTTAACCGTGGCGATCATTCGTCCCTACAGCCGTCAGCCGTCTCAAATCCGGATGGGGTAGAACTTGCGATTTTGAGTCATTCAAAAAATTGTTTAGCGACAAAGATGCCAAGGGTCTAGAATTAATTATTCCTTCAATTTGGGTCAAACCTGTTACTAAATCCTCGTACAACAGAGATGTACTGCCTAACTACCGAAGTAAATGTTTCTTTACCACCTTCATGGTGGCCTCCCATAGATCACCAAAGTTGAGAACCCGAGATGTGATCATATGCCGTAGTATTCCGTCAGTTGCGAGAGCAGTAGCTATGGGACCAGTTTCGTCGGAATTCGTGAGCATTTTGTAAAGAGCATGTAGTTCATTTCGAGCACCGACAAAATTCATGGCGTTGTCGGAGTAGATATTCTCGGGTTCACCACGTCTGGCCACGAGCCGTTGAAGAGCCGAGACAAAGAATGCTGTGGATAGATCCAGTGGGTGAAGCAGATAAACAGGGCAATATAGGCTTTAGTGGGAGCAGACTTGCGTTTAAGGGACTTAACGAACACCGGATAATAATAGTCTATTGCAGAGGATGCGGAGGTACGACTTGGGGTAATGCGTGCGATAGTAGCTGTCCGACAGCTTGTTGCTGAAATTGAGAGTTCGCACGAGTACAACGGTAGCAAGTTAGTGCAACAGCCCTTCTTCCATTCGTAGGCCAATATTCGTTCCGAACTGAGCTCATAAATTGGTTCCGATGCACCCGTCAAGCAATGCAGCTGATCATCCTCCATGTCAAAAGCAAACCCAGGAGTCCGAAATTTGGCCAGATCGAATAGACCAATCAATGGACATCACCCAAAGTATTTTTGCGCGTACAATAACAGGGGAAATTATTCCCATGGGATCGTACATCTGAGCAATAACTGATAAACTTCGATTCTTGGTATTCTTTCCGCTCGTAGAGAAGGAAGCAAAATCAAACCTTATCTAAGGCTTTTACCGTTTGTTCTACCTTTTTATTAAAGCCCAAGTTTTCGGCTAGTACTTCCTTCAAGACCTCCGGGAAATTTGAGCACCATTTTCTCAAGGTATATCACTCACGGTTTATCAGCTCATCCATCTCTTTGCGCAATTGAATCGACGACGGTGTATCCAAATCGCTTTTTACAAAATCATCCATATGAAACTCGCGTTTGATGGAGGCGGCAGCGAGAGCAAAACAAGAACCGTTATCTCCTTTTTCATGGACCCCACTGCGACCAGTAGTTTTATGTCTTCTCCTCCCTTATTGACCTTATCATATCCCCCTGCAAGCTATCACTCTAACAGCGTATAACGTGCTATAGTCTGATATTATGAGAACATTAGACCAGTGGTTATTAGGTCTGGTGGAAAGTTTTGTGTGGAAGAACGAAACGACTTGGTTCTACTAAGATTCGAACCTATCACCACCCGCTTGTCAAAGCGGACTCTGTAACCTTGCAGCTACGAGTAAGTAAGTGGAACTCTAGTAGCTCTATTTATGAGCTTAATTTTTCGTTATTCTCTACTTTTTTTTGTTCCCGCTTATTTTCCGTCGGTCTAGTTCCGCCACTGTTGTGGCCAATCACCGACGCCCAGGGAGGCGACTCCACACCCAGGACCCTAACTCACGACCCGTTTATTAACGGACCGGCGCCAACGGCTTTACTTCCTCATGCGATGGAAGGCGTGATCCCAGAGATTTTTCGCCTCAGAAAAATCTCCCGGTGTCGGCTAGGATTGAATCTAGACCAGTTGGGTTGGTTGTGAGTGGATCACGCCACCTCACAATCATCGACACCTATGTCGACAGTGGGATTCGAACCCAGGCATCGAGCGTGGTTGGCGGAGGCGTTACCAACCACACTAGGCCTCCGCTCTATTCTGTACTTAGTTTGTAATAATTTTCTTTTTGGTAATTTTCATCATTCTGAAATAAAATTGAGATCAATTTCCTTCTTGAAATGGTTATGAAATGGTCAAGTAAGCCTTGACCTGCTGTCAAGGCTTTTAAATAACGGCTGTGAAAAATCATCGTCATTCTTAGACTGATGACATACATCCGCCTTTATTGCAAAAATCTACGATCAACTCGAAACAAAAGACTACGTGTAGAAAATTCAACTTCATTTTTTTCTTAACACGATAGCAAGGAAAGCCCTTATATACCTGTATTAGATACACGCTGTATAACAGGCGTAGTGAAATATGTTAAAGGAGAGTTAAAATCAATGTTTATATTTGTCCTATGGCTGTATATACCTTATAATATTTTTCAAAGCTGGCAACGGACCACTAAATTGTTTCTGTCAGCACCAAAAGCATGATTATTTGTTTTTGTGCATCAGCTTATTGTTGTCAAACTGTCAATTGATATCGATAGTTATCGAAAAGGGCCGGACACTGTTGATAATTATCCATAGCCACTTCAATCGGTGTTTTCCATCCCTAATGTGTGCTCGAACCCAGTCATTCACTGTTTTGTTTCTCTCCCTCTCCTGTTGGAATATTTAACGTTTGCTCCCAAAAAGGGCGAACAGAAAATCAGTGATAGTATGCGTATGCAGTGAAGGAAAAAATGAACTTTTTGTAAATTTCATATTTGCTTCGCAGCTTGGCTTGACCACCCACTCTCCCCCTCGTCTCGTTTCGTTGCAAAACTTACCCGCCTCTCCTCTCGGAGGCTACGTACTTTATGAACAATCCGTCAACAATTATTCGTCGTTATCATTTCTGTAGAACACAACATAGGGGAACAACGGGCAAGACGGTCACCCTCAGGAAATCATTCATTATTCTGCTCAAAACACAACATTGCAACCAGCGATATTCATAATATTCGACATTGACTAGTGCTTTTTATAAAATATGGCAAACCTTTCATTTTTAGAGTGATTTTATATTAGTTTTCACAATGGGCGCAACTACGGGGGGGGGGCTAGGGGGGGCTGAAGCAAACGTGTTTAGCCCCCCCTAGAATTTCCCAGAGAATGATTGTATTCAATATATATATACATTCCATGCTACTTATCAGAGCATCAAAATCAACACAAATTGAGATGTCGTCATTCATTGGCTAAAAACTAGTTCTGCACCCAGGATCGATTCTCAACCCTTGCTCTCTTACTCACCTTACCAGTCAGAGGAGAGCTGTAGTAACTCGTGCTGTATCAAGAAGTCGCCAGTTTACTCGGTTTTGGGCTGTGTTTCACCAGTTTCCCAGACGTCTCATCACTCGCAAGTCTCTTTCGATGTGGTCGAGCCATCATGCACGCTGCGCCCCTTAATTTCTTGTGCCGGTAGGGTTGCTGAAGAGAAGTGATTTCACATGGTTGTCGTCCGGCATTCTTACGATGTGACCGGCCTACCGCAACCTATTGTCTTTCGCCAGGTGTGCAATGGGGTTCTCTCCAAGCAGCGCTTGTAGCTCATGGTTCATGCGCTGTAGCTATTATCCGTCGTCCGCTTGTGCTCCATCGTAGATAGTCACCTTCTGTTCGCCGATAGGCACCTTCTGTTCGGAAATATCAAAAGGACTTCCGTGGAGGACTATCGGTTATCAGGGTTTTGTAGTTTTTTTTTTATCGAAGTGGTCTTGTCCGATCATCACCGTGATTGGTGCGTACGTTTGTAATGTCTGAGAAGAACGGGCCGTCGTTGAGAACGTGGTCAATTTGTTTCGCTGTACGTTGGTCGAGGAAAGAAGGGACTTTGGACTGCTAATCCGCGGGGAGCTGCGAAGGTGGTGCATAGCAGGCTGTGCGGGCCGATAACCGGTTTATATAAGTCTATCCTTCCGTTCATGTCCCCAGCGACGATCTTGATATCTCTACGCGAGCAGCTATCGTACAGTTTCTCCAGCTGTGCGTAGAACGCCTTGTTCCCTGCATCAGGTCTTCCTTCGTGAGGGCAGTGCACATTGGGAATAGTGTAGTTGTGGAACCGGCCTTCAATTCTCAACAAACACAACCTGTCGCTGATTGCCTGCCGCTTTGGTGGTACAGTGCCTTGCGGCCACAAATCCACCGTACCTTCTCTCCTTTCAGGCAAAGCTCCTGGAGCGCAACGATGTCGAAGTGGCGGGGTTCTAGCTGATCCAGCAGAATCCGGTCGACAACCGGGTCGTTAAGCGATCTACTGTTACATGTATTGAGCTTCTAATCGTCGTCCCTATTTCGTCGGCTGGGTCATTGCCGATTGTTCCGGTTCGTTTTGAATTCTTGATTCTCCGTAGTATGTTTATTTTAGTATGCTGCCTTACTAGGGCTGCGATGCCTAGTCTCGCGACGGAGCTGCCGCCATGGATGTAGCTGGCGAGACACCGCATTTAATAGTTCAACCGTCCGGTCCGGATCAGTCGCTGTTTGAGCCGCCCCTAGCCTGTGGGGTAGACGCGCAGACAAGCTGCTCTCTAAGGAGAACAACTACTCCACCGGTTCGCCGGTTTTTCCTTGGTTGCTCGTATCCCAGTCGGTACCACGTGGAGGTAGGAATAGGGCATTAAGCCTTGAACCACACTGGGGTCTATTTTATTCTAACTAGTACGGGTGAACTGTTAAAAAGCACTGCCCAGCCGTTTACCAAATCTAGCTCTCCTAAATATCGAATCATTGTTGCTGAAAGAGCTTGGCGTTGTCGATGTGTTCAAGATATTCAGTACATCATCGGAGATTCTATCCCGAAGTGATTTTTTCTGCTCCTACGATACTATTTTAAGCGTTATTAAATAAGCATATGCAAACTCTTTTTCCCTTTTTCAAAATGGCATACATGAAAACTAGCCCCCCCTAGAAATTTTCCTTAGTTGCGCCCATGGTTTTCACTAAAATAAAAACAATCTCGAAAAACCACTATTTCACAACGTGTACATGAAACGGACCGGCTGTGCTGGTAAGACGGCCCTATGAAAGACTATAGCAAATTTCTTTTCTTTACGGGACGACGCGCTGCGCAAAAAAGCCCGTGTTTAAAGCTTACCGTCCGCTGCGCAGATGGAATCATTCACATCATTTACATGTAGCATATTTACAGGTTTTAACAACGTTATTTTTATTTCAAATAAGAGTTGATGACTTTAAGTCTCATCTCACGTGCTAAGAATGCTGAAAGAAACAATATTAAATAGTGCTATCGTCGTTTTCTCAGACTGCCCATTTTGCGAACACAACGACTGACCGTCTTGCCCAAGAGGCAAACAATTTTTTGGATCAATGTGATTTCCAAAAAAAATCATATTTTCACTAAACTGTCTTCACCCACATGTTTCAAATATGCTTAATTATTCCAATGTCATTGAAAATTATATTTTTCTTTACCGCAGCAGAAGCTTAAATTCGGCACGGCAAAAACTACATCACATTGCTTTGCTGTTGGGGGTGAGCTCATTTCGATTATTTCTCAAATAACTAACTATTGTTTCAATCTACATAATATCTCGAAACTCACAGAATGCTGTTGGTATGTAACTGGCACAAAGGATTTGTGTTATTTTCAATGGTTTATATAGAAATGCGCAACGGACCATCTTACCCGCCCTGTCCGTGTTGCCCGTTGTTTCCCTATTGTGGCGACGAGGAAGTTAAAGTCACTCCCGGAAGCAACACTTCAGTTCCTCTTTTTGAAGATTTCAAGCAACAACGAATTCGAAGATGACTAACCATGGCTCCTGGAACTAACCCAGCAGCATGTGAACAGTATCCTGCCAAAGCACCCCCGTGAAATCAATTTCGAAGGAACCTGACGCTGGAAAACAGGAAGGCTATTGTTCCTACATTAAGTAGAAGTCATCCAAGTCGCTCGACAAACCATTCCATTCCAAAGGACACCAAATCCGAAGGCATCTCATTGGTTAAGAAAGTGGACTTCTCAAAGAACCGGAAGTTCATCATATTAGATCTCAACGGCTTCCATATTCATTTGTTACTGGACAGTGCGTCGGACATTACAATAATCTCCTTCAACTCAAGACACGGTAGCTTTAGCTGTCAGTGCATCAGGAGACGAGGTTAGTATCGGTTATTTCCTAGCAAAAATCACCATACATGGCATCAACAAGCTTTGGTTGGTTGGTCACTGATCCGGTCCGTACGGCAGAAGTCCGAGCCCTTGGTAGAGAAGCTTCGTTACAGTTACAGATTCCTTGAGGTTTTTCAAAGCTCCCTTGGTCGTTGCACCAAAGCACCAGTGAAACTGAACCACAAACCCGTGTATTGTCCGAAATGGTCGGTGGCCTACTTTGCACTTCCCAAAGTTGACGCCAAACTACAGAGATTGATAAAGGTATCATTTCACCAGTTCAATTCTCCGCCCAGACGGCCCTCATCGTGATTGTCTGCAAGGCTGACAAGGTCTTCGTTTGTGTCTGTGGTACACTCTACGGGTCTCAACGACGCGCTGGAATCTGATATCCATCCTTTGCCGCATCCGGACAACAAATTCGAGGAGTCGAACCCCCTGGTGCTCTCCAAAGAATCATCAACAGTAGCCGACCTTCCAAGTTTTAAACCGTAGCTTAAAGACGTCATGTTTGCTGGAAAAAAAAAACTCAAGAGAAGCACGATCGCAGCCTTTACGCCGTATTGGAATGAAATCAAGACTATGGAATTTATCACCGCATCGAGTAGTGCGGTTTCAATCTTCCACGGATGAAGTTCCTGGATAACATCATTGACAAGAATTGTCTTCAGCCAGAATGGTCCCAGATGCCAGCCACTAAGGACGTCTTGCAGCTACGATTTTATTAGGGACCAATCAACTAATACGGACGAACTATTGGCCAGATGAATGAACTTCGGGCGCCAAGGGACCGTCTGCTGTAGAAGGACGCCAGCTGTGATTGGACTACCGAATGCTAGAGATCCTTCGAACGTTGCAAGACAATCCTCATCTTCGATTTGTTACTGACTCGCTACAACATTCTGGGATGAATCGCACTCGATCTTGTCGTGCCAAAGATTCTAAGCCAAACTAAAGTGAACACGAAGTAAAACACCTAGTTCAACAGACGTCTACACCATAATAGGGGAGCTTGAGTTAGATACCGGTCTACGCAGAGGTTCGCCGTTGCAATGGAATTGAGTGAGTTCTTGGAACGGTTCTTGGAGCGTAAAGGCCGAGTAAACTGCAACAGCTGTGAAACTTCATTAGGCCGTATGAATAAAAGAAGTTACTCTGCTTCTCCCGTAAGATTTGCACGGGATGAGTAAAGCAAACGCTTTTATTCATACGGCTTATTGTCATTCTTATTCCGGTCACCAAAGAACTAGCTCTTAACTGTTATTAGTCGTTATTATCTCTGAAGAACACAAAAAGAGTTGTATGTTCTTTTCGTCATTCTAGACTCAATTTATGATTATGAGCTCACTTTCTTATCTTATTTGGTATTTTCTAGAGTTTAGAAGCGATGTACACCATTCTCAACTCTAGATGAATGTCTTTTTTACTTTCGAAGTCGAGGGTTTGTGGAATTTTTCCATCATTTACTTCAATAGGTTAAACTTGCCGGTGGTTACTTTTCCTTTCTCGAAATAATCAATGAAAGTTATTCCACACACATCCCGGAAAACCGGTGACAGCAGTTGAAAATGTCTTCACTTCGTTCAGTCTATTGTTTCGATTTTTCTTTCGTCTCGGGTGAGAAGTGGTTATGTAGCGACACAAAAATTCGCCTCTGTTGCTGCGAAACATCACAAACAGTTTGTTTGGTGTACATCGTTTGAAAAAAAGTATTGCTTCTCAACGATGGTAACTTTTTTCACGGACGCAAAAGCACTACCAACTTCTATGCTTCCACAAGATTTTATTTACGTTCCAGATTTTTCAACATAAGCGCAATTTCAATATTTTGATGTATAAATCGGGTATTTTTAATTTTTGGTTTCATTTCAATGCTTAAACTTTTTGCCTTGATATTTCGAATTCATGATAGTATTTGTTTTCGATACATTGAGCAATTATAGGATTTCTACGAAATCGATTTACTCTAATTGAGTCGTAAAATCAGAGGTCTGATTTTACGTACTGTTAATTTGTATTTTTTTCTCTAGAAATGCGTGAAAACAAATTCCGTCACAAATGCAAAAGATCCCCGAAGTGAATCAAACAAACAATCCTTATCGCAAACACGAATCACACAGCAAGCCTTGCTCTCGCCGCACTCTTCCACACACTCTCTCTGATGGATGCACTTCAAACTTGAACCCTCAAGTCAATTACTTTTTAATTATCAATTACACGCTAGTTTACTAGTACGTATTACTAGGCCGCCATTGGCCATCCCGGGCAGCGGGATGGGCGCCAAAATTTCTACACTCACATTATTCACCACGATCGCTTTCACGTCTTTTTCCTCCCGGTACTCTTCCGCCTTCTTGATCAGATTGGCGTTCATCCACCAGAAGCTGCCATCCAGTTGGCCATGAACTAGTACTACTGGTAGCAGCAGTACTACAGCACACACAAGCTGCACTAACCGTAGCTGGGTTCCCATTTGTTCACGACTGTCACGATTGCCACTGGTTCAGGTCACTTGTTCAACTGAGTGCACCGTGGCGAGTGATTGCAAAATTTATTAACTATGATCATGATCATCATCATCGGTTCTGTGTTCTTCGCTGTTGTTGTTTATGCGATCCTCGATTGTGTTTGTGTACTCGGTCAGAACTATGCGGCAGCGACGAACGATCACGACGGAGGTGTGATGACCAATTTTCGACTTTTGAAAAGCCGTGATTTGTTGTTGTTGCTGTAAGTGCCGCCGCTAAGGAGCAATGCACCGCAAGGTTAAGTTCGCGAGCGGACCGATTAGCCGGATTTCTATACTACATAGTGATTAGTCACGTTCTTTACCAGAAGAGGATACGGAGGAGAATGCTTCTGAGTAATGGCGGACAGGACAGCAAAGCATAAAGCACAGGTGGAAATCGTTGGGAAAATCCCAACCGGTAGCAGCGATCAGCTATCGAAGTGACCTACATCAGGGCCTGTTCGGTATGTAATTACATAGTCTCAACAGAACATAAGCCGGCTGCTCCGAGGACGCGATCGTTCGTTGTATGTTCTAATAAGCCTTATATGACGAAGTTGTGTTGTAAACTTCAACGAATATTTTTTAATTGAAGCCGTTAATTAGTTGCTGAAGTTTCACGAGTAAAACTACGTGCGCTAAGAACTGAGCTAGCACGTGTCCGTGCTTCGCTACCATAACAGATGAGATACACAAGATAGACATCTTCTCTAATAGACCTCTGCGCCGACCTTATAGTAGGCGGCATTTTTCGTCGTCGCCGTGCTACTAATTAACACTATGAAAACTGTAAAATTCGTTTTTGTTTTATTCGCGGGTTTTGATTAAGCAAAGCAAAGCCTTGATGCTACCACGACTGGCTTGTTAGGTCAGTATCGTACCTCGAGACCATCTTGGAGATTAGATTCAGGGGGTGTTAGAAGGTTTAGATTATATATACAATCAAATTCTAGAAAATATAAGTCAAAACTTGAAAAGAGACTCATGAAAAAATATTTATTGTAATGAAATAATAAAACTTTAAGACATTAAACAGAACACTGGGACAGAGTGAAAAAAAAAACCCCTGCAATACAGTTAACGAGGAAACAACAGTCTCAAAACTAATTGGTTTTTGTTATTCATGATCATTTTCTGACATTTTTTTCATTCTTACATGGATTTCAACCCATTTTTTAGTTTTTTCGTTTCGTGTATTGCTGTGTCTTTTTTGATTATATTTGCATATGTTCCTATTTTCTACTGTACCTTTTCAACTTTTTAACTGGTCTTTGGCAAAGAGAACTGTTTTAACCGGTTTTGTTTCTTCCTTGTTTCTAACCTTCTTGAGACAAAGTCAAAATATTTAACAGAAGGTTCATAAATGAAAATAGTGATGAAACATCAAAAAATTTATGAAACTGCCAATCAACATCGAAAATGTAAAAAAAAAAATAAAATAAAATAAAAGACAAACTGTTTGTTATGTTTTTAAAAACATTGAAGAGTTTCCAAAAACAGACAAACAGTGTTTGCAAAGTGACAAAAAAGGCAACAAAGTAACAACATGGTAAAAATAAGTCCGAAAAAAAAATTATAGAAAACTGCAAAAGTGTAATGAAAATGGCAAATTATTTCGAGATTGAAATGATCATTATTTCAAGAAGATGTCCAGAATGTGACAATTAGGTTTCAAAAAGCTGTCGAGATTAGTCAAAATTTGTTTATTTTATTTTTATATCGGCTTTATTTTCGACCTTGTTTAAAAATTCGGAAACAAAAAGATTTGAAAATGTATCAAAAATTTAGTCGCAGCCTTCCATCTATTGTGGCGCCTTTAGTGGCAGTTACGAGAAACCAATGACAGCGCAGTAATGAGGAAGATCTTTACCTAGTGATGAATATTTCATCAAATTCGAGTCAGTGGATCACAAGTTTTCGACGATGGAACGTGAAAGACGTGAGTATTTTTTGCACACTCACGTTGAAAATCCGACGTGGTCAGGTGCTAAAATTGCGAAATGCCTCAAATTCGCTCCCAAATCAACCACAAATCAAACAAACAGTGTGCTGAAAGGATTCAATAAAACTCTAACGCTGGATCACGGTGATCACAGCAACCGCAGAAAAAAAACGATTGACAAGTAGTTACGATTGAAAGTCTGCAGACCAGTTCCGACGAACCCTGGGATCACCCTGCGTGATTTGGCTAAGAAGTTCTCGGCACCGTACAGCGCTGTTCGACGAATCTGTTGGCGTGTTCCACGCCAGCAAGCACCGCGACTGTATGAGAAAGTTTTGACCAAATTCAAAAGTTGCGTTCTATTGGACGATTAGAAATATGTAAAAATGGATTTCTCGCAGCTCCCAAGACAAAAATTTTGAATGTCCAAGCGCGCAAGGATGATGTCGCAACGCGTTTAAAATTCGTTCGGGGTTCTGCAGCTGAGGCAAAAAACCATAGTTTTCATCACCGGATCAACCATGGCCAGGTGTACAAGGAACAGTGCCACCAGAAGCGGATTTTGCCGTCCATCCATTCATATGATGGCCTTGATGGGTGGGTTGTCCAGATTTTCGTCCAATTAAAAAATATTGGGTGAAAATCAAGATTAAGTTGAAGAAAAGTGGCAGAGCGATGAAAAAACTAGCAGATTTACACAGATCGTGGGAAAAAATGGCGGATCGAGTTGACAGTTCCTCTGTGCAGAAGATGTGGTATAAAACGGAAAGTGCGTGAATTCATCCGAAACTCAGACGAATGTTGATTTCTGTGTTTTTTTTTTAATGGTCAAAACATTTACTGCAAAATTATATCTCAAAGATTTTTCTACGCATTTTTTGACGAAGATATGTCCCATTTTGGATTATGGATCAAGCTTTAGCTCCCAGGGCCGGCGGTTGATGTGGGTAGTATGGGTAGTTGTACACACTCGGAAAATATCCCTGTGGGTACTTACCCACACGTAATTAGCGGACCAAAAAATGTAATGTTTTTTATGTTCAAAACAATTTTACCGCGCACATGTACGAACGATAGATTTTTTGATGAATATCGTTGAGTGAGATGTTTTAAAACTGAAGATTTCATGCATTTCTAAGAGATTTGCTTGATTTCGAAAACTCCAAGAACTACTCTTGTGCATTTTAACGTTGGTCAAAAAAGTGAGACCACTGTAAGTGAAGTCTTACCAGAAGTTCGATTAAGCCTAAATTTTGGATGGAGACTTTTTCCAAGAAGGCAAATTTGTTGAGCCCTAACGTTTGAATTAAAAATTGCAAAAATTATCGATTTCGTGGGTTAACTTTTACACGCGCTGACGAAACAACCCATGCAGCATAAACCATAGTAACCCATGCAGCAGAAAAAAATTGCGCTCGAACTGTAACGGCATCCGCGGTCCTTGGGTTTTACTCCCACAGGGTTCCTTCCCATGAGGAGGCGTATTTAAAGCCCGGAAAGAAGCCGGTTCTCTACCGGATTCTTCGTATGTTGACATAGCCTTCAGCTGTGTGTGAAAGTAGGTCAAAACTTGCTTACAGTTGAAGCCACGTCTTCCGCTTGGCTTGGGTGACGAAAACCGCCGCCAATCCCGTCGAGGTGTCGGAGCTGCACTGCCGTGAGATGACAAAGTGACGTAAGTGCCACTTTATCGAATATGAGTTTTTCATGCCAATTTGTTCATTATTCGAAGACCTATCTTTTGGTATCTTCCTTTTCGTTGTTACTTATTCGTACGTTACATAAAATCAAAAAAACAAAGTGACGTTGGCACACATTTCCATACAAAAGTGATGAAGAATTCTTTCGTTTTTGGGCCGTACTGAAAAACTGATCACTTGGATCTACGTCACAATGTCATCTCACGGCAGTGCAGGCAATGACGCAGCGGCAGCGGCTGAATAATATGGTCTAGTCGGTTTGCCCAGCGTATCACAACGTGGCGGTGGTGATGAACGTTGACACCTATCTCACCCTGAATGGCAACGACTGGCAGGGCACTTCATATTCTACTTCCCCCACGAAGGAAGTGGACTCCGAGGTGAAGTTCTTTTAACACACTAATTTCCCCAAGAAGGTGCTGCTGTGACTTACAATCAGCGAGAATAGGATGTCAAAGCCTCTCTGGACTGGCCGTGAACAGTGAAATTTACAGGACGAAGTGCCTGTTTCTGGGCAAACCTGAAGCGCAAGATTTAATCCAACAATTTTGTCGCGAAAACTGGAGGAATTGATAGATAAATCGAAGAAAGTTGTTTTGTTTTGTGTTTTCGTCCGCCATGGCAAATGGTCCGGTTGATTGCTGGAAGGCCGCTCGCAAGGGCATAGATTTTTTTTTTGTGGGTAAGCTAATATAATTGGCTTCCATGGGAAATTTATCAAGCTCAACTTTCTGTCTTAGTTTTTTTTCTATCACCTTCCGAAAACGTCCACTATTGCAATGCAAACATTACTACTGAACGAAATACGAAAACCATTTTTTTCTTTTACATTCCTCTGACATTTTATTACTGATCCCTTGGCAACGCCTTTGTCACTCATGAACCTTCCCTATTCCTTACTACCCACTCGAAAAAATATTGTGACGCCGACCCTGTTAGCTCCCATTCCAGAGCACGTGAAAGGTATTATAGAAAACCCTTGTAAAACTGATTCAAGAATTAAAAATCAAAGGATACTGCCAATCCATGACCATCGCTTCAGCCGAAAGAATAGAAAGAAAAAGATACTCTCTCCCACTGCAAAGGTCGACAAACTTTCCCGGCTGGGACAATTATTTGGATACTAGCTGACCCGGCAATCTTCGTCCCGCCTATTTTAGTGTTTGATTTAATAATTCATTGATTCCTTGCGATTTGTTTATATCGTTTGAAATGATTGGTTTTATCGAAATGACAACATCCTCGACTTTTGGCTTTTGTACATCACCTCTAATCCGGAAATATATTGAATGTATTTCAGTTATTTTCGTTGTTTTCCAGAAACTGAAAGTGGTCATCTCCGAATTCAAAATGGTGTCCAGGGTCAATGCTTGGCTTCTATACATCATTTCGATTACGGAAATATCCATATGTATTAGTATTCGTTTTTTTCGGCTGTTTCCCAGATGTTGCCATTTTACAATTCAAACTGGTGTCTGAGGTCAATTTCTAGCTCCTTGCATCATTCTGGATCCGGTGATACACATATTGGGTGGTAATTGGTCGCTTCAGGCTATTTTTCATAAAATCGTAAGTCGCCATCTTCGATTTCAATATGGCAGTTGGAGACAATTTCTGACCCCTGAGCGTCATTCAGATAATTCAGATATTGGGTGGTATTTTGTCATTTTCGGCTGTTTTCCAGACACCGGAAGTCGCCATCTTACAATTAAAAATGTTGTCTGAGGTCGATTTGTGGCTTCAGTGCATCATAACTATTCCGGAAATACTTATATTTGGTGGTATTTGGTCATTTGCCGCTGTTATTCAGAAACCGGAAGTCGCCATCTTAGATTTCGAAATGGTATTAGGAGACATGCCAGAAGTAGGAAGGGTGTCGAAACATTATGGACATGTTTGTTACACCTAAAAACATTCACCTGCCAAATTTGGTTGTATTTGCTTGATTGGTTCTCGAGCTGTGCAAAATTTGTGTTGTGTCATTTGTATGGGACCCCTCCCTTATAGAAGAGGGAGAGGTTAAAAGCCATTATGGATATATTTGTTACCCCTAAAAACATTCACCTGCCAAATTTGGTTCCATTTGCTTGGTTAGTTTTTGAGATGTGCAGAAATTTGTGTTTCGTTTGTATGGGACCCCTCCCTTCCAGAAGAGGAAGGGGTCTCACACCATCATAAGAATCTTTCTCGGCCCCTGAAAACCCTACATACAAATTTTAACGTCGATCGGTTCGGTAGTTTCCGAGCCTATATGGATCAGACAGACAGACAGACAGACCGGACTGCATTTTTATAGGTATAGATTATGCTATTTATTATACTATTCGGACTGTAGCCTTGCTTGCGTTGAATCGATTCAAGTTTTTTTTTGCAAAATATCTTCCAAATTATTTCAAATGAAACTTTTATTGTCGAACGTGCAAATATTATTCAATAACTGTTAATATTTACAAAAAGAACTTCATTTATTCATATGCCCGTATTCGTAGTCCGAATATAGAGCAGAGATGCCCGATTTTTATTGACATATGCTTACATTAGACTCACACAATAGTGACAGAATAATACCGATGGAAAATAATCCCCGCATTCACAATTTTCAGCGGTGCATCCAACCATAACCTAGGCGACGGCGACCGCGTAAGGTAAAGGGTCGGCAGCGGCGGCACACAAGTCTAATCGCCAATTGGTGCAAGTTTGTATCCTGGTGCCACCGGTGGCCCTTTCCGCCCTACCGAAACCGAAAGACAAATGTGCAAATTTACCGGGGATCGGAACTGTTTGAGTTGCAACCTTAGAGCGCGCTGCTGAATTGCAATTGTTTTGCACAACACAGCCGGAATGGAATACCGGAAGCAACTGGCAGCCGTTTTATTGTGGCAATATGTATTCAAGTCACTTTGCCAGCGCGCGCGAGTCGTCCTACGGTCGTGGAAGAAGGTATAGGTATACACTAGAAGGTGGTTACCTGCGCCATTATTTTCAAATGGAAATCGTGTCTGCCTCTTGGGGCGATGCTTTTAGGGAAATTAAAACGCTTTTCGCCGGTTTTCTTTGGTGTGGTGGGCGTAGATATTTTAATCAGTTGTTGGTAACACACTGACGCACACACACACTCTTTTCCCAGGTGCGCTGGCTGAATGCTGATTGGATTTGTTAGAAACCCAATATTTTATTTTTGTGTGTTGAAATTTTCTTGGCATTTAAAGTTTCACACTATCATCGTTTGCTCAACTCAAAATAAATCCACGAGAGAGGAATGTAATTCGCCTTGACCGAGGTCAGTGCACTGTTGCGGTATTTTTTTTCTGTCTTTTTGATACGCATGAAAACGTTAATAAGCGTGTCATCTTCGACTGTTTGTTTACGTCATCACAGGCATGATTTAGTTGGTTACTATGACGAACTAAACGGTGAATCGGCTCTGATGACGATTTACTACAGAAATCCTTGACTTCTCTCGATCGTCATGATGTGTACTTATAAATGTAAATCCTACAAAAATTAACTTCAGCTTCTAGCCTTCATCATCAAAGAACTACCAATAATAGATTTTCGATTTTCGTTATTTCCCTCGTTTCGGGTTTATAAGTTCTCGTTTTTTGTTTTAAATTTATACTATCGTTTGGCGGTTCTCTATTATTGACTTTCGATTTCAGGTTATAGAAATACTTCAGTTTTTCTTTTAATTTCTATTTCCATTTTTGCTTTTATTACTTATCATTATCGGTCATAATTAAATTGATTTTAATTTTTATTTATTTCGGTAATAAGTTTCGTTTTATGGATAGAAATGATAGATACACATTTTTTTTACTTCGTGCTTATGTTTGTTTTCATGTATTATTATTTACTATTTATTGAATTAGATCCATCGGACTAGCAGTCTTAATGAATAAGTGAGTGTAGGGCTGGGAAAAGCAACCTTGAAAGTCACTGGTAGGCGACTATTAAGGCGACATAAAAACCAAGCATATTTTTAAGAAACAAAAACATAAACAGAGATATTGAAGAAGTCCGATACTAATAACGCATGAGCATGAGCATTGACTAACGTACATATTGTAGTTGCACCTCCGTGATTGACCTGAGCTAGCAGATAGTTTTTGGGATATTATACCATCTTCAATGTACAACAATTCAGTAACTCTCACTTTAAAAAGATCAGTAACGGCGCCGGCCACGTCCTTACAGTCGTTGGGGAAAACTAGGAAGAGGATTGTTAGTTCGACAAACGTTGTTATGAGACCGAGTTCACCTCTGCATCTCTACGGATGTCACAGGAAGGGTATTTGTGTTAGTATGATGGGAAAGGAAAGATCAGGATTCGCCGTGGTAGGCAATACGATCAGATATTTTCAAATCCCGCGCGCGACGAATAATTTTTCAAACCAAATAATGAATCGTCAGATAAAAAGGCTATGCGCGAATCAACGAGCTGATTCACAGACACCGATTTTATGTCCTGTGAGAGTAAGCTACGCGATACGAATCTCCAGATCAACGGTCACAGCAAACCGAACTCAAACGAAAAATCACTATACTGAAAACAAAACCTATCTTTCTTTTGTTTGTTATTTTAGAATCAATGAAGTTGAAATTTTTAATAATAAAAAACAATACTGTGAACATTCAATATATATTGCGAAAACGTTGTTTGAAGCGGTCACTATACGATATAAAGTTGCTATCTTCATCACATTTGACATGTGACTTATGTTCAAATGCGAGTTGTGAAAAGTAAACTATTTTCGAACGCGGGTGTTGTCGCATCAAGCCTGCTCATATGTAGGTAAAACTATATGAATATTCGCCGTTAATATCAATCGTTAACGCAAAAATACCTAATAAAAGATAAATTTAGTAAAAAAAAGGAGACACACACACTTAAACCAAAACGTCCAAAATTAATTATGTTGCGTCTATGAATATATAACAAAATTCAGCTTGGAGCTAAGAATAACCACTCAAAAGCCAGAGAAGTCATTAACAGCAAAGAAAAAACAATGAATATCTAAACAAAGTAATTGGACAAATTTAAAGTTCAAAATTTCAAAACATTTTAACAATTCAAAAATATCGCAAAACAGACAAACAAGTTGTGCGGCACGCGTCTTTTCTCGGGTGAGAAATATGAATATCCATAATGAAAAAATATATAAAAACGCTGCACTTTGCGTCGTCTAGCCTCAGCACACAATAAGCCCAAGAAATCGTGGGATAAAACACACACGCGGATACTAAAAAATATGTAATTTGATTCATGTCGGTGGAAGCCACCAGCAGTTCGAATGAACATGTCTGTAAATGTATGCACTTATCTTAGACACCGAAGCAGCATTCAGTGAATCAAGCACGCCGCCGCACTCGCACCCGAGTACAAACAAACCGTTTCCATGATTACAGTTACCGCTCTCTCGGCTTCTGCCTTTCAGCAGAACTTACTATCGGCGACAAGCATATGTACAGCGTAGCACTGGAGAAGAAATTTCACATCGATGAACTTTCGACACAATACACTCTTCGCATGAACACGAACGCGTTTAAGAAATGTCACCAACACAACACTGCGCTATTAAGACAGCCATTTGCAGAGCGATAAACTGTACAAGAACTGTATTGAAATTCTAATTCCTGAATTACTTTCACTCGTAATTCACTTTGAACATACTGTAATCAACAAGGGATACCCTCAACTGCAACTATCACTCGAATTTCACAATTTTTCGCACTATGCACCACAATTAAACGCGATTATTGAAGACGCGATAAACAAAGCGTCTACACACTGCGGGCTTCTTTCACTCTCTCTAAACAGAGATATTACAGAAGTCCGATACTAATAACATAAATAAAGTCAAAACAAACAATACACATTAATTAACTATACTAGAAATTAAAATTATCATTTAGTCGATTATAAACCATGGCCATCCGACGAACAAGTTCATGCTGGCCATAGTTCGCGCGGTGTGCGTTCGTCTGCAGTAATCGCTGATGACGTTGTGGACGAAGAGGACATTGCATCTGAAGCATTGTCAAGATAGCAGGGCAGTCATAGCAACCAGTGAGGATTTTATGCACTGTCCTGGCCAGTATGTCCTTACGACGCTTTTCAAGGGGTTTTATTTCAACCAGCAGGCAAAGGCTTTCGTATGGCGGCAAATTATCAGGGTTCCTCCATGGCATTCTGCGACAAATCCTTCGGATAGAGAGAATGCGCTCGATTCGCTGTATCCAAAAATCGTAGTACGGGTCCCAAACAACGCAGGTAGTTTCTAAGACTGAGCGAACCAGAGAGCAGTAGAGTGTGCGCAAAGTACCAGGATCGTGAAACTCCTTTCCAATCCTGTATATTAAACCAAGTTGACGATTGGCTTTATTGATGATCGCAGAGTAATGCTGCCTAAATGACATACTAGTGTCCAACAAAACACCCAAATCAGTGACAACGTGGCTACGATGTAAATAAGTGCCAGCGATACGATAGTCAAAAAGCAACGGCTGTTTTTTTGCGCTGGAAGCTGATCACGGTACATTTGGGAATGCTCAACATCATATAGTTGCGTATGCATCAGTCGTTGAAAGAATCGAGTAACGTTTAAAGTCTACAACAATCATCGTAATTCTCAACAATTTGAAATATTTTAGTATCATCAGCGTACAATAGTCGTGTGCCAGGTGGTAGAATTTCAGTTACACCATAATGTACAAAGAGAAAAGCAGCGGCCCAAGAATGCTGCCCTGAGGAACACCAGAATTGTTACTGAACCAAGCGGATTGCGACGTTTCCGACTTTACCGCGATCTGTCGGTTGCGTAGATGAGAACTGAGCCATTTTACCAATCCAGTTAAAGTTCCAAGCCTGTCGCATTTTGCACAAAGTAATCCATGATCAACACGATCAAAAGCAGCTTTCAGGTCCGTGTAGACAGCATCAACCTGAAGACCACGATCCATACCACACAAGCAAAGTGCAGTGAATTCCAACAAGTTGGTGGAAACGGATCGACCAGGGTAAAACCCATGCTGAGCAGTAGAAATATAGCTTTTTATGCTGAACATGAGATGATTGTTGACAATCGTTTCAAAATTTTTTGAACAAGCACACAAACAAGATATCCCGCGATAGTGTTCCACATTTCGTTTTGAAAACCGGAAACATCAAAGATTCTTTCCAGCTGCAAGGAAGTTGATGACATTAAAGGGAGAGGTTGAAAATAGCGGCTAGCGGTGACTTCAAAACTGCAGCGCATTTCTTCAGAATTACCGAAGGAATACCATCGAGTCCAGGAGAGAATGATTGTTTCAGGTTGCAAATGGCTTAAGCAACTTCTTCGTTTGAAATTGTAAAGATATCGGCGCTAAATGTGTCACTAGAAACAGGAAACATGGCTTCAGCAATTTTATCCGAGGATGCACACTCGCTATTGAAAACACCAGCAAAATACTTGGCAAACAGAACGCATTAACTGTCATACGCGGACGCTACACTATTTGACAAAAACATGCTAGATGGTAATCCATCCTCCTTAATCCATCCCTCTCTTTTCGGGTTCGAACGTAGGTTGTGTTCTGTTCTGCGCACGAAAGACGTATATAGACTTCTGTTCAGGGCTTTATATGATCGACTTGCAGAGGTGAAGCGGATCCTACGGGGTTTCTGTTTTTTTGATAGGCACGCAGAGTTGATTTGCGGACACGATTGAGTCTAGTAAGATGCCTGTTTCCTCAGGTAGGCTTATAGCGAGGACGAACTTTGGGAATATATAAATGTATAAGTCAATGCAGTAAATCCTAACACGGCCTCATCCAAATTTCTACACTGGTTGATAAAGCTCCAATCGATACCTCTCAGTGCCAAACTTATAGCCTCATAGTTTTCCCGCCGAAAGTCAAAACCAGAAGGATCGATAGATATTACTAAACTAACGGTAATATCTATAAGAAAATTCCCAAGCATAACCTTCAAAAGGTTACGTGACTGCCTCTGTCAGATCAATGGCAAAATTCTGACAGCACACTATACTCATAACAACTACACAGTGAAAAGCCGTAAGCTTATATTGCACACTGATTGCGAATGTAAATAACATTCAGTAGCAAAAATCAGCAAGTTCCAGTTAACATTTATCCTACTGCAAATTGCTTTCAGCTCAAACTTCACATTTCCAAGTTTCTCGGGCTACTGCGATAGACAGCAAAGGTAATGCAGCAACGCCATCATCATTCTAGCCGTCGCCGCCTCCGTTATTGCCAGTAAACATGATGGCACAGCAGAACACACGTCTTTCACATGTACATGTGTGTGTGTATGACGTCTGCTAGTGATTTATGCCGCCGCGCCGGTTCTGTCTTCCGATCTCTTGGCAGCCAGCAACCAACGCCAACACCAAGTCAAGAAGAATCCTTTCCTATCCAGCCTCTTAAGCAGTGAGCCTTCGCCTTGAAGATTGCACCGTCATCACAACCCGTCTGACAGACTGTCATTACAAGTTATAAGCCATTCTTGCGGCACCTTGCTTAGGTACACGCTAAAGCGCAACCAGTGACATTATTCTTGATCACACTGTTCAACTTTTTGGGTTTTAAAACCCGTTTAAAGTTGGAAAAGCAATCAACAAATAGAATTCTTTTATGTGTATTTGATTGCGATGACCTTCACAGTTTCGCAAACGGCAAATAGAGCAAATCCTTTCGGCTTTTCCTTTGCTGACAGCGAATCTAAGCAAAATCGTGCGTGTGTACGTGCGGGTGAAAATTTATGCGTTTGATGTTTCATGCCGTATCATAAAATAGAAAACGGGTTTGAGATTCTGTACAGCTGCTCATGGTCTCACCAGCAGAACCGGCAGAAGCAAACGCCTTCGGTGTGGTTTTACGGTGAAGACACTAGAGAAATCACAGTTTTCTCAACGACTTTCAACGTCCTTGCTGTCATCCAACAGAAGCGCGAAACAAATTTTAGGAGACTGAATATCATCCGACAATTGAGTCTTTCCCTCAAGGAGTATTGTTTTAATTAGAAACCTTGAACCGGGATTGCTGATGGTGACAGGTGCGAGACGAGTCGCTATCGGTTTGCACACCCATTGCCACCGGCATGACGGTTTCGGTTCTTGGCACTTTCCAAAGGGAACATTTCTCATAATCCTAACCTGAAAGGAGGCAGGCTTCTATGCACGCATGTGAGATTTTGGGCGGATGTGATGGGAATAATAGGCTGTCGCACAGCACCGGCATGAATTAGGAACGCTTGTACACCTGTAGACTCAGAGACTGGCATTACAAACAATTTATCATCAAATTATCGTACAGTTTACATTCTGACAATTGAGCAAATTTGACACTACTGAAGCAGCGGTGGAAGATTGATTGTACGGCTCTGTAATATTGATAGATGAATTAAATTCCAACAAGTTCTTATTCACATGTCGAAGTGGCTACACTAGAGCGAAGTGAGCATCAGATTATAAAAATCCATAACCTAAAGCTACTTTTATCATTGTCACAATTAGAAACGTTCAGAAACTGCTCTTTTCTGGTATCTTTAAATGTAGAACACAGCTTCTTTGGTAACAAAAAGTAAACTTGTCAAAACCACCTTCAATCCTAAATAATCAATCCAAAGCAAAGACCAAACAGATTGTTGAAACAATTTTATATCTATTTCAACCATATTTGTACCATCCCGAAGTTTCCCAAGCAACCAAAAGTTCGAATTTCACTAAATAAACGAACTTAGAAGTTCACATACAGTTCAGATTTAGTTCCGCGGAACTTTCTTGCTGAACAACAGGACACATTACTTACAAACCGAACTTCATTCTAAATAAAGTACCGTCGATACTTGAAAGCAACTTGTAAGTTCATAAGAAGCTGCTTGCTCCTCTTCATCGGAACCTTAAAGTTCACATAAAGTTCACACGTGAACTTCAAACCCCCTGAAATTAAAGTTCGGTTAGCATCTTATCCGTACTGTTAAACAGCACGAAAGTTCAAAAGAGCTGCTTGCTCCTCTCTGTTGAAACCTTGAAGTTCACATAAAGTTCACATAAAGTTCACACGTGAATCGTATTTTATCCGTACTTCTAATCAGCACGAAAGTTCAGAAGAAGCTGCTTGTTCCTCTTCATCGGAACCTTGAAGTTCACATAAAGTTCACACGTGAACTTCAAAACCAGGGAAATTAAAGTTCGGTTAACATTTTATCCATACTTTTTTCAGCATGAAAGTTCCGAAGAAGTCTATGTCGTACTTAATTTCTACTTCAAAGTTCATGTTAAGTTCTGCTTCAGGATTAGTGATAAAAATGAGTTTTTCAAAATTAATAACGAAAAGGGGTTTATATTGTTATGATCGGATATTTTTTTATCTAAATCGGAAAAAGAAAACGAGGCTATCACTCCAATAGGTAATATTTAGGTACATAAAAGCTTCTGATATCTAAACATTTTCATTTGTTGCCTTGTAGAAAATCAATTATAAATTCAGCTGCCCTGGGATGTGCACGTCGAAAGAAAAATTAAACCGGATGTAAGCTGTGAATTCCCGATAGAAGAAGATATACACTTGTTTGGGCGTGATGTTCTCATTCCTGTGCATTTTGTCCAAATCTTGGGTTCTCTTTACGTACGGCCACAGCATTATGTTTGGAGGTTTGGTTTGGGGGGTATTGGAGGTCCGAATCCATTTTTCAGACACCAACGAGAGTTCTCTATGTCCCAAGGCGCTGGTCGTTTCGACTACGGCAAACGGCATATCTATTGACCGAAAAGTTTCAATCGATTTTGAACAATTATCATATTTTGTTTTTAATGCTTACCAGAATAATTTTTAATAAACGGTTGGAACGAAAATATTGCTTACACAGCCTCTTTCAATTACATTACCAAAAAACTGCAGCAAAATCAAAACAAACTAGAGAAGTGTCAGACGTGAGTTCAAACTTGAAAGTTCGGAAAAAGTTCCACGTCAGCCTTATCTGAACTTCTGAGTTCGCATGAAGTTCCGCATGTACTTTATCTGAACATCCAAGCTGAAAGAGAGGCCCGGTATGTTCCTATCTATGAACATGTAAGTAACAAAGAGAAATCAGCACATCCTCTAAAATCGATGCTGACATCATATAGCGGGAACGGAGCAGGGGTATGATTTTAGGCTTCGAAGAGGAAGGACTCGAGTTCGAAGCTTAGTGTGGTAGTAAGTTGCAAAAAAATCATGAAATTAAATAATAAATAAAACCAGGCATTATTCTTCTGATCAAGAATTTATCCAGCGCGCGATGCTTATCATGGAATTTAACTAACACAAATAATCAAAAAGGGAAACGATAATTAAAAGAAATGCTAGTTGCTTTTTTTATTTTGAGTGTTTGAAGTTTTCTTTTCAAGCTGAATAGCGTTCTGTGCAGCGACCTAACCGAACTTAATGTGAACTTTCTAGTTCGGTTTAGAAGCTGCTTTGCATGCTACTCGAAGTTTATTCATCAAATGAGAACTTGAAAGTACGGTTAGTTACTTAGAAATCGAGCTGAATAGAATTCTATTCATAATCGATAGCTTGGCTGATTAGACTATGACATCTCCTTTTATCCGAACTTTTGGTTACTTGGGTTGTACTTCTAGGCCTGCAGTTAAATCAGGTTAGCTCCCGATCCTCAATCCCCGAATGAGTGACACATTTCCAGAATAACCATCATAAAATTTACATCTGCTTTCCCGAAGATTGGCTCCATCGCTTTTTTGGTAGATAATATTATTCTGTCATCCCTGTTGGCAGCAGTAGTACAGAAGACAAGCTTTGTGACAGAGCAGATAGCCTCCGTCGCCGTCGTCGTCGTCGTCACGAAATCCGCAAACAAGCTCTACTTTCGACAGGAGATAAACAAATCACTGCCGGGGGGATATTTCTTGAAGTATAAACAGTAAAAAACCGAACGGAGTATTCTACCCGAAAGCGTGTGCTTCTTCATGCATTTTCATTCCTAGACGATCGATAGGCGACGAATGACGCCAGTACAGGAAAAACAACGAAAGCACAGAAAAAAGTTCGGCGCACGGGTGCATCTTGATCCTTGACGGCTCAGACATGGAGTCTGACCTAGAGAAAGTGCAATTCGAGTGAGAGGCAGAGGAAAAACATAAACGTGCCTCCAGAAAAACAAGGTAAATAATGGCATCACGTGCGGGTCGTGAATTTCATTCGCTATAAGGACGTGTTTTGTTGGTCCTCCTAGAAGATTTTTCGGTTTGCAGACGGGATTTTCTACGATTTAGTTCGCGGTCGGCAGAGGGTTAGAGAAAGGATTAGAAGAGAGAAGTTTTAGTTTATGGTGCAATCACTCTGCTTTTATGTTTATGAGTTTGCATCAGTAAACATACACAGTGGATCTGAATTACGCTTGAACTGTCGTAAAATGGGAGCTTTTGTATAGTATTGTTTCGATAAATTGCTGTTAATTTTATGCTCCACCTGGTTGAGTTGATGAATTCGAGAGCACGTTGTGTTTTCAAAAATACCAAGAACGCTGATTAAATTAGGTCAGCGGTAGAGATGGTCGGGTTTGGCTGTTTTCAAACCCGTACCCGACCCGTACCCGATTTTTTTTTTGCGGTTGAAACCCGAGCTCGACCCGAACCCGAAAATTTTATTTGTGTGGAACCCGAACCCGAAACTCTAAAACCCGAACCCAACCCGAACCCGAGATTTTTTCTGGGGGGTTGTTTTTTTATACCAATTTGAGGCTGCCCTGAAGCTTTAAGCTTCGAATGGTATTGGAATGTTAGTGATTTTTACTGTTGCATGAAATAGACAACATTATCTTATAAAAATACTTGTTTTATATAGTCGGGTTTCGGGTTTTCAGACCTAAACCCGACATTTTCAAACCCGAACCCGACCCGTGCCCGACACCTTAAAAATTTTTCAAACCCGAACCCGACACTTTCAAAAATTTTCAAACCCGAATCCGACCCGAGCCCGACGGGTACGGGTCGGGATCGGGTTTCGGGTTTGAAAACCCGAAACCCGACCATCTCTAGTCAGCGGTTCTCAACCTGTGCTACAACTATTAAAGAACAACGTTTGATGAACAACATTATTATCATTGAATGCAAGAATAAACTCAACAGAAAACACTTTTTGACAATTTTGGCACTTTTTTGACATCTTTTTGGGAATACGTTCCAAATTTATATTGGACCGCGTAGAACCCAGTTAGTACAAAAAATATAATCCAGTTAGTACATTTTTCAATCGTCAACTCCACATTTACTGCTTGAAATAGAAATGAAAATATAACGAAGAAATTGTTCTAAATTGTTTGAATCTTGTTTGATTATGCAAGAGCACAACCCAAAATGCAACATCTTAGACTTTTAGTGTTAAAAAAAAATTGTTGTGAAAATTGTGATTTTTTTTTTTTAAATGTCCCTTAGGTTACAATTTCACGTTCTGTCGTTCGCCTAACTCGTTATAATCTAATGAAAGGGTGCTTATTTGTTCCCTAAGTCCTTCTAGTCCTTTCAGTCTAGTGTAGTCTAGTGTATACTAGCACAGCAAGTACTTGAAAGAATGCCCCGTAGATGTTTTAGTAAATACCCAAAACTGCAGTCTAGCTGATCCTGTAGCAACTCCGGAGTACCCCAAGGCAGTATGTTGGGACTTCTGCTATTTTTCTTATTTATAAACGATGTAACCCGAGTATTGCCTCCAGGCTATAGAGCGCTAATGATACTAGAATCTATAAGCTCATTCAAACTTACAACGACTGCACCAGACTCCAAGAGCTAATTGACCTTATCGCGAATTGGTGCCGCCTTAATCATATGTCGATTAGTATCCCTAATTTTACCGTAATCAGCCTAAATAAAAAAAAAACATTCTCTGGTTGGGGATTACCACATTGCTGGAAAAAAACTTAACGCGCTGTGACATTATCATTGATCTTGTTGTTATACCTGACACAAAACTTACGTTTAGACAACACTATACCTCAATTATATATAAGCAAACTGACAACTTGGCCTAGTTATACGATTTGACAATGATTTTGATGATCTTGGTACCATGAAAATCCTTTGTTCACTGGTACGTTCCATACTGGAGTCTGCCTGCGCCGTGTGGGACCCATATCACAACTTTTGGACCCAACGTATTGAGCGTGTGCAAAAGTTGTTTGTCTGAAGGATTTACCGCACCTAGCTTCGGAGAAACCCTGACATGCTGCCTCCCTATGAGGATCTCTGCTCGCTGGTCGGTATAGCACCATTGAATGGCGACGGAAGGACATCGTTGTAAGAACTGCACATAAAATTCTAACTGGCATCTATGATTGCCCAAACATCCTGCCGTCACTTCAACTGCACTGCCTCTCTCGCCCTCGGCGGCATCAGCGACGCCTACAGTTACATCCGCAACGTACTAATTTTAAGAGATGTCGTTGAGAGACACCCCAGTAGCTGTTTTACATGAGGCATCGAACACGACCCTGACCTTAGTGGTGGTGCTCAATTCTTTAAAGACAGGATGATGCGGCAAGTAGCATCGTTGGACCGAATCCGTGTCGTCGATCCATGAAAGTGGTATATTCTTTCCCATTCCCTTCTAGTGACCGGTGCAGTAAGAATGTTTACTAGGAGGAGGTCCTTGTAGTCCGCTTGTTTAACTACTTGATCCGGGGTCTGCACTATTCTCTCGAAGGCTACTGATTCCTTGGTCAGTGTGAGCAAACTGAAAGCGCTTGAACCTGGTGCTTCCTAAGCTGCTTACAGTTGTTGTACCGTTTCTGTAGCAACTTCTAGGCTACCTGATAGTTGGCTCTCGTAATTTGCAGCGGATTGATTAAACTCTTTGGCTCTCCCTTTTGACATAATGAAATTTCTCTACTTCAGGTAAATCTTCCTCCCAGTGGATAAGCGATGTAAACAAATCTCTGAAACTCAACCACTCATCGATGTCTCCATTAAAACTTTGCAATTTAATTTGCGGCGACCAGACGTGGTCCATACCGCCGTGAGTTGTAACATCTCCTACTCGGATTGAATTTTCTATTTTTTGTGGATCAGGTTTTATAACGGTCGCTGAATTTCATTCGCTCTAAGCCACTAGTTTCTGAACTGTAGTCAACGTATGCAAAAATCTCCACAATTACATCGCTAAAACCTTCCAACAGTTTCTCCAATTTAGCGAGGCGTACCTGCACCTCGGTTGCTGTATTGAATTCTTTGCATTCTCGCATAAACCTCCAGATATCACTGAATGAAAGTTGAATCTTTTTCATTCTTGCTGTAAGTGCCCTCATTGACGGTGCCATCTTGGCTGCTGCCAGAGTTGCCAATAAAATTTTCGATTTAACTGGAAAAAAGGCGGAAGAAAAAACTGGAAAAAACTGGATTCTAAATAAATTAAAAAAACAGCAAAAAAATGATTGTGAGAGTGCTTTTCTGTTATGGGGACTGAATCCAGTGACAGTTTTTATACAGCAACTAAAGAGATAACTCTTCGCAAAAAATTACTCGTTTTGATCAGCACTGTTTTTCTTCGGGATTATACCCCGTTCACAGTACACCGCATATCACCTGATATCAGGCGATTCGTGCTATCGAGGCGATATTACCTGATATCCCATATAATCGAGTTGTCAACGGATATCACCTCAGCTACATGCTATCGCGAATATATTTGCAATTTTCATCCCTCACATTTTGACAATTGCATTTGAGAGTTCGCGTTGGTGCGAGCCAAGTAGCTGATATCTTTTTCCTAATCCCATTGCTCTTTTTATCTTGTTTTAGCTTTGACTTGTTTTCATTTTCTTCTCAAATCATATCATATCAGCTCACTGTAGCGTGAACGCTCGAAGTGATATCCGATATCATCTGGCGATATCAGGTGATACCCGGCGTAGTCTGAACAAGGCATTACATCGTGTTGAAATTATGTACTGAAAATTTTTTCTCTAACAGCAGCAAAATTTAAAATTACGCAATCAATCTATCTCAAAATTAAGAAAAAAGAGCAACATTTTCTTTCGTTACATCAGTGAAGTTGAAAATTAAATTATTTCTGGCTTCCTTATCTTTTGGTACCTAATTCTTCTAACAATTTCTTAACTGCTACGCAACAGAAAATAAATAGAAATTTTTTAATGGTCTGGTAAAATCTATTTGTTTGGTTCTAACTCAACCATGCCATGCAGTCTTTAATTTGACTGTGTTTCGTGCGGGAAGATAGAATACTGAAAATGCTGTTAAGAATTGTCAAAATAATTTATCAATCTACAAAATTTACGTTTTGAAAATACTTCCGAAAATCAATCGAAGTTTCAGTGAATAAAAAACTGGATAAAACTGGCAAATGACTGAAAAAACTGGAAGATTTTGGGAATAAACTGTTTGACTGGACCAATTGAAAAACACTGGAGGAATCCAGTTTAAACTGGAACATTGGCAACCCTGGCTGCTGCTGAATTTGCCGCGGGCATTATGCGACTGAAATAGGTAGTGGCATTCCAACTTAAGCAATAAAATTCCTCAAGCCTTGCGCCGCACAGAGGTCGGAAAGGACAGAAATCAGGGCGAAACTATTTACTCCTAAGCGTTGCCTCCTAGATGAACGATGTCGTCTCGAATGTTGATCCTGAAACTATTGGCCATCTTTTGGTATAATAGAATAGTTCAAAACTTCACCGCTAGGGCGTCGCCGTCGCTAATTTCTCTAGGAAGCAAAATAGAAGGATAGTCCCAAGCAACCAGAAGTTCGAATTTCACTCAACAAACGAACTTAGAAGTTCACATAAGGTTCGGATTTGGTTCCGCGGAACTTTCTTGCTGAACAACAAGACACATTACTCACAAACCGAACTTCATTTCAAATAAAGTACCGTTAACACCTGAAAGCAACTTAAAAGTTCATGAGAAGCTGCTTGTTCCCCTTAATTGGAACCTTAAAGTTCACATAAAGTTCACACGTGAACTTCAAAACCCCCGGAAATTAAAGTTCGGTTAACATTTTATCCGTACTTCTAATCAGCACGAAAGTTCAGTAGAAGCTGCTTACTACTCTTCATTGGAACCTTAAAGTTCAGATAAAGTTCACACGTGAACTTTAAAACCCTTAGAATTGAAGTTCGGTTAGCATTTTATCCGTACTTCTAATCAGCACGAAGGTTCAGGAGAAGCTGCTTGCTCCTCTTCATTGGAACCTTGAAGTTCACACAAAGTTCACACGTGAACCTTAAAGCCGCCGGAAATTAAAGTTCGGTTAGCATTTTATCTGTACCTTTAATCAGCACGAAAGTTCAGAAGAAGTCTATGTCGTACTTCATTTCCACTTCAAAGTTCATGTTAAGTTCTGACTCGTGCTTTACTCTACTTTGGCGAAAGTGAAGTTTGCTTCAGGATTAGTGATAAAAAAAGAGTTTTTCAAAAACAATAAAAAAATGTGGTCTATTTTATTATCATCGGAATTTTATTATCTAAATTAATGGCAGAAAGAAAACAAAGCTATGATTCCAATAGGTAATATTAGGGTGCTTAAAGGTTTCTCTATCTAAACATTTTCTTGTGTTACCTTACAGGAAATCAATTATGAATATGCGGGTCAAACGAAAAAATTAACCGGATATAAGCTGTGAATTCCCGTTAGACACTTGTTGTGCGTGATGCTTTCATCCCAAAGCAATTTGCCCAAATCTTAGGTGTTTTCTATGTAGGCCACAGCATGATGTTGCCGGTTTTGGAAGTCCAAAACCATTTCTCGGACACCACCGAGAGTTCCTTGTGTGCGGCACACAGCATATCTATTGAGCGAAACAGTTTTTATTGATTTTGAACATTTATCATATTTTGTTCATACTGCTTACCAGAATAAATTTTCGATAAACGTTTGGAAGGAAAATATTGCGTACACAACCTTTTCCAATTACATTACCACCGAACTGCAGCAAAATCAAAACAAACTAGAGAACTGTCAGACTTAAGTTCACATTGCGCTCTGCGTGAACTTTTTCTGAACTCGAAAGTTCAGAAAAAGTTCCGCGTCAGCCTTTTCTTAACTTCCTAGTTCGAATGAGGTTCCACCTGTACTTTATCTGAACTTTCAAGCTGAAAGAGAGACCCGGTATGTTCCTAGCTCTGAACGTGTAGGTAATGAAGAGAAATCAGGACATCGAGTAAAATCGATGCTGATCTCATATAGCAGGAACGGAGCTGTGGTATGAATCTAGGCTTCAAAGAGGAAGGACTCGAGTTCGAAGCTTGTGTAGTAAGTTGCAAAAAAAAATATAAAATTTAATAATAAATGAAGCCAGACATTATTCTTCTGATCTAAATTTATCCAGTAAATGATTATCATGGGATTTTAAGCAACACGGAAGTGAGGAAATTGATGAGTGAGGAAATTGAAAAATTGCAAATTAATTTTTATTTTAGGTATTTTGAAGTTTTCTTTTCAAGCTGAATAGCGCTCTGTTCAGCGACCTAACCGAACTTAATGTGAATTTTCTAGTTCGGTTTAGAAGCTGCTTTGCATGCTACTCAAAGTTTATTCAACAAATGCGAACTTGAAAGTACGGTTAGTTACTTAAAAATGGAGCTGAATAGAATTCTATTCATGATCGTTAGATTGGCTGATTAGTCTATGAATTCTACTTTTATTCGAACTTTTGGTTACTTGGGGTGTTTAAAGGTGCTTTGTAGAGAATAGTATTTTAAGAAACTCTTCCTTTGATATGAAGTTGATGTAATTTTTGATAAATTTAGCAATTAATCTTAAAAAAATAGCATGTCGAAGAAGAAAACCTCAAATTTCACGAGTCAGATATATCAAACAAAGCTCAGGTATGCATAACGGCTATTGAGATTTGGGTAGTTCGAATTTTAATTTTATGAGTGGCACTCTGAGCTAACATTGCTTGCTAAAAAAATGGTCGCTTGCGCGTCGCGCGTTCGTTTTTCTTTTTGATATTCAGGCGAAAATTGCCCAGAAAACTTCCATGTTCCTGGCTCTATGGACACGAGGGAACATTCTAGTCTCTGAATGAGCGCGGGTATCGGCGGGAATACCACTGAAAACTCTACATAAAGTTGGAGTGCCATGGTATGATAAAATACTAATTTTGTGGAGAACTTATCTCCATAAAACAACTCTAAATGGGATATCTAAAGATGTTAGGATGCTAGAATAAGGTCATATAATCGTTTCGACATCATTGTAACATTCATTTCTACTCCTGCATTCTGTAATAAATCACCTGGGTTAGTAACGTGAAAATAAAGAAGTTTTAAGTACACAAGAAGATAATGTGCGACGTCCCAGTCAACCGATAAGTGGATATCACTCAAACAACAGATAACGAGAGCGAAGAGGAAACAGCGATGATTTTTTTCCCTTGGTGCTACATTCCGATTCGGAACCCTTCTGCTTCTTATACACAGACTTCGCAGCCAACTGTTTAGTGTACAGGACAATTGCGGGGCTAGCATTACGATCCTATCTCGACCAATCTCGAGATATAGCATTTTTTACAAAAATAGTTTTGAATTTCGTAATTAATTTTTCGTAAAAATGTTATATCTCGAGATTGGCTTATATTATCACGGGGTGGTAAGTGCTTCTTACGTAAAATTTTCCGAGAAATACGATGAAACTATCAAATTTAAAATAAAATTAGCTGCATTGGCCGAAAAATGCAAATTCAATTTGAAAATACAAAAATAATCTATCTAGCAACACCTCCGGTCAAAAACAATAATTTTTCTGGATTCCTTGGTTTATTTTCTTCAAAATTCACCTATCAATGTTTTTCAGGAGCCTTTCGTCTATAAATTATAAAATAAAATAATTACCAAATTTACAACTATTTTCGTAAAAATGTTATATCTCGAGAATGGCTCATATCACCTCGTGATAATAGTTGTTTCTTACGTATAATTTTCCAAGGAACACGATGAAATTATCAAATTTAAAATAAAATTAGCTGCGTTGGCCGAAAAATGTGAATTTAATTTAAAAATACAAAAATAATCTATCTGGCAACACTTCCGGTCAAAAACAATTTTTTTTCTGGATTTCTTGGTTTATTTTCTTCAAAACTCATCTATCAGTATTTTTCGGGCATCTTACGTCTATGAATTGTGAGAAAAAAAAAAGAGATTTTTGATGGAAATTGGTCCTACAGAGCGAGGGGTACTCAATCGACACCAAAATTGGGATTTTTCCAAAGAGACAGTAGATGAATAATTCTCCCAAATTTGAGCAGAATCTGTGATGGCCGTGCCCAAGTGGCATGTACACTTCGTATGGAATGACCCATATTCATCTCGTTGCCCTTGTTTATCCAATTTACTGTAAAATTTTACTTTTTTGAAGTAGAATACTTCTCTCAGGAAGTTCGGCTACATAGGGATGTGAAATGAAAATCTAAAACCGAAAAAAGTGAAATATGTGTCCAATTTAAAATGCTAATAAATCGATTAGTATTCGATGGATTTCCTTCGTTCTTGCAGCAATAGATTGGAAAATCTTCCAAGATTCTTCCTAAATGAAGATAATTGTAATTTTATTATTCAAACTATTGAACTATTGAAAATAGTCAAGCCTTGTCAAAACGAAAAATTCGACCTCTAATTGGTCGTTATATGATTGCTCCCCAAGCACGGTCGACAGAGTCATATACCTTGCAATTTAAAATATGCTATTTGGCCTATATAAGAGCTTGTTTCAGCCGAAGCCGCTCATTATAGTTCTAAACAGCGACAACAGCAGTCATCCCTTAGTAGCAGCTGTAGCAATGCAGTGGTTACTAGCGATAGCGGATAGCGGCCACAGCTGTGGCATAGTAATGGATAGCGCACTAGTTGCAGCGGATCTCAGCATCGATAGCAGCTGGGCCAGCTGATGCAGGGGTAGCGGATACCAATGGTAGCGTATAGCGGCCACAACTGTGGCATGGCTACGGATAGCGTAGCAGTTGCAGCGGGTATATCTGATCATGAAGCATTTATGCAATAATTGAATGAAAATTGCAATTACCGCAATCGGCCTTTTTCAAGGCTACTAAATGTTTTTGGAAGAGCATAATGAATTAAAAAACTGCAACTGAGGTTTGATTTGAATTACTACGATTTGTTGATACTGTGCTTAACAAGCGGTATATACGAAACAAATCCGATTTCAAAATGACTGAGCAAGCAGCCGGGTTATCTTTCTTGTAAAAGTATTCTACTTCAACCTTGCGGTCGTGCACACAACCCTCCTGTGATTTTTGAAGTAGAATAGTTCTCTCAGGAAGTTCGGCTACATAGGGGTGTGAAATGAAAATCTTAAACCGAAAAAAAATGAAAAATATGTCCAATTTCAAATGCTAATAAATCGGTTAGTATTCGATGGATTTCCTTCGTTCTTGCAGCAATAGATTGGAAAATTTTCTAAGATTCTTCCCAAAAGAAGATAATTGTAATTTTTTTATTAACACTATTGTACTATTGAAAATATTCAAGCCTTGTCAAAACGAAAAATTCGACCTCTGATTGGACGTTATATGATTGCTTCCCAAGCACGGTCGATCGAATCATAGACCTTGCAATTTAAAATATGCTATTTGGCCTATATAAGAGCCAGTTTCAGCCGAAGCCGCTCATAATAGTTCTAGACAGCAACAACAGCAGTCGGTCCTCCCTTAGTAGCAGCACTAGCAGTGTAGTTGATACGAAAAGCGGCCACAGCTGTGGCGTAGCAATTGATAGCGCACTAGTTGCAGCGGATTACAGCAACGATAGCAACTGTGCCAGCTGATGCAGGGACAGTGGATACCAATGGCAGCGTATAGCGGCCACAACTGTGGCATGGCTATGGATAGCGCACTAGTTTCAGCGGTCCTCAGCTTCGAAAGCGGCTGATGCAGTGAGGCACTTTAGTGAAATGCAGTCTCTGTGCGCTAGTGGGCACTAGAAAATGCATTCAATGAAAAGTTGACTCATTATGTCAACACGTGAGTCGTCTAGTTTCGAGTGTTAAATCAGCTTTTCACTGTTTATTTTATCACTAGAAATACTTTATTCGCCCTGTCAGTGATAACGCATGTGATCGGCATGTTATCCGATAATAAAATGAACAACAAATTGTCTTTTTCAGGATGAAATAAAAACCTGATTGAAGAGTTAATATTTTCTAATCAGTTATTTCACAATTTTAAATTTGTAAAAGTTATAAATTTTATTACATATCTGTTTCTCAAAACGTACTGAATTATCTTTTTTTCAGTTATGAGCACGACATCCAAAAAAATTCATCTCAAAATTTAAAAATTGTAAAGCCCCAACCATGACAAGCAACTAACTATATTATTGAAAATGGTCAATCCTTGTTGGAGCGCAAAATTCGATTGATCTGATTAGTCAACGTTTATTTACTAGAAAAAATGACTGACACGCAAGCAGTCGGGTTATCTTTCTTGTAAAAGTATTCTACTTCAACCTTGCGGTCGTGGATTTGCACACTACCCTGTTGTTTTTTTTTTTTCAAAGTAAAAGTAGTTTTATTTTACCTCTCGATTCATCCGAGTATTCGGAAGTTGAGAAGGATGAGAAGAGCATAAAAAAAGCGACGAGAAGGTTTCCTTACTTGTTCTTCATCGAAAAGCTTTAGAATCGTATTTTTTGTTCGGTTCTTAGGGTACTCCTTTATGAATTAGGGTGGTGCAAAAATCGTCATAATTCAATTTATTTTGTTTTGAAAAATATTTAGCTTTTCAGCCGTATGACCAATTCAGAATCTTTCTACGACAAGCTAGAGGTCTTTAAAGGAAAATTAGGAGATCGTACGGTAGTTTATTTTAACGTCATTGCAAATATAGAAGACGATATATTTTTTTCTCATCAATTCAATTTATCCTCTTTTTATACATCTTGTTGTACTAAAAGTGGTTTACAAATTTATATATAAATGCTTAAAACTACTGGAAATAACTTCAAGTATATTTCCCAGTCAATTATTTTGTTTCAATATGCGAAACTGAATAGTTTACAACTGACCATTATACGTCTCCATAGTTTTATTTTCAAAATATCTCCCTATGAGCAACACGATGGTTGGTTATAATTTCGGCTGAGCAGTCTTGAATAAGTAGAACGATCTGGTTTTTTACTGTCCGACGTTTCGTCACTGATCAGTGACATCTTCAGGGGAAAATACTTCCCCTGAAGATGTCACTGATCAGTGACGAAACGTCGGACAGTAAAAAACCAGATCGTTCTACTTATTCAAGACTGCTCAGCCGAAATTATAACCAACCATCGTATAATTCCCAACAGTCGAACTCTCATTCAACAATCATGCCTATGAGCAACGATATGCACAATAAATTTCCCGTAGGCTGTTGGTTATCCGATCGTTCCGAACTGTTTCACAAGATTGTACGGTAGAAATGCAATTAGAAACGCATGTTTTTTGGCTTCACTGCAATATGTTTTACCCCGATTGAGAAGTTGGTTGTATTTTTGGCAACCCGGACGAACACATACGATTCGCTTAGATCTCTAGGATTCCTCAAATTGGATTCGTGAGCGTCCTTGAAAAGGATTCCTAAAAAAAATCCTCAGGAATGCCCTGTATATGGCTCTAGGATTCTTGAATAAGAATCCTGAGTGGGAATCTTTTGGATCGTGTTTGCGATTCCTTTCACGATTCCGTCACCGAGTTAAAGGTATCCTGGGGATTCTTACTCAGGATTCTCTGCGTGTTAGTAAGGAAAGTCTTAACAATCAACCAAAAAGAACATAAATTTTCCTTCCAAATGGAACTTGTTGAATCAAAATCGGATCAAAACTGAGGGAGTTACTGGTGCTTGAAGTTAAGCTTAAAATTGTGATTTCAAACATGAAATTCATCGAGATTACCTGATATAGCGATTAAAAATCGATGTCTCAACCGAATGTCATAAAACTTTGGGAAAAGTTCATTTTTAGTTTGACAATCTTCGAAGAAATGCAAAACATCAAAAATATTGACATGAACAATCGAGGTTTTTGTCCGGCCTCCGACCACTGTGCGATGGTTGACCACAGCATCTTCCTCGTCACGGAATTTCAATTATCAGTCAGGATGCGAAAAGTCAATAATTTTCGGATCACCAGATAAAGCAAGCATTAGTATTGCGAATTTCTCCCAGGTCGGCTTAACATATAACATGCAAAGGCTTCACTAACCTGACAAACTATCCAACCGGCAAAGTCCAAGCCAAGCGGATCAATAAAGCGATCGCGCCATTTCTGCTACTATCATCGAGAATGATCTTCTTGTACCTCAGGCACATGAGTCTGTAGGTACTTTTCGGTTTACCACGATAACTGTTAGTACTCTTGACTCATGCGTCTGCGCCACACTCCATCTACCAATTTGCAAACAAATATCCATCGCAGAGCTTTACGCTCAAACACTTCGAGCACTCGTCGATCAGCCTCCTTCAGCGTCCATGCCTCATGTCTGTAAAGGACAACCGGGAGGATCAGCGTTATTCACAGCGCGTATTTAGTGCGAGTTTGCAAACTACGGGACCTTAGCTGGTTACGTAGTACGTAGAAGGCCCTGTTAACAGTTGCAACTCGTCGTTTCACTTCGCGGCTCATATCGTTGTTGCATGTCACAAGCGTATAAACGAATTCGTCAACCACTTCCGTCTTATGATGCGCCAACTTCAGTTTCTTGAAGAGCATCCAGTCTTCGACCTTGCGTATACAGTGCGCGGACGTTAACTCGACCTCTTCGATCGACTCGCCGTAGACCACTAGCGTTATGTCGTCTGCAAAGCCGACGATCACAACTCCTGAAGGAAAGTTGAGTTTCAACACCTTGCCATACAAGACATTTGACAACATCGGTCCCAGGATAGAGCCTTGCGGAACTCCTGCACTTCTGACCCTCCTCCGTGTTGTTACCGAGTACTCGATTCTTGAAGTAATTTTCCAGAATCTTGTACAGCGACACGATATAAAAATATGTAAAAGTTTAATCGACCTCTTTTGATTTGAATGAAACTTTCCCTTCTTATTTGACCTAGCAAACTGAGTATTTTGCGTGAGTGTAAATTTTTTCTCAGACTCAAGAGTAATTTTCTGAAAGGGCTTTGGCATTAGCATTTAGTAGCTTGGAAACCTTCTGTTGTACAGAAGAACTGTCTAAAAATGAATTGCAGGGAACTAAGAGTACTTTACAAGAAAATATACAACGTTAAAACAGGTTATTTTTACCCAAATTGAAATAAATATAAACACCACATTTTGATTTACTAAAAAAAAATGAGTTTTTCCGTTTTTTAAAAAGTTTGAAATTATAACAAAACTTTTGATTAAAAATTAACGATGGAATAATAAATTTCCTATAATTTTCAATGGCCGCTCCCCAAAAATTTTTCTAGTAAATATCAAAACATCAACTGCGACAATATGTTCTACACTGACGGATCACTTTAAGATGGGTCCACTGGCTTCGGTGTCTTCAATAACAATTTACCCGTCTCTCATAAGCTCGATAATCCTGCTTCTGTTTACGTCGCAGAATTAGCTGCAATTTAGTACACCCTAGGGATTATCGAAAAAATGCCCACGGACCATTATTTCATCTTTACGGATAGTCTCAGTTCCATTGAGGCTCTCCGATCGATGAAAGATGTTAAGCACTCTCCGTATTTCCTGGGGAAAATATGGGAACATCTGAGTGCTTTATCCGAAAAATCTACTCAGATTACCTTAGCGTGGGTCCCTTCTCACTGCTCGATACCGGGTAATGAGAAAGCGGACTCTTTGGCTAAGGTGGGCGCAACAAACGGTGATATTTATGAAAGACCAATTGCCTTTAATGAATTTTTCGCACTTGTACGTCAGAATACGATCATCAGTTGGCAAAATGCTTGGACCAGAGGGGAATTGGGAAGGTGGTTACATTCCATTATCCCCAAGGTATCGACGAACCCGTGGTTCAAGGGGTTGGATGTAGGTCGGGATTTCATTTGCGTGATGTCCCGGCTTATGTCCAATCACTATAGATTTGACGCGCATCTCCGTCGTGTTGGGCTCGGGGAAAGTGGTATCTCTGCCTGTGGTGAAGGTTATTTCGACATAGAGCACGTTGTTTGGTCATGCCCTGTACATTGTGACGCCAGGTCTAAATTATTAGTTTCCCTTCAGGCCGAGGGTAGACAGCCGGCTGTTCCTGTTCGTGATGTCTTGGCGAGCCGTGACCTATCCTACATGTCCCTTGTATACGTTTTCCTGGAATCCATCTACGCCCCAGTTTAGTCCCTTCCGCCTACATCCAACCTAACGACAAAAACACGTTAAGACCCCGGATCCGGAAACAGCAATCAGACCCGCACGATACTCTCAAGGCCCGAGAGAGACAACCCAATATGCCAGTCCGTAATATCTTGGCCCAGCAGCGGAACAAATTTATTATGCTGCTTACCTATGGCAATGGAAAACCATCAAATAACAAACCAGTGCTTTTAATGCAAAACATTCTAGCTTTAAGTTAGATTTAGTTTCAGCTCGTAGTCGGCAGCGAGGATAAAAATTTGCTTTAAGTTATTAAGATACTTTAGAAAGTAAGCTACCAGATATTATTGGCGCCGTTTAACCTTAAATTGTATTTGTGCCGTGTCAAATAAATTATAGATGAGGAAAAAAAAATTTTTTACCTGAAAGTTAAGATTCGAAGATTTTTTTTCAATTTTAACATTTTTCAGAATAATTGAATTCCAATGATGTAATATGATTCTATCAGTAATTCAAAATTATAAAGCTTATGGTGAATAACATTTTTTGAGCACTCACTTTTCATTTTTTAAAATCAGGTTTGCAAAATTTAACCTTTTCTAGAAAATACACTTTTTTGTGAGTTATTTGTGGTTCTACAGCCACGAGTTTTATTGAAGTGTATGATCAATATAGCACAATTGCGAAAAGAAAAGATGAATAATTCAAAAAGGCATGATAAATTTTCTATATATTCACGTTTGCGGTAAAAAAATGGACTTTTTTCAGATGGTGATGGAAAAAAACTAAGACAGATAATTGAATTGGATGAATTTCCCATCAATGGTAATTATATTATCTTATTTGCAAAAAAATTTTACGCCCTTGCGAGCGGCCTTCCGACAGTTAACCGTGGGAGAAGTGAAATACGAAGTACCCTGCCAGTCGTTGTCATCCAGGGTGAGATAGGTCTCGTCGTCCATCACCACTGCCACATCGCGAGTCGCTAGGAAAATCCACTTGATCATCTTATTCAACCGCTATCGCTGCGTCATTGCCTGCAGCTCCGAGACCAGTGGACGGGACTGCCGCTTCTTGACATATATGTCCATGTTCTCCAGATACTTTTTTACTGTTTTTTACATTTTTTACATTTCTTTTCAGTGGCGTAGCCAGAATTTATTTCTGAACCACAATTCTTTAAATAAAGTATTGCTAAAAAAAGGGGAAAAGTGGGCGGTGTAGCAAATAATATCAGAACATTGGCCTCAAAGCAAGCAAACTACAAGAAATTCCTAGGTCAACAAACTCGGGCTAAAGTCTTCTTCATCAATTAAATTTGCCACTCTTATTAAGAGGTTTCCGTCTTCGAAAGCGGATATTCTTGCGATCAAAACCGAAACTGCATTTCGTCAAATTCTACGTCAGTCCGCTTGAATACGTGATTTGGTCCAACCTCAGTCGTACGCCAACGCCGTCTGGTCCGGTAGCACAATCACGGTCGGCTCGGCCGGCGGATGCTTCGAGCATAATGATATGCAAATCGTTGGCCAAATTTCCCCACACGAAATCGTATCCCATTGCTAGCTGCTCAGGAGCAGCTGCCATAAAGTCGCCCATTGGCAGTGGGAAAATTACGATGGCCAACAGAACGAGAAGGACCCGTGGGCTCCGGCCGGATCTAGAGCGTGGGGTAATTTGTAGATTGTTTGCCTGACGTTAACGACGCTGCCGCGTTTGGATTCCATATGCGGCCCCCAGGAATTTTGGGTGGTCAATTTTCTCCGGACAAATTTGTTGACACTTTCACCTAACGGCGTGGGGGCGTGGAAAAATAAACAAATACCTTCGGGACTGTGTCTGCGAGGGTTTTGTTTCGTTCTAAACGAGGGCTTTGACCTTTAATCATCGAGGATACATCCCTAGTTTCAGGTTCTGCACATTAACTGCTGGACTGCTACCCACAGTGGGGTCTCGTTTAGCTTTTCTAGCCTCCGGGTTTTGCTGTACAATAACGACGACGACGACGACGACGCCGGCGACGACGATGATGATGAATATTATGTTAGCAGAGCTTTATTACGAATATATATTGCAGACTGAACCGGGGTCCATCGTTGAGAGGATTGCTGCTGCTGCTGTTTAATTTTTTTCCTTTGATGCAAATTTTTGTTCGTTCAAGCCAATCGCATTTCCATGAAACGAGAAACGAACCGAGGCGACCATAATGGGCGAAACAAAGCCCGCCGGAAATGAAAGATTAACCGGCAACTTGATTGGGGTGCTGGCCCCGGCGGGGGGCTTTCAACTTGTTCCGCTTGACACTGTTTCTGCAACACAGTCACAGTTTTAGTGTGTGTGTTTGGTTAATACTGAGTTATGCACTGGCAGTCAAAATAAATCACAACTTTTATGATACAGGCAAAAAAGCTCATCACTTTTCATTAAGTATTTACAGGCCATTTCCTGCTGACCTTCAGTTTTACATCAGCATAAAAAATTCAGTTTATGACGGTCCTGGGCGAAAAACCGATCATAAAATTATTAATTAATTTATGGGGTCGAAGCCAGTATCAACTTCGAACATGTTGCGACCACAAAAATATCCGAACGACCCGAAGGACAGCAATAACCATTATTATCAGTGTTGGTACACTCTGATTTTCCTCCACTTCCCCCGGGAGGGCAGAAGGGTACGAAGAAAGCCGGCAACAAATAAAGCGATAACAATAATGATTACTTTCAAGCGGGGTCGTGCCTCAAATTTCCGGCCCTCCGAGTCCTGTCCTGGGTCAATGCCAAACACAAACAAGCCCATTACTATATATGATGCTTGTTTTCAAACCTCAAAGCGATTGACGCCGATGGTGTCTACCAACCATCAAGGCGATGACGGCGACGGTGACCGCAAAGAAAAGCTTGAGAAAATCTGTTCCCCTCGTACAGAGAGGAAAATCCGATCCGATCGATCACGGCGTACAAATGGGAAAACAATAATGGCTGATAATGAGTTTTATCGCTGGCACAATTTGTGACAGGCGCCGCGGCGTCTTTCCGTACCTTTTTGAAGAGGAAGTTAGTTGGTGATTGGTTCACAATGCATGTGGATGAAGTCTATTTCACCAGCAGGCTCAACCGCTTTTTGATGGGAGATCTGACATTGCTTTCTTCCCTCCAGGTGACGGTGGGAAGATTTATGGTCCCTCGTATTGAAGGTGAATATTGCCGGCTCGGAAACCTTGCATCAAGATGATAGAGTACATAGAAGAGATTTGTTTACATGATATTCAGCATTTTGCTTTTGTTCATTATCCATATGCTTGAATCATATTGTCAAATTTATGTTCTACGAAATTGGATGTTTTCTATATTTATTAAACCAACCGAATTGCAATGCAGCTCGATGTTGGATTCAACTATTCGAGTAATGACGTTAAAATATGTTGGAAATCACCAGAAGTGCCAAAATTACATTCCATTGACAGACACGTGCAGCAAAAAAACTTCACCATAATTTTCCACCTGTTTAATCCGACAAAAATTCCAACACGATTACGATTAAACAGACGAACAACCGAACCGATACGAAAAACCCTCATTAAACATTAATTTACAATAGCGGCGCCTTATTATCCGCACAGTTCGGTTTTCATACGCGAAAATATTTTCTGCTGCTCGTAACCCCAAAACCAAATGCGGTGCATTTAGAATGGATGAATTTTTCCCGCGGCGGTCGGTGTCGGCGTGGATTCGCGAACATTACGTTGTTCTCATTGTAGTGGAAGTTACAAAATAAGTAGCAAAAAATGAGAATAATAACATGAAAAATTTAAACAACTCCCTCAGTGCTGCTTGTATCGGAATAATTAAGGGTTTTTGAAGTAGAATACTTCTCTCAGGAAGTTCGGCTACATAGGGATGTGAAATGAAAATCTAAAACCGCAAAAAGTGAAAAATATGTCCAATTTCAAATGCTAATAAATCGGTTAGTATTCGATGGATTTCCTTCGTTCTCGCAGCAATAGATTGGAAAATCTTCTAAGATTCTTCCCAAAAGAAGATAATTGTAATTTCATTATTCACACTATTGTACTATTGAAAATAGTCAAGCCTTGTAAAAACGAAAAATTCGACCTCTGATTGGTCGTTATATGATTGCTTCCCAAGCACGGTCGACAGAATCATATACCTTGCCTTTTAAAACATGCTATTTGGCCTATATAAGAGCCTGTTTCAGCCGAAGCCGCTCATCATCACATTCGCTCTCAGACTGTTGAGAAGTACAGTTCTATTTCTGAAAAACCGGGTTAGTTAAAAAAAATTTTCCGTTTTGTGCGACAGTTCGTCGCTTGCATCGCTGTGTGATGTCAAAGAAAAAGAGAAGAGCAGGCTTGAGCCCTGCGAAACAAAACTCCGCTGCTGAAGGAGGCAGTAAAAAGAAGAAACCAGGTGGAAGCAGTTGCACTTCGAAAAGTGTGGCTGACTGCGACACGGTGACAAACTTTAGCGACGTTGGAGATTTTGGCGGGCCGACTGATGTTCCGGATACTGCCAGCCCCAATACGGTGAAAGTGAAGCTTCCCCCGCTGGTAGTGCAAAACGTCCCTCTCAACAAGCTCATTAGCGACTTTATATCGCTGGGCGTAGCAGCTGAATATAAGTTATGCGGCATCGGTACGAAGATTATGCTCCACACGAAGGTGGATTTTGAGAAGGCCACGAAGCTTTTGAAAAATTCTAAAACTGAGTTGTTCACCCACGACATTCCTGGGGAAAAGCTATTCAAGGTGGTCATCAGAGGCTTGCCAGGTTTCGACCCCAAGCTGATCGGTGCCGAAATCAAGGATCGGTACGAATTGGCCCCAATTGCTGTCTATCCGATCAAACGCAGGAATGAAAATGAAAGGAAATACCCGGACTGCCTCTTTCTGGTTTATTTCCCAAAAGGGACAGTCACACTGAGCGCTTTGCGAGCCATCCGCTCTTTGTTCTCCATTATCATCCGTTGGGAGCCCTATCGTGGAGGCCGTCGAGACGTTACGCAGTGTCAGAGGTGCCTCAACTTCGGTCACGGTACCCGGAACTGCAACATCAAACCGCGTTGCAACATCTGCGCCAAGGACCACTCTACGTCGGATTGCCCTGCGGACGGTGCTGGTGCGGTACAGTTTAAGTGTGCTAACTGTGGCGGTGATCACCAGAGCTCTGATCGACAGTGCCCGAAAAGGGAAAGCTTCAAACATATCCGCATGCAGGCGTCGTCAAACAACCAGCCGAGCAGGAAGAAAGACAAACCACCGGTCTTCAGGGCGGAAGATTTTCCTCCTCTGCGTTCATCCCAACAAGCAGGGCAACCAAGCACGTGTACGCCACTTGACCTTCCACACTCACCATCCGGCGGATTAGCCGGTCGACGGTCGCCTCCCCCCCTGGCTACTGGCGTCCACCCACAACAACACCACCGAGCGCTGAGTCCGAGAAGTACTCCGCGGATGAGCTGCTAGAAATTTTTAGCAGCATGACCAATGCCCTTCGTGCGTGTCGCAACAAGCCCGAGCAAATCCATGTGCTCGGTAAATTTATTATCCAGTATGGATCGTAAACCCATCTCCATCGTCACATGGAACACTTGCTCTGTTAGAGCAAAAAACATCGAGCTTGCTGACTTTCTCCGCAAGTACAACATCGACGTGGGTCTACTCACAGAGACCCACCTGAAATCCGGCGACAGTTTTTGGCTGCCGGATCACAACATCATCTGTCTTGATCGCACCAACTCCAGGGGGGGGGTGGTATCGCGATCATCGTCAGAAAGGGGATGAAATATAACATCTTGCCGCACATCCGCACCGCCATCATCGAAGCCCTTAGTGTGGAGGTCAAATCAGCTACCGGGTTCATCCGGTTCATTGTCGTCTACTGTCCTCGCCAGTGTAGTATCAGCAACGGTACAGCAATGCAGTTCAAGAACGACCTGGCAACCATCACCAGGACCAACTCCCGCTTCGTCGTTGGGGGAGACCTAAATGCTCGGCACGAGGCCTGGCGAAATTATCGGCAGAATCAGAACGGTCGCCAACTCTTCGAACACTCGCAGCATGGCTTTTACACGGTGCAGTTTCCGGATGAGCCGACTCTCATCTCCCCAGCGGGGAACCCTTCAACCCTGGACTTCTTCCTGGCCAACATCGAGCTCTCCAAACCAGTGGCCCGCAACGATCTTAGCTCAGACCACCAACCTGTCGTTGCTGAGGTGGGGATCGGTGTTGCTCCTGCCAGCTGCCTGCGGAAAGACTACCACCATGTCGACTGGGAGCGCTTTGCTCGAATGGTGGACAACAACATTGACGAGGCGCCGCCGCTTGACAGCGTGGAAAACATCGACCAGGCGTTGGAGGGTCTCCAACGAGCCATAAACGTGGCCGACGACGCGTGTGTGCGACGTGTTCCTGTGAGGGGTAAGTTCCTTGCTATTGATTCCCATACCCGGCTGCTGATTAGATTGCGGAATGTGCCAGTTTCAGAGGACCAGGGATCTGGAGATTAAGCTTGAGGTGACCAATCTGAATAGGCAAATTGCTTCCAGGATGGTCTCACTCCGGAATGAAAATTTCGGACGCGTAGTCCAAAGTTTGGATGACCGCTCCAGGCCATTCTGGAAAGTAGCCAAAGTGCTGAAATCGCACCCCAAACCGGTTCCTCCCCTCAGGGTCGGAGAGAGGCTTCTAGTTGCGCCGGTCGAGAGAGCAAATGCGGTAGGCGATCACATTGCCTCATCGCATTTGCTTGGCTCGAACATGGCTAGTCCAATGGAAGACCAGGTCGAACAGTGCGTTCGAAACCTCTATAACTCCCCTTGTACAGTTCCTCAAGAACATAAAATCACAACAGAACAGGTTTGCTCAGCGCTGATGAGTACTAAGAACATGAAGACTCCTGGGTTTGATGGGGTCTTCAATATGGTCTTAAAAACCTCATCAACAGGGTTCACCTGTTGTTGAGCTCTATCTTCAACAGATGCTTGGAATTGCACTACTATCCAAGCATTCGGAAGATAGCCAAGATCATACCGATCCGCAAACCCGGGAAAGATCCGACGTTAGCATCAAGCTACCGTCCGATTAGCCTACTCTCATCGCTGGGCAAACTGTTTGAAAAACTGATCCTCAACCGCATGATGAAGGTGGCTGAGGAAAACAACATCTTTCTCCCGGAACAGTTTGGGTTTAGGAAGGGTCACTCTACCACGCACCAGTTGGTGCGGGTGATGTACAACATCAGAAGGGACAGGGCTGTATCCAAGTCCACAGCCATGGCATTGTTGGACGTCGAAAAGGCGTTTGACAATGTCTGGCATGACGGTCTGGTATACAAGCGCTGTGCCTTTAACTTTCCACCATATTTGACAAAAATCATCTGTAGCTACCTTCGGCAGAGGTCGTTCAGGGTATCGCTGAATGGTTGTTTATCAAATACTTTTTCCATCCCAGCAGGGGTCCCGCAGGGCAGTCTGCTGAGCCCTTTGCTGTACAGCATTTACACCTTCGACATTCATTCCCTAGGAGATGGCTGTGTGCTCTTTCTGTTCGCAGATGACACTGCAATTGCCGTCAAGGGAAGAATGCCTCGTGAGATCACCAACAAACTTCAGCGATGCCTAGACGCCTTTGTCGAATATGCTACCACCTGGAAAATTAAGATCAACGCTTCCAAAACCCAAACAATAATGTTCCTTCATCGACAATCTCCTGAACTGAAGCCCCCTCCATCATGCGTTGTGGTCATGAACGGTACCGGGGTTGAGTGGTCTTCCGAAGTTACCTATCTTGGGCTGCTTTCGACGAGAAGCTTCTTTTCCGATCGCATGTTGAAAGGATTCTGGTTAAGTGCTAAGCTTTGGTTCGGTCACTATACCCGCTTATTTGCCGCAGATCTCGCCTCTCAAGAACAAACAAACTGGCAGTCTACAAACAAATAATTGCCCCCGCAGTCTTTTACGCGGCTCCGGTGTGGGAGTCATGTGCACAAACTTACAGGAACAAAATACAGATTGCGCAAAACCGAATCTTACGGATGATCCTCGATTGTTCCTATGACACCAGAATCTCAGACCTCCACCAAGAGGCAACCACTCTAAAAGTAGATGCCAGAATCACAGAAAGTAAATCTAAATTTGTCCAAAAATGCCGGAAATCAGAATACGCTTTAATAAGCGGTTTGTATATAGTAGGTTAAGTTAGTTCTAAGCTGTAAATAGTAGTTTTAAGTAGTTTCCCTTTCTTTTCTTTCAAACAAGCGCCACCAAAGTGGACAATCCAAAATTTCTACAATTAGAAAGCTTAATAAAACAGAAACCAAAACTCGCTCACCAAAGATGAAAACAGTAATGTAAATCACTTAAATTTGTAAAAACATGTATTATACCCTACAAAAGCATAAAAATACAGATAAACTTAAACAACAACGAAGCCGCTCATAATAGTTCTAGACAGCGACAACAGCAGTCGTCCTTCCTTAGCAGCAGCACTAGCAGTGCAGTGGATACAAGCGAAGGCGGAAAGCGGCCACAGCTGTGGCGTAGCAATGGGTAGCGCACTAGTTGCAGCGGATCTCAGCATCGATAGCGGCTGATGCAGTGAGGCACTTTAGTGAAATACAGTCTCTGTGCGATAGTGGGCACTAGTAGATGCTTTCAATGAAAAGTTGACTCATTTTGACAACACGTGAGCCGTCTAGTTTTGAGTGTTATATCAGCATTTCACTGTTTACTTTATCACAAGGAATACTTTATTCGCACTGTAAGTGATAACGCAAAGATGTGATCGGCATCTTATTCGATACTAAAATGAACAACAAATTGTCCTTTTCAGGATGAAATAAAAACCTGATGATTAAAGCGTTAATGTTTTCTCTTGAGTTCATTTACATTTTTAAATTTGTAAATGTTACAAATTTTACTTTATTTCCGTGTCTCAGAACGTTCTGAATTATCTTTTCCTTTAGTCATGAGCACGACATCCGAAAAAAATTCATCTCAAAATTTCAAAATTGTCAAACCCCAACCATGACCAGCAACTTACTATATTATTGAAAATGGCCAATCCTTGTTGAAGCGCAAAACTCGATTAATCTGATTAGTCAACGTTAATTTACTAGAAAAAATGACTGACACGCAAGCAGCCGGGTTATCTTTCTTATAAAAGTATTCTACTTCAACCTTGCGGTCGTGGCTTTGCACGCAACCCTCCTGTGATTTTTTTCGCTGTTTGCTGCACGAAGCCGTCAGCATCGAAGCTTCGAATCACAGGGCTTAACTACAATCGGGTTGAAAACAAGAAAAATCCCGTTCCAGACAGATTCATATGGTGGAAAAACAACATGTGCGAACAAAAAAAGGGCGGCCTTTTTTGTTGGTAGCTCACTCTTCAACCCTGATTCGATTTTTCCAAACCAACCGAAAAAGTCTTCCCTGCGAGTTTTCAACTGTACCAAGTTCGGCTTTCAGTTCAAAAGCACACACATACACATACACCCTGAACAACAGCGTCTGACTCCTGCTGTGGACGTACGTCGTCGAGGGCCCTTGCTCTCGCCGCGCCACTCAATGGGAAGTGAAATTTCCACATCAAATTCATTATTTCGGTGCACGGTTTTCCACTTTCCAGCGACCGACCGAACCAGACGAGACTCGGACCCGGAAGAGCCGCGAAAAAAAATTTCATTCAAAACGAACACATAAACAAGTAAACAGTAGTCACAAAAAAAACGCTGAACTCCATTTTGAAAGTGCGCCTAGTAGTAGGCAAGAATCATCGCGGTCTGCAAAAATGCCTCCATCGCAGTAAACGAGCGAGCAAAAAACAACAAACACTTTTTAAAAGCTCACGAAGCAGTGCTGCAGGAAGCACACAAAAAAGACGTTAAAAAGTAGGCTCGAGCAACAATCAACATGTTTTTGCTTCCAGACAGAGCAAAAAAAAGCCCCTACAGCACATAGTGCGGAGACGACGACGACGACGACGACGCTGCCGCCGTCTGTTGCAAGTTTGCAACAATAGCCAACGGCGGCTCTCTAGCAACAGCAAGCAACACACAAGCGTCGGTTGGTTGGGGTGTTGTGTTGTGACACACAAGGCAAAAAATTTCTTTGGCCCATAATTCTTGATTTGTACTAATTTAGCCAGCGAACCGAAACGGTCTGATCCTGCTTTACTGGATAGGTTTTTTTTCTCTTCTCTAGTCAAGTCATGTTCCTAGCAAGCCACAAGGACATGCAACCAACGTAGCGGCAGCAGTTCCATTTTATTACCCTCTCCCACCCCTGCTACTGCTACTGCCACTGGTTTCCATTTCCACTTGATGATGATGATGACATACTCACGGCACCTGGAGGCTAACAGTAAACTTGTAATTGTAGTCAGTAGTCAGGTGCTGGTGGCTTTCCGATGGCCTCCTGGTGGTTGTGGCAGTCCTCGCGAAAAGTGTCAAGCTGGCAACTGCGCCCGGGGCTGGCTCTCCTCTGCTAGAGGAACGGACGAACGGAGAGCTGCTTGAGGTTTACAAATGGAATATTTGCTCGCTGTCTCGTTTATCACGAAGAATAGTTAGTACCTAGTTCCATTACGGCGGAAGTCGACTGAGTGTGGCACAATTATGAAAAGAAATGCTCCGCTGTGGCTTGGGAAATGTTGAAAGAGGATGTTGTGGTAGGACCCACATTGGCTAAATTGCTGCGGTGAAATGAGGTACAATTCGACGGAAATTAAAAAAAAAAAAACAGTTGACACTGAAATGAAATTGAACTGCTTCTGTTTCATTATTAACTTGTTACATGTTCCACCGTTTTCTAAAATTTTAGAATATGCAACATTGAAGTTTTTATTTTATTTCTTGTTGGGTACTATTTTTTTAAATTATGATGAAATAATTAACGCCTGCAGATAAACAGGAAACATGTAATTGAACTAAAACTGAAATAAAATCGAATCAAAGATGAACATAAACCATACGGACACTGAATTGGAATGAGAACTGAACAGGAATTTCAATGATGCTGAACAAAAAAAAAAGGAAACAAAACAGTCCCGCCAAATAAATCTATAGCTAAAAAATTTGAACTAAAAAAACCTGAAACTAGAATAAAACAGCAACTGAATTGAATAACTGTTTTGGAAACTCAAATGCTCGTAGTCTTTTGTGAAAATGGGCCTCGGGCGGCATTATTTGCGTTACATCATTGATAGACGCTCCTTTAAGGAACATTTCTCCGATAACACAAATGCCTGCGATTGCAGAATTCTATGTAAAAGCGCGTTTTTGTGCGTGGACAAATTGCAGAATCTTGCAAATTTGAAAATGCTGTATCCCTTGAACGCTACATTTTGTATTTCGCTGGTAACGTTTGCATTAAAAAAGTGGATAAAAAATGCCACGCACTGACGAAACTACCCATGAAGCATCAATCATAGTAACTCATGTGTCAGCAGAACAAAATTGACAGCTCTATCAATCGAACTCTAATCGTGATGGCGAAAACAGTGATGCTACTACGTTCAGAATAGTGCACGTTCAAAGATCGGTACCTCGCCGCGTCGAAAACGGGCATCCTGAACTTCCCGAATACGCCCCTTCTGACTTCTACAACATCTTGGCACTATTGGACAACAATCAAAGCATCGAAAGAAAGCTCGATTCCGGATGGCCGACGACCTTGAGCGACAAGAAGCTCCATAGGATGCTGAAGAGGAAGACCGAGGAAAAAGTGGCTACATCGCTGCGTGCGCTCGGCGCGAAGGTCGGTGCAACCGGCCAAACAGTGAAAGAGCACCTTGCAAATACAGAAATACATATCAGGAAGCGGCAGTTCCGTTCACTGGTCTCGGAGCTGCAGGCAACAACGCAGCGGCAGCGGCTGAATAAGATGGTCAAGTCAATTTTCTCAGCGAATCGCAAATTGGCGGTGGTGACGGACAACGAGACCTGTCTCACCCTGGATGGCAACGACTGGCAGGGCACTTCGTATTTTATTTTTCCCACTGCATTGAAGTTTATTTCACACACCAAGTTCCCCAAGAAGGTTCTGCTGAGGTTGACAACCACTGAGAAGGGGGTGTTAAAGCCGCTCTTCTTTTGCTCAGGAAATGTAGAGTACGAAGTGCCTGCCGGAAGTTGCGCCGTTCATCAAGAAATACCATAAGGGCGAAGACGCGGTGTTCTGTCCGCATCTTGCGTCGGCCCTCAACTCAAAGTGATCGTTGGAGGAGATGGAGCGGCTGAATATCGATGTGGTGCATAAGTAGGCGAAACATCCCAACAACCCCCCACTACATCCCATCGAGAATTTCTGACCAAACCTGAAACGTTAAATCTACTCCAACAATTTTATCACGAACACTGAGACGGAAACAGTGGTCATCGGATTTTTTGCTCGGCGGAGCACTAGCATTTCCAGATCAATGAGTAAATTGATTCGAAAATCCAGTTCCGAACGGCCGACGACCCTGAGCGATAAGAAGCTCCAAAGGATGCTGAAGACGACGGAAGCTCGGACGGTTGGTGCCACCGGCCAAACTGTGAAAATTGCCTGGCGAACATGGATGGCAACGACTGGCAGGGCGCTTCGTATTTTATTTCCTTCACGAAGAAATGAGCTCCGAAGGAAATTTCATTTAACACACCAAGTTCCTCAAAAAGGTGCTGCTGTGGCTGACAATTAGCGAGTAGGGGATGTTAAAGTTGCTCTTCTTTCGCTCCGAACTGGCCCTGAACGAGGAAATTTATAGTAAGAAGTGCCTGCTGGAAGTTGCGTCATTCATCAAAAATACCGTCGACCCACTACTCAAAGCAATCGTTGGACTAGATGGAGCGTCCCCTAGCTGACCACATCGAGAGTTTCTTGACAAAATTCGATGATTCATACGGCCGAAAGCCGCTTTCAGATCAGTGTACAGTCAGGTTTTTTTTTACGCGGGGGATACGTACCTCGTAAAAAACGCGTAAAAAAACGCGTTAATTCAAAAATCCGCGTAAAAAAAACACGTTTTTTTTAAAATCCGCGTAAAGTAGTCCAGCAAGAAGGGCTTTAGAAAAAACCCGAGACGCTCTAGAACCAGTATTTAAAATTGTCCTCTTTGACGGTCAATCCGGATCTTTCGGTGGGCGGAGGGTATTTTTTGGACGCAGTCCTTTACCAGATAAACACTTAAACGTTTCTGGTTCCAAACACACGTTAATTCGGAAATTTGCGAAAATTTTTTTGAATTAGCACGGTATCGCGTGAAAAAAACCGCGTTAATTCAAAAATCCGCGTAAGAAAAACCTCGTAAAAAAATCCGCGTATAAAAAAAACACGTAAAAAAAACCTGACTGTATAGTCGAGCAGTGCTTTGTGTTTTATTTGGTTAGTACAACTAGAGGTGAAGTGAAGGAGGCTCGTAGTGACGGAGTGGCTAGTGATAAAAACGAAAAGTTTCAAGCAGTGATGATCAGTTTCAAAGACGTCTAAGTCAATGCAATTAATCATATAACACTTTCGAGAGATTGTGTAGGGACAGGATCGAAAGCAAAAAACCGACGAGAAAAACGTCGGTAATCGGTAAATCGTCGGTAATTTTCACTGCCACACCTCAAATGGTATCTCCAAGCCACCAAGAATCCGAGCAGAAGTTTACGCGAACATATTAAAACCGAACAAACGGCGCTTCGGCGAAAAGAGGGTGATATCATATTGAGGTTAGAAGAATGCATCTTCCCAGTAGTTTAATTGAATGAAAAACCATGTCGGAGACCTGGTAAGGGTTCCCAATATGAACCTAGTTGAAGACTTCTTGATCGTGTTGCACTAGTGACTATTCAAGAGCTAGAAGACATTATTGAAGATTTGATACCAACATCAGGGATGGAGGATGTATGAACTGTAAGTTGCCAGTAGTTTTTTACCTCCGCCTGTGACGGTTCTCTTTAGTTTAGTGTAGCCTGTACGAATAGACTTAAATTATTGAGAACTGGCGCAGAGGGTCCAAAGCCCCTGGAAAGGAGGATGGTTGTAACAGCTCTTAACCATGGCTGTTACGTAAAATAATGGTTAAACCCCTAAGCTAAGGTGTGACGCGACCCGTGCCGAGAGATGAATGGTGGGGGGGGGGGGTTTAATAAATTCCCAGCCACTAACGGAGCCTGTGGAATACCTGGCGCCCTTCCACAGTAACCTAGCCTTCTGTGTTAGGCTATCGTGACACGCAGATGACCCCTTCTTTCGTGGCAAACTCGTGGGACTAAAAACTGGAGTTTAACAAATTTTCAAAAAAGGGCCCCGGCAACCTCAACCTGTCGGAACAAATGGAGCCAACACACTCCATGGCGTGCAGCCCCACAAGGCTGCACGCTACAGGCAGAACCGAGAAGATGGAACTGGAGATGGATTTCAACCTCGACAGCGAATCGCTGGACGGAGGACCTTCAGTTTCATCACTAATCCTCGGTTCGCCAAGCGGGAAAGAAGAGAGCCCGACGGACAGTCTTCCCGATCCGGAGACACAGCCGATTGACAAGGGGAAACCTAAGTCACCTCGTGCTGATGTCAAACGGCTCTCCCAATCGCAACGGCGGCGTCTTAAAAGACTGCTAAGCCTGGGTCACTCACGCGAGGAGGCCATAGGCATAGTTCGTCAACCAGTCGACCAAGCTGACCGCTCAGGTCAGGTCGCAACCAAGCGACAGCGGTCGACTGAGACAGCGTCGCCAAACACAAGCGCTAAGGGCCCGAGCAGCAAAAAGCCCCGGGACTTGGCTTGCGCGGAGCCCCCTGCACCGCGACAAACGTCAGGGGTAACATATAGGAAGATGCTGGAGGCCACGAGCCTGTCTATCACAACGATTCTGGACTGCATTGCGGACCAGGAGTCACCGGCCATCAGGCCCAAGTTTAGGAGCTGCCGCCTAAAAAACGGTACCCTACAACTTGACTGTGCCGACAACGACACAGTTAGATGGCTGGAGACCACGGCGTCTTCTCTCATACCGTGGGAGGGAGCACACCTTAGTGTCTTTCGCACGAAGGACCTGCCGAAGGCCCTAAAATTTGTAGGGTACTTCCAGGACAGTGTGGACACCACAAATGAGAGAATTCTCCGTCTTCTCCAAAATCAGAACGACGGTTTCTCCACACGTGCATGGCGAGTATGTCATCGCAACGTTACTGGAAAGACTGTCGAATTGATGGTGGAGCTGGACCAACAGTCTGCTAACCTCATAGCGGCACAGAGCTTCCTGCTGAACTACAAGTACGGCAAAGCACGCATGCGGCAGGTTGGCAGAAAGTCCTCAAACACGGGCGCGAAAGGTTCTGGTGCGAAGGCAGGAACGGTACGTTCGGAGACTCCCTCAGGGAGTGTACCGCTACCACCTGCTCGACGCACTCCCGCGATAGCGAAGAAGGTTCCGCCGAATAATCGAAAGAGGAGTGAGCGTGAGCATCTGAACAGTCGCGACCCTCAGAGCCAAATTCCGCCGCCTAAACGTGAGAGTAGCACTTCTGTCGCCTACTGTCTGCTGCAACGGGAGCCTGTTGCTGAGGGTATGCAGACTACCCATCCCAGCGTCACCGCTGATGGCAACCGTCCGCCAATCGGATCTCAACTAGATCCGACGAAGGACGCGCTGCCAACAAAATGAGCAGCATACGCTGCGTTCAGGTGAACCTCCATCACGCAAAGGGCGCCTCTGGTGTTCTTTGCCGGAGGTTCACCAAGGATCAGCTATCCGTGGCGCTGATCCAGGAACCATGGGTCCACGACACCAGGATCCTTGGCTTAGCCAACACAAACAGTAAGTTGGTCTATTGTAATCAACAGTCAAATCCCAGGACTGCAATTCTGCTGAACAGAAACATCAAATTTGTTCCCATTACAGAATTCATCCAACGGGATTTGGTTGCCATTGCGGTGGAAGTCCCGACAACCAACGGCACTCAAGAAGTGGTTGTTGCCTCCGCTTACTTCCCGGGGGACGAGGACGATATACCGCCATCCGAAGTCGCAGCACTTGTGCGATACTGCCGAAGCATCAACAAGCCACTCATCGTCGGCTGCGATGCCAACGCGCATCACACAGTCTGGGGCAGCTCGGATGTCAACACTCGAGGTGAGTACCTACTTGAATACCTTACTTCTAACAATGTTAATGTATGCAATGTGGGAAACGAGCCAACTTTCAGTAATGCTATTAGACAAGAGGTCCTAGATCTCACTCTATGTAGCGCCTCGATAACGGAGAAAGTCAAGAACTGGCATGTCTCTGATGAACCCAGTTTATCAGACCATAGACACATCAGATTTGACGTCGAGGCTACTCCTCTGAGAAGAGAACATTTCAGGAATCCTAAGAAAACCAACTGGAACTCTTTTAAGGAACATTTGGTCAATTCGAGAACATCCTGCCACCAAAATATTCGAACTCCAGGTGAACTGGACATCGCAGCAAGTGACCTACAGCACAGGATCACGGAAGCTTTCATGTCAAACTGTCCGTTAACAAATCGAACAGTCTGCCGTGATGTGCCCTGGTGGAATGAAACTCTCAGCAACCTTCGTCGGGAAGCTAGACGCTTGTTCAACAGGGCTAAAATCACGTCCAACTGGGAAGCCTATAGAGCATCCCTTACAAAATACAACGCTGAGCTACGCAAAGCCAAAAGGAGGTCTAGAATTCGATTCTGTGAAGACATTCAGACTCTACCTGAGGCAACGCGACTGCAAAAAGCGATGTCCAAAGGTCACACGAATGGTCTTGGGCAGTTGAAAAAGGAAGATGGTAGTCTGACTGTCACCACCAAGGAAACGCTGGATGTTCTTATGAACATTCACTTTCCTGGATCGACAGCAATCTCCGGTTCGAACGTCGAAGAGTTACAGAGCCTCGAATCCAGACGCATAACGTCACGTGACTCCGCAGCGCTCGCTCGTAGAATTTTCACGGAGACTTCTATCAACTGGGCACTAAGCTCTTTTGAGCCTATGAAGTCACCAGGACCGGATGGCATTCTACCAATCTTTCTACAAAAATCGGACGGAGTCGTTATGTCCGAACTCATCAGCCTCTTTCGAGCCAGCTTTACTATGGGACATATCCCGGTCAACTGGCGGAACGTTAAGGTGGTGTTTATACCAAGGCCGGGCAAAAAAGACAAAACATTGCCCAAAGCTTTCAGACCTATAAGTCTGACGTCAACTCTTCTCAAGTTGATGGAGAAAATTACGGACAACTACATCCGCAGTGAGTTTCTGAAGGAGTTACCCTTACACAAGCATCAATATGCTTATCAACAGGGTAAATCTACTGAAACCGCTTTGCATTGCCTAGTGACGAAGATCGAGAAGTCCTTAAAATATAAAGAGACAGCGGTCTGCGCTTTTCTTGATATTGAGGGAGCTTTCGATAACACGTCCATTGCACCAATTTACACGGCTCTACAAAATAGAAGAGTCGACGATACTACAATGAGCTGGATCCAAGCAATGCTTTCGAGCAGGAAGATCACAGCTGCATTGGGGGATACGTCTGTCACAGTAGGGGCAGTGAAAGGGTGTCCTCAAGGAGGATTTCTCTCTCCACTGCTATGGTCACTGGTGGTAGACGTTCTCCTAACCAAGCTATCACAGCTGGGCTTCGAAGTCATTGGATATGCTGATGATATAGTCCTTATTGTTCGGGGAAAATGTGATGCAACTCGATCTAGTCGTATGCAAACGGCACCTCTCAGTGGTGCTCAGAAGAAGGGCTGAACATTAACCCCGCTAAAACGGTCATTATACCATTTATCAAGCGTAGAATGCACACAATCATTCCTCCGCTACTGAATGGGGTAAGACTATGTTTCAGCAATGAGACCAAATATCTTGGAATCATTCTGGATAAGAAGCTGAACTGGACTGCTCACCTAGACTACGCTATCAAGAAGGCAACTTCAGCTATCTGGGCTTGCAGTACACCTACGCAGCCCTCGCATGGTGGCCTAAAGTAAATGAAAAGATAGCTCAGGCGAAACTTACCAAAGTCCAACGATTGGCCTGTCTCTCAGTTACCAGTGCCCTGCGCACAACACCGACAGCAGCCTTGGAGGCCTTGCTTTGCTTACTTCCTCTACATCTCCATGTGAAGAAGGAAGCAGAGCTTGGCGCACTAAGGCTGCAAAGAAATACAACGATGCTCGAAGGTGACCTAACGGGTCACCTAAGCATCCTGAAGGAGTTTAAGCTGACACCTTTAGTAACAACAGTCTCGGACTGGATGGAAGCGAAGCCAAACATGGACGTTCCATATATAGTGATCGACACAGATCGCTCCATGTGGAACAATGGAGGGCCGAGTCTTCCATCGGGCACAATCCGCTTCTACACGGATGGCTCAAAAATCGGACCTCAGACTGGTTCAGGGATCTACGGACCAGGTATAAAGGCCACTATCTCAATGGGTAAGTGGCCAACCGTCTTTCAGGCGGAGGTATACGCAATATATATCTGTGCTATAACATGTCTACATCGCAAATATAGACATGCGAAAATCGGAATCTTTTCGGACAGTCAGGCGGCACTAAAGGCATTAAAGTCTGCTACATGTGTCTCCAGACTAGTCTGGGAGTGCATCGCAACACTCAGGGAACTCTTCCGCATCAACGAAGTTATGCTACTTTGGGTACCCGGTCACTGCGGAATCGAGGGAAATGAACATGCCGACAGCCTCGCAAGACAAGGATCTGCTCAGCAATTCATTGGACCGGAACCGTTTTTGGGTACTTCCACATCCGCCATTAAAGGCGAACTAAGTACATGGGAAAAGCTAAAGATAGCATCTCAATGGCAACATGCGCAGGGTTGCAGGCAAGCTAAACAGTTTATCTACCCTAACCCTACGGTTACCAAACGGCTACTTAGTTTAACTCGTAGTGAACTACGCATCATCATGGGACTTCTCACTGGACACTGTCCTGCTCTTTATCATTCAAAGAAAATCGGCAAAGTCCTAACCGACTATTGTCGCTTTTGCAATGCTGAACCTGAGAGTTCAGCGCATTTGCTTTGCTTTTGCGGGGCTCTTGCTTCATCGAGGTTTAACTTCTTTGGAAGTTACCTCTCAACTCCATACCAGGTATGGAGCACCAATCCCAAAACGGTCACAGGTTTTATCAACCATGTAGTTCCGGATTGGGGCACAGGCTTACAACCAACTAGCTCAACTCCATCAATGAGTTCGAGCATTTTGTAATCTGTGTAAAGTAATCGGGACCAGCCACAAAAGACAAACATTCCTGTCGCAGTGGCGCTTTCTACCCAATGCCCTTCAGGCATACAAAAAAAAAGTTGCCAGTAGTCTCAACCGTGAGCGTTGGTGAAAAAGAGAAGAAAAGGTTAGATAGAACGTAAGAGTGTGATAAGCAACAGAAAAGGATTGTGAGAATAAAAATTTGTGATTAGCCAAATACGTCTTTCATCGGCAAAGCATTCCCCAGTTGACCTGCGAAAACTAAAGATAAGCGTGCCGACCCTGAGGCATTGTTCAGGGAATCTCACCAACGCTCACGGTTGAGACTACTGGAAACTTACAGAATATAAGTATTTCAAGAAGTGCCGTGAGTAATGAGTGAAATGGCATAAAGATTCTAGTTTTTGACCGGTTCTGTGAATTTTGGTACCCCTAGACGCCTCGAAAAAGCGTCGGCCTTCATAGCCTTGAGGGACGCTTTCCTGTAAGCAAATGAAGAAACGATGAGCTCGACAAGCAATTACTCTGTAGTCTGCAGGCAGATGCAGACAGATGTGAAGAAACGGCCGGAGGCTGCGAGTAATCCTTAAGTTACCGTAGTAGGTGGACGGCGCCAACAAGACGGCAAATGACAGAAAGATGAAGTGCAAAAACGGCCACAGAAGGTCAAGAATGTGTGGAGCAGGGAGGACGCCCCCATACTCGAGACGGACGGGTCCAAGTACTCTGAAGTCTTAAAGTAAATGATAGGCGAAACTCATCTCAAGGACTTAAGGGTGGATGTGCGGAGCATTCATGGACATCCGTTTGGGGACTCACCTGGACGTAATCACCGAGGGCTCATCAATGATGATGATTTCACGGTAAACCTAATTGTCGCGCGTCTCCAATGTACTCAGGTAAATGAATTCATCGATTACTTTAAATAATTATTCACTTAACTCTGGTCTCTCTTCAATTGTAGAATAAATCTTTCGCCTTCTACTGAAGATTTCTGTGGAGAAGGACACTCTAATGAGTTTGGCACACTTCTCTGCACGCCAGCCCTCCGTATAGCACTTTTCAATGCGCAGTGAAACAGAAAATTTGATAGCCCGACACCCTTCTTCAAACCTTGTAACGTCAGATATGGCTACCCTGACACTTGATGTGAAACTGTTGGGAAACCATGGTCGAGCATAATCCGCCATAACTCAGTTCTCCTAACTAAATCTTACGCTACCCTGAAATCTTTAAACAGATAGTTAGTCTGCAATTTAATTACTGCAAATTTATCGAGAATTTGTTGCAAGGTGAACATTTGGTCTGTAGTGGAGCGTGCCCTTTGAAAACCACATTGGTATTCGCCAACAAAGTTTTCCTGCAACGGCCTTAGTCTGTGGAACAGGACGCGGGATATGATTTTGTATACGCTATTGAGAACATGCTATGCCTCGTTAATCGCTACAGTTGAGGACATTTGAGACCTTTCAACCAGTCTGACAGTAATTCTATATTAGATCGATCGATGGATGGCACGATACAGTTGTTCGCAGCTCGGCAGGGATACTGTCTTTGCTGTTTGTCAGTTTTTTCACCGCTTTCCTTATCTCTTCATGGTGGGTGGGTCAATAGTATATCAAGCCAGTTTTCACTACGGTTTAGATAATTCAATGGAAATTTTCGGTTATTCTTGACCCGTTTTGAACTCTTTGTGCACCTTATTTGGTATAATTTACATTGTTTTTGGATTTCCCTCCACGCTTTGCCCAGTGTAATTGTTTGTACCTACACGGCAAAAGTTGGATGGTGCGAAACCAGTACAAAATTGTGCGTTTCTAGCGCAATTGTTGATGTAATCCGAAACCAGTACAATGATTGCGTGTTGGGCATAACGCAATTAATGCTCTAGCGTTTCTCCAATGTATTTGGCAGCTCCAAACTACTACACCTAAACAGTTTCAACTGATATCAAGCAGTATTGCAAAGCGAGCGAGAAGCAAAACCATTCTCCTCCTTTCTGCTTGAGGACGAGACATATGCTACGCTTTTCAAGTCTTTTGCACACACGCTTTCGAGATACTTTTTATTCTTCATACATTCCTCTGAATAGCAGCAAGCACGCATCGACAGTATGAGTGAGACTAACAACACTATGGTATCAAGTATGTACAGCACGGGTGTCTCGCTCATTTCGTGAAGCAACGAGATATCGCCTTGCGCGTCGCAATCCGAACCGAAAGAGAAGCGAAAGTTTGTATGTGACGTGTCTAGTCTTGTCGCACATACATGGAAATTCTACGAACGAGAGAGAAATTTCTCTCGTCGCTTGAGAAAAAAGCGATTATTCACAATTAACAAGTGTTGCCATAAAAAATCAGCAACGCTTTTGTGGCTTTGTGGAATGGAGGACTTTCGGTAAAACTAGCGTTGATTACAAAATGTTGTTAACATAATTTTGTTTACGACCAAATACATCGAGATAAATCGATCGAGTATTATGGCTATATAAATCTAGTGAGTTCACAAGTTGTTGTTGTTAACTGCTTGCGCTGCTCCATGAGTAGCAGTCACTAATACAGTCGATGTGAAAAATAAAGTATCAATATATGATACATATTCTGATTTCAATCTGTGTCAATGTATTCGCAGTACAACTGTTGCGTTATCCTTTTCACACATTTATTGTGCGATTTTAGTGCAAAATTTGTGCGAATCGGGAAGTACAATGATTGTACAAGACTTGAACTTTTGCGAAACCGAAAACCAAAAAAAAAAATGTATTTGGGACTCTACTTGAAACTTAAATTTGATTTGGGATTGAATTTCCTGTACAGCAGTGATTGGATCGGATTTGAGTTTGAGCTTAAGAATGAATATGGAGTTAGATTCTTATTTCAATGTCGAAAGAGCTCCGGGAAATTGTGTAACAAAAATTAAGGTTTGAAGTTCAGATTTTATTACAATTTTGATGAATGCTCTAATCCGGGAAAGAAACTCGAGTTGGGATTAGGTTTTAAAATTGTTTATAAAAACTCTGGATCTAAATGAAGAAAAAATGATTGAGTTACTTGTCAAAATTTGGCATAATGTTCAGGTGAAAAATGCTGTCAAAAGTTCCAAAACTCAAGCGGGGAAAAATTTGTCATAGCTGTTCAAAGTTAGAGCGTTGAAAGGTGTCAAACCGAAAATTCGACAAAGAGATGGCCAGAAGAAACAGTTTGAACAGCAAACTTAGTAATCACATCTTGAAAATAAACTATCCAAAGTGAGAATAGCGCCATTTACAACTTGTTAAACCCGCCTGCACGATTTGCACCTTTTTCACAAGCCTTTTTTTTCGGAAAAAAATCCTCAAACGTTTTATTTTCCGCATGATTTATCGCCAGCTGCTATGAATAATATCTTCAGGCTTTCCGGAAGGACCCCACCATTAGCCGTGTGGGAAGTGTGTGTTTGTGTTCTCCATTGTTACGTGCCATTGGCATACAGATTACGGCCTGAGCTAGTTTTTGGACTGGTAGGGAGGAAGGGAGCGAAGGTAAATCCGCGTGCGGATTGCACATTACACCGTGCTTTTTTGTTTGGATTTATAGCTCGAACCAGTCGGTCATTCGGTTGGTTGGGTTTAAAATGGAGTTGTAATAAGAAGGGTTTTTGGTCCCCTCTAACGAGAGGATAGAGATGTAAATTTGGCTACTTAAATTCCCATGAATCTCACCAAACAGAACGATGAAACTGTGGATAAACAAACGAACGAAAAACCTCCGACTCGCGGTCGAGTGTCCATCAAAGTATTAATATTTTGTTCAATTACTAACGCTTCGCTTTGCTTTCGTTCAGATGTGACAATCGTTCAATTGACTGCTGTTTTTGCGAGATTTAAAGCATTCACAAGCACACTGCTGGGTGATTTCCAATGGGGCCAAACGAAGCGTGAAATCGGAGAAACGCGATTCGCCTCTCAATTCGTATCTGATCAATACGAAAATGTGCGGTTAAATGAATTTTCATTATACATTTATTGGCACACGTGAGCAGACAGACAGAGCTTGTGTGAAAATGTGAGTAAATTTTTGTTAATACTCGCAGCAACCCCCAATGGAGACGCACGATCCGACCAATGACCACGAGGCTCCATCGGAGCAGCCAGCAGGTAGAAGTCCACAAAAGTTGCTCTCTTTTCATCGGGTCTGTGCTCGAGTTTCGCATTATGTTTATTGAATTTCAAACGCTATTGTTTTACCGCATGGGTTGCGCTCTGAGCTGAATCATTAATTACATTACATTCAATAGACCCGAGCGATCCGCTTAGCGCGTGGCAGCTACTGTGGCTTGCTTCCTTTCATTCTCAATTAGACACTTTTAAACCCCCAGTTGGCCAGTTGGAAATGAAAGCACGGAGAAGTCGACCGTAAACAAGTTAACAGATTAGATCTCTATTCAATGATTACCCTTTAAGCTTCTTGACTGCATCGGAACCGGTTTATTGATTCACATTTTCAACCATTTTTTACAACCGTTCACACATCCGGCAGCGATTATCGCCCGAAACGCGCGCGCCATCTTTTATCGGTTGGGTTGCGATTTTACAACAGCGGAGCCTGTGTGCTCTGTCACAGCTGAGACCGTCCGTCGACGCTCGGCGGACGAATGAATGCATATGTCCACTTGTCATGCAAGACGCGCACCACTTTACGAGCGCTGCGGCACTCTGGGCCAGTGCCACGGAACAAGATGTCAATCGTTTAGTAGCTCATGCAGCCCGACACCAGACCAGTCAGTGGAGGAGGAGAATCGTAAATTGTGCTCGTAAAATGGCGGGAGAAATATGCAGTAACAATGTCACACAAAAAACGGACAAACACTCGCGCGAGAGGGTATAAAAGTTTTACGCTTCTGGTTCGTAGGGAGGAGGGTGGGAATTGAGTGGAATTTTTCTGTCAGTACAGTGAAATTTTAAATCCGGAAATTCAGCTTTAGACTGCGTACAGAAAAAAATATTGCTTTTTAATACCTCAGCAAAGCCACTAGCAGCAGCGGTAAAAGTAAATGATCTTTTCTGTACTTTTACTGAGTTCGTTCTTTGTCTCCTGGAGCCTACGTGTTGGGTTGACAACCGAAGCTCAACCAGGTTTGGTTGATTATTTATTTACTGTTCATTGAGTTACGAGTGAATAAAGTAAATCATTCCCTACGATCCCTTTTCCTGTACGGAAACATAAACTTTGGGGTTTGAGCTTTGTGAATGAAAACAGTAGGAAAAAACTGCAATCGTGTTCTAAACTTTTTATTGGCGTGTTCCCCCGATTTCACATCCGTTAGAAAGTGCCACTCCATAGTTCATCCACTTCGAATTTCAACACGTAACTTAAACCTAAGAGTGCCGAGATCCATTTTTCTCTCCAACATGCCAGCAGTGCACCATAAAAAAACATAACACCAATGATTCATGGCTGGTTCGCTCCGTTGCTCCCCTTTGTTGTTATTTCGATCCTTACCGGCGTCTGTGTGAGTGTGTGTGTGTGCGTGTTCAAGGGTCCGTGAATATATTATAAATATGTTTGTCCAACCGACCACAAAAAAGCAAGCGGAGCTTTTCTTGTTCGGTTCGGTTTTCTCACCCAGGGCTTCCCGTTGTGCAGTTTGTTAGTTGGACATAAGAGGCGATTTGATTAAGTGACTCGATTATATACGGTGCAATCTTCTCCTCTTGCTCCCCGCTCGCTGGGCTGGAGGCGGAACAACAGTGGAACGGAATAATCAACAGCAGTTCAGCAGAAGAAAAGTTGGACAAACATTATTTCCAAGCTTCGTTTCTCTTTTTGATGGCAGTTTAATGGAATTGCGGATTATTTATCCCCACCTAGATTTGATCGATGGTGTTTCCGTTTCTGTTTCCCAGTTTGATAAAGTAATCATGTATTAGAACCGAAGGCGAACTTTGCCCTCAGTAATCAAGTGACACATTTTGTCTTCCGCGAAGTCTCGCATTCGAATGGGACGATTTTCTCGTTCACGCCATCGTCTACTTAATTAATTAACATGATTGCCAATGATAAGCACATTTGCTAAGAGCATCACACTACTAAGCGAGAGGAAGCATGGCAAAAGCTAAAACCCATGTTCCGAGCGCTAGGCAAGTTAATTGATTTTATCTTGCCTGGTCGGCTGTTTGTTTCCAAGTGCTAGCAGTAACAGGGAGGACCTTTTTGTGCTAGGTTAGCTTATGCCACCAACTGGAGGGGAAAGCTCGTAACGATGTGAAATTGGCTGGCTAAAACATGGTCACGTGCTGCTGACACGTAAAAATATTAGAGAATGAAGAAATATTGCCCACGCTTCACAGTTTGAATAAAACTTGGTCCTCACGGCTCAGGTAGCAGGAAATTAGTTGAATCTTTACTGCAGCATATTTTGAGTTGAGAAAGCGTACCGGGAAGGAGAATTTATGACGTGAAGTTGGCTTTAATTCACTCCCGAAGGCGTCATTGCACAACTCAGGCGAACATGTTCAGATGTTCGTAACTGACTTGTTTGATCCTTTTGAAAAGATCGCATAATCGAAAATGAACAAGTAAGGGAACTCAACATTTCGGAATAGAATCAGCATTATTAGATGAGATTTTCGGCTTTTTTCCCTTCCGAAACAGTTTTTTTATCAACATTATTTTAGTGTTTCGGGGTTAAGTTTAAGAGCATTATTTGGATTCAATGTCACTAATGATGATCAATTGAATTGGGAATCATTTTCTATTCTAGGGTTCTTAGACCTTCGGTAATTTTATTTTATGTTTTTTTTTTTCATTTGTGGTTTTCCTTTATAATAAGACATCGTTTAGGCATGACATTCTTAGCCTTTGAAGAATTCGTTAAATTTACATCCGAAACCATTGTTTCTAGATCTTTCTGATTTTCAGGAACAATTTTATGGTTCTGAACTTAAATTGAAAAGTTTTTTTTTCTTGAAAATATTTTCTTATTTCCTGCTTTGTTTTTTTTTTTAAGTTTTCAGGGGCAAAACTATTTAAAACCATTTTTCTTTTTATCCTCGACGAAAAATGTCAGGGAATGACTTGTAAGAAATTGTCTGAACGTTCAATAAAAAATATTGAAAAAATTAAATTTGAGATCTCACACTGAAAAAAAAAATTCATTTTAAAAATAAAGACTAATTTTAAAGGTAGGTCATCTTAGATTTTTTCAAAACAAGTATTTAAAAAGACAATTTAGTGGTGCCCCAGTGAGGAAAAAAATTCTCAAACAAAAACAAAAATGTTGACAGTGACGCGTACATTTAACTATCCCCCTTTTGAGAGAACAATATAATGAAATAATTATTATATCCTCATTATTGATTAGTTCCATTTCTTTTAGTGAGTGAAAATTCATTGGTCGATTCAGGAGCCTTCGTCATATCGAAAAAGTAAGTGCCAGTAAAAATTGACAGTATTTAATGATGATGATGATGGTCCCACCTCATACCCCTACATCGGTTTGAGCTGGTCGATTTATCTAAGTAAGATATTATATAGAGTCATAAAATGTAACCAGTTGACAAACAAATAACGGACTGGTTATTAATACAGACATAGTAACCCTTCAAAAGAATACCAATAATTTGAAAATAAATAAAAAATAAACGATTTTTCAATAACATTGATCCAAGGCTCATCTAGAACGTTTCCAACCCGAAAATTATCTGGACTTGGTTAGGAATTGAACCTAACATTTAGGAGCGTTAACTAATCAGAATTGGTTCTGGATAACGATCCAGAACTACGAGAGAGATCCTATGACACTATAATTTCCGATAACGAGCTCTACAGTCCACAGGCAAACCCAAGCCTTTTCAGTTTTTTTCTCCGAACCCTTTTTTTAAATCGTAAAAGCAAATAAATTAAGAAAATAAAGGTGACAGCAACCCTAAAAAGCAACTTATCAACCCGTTATGCTTTTTGTTTCAATTTCAGGGGTTTAAACCTGATGTACTCAATATCCAGATTGTCTATGTCAGTCTACGCGTGCGTGGCTCAAACATGTGTAGCCGACTCATTTTTTTAACTCTAATATTAATTATTATATAACTATATTCAAACAAAAATCCATCATCATCAATGAACATAATAACTTAATGTACCCAATAAATTAGAAAAAAAGTTTAAATTTTACAATCTTCGTCATTAATTTACAAAAAATTCTAAATAATCTGTCTACAAGACAGACTTTATGTGTGAAATACAAAGCCTTTTAAACTCCGCCATTGTTGCTGAACGTTTTACTTGTCTTGGCATCGAATTGAAAAAGTTTATTCCTTTGTACAACAGAGAGTTCTGTGATCTTCCGAATAAAAAATGTGGTGTTCTAGCATCATCCGCGTTTCTAGTGTTGTACCTATGAAAATCACTTCCTTTATCAATTCGATCACACAAATAGCGAGGCAGCATATTATTCAAAATCTTATATAGAAACACCATTGTCAAAAAATATACTCTTTGCTTCACAGAAAGCCATTGCAATGCGTCCAGCATAAAACTCGAGGAAGTGTATCTTTTACATCTTAATATTAATCGCATTACTTTATTTTGTAAGCGCTGCAGTCTCAACATTTGTGTATTGTTTGCAAGAAATATTATGGATGAACAAAAATCTATATGTGGTGAAATGATTGACTTATAAAGACTAATTTTACTACTAACAGTCAATTCATTTTTCAAACGGCACAAAATACCGCCATTTTCTTGATGACATTATCTATGTGAGACTTGAAAGTTAATTTGTCATCAATAATAACTCCAAGATACTTTAATTCATTTACGCGATCAATCGTCTCACCATCAATTACAATGTTTACGTCTGGTCTGGAGTTGGCAGAAGAAATAATCAAGTACTGTGTTTTACTAATATTCAATTTAAGCTGTTTAAACTCTAACCAATTCGCCAGATAATGTAAATCTTGATTCAAAAGTGCAACAATATCGTTTGGATTTTTCGCTGCAATGAACAGAACAGTGTCATCGGCAAATAAATTTATATCGCAAAACCGTAAAACTCGCTTCATGTCATTAATATAAATTATGAACAAAATGGGCCCCAAAACACTTCCTTGCGGTACACCAAGTGTATTAGCAATGGAATCCGATTCAAAATCATTAAAACGAGTCTTCTGAGTTCTAGCACACAAATAGCTTTTAAACCATTCATATGCTGTCCCTACGATACCAAAGCGCACCAATGTTTGTAACAATAAGGGCCTAGAAATTGTTTCAAAAGCGCGTTTCAGATCCAAAAATACAGCAAGAATAGTTTCTTTAGCCTCGATTTTTTCTTTCCATTTTGCTAACACCAGATTCAATGCAGACTCACAAGAGTGCCCCTCTCGATAACCTGATTGCTCTGGAATTAGCAAATCATTACTATTTAAATAATCCATCAGCTGGCCTTTTACAACTAGTTCTAAAATTTTCTCTAATGTGTGCAACATGTTAATGGGACGGAACTCTTCGGCTTTATCCGTCCCAGTAATCTTGGGGATAGGAACCACAAGTGATTCCTTCCAAACTTTAGGCACGTGCCCTGTTTGCAGTGATTTATTAATAAGGTCCAGCAGATCGTGTCCAATGACATGAAAGCAGTCTTGTATTACTTTTGCGTTGACATTGTCGATACCAGCCGATCTCTCCAAAGAAAAACAAATATCTTTCAACTCTGTAAGAGTAATAGGATGAAAACCATCAAAGCTACAGTTATTATTGATCGGCTGTATTATCTCGTCCGGCTCATTGACCAAATCAATGCTTTGATTTATCGATTGAACACTGTTAACGAAATAATTGTTAAATTTATTCACTATTTCTCGCGCCGATTGTTCTTCTAAGCCATTAAAAGTTATGGATTGCGGGCTACAATCTTTACTTTTCATTAGTTTCTTCAAAATTTTCCATAACTGTTTGCTGTTATTTTGATGTTGATCAATCTTCCGCTGTATATATTCACACCGAGTCTTTTTCAAGGCACGTGAATACATGTTACGCGCCGCGGTGTACCTATACCAATCATCGTTACTGTTACTTCTGTAAAACTGCTTGTACCTTTTATCTCTTTTTCGTTTTAAACGCAGAAGATCTAAAGTGTACCAGCTGTTTGCATTATGCAAGTTTACATGTTTTTCTAAAACTAAACTATTGGTACATTCTTTCAGCGTGTTGGTAAGAACAGCTGCTTTATTGTCCAAATCACCAGTTACTGGTTGAAAATCCAAGCTTCTCGAATCAAGTTGAGACACTGCTTGTTTCGAATATCTGTTCCAGCACTTTATCTTTACTTTATCATCACGGTTTTGGTCATTCTCAATAAAAACAAAAATTGTCTCATGATCTGTAATTTTGTAATCGGCCTCTGTAAAGGAATGAACATTATCAAAATTTGAAAACACGTGATCTATTAATGTACGAGATTGTCTGGAAATTCTTGTATATTGACAAACAGTTTGTCGCAAATTGAAAAAATCTGCTAGTTGCTTTAATTGATTCGAATTTGGTTCATTAAGCCAATTGATATAAAAGTCACCAGCGATAACGTTTAATTTATTTAAATCTACAAAACTCTCCCACCAGTTATCTAAAATTTCAAAAAAACGCTGGTCACTTGAACTGGGGGAATGGTATACAATTCCGAAATTTCCCATCGTCATGCCTCTTTCAACTGATATACCCAGGAACCAATTGTTTTCAACACATTCGTTTAACCGAGTGTTGAATTTAACAGATTCCTTGGCGTAAATAGCAATTCCTCCAGTATTTCTGGAGTGTGAAAGGCAAAGAGCAACTTTGTAACCCGGTATGTTATATTGATCGAATGCATCAGCTTCTACTATATGAGTTTCAGCCAGCAATACTAACATCGGACGTGATGTTTCCACAAAATGCCGCAATGCGGCATAATTTGTAGATAAACCAGCAATATTTAGATAAACTATCTCTCGCTTCCTCTCACATTACATTTGCTTCAGCTGCTATTTACTTAACAACATGTTGCTTTTTCTTTTTTCAAACAGCCTCCGATATACCGGACACTGCGTGCTAAATGCTGGATGTTTTACGTCCAAGTTCAAATGAAATTCTTTCTTAGATTTTAAACAATTTACGCAGTTAAAATCAGTCGATGAGCATTCCGATGTCTTATGTAGTCCGCTACACTTGGAGCATGTTTCAGGATTAACACACTCTGTGCTTTTATGACCAAATTCTCCACATTTAAAGCAACGTTAAACATTGACGGCCTCTTGAATCGAACACCTATCCCACCCAATGTTTACTTTACCAGCAGTCATCAAGTGGTTAAAAGTGTCCTTATCAACTTCAATAATAGTGTTATACTTATTATATTTGAAGCTTGAATTTACAAATTGAGCAATAACTTTGACTTCATTGATACCGAGGTCTTCATTTTGACTTTTTAAAAAGTCAATAAAGACTTCGGGGGAATATTGATCACTCATTCCCACAATTTTCAACTTAGGCTTAGCGGTTGTAAGAATAACAGCATTATATTTTTCACCTAAATTGTTTTCAATGTCCTTTTTCACGACTTCAATGTTATCCCCTGTTGCACACTCAGCAATTATCGAACCTGCTTTCCCGTTTCTAAAGTTTCTAATTTTGTGTATTTTAGGATCTAAATTATTTTTCAAAAAAAATCTAGTATCTTCACTAGATTGAGAAGACTCGACTGGTTCAATCACAATGACCGGCCGAGTCTTACGGTTTTCCACTCGCTTCAATTTATTTGCATTCCCACTTGACCCCGCTAAAACGTTCGCGTATGTCAAAGCATTTTCAGAAACAAAAACCTCGTCATTTTGCTTAGCTACGTCTTCAATTGGTTCGTCCCGCTTATTCGAAATTATTTTTTTCTTGTTGGGAATAGAGTCCGACTCAGAGTGAATCGTTCTCTCAGTTCTAGACCTCTTTCTACTCATTGCAGCATGTTTATCCCGATCATTTTTACCAATAACATTTATTTTAAAATCATCCAGCTTTCTGGCAACATTGGCTTCAATGCTTGCCATACTCTCACGAAGAGAGTTGCTGATCGATTTTAAATTACTATCGATACCGTTAGCAATCGCGCTGTTTATCTGGGTTTCGATTCCGCTTTGAGTATCTGTAAGCGACTGAGACAAAGATGACAATACACTCTTGATCTCCGTCAGCTCACTACTCATAGCATCATCTTTCCCGCCGTCTTCTTGGGCCGATAAACATGAAGCACATTTGAAAACAATATTTTCATTATCGTTAACGACTTTCGCCGCTATTTTCGTGAGTAGTGTACAAACTCGATGAAATCGAGAATTGCACTTGCCCACACAAACTACGGGATCTTCGCTAACACGAACTACATTACCACACTTTGCACAGTCCATAATAAACAAACAAACAACCGCCGGCCGGACTCGTCCAGCAGCAACGGCAAAGGCTAAAGGCAACGAACAATGCAAAAATATAACAATGAATGTTTCAACCAGCAGCCGTAGCGTCTATGTGATATAGATGCGCTGATCGGCGCTGACACAAATTAAATCAATAACAAACGAATAAATCGAAAGCATGCAAATACACTTCTACTTATCCGTTTAGGTTTCCAATTTGGCCGTCGGATCACTAGCACTAGATCACCTAAAGCACTTGATTTCACACACAAAAAAGCGTTTTAATGTTGACACTAGTGGTACACAAGCTACCATGTTCACCATTCACCATGTTCATCTGATCAATATCAGAAATATCAATGAAATTTTAAAAAAGAATATTGTGTAAAACCACGACCGCAAGATAAGCACAGAAATGTTTAACATTTTCTACCATCAGATTGCAAGCTGCAATGCTAGCGCAAATCCAGTAGAGAAAAAATGATTAATTATCAATCAGTCTTTGGATTACCTTAATTACCCCAATATCGGCCACTCATCTTTGTATTATTCGTTTGAACCGAAACAGGCTCTCGTATAGCCCGAAGAATGCATTCCCGATTAATAAGATATAATATCCGTTCGACCGTGCTAGGGAAAGCATTAAAGAATCGCATACATGCATGCAGCTTAGCTCTGGTTAGTCGAGATCAGCGATACAAGTCGAGAAAACGAGCCTCAAGCTTTTGAATTTTGATAGATATCGATAATTATAATGGCGGAAACGAAAACTTTGATTGTCTAGGTATCTTACGAAAACATTAAATATCGTTAATGACAGAGAACTTAAATTGTTGCCATTCAGGCGCCATTTTTGAGCTGAAGAAAATCCTCTGCAAAACAGAGACAAACTGCTTAAAATAGGTGCGGGGTAATTTTTTTTTGTCAGGGAATTTGAATTACGTTGTCCATTGATGTGAACTTTTGTAATATATCCCAGTCAATTGCTATACGTGTCCCCTTGCAAAATACAATGACCACTATTGTTGAGTGATCAGGCACCGACACGCTCCTAGTCTGGTAAAATATGGTTTATGAAGCCAATCACCTTCCTAGGATTCAAAGACCAAATCACTTTGGGCTGTAAACAGCTACCGCCAAGAAACCTTGATCTGCGTTTAAATAATGCTCCACAACTGCACAGCGGATGATCCGATGTCTCGCGTTCCATATTATTTATTTGAAATGGTGTTTAATTGATTTTTTTTTGTTCACACAATTTTAATTGATTATTGTTGAAGTTTACTAAATCTGTTTTATAACATGAAAACAAGTAATTGAGAAGGCAAGCCTACTGAACAGTGGTTCGGCAACATCACCACAAATATTACACTGGTGGACGTCTCTCAGTGGTAACAACGCAAGCCCACGACATTCAGCTTGTCAAATCCTGCGAAGGATATCGTCCCAGCAGGGTATCGGTGAGAGAAGTTTACGACTGTGCGTAGCTTGGTTGCTATACCCAAGCAGCTTGTTGAACCAGTGGCGTCGACCAACAAGGTAACCCACCTGACCGTAGATTCAGCTATCAGCGGTTCAAGACGATCCAGTCATGAAGGACTGCTGGGTTGTTGATCCAGTTATGATTTCAACAGCAAAAAATGGAGAAATATTTTTTATTCCGATTTTGCTATACTATTTCCTATCCGTTTCTAAACTTGTCTCCGCTGGTAACTGTGTGTGTTTTGTTTTGATTATCGCGGCGTGACGATACCCGAGAGATCTGAAGGAGCGATTGTTTCTGGAAAGAAAGTTGGTGTTTTTTTTTCGTTCTCTATTCGCTATCATCTACCCGCTAGCTCGTAATCTGTCCTGAGCTGGAGAACGTCACGTAGATGATCGACTCCGCACCATTTTTGCTAAATTTTTATGTGGTCAGATTTATGTTGAGCTTTGCCAAAGTTCCCAACAAGATCTGACCCCTCTGGTTCGTATAGCCTACGTATTGCCCACTCAACAGCCCAAGCATTGAAGTTGTCCTCCACCTCCAACGGCGTTAGGCCCGTTAGCTTCTTAGATAACCATTCACCCATTTGAGTGAACCTCATTAGACCATCGTGGCGGAGAGTAACCACTGCAGTAGAATACTTCGTTTACCTTGGAAATTGAATGATTGTTAAAATTTTATCGAAGAGATGTCGAGAATATTTCAATGAAAAGCCGTAAGAGTATTTAAACTATGTTGATCCATTTTCAAGGAGACAGCACCAAGGCGTCAAAATTAGAAAAAAGAGTAAAAAACGTTGAAAATATTCTGAAGAATATTAAATAATAAATAAGGAATATCAAATACTGAGCAGGAAAAATAAAATAAAATAAAAATAAAATGAATGTCGAAAATATGTTTAAAATAAAGCAAAATAAATAATAAATGTTAAAAGTATCGAAAAGACTTTAAAAAGATGCCCGAATGATTTGAAAAACGACGCCAAAAAATGCTAATGAATTGTTTGAAAGATATGGAGGGGAAGTCAAAAAGTAGTTGAATAACTGATAACAATATGTCAAAAAGATGTTAAAAACAGTGAAATTAATTGCAATAATAAAAAGTCAAAAAAAAAAACAGTAAACAAGAAGTTATCAAAACGTTGCCAATAATGCGAACTAATGGAAAATATTCATCAAAGAAATGTTGAAAAAATATTTTTAAGAGTCAAAAATTTGTTAAAAAGATGTAAATAGTAAATTAGAAAAATTATAAAAATATCGAATAGCATGTTAACTAAGTAAGTAAGAGTAAAATAATATCAAAAATAAAAAAATTGCCTTAAATTTATTTTTACATGTTAAAATTTTGTTTAAAAGATGTCAGTAGTTAATCAAAAAATTTTCTAACAAATTGGAAGAATATGTTAGAAATGTGTTGAAATAAGACTTGAAGAAGAGAAAGAATATCAGAAGACTTCTCATAAAGATGTAAAAATGGTGCCAGAAATGTCAAAACGATAACGACATAATTTGTCAAGCTAGACGATGAAAATATGTTCAAGCAAAATTACAAGAACATGTCAAACAGATAACAAAAAAACATCAAACAAAAGTGTTGAAAAACATTTTAAAATAATTCAACAAGCGATTAAAATGTAGTCGAAAACATGACAAGAATAAAATAAATGGTAATTAGATTCCAAAAACCGTTGAAAAGAAAAAACGAATTGGGAATTTGGTCATAAAATGTCAAAATAAAGAGTAATAAACATGAAAAAAATGTTTGCAAGACTCGAACCTACGACGACTGGCTTGTTAGGTCAGCATCGTACCTCGAGACCAACTGAGAGAATAAAATCAAAAACTGTCAAAATAATAAAAGGACAAAAATATATGTCACAAAGTCTCACAACAACTGAACAAGAATATGTCAAAAAATCTAAATTGAAGTTAAAAATGTCAAAAAAAGGTGAAATAATGAAAAAATATCAAAAAGAAACCAGTATATTAAAAAAATAACAAAAATATGTCATAAAGAGTCTAAAAATATGAAAAAAAAACAAAAATTGATAGAATTTCAAGAAAAATGAATGTTGGAAATACATCAAAGTTATCAATAATATTACAGGAATATTTCAAAATGGTGCCAATAAAAAACTAAACGTTGCCAAGATCTTAACCAGTATAAAACCTATTTTTAATATATAAAAATATATATTGAAAAAAAGATTAAAAAAATTTTAAATAGATGTTAGGCGTCATCCATTAATTATGTAAGGACTTTTTTCGAAATTTTCGATCCCCCCTCTCCCCATAATAAGGCTTAGTAAGATTTCGCATTACCCCTCTCCCCCCACGAATCTTACGTAAGATTGTCTTTTTAGGGAAAAAGAGTATTTTCGAAGGTAAAACATTTTTTTTACACAGAGCATATTCGTAGAGGATAAAACAAAACAAGTTAATACAGTTGATACTATGTTAAAGTAAACAAAATACAAAAGCACGCAATCACCCAGCGACGGCTTTCCCAAGGTTCAACTGTTATGATCGCGGCGATAAATAATTCAACTATTTTTTTTTAGTTTTGTAAACTTTTTTTTAGTTTGTTTTTAAATTTTTCAATCTTACGTAAGATTCTCTTGAATCCTCCTTTCCTCCTTTGTAAGCATTCGTAAGAAATTTTGATACCCCCCCCCTCTCCCCCTAAACCCCTCCGTAATTTGTGGATGACCCCTTACATTTGAAATAAATATATCAAAATTTGAAGAAGGGAAGCTCGTAGCCTCAAGGATACAGAGTCAGCTTTAACAAGCGAGCTTAAATCTTAGTGAAATCTGACCGCTCGGTGTCTGAGGGACTTTTACATATGGGTTTGTTTTCAAGCTTCACTCTTATTCCCCCTTATCTGACACTAAACTCTAAAAGAAAGTCACACACAGTTGAATAAAAATACCTCTCCAGGCAGCTATAACTACTGATACTTGGCAAAGAAGCAAACGAGGCTCGGTGAAGAAGAGCTTTCACCCTTTTCTCTACACGTCTAAATATAGACTATAGACGTGTAGAGAAAAGGGTGAAAGTAGAAAATGATTCGTCACTGACCACGGTGACAAAGTAACCCTCCTTTCCGTAACAGTCGTTAGATATGTGGTATATGGCAACAACGATCATAACACTTTCTTCCGTCTCTAACTGACCGTTAGAACGTAGCCGGCGCCGTTATCGATCTATACAAAGCGAAAGTTCGTAAATCGTACATTGGTGGTTAATTAATCCCGAATTAAAAACCATCTTTCGGTAATTCTTTGTGCAACTCCACTAACTCTGATTCATCACGGAGAAACAACTACAAAATGTGCGGGCGTTCAAAATCAAACTCAAACTCAAACAAATTTGTCGAAATATGAAGAATATGTCAAGATGGCAGGCGATGTTAAAAAGGAGCACAGAAATGTCAAAAATTTGTTTTAAAAGTATCGAAAATTAAAAAAAAGTTAATAATCACTCAAAAAGTTGTCAATAAAATAATGAACTTGAAATAAAAAATGGCAAAAATTTCTCATGAAATTTAGAAACTAGCAAAAATACAAAAATAAAGAAAACATGTCAAAACAATATAAAAAATATACGAATGTCAAGAGGTGTTGAAAGATATAAAAAGTAGTTAAAAATATTACTAGAATAAGCCATGAACAATCATATCAATAAAATGTCAAAAATTGATGGTGAAAATATGTTGAAAAAAAAAATCAAAAACACTTTGAAAAGAATGTTGACAGTTGTCAAAAAACTATAAAAATGAGAGGAATGTGGCAAAAGGTTGACAAAGTATACATCAAAATAATCAAAAGAAGTGTAGTCATCAGAAAAATGTTACGATGACATTTGAGGGACGCTAGCCAAAATAAAAAAAAAATGACAAAAAGCTATCAGAGAAATAACAAGATTAAGTCAAAATAAAAGTCAAGAAACATGTTAAAGTTGAGTTTTGTATTAAATTAGTTTTTGTGTCACATTTTAAGTTATATTCGTAATTTTTAGAAGCAAGTTATGGCTGTTTTATTTCCGCAACTCTAGTTCGCAAACTTCCTACGCCGTTTTTGATCATTTTTTCAACAACATACTTCTTTCGAGTAAACACAAATTCAATTTGCTGAAAACAGTAATTCGAGAGATAAATAATGTAAATAATCTTAAACTTAAAGAAAGAGTGGGAACAAAACGATCAAAAAACCGAGTCACAGCTGAGACAAACTTAAAACATAATTTCAACAGAATTTGTTGCTTTCTAGTTCAAATTTCGTGCAGGTTATCAGCGACTTTTGGGGGGGGGGGGGATGAGGTAGCGAAAATCGATTCCCAAGAGAGTGTCGATGCTAGGTTTATGTAACTGAAAAAGCAAAGGAATTTCCATCCTCCGCGGCTGCTTATGAGTGGTGTGGGTGGTGAAAGTTTCCCTTTTGCAGCAGCTCCGGCAGCAGGCACTAAAACTACATGCCACTTCCTGTTTAGTTTGATATTTATGTACGAACTGGAGCCGAACGGGAAGAAACGTCTGCACCATGAATGAATTAGATTACTATGGAGCAAAAGTACGGTGAAATGTAGAGGGTTTTTGTTGTTGCTGCTAGCTGCCATACGAGTGCCGCCTGTGGCCCGTGATGATGTAAATGAGAATAAACAAGAACCACTTTGGACGAGTTTCCGGAAAGCGATGATGCTCAATTGTGGGTCACAACACTCTCTTCACTCTGCTGTGTTCTACAACCAGGTTTCGGAACTTTTGTTTTACGAGAGCTACGATGTCAGCTAGGAAGTTGTGCTTTTACAACCGTGTTGCTTGCTTTAGAGGGGTTAACAACAAGTACTTACAGTTTACGGAATGTTGTCGAATGTTTTTGTGATGTTAGTTTAGAGAACCTTTGAAACCTCACAAACAAGCTGTCTACTCTAGTGGAGCGTGATCTATCACTCGGTGAATCGACTAGTGAACAAATGCGCGAATTTAATAAATCATATCTTTCCTATATATATTTTAATAGACTCTTCGCTGGCATGCTCGTGACAGTCGTACGTGTTTATAGTGTTTTTTTTTGTATTTCTACTTCGAATAACGTTCAAGTGAATTTTGTGTTTTAGTTTTACATTTTACTAGGTAAAAACTTCCACGAAGGTTTAAAACCGATTTTTCAACAATGTTTCTTAATTTTTTTGGTATTCTTTAGTTAAAATAGCATCTCAAGCTATTCGAACGTTACTCTGCTATTATTTTAAATAATAATCATGATATTAATTCCATTAACTACGTTTGTATTTTATACTTTTGCGGCCAACAAATGCAATTCGTTTCGGGGTTTTTTTTCTTTTGAGTGAAGTCTAATTTCGTGTACTGAGCTAATTTTGTATCCCGTCGCAGAACTTGTGTGAGTGTGTTTTTTTATTCGTGAACATTTTAACTATTTATTTAGGGTTGCTTGAAAACTGTCTTTTCTACAAAATATAATCGAAGAATGTTGCTGAATTGGACATTCTCGTAAGTACTTATTTGCTGAACGGAATATTGCACTTATCGTATCTTCAGAGTAGCAGATTTTCAAGGAGATGGGGGTGAAAAGAAAAATCCTGAGACTCGAGTAAGGGATGACGGATAGTGTGTTTAGGTTGAAAATTGGAACAGTGGAAGACTTACGGAACATCTGCTGCTGATGGAAATTTAATTATTCACCATTTCTTCCTCGATTTGTTCCGCACTTTCCACGGCGGGGCTGTCCACGGTTCGCTCCTCATTTTCTTCGGCGATGACCGAAATAGGCTGGGAAACTGCCGGAGCCCGGCGAATCAGTCGAAGACAGATCGACCCCCGAATGATCCGCAGCAGGTCGATGACCTGGGCGGTGCTCATCTCTTCCACCGATTCATCATTAACCTAGTTATTATTACAATATGTTAAGGGTAATCCTTTTAACTAAATAAACGCAAAATTATACCATTATAACTTGATCACCAACTCGCAGTCGGCCGTCCTTGGCGGCAACACTGTCACTGTAGATGGCACTGATCACGGTCCGGCCGCTTTCCGGGTCACGCTTCAGACTAAACCCTAGCCGGCTGTTCCAGCGTTTGTTGAGCTCGACGGTGAAAATCTGATTGGATAGATCAAACTCAGTGAAAAAAGCTCGATAAATTTTCAAAATTAACTACAAACCTTATTGCCATCACCGTCGATTACGTTCGATTCGCTCTCACCGTTCAGTTCTCGCTCGGTGGTTGGCGTTGTCGTGCTGGCCGTTCCGATGGTGGCCGCCACGCTGGAATCCACTTCCGGCTGAGTTCCAACCGAATCGCTGCTGACACTGCCCAGTGTTCCGGTGGTTGTCCCACCGGAGGACGGCGTAGTCAGATCCGAAAGGCCACCGTCACCACAGCTGGGCGTTTCGTCGTCTGATGTTAGGGAAGCTCCCTTCCACTTCATGAGACTTTGTTTGCCTGCAAATGGAAACGAGAAGAAATTGTTAACATGGAAATAATGACAAACTAAATCGGACCTAGACGGCTTCCTTGTGGCACATTTGGATTTGAAACAAAACTCCCTAAGAAAAAACGCCCATCAAAGTTTTTGCACGAGTGTGTTACTGTATGATTTCGAAAACACCCGAAATGCTTAAGTCGCATTCAAACAAAGAATTTTGTATGTGAAAACGTATACCTGTAAAACAAACAAAAATATTTGAAATTGACGAAACAATAGCAAAAACGCCCCAAATCTCAAATATGACAAATACACTAAGGTCGTTTTTTACGCGGTTTTTTTACGCGGCTTCTTTTACGCGGATTCCGGAATTTACGCGGTTTTTTTTTCACGCGGATTCCGGAATTTACGCGGTTTTTTTACGCGGCACGTATCCCCCGCGTAAAAAGCGACTTTAGTGTATACCGAAACTAACAAAAAATTGAGGAATGAAAACTGTTTAAATTGTTGGAAATGTTAAAAGTTACGGGTTTAAAGGGTCATAAAAAGTCAACAACAAAATATGTCAAAAACTATCAAGAACAGATCACAAAGGTGCCAGATAGATGAAAACAGTGCCAAACAAGTATGCAAAAGTGTCAATTAACGTACAACAATCAGATCAAGAAGTAGTCAAACGAAAAAAAAAAAAAACAAAAATGTCAAAAAATGAAAAACCTGGAAAAATTTGTTGAAGAATATTTAAAAATGTAACAAAAAGTCAAAACTAAAGTCATAAAGTCCGATTTAGTTTAAAACAACAACTAGAAATATGTCAATAAGTTATGAAAAAGAAAGGCATAAAACATGAATGAAAAATAAAACTAAAAAACCAAAAACTAAAAACGTAAAACAAAGTGCCCAAAAATTTGACAACTGTTAGAAAATTGTCAAAAAAGGTACCTTCCAAAAACTTACAAATAAGTGTCAAAATATTGTTCCAATACTTAAAAATCAAAGAAGTATCGATAAAATAATAAAAAAATGAAAACTGTGAAAAATAGGCAAAAGATAATGAAAAATGTACGAATACTAAAAGTTCAATAAAATACCAAAAAGGTGTCACAAAATTCTGCACACAAACTAGGAGTACTTTTGAAAATGCTTCCAAATAAGTACAAGCAGATAGTTTAAAATATTTTTAGTATCTATTGACACTCAAAAGAATAATGTCATACTTGAAAACACATAAGTCAAAAAAGTGATTGAAAATTTTAGAAGAAAAAAAGTGAAGAGTTGCGTAAAAATAGAAGAAGAAAAAAAACTTCCAATAAAATATCAAAAAAAGGGTTAAACTTATTAATAAAATTTGGAAAAGTTTGGTAGAATTTTAAAGAAAAGTAGAAAAGAAAAGCGTCAAAAAGGTATTAAAACGTTTACGAAATATTATAAAGCGTCATTAATGTAGTAAAACCGTTGTAAAATGAGCTTGAGAAATACCGAGAAAAGAAATTATTGAAGAACAGAATAAAAATAAACTTATGCCAAAATTGTGCGAAAATATAAAAACATAAAAGTAAAAACGAATGAAATATCTAAAATTTTAAAGATTTAAAGATGTGTCGGAGAAAAAGCAATAAAAAGAAATAAAAAGTGCCAAAAACAGTGAACAATAAATCGAAGAATCTTCAATGGATTAAAACAATGTCAAACAAGTGTCAAAAACAGTCCGTAAGAGTGCTGGGAACATGAAAATAGTGTCGAAAAAGTATGCTGAAATGTCAATTAATGAACAGTAAGCATGAATACATCAAAAAGAAGACAAGAGAAAAAAAGAGGGAACAAACATTGATCGAGAACGTCAACGGAACTTCAGAAAATAAAGAAAAAAATAAACTATTTAAAAGTGTCACAAAAAGACAAAACTAAAGTGATAAAGAGTCAAAAACCAACTAGTAGAAAGGGCGAAACATATGAAAAATAAAAATGCATAAGAAAAAACAACCGAAAATTGGAAAAAAACTGTAAAAAAATGGTAAACAAAATTTAAAAAATGAGTTAACACCGAAATCTTTGAGAGAGTTGTTAGAATAATGTAAAAAAAATTAACAAAACGATAGCCAGTGTATATAAATTGTGAAATAATGCCAAAATGAGCTTAAACTGAGAGAGTAAAATATAATGTGAAATATGCCAAAAAAAGAAAAAAAAAACTTATGAAAAACTCAAAATATCAAAACAATACCAGAAAATTGAGAAACGAGTGTAGGAAAACGTTGAAAAAGTGTTGAAAAATGTCAAAGAACGTAAGCCGTCTCTCAACATTTTTTGTCAATAAAATGTTTGTCAATATCCGAGCTTTGAAGAGCTCGGAAAAGTGTTGAAAAAGTGTGGAAAATAGAAAAAAGTGTCAAAATGTATTTAGAAAAACAAAAACAAAAGAGAAGTGGGAAAAAATGCCAACGAAATTCAAAAACACTATCGGAAAACTTTAATGACAAAAGAAGTCAAAAGGGCTAAATGACAAAGAAGCCAAAAATGTCAAAAGTATCACAAAGGAATGCCTCCCCAGCTGGTCTCGAGGTACGATGATGGCCTAACAAGCCAGTCGTCGCAGGTTCGAGTCTTGTCTCGGGAGAGACTGTTAGTGCCGGTAGGATCGTAGCGCTAGCCCCGCAATTGTCCTGTACACTTAACGGTTGGCTGCGAAGTCTGTGTATAGTAAACAGAAGGTCAAGTTCCGAATCGGAATGTAGCACCAAGGCTTTGCTTTGCTTTTTATCACAAAGGAATTTATAAGTTGTGAGGAAGGATTCCAAAAACCAACCAAAAGTGCGTAGAAACTTGAATAATGAAACGGGAGTGTAAAAAAAAGTTAAAACAACCGAAAAAATTTTACAAATTGACACCCTAAGTTGAGGAAAGGCCCAAAAGTATTCAGAAAATCCTGGAAAAATATTTAAAATGTGCAAATAAATATTGAAAGATGTGGAAAATATAGAACAACAGAAAACTGTAGAAAATATAGCATCATATATATTTAGTTAAAAAAGTATCAACAAACAGTCAAACCCTGTCAAGGTATGTCGAAAAATCTAAGTATGAACAGGTCTGATTCAACAAAGTCAAGCCAGCTGACTATTATTATATACTGAAGCTTGTGGCAGTCGCAACATGATTTTTGCCCTTCTGTTTACAAATACTAGTAGACCTGGCTACGGACACAAGGGCACAGCTGTGGAGAGTGGAGAAAATCAACTGCCAACAAAGCTCATAACGGACGAAGGAGAAAGTACACACGTGAGAATCATCGGACGAAAAAATACAGCGGCGTGCCAGTTTTGACGACAGAAGAAGCATCAAGACGATTTCATTACTAGCTGAGAACCCATCTGAAAGCATCGAAGCGACGAGTACAGACCCAGTAGTCATTTAACGAACCCTACATGCGAGGATATAATTATTACCACGAAGAACAGAAAAAAAAAACAAAAAGAAATTCATCTTCGTAGTCATTTTTTTCTAGATGGCTTACCTCGTGAGCGGGAGGGGATGAACAGGCCTGGATTCCAGAATTAGGAAACATTCCATTTCCCATACCCCCCCCTCCCCCCAGACACTCGAGGCATCCTTCTGTTGCATATTCTAAAATAATAGCCTTTTCATACCATTGATGCACAAGCTCCTCTTCCAGAATTAGAAAATTTGCGACATTCCATTCTCACAGCCACAGTCTGAAATAGTAGCTGCACGCGTTCGTAAAAGTGACCAATAATTGTGGATGGACTGTACATAGAGAGTAAAAGGCCGGAAGAAGAATCAGACAAGAGAATTGTTTCTCTCTGATTCTCTTCGGTAGGGTAGAATTGAGTTGGATTGTTTTGATAAAGTTGATCTTGTTCTAGCAAGTATTACGTGAGGTCGCTTGTGGTGATATCTTCTACATCGAAAGTTCACAAGTTCTGGCTGGAATCCAGAGCAGAACCTTGCAGGTGAAACAAGATACAGTTTAAAAAATGTCAAGAATGTTGTCGATGAAACAACAAACAAGTGTTGAAAAATGTCAAAATACGCAATGCTACGAAATGCTGAAAAATTCGTTGAATTCAAGTCTGTTCAGAAGTGTAAGGACCCTAACAGGTAACAAAACTTTCAAATAATGTAGAACAAACAAATAATGTGGTATCAAAAAGTATAAAAATAATAAAAAGTGTCGAAAAAGAGCGACCAAACTGCAAAAAAGTGGAAATAAGTAGTAGGCATTCGTGAATATTGTGTAAAATAATATTAGAAACAGATGAAAAATAACAACTATATGTCCAAATGACGAAAGAAAGGGTCAAAAAATAATTAAAAACTATGAAAAACCGTTCAAAAAAATTTTAACCTGAAACAGAGTGTCAAAAAGATAAAAACAAGAAGTTAACGTAAAAGTGTGAAGTAGGAGAAAACAATAGGTCAAATGTGACAAAAATACCACACGGTATACTGCCTTAGGGGTTGTATGAAATGACAAAAATTTACATTGATTTTAACTCTTGTTTAGCATATTTCACAACAGTTATAAGGGCTCCACTTGCTATCGTGTTAGGAACAAAAATGTAATTGAATTTTCTACACGCAGTCTTTTGTACCGAATTGCGCGTGGATTTTTGCAATGAAGACGAAGCGACGCAGACTCGAGAATGAGAAACGAAACAAAACACCTTCGATACTACTGAGTGATTGTCATGAACACAAGAAAATGTGCTTCTCTGATGCGAAAATTACCCTGGTTCTAGATTAACTAATTTGCGTACTACTAACATTTATACTGTAGGCTCCACTCGCTACCGTGTGACGAACAAGAATTAAGTTGAATTTTCTACACGCGGTCATTTGTATCGAATTGAGAGTAGATTTTTGCAAAATGAGCGGGCGACGCAGACTCGAGAATGAGAAACGAAACAAAATACTCTGTTAAGTTAAAATATGTAGGCAGTGGAATTTATTCCGTCCATGTAATTGTTATCCGTGCTCGGGAAGCAGATCTCCCAGCTGGTCTCGAGGTACGATGCTGGCCTAACAAGCCAGTCGTCATATGTTCGAGTCCCGGCTCGGGAGAGACTGTTAGTGTTAGTAGGATCGTAGCGCTAGCCCCGCAATTGTCCTGTACACTTAACAGTCGGCTGCGAAGTCTGTGTATAGTAAAACAGAAGGTCGAATTCCGATACGGAATGTAGCACCAAGGCTTTGCTTTGCTTTTGCTCGCGAAGCAAGCCAATAGCGAGGGAAATGTATGGGAAAGTTTGACCTTGGAACTTTTCAAATCTGATGCAACATTTGCCACTTTCATTTTCAATTTCACAAAATGAAATCTAGTATAGAAAACAAAGACGTAGTCCTACGTAAAAAAAAAAGTCAAAACAAACATCGAAAAAGCATCAAGAAGTATTAAAAAGTAGGAGGGTGGTATTCAAGACACGACCGCATGACGTTGGACTACGGTATTCTTATATTCCATTAAAACAAATAATAGAGAGAATTGCAACTCTAGTATTTGCTGCAATTTTATCTAACAGTGCATTTCTGGATGCTGAGACGTTAAAACGTTATAAATAATAATATATACTAAAAGAATGGATATTTTTTATTTAATCGCTGTCATTTCATACATATTCGAATCAACCTTTTGTTTGCTGCACTCCCAAGACAATCATTTAATTGAGCGAATTGGTAAAATTTTCCTATCTAAGCAAAAAGCAAACGTTACGAAACTATCTGAAATTGGAGCCCAGAACGATTCAACCGAAAATTTTAAATTTGAAAACTGTTTGACATTTAATCGATAAAACTCATGCTAGGTTAGTTCCAGCCCAGCATATAACTTCATGTATTTGAAAAAAAAAAACGTTTGGTTCAATAACTCAATATAGCAAGAGCTCAATCACACGTTTTTTGGTAGTTGTTATCAAGGTTTGGGCGAGTGACAGGAAAATATCTTAACTTCTTCAGTTGTGATTTAGAGCATTTCTAATTGTTTTGTTATTTTTCACGATAGCGACAAGTTTGTTTCTTTCTATGTGTGCGAGAAACAAAATCAAAACCGCGCACCGAGAAACAAAAACGAAAATTTAATGAATGCTCATTGAGAAAACTTGCAACTCTTTTTACCAATAACTTATGATACTCAAAAAAACCCGTTTTGATCTAAATCAAATTTCTAGTAAATAAGTGTTGATCATTCATAGGTAGTAATTTTTCCTCGATGAATAAAGACTGGCTGAAGAAGTTAAAATCGCTGCTGTAAAATCAAATTCACAACTGTGTTCGTTAAGACGTTTTAATATTTTCAATGACAATAATAATCTTCGATAAACACCCGCTATAGTTATTCACACACATGCTATAACTATCTAAACACGCGTTAAAACTATTCATACACACGCTGTAGCTATAGCTATCCATACACACGCTATTCCTTTCCATACATCCGATACAACTATCTATACACACGCATAAGCTATCCAACCATGTGCTAGTACTATCCATACATACGCTATAACTAAACATTACACACGCAGCAGCTATCCACACACAAGCTATAACTATCCGTACACTCGCTGAAGATATACACGCAATAGCCATAATATGCTACACATACTAGTGTCTTACACACGCTATAGCTAGCCATACACACGCAACAGCACCATCCCTATCATCGCAAATGTCATAGCAATACAGATGCACATACGCTATATGTGCACACTGCACACACACCCAACGTTTTCACCCAACGATATCTGAATTGGATTACCGCTGGTGGGGTCCAACTCAGATCGAAGGAGCACCGAACTGAATGAAGAAATGCAGCTTCCCACTACCTCCGCCGCTGCTGCCTGATACCACCGCTCTGGTTCTGCTGCAGCTCAGTTTGGCCGCTGGAATCAGCCACCGCTGCTGATTATACAAGACCGGCCTGGTGGCCTTTCACTTGTTAACTGTGACTGCTATGAGACGACACAGGCTATTATATAGCCCAAAGCAAAAATCCATCCGCGAGCAAACAAGAAGCGAGCTTGTGATTGGTTGAATGTGCACGACTTTTAACACAACTTTTAACTAGTTTAGTATCGAAAACATATTTAAATTATTATATGACAATCTTGCGCAATATTTCCCCTATCAATCAAGCCATTGGTGTTTAGAATCTGTTCAGTGGTAATGATAAAAGAAGCATTTTAAAACGGTGTTGAAACACCTGTTGCAGCTACCGAAAGCGAGCTCGTTATTGGTTGAAAGCTGTGAGACTGTTTACAAAGTCAGATCGGTTGTATCCGTTAGTGTCGACTGTGCTTGTGAAGAGAGGTGGTGATTGGTTGCTTGGTATGATTTAGACAATCGATGTGATTTATCAATTTTTCAATAGTGTATCTCGAACAATAGGTTATTTTTGTTACATAAATTCAACCGTAAAAGAATTTCTGATCGGTTGATGCCAAAACCTCGAAATTCTGAAAAGAAATGACTGATATATGAGCGCTCAAAACCTGACCACTTTTCCCTGGTTTTCCCCGGTTGAATTACTAGATTTTCAAATTAAGGTGCCTAACTTCGATATAGACGTTAGTCCAACGTCAAAAGGTTACAAAAGTTCTCAATCATTGCAAAAATAATTAACAAGGGTAAAAATTTTAGAAAATATTTCGAAAATGACTCAAAATAGCAGACAAATTTTAAAAGAAAAAGGGTCAAAGATCTAAAAATTTGTGAGAAAGTGGTATCAGAAAATTTGAAATCGTGCCAAACAGTGTTAGAAGCGGAAATTGTGCCAGAAAAGTGCGGAAAAACGGTAGAATGCAACACAGAGTGGAAAAAGTTCAAAAACTCCTTGAAGAACTTTGAAAAATGTCAAACATGTTTTAACATAGTCTTACGAAGTGGCGATAGGTTAACCAATATAACGTCATAAAAAGTTTATCCAAAAGTGTGAAGAAACCCGAAAAGCGGTAATAAAGGGTACAAAATATTGTGTTGAAGCATATTAAAATGCACAGATACAGTCCCTCTACAATTATGGGTCAGTCAACGTGATGTTCAAAAATGGATATAAAATCGGAAAATTATCAACTACGATTTTTTTACTATATATCTCTGTGTTCTGATGTGTACTTTCGATCAACAATTAGTTTCACTGCAGTTGATGCGTGTAAACCGGTTGGGAAGAAAAATATCACTTACATAACCAAAGACACAATTATGGGTCACTTTTGGCATTCAAAATCATTTAGACTTAAAAATCATCAAAATACATAACGCAAATTATTTTATTGTTATGAAAGCTTGATAATAAGAAATTTTATTCAGTCTTGTCGCATAATCATGTAAAAGTAATAAAAATAGCCAAAAAATCGACTGACCCACAATTGTGTACTGCAAGATGTAACATTACTACAATTATGGGTCACTTCAATTATTGCACCGAGTATAATTATAGTTTTTAGTGACATTTTTAACATTAAATCATTTCGTATGAATGAGGTTACAAGTGAGTTACAAAAAAAATACCACTGTTAATGAAAATTGTTCAGTTTCGTGAGAATAAAAGTGCGTGAAAGTGACCCATAATTGTAGCTGACCCATAACTGTGGAGGCACTGTATGTCAAAACATGTCAATCAGATGTAAAAATTGGATGACTTTCGAAAGATTCAAGAATAAAAATATATTATAAGAAATAAAATGTGTGTCCAACTATAATAAAAACTACGTAAAACAGTATTCAAAAGAGATGTAAGAACAATTGTCTAAAACGTCGATTATCGCAAAAAGTTTCAATTCTTCAAATACAAGTCAATAAGTGGTAAAAAAGTTTAAATAAACGTTAAAGTATTACAAAAAGTAGAAGAGGTTTTGCATGAGATACGACTGAAAGTTTACGTAGAATAACGACAGCCTGTCTTATATCAATGTATTGTTTGTAATAGGTTATGGGTTACATTCGATTAGAATTTATCAATTTTATGGTCTAAAGCGGTAAATTTTATCAATAATTCTTACTAACGCTAAGATTACGATAGACTATCATATTTATGTCAGTAACTTTTAACCAATACTAACAAAATACCTTTTAAATGGCAGGCAGCCTTGAAGAGGTTCAAAATAGTAACCAGTGTTGATTTACGGCCTCTGGATATCATCCTGATTCCAGGATTACTCATTTTAGTTGCAATTCTGTTATTTTAGGTGGTTTAACAGAAACCGGAAGTCACAATCAAAAGGCGTCTGAGGTCGATTACCGGGCTCTGGCTTTCATCCCGCTTAGTAAAAACCCATATCGGATGGTATTAGGCATTGTTTTTAGCTTTGATAAATCGAAATCTGCGTTCAAAACATGGTTCTCCATTTTTCAAGAGTCCAATAGTTAGCATCGTAGAATCACAATGTTTCGCATCTTCGTGGACGCTTAACTACTTTTGCAACCGATTGCTGCGAGAATGAAGGAAGTCTGTAGAAAAACTGACTGAGTTATTAGCATTCGAAGTTGGACAACTTTCGTGACGTTCTCGATGTTTTCGGTATTTCACTTCGCATCCCTATTCCAGAACATTACCGTAAGATGTAATTCTACGTCAAAAAATAATTGCCAAATCTGCCAAAAATGAGCCATGCAGGGAAAAGTACATAAAAAACTAGTGAAAATAATTTTAATATTCGTACCAGCAGTGTCGAAGTATCGAGAAATTGGAAAAGATTTGCAAAAAGTTAGGGGCCATCCATATACCACGTGCACTGATTTTAAACGGTGTTCACCTACCCTCCCATGGACAACTTCTAATATAAATTCTAAAAATTTTGTATGGACCGTGAACATTACACATGGATGAGCAAATAAGCATAACGGAAGTGCATAAATTGTTCGCAAAGCTTGAAGAAATGCAAAGAAAATGCAAAAAATGCCAAAATGACAGAGAAAAATGGCACAACAAAACAGTTGAAAAAAGCAAAAATCAATATATGTAGAAAAGTGTGTAAAATATGCCAAAAGGTTTAAAAGACGATTAAAAATTTTCAAAATATGTACAAAAAAGTTTCACAAAAAATGAAACAAGCACCAAGAAGTGTCAAAAGAATATCATAAATTAACATAAAAAAATTGCCGAAAGTCAGCACAAAGACCGTAAAATACACTGTTGAAGGATTTTTGAAAAGTTCTGAAGAGATTTAAAATATGTAAAATAATGTAGAAACAAAAATTGTAGAAAGATAAAAAGAAAAATAGTGTCAAAAATATGTCAGTGATGTAAGAAACAAAACAAAAATAGTGTGAATAATTACAGGGCCTGACAAAAACAAAATGTCGAAAAAGTGAAGTCACATAGTAATCTTGAAAAAATATCAAAAACAAGTCCAAACTGAAGGTAGAGTTTAAAAGCGTAGAAAATCAATTAAAAATCGCAAAATGATAAAAAAATGCCAATGAAAAGTCACAAAAGTGTTGAAAAACAAAAAAAGGACAGAGAAGCGTAAAAAATTCCAAAATATCAGAGCAGATGTAAAAGCTGTAAACAAGGGTAAAAATGAAAAGAGTCATATTGTATTAAAAAAAAAATAAAATGATAAAAAATGTCATAAAATATGGTGAATACAATTGCCAAGAGGTAGAAAAATCCAAAACAGTATAAAAATATTATCAAAAAATTTTCGGGCAAAAAAGTAGTCAGTAGATACTAGTTAAAGTCAAAATAGGTCAAAAACTAATTAAAAAATCGAAAAGGGTCAACAACTTTCAAGTGTGAAGAAATGATACAAGCGGTTGAAAAAAAAAACAAAAAAAAGTTGATAAAAGGTCAAAAATGGATTAAAAACGCGTTCGATTTTGTTAAGAAAAATAAAAAAATAAAAGTGGTAACAAAAATGTTCAATTAATTTCAAAAGTGTGTCAGTTAAGTATCAGAAAATGTTAAATAAATGCTTGGTACACTGTCGAAAAATAAGAATTTAGTTCAAAAAGAGTAACTGTCTGTCAAAATTGCTTGAATGTAATGACTCATCTTTCTTATCATATAGCAGCAGGAAAATGAAAAACAGAAGATAAAATGTCAAAAAAATATAAAAGAAAAAAAAGTGTTGGAAAACTATCAAGAAAACGTAAAACATGGGCAATAAGTGACAAGGAAGACCCAAAACAATTTTAGAGACTACTGAAAGCTTAATACAAAATATATAAAAAATGTAAAGCTTTAAAAAATAGTCAGAAGAGTGCATAAAACGAGTTCTAAAAGTGTGGGTAAAGTTTAGGAAAGATTTTTAAAAGAACTTCAAAGATTCCAAAAACTTGAATCAGTGCGGAAAGGTGAGAAATTGTCCTAAAACATCAAACAAATGCCAGGATAGTCTCAAAAAGTTTCAAAGAATGTCGAAAAAAGAGGCGTGTGTTAGATGAGTGCCAAAAAATGTTAAAATGAAAACTAAATGTATTGAAAAATGCTTGGAAAAGAAGGAACACATGACAGGAAACAATATATGTTTAATATGCGTCTAGAATGTATAAAAAGTTTAAAAAAATTAAACACGTTAAAATAGCTAAAGAAATTAAAGTGAAGTCAGAAGGGCAGAATAAATTAATATGAATGTAGAAAAACAAAATAAAGGGTATGAAAAGCATGTTAAAATAGAGTCGGGACAACCAGAAATGTATTCAAATCAATCAAAAATGACGAAAGAGAGTTGAAATGGTGTTAAAGATGCGTAAAAAAAGTACAAATATAGCTATCCAGGTTGAAAAATCGTAACAAAATAGATATGAGTGATAAACAGGTGTCAAATAGGTGTACAGTGTTGAAGAAGTCTTCAAGAGGTATCGAGAAATATCAAAATTTCACGAAACATCTAAAAGTAGTCGAAATTAAGTTTTATATTCGAACAAATGTGCAAAATGTGACAAACAATACAAAATGTGACTAAAACTACTGTATAAAAAAAGTTTTGCTATCGCTGAAAACAAATCCCAAAAATGTGAAATAGTGCATAAAACGTTGCAAAAAGTATCCAAAAGGAGTCATTAGAATGACGAGAAAGTATAAGTGTAAGAATCTGGCAAAGTATGACGAAATATTTTTCAAAGAAGTCATAAAAAGTTAAAATAGTGCCAAAAAATAGTAAAATAATTCTAAAACAAAACTATAAAAAAATGATAGAGTTTGTCCCGAAGTGCTAAAAATGTCACAAGAGCGTCGAAAAGTGGCAACAGAGTGACAAAATGATATCAAAATGTGTCAAAAAAGACATTAAAAAATGTAACAAAAATGTCCAGATAGTGTCAAAAACTTTTCAAATCATGTGCAAAAAGTCGGCGTCTTGAACTGTCCTACAGATCAGACGTTTTTTCGGTTGCTTGTGGACTGGTCTTTGACTGCCTATAGCTTCAAAGTTTGTGTTTTGTCAGTGTGTCTTTTAAAGACTACCTGAAAGTTATTTCCCATCAGTCTTTATCAAGACTACCTTCTTTTGAATTTAACATTTGTTTTAACTTTTTTCGTATCACCTGAATTGGCTGGACGGAAAAAGAAACCTCGCATCGCTGCGGGGAGGAAAAGAGAGGCATCCTTTCGTTATTTTGCCTGAGCAAGAAGCTGGTGAAATGGAAGTTACCAATAATGAAACTATACAAAATATAAAATCTTTAAAAAAGGAGAAAGTTCCACCTATTGTGGTAACTATTTCTTCTGAATTTAATATATTCAAAAAGGAACTTTCAACATTTGTTTCTGACGTTAAAGTTACCTATCAAATTGGCCGTAGAGGTGAATGCCGCTTATTAGCCGACTCAGTAAAGGGTCGTGATCGTCTTGTTCAGTATTTAACTGACAAGATGTACAAATTTTTTACATATGACACCAAGAACGCCAAGCCGTTCAAGGTTGTCTTGAAAGGTCTCACCAACGATCAAACCGTTGATGAGATCAAACTTACTTTAATAGAATTACTTGGCATAGCCCCTACCCAAGTAATTCTAATGAAACAAAAATCACGAGGCGAAAACAGTCAGAGAACTGGAATTTCCCTTGTTAATTATTTAATTCATTTTAACCGCAATGAGGTTAACAACTTAAAATTTTTTGAAAAAGCACATGCTTTGTATAATGTGCGTGTAAAGTGGGAAATTTATAGAAAGTATGGCGGAGGTGAAAAGCATATCACCCAATGCCGTACTTGCCAACGTTATGGCCATGGATCCAAATTCTGTAACATGGACCAAAAATGTCTTAATTGTGGAGACTCTTCTCACAAAAAGGACTCATGTCCTGTAAAAGAGAGTAAAAATTTTCGCTGTGCGAATTGTAACGGCAACCATATGTCAAATTTTTATCAATGCTCAGTCCGTTTATCAATTGTTAGGGCAAGGCAAGGAAAACAAAATTCAATTTCTCAATTAAAACCAACTTCAAAACAAAATTCTCCAAGCGTACCAGTGACGCATAGTTTACCTACTCCTTTGCATACCCGTTTAACTTATGCTTAGGTAGTTCGAACATTATACCGCCTAGTGTTGGTAGTTCAAAAATGACCATTAATATGGGTAAGCAAAACACGCTAGAAAATAATTGTACACCTATTACTCCAGCTAATATTGCTGCCGAAAATATTTTTTCTAATGTCAACTGCCTGGGACCTATTACGGCAGGTAAACTTTCTTTTTTGCAACAGGCAATGTTCGATCTTATGAACGCCATGTTGCAGGCAAAATCAATGTTTGAAGCCATTCAAATAGGCACAAATTTTACTATTAAAATTGTTTCTAATTTAAAATTTAGCAATGATTTTAAATAAAACAATTAAAATATTAAATTGGAATGCTCGCTCACTGAAGGCCAATGAGAATGAGCTTTTTAATTTTTTAACAGTAAATAATGTGCATATTGCAATTATTACTGAAACATTTTTGAAACCTAACATAAAATTAAAATATGATCCCAATTACGTGGTTCATAGATATGATAGGATTCAGGGTTCCGGCGGTGGAGTTGCAATTGTTATTCATCGCCGAATCAAACATCGTGCTCTTCCCCATCTTGAGACGAAAGTTATTTAAACTTTGGGAATTGAAGTTCAAACTGAACTTGGGATTTTATTTATTGCCGCAGCATATTTACCATTTCAATGCACACGCGAGCTCAAAAATTATTTTAAAGGTGATTTACAAAAACTCACCAGAAATCGTTCGAAATTTTTCATAATCGGCGATTTTAACGCTAAACATCGTTCATGGAATAATTCTCAAAGTAATTCCAATGGCAAAATTTTATTCAATGATTGTTCTTCAGGATACTATTCTATTTTGTCTCCGAATAGTCCTACATGCTTTTCTTCTGTAAGAAACCCTTCAACAATTGATTTGGTGCTAACAGATCAAAGTCATGTGTGTAGTGATTTGATCACACATGCTGACTTTGATTCTGACCATCTTCCAATAACTTTTTCTTTATCACATGAATCAGTTTTAAACCCTATGAGCTCTGTTTTTAATTATAACAAGGCTAATTGGGAAAGATACAAAACTCATATTGAGAGAAAATTTCAATAATGAGCTTGATTTGCAAAACGAAGTGAATATTGATTCCGCTTTGGAAGCATTAAAATGTGCAATTGTTGATGCCAGGAATTATTCTGTTCCAAAGGCTCAAGAGAAATTTGATTTATCAATAATTGACGAAAATCTTCAACTTCTAATTCGTTTGAAAAATGTCCGCAGACGTCAATATCAACGTTCTCGTGACCCTGTTTTTAAAACTATTTATAAAGATTTACAAAAAGAGATTAAACATAGATTTACTCTTCTGAGAAATCAAAATTTTGAGACTAAAGTTGAAAAATTGAAACCATATTCAAAACCATTTTGGAAGCTGTCGAAGATTCTTAAGAAACCTTCAAAGCCTATTCCAGTTTTAAAAGATGGTGAACGTTTTCTTGTATCCAATGAACAAAAGGCTCAAAGACTTGCTTAGCAGTTTGAGAGTGTTCATAACTCAAATTTGAATTTTGTGAGTCCAATTGAAAATGAAGTCACACGTCAATTTGATTTAATTTCTTCCCAGAATTTTTTACCTGCAGAAATAATTGAAACTAACATGAATGAGATTAAATCAATTATTAAAAATTTCAAAAATATGAAAGCACCTGGTGACGATGGAATTTTTAATATACTAATCAAACATCTCCCTGAGAGCACAATGGAATTTTGAGTGAAAATTTTCAATTGCTGCTTCAAAATTGCATATTTTCCCAAATTATGGAATAATGCAAAAATTGCTCCAATTTTAAAACCGGATAAGAACCCAGCTGAAGTTTCAAGTTTTCGACCAATCAGTTTGCTTTCTTCAATAAGTAAACTGTTTGAGAGAATTATTCTTAACAGAATGATGTCACACATCAACGAAAATTCAATTTTTGCAAATGAACAGTTTGGATTTCGCCATGGGCATTCCACAACTCATCAATTGCTCAGAGTTACTAATATGATACGAGCTAACAAATCTGAAAGTTATTCCACTGAAGCTGCTCTTTAAGACATAGAAAAAGCATTCGACAGTGTTTGGCATAAAGATTTGATTGCGAAATTGCAAACTCTTAATTTTCCAGTTTTCCTAATCAAAATTTTAAAAAATTATCTTACTGATCGAACTCTGCAGGTTGTCTATCAGAATTCAAAATCTGATAGATTTCCTGTCAGAGCAGGTGTACCTCAAGGTTCAGTCTTGGGTCCAGTCCTGTACAACATATTCACTTCAGATCTTCCTGATTTGCCTCCAGGATGCACAAAGTCATTGTTCTGCGATGATACAAGCATTTCCGTAAAAGGAAAAAGTCTTCGTGTCATATGCAGTCGATTGCAGAAAAGTTTAGATATTTTTTCTTCCTACTTGCAAAAGTGGAAAATTTCTCCCAATGCTTCTAAAACTCAAATGATAATTTTTCCGCATAAGCATAGGGCTTCTTTCCTCAAGCCAAACAATAATCACGTTGTCAAGATGAATGGGGTTATTTTAAGTTGGTCTGACAAGGTTAAGTACTTGGGACTAATTTATGATAAAAAACTTATTTTCAAAGAGCACATTGAGAGTATACAAGCCAAGTGCATCAAATATACGAGATGTTTATATCCTCTCATTAACAGGAATTCAAAACTTTGTTTAAAGAACAAACTTTTGATTTACAAACAAATTTTTAGACCAGCAATGCTTTATGCTGTACCGATCTGGTCAAGTTGCTGTTCAACAAGGAAGAAACCGCTCCAAAAAATTCAGAATAAATTTCTGAAAATGATTTTGAAGCGTCCTCCTTGGTTTGGTACACTCGAATTACATAGATTTACTGGTGTTGAACCATTAGAAGCTATGTCAAATAAAATTATTAACAATTTTCGACAAAAATCGTTGCAATCCTCAATTGCTACGATAAGCTCTCTTTATAGCCAATAAGTTAGCAATTAAGTTAGTTGTAAGTTTACTTCCCCTTTTCTGACAAGTAGGTTTAAATCCCTACGAATGATAAGTCCTAATTGCGAAAGCAAACAAATCCTAACAATTGAAATTACAAATTTCTAACAGTGTTGAGAAGTCACCATTTGTGATTGGACACACATACTCATTATTTACTAATATTTATCATAAATACTTAAGCAAATCCCCCCTTAAAAAAAAAAAAAAAACAATGTGCAAAAAGTCAAAATAAATAATAAGAACACTTTCAAAGTGTCGAAAAGTTTTTTTTAGAAAATTGTAAATAAGTAACATATGTAATTTGGAAAAAAATTGAGGGTACTAAAAGCATCAGGAAAGTCTGAAAAAAGTGTGAAAAAAGACCTAGATTAGAGAAAAAAAAAATACATGAGAAGTGTCTAAAAATTCTAAATTAGTTAAAAGTGTGGTATAAAGTTGTCAAGGGAAAAGATAAATGTGAGCAAAATGGTACAAACTTGCCAAGAAAGTATGAGAAAAATAAAAAATCTAAAAATTATTATGAAAGTTAAAAAAAGTATTGGAAGTCGTCAACAAGAGGTAGACTGAATTTTATGATTAGTTTTTTTTTCTTCTCGTTCAGCAAAAATTGAAATATGAATCAATCATCATAAATAACTTTTTCCAATAAAGATAAACTTGACTAGTTTGCCTTTCCGTTTCCGGAAGTAAAAACTCCAAACACAAGTTGTTCAGTCAGTATTCTTGTAGTTGGTTATCGATGTTCACTGTACATAGTGAAAAATTTCCACCTCTTGGCAAGAAACTATAAACAAAAACTTGTTATGCCACATCGTCTTCTCTCACATGTCTGTTTATGCAAAGACAGTTTCCGATAGAAGTGTCCCATTACTCCGATATGAATCGTGTCTTACATTGCGAATGTAGCACGTGCAATATGCTCTTCTATCGATCATTTCAGCTTACCTTGAGAGGTAAGAAATTCAATAAAATACTCATCAAGTTCTTGTAAACGCCCGGAAGGCTGAATTTTCCACCCGTTTTGAAGTTGAACCGTAATGCAAGCTACAATTAAACCACTCTTACCATCTCATAATCGTTCCATTCAATTGACTCCGAACTCGGCACAGTTGGCGGTGGCTTCCGGATTCGAAACGAAAGTGCATAGGAAACCTGCCTTTCACTTTGTTAGCGTCCGCTTTCTACTATCGCTTCATCGTCGTAGTCATCATCATCATCATCATCAGCAATAACCATTCTCAACTAAGGACTGACACAAGTTTGGACTGAAAGTTTGGAACAATTTCCCGCAAGATAAGAGACGGCATAATTTAAATAAATTCACAATTGAAGTAGTTGCTGCTGCTGCTGAGGCAGCAGTTTCACAGTTGGTCACAAGCTGCGACAGGTACGACGACGACGACGGAATGAAGGGGAATAAAACTTTCCGGTGTTTCTCAAGAAGACGAACCGGCAATAGTTGTGGCTAAGATGGAGCCAAAGTTTTATATTTCTCTGTCTCTTTAGTCCTAAAGACGCAGCAGATCGAGAGGTAAACCGGAAGGGCCGGCACACTTTTTAACGAGTTTCCTCGCGGCGGTGAACATTTGTCCAAATCGGAAGAAAAATAGATGAAAAATCAAAAGTTTATGACAGCTCCGTTGTCTCGCGGAAGATTCGAAAGGAACGCCACCGCCGGCCGTCGCGTCGTTTCGATTCATTAGCGGATAGATAAATTAACTTACCTCCTTTCTCGACGGCGTCCACAACCTCGCTGACGCTCACGCTGCCACCGGCGTTGTCCTTCAGCGGGACATTAAACGACGAATAGAGTGGCGATTTGTGGGCGAAGTGCTTCACGTAGATGGCGTCGGTCGAGTCCGCGTTCAGGTCGTTTTCGGTTTTGCACGCCACCAGGAATGTTTCGCAGGGAAGACTCATGAACTGATCGCCGTTCCCTCCGGCAGGCGGTGCTCCCTGTTCGGTTCCGTTAAGAGCGTAAACCGCCGGAGCATCCAGGGCTTCGTTATCGAGGTTGTTTAGCTCGTACGCGTTTGTGTTGGCGACTGTTTGAATTCGAGAAAAGAAAGCAAGTTACAAACGGATGAAAATCGATTGATCAAACGGTGACTTACCGGAGAACTGAAACCTCGGCTTCCGAGAAGACGTCGGAGTGCTTCCACTTTCACCAGCCAAATCAAGAAAGTTCGGTCTACGCTGTTGTTCGTCACCATTTTCACCCTCGTACAGACTTTCTGCGTCGATCTCGTCATCACAGTAATACAACTCATCCAGGTTCGGTGTTTGAACCGGAGGAAAGGCCGCCGTTCCACTGCAGGATCTGCACGATGCACTGTGGAAGACACCCGCCGCCGGGACCATCTGCGGCTGTTGGTGGTGATGGTGCGGATGATGATGGTGCTGCAGATACGAGCTGCCCTGGCTCACGATCGTGGATGTTTCCGAGTCTGAATAGTTGGACATCGAATCGCCACCGGAATGTTGAAAGCCATGGTTGTCGTAAGACTTCTTCGACTGTGGTGTCGGGGGTAAACCTCGCCGCAGCCGTCGAGGCGAAGCGTTACTAGATTTCACGGAGGAAGAACTGGTTGAACCTCCACCGGAATTGTTGCTATTGGCCGATTGCTTGCGATGGGCAATATCCGTTAGCAGGTTCAGTGCTTCCGGCCGAAGGTTCGGCTTGGGTCTTCCGGATCCATGTCCAACGGTAGACGTGGATGCTGATGAGCAAATTCCGGCAGGACATTCCTCCATTCCACCACCAACCGTGAGAGGCGATTGACCGGACAGAGGCGTTTGAGCTTGATCTCGGTAGAGACGTAGCTTGACGACATCGGCAGCCTGCCGTAGAAATATCACAGCTTCTTCGTGGGTCATCTGCGAGATAGGAACATCGTTCACGGCTACGATCTTGTCGCCTGGTTTGATGCGGCCATCGTTAAGGGCCGGATCGCGCACCAGCGCCCGCACGCAGTGTCCCAGCACGGATTCGTCCTCCTTGCGCAAGGTGAAACCCAGCGAACCCTGCTGCTTGGTGAGGATGATCTCGAACTCCTGCGAATAGTTTGGATAGTTTGAACATTTTAGATGAAATAATTTAATGTAAATTTGTATACTCTTTTCTTAAAGCATCAAGTGGTTTCTTCTAGCAATTGAGGTAGGCAATTAGGCATACTTTCTCTATGCTCTCTGTTAAATTTGTTCGTCGTTTCTGATTTTCTTAGGATTGTTTACTCTCGTATGTTTTCTGTCCATATAACTTTTCGGCTTCTAACTTTTTTGTTAATTTGCATAGCAGGTATAAAAATTTTTTTTTTTAATTTTCTGTTTATTACGATTTTTTTTTTTTCTGGTTCATAGTTGAATTGATGTCATCTGATTCAACTCCAGATAGTACTTTTTTAGTCCAAATTTACAATGTTTTGTTTTTACTATAAAAAATGAACGTTACAAAATATGTTACAAAAATATTTAAAATTGCCTAAATGAGTCAAAAGAGTGTTGAAAATACCAGCTCAAAGTGTTGAAAATGAACAATTACTTAAAAAAGTCACAAAAAAGTGCTTAAAACTTCAGAACAAAATTTCAAGGGATGATATAAAAGTGTGGAAAAAAAATTAAATAAAAAATCCACTGACAAAAAAGTGTTAGTACTGTAAAATCATCCGTTAATCAGTTGTTCTCAATTGTGTTCTGCAGAGTTAGAGTTACACAGTTGTTCTTCTTTTTTTGTTTTTTCCTCGATTCTTTCTCTCTTATTATGTTTCTTGTTAGTTTTGTTCTGATTTGCTGATTTTTATTTTTCATTTTGTCTCTCTTTTGAGAGTGTAGATGTAATACTTTTCTATGTTTTCTATTATTTGGTATTTTTGTTGCTATTTTCTGGTTTATAATAAAATTGTATTTTGCATCAGTTTTAAATAATTTTATCCTTCTTGGCTCAAATTGTAATCCTTTTAGTATCTTCTTTATTTTTAAAAAGGGTCTAAAATGTCGTAAGAATATAAATAAGTGTCCAAAATAAGTCAAAAGATTGTCGACAAAAGTTTCAGAGATGCCTACAAAAATGTCAAACGTATGGAAATGTTACGAAGATAATGTGAAAAACGTGTTAAAAGTATTAAAATGGGTTGAAACAAACATCTAGAAAAAGCATATGATAACTAGTGACGAATATAAAAAAACACTCTAGAAGTTTAGACTTTTTGTCTTTCAAACATTTAAAATATTCCACTTTTACACTTTTAGACTTCCAGACTTGTGGATTTTTTTGTTTTTTCGACATGTACATTTTGAGACTTTCGAAGTTATAGAGTTAATAATACGAATAAGTAGGGTTCGCCTACAAGAAATGACAAGACAATAATAATACTAATAATAATAATAATACTAATAATAATAATACCGATGAGAAAGATGCTAAGAGGAATAGATTATAAACCCCAATGCATAACTAAGAATAAGGAATCAATTGCGGGGAGTTGGAAGGCAGAAGAGGTCCAAAGATTATCGAAAGATCATTCGGCTCACAACGTATTAAGCATATAATTCTACTGAATGACGAATGACGACCAGCAAGAAGCAGGGTTTTCACAAAAAAAAATCGAAAACTCATATACAGAGTTATACAAATATTATTCCTACCTAGAGGCCAGCATAACAGGCTTATTTTGGCCATTCTCTTCAAGAAGACTCATATCATATGAGAAGAGGGGCGGATGTAACGTCACCCACCCATCGTTCTTCTCACATTAGTTCACACGGTTCCGTCACTATGTTTGAGAATCGGTCTTCTATCAGGTGATGAAATACCAACAACCATAATGCATACTAGTATACAACCTTCTGCTGTCTTCAACTAGGATTGAAATGAAAAACCGCAAAAATCTGTGCATACGAACAATTATTGAAAAGAAGGTCAGTCAGTACCATCGCCCAAGGTACTCAGCGTTGCGAGTGGCCTAGATGAGTTCAGAAATCGAGAGCATATTTAGTAGCCGCTCTTAACTCTCCTAGACATCGTTCGCTCATATATCGCCTGTACACAAGTGTCAAAATGAATGAAAAAACTTTAAAATAAAGTGACAAAATGTCAAAAGAGAATAGATAAAGCTTCAAAAATAAATGAAAAATTGCACAAGTAGAGAGCTGTGAAAAATGTAACGAAAATGTGGCTTCTCAAAAAGCATATTTAATTACTACCCCTGAACAGATTTTAAATGCCATTGTTTTGAAGGTTGCCTCAAACTTGTGGTATAATAATTAGCATTACTTTTTTAAAGTAAATTGGTAAAAAGTTGAACTGAAAATCAATAAATTTCGTTTAGTTTCGTAGCATTCAACCAATCACCAGCTCGCTTCGAAAGCTGAGAACAGAAAAATATAACATAGAATTGTAGGTATTTGCCATGTGTCGTTATGAATGCATTCAACGTTGCTTTTACTAAACAGGTCTTGAACACTAATGTCTAAATCGATTGGAGATATTTTTCCTAAACTTCAGGTATAATATTTGGCATAACTTTCCAATTAAAAACCAGTGAAAAAAAAAACCAGAACTCAAATGGAAAAGCAGCGACAATCCAATCACAAGCTCGCTTTCTGTATTTGATGTTTATTTCTGAGCTATGTTGTGAGAGGCTCCACCTTTTTTTGTAAGTTATATAGTTTATTCCATACGAATGTACGGAAAATGAATCTCGTTTCGTTTGGTCATCCAGCGAAATCGAACCGCTTGGGTTGTCACAAACGCAACAATATATATAGGATGATGGATGGGAGCAGATACCAGTAGTACTACTGTTGCGTGTTGCATTTTGCTGATGTGCGACTGGGGAAAAATTCTGCCAGTGCTGACGTTAACTGTAGCAGACATAAGTATGAAGTTCGAAATCCTGCTGTGTAGTCAAGCTATAATCGTCTTATATTGTTTTTAATGACGTGTTGTGAATTTTCTAAGCATGACGTGCCGAACTTTTACAATAATATGCACAGTATCATCGAATTGTGGTGAACATAACACTACTGCGCATCTGCAGCGGCTTATAATCGAGGTTGTATTCTGATGAAAATTATTAAGTTCTTCCAAATACGTGTAATAGTTTTGGAATTGTCTAAAACTAGGGTGAACCAAATTTTGATGAAATCGAGTATCTAACTTTTCTATCTTTGTGAATAAAAGAAAAAGTTGTTCTACAATAAAAAAATTAAAGCGAAGTATTTTTTCCAATCTAAATCGCTTATTTTCAAAGATCGAAAAAACTTTTTCCAGCAAAGTTGCTTGAGAATAACGGAGCTATAATATTGTAGAATAACTTTTTCTTCTATCTACAAAGATATGAAAGTTAAATACATGATTTCATCGACAATTCGGGTCACCCCAATTTTTGAAAATTTTTAACAAGCGCTTTATCATATGTAGCAACTTTGAAGAAGAAAGTTTTTCTCTAAAATATTGCTATAGAGCTCTAAACCCAAATTTCCTCCCTAATTCGGTTTCTGGACTATTGTGCATTAAGTGTTTCTCAAGTTTTCGTTTGAATCGAGTGTTTTCCATTTCCTGGTTTCCAATCTTTATAATATGAAAATGTGTGTTGATGCTTCCATCTATGTTGTTTTTGTTTTCCTATTTTTCTTCTTTTTCTTAAATTAGTTTTTGATGTTCAATTGTTTGTACGCTTTTCATTCATTCTGAAACATAATTGTTTTTTTTTTGTTTACACATTTTTAACATAATTAACATAATGGTTTTTAATGTTCACACATTATTATGTTTTACTAGTAGTATATTTCTATAACGTATTTTAACGTAGGATTACGCTTTACGGCATCATATATAGGGGTATAAATTGAAAAACCGAAAATATCGAGAGCATCACGAAAATTGTCCACTTTCAAATGCTTAAAACTCAGTCAGTTTCCAACGAATTGCCTTCATTCTTACAGCACTCGAATGGAAAATTAGCTGTGCATCCACCAAAATACGGAAAATTGTGATTTTGTGATGCTAACAATATCCAATTGAGTCATTGGAATTCCAGAGTTGCGTTCATCTACGTTGCACTTTTTTGTACAGAATGTAGAAAAATATCAGGGAAATTAATGTTATATTTCAGGGAAAATCAGGAAATTTAGTTGTGAAAAATTTTTCGCCACCCTGTGATGAACGCATATTTCGACCAATCAGAGAGCTGAAACATGACCTTCCTCTACGACACAGCCAAAACTAAGATATACAAACGATTTGACTTCATAACCAATTTGTTGTTGTTGTTGTTTACACTCCACAGAGACACGCCAACCGAAAGCTTAACTCTCAGTAGTCACGTATAAAAGCTAGCATTTAGAAATTGTGTCTTCATTGTATAACCAATTACTACAGCAGAGAACGGGAGACTCTTACTGGAAACTAGCTCGATCCGAAATCGGCACAGCAGACGGACTGAATATGTCCGGTCATGTTAGTAATATTGTCCGGATCTGTTAAGTTTGCTATAAGCCATTTGTCTGCGAGGGTGCCGGTTGCGTGTGTATATGATCGTCATGTTTGCTGAGGCATTCTATGGAAAATAAATAAAAATAAAGTGTTTTTAGGATGTCCTTCCCGATTTCGCTGAAATTTTGCACAGTTTTTCCCAGTTGATAAAGAGGTCATTCTACACTATCAGTTCTTCATGAAGACTCACGAGTGCTGTTTCAGAAGGGCCTATCCAAAAATGTTACTGATGAATAAAATATTTTGTATCGGAAAAATGACTTGTTTGATTGAAATGGTGTCTTCAGCAAAGTTGTACGTAATAAAATTGCAATTCTAAAAAAAATATATACACTACATACATTTTTATCTGGGCCAAACATTCCAAATTGTCACAAAATCTAAAATATCTCAAAAAGTACCTTTTTTAAAAATCTAATTTTTTACGCATTGAAGACGACAGTATGTATTACCATCTGTCAAAATTTGGTGATGGTAAAATAGAAAAAAAAAGTTATGAACGTTTGAATATTTTATCATTTTCACTCAGAACTTATTTTTGAGAATTTTTTCCCTTGTTGTTATAAATTATCGCTAAGAGCATGATACAAATCTAACGCGCTGTTTTTGTGGTATAATTAACTATTTAATCGATTATACCTGCCATGCTATCATACCTACCTATATTTTTTCCCAGCCAAATAGCTGCTATAACTACACGCAAAAGTTCAATTTATTACTTGGAGAGTATTTCAAAAATATTTTCCTTCGTGTAACAAATCTATGACTTATCAAGTAATAAAATTCTACTCTTGTTGAGTAACAACCCTTACTGTCATATAATTTGCACATGTTGCAAGATCACGAGTATCTAATGATAAACGGTTACAACTGCTTGCAAAACTTTTACTTGAAAAGGTAAATGAAAAATTATCCTCATCACCAGTCGTTTTACAACACACACTGTCGTGTCTTAAATGAATTAGATCGCTGCATTAATACAAACACAGCAGATGATGTCTCGCTTACACATGCAACACGGCTCTTGCTTGTATGTTTCCTACAAAACTGCATACAAGCGCGTAACTTTATTACTTTTTGGTTGTTGTCATCTTATCAGTAGCAACAACTATATAGTAATTTGTTCCTGGATTTTAGCGTGAGGGAAGGGTTAAAGTGCGGGATTGGTGGGCGTCTTAGAATAAACCCATGCGTAGTAGTACCTCTAACACCGAACAGTCTGATTTTATTTAGCTTCGAAATAGTGACCAATCGCTACCCCTATGTGGTTTCATTGAAAGTTTTAAAACACTAGCTTTAAACGACGTAAATCATAAAAAAATGTTTTACAAACTCCAACAAAGTGTCGAAAAAGTGATAGAATTGTGTTTAATATTTTCAATTTTCACGACTCGTTTGTTTGTGATTATGCTTTTTGTTTTTGACTCCTAGATTTGTGTTTTTTTTTGCTTTTCCGTTTTGATAAATTTTTATTTGTTTTCCTATTGGGTGTTTATTTTCCTGCTTGACTGATTGCACATACCTTGATTTGGTTTGTCTTTGTACATTCGGTGACTCTTATCTTTCATAATTCAACTCTTTTAATTTCTTTGCTGTAAACAATTTTTAATCAATTTTTTTTCAGTTTATTTGATTTTTCTTCCGTCTAAATATGTTTTTGTATTAGTTGGTTAATAGTTTATGTGTATTATGTGTTTGCCTGACTACCTCTTTTTGTACTTATTCTACTTTATCTGATCTTTTTCATAATCTTCCCAATTTGTGCGACCTGCAAATTTCTTGTATTTTCTTAGTGCTCTTCTTTTTAGCTTTAATTATTCTATATCTTAACTTAAATTTTTTTTTCTTGGTCGTTTGCTTAGACTCAGACTGACTTTGGTCTCGATCACACAGAGTTTTATAGACTCATTATCAGTTATCAGCGTCAGCTGACTCTCGTGTGTGTGTGATGAGACATTCCGTTCAGTCGTATAAATAACGCTTGCACAGCAGTGTGCGTAGTTAGGGATGAGCAATAGAAAAAGTCGGCAGTAAAATGTGATACGCATGTGGGTTGTGGAACAGTACCACCGTCTCCCGTAGTTTAATTGGTCAAAACACCATGCCGGAGACAGGGAGATTGCGGGTTCAAGTCCCGCCTGGATGCGGTATATTTGTCCTAATCTGTATCTTATTTTCAGTTCGCTTATTTTTCGCTTCCCCTGCTGCACACAGTGTCTGCCTTAATGAACTTGTTTACTCAGAATCAATTATTTTTTCGAGTGTTTGTGTTTCATTGGTTGATTATAGTTTTTGCTGTTATTTTTTAAACCTCGTTTGCTGTGTTTTACTTCCAATTTACACTCGTTTTTGAAACTTGTTCATATTTTCCCATCTCGATAACTATTTTTTGCGTTCCTTTCCTGCTTTTTTTGAATGCAGCTTAGTTTTTCGAGTTTGTAAGGAAATTTAGAAAATGGCAGGAAGTTTAAAAACGTGACTATAATATGTATGTAACAAATCAGTGTAAAATAGGTTATACAAAATTATCAAAAAACTGCCAAAAAAATAGTTCTGAAAACATACCATGGAACGGGGTGAAATTGATCAATTTTTATAACAATTTCCAATTACCTAGCTTCATGTACATTTTTCCCGAAATAGTATAAATTTAAAACAAGAACTGGTATGTGCTCCAGTACTCTATGGCTATTGGTGGTGAAGTAGACGATAGAAATTTCACCAATAGCCATAGAGTAACCTCTATGGCTATTGGTGAAATTTCTATCGTCTACTCATGAAATAAATTCGATAATTATATAAGGTACTATGAGGTAAATTGGGATGAAATTGATCACCATTGAATCCATACATTCTGTTGGCAATGTGCTTTTTTTCGATATTCTAAGGATAAATGATGATTTTTGTACTGAAAAATATCATTTACAGCTAGTTTGGAAACGAAAATAACGATATTTCAGGTTAAAATTTGTTTATTTTGGTTCACGAGCTGCTTGTTGCTAAATTTGCTCTTATTTGATCGTCGTTAGACCGATTTCCGTTAGACCGAATTCGGTTTGTTGCAAAAGCTCAAAAACTAGCTCTGAAATTAAAATCATTGTGGTTTCCTGCGAATTGATCAGTATTTCTTTACTGGTATGGAATGATCACTGTTAAAAATTTCATTTTTTGAGCTTTATCAAACTTTACTTACTTGTCCAAATTTAACGTAATTAATTTGACTGAGTTTTGACTGAGTTAGAAGAATTTTTCGAAAATATGAAAAATTGCACCGGGCATGCAAGGGTTAACTTTGACAGGTATGTGAATCATGCAAAAGTTGCGTTTAAGGACACGTTAACATTGCCTAGTGTTATAAGAGCAATATCATTTGATTAGTATTTTCAATCAAAGAAGCATAAAATATGTGTTCAAAAAATTGTGAAAAAAAAATATCAAAGAATATCAAAAAGTGCAAAACAAATGTGGAAAAATTAAATTAAAAAAATATAAAAACAGTATAAGTTGAGGAAATAAATATTAAAGTATTCAGACAACAATGTTGAAAAAATAAAATAAAAATAAAACATTGAACAAAAAAAAATTCTTGAAAACAGTTATTCGAAGAGTACAGTCTTTTTTTACTGTTTTCTAAGAATACATTTTCTGTACCCCGCTAGCAGTCGGGTAATCACATTAACAACTTATTCACAGCAGAGTATCAAAAAAGGAAACGAAATATGTATTTCGTGTGTTGATTCGGCATTGTTTGGAGGATGTTTTCGGAATAACCAGTGTAGAAGAGGGGGGAAACTATTTTTTTTTTCATAGAGACGTTTCTGTCAGCACTACTCAAACAGCATTTCGGTAACATCTCAAATCCACCGGAGATGTTTTTTTCCTGTTTCATTTGATTAAGACGAATGCCGTGTGGCGGCTGTTCAAAAAAGCCGGTATGACTAAAAATAATAACTTTCTCGCAAAGAAAAGCAAACTCGGCAATAGAACGGCTGTGTACTGAGGAATGTGTGTATCGTACCAAATGTTATATACAATCAATTGTTACAATGACTGTACGGAATGGAAATTTTCACTCCAAACCACATGTAAGTTATTTTAATGTTTATAAAGTAAAGTCCAGGTACAACATTCCTTCTGGAATTTGACCTTCTTTTGTTCGAACACAGACTCTAACGGTTTCTCCCAGGCGAGATTCGAACATGCAACCAGTGGCTTGTTAGGTCAGCATTATACCTCGAGATCAACTGGTAGGTTATCCTAATGTTTATTAGGCATCTAAAACTTAATTTCATTATAGGGTGGTTCATTTATTTTTCACTAGAGAGGTTCCGAAAAACAATTAAAATGAAATTCATTGTTTTTGAGTAAGAAAGAGGCAAACTTAGTAGAAAACTTATCTCTTTACATGGCAAAGAAAAAAGATTCGTGTATAGGGAACTAGACGGCAACGTTATAGACGCAAAACATTTTTTCTGTCGGCTGTTTATAATTTGCTAATACCACTACTGTCACAGAGGAACGGTCACCCCATCAAAAAACTGTCATTGCTGGGTACATTTTTTCTCTCGTTGTCAAACAACAATTAATAGACAAAAAATTTGACAAATACTAAAAACGTAGAACAAGCAGTAGCATTAAAAAAAAATTAAGAAATCAACGCTAAAATATGAGAAAAACAATTTAGTAAAACGTCATGAAGAATCTTGAGAGGCATGTTCAAGTTTTGGAAAAGAGTTATAGAAGTATCAAAGATGTGTCAAAATAGAAAAAAAAAGGTTTAAAAACATCCAAAATTTTCAAAAGTGCTTTAAAACTACTCCAAAACAAGTCAAAAATGTTGTTCAAAATGACTTTGAAGTGTGAAAAATGTTCTAATAAAAAGGTGTTAAAGACCTGACTACCCTCAGCAAATTTTTTTTTTTTTTCGTAAATTTATCTGTAATAACATTTGAAAAATCGCTATTTTCGAATGAGAAAAGTTGTCATAGGATGTGCTATAGGGAATTCATTTAAAAATATTGGGAAAAGTTTAACTAGATTTTTGGACAGAAAATTTTGCTGCCCAAAATTCTCAATTTAGTTTTAGGCACTCTTTAGGAAAAGAAGTTTTGCTAACAAAAATTTTTTTCAAGCGGCTTTCACTCTATACATAAACGTTTAGAAGCCCTTTGAAAAAACAGCTTATGCTTCTGTTTCTATTTTTTTATTTATTTCTTAAATCTAATTCTATGACAACGTTTCCTGTTAAATATGTTCTAATTTGCTGTTTTTCTTCCTTTTGAATATAAGTTTTTTTTTTAATTTTTCGGTACTGCTGTTCTGTGTGATTTGTACTATTTTGGTTTTGATATATATTATTTGATTTATTTTTGCTTTTTTCTTACACCGACAAATCCTACTTTTTTCAGATTAGAGCTTCTGTGTTGGACAAATTTTTGGCATTTCTATTAGCTTGCTTCTTATTTTTTCAACTAATTCTTCATATTTATTTTTGCCTAAGGATCCGTTTTCTGTTAGTATTTGCTTGTACTATTTTTACCGATTTCCTTTTAATCTATTACTTTTGTTCGTGTCAACTTTCACCTTTCTTTTTCCCCTTTTTTGTTTATAACGGGTCCAAAATATCAGAAAAATATTAAGAAGTGTCTAATTCGAAAGAAAAATGACAGTAATGTATCAAAAATTGTCAAAGCAAATAAAAAAACCTGAATTAATCCACCTAGCAGTGCAGAAACCTTTGTTATACTAACTAACACTACATAAATACTTATTATGCCAGTAAACCATAAATCGTTTAAAATTAAATTTTAAAAATAGTTTTACAGTGGATGAAACAAATACAATCATTGAGTCAAACTTCGACGTGGTTTTCACAAATATTGTGAATGTGAAGTCTGGGTTATATTTTTTCGACCCCAAACCATTTTTTTAAGCTGTCTAGGATAGAAAAAAGAATTTTTGACATAATCGAACGTACAGAAACAATGAAGACAACAATGATGCAAATTTCATTCTAGAACAGCATATATGTTTGTCAGCTCATTGCAACACTATTGATATAATTCCCCATAATCCAAGCTTAAATACCACAATCGCTTCGTTTTCAAAAATCGCAAAATCTAGAAAAGAACATAATGATTGTAGATTATGTATTAGCATCGAAATTCTACAAACTTGCTCTCAAGAAATTATAGTTCAGAATTATACAGGAACGCGTCAAATGCTTTATTACTAGGGGTGTGCGAAACTGGCTTTTCTGGTGTCGAAACGAAACGAAACGAAATTAACCCTTGATTTCGATTTCTCCAAATTAGTCGAAACGAAATCAAGGTAGATTTCGAGTTCTCGAGACGAAACGAAATTGGTCTCTAAATTTCGCGAAATTTCGCGAAATTTCGCGAAATTTCGAAAAATAAAATAAATGTTTCTGAAACATAGCATTACAATGATTTGTAACGTTGGAGCGTACGCTAACGAAGTACCCTTCAACAGCTGATCGCAAGGTGCTTACCTGGTCGACGAAGAGTAACGTAGGTATTCAGTTATCGATAAACCGACAATGACGAGAAAATCAAAAATGTTAAAAACTAAAATCTTGATGCATTCATTTATACAAATTATATTGCAGGTAATAGTAGCGCGATAGATACAAATGATATAAAGGTCAAACTCGAAATGTCTTTGTAAATAATAATTTAATGAACTGATTCTTTTGGTTTGAATGCAACTATGTTTAAAATAGTAATCCTTCTTTCATAGCACTTTCATCATTCAAAATTCAAGTTTTGTCCTAGACCTCGATCTGGAAAAAATGAGAGATGGTAGGTAGGTTTTCAACCATTCCTGTGAGTTGTGGTGTCCCTAGCAAAGATAACTTTTCCAAAGAGTTGTTCCCTATGCAAACGTAAAAGCGACGAATCCGATAAGCAATTCCTCGGCGGCCTTCTGATGCATTTCTGCATTCTCTAAAAGCAGCAAAATTCACAGGAATGGTTAAGAAGCTGTAAAACCTTTGGAGGGCAACTTTTTTGTCGCTTTTGTCGACCAGTGTTATTGAATTTTTTTTAACACCGTTTAGTCAGACTAGACTAAGTGACATTTTTATCAAATCGAGGAAAATAAAATTTAAGTTAACTATTCTGTAAACTTTGAAGTTTTCAATATTTTTGCACATTTTTTAATATAACTTAAAATTACTTTTTAACTGAGCAGTTCCACAAAAAATGTCTCAGTTTCAATATTTTTTGTCATTTTAGATTTGGCCTAAACTTTGCATAAACGTTTCTATAGGCTGAGAAGCTAGTTAAAATGCTATTTTGGGAGGGTTATTGTGATTATAAATATTTTCAGAGCCAGAAGTTTTTTGATCAGTGTGACGTTTCTGAAAAAGTTTTAGACAGTAATTTTATCTTTCCGATAAAAAAAACTCTGAAAAATTGATTTTTTAATGTAAAAGAAACATTAAAATTAACATAAAAAAGCTTATTTTTCAAAAATCTTTTTTTGTGTAAAAATTACAAAAAAAAAATACCGAAGCGATGAAGAAATCAAAGAAAAATTAAATTTAAAAAAAATTTACAACATGTTTATTTTTGGAAGGACAATATTATTATCTATAACTTTGCCAAAGGCACCATGCCAATCAAACCAACTGTTTCGATTATAAAAATATTTTAATTACCCACAGAGTTTCCAATTGGAGATTAAAATTATTTTTTCAGCTAAATCGGTTTGTTTGACTGGCATAACGAGTGTCCCTGGTAAGGTTGTAGAAAATAATTTTGTCCTAAAAAAATATGCCCTGTGAGTTTCTGCGACACCCAAAATAATAAAATGCATTCGGGACCATTCCTAAACTACGTGGTCATATTTTGATCCCTTTCAGACCCCCCTTCTCCTCCGTGGTCTTTCGTGGTCTTTTGTTTTGTGATCTTATTCTGCAAATATATGTACAATAAAGTATGAAAAATTTCTGAAAAAAATGAAGGTTCAAGAAAACTGATTATTAGATATTGTGCAAATTGTAAATAGAATTTTCAGTAATATCATTTTCTCAAAACCAAAATAACAAACAGATAATGGTTGTTTAATTATTGATAATATTTCATTGTCTTTAACAAATATAATAATTTCCTTACCTGAAAGTAATTTAAAATACGCTTTTCTGTTGAGTATATTCAAAATGATTTTTAATTTGTTGTTGAGTATCAAAATAAATAAAATTTGTTTAAGCAGATTGATCATCTACGATAAATTTTTCGCTTATAGTTATGGTAAATTGTATACTCATCTAGAAATCATCTAGAAAAATATTTAGTTGATAATAAGTGAAACCTTTTAATTTAATTTTAATTTAATTTATTTCCGATATATTTTTTACACTTGAATCGCTAGAACAAGTTTGCACTTCCAGTGAGCATCTGCTCTTTTAAGGAAGTGTGATACGATGTTGTTAACTATAAGTTGAAGCTGGTGATGATACTTGTCGACAATTGTGGGGTGGTGCTGGTGGTTCGCGCGTTGATGGCGTTGCTCTGGTTACGGCGTACGGCAGAGGCATTGGTGAGTAGTGTTTTGTGGTATTCGGGTGTAATCCAGAATTAGGCTAGATACTGTGGTATTTTCGTTTTCATGATAGCTCGCAAACGACGCTTGAAGATATATGTTGTGGGGGCATTTTTACATGATGGGGGGAGGTCGTTAAACAGTTTGCTACCAATGTACGACATTTTTGGCGACCGTATTCCGTGTTGAATCGTGGCAAATACAGGTGACCAGTTTGTCTGCTTGAGCGGTTTTCGTGCATTCTTCTTGTGACAAGGACGGTTGAAGTGATGTTATTTCGCAAGTGGATCAACATTTGATACTCCTGGGGTACACGGATTGGTAGGGTTGAGTCCCTGGGATCTTCGTATAGTAGATGAGTGGGATACAGATGAGGTTTTTCGGAACACGGCTTTCAAGCTTCTGTTTTGTATCACCTGTAGCTCTCTCAAAGAAGATTTGCAAGCCAGTCCCCACGTTGCAACTAGGTACTGGAGCCGAGAATGGATTAGTGAGAAGTATAGTGTTTTCATAGTCGCCAAAGGCAAAAATGATGAAACCTCCCTTTATATAACACAGAGTGTTGTTAGCTTTCGCTTGAGAGACTCAAGATGGGCCTTCCAGTTCATTCTATTGTCTAGCGTAAGGCCGAGAAATGGGTATTCAAATACTTCTTCGATGACACGATTGGCGATTTCAATTGGCTCGCGAGCCGGGAGTTCTCTGCGGAACGAGTGAATGAGCATATACTTGGTTTTCGATAGATTCATTGACATCAAATTAGTTTGAAGCTGGATAGCGGTGCATTCTGTTTCTTGATAGAAGACTGACGTGTCGTCAGCAAAGAGACGTAACTTTCCATGCAGCTCTAACTTGGCCAGGTCATTAATAAACAGCAGAAAAAGAATTGGCCCCAAGTTACTACCTTGGGGCACACCAGTCGACACGGCCCCATAGTGATCAACGGGTAATCATCTTTTAGGCACCTGACGATAGCATTACTTAAACCTGGGACGTAGGGGAGTGATGCGATAAAAAGCCCGAGAAAAAGAAATTGAATCCACCAACGCATCGTGCTTTGTGATGTGGTAAAAGTTTGTAGGTAATCTCTAAACTGCCGCTCATAGCAAGTCCGTCCCATTTGCGTTTTGGTGCTGACGAGAAAACAGCAATTGAAAATCGTAACGCTTTAGGTGAAATTTTGCACTCAAATGCTTTTTCAATCAATACCATCAACAGAATTTAGTACTGCAATGACAATCTAACACTTTTGCATCATAAAACTTGCATGAACACCGAAATTTGATTAAAACTTGTTGAAAATCATAAGCTGGGACTCACATGCGATTACTTTTACGGTACGTAGCCAGAATGATAGCAAGTCAGTCCCATAGCCAGCTACGACCGGTGATGAAAAACAAACTACTGCAAATCGATGGCGGTGCTATACCGTGCGTTTGGAATGAATCTATCGCTGGTCAATTCATAAATGACCTTCTTTCGTGCTTTATTAAACAAGTTTTTTGTGAGAAGCATAACACAATATACCTACCAACTGCGCCGCACAAAATAAAATTAGATTTTGTTTTTACATACTGATAAATTCAAAGTCAGTTTGTTCTAAATTTTCCTGAGAGCGGACACACGTTCGTGACGGCGGACAGCTTTCACGTAGCAGTGGAAACAAATATGAAAGAATACCTATAGCTTAGGAAAATGTTTGCTCCGTTAAAAAACAGCTAAGTAGCGTACCGAAGTATTAAATATGACTGACAAATTCTTCAAAACGAAATTCACGAAAATAATTGAACAATTCTTAAGCACGTCGTTACATTAAATACGGATAAAATACGAAAAGTAGTATTTACTCAAGAATGCTTCAACTAACAATACAGTGACACACCTAAAGCGTTCACTGTCAACAAACAACAGCTGAAAGAAGCTACTGGTGGAAACTTTGTCTTGAAGAAAACATTGTACTATCAGCTAGAGCCACACGATGTAGAACGCGTAAAATTTAATCAAACCTCCTATCGAATATCACTTGGTACATCCAATTCTAAACCTGAAGACCATTAGTTTTGGTAAATATCACATTTTTCATAATCATTATTGGCTGTGGGGTTAAATTACGAAGATTTTTTCAATGGGACCGACTAGCGATCACTTTTGCTATGGGACAAACCAACTTGCTATTTTTTTCATAGTTCCTCAGAACAAAGTATTCAAAAATATTTGTTTTATCGAAAGTAGATATAAAAAGGAATTGATTCCATAAATAAACTCAAAATTGATAAAAATGCAATTGGGACGGACTTGCCATGAGCGGCAGTAAAGCTCAAACTAACTCTAACGTTTCAATATAGGTACTTTGAAAGAGATCCTATAGACAGCTATGACAACCTATCGTAAAGCTTTGTACGACAAACGGTACAACTATATGTAAGTTTTTTGAAAAAAACAATGTCAGAGTTTTTGAAGAAAAAAAAAGTACTATTTTTATAAAATGTTTTTAATAAACTTGTAGATCCCCTTAGGAAGGCCAAGTTCAAAGGCCGAAACGTCGGACATAAAACCTAGTAGCGTTTTGATACACCCCTAAGACTGAAAAAGCCGTATTTCCCTTGAAATAAATTACAAAGTTTTTGAATGTCGAACAAAATATAAACATCTTTCTTTCTTCCTTCAGTTCACGAACATCCAGGTCTTATATATTGTTTTTAAGACCAAAACGTTGATTTTTTTACCGGTCGTTGAGTATTGAAATATACTTTCAGGAAAAATAACATAAATCCCGACGCATTGCAAAATAGAACTATTATTCTAAAGAAGTAAATGCCATATAAGGCAAAGCCTGTTTAAAACAGAAAAAAATTTTCTTCGTTCGGATAAATTTGAAATATGTTTCAAAAATTTGATTACAGTTAATTGCTGACAACTCTCAAACTTTCCGTGACACTTATTAATTAGTCGTGTCAAATAAATATATTAATTAAAAAATTGCGAAAGCTTCGACTTGACTTAGTGGCAATAATAAATTATAAGTCAGAAAAAAGACTACGTGGTCTATTCGTTAACCCGCACGCGGGGGGATTTTTCGTGGTCTTTTGATAAGCCACCCCCCGTCTCCCTATATATGACTACGTGTTTGGGAACGGCCCCTTTGAAACAAACCAAAAATTATTTTTCTTTCAACCAATCAACAGTTAGAATGGAATGTTGTAATGCAACAAACAAATAGTTTTCTCTTTACTCAATCAAGTTATTCGAAATCATCCTCGTTCTCTTATTTCTCGTTCTTTCTAACCTTTCTTTTCTTCTACCTTGTATATTCGTCAAGTGCAAAGTCAGAATCACTTCTATGCCATAATCTGAACTTGTTTTTGACATTGTAAAATTGTGTGTCCCCTAAACAAGAGTAAAATTTCTCAATTATGTGTTCAACGATAGCGAACCATTTACTTTTTATTCATTCATTGATCAAGTATACTCTTTTGATAACACGTTTAAAATATTTTTGATAAGGTACTCGGCAATTTTGAAACTTATGCTGACTTTGAAGTCAGAGTGTTTTGAAACAATACTAAAAATTCAGGCAATTACAACTTTTTCTGCTTAACACATCGATCACTCTGTCTGCACACTATAAGGCATGATATCTGGTCAGCCTAGTGATAGCAATGAACTATCTGATAAAACACATTTAAATACACTACGGTGTGCGAAGAGGAGTCCTCTAACACATAGAAATCCGAAAAAACGCTTGAAAATTTTTACAAGTCGAGTAGCATAGAACATTTGGCCTGTAAGATAGAGCTTCAGAGCTTTAGTTTTGACAGAAATTGCTATGCCCTCCTAAACGAAAGACAAAAAGTGACCTCTTTAACCTTGTGGGCTGCAAATATAACCACATTTTGATGTACGTAAAAGATGCGTAAAATTTATTCCTACAAACAAATTACTAGATACCTTGTAGCGCATTTGGACGGCTTCATATTCCTCGAATTTGACTTCAGTGATGACATGAATTTTATGCTCTGCGTGAATAAAAAATACCTCCCGCATGATCTTACGGTTTTGTCTTTAAAAACAAAAATTACCGGCTGAGAGTTTATTCTTCTATAACTGACTTAGTATACCAGATATCTGTTGAGATATATTCAATTTAATTTATAGTCGCAATGAGCACAAACCAAAATAATGTAATAATGTGCATCGGAAATTTGGTCCGAAATTTCGCGAAATTTCGTAATCGTCGAAATTGGAACTTTAATTTCGCGAAATTTTAGGCGGAATTTAGCGAAATTCAACGAAATTTTTCGGTAATTTCGCGAAACCGTAATTTCGCGAAATTTCGGGAAATTTCGAGTTTTGCGAAATTATACGAAATCATTCGAAATCTCGCACAGCCTTATTTATTACCATATAAAAGTTACTTGAATCATACGTGTGTACGTGTGATTATTTCAAGAAATCAACAAAAATCCCGATAAAACCTGTGAGGATCAAATGCTAAAAGATTTCATTAAAATTCATATAACTGCTGTTGAAAGTTGTCAGTTCAATCCTATTTCAAATGCATTATTTGAAAATGAAGGTTTTTAGCAAGGATGAAGGATTTTAACTTCTCAAAGTGTATTCGAAAACGTTACATTCCGGTTCCCTCTGAAATATTTTGGAAGCTGTTAGTAAAGCGCTATTAAAAACAAAAGGTTCATTTTTTTCACCCTTTAGGACGCACTACACAGGGTATGAAACACAGCACAGATGTCTTTTACTCCTAGTTTCTTTTGAGAACTAAAGAGCGGTTGAAAAAAGGAAGAGTAAGAGAAAAAGTGAGAAAGGGAGATAGAAAGAAAAAAATGATAGAGAGAAATGATCCAAAATGAAAAATATCTCATGTTCAAACATTCTGTTTAAATATTCTAACATTCAAGCAACTAATAAAAAGTCGCTCAGCATGATTTTTGATGAGCTTTGGAGCTTCCATTTGCAGTTGTATGCACCAAAATCGAAAAATGCGTTCTGTAAGGAAGGTGGGATTTTTTCTTGTTTTTCTTTGTTCGATTTTGATATACCACACAGATAAACAACATATTTACACCTACACACGTACAGACACATATACACATGCAATGCTCATTTAGTTGAACTGAGTTGATTGGTATACAACCCTTGGCCCTCAACAGATTCATTTTGTGTTTAAAGTTAAATATCTTATGTAAAAAAAATACTCTTTGATCAATATTTCTAAAACTAAGCCATTAATCAAAAATCCACTCGGTAGCATTCGGGGGGACCACAGTTGCTTTCGTTTGCGTATAAGATCACCAAAATCGGATCTTGCGTTCTATAAGAAAGGTGCGTTAGTATTTTGCGGCACATACATACAGACAACATACGTACACACACACACACACACACACACACACATACACACATACACACACATACACACACATACACACACACATACACACGAACAGACATTGCTCAGTTCGTCGAGCTGAGTCGAATGGCATATACGGCTCGGCCCTCCGTGCCTTGGATCTATTTTGCGTTTTTCGACCGATTTTATAACCTTTGTTTAGTATAACAAAGGTAAAAAGCGTCAGGACAAAACCAAAAGAGTATCAATTCAATATCCAAAATAGCAAAAAAAGTGAAAGTCAACCTAAAAATGTCTAAAATATGTCCCAAAGGAGCGTTTAACATGGTGAAAAAATACATGCTAAAATTATGTAAAAACAATGAAAACATAGCGTTGCTGTCCTACAAAATGTCAACAAAGTGTCGAAAAGTACCATAAATAGTCATAAATAGTGAGAAAGATTTTTTCAAAATTATTTGTTTTTTTGTTTTTTTAGACTTTATGCTGTAAGTCATGTATCTCGAAGGTAACTATGAAAAAATGTGTCAAAATTGTCTTGTAAAGTACCAACAGCTACGTTAAAGTAGTAACAACAAAGCGCCAATGAATGTCAAAACTGCCAGAGGAGTATGAAAAAAGAGGTTTAAATTAGTAATAAAGATCAAACATAATATTTGCTTTAAAATTTTCGAAACTGGCAGACATTCCCGGAAACAAAAAAGCGTCGCCTAGGCCATAAGGCCACATGAATTTCTCCGCTGGAATCCGTCAACTATGGTTATCTATTTTTTTATCCCACACCGTCATGCCCACTAAACATCTTTCTCTCTCTCTGTTTTTTATTCGAACGACCCATTCAGGAGGCCTTTGCCAGTGAATGACATTTTTTTCTTCTTTGGTCGTATTTGAAGGGAAAATTCAATTTGTCCCCTGCCCAAAAGTGAGCGAACAAAATAATGATGACACGAAATTTTACGTTAACGGGCAGACAAGCGGCAAGGAATCGTGCCGGGCATTAAAACCGACTTACCCCGGTGAAGCTGCCATTATGGACGGGATGATGATGCTGCTGCTGACCGGCAAAACCCACCGATTGCGGTGGGTAGCCATACAGTTGCTGTTGCTGCTGCTGTTGCTGGTGGTGGTAGTAATGAGGGATCATCATTTGCTGCTGAGTTGGAAACTGCATCAACTGCGGTGATTGAAGCTGAGATGGCATTTCACTAAAGGACGAGGACGATAAGGCATTTCGCAGGGGTGGCTTCGGGGGCTCACTGGGGGGCGACAGTTTGCGGTACTGTTCATCCTGCGGTCGGCACACGGTGAGCGTCACGTAGTTCGGTGCGGTTCGCAGCACTTCCAAGGCTTCCTGCAACGAAAAGTGGCGAATTGAATATGGTTGTAAGTGGAGATGGTGGTTTGATATGCTTACGTAATTGGTCAACCCGGTCAGTGGAATGCCGTTTGATTCGAGCAAGATGTCACCCGGCTGGAGCATTCCGGTGGCCCAGGCTGCCTGGTGCGGGAACAGTCTTTTGATGCGGATCAGTCCGGGGAAGGGCGCGGAAGAATCGGATCCACCGGACACGGACAGACCCAGACCGCGCGTTCCCTTCGGTACCTGGACGAGGAAAACGGTGTCTGTATGGAATGAAAGAAAAATATGTGCCACAATTAATTCCGGAGCATTTGATTGCCGCTTTTTAATAGAGCGTCCGACAATAAATAAGGGTTTACTGCTGCTGTTGTTAAGTTTTGACTTTTTAGCTAAGCGAGAAGCAGATTGGCCCCCGTTACGGTCGAAGAAACTTAATTACATTTTCATCGTACTTTTCGGGAACTAGTGCCTCGTCAACCCTCGTCGTTCCGGACAGGTGATAACCCGGGTGGTGGGAGAAGAGTCTGAATAATTGCATACTTTCGTGCACATTACGCACCTTCTCTCTCTCTCTAACTTTGTCGGCACAACTAATCACGAAAGACGAGAGACGTTTTCCAGTCTGCGCTAGACAGCCGCTGGACCTGAGTCCGATGCCTGTGACTCCACCAGCGCTGAAAGCGAAGCAAACTCCATAAATTTACCGTCGACTTTTACACGTCCACCCCCACGGGGAAGGGCAAGAGCTTTTTCAAGTTCAAAGTGTGCGCCGTCTCAAGTGTCGTTAAAATTGCTTCAGAACTGTAATAAAACGGGCACTCATCAGTCTTTTCACGGGAGAACAAAAAAAAAGCCGGTCCAGAGGAACGAGAAATGGCAGATCATAAAAATTCCACCCCATCTCACCCACACCCTTAAGGCCATGAATAATTCGTAAGCAAGCCTCCCTCGCATTCGACCTCACCCCTCGTGAGGGTTTCTTTTATTTCGTTTGCAAAACGCATTCCAGCAAGACTGCGACGCTAAAAAGGACCCAGAATATGGTGCGACGCTGCGTCGCTTGGCTTGATTTTTTTTTGCAATTTGCGAGTTGAATGTCGACCTTTTCAGCGCATATAGAGACGGGTTGATGGTAAGTGTCGCTTTTCATTGCCACTGCACTGCATATCACAACCAACAGCAGTCCTGGCGAGACTGGAAAATGAATGCCTAGTCGGCTCACACTTCGTACCGTTACTGAAAAATGGAACGGTTCAACTGGTTTTACAGGGTGGATGGAGGTCCTGCGGAAGCCCAAAAATTTGAGTCTGAAATGTGTGCTTCTTATCGCGCATTAGACGGTCCATTGGTGAAGGAGTCACTTTTGAAATCAGATTTAGTTTTTCTGCTCTGAGTTACAACTTGTTTGGAGTGTGTTTTATATTCGTTTCGAATCCTCCGTTGAAATTTGGTGTGAAGGTTAGTTTCTCACGATTTTACTTTCTGCAAGAGAAAGAATTCTTGTGATTAAAAAAGAGAAGGCAAAATAAAATTCTTGTGGTTAAAAAAGAGAAAGCGATTAGAGAAGGCAAAATATGCCTTATTTAGTTCGAGGGAAAGGTTTCTTAAGTCTCTTCCTAGGCTTTTAACATTTTATAATGTAGGGATGTTAAAATTTGAAGATTTCTGAATTCAAGAGCTTGGTATTCTAGGACAAAATTGAATTTTCAAATTTCAAGAGGTTAAACATTTGAGAACTTGTAGGATTCTGCAGGATTTTTAGATGCAAGGATTTTGAGTTTAGGGAGTTTTAGGATTCTATAATTTAAAGCCGGGGCCATTCAAGTTTAAACCAAAGTTTTAAAATTTTAGCACTTAAATATATCTCAAACTTATTTAAATTTCTAAATTGTTGTAAAAACAATAAAACAATAGCGCACGCTAGCCGGCAAGGATAATACGGTCTCGATCAAATAGATTAGTTGAGAGAAATCGTTATCGATTTTGCACATTTTGCATGTGTAGGATAAGTGCAACGATACACCGTGCCCCAGTGCTGATTCGAGAAAATTTCCAGCTCGAAAAGATCCTCGACCTGATCGGGAATCGAACCCGACATCACAACCGTGTGGGGAGAGCTAGCCGACCGACATCGCTAACCACAGAACCACGGGGACCACATTATTGTAGATTTATGAAATGTCAATTGAGGGATTTTTATGTTATAGAGTTATTGGAATCTTAGATTTTTTAACAGTTTCAGCAGTTAACATTCTAGCTTTTGGAGGATTCTTGGATTAAGAAACTTTTTAGTTGAAAGTGAAGGAAAAAATGAAAAAGTAAATAAAAATATCACGCAATTTTTAAAGCATCCATGAATCTATAAAATCTTCAAAATAATTGAATCTGGAAATGAGCAGAGCAGCCGGGAAGGACCGTCTTCCAGCCAAACTTTTTAAGGTCGAAAGTGACCAGCTGTCTCATCTTAGTTCTATAGAAAGGGCCAGATCACAACAATTATCAGGCCATAACGCATAAGACTCTTAACTGCATCCATAGGTTTCATAGACTTAGGCCGCTACAGTAAGCCTCTGTTGGAGAGCGGTTTCCGGACAGGGCAATCTACAACGGGCCTAATGTTCAACTTGTGTCAATTATCATCTGTTTTGTGATTTTAAGGCAGCATACGATTCAGTTAGGCGCAATGAGCTCCTTGAACATGGTTTCTCAAAAAAAAACTAATTAAACTGATTCGTGCCGCCTTTTACGGTTTCTTACCATGAAATAGGATAGCAGGGGTAATGCTTGCCGTTAGACGGTCTTAAACAAGGTGATAGGAACTTGATTATTTGGTTTAACATTGCCTTGGAAGGTGTAGTACGGAGAAAAGAGGTGGTACCATTATCTCGCAGTCCCATATGCCACTTGGCTTCACGATTGACCGCAGAGCAGTGCAAAATGCATTTGTGCCTTTTAAGAAGAGAGCAGCCTGAATTGGACTTATCATCGACTCTACTAAAACTAAAGCAGTTGGCGGATGATAGAAATCGTGGAAGTTCGCCGAGTCTTGATACTGAGATTGGGGGTATCTATGAAGTAGTCGACGTCTCGCGACGTGTGGTAACGATGTTGGCCGCCTTTTACGGACTACGTTGCCAACTGACAGCATGTGTGTACGCACAAAAGTTTGTGCTCTGCAGGACACTGATTCTCCCGGTGGTACTCAACGACCATGAGTGTTGATCAATGTATTAAGCCAACCAACGAACTCTTGGAGTGTTTAAAAGTTGGTGGCAAACTGGAGAATGGAGCGTGGCGCAGGCGTACGAACCATTAGATGTACCAGGCATACCAACACGCAGAGATCATTGGGCTAATTGAACACGGCAGGCTGCTGTGGGCTGGCCATGTGACACGAATGTCGGGGACTCATCAGCAAAGATAATATTCAGCAGAGAGCACGACAGAGGTTGGCGAATCCGTGGTAAACACCACACTCGGTGGTTGTGTGGTGTAAATGAGGACGCCCCACTGATAAGTGTGGGGGCCGAGATCAAGTGATATGGAGACGTAGTCTGGATTTGATAGTAGGTCGGTATTGACCTGTAGATAATGATCATAATATTTGTCGTGTTGTAGATCATGATATTTGCTGTTTTAGAAACTCGTAAAAACGCGTTTTTGTAGGCAAATACACTAAGGACTTTTTGACGTGTTTCTTACGCGACTTTCTAAGCGTTTTTTCGGGGATTTCGGAATTTTCGCATTTTTTACTTGCAACGTATTCCCAGCGTAAAAAGCTTTAGTGTAATTGCCATAAAACACTGTCATCAGAAAATTGTCTTTAAACAATTGTCATAAAAAAATTGGCACTAAAAAATTGTTATCAACAAATTTCCATAAAAAAATTGCCCCCAAAAATAGCCATTAAAAATCGCCATCACAAAATTGTCTTAAGATATTTGACATAAAAAATTGTCAAAAATAAATTGCAATAAAAAAATCACCATCAAATAATCATCAAAATATTGCCTTCACGAAATTTTATTCACAAAATGCCATCAAAAATTGCCGAAAGGATTTGCATGGAAAATTGCCGTCAAACAAACGCCATCAAAACATTACCACCAAAAAATTGCCATAAAAATTACAATCAGAAAATAACGAAAAAAAATGCCATCGAGTAATTTGCATCAAAAAATTACCATCAATAAATTGTCATCCGAAAATTTCCATCAAAAAATTTTTCCAACAAATTGCCATATATCGAAATAAAAAAATGCCACCAATAATTGCCCTAAAAATGAACTTAATAAAATTGCCATCCAACAATTGCCACCAAAAATTGTCAGAAAAACAAATGGCTCTAAAAAATTGCTATCAAATAATTGCTATAAAAATGGTATCAAATAATTGCCTTAAAATTGCCAATAACAAATTGTAATGAAAAAGTTGCCAGCAGTAAATTGCCTTTAAAGATTGCGATCACCAAATTGCCATCAAAAAATTGTCATCATGAATTGGCCGTCTAATAATGGTTATCAAAAATTCGTCATGAAAATTTGCCATCAAATATTAGTATTGAAAAAATTGCCACAAAATCGCCATCAAAATTTATCAATAAATTGCCTTCACAAAATTACCGTCAAGAAGTTTCTATCAACAAAATTGCCATGAAGAGTTGTCTTGAAAAATCACCATAAAAATGAAAATAAAAAAATTGCCATAAAAATTGCCATAAGAAATTCCCCAAAACATTATCATCGATTATTGCCATAAAAATGTCATCAGAAAATTGCTATCAAAAATTGCCATCATAAATTGGCCACTATAAAATGGCCATCAGAAATCAAAAAATAACCACCAAACAATTGGCATCAAAAATCGCCATCGAATAATCTCTATCGAAAATTGTTATCAAATTATTGTGATAAAAAAAAATGCCACCAATATGCTACCAAAATTGCTATTAAAAATTGCTTACAAAAAGTTGCTATCAAAAAATTGCGATGAAAAAATTGCATTCACAAAATTGCCATCAAATAATCACCATCAAGAAATTACCACCAAACAATTGCCATCAAAATATTTCCATCAAAAAAATACCTTCACAACATTACTATCAAATAATTGCCATAAAAATGCTAAGGAAAATTGTAATCAAAAATAGCCTGCAAACAATTGCCATAAAAAAATTCCATTTGAAAATTGCTATAAAAAACTGTCATAAAATTGCCATCAGAAAATGAACATTGAAAAATTGTCTTCAAATAACTGCCACCAAAAATTTGCTTTCAAAACATTGTCATCAAAAAGTTGCCATAGAAAATGCCACCGAAAAATTACCATAATACATTGGCATCACAGAATTGCTACAAATAACTGCTATAAAAAATTCCATCAAAACATTGCTATAGAAAAACTGCTATCAAATAATTGCCATAAGAAAATCGCAATAAAAAAATTGCCAACAGAATATTTGCCTTTTTTTTAAATTACCATCAAATAATTACTATAGAAATAGCCATCCAATAATTGCTATAAAACTGCAATCGAAAATTTGCTCATAAAGTCTGCCATCAAATAATTACCATAAAAATTAACATAAAAAGTTTCCATCACAAAATTTTTATCAAAAGTTTAACAAAGAATTGCCATTCAAAAAGTTGCTCTCACAAAATTGCCATCAAAACATTGTACCAAAAAATTGCCATCGGCAAATAGCAATCAGAAAATTATCCTCAAATTACCTTCACAAAATTGTTTTACGAGTTGCCATCAACAAGTTGCCATTCAAAATTACCACCAAATAAAAATGCAATAAAAATTGCCATAAGAGAATTTGAATCAAACAATTGTCACCAAAAATTGTCAGATAAAATTTGCTCTAAAAAATTGCCTTTCAAAAATTGCTATCGAATAATTGCTGTAAAAAATGGTATCAAATAAATGCCATCAAAAAGTTATTATCAGAAAATTACCTTTTAAAAATTACCTTAAAAAATTCCAATAGAAATGTCATAAAAAATTGTCCTTCAGAAGCTGTCATCAGATGTTAACCAAAAAAATTCCATCAAATAATTGCCACCAATGAGTTGGCATAAAAAACTGCTATAAAAAATTTGCTATCAATAAATGTCCATCATTTACAGGCCATCGAAAACTTGCCACTAAAATATTGCCACCGAAAAATTACCATCAAATAATTGCCATAAAAAATTGCCATAAAATAGTTGCCATCAAAAAATTACCATCAGAAAATTGCCATAAAAATGTCATAAAAAATTGCCCTTTTAAAGTTGTCATTGGAAGATCACCATAACAAATGCCATTAAAAAAATGCTTCCACAAAATTGCCATAAAAAATACCATAAAAAAATTCCATCAAATAATTGACGCCAATAAATTGTCATAAATCAGAATCAGAAAATTGCTATCAATAAATTTCCACCATTTATTGGCCATCATAAAATAGCCTTCAAAAAATTGCCATAAGAACTTGCCTTCACAAAATTGTCATCAAATCCTTGCCAGCAAATAACTTTGAACCCTTCAACAGATTAATTTGAGGATTAACATCGTTTGAGAATCATAGGATTTCAGACACCAAAGATATAAGTACAGTGCTTTTTCGATGGCAAAATTTTCTTATGATTCGAATTGTTGAAAGAGAATTCTTGTTAATAGCTCGAATAGCCCTACAGTTCGGTGCTCATAGAATGTGGTTTTAAAAAATATATAATCTAGCAATTTTACGTAAATAAGTATTAGGCTCTCCTAACTCTGCTAAAGAATGGGCAGTACAAATCATATTGATATTGCATGTAAAATTGCCGTGAAAAAGTTCGCGAAAATGCCATGGGGAAAAATATTATGAATTAACTTTTTTTTGTTTATTTCTTTGTATGTTGAATTTATATTCTATTGAACTATGAAGGTGCATCATTTTACTTAAAATATCAAAAATCCAACGCAAAAAAATCCATTTTTTTTATTCATGGTTTCGACAAATTCACGGTGAAACTTTTTTTGACCGTGATAAAATCGAAAAAACACTGTATTTAGGGATTTTCAGAATTTGAGAGTCAATAATTTGAAGATTCGAAGATTGTTTGATGTTCGGATTTGTTGTTTTCATGCTTTTTATGACTTTTGAAGATTTTGAAATTCGCCGCTTCGAAGATCATTGGATTTGAGCATATCACAATATTACGGGTTCAAAAGTTTTGGTTATTAAAATGTTAAGATTTAAAGATTACAGAAGCTTTTAAATTGGGAATTGTCAATTCTCAGATTTTCATTTGTTAAAAAATTATAGAAATTGGAATATAAGGCTTTTAGTAAGGAGTATGGTCAGAATTAGAAGATTTTTGAATTTTGGAGGTTGGAATCTTTATATTAAATAAAGATTTTATATTTTAAACATTACATGGTTTTGGGAATTTACGATTTGAGGATTTTTAATAGCGCTCAGGTTCTCAAGATTTTGCAATTTGATGGTTTCAGGGTTCTTGGATTCAAGAATTTTAGGATGTTAGAATTTTATTAGTTTAGGATTGTCGGGTTCTCTACGTCCACGAAATCTGGCCCATGCACGTGAAGGACCAACGCGCCCTTGGGGTTTTCGAACGGAAGGTACTGCTTACCATCTGTGGTGGAGTGCAGATGGAAAATGGATCATGGCGGAGGCAGATGAACCACGAGTTGCATCGGCTGCCGGGGAACCACTCAATGTTCAAACGGCGAAAATCGGGAGACTACGGTGGGCTGGGCATGTCGTTAGGATGTCGAACGACAACCCGGTGAAAATGGTTCCTGATAACGACCCGACTGGAACGAGGTGCCTCGATCAAGTGGAAGACGACCTACGAGGTCTCCGCAGACGACATGGCTGGCGAGCTGCAGCCATGGATCGAATTGAATGGAGATGACTTCGCGAACAGCAACGGACACTTTAGCCTGGAGCTGACAGGTAAGGTAAGTATTGTCGGGTTGTAGAATTTAATATTTTGAGAATTCCAGGTTAGAAGATTTCAAAATTTTAGAATTCCAAGGGTTTTAGGATTGTTAGTTTTTTATATTGATACTTGACATCATTTGTTGGAACATTCTGAATATTTCAAGTTTAAGCAATATGTAACTTAAGAGCACTTGATCATTCAGCCTTTTAGATGGAAGGATGAACGTATTTCAAATTTCCAGGACTTTGAGGTTTGAAGATTTTATGATTTAAGTATTTCAGGAATGAACATCACTCGGATAGAAAAGATTTATTGCTTAATGATTTCTGATCTTAAAAGATTTGGAGATTTCAAAATTCAACGATCTTTTAGGACTTTCAGATTCTTGAAGTTAAATAAATTCTCAGATTTGGGAATTTTGGAATATTTAGAAATCAGTATTTAAGATTGGGGATTTCATAGACTTTGAATCATAGTATTTAGATAAATTTTGGGTTGCAGGGATTTAGAGTGCGAGGTTTTTTGTACTGTAATTTTTTTCGAAAATTGGTATTTAAGAATATAAGCATTTCTAGGTTTTTTAGGATTAAGAGGGTTCAGGGTTTTGCTGCTTTGGGCTTTGAGATTTTTCGACCTAAGAAATTTAAGATAGCATTTTAGTATGTTGGAATTCTAGTGATTTGAAAGTGAAGAAAAAACGAAGGAGTTCGAGACTCTAGAAGCTATTAACTTTGACGACAGAAAAATGTGCTGAATATGGGAAATAGTCAATTAGAGATTTTCGAAAAATATAATTCAACAGGTGGGATTCGAACCCACAACTTCTAATCTTCGTCAGGTGCGTTTCCGTTACACCACCGCAGGACGTATCGGCCTTTCTGAATAGCTATTCGGTACCGCTTGCACACTTTTCATACGGTATGCATTTACTCCCCGACGTAATACTTAACCGTCGTTCCGGGAAGACCAGGGCTGGAGACTGGAGGGGTTTTAGTGGGTCGGGACAGGGATCAGTAGGTGCCTGGGCGAGTGTAACTACCCCAGCATCTCTCCCCTAGTCTCATCCCCACACCCTGAGTTCTCTGCTCAGGTGTCTGTTTGCAGATTTCCCAGCCACCTTTAAAAAAAATGCATTAATGCAAAGTATTGTTTGGTGGCTTTGAAATTTTAAAACTTAAAAGTCAGGATTGAAGCATTTTAATGCTAAGGTTTTGAGATTTTGTAATTTCAAGGTTTTTGGGATTAGGTGATTCTAGGAATTTCGATTTACGAATCTCGAGATGTTACGAGACTTTGTTATTTTAGAAGTTTGGATTTATTGAAATCCTGAAATTTCGAATTGAAAATTTAAAAATTTTGCAACCAAAGAGTTTTAGAATTCTAGGATTTCAAGATTAAGGATCTTAGGAATCCAGAATCTCATGGCCTCTGTATTTATTAATGTTCAGTGATGTTATGCTTTCAAACATAAAGTGTTGCATCAGAATTAAGAATTTTTCATTTTAATGGACTTAAGAAGTCTGATGTTTTAAGGTCTAAAAGGTCAAAAAGAACATTTGAAATTTAGGAATTACATGTAATATATTGTAAGATTTCAAGGTTTTTGAAATCTCGGATTCTAAGCTCCAGAATTCGAATAACATAAACCTGCATTCAACTTTTTTTCTAGGCTTTTAAGATCAGAATATTTTTGATTTTTAGGATTAAAGCATTTTGTAATTTGAAGATTTGGATTTTGAGAAGTTATGCATTACTCACTACTTAAACCCTAAAACGCTTGATTTGAGAATGTTATGGTTTTAGAGTTATATGTTTGTAGGATTCTAGAATTTCAGAAATTTAGAAATTTCTGGGGACTTTTTAGATTTCATGATTTTTAGTATTTCAAAATTTTAGGTGATTGGGATTTTAAGATTGTAGGATTTTAGGATAAAAATATTTTAGTGTTTTGGGGTTTCAGCATTTTGTAATTTCAAGATTTACGTTTTGAGAAACCAAGAACCTCATTACTTCTTCGGGATTTTGATATTTTATGCTTTAGAGTTAGATGTTTGTAGGACTCTATAATTTTCAGATTTTGAAAATTTTTAAGGATTGAACAATTCAGATTCCAGGATGTTTGAATTTGAAGAACAAGGGATATTTCAAATTTCAGTACTTCATCATATTAAGGTTTCGGAATTTTGGGAGTTTGAGGTTTCAGTATTTTTTAATCTTACAATTTCAGATCTTATGGACGGTGGAGCTTCAACATTTGAAAATCACAAAAAGTTAGAATTTTAAACCATTGAAAAAACTTGAACTTGAAGATTTCATGGTTTTGAAGATTTAGAGTTTTATAATTCAAAAGATTAAGATCTTCAGTTTATATGGTTTAAACATTAACACTTAAAAATTGCAGATTTTTAGGAATTCAAGAATTGATGGTTTTACAATATCGTAGGATCAAGGTAGAGGCCTTCCCGAACATTGGTGATTTGCACAACATTGGCGGACCTAGACCGACGGAAAATAACCAAAGACAAAAAAAAAACCATGAGATTCTATAATTTAGGGATTCAAGATTTAAAGTGTGGGTTTTAGGCTTATAAGATTTATAAATCAAAAGATTAAAAGATTTGAAATTTTAGGGAAAATGGATTTGAAGATTGAAAGATTTAAAATTGTGGAAAATTTTGGCAGTAAATATCTTCATGTTTTTCTAAAACATCAAATCATACGGCGCCTCCATTGAAAGTCATACAATGGAGGCGCATGGTTATCGAAACTCAAGCAAAGAGAAATGATCAGTTAAATTCTGCCAAGATGACATCCTTCTCAAGAGGACCAACGTAAATGAATCAAATCCCAGAATAACTTCACAACCACATCTGAATATGTTCAGATGAGTGTCGACTTTTGACCTTTTAATCTCGGCAGACAACATGCACTTCCGGCCTGGCAGAAGCAGTAAGTCAAAGCAAGTTTCTCATTTCATCTGCAGTGAAGAGTAAAGCAGCAAAGTGACCAGCACAAAAACATCTATTCACATGCGGGTGTACTGGATCTTTTCCCCCTATTGTTCTCGTTCCTAATTTCCGGCTGTCCTGTGGTTGTCGCTTATGCAACGTCATAGTCATTGCCATCGGTCTGTGAAAAGTTCTGCTAGCAAGGATAGAAAAACTCAACATTTCAACAACACGAAAATTGGACAGATCGGTAGGTTTTTTCCTTTTTTTCTAAAACGCACTCAACTATCATTTTATTTCTTTTGTGGTGGCAGCAAACCGAAGACCGCCCTCTTCCTTCTTAGAACGGGACAGGAAAAGGCCAAACAATTGAACTCCTTAGCCTTTTTTCTGACTACTTCTCATCTCATCCAAGAGAAAGCAAAGAGAAGGTAGTTTCCCATGGCCTCGGTTACGAAGTGAGGCGAATTTTCTGCCTGTCTAGTTCCGAACGATGGCAGTGAAATGAATCTGCACTTCTCGACCGGTTTTTCGATCGAGTTTCTTCTCCGAATGGGGCCACACTCTAGGTCTAGAACCAGGCCATGTTAGTTTCAAATTGTTATCAGTACCAGGGTGAGCCAGAAGCAGAAGGTCGGGAATATCTTTGTCAAATATTGTGTCTGCTGCTGTCATCTGAAGGATGCTGGATTGGTTCCATTATGTTGCTACAATTGCTTCCTTTTGGGACGATTCCCTGGGTGCCGAGAGCCACAAGAGGGTAAACATTTGTCACAACACGTGGTCTTTCGGAGTCAGTTCTCGGGAATTTTTGCAATTCAAATCAACTTTCTTCCTTTCGAAGAGCTTTGTGTTGACGATAAAAACGAGATTTACTGTCATCGCTTCAAGGGTCTGTGTTACGTATAGACCAGCAGCAAAAGAAGTCAAACAGAAGAAGAAAAATAAAACATACCTTTAGTAATGAAGCTGTATTCACCGCTGGCAATCAAACTTGTGGCCGCCTTCTCGTAGTTCCAGTAGCGCTGAAGGTCGTTCGGTTCGATGGCACTGACTGGGGGCTGCTGGGACGAAGCGAGAATCTCGTTGTACTGGGCTTCGTGCATCAGTAGCAGCGGCGGCGGCAATTCATCCTCCGGGGACCGTTCGCTTCCGTAGCCCTGATCGCAGCCGGTGTCGGCCGTAGTGCTGCCGCTACTGTTACTACCGGTGGCGTTCGACGGAAGATTCGCTTCTGACCGTAGCAGAGGCAGTGTAAGCTGAGTCGTACCCAACTCGGGCCGATCTGTGGGCGAGAGCAAAAGGATTTGAAATTTTAATGGATTCGTTCGACTGTGTAAGCGGGCAAAATTTCTTGGGCAGGGATTGCCATCGGAAAATATTGCATCTACCAACGGAGGAAAGCCAAAGTAGAAAGACACAAAGAGTTGCGCGCCAATTCATAGAAGGACCTAATAATGATTCTAGTTTTTAGGTTGGATTCGAGCTCTTGCCGTTCGGGGATCGAATTTCATTAATACCGAATTAGGCTGCAAGGAGTGATTTATGTATACATCTGAGGTTTTGTTTTGAGTTAGGGATAGAATTGCGCTGCCTGGGAGAGGCTTTCATATGTTAGCCTAGGAGTGTTAAAACTGTGGTAAAATTTACAATACGTTTCTGTTGTATTTGATCACATTTTTCGTTTTCTATTTTTCGGGTTCAAATATAAAATTCGAATTTCCACTATCGAGTGTTGAACTTTGACATTTTTCGTTCCTTTAGTTAATTAGAGCTGAGCACACGAAAAACCTGATTGAAAAAAATCAGTACTTTCGGGTAGATTAAATACAGATAATTAAAGAGGAATGGAAAATAGCTTAAAATGATCGATATGAGATCTAAAAGAGTAAAACGTGTCAAAATGTCACAAATGTTATCGATGTATAAAGAATGTCACAACTGAAAATAAAGCATTTCAACATATGGATTAGAGCGAAATGAGAAAAGCAGCTGACAAAAATGCATCCGACAAAAATTCTTATGGCGAAATACAATTTCAATCTAGTAATAGTAACAAAACACAAACAAGGGTAAAATAAAAAAAAACACACACAAATAAAGTAATATGAAACTGCGCATAAAGTACTACAAGAACATAAATAAGGGTTGAAAACGAATCCAAAACCCGTTTATATGAACTGAAAAGATAGAACCAAAATTATCTAGCGAAAAATAGAAAGCAAATATAAGGCGAAAATCGTTTTCGGAATGAAATACAAAAATTCAAGTAACAAATATAAAATAGGACGATACAGCTGAATTGAAATGAAGTGAAAGTAAAAAAAAACATGAAAAAATATCATAAAATGTTAATACCAAATATAGGAAAAATGTGCCAAATGAAAATTTGTACAAAAAGTAAAAATATGTAAATAAAACAGACCATGCAAAAAACGCAATCAGCAATAAGAAAGTAAAAATCATGAAACTGATAGAAAAGGTGAACGTAAAATAACATAAAAAATAAATGAATAAGAAAACATAAATATGCAAACTAGAAACTACCGAGAAAGCCACAGCTGTTAAATACATCAGAACAATGAAGTTGTTGTTATATTAGCCTAGTAATCTAAACAAATATCCAAGAAATACAATTATGCATCAATATAAAAAAATATATAATAGTATCAAAAATGTGAAAGATTTTTCAGGAAACTATAAAAAATGGTAAAAATATGTTAAAAGGTGTTAAAAAGATGGAAACACTGTCCAAGCAAAAAGGCATATGACAAAAATGTCAATAAAAAAAACAAGACACATAACATACGAAAGCGCAGTTCTGTCTGTCTGATTTTTATAGATAAAAGATTACTGCACCGATCGGCGTGAAAATCTATATTTAGCGGTTTTTAGGGCCGAACAATGTGACGAGGATATTTAGAGACCCCCTTCCCTTCTGGAAGAGAGGGCTACCATGCAAAAGAAAACACAAATTTCTGTACAACTTGAGAACTAATCAAGCAAATCGAACTAATTTTGACAGGTGGAGATATTCGGTGGGTATGACATGTTTCTATGTTTCTATGATGGTTTGACACCCTTCCTTACTCGAGAAGGATGAGGTGTCCCATACAAATAAAGAACATATATCAACCTTTTTTTCCTGAAACCAGTTTAAATGATCGGGATGACGTACAGAAGCCAAAAATTGTCCAAAGATGCAATTTTGAATCTATTTGGTTTTAGATAAAATTTATTGACAAAAACATATTAATACAAGATAGTCTATCGTAATTTTCGAAACATCAAATCATCGGAATCAATTTAGGATGTTTAAAATTATTGAAATAAAGAAAAAATAGGCGGAACGAAGTTGCTGGGTTAGCTCATGCTTGTTTAAAATAAAAATAAATATTAAGAGATGTTCAACTTCCCTAAAATATCTAAATAGTCAGTTTTGTAAATAATATACTAACAAATAATTATCATAAATCTGTCGAAAATTTAATTTTGTTTACACGTTTTGTTTTCTTTCTGTCGTTTTTAATTTTGTTTCATTTTTTCATCGACTTTTGGATTTCTCTGATATCTTATTTACTTTCCTTTTTTACCTTTCGAATTTTTTGTACAGTTATGTTAGTTTAGTGCGTTGAATTTTCGAATTTTCAGAAGCTATTCTCACGTTATTCATACTGTAAATCTTTACTTTTTTTAAACAACGTTTTTAGTTTTTTTTTTCAAATTTATTCTATTATTCTTCAACTTTTGCTCATTTTCAACTATTTTTTTTGTTTATTCCATTTTTCCCTTTACCTATACTGTTTCGAGTTTCGAACTTGTTTTCACTCTCTGTCTTTTTTTACTTCTGCGACTTTTTCCACAGAAGCTCAGTGCTTCTGTGACTTTTTAGTTTTACTACGTTTTATTTCTGGTTTGCTTAAATCATTGATTTTTTTCTAAACCGCGGGTTTGAGTCCCGTCTGGACGAGGTAATTTTTTTCTAAGTTTAAGTCACACCTGCTTTTCTCGTTTATCTTTCGCATCCTCGTTAAATTAGATTTATTGCCCCCTTTACTAAAATATTCTAAACATTTTCGAGTTTTTGATTTGTTTGACCAATTTCTTTGTTTTTTATTCCTGCTTTAATATTTAGAAATGTTTTCGACTAAACAGTCAAGCCAGTTTTTTTTGCTTTCTTGAAATTTTTTGTTGACTACTTTTTAAATTTTACTCGCTTTGCTTAGATGCTTTTTATACATTTTTCTCTTTTTTCTAGTCTTATGGTACCTTCATCTTTTTCAAATATTTTGTTCGACATTTGGATTTTTCTTCGTCGTGTTTGGTTTGTTTTTAGAAATTTTCACTTTTTCGATGTTTTTAATCTTTAAACTTTTAGATTTGTTTGGGTTCATTGTTTTGACGTAGGACTACGTCTTTGTTTTCTATACTAGATTACATTTTGTGAAATTGAAAATGAAACTGGCATATGTTGCGTCAGTTTTCAAACGATTATAGCAAGCGAACGACTTAATGCATCTTAGTCATTTATATGTCGGTGGATAGATAAAATGTGTAACAATTTTTTGATATAATTTGATACATGTTGCTTTACTGCTCAATGGGTTCCAAGGTCAAGCTTTCCCATATACTTCCTTCGTTATTGGCTTGCTTCCTGAGCACGGATAACAATAACATGGACGAAATAAATTCCACTGTCTACATATTTCGACTCAACAAAGTGTTTTGGTTTGTTCCTCTTTCTCTAAGCTGAATGGCCACGCCCTAATGGCAAAAATCTACGCTGAACTCGATACAAAAGCTGAAACAAAAGATGTCTGAAACAAAAGCTTTTCATGTCTGAAACATTTTCGGAAAACGAAAATTCACAAGAACTGTTATAAGTTATAGTCTTACTTGTTTTTTTTTTAAGTTAGAGCTGCAGGACAAACTTGTGGTAAATAAACTTTGAGTGTTCAAAATGTTTAAAACTTAGAAAAATAAGATTGGAAGTGCATAATATTAATCATATATATCAAAACTTCGTTGGAGAAGTCTTCAAACAAGAAAATCTAAACTAACCTTTAAAGTGAAATTTAAAAAATCGCAGTTAAAACTACTCCCAAATATACAAATATTTATAATAATAATAACAAGGTTGCTTGAATACGTATGAAAAGACTCAACAAAAACAAAACCGACATACAACGTTATTAACAATTAACAAAAAGGCTAAAGCAAGAGTAAAGCGTAGATTAAAAAGTAAATTAACAATTATTACGAATCAACTTGAAACCGCCATTAAGCGAGAATAGAGATGAAACGCAAATACTCAGGTAACGAAAACAAAAGAGGCTATGAAATATAAAGCTGTGTAATGTTAAGAATGTAGAATAATAAGAAAAATGTTTAAAAAAATAATGTAGAATATAGAAAAAATAACGAGTACAATTAAATGGGAAAAATTTAAAAATAACATATAATTCCTTATCGGTTAGTGGCAATTATATTGCCACCAATTGTTGCAGCCAAGATCGTTCTCGACCGAAAATGGGCAGTGGCAACTATAATTCCACCAACGGTTTTAACCTAAACGGTAAGTGACAACTATAGGTATTGCCATCATTTATTTTAAATTTTAACCACTTGTTTTTATTTCTGTATTCGTTTGGTTGATTCTGTGCGTGACTCCTTATGAACGATAAAGGGTAAGAAAAATGTAAAATGATGAAATTAGTAAAGTCTTGTTTGATTCACTAAATCTATTTTCAAGTCGTCGGGGTAAATGAGTTTGCAACCCAAACGCAATTTCGAGCAACGTGGTTGAAAATAGTGTAAACAATAGCGGGTCCAAGTTACTGCCTTGGGGAACTCCCATTGCATTACAGAAACTCGAGAATACACAGAAGTCAACTTATATACTGAATTCACGACTAGTCTGGTACTTTTACTTGACAAGTAGGTTTACAATTTTCCCACAATTATATTCACCTAACTGCGGAAGCAATTACAATCTTTTAATGAAATAAAATTAAAAAAAAAACATATGTAATAGTGGTAATATGTCACCGTTTGTGGCAGAACACACAATATAAATTCCGACAAATCACAAAACATCCCCCCTATTAAAAAAAATTAGAATTAAAGTTTAGAAACATTTGAAAGTCACCTTTTATTGTATTTTCTAACCCTAAAATATTAAAGAATTGTTTTAAAAGTTTTTAAAATGATGTTGGATTCATATCTGAAATGTTCTAGCTTTTCTTTAGAGTTATTTCGTAACAATTCCACAATCATGTTGAAATTTTAACACTGGTCGACACAGGTTTTGCTCTAGAGCTCAAACAGGAAAAGTATGAGAGATTACAGCTTTTAATCCATTTTTGAGAATTTTGGTGCCCCTTGCGAAAGTGTTTCAAAAGGCCGCAGAGAATTTATTCGCCGGGTTCGTCGCTTCCACGTTTGCTTACGGGAAAGTTTCATTGGAGTCTCTGAAAACTTTACGCCCTTCTGGGCTGATTAAGGGCACCAAAATTCATAGGAACGGTTTAAAAGATATCTTTCATATATTTTCAGTTTAGGTTTCGGGTCAAACCTGTGTAGAAAAATGATCAATTAAACCAACAAACATTATTTCAGGCTCAACTGGTAAGAATGAAAGCCTTTTATCCATTCCTGTAAATTTTGGTGCTTTCAGTCACGTCGGAAGTGCGTAAAAACTTGAGAGACTTAAATACGCTTGGTTTTCGAACCAAGTCAGATTTTTTTTTTAATTTCAGTCAAGCTTAAAAAAACGAAAAACGCAAACATGGGAATGGAATATATTGAACATGATTATAAATGTTCATTTCAAATGTTCAATTTGATTTATTTTTATTCAGTTATCTACTCTTCAGACCTTCAGAGTTTTTCATTTTTTCCATGTTTTCAATTGACATTAAACAGTTTTCAAACGTCTGTTTCCAAAACTGGAGAAAAATGATAATTTTTTTATTCATAAAATGATCCATTTCCAAGGTAGCTTTCGATACACCAACAAATTTTTTTCATCATAAGTGGACCAGTCTTCTCTCTCTCAGTTCCACTTAACACCCCATGAATAATTAAACCTCTACCGGTATTTGATTGCTACGATACGGAGAAAACCGTGTGTATATTAGTTTTCATTCGTTTTCCAGTCGCCTGTGGACGACACTGTGGAAGATAGAAAGGCGACTTTTCCGCAAGCAAACGGACACACACAGCACAGAGTGCCAAGGTTCATTTGGTTTGTCGCTCTCTCTGTCGGTCGGGAAGAAAATCGTAACCACCCTAACCCGCAGGCAGAAGCAATATTTGCTGGATTGGAATAGTGGAATGATGGAGACCCTTTGATCAGTGGTTCGTGTCGAGAAATATGATTAAATTTTTATACACTTTGCCTTCGTTAGCGGACACAGATTCCCGGGCTCGTTAGGCGTTCGATTCTATTGCTTTTTGTTGCTTATTTTCCAAGAAGGACTGTTAAAAAGGATTTTTTTCTTCTATGCTGTCGCCTGCCTTTCATTGCTTTTTTACAATCGTCAACGATACAGTAATCAATTATCGCCTCAATCCAATCAGCGCCTGGAAAAAAAGATACGGGCTGTTGATCTGTATTATTTTGATTATTCGCTTCTGAAGATTTTGATTGACTTCCGGACCAGTGGCTGGCAATTAGGCTATCTTCGTTTCGACTGCTGTTCTGTGAGAGGGAGTGCTCAGTGGGGCGACTCCATACAAAGGCTGGCCAAGCAAAAAAACTGTCCATAAACGCGACAAAAACTTGGTATTTACATAACTTTGGGGCGCTGAACACGAATTTGGCCTCCATTTTTTGTTTGGGGCCGTCCATAAAGCACGAAATCCAATTTTTAATATTTTGTGGCACTTTTTTCCTTTTTCATAGAATTATATGATCTTTGACCACAAGTAGTGCCACTGGGCGTCCTCTCCATTGAAAAAAAAAACGTTATTTATGGACGACACCTTGAACTAAACAAATTTTGCCTAAATATATGTATTTTTTATAAATAAACTAAAACAACATAAGTAATACAAACTAATTACAAATTGAAATGATGACCATCATCATCATCATCTTCCGCTGTGATCGCTAATCTGTTGTTGAATTGTTTCCAGAAAATTTGAAGTTCATTATACTTATCAGCAGGAAAAATGTCTTTCGCTGCAATTTTCATTTCTTCTAGTGATTTTCGATGTTTCATTGTTTCATATATATGTTATCTTCCTAATCCGGTTTCTATGGTTGAAAGAGGACATTTAAATACATGTATAACACCATGAATTGATAACTTACTATACATTGAATTAGGTGGTGCCGCTGAAGTTGAAGGCTCCATAATAAAATTCAACGAATTTATGAATTTGAAAACCAAGACACTGGAATGACACAACGATCTAAATGAATACGAAAAGATGCGAAGGGCGACGACTGTTCTTTGTTTTTTTTTCTCATAAAGCAAAATGTGTGCTTTACTTTTGTATGCATACGAGTGACAGGCAAAAGCAATCTTCAAACGGGCTATTGTTAGCCGGAGTTTGATGGTATGAATTTGCTGTTAGTATTTGACACTTCAATCAGTTTAGCGAATTTCATGATCATAAATTGAAAAGGGCTGAATGTTTTTAATATTGTTTTGAATTTGCAGAAAGTGATAAAGTTTGCCATAATTGAAATTTAATAAAGATTTGTTTACTGTTTTCTTGTTTAACACTTATTTTATAACTTTTCATTGATAAATTTTGGGATTTTTGCCCAAATTTATATTTTATCCTTACGGATTGAGTACGATATCATAAATTTTCATTAATGGGGTATCATGGTTATGATTAAAATTAATCCTGGATGAAATTTCAACTTCAAAAATAAAAACTAAAAAAATCTGCTATCACTTTTTTCACTAAAGTGACATTTTGCGCAGTTTTGCGCAGCAGCGGACAGTATGCATTTGAAAGCTTACGTTTTTACCTAAATATTGAATGCAGTCACAACCGTGGCAAACTGCGTCAACTAAACTTTTAAGCTACTTTTCTACAAAAAATCACGTTTTTTTAATTTTTTTTAGTGTCAGGCCTACTATAACCAAATTTTACAATATCTAATGAAAAGGGTTTGTTTTGCACAATATTTACAACAACTTTTCCTTTGAAATCAAAAAAATCCAAGCTATCATTGAAGCTACAGAGCGTTTCAAAGTAATGTACTTTTTTTCAAAAAAAAAGACAAAAAACATCAGTTTGCTAAGCTTTATAAAGTCATAAAAAATTCAGATTTCATGATATTGCGCCCAAATTCTGGATTTAGACACTTGAATGTTATAGCAATAAAGGAAAAATATTATGTAACAGCTAACGAAAAAAAATTTTTTTGGCTGATGGCCAGCGATTCCCCACTGTGGAGTGTCGTGAATAATTTCTGTTGAAGACTTTAAATAAAATTTGAATAAAATATTTTTTTCTCTTATTGAACTATAAGCTGAATCATTATCAATATTTTCTATTTATGTTTTAACTGTCCAAATGACGTCATGTACTGATGTCTCGATAGTAAACAATTGATGTCTCAGAAGAATAGCGAAACACGTCATATTAGAACGTCCAAAACGTTTTAAATTATATCTTAGAAATGAAATTCAAAAAAAGTTTTTCAGCATTGCGGAGAAGTTTAAGATAAAATTCTACTGCACTTTACAGTTTGCCTTTCCTCGAAAGTTGTTTTCGATTCGATGGCCTTTATGTTCATTTCCATTTTCCCCCTTTATGGCTTTATGAACATACAATTTCCAGAATCTCCTCGACAGTCGATAGAGCGGAAGCACAAAACTGCATCGGTAATAACACCATCTGTTGTCTAATAGAATCGGTCTACTCGCTATCCATGTTTGTTTGCTATCACTTGGAAGCACGACGAGGTAAGCGTGAAGGAGAGACATAATATTAGATTTTGTTGCATCATCGCAGTTTGGTGGCGGTTTCCTGTGCTTTCCAGCACGAAGGATGCAGGCAGCGATAAATAAATTAAACAAGTGCACTCTGGACTTTGGGGGTGGGGGACAAACGCGATCATCTTTCACTCCAGGTAGAAGACGTGGAAGGGAGGAGGGTTAAATAATGCGGGAATCTTAAGATCTTATGGCTTTTAGTGCCGAACTTTCTCCTTTCTGCCCAAGGATGTATCCGAGTACAACATATGTCGCACCGGCGGCGGCAACGGCGACACGGAATGGAAGTACTTCACGCGCGACCAAAACCTCGTAAGCAGGCGGATGAAAAGCACCCCCAAGGTCGTAAGTTTTGCTGCCACTAGAATTGGGTGGCTTGGCGAGAGGATTACGCTGTGCTTCTGTTAGTGGTGTTGTGATACTAATAGCACTAGATTTGGTCGTTTGCTGACAGACATTAGAGGAAGGAAGTAGTTGTGATTACACTGCAGACAGGATTAAACTGAGTTTTCGACCACGGAATCCAAGAATGTGTTCAAGTTTTTTTTTTTGATACGTGCCGGAGACAACTTTCAAATGGGGGAAAACTATTATCTTTTCTTTGGATTCTTTCAAAAAATACAATAAAAACTTACCACCGTCGGTTTCACCTCCGTTGCCCGTTCGGAATGTCGTCGAAGAAACGGTCGAACCTTTCCCACTGGAACTGGAGCAGAATGGCGAACTTTGCTGATATGTTGGTGGAAGTTGCTGTTGCTGTTGTGGCGGTTGTTGTTGCTGCTGGTGCTGCTGGCTACCAGTTGCATTACCATGGCCGCCAATGGCGGCTGCCAAACTAGACGCGGTCACATATTCTGGCTGCTGCTGCTGATGGGTCGCCAGAACATTTTTCAGGTGCGTTTGGAGAAACTCTGTGAATTATGGAATAAAATAGAAATTAATTCAATTAAGCTAATCCTTTGTTTTAGAACCTATTTTTCAACCCAACCACACTGGAATGGATAAACAATCTAGTCAATTATTCACAGCAAAAAGGAGGATGAGTAGGAGGAAATTCGACTGCGACGCCTATTCGGTTTGAGAGCCAACCCATCGATAGCTTTTAATTATGAGTCAAACAATACCCGTCACTATGTCCTATGGGGTGGTCTCTGGTTACCAGTCCGGTCGGTCACCTCTCTCGCAAGCTCCGGTGCCATCGATCCCGGAAAGGCGTGTCATCCAAATCAGTGAGGGAGAGGTGACATAATTGGTTGTTGAAGTTTCACAAAGCAAGGCTCAAAACTCGGATGTGCGTTGGTACGACGTCCGCTGGAATTGATCCCTGGTCTGATGTCATCGTCGTTGGCCTCGGTCAACTGTCCGTTCCTGGTCTGGGTGTCATGTTTGCTTTGGTAATGGTGAAATAGGGCGGCAATTTCGAACAACTCGAATGCAACGGAATCAACCGTGTTAAACAATTAGCCAGTGCCCAGTGCGTAACCGAACCGGTGGTTAGCCATTTTGGGTGGGCACACCCCGAAAGTGGGTCGAATTTGCATTCGCAATCGACATGGTTAGGGCTTCATAAAGCCAGCAAAACCGAAACATGTCGATTGAAAATGAAATGTGATACACGAAAAGGTTTTGCGTTCAGTCGAACTTTACCCAAAATAGAAGTGAGCAAGTATGGAAAAATTATTAATTGATCCGCGAAAAAAATCAAACCAAATTAAAAATTTATCAATAGAATATGGTTAGGTGAGAGACAAGATTACACTGTTTTTTTTTTAAGCGGGTTATTTTTATGCGTTTTTTTAAACGCATTTTTTAAGTTACGCGTATTATTTTTACGCGATTTGAAAAACTATTTGTACGTGGTATCAAATAAGTTTAGTATAAATAAATATAATCTAATCTTTTAAAAGCAAAGACTTTAGTGGTCGCAAATGTATGTTGAAATGAATCAAGAGTTCGTAGGTTGACCAATCTTGAACAGAGAAATTATTAAAAAACCATTGCACAAAAAATGTGTTAAAAATACAAATTAAAACTTGTACATGGAATTAAAATAAACAAGAAAAGCTTAAGTCAATATATTTCTTGAATTTATGAGTATTATTGAATAAATATTTTAAAGAATATGTATGTCGAAAAATTTGAAAGACAGTAAAATCATTGAAGAGATACCAAAAAAAAATAAAGCAAAATGAACCTGGCAATAAAATAAATACAAAGCGCACAAATTCACAATTGAAAAAAAAATGAAAATGAAAAGAGGTGAGATAGACAAATAAAGATTTAAATTTTGATTATCGATAAGCAAATTTTTCTTGAGGATACACTCAAAAATTGCAAATTAATTAGAATGACACAAACGAGCAAACAAAAACAAAGAAAGAAGAGAGCAGAAATTAAAATAACATAAATTGATGCAAAAGGAGGCAAAATTTAACTTGATTAAGGTGCATGAAAAAAACATAAAAATTAGAAAAATAATTCTTCGACAAAACTATCAAACTACTTGAAAAATAAAAATGAAAAATAACAAATAAATAATCGACTAGGGTTTCTGAGATTGTTCAAAATATTTGTTAAAGCTTTAAAATACGTCTAGAATCGATACAGAATTTGAAAATAGACTGTGGCAAGGTTGATGTTAAAATTAACAAACACACGAAGAGAAGCAAAATACAGATATGAATACAAATAAAATGGAATAAAAGGGCTTAGCCCTTAACTGAAATAAAATATTTAAAAATGAACTTTAGAATGGCACATTTGGCAGCAGTTTGTAAAAATATGATGATATTTGGCAGACACTTAACATATCTGCTCATCACCGACGTTTCGGTCCTTCCATGGGACCATCATCGAACTCGAGATGGCAACTTACAAGTTTAAATTTCTTCGAAAATTTTTTTTTTTTGTGTGTGTGGTTAGAACCAGGCAGTTCGGGTGAGAAATATTGTTTCAAAGAATATAATGCCGCTTTACCGCTTGATAGGTCATTTTTTTTTCAGATAAAATCAATGTTTTTTTTCGCAAAAAAAAAAACAAAAAAAAAACAAACTTATTTTTATCTGCGCTTTGGATGTACGGTTATCGAAAACCTTCTACGACCCGACTTTTTAACTTTTGCAGAAATATTTTAACTTGTTCATTACTGTTTCGACCATTGATGATGGTCCCATTTTAGGACCGAAACGTCGGTAATAAGCAGAAAGAATGTCTTCTCGTATTCTTATCAAATGTGAGGTCTTGAATCGTCCTGTGATTGAAAATTTTGAAAGGTCAATCGAACTTGATTCTCAAACCCGTTTTATGACACTGTATTTCAATCACATGTCACAAAATATTAACCCTTCTTCGAATATTCCAAATCATGTCCACTTATTAAATACTTCTGATTCTACTGTGTTTTTCGATACATCCATGATAGAAGAAACTCGTGGAATCCCTGATCATTTACGCGTGCAGCAGATCCCCAAATTTTTTTCCAATAAATATCGAAACATCAACTGCGACAATATGTTCTACACTGACGGATCACTTCTCGATGGGTCCACTGGCTTCGGTATCTTCAATAACAATTTAACCGTCTTCCATAAGCTCGATAATCCTGCTTCTGTTCACGTCGCAGAATAAGCTGCAATTCAGTACACCCTAAGGATTATCGAAAAAATGCCCACGGACCATTATTTCATCTTTACGGACAGTCTCAGTTCCATTGAGGCTCTCCGATCGATGAAAGATGTTAAGCACTCTCCGTATTTCCTGGGGAAAATACGGGAACATCTGAGTGCTTATCCGAAAAATCTACTCAGATTACCTTAGCGTGGGTCCCTTCTCACTGCTCGATACCGGGCAATGAAAAAGCGGACTCTTTGGCTAAGGTGGGCGCAACAAACGGTGAAATTTATGAAAGACCAATTGCTTTTAATGAATTTTTTGCATTTGTACGTCAGAATACGATCATCAGTTGGCAAAATTCTTGAACCAGAGGGGAACTGGGAAGGTGGTTACATTCCATTATACCCAAGGTATCGACGAATCCGTGGTTCAAGGGATTGGATGTAGGTCGGGATTTTATTTACGTGATGTCCCGGCTTATGTCCAATCACTATAGATTTGACGCGCATCTCCGTCGTGTTGGGCTCGGGGAAAGTGGTATCTGTGCCTGCGGTGAAGGTTATCACGACATAGAGCACGTTGTTTGGTCATGCCCTGTCCACTGTGACGCCAGGTCTAAATTATCAGCTTTCCTTGAGGCCGGAAGTAGACGGCCAGCTGTTCCTGTTCGTGATGTCTTGGCGAGCCGTGACATACCATACAAGACCCTTATATACGTTTTCCTAAAATCCATCCATGCCCCAGTCTAGTCCCGTTCCCCTCCGTCTAAACCCAACAAAACGACAAGAACACGTTTGAACCTCAAGCACAGATTTTGGAATCAGCAACTGCACCCCACTCGAATTCGCCAGGACCTGAGAACCTGAGGTCTTCAGTGATATCTTGGCTCAGCGGTACATACCATATAGCCACTTGAACACTAGCGAACAACAACAACGAACCATAACCAGCAACTAGGCCCCGCACAATACCTTCAGGACCCGGCCCCTGCCCCAGCTCATGACATCGGCCATTCGAAGAGCATCAGACAACCATTCAGCAACAAAACACTGATTGAAAAATTCATGCTAGTTTTAAATTAGACTTAATTTCAGCTCGTAGTCGGCAGCGAGGATAAAAGATTTGCTTTAAGTTTTTAAGTCATCAGATATAACTGACGCCGTTAAACATTAAATTGTATTTGTGGCGTGTCAAATAAATGATGTATGAGGAAAAAAAACTATCGAGTTATAACTCTCCTCAATTGCGCATATAAATTTTTTTCTCGCATTCTGTTCCATAGAATGAGACCGTTGCAGGACGCCAGTGTTTGAGAATACCAGTGCGGTTTTCGAGTAGGACGATTTACAACGGATCAGATGTGCACCTTCGACAAGTTTCTAGAACACATCTTGCAGGCAAATCATCCGCTTATAGACTTTAAGACGGCGTACGATTCAGTGAAACGTAGCGAGTTGTGGCAGATTATGCTTAAAAATGGTGATGATACTGATAGGTGCGACTTTTGTCGATTTCACATCATGCGAATTTTTGGACCCTTTGGATGGTCTGAAGCAAGAAGACGGCCTCTCGAACTTGCTGTTTAACATAGCCTTGGAAGGTGCTATACGAAGAGTCATCATAGAGATATGCTTCTAGAGTTCGCGGGCGATGTCGACATCGTTGGTGTTAATTGTAGAGCTGTGGAGAAAGCCTTTACGGTTCTCAGAAAGGAAGCTGCGGAAATTGGACTCATGAATACAGCGTAGTAGTGATAACCTACAGATTCGCACGAAATTGGGTCTAAAAAATTTAGATCCTTCCAAAGAACCTGGCCCTGACGTAATTCCTTCAGCACTCATAAATAATCTTGCGAAGAAACTTACTTACAACTCCTTTGTTCTGGCCGTTCCCAAATATATGGAAAAGCTCATTTTTGGTGCCTATTTTCAAATCATGGCGGAAATCTGACATACGTAATTATCGTGGAATCGCTATTACCTCTTGCATTCCTAAACTCTTTGAAGCAATTGTCAGTGAAAAAATGTTTGCTCAAGTCAAAAATCGAATAACAGACAAACAACACGGCTTTTTCAAAGGACGCTCTACGTCCACAAATTTACCTGAATTCGTAGATTACTAATTGTATGCAAAGGATAATGAGAACTATGTGAATGAAGCTCTCTATACAAACTTTAGCAAAGCATTTGATCGTATTGACATACCAATGCTACTTTATAAACTGCAAAAAATTGGAATTGAGTCTGGTCTTTTGAAGTGGCTTGAATCATATTTAACAAACAGGCAACAAATAATAAAATTCAATGGAAAGAAGTCAAATCCCATTTGAGTTATTTCAGGTGTTATTCAAGGCTCCCACTTATGACCACTTCTTTTTATTATGTACGTAAACGACATTTCCCCCAAGTAACACACAAAACATGTTAGAAAATAATTCACAATGACAGTAGTCATATAAGAATACTATAAGCGCAATTCAAAACTTGTGTTGTTATATTCTTGTCCTCGAGATGTTATTTCAAAGCATAAGTGTATTTAATATATTATCGAATATAAACTGCTGCTGCATATCTATAACTTGTATTTATGATGTTATCCAAACAGTACAGAAAGCAACTTAAAATACAACATTTGTGAGATGTTTTCCATCAGTGATTCAACCACATTTCGAACACAAACTCATTTTTTCCTAGTTCTGGAGATGTTTTTCAATAACATGAGTTAGACAAACAACAACTATGACACAAATGACACTTGTCTTAAAGTTGTCTTTCAGATGTTTTCACTATGTATTAGAAAAACTGTGTATGAAATGCCCAGCCGGGGCAGCCGCGCGCGTTCAATATTATACGCCTAATAACAATACTACGTACCTGCAAAGTCCTTTTTTCTATTATTGGTATTCGAAAACCAACGTAAAACTACTTGATCAAATTGTTAATGGAATTATTTAAACGATTTTCGAGGTGGGTCAAAATGCGCCATGAAAAGGAAAACAAAACGCTTACAGTGCAACCAATATCACTCTAACTTTTGTTACCGTATATTTAACAACGTTTTATAGTTTTGAATTATTTTATGTCACGTTGTGTAACGTTGAAACTATGCGAAAACAATTTTAATATTCAAGCGACAGAAACAATTAATTTTGAAAGGTTGAACATTGCTTTTCATCATCAATTTATAATTGATTAAAAGTACCACTGACAAAAACGATCATCGAACTGGTTGCACTGCGCGTAACAATACATTTGCGCGTGCGCTGGTTAAATGTTGTCATAGCAACGCATTTGCGCATGCGCTTTGTTATGGCAAATTCTGACCCACGAATGCGCGAATTTCTTTATTGCACTGGGTCAGTGCAGATCTATCCAAGGAAAAAAAAACATTGCGGTTTACGCATGTAAGAAAGAGATGCCAGATAGTTGTTTACGAACTAAGCCCATGCGGTGGTGGGGTAAATTGACTCTTCGCAATGAAATGAATCAGTGAACATTCTGTAATGCATAATCTATTTTCCACTGATTGACAAATAGAAAACAATATCCAATGAATGGCGCATAATTTTTTCAGGAGTAAAACGTAATGTTTCACCATGAAATTTGACGCGCACGTAAAACTTTGTATTAAAAGCTTGATTATTCAAAACGCCCTAATCACTAATTTTTTTCCATTACTGTTCCTGGTATAAATCAGTGTCGTTCTGCGATATTTTTATTTGGAAGTTTTATGCTTGCGTCAACGATGTTTTGATTAGTTACCAATTACCAATGAGTACGTGTTTTGGATAGCTTGCAAGAAAGCGAATGTTTTTGTTTTTCTCTAACGCAGTTTACAGATCGTGATGTCATTTAAAGACGCATTTCAAGTCTTTGAAATCATCAGCGTTTGCATACTCTATGACGGGGAAAATGCTGCTTGGCAGCTCTTGTCATATTCTTTCTCTACTTCGTATGCATACAACGAGCGAACTAATACACGCTCACCGGATGAATTGGAGATTGAAGAAACTTGTAACATGTGCAACATATGCGACGGTGTGTGATTTTTTTTTTACTTGAGATGGAAAGGGAGCAGTTTTTGACAGAAAAAATTTTGCATATGGTTGAACGGCCATTATTAGATGGTCGTACTCTCGTAACACGTGCTAAATATATGACAGTATGTGTTGTTACTTGACTGGGGAAGAATTTTATTGCCTTTTTAGTAATAGGTTTATTACCTTAAAGGCAATTTTGCGCTATTGCTTCTTAGGTAATAAGGAAAAGTTTTGCGTGTAGGTGAATTGCCCGAGTAGTTAAGCACGTCAATAGCACACCCCATCGTTTCTCCGTTCGACGACCTACCGTTACCGTCAATGGTCCGAAATAATCCACGCCGGTAAAGGAAAAGGGTCTCGTGAACGCCGCTAGTCTATCCTTTGACAGCTCGCCCATTAAAGGAGGATTAGGTGTTGCTCCTAAATTTTTACAGGTCTGACAGTCTGATCTCACCTTCCTAAATAGCACACGCAACTTAGGGATCCAGAAAGTTTGCCGCAGTTCATTGACCACTGTCTCGTGATTACAATGATGATAACGCTCGTGGTAGTCTTTCACAATAAGGTTACTGATATAGTTATTTTTCGGAAGTATGACTGGATTTTTTGCATCCATAGTTGCGTATTCACATGCACCAATCCTGCCTTGCATTCTTATCATTTTGTGATCATCGAGAAACGGATTTAGCTTATACAGTGCGCTTGATTTCGAAAGAGTGGGAGGTACGGTAGATAAACTGGCGAATTCCTCTGAAAATGATTCGCTTTGAGCAAACCTAATAAGAAGATTCGAAGCTTCGTTTAGCTCTTGACTGGTAAGGGGGCCGTGCTTGTGTTTCATCCTGCTCTTGGCGCATCGAAAGTTCGCAACGGATCTAAGTACCGTAGCAACCACACGAACTAATTGCCTCCATTTAGAAAATTTTGCCACGTTCACCGGCGGTATAGGAACAAAATGATGGTAGTATACGGTTGAACGCAGCTCTTCCTGAGTATGGCCTGAAGTGAACGGCTCTTCAGGCCAATCTGTTTTAGATTGCCTCAACCACGAAGGTCCTCTTACCCACCGACTGTTGCTTCCTAGTTCTGGCCGGCGTGACCACTTTGTCGCCTCATCAGCTACGTTTTCTTTCGTGCTGACGTACTTCCAATCAGCTATGTTACTTGTCTCGAGAATCTCGCTGACACGAAAGGCGACATGTTGAGAATACCGACGATGCACTGTGGTCCAGAAATGAAAAAAGGTGGTCAAAAGTCATTTTCTCATAAACGTTACATTTTAGAGCAATACTGTCTTCGGGAAAGTTTTAGAGTAAAAAAAGATCCTTCTTTGGACATCAACAGATCCGTGATTAATCCCCCTACAAGTGAGATAAAAAAAAATATTCTCTTAAACTCAATATTTTTTTATCGCCGTCTTTGGCAAAGTTTTCCAAAATAACATAACAAAAAACTTTGCTGAAGACACTAGGAAGTTATTTCTCAATCTTACTGAGCTATCTGATTATGTTCAATGATGGTTAAAAAAAAGGTTTTTGCCGTTAAGATTCATATGTTATACCACAATACCTCTGATATTCTTACTGAACTTTTAAAACAACATCAGACCTTAATTTTTTATATGTTACAGCAGATTTTATTTGATGATAATTAGGTTTTTTTTTCAATTTTTCCTGCCAAAAAATTTACTTTTGACAAGTAATTTTCGATTTTCTGCCGTTTCCCAACTCATCCCAAGGCAAGATTACCACCAATTGAATTGTCCATGTGCTCTGCACACACGGCAGTTAAAATTTCTTGCAGAAATTTGCAGAAACTTATAAAATCATGAAAACAAAATAACGCGCATAACGCATTGATAATACTTCAAAAGATGCATCAAAAGGTAAAAATGCAAAGCTTGCTATGTTTTTCGCAACAAAGATCCGATATTGATCAACATGACTTAAATGAACTCACGTTGAAGTTGTTTTGTTTCATGATTTTATAAGTTTCTGCAAATTTCTGCAAGAAATTTTAACTGCCGTGTGTGCAGAGCACATGGAAAATTCAATTAGTGGTAATATTGCCGTGGGATGTGTTGGGAAACGGCAGAAAATCGAAAATTACTTGTCAAAAGTGAATTTTTTGGCACGAAAAATTGAAGGAAACCTAATAATCATCAAATAAAGCCTACTGTAACATATAAAAAATGAAGGTTTGATGTTGTTTTAAAAGTTCAGTAAGAATATCAGAGGTATAGTGGTATAAAATATGAATTTTAACGGCAAAAACCTTTATTTTTAAACATCATTGAACATAATCAGATAGCTCAGTAAGATTGAGAAATAGCTTCCTAGTGTCTTCAGCAAAGTTTTTTGTTATGTTATTTTGGAAAACTTTGCCAAAGACGGCGATAAAAAAATATTGAGTTTTAGAGAAAATATTTTTTTTATCTCACTTGTAGGGGGATTAATCACGGATCTGTTGATGTCCAAAGAAGGATCTTTTTTTACTCTAAAACTTTCCCGAAGACAGTATTGCTCTAAAATGTAACGTTTATGAGAAAATGACTTTTGGCCACCTTTTTTCATTTCTGGACCACAGTGCGATGATCAGATCGAATCCAGCATAACACATTGCGCGAATCAGTCCAGAAATATCGCTCATCCACTTCGAACGATAAGCTGTTTGAACTTCAGCGGAGCCACTTTCGACTTTGCAGCTACTATTGCACACTCTTTGTTGTTTTCTTGCTGGAACTTTAAATAAACCACAGCAGCATAACCGACCTCGCTCGCGTCGACAAACGTGTGTAGTTGAGTGACGGTACCTGGCATGATCGTTATAGCGGATATACGGACCTTGTGTACTGATGGAAGTACTTCTAACCAATGCTCCCATTTTTCGAACAAATGACCCGGAATTTCATCGTCCCACTCGATCCCAGCACGCCAGATCTCTTGCAGTAGGACTCTCAAATATATCAGCAGATTTGAAACTAGTCCGAGTGGGTCGAATATTGCCATTAATGTACTAAGAACTTCCCTTTTGGTTGGACGTCGCTTTCCGGATAGAAGTTCTGTGTCGTGTTTTGGCGATAGCTTATATGGGAGAGTGTCCGTAGCAGTACACCACCACATCCCTAAAACCTTTTCGGTTGCTAGTTCTGATCCTAGATTTAAGTTTTTTCGCATGCTCCCTCGTTCTGAAGTGCTGAAAGAACCGCTGCTGAGTTTGAAATCCAGTTCCTCATCTCAAACCCAGCTTGGGCGTGGACGTGCCGAACTTGTCGGGCGAAGAGAATAGCTTCTTCTTCTGTTTCAGTACTTACCAGCATGTCATCGACATAATGGTTTTTGATGATCGCATCGACTGCTGCTGGGTACTGTCCTCTATGGTTTTCTGCGTTTAAGTTTTTTTACGTACTGGGCACAACTAGGTGAGCAGCTGGCTCCGAACGTCATAACCCGCATGACGTATGTGCTGGGTCTCTCGTCTGATGAATTTTCTTTCCATAAAAATCTTTGGCAATCCTGATCATCTTTTGACATAAGCACTTGGTGGAACATTTCCTTAATGTCACCGCAAATGGCCACCTTATTCTCGCGAAACCGCAGCAGTACCGAAATGAGGGAAGTCAACTGATCTGGCCCTTTCAAGAGTAGTGAGTTTAATGATATCCCCTTAGTTTTAGCAGCTGCTTCCAACACGATCCGTACTTTCGACGGTTAATTTGGGTTAAACACGGGAAATATAGAGAGATACCAGATTCGTTTTGGTGGTTTTTCCATCTCGTTGTCCGAAAGTTTGCGGATGTACCCTTTTTCCAAATATTCATCGAGCTTTAGTCGCATTACTGTAGATAAGTCTGCATCTTTTTTTAAACGAGATTCCAGGCAACGCCAGCGCTATAGGGCAACGGGTTTACTATTCGGGAGCCTAAATTGGTCATACTTCCAGAGCAAGCGTGCCTCATAGTGCCCGTTCTCTGTTCGTACGAATGATTGCAAAATTTGAATAGCTCGTTTATCCTCGATAGATGATACAATACTCTCTGGTTTAATAGTTCCTACCTTTTCTAAAGAAAAGTACTCGCGTATGAATTGATGAAGCAAATCGTCGATATGTTCCGTAAACGGACACAGGTGGCGGCTATGGTGACCAACGAAGGCAGTGCTCTCATTCCATCCTCCATGAATTACCCATCCCAGTCGTGTTTTTGTCGCAATGGGTTCGTTAAGTTTGCCTTCTCTACCTTTTAGTGGGTGGCAAAGATTTGCATTGTCAATTCCAATGAGAATTTTTGGTTGTATGTCGCAATATGATTCGACCGGAATGCCACAAAGGTGTTTATAATGTTGACTCAGTTGCTGCATATCAACAGACTGACGAAATAGGTCAAGACCTGATACTGTGTGAGCACCACGTAGGTTGTACTTTTTACAATTATCGCCTGTTCCAGAAATGTCTATGTCAAATCTGATCGAGTCATTTTCTTGACGACGTTTATTCCCTGTCCACCTTAAACACAGTGGCTCCGGTTTTCCTTCAATGTTCAGCTCTTTTGCGAGACTAGCATCAATGAGTGTTAGTGATGAACCATCATCAAGAAAGGCGTACGTCTGGAGGGATTTCTTCGAGCCATATAAGATCACTGGGACTTCACGAAATAAGCTCTTATGAATGTTTTTAAGATGCATGTTACATTCATGTTCCGTTGTTTGAGCTGTTACAGAATCTGGGAGATTCGCCCTAGTATACGTCAGACGATCGTTATGTAAAAGTTGATTATGTTCATAAGTGCATCCACCTTTTCCGCAAATTTGCTGAGACTTGCATGTTCCCTTGTGTTTACGAAGGCATTTTCTGCATAGTCCGAAATTCTTCACTATTGCCCATTGTTAGTTGTACTCGAGCTCTCTGAAATGATGACATTTCTCTAAATTGACACAGTTGCGTTTGCAAGCCACACACACACAGCAGCTTCAGAGCTAGGCTCAACTCCACTTGCGCCGTTGTCATCCACCTGTTCATCATGTGTATTCAGGTACACTGAGTTCTTTCTCATTATTCGCGATGGTTTCAATTCGCAACTGGGTTACGCTGCTAACGGGCAAACTGTTTCGGCAAGATCATACAGCCACGCTGCGAATGTGGTGAGATTAGCACCCTGAATAGTTCGTCTGAATCTTGGATATTAAATTATGTATAATAATTTCTGGGTTTCCATAAAGTATTCTTAAAGTAGCAATGATACCGGGTACATTAGATGGGTGCATAAGTCTACACTTCACTGCCTCATATGCCTTGCCTTTCAAGCATTTTTGCAGACGTATCAAATTCTCTTCTGGAGTGTACCCGCACATACTAGTTGTAGTTGTGTATGTAGAAAAAAAGAGCGGCCACTCCTCGGGAATTCCGCTAAAGTTCGGGAGCTCTCGTGATACAGCTTGCCGAGCTGCAACTTGGCTGCGCGTTAGGTTGTTGCCTTCATCGTCGTCATATAACTCGGTTCGTCTCGGTGTAGAGCGTCGTACAGGATCGAATGCGTCTGTATTTACAAATTGTGTACCTCTCCTTGGTAACCGAGAATTTTCTGTCATACGGAAAGGCACCGTCGTTCTAGCTGGCCACGTCGTGTTTAGCTGCCTTGGGTGTGATGCGGGTGTCGCACGGCAGTTTTCAGTGTCATTTACCTTCGAACGTCGGGTCTCTTCTGACTGAATTCGGGTTTCATCTTCGTGTCCGACACCTTGGAGCCATTCTGAAACTCTGATATTGGTATCATCCTCCTCTACGCTTGTTACTGAATTATCTTCATCGATCAGCTCTCGCAGTTGATCGTAACGTTTGCGTAAGTATTCACGTTTCTTCCTTTCTTCTTCTTCTTCCAGTGCTCTTTCTTGTTCCAACAATTGTAATTCTAGTTTCAACTGCCATTGTTTAGTTGATGCCTTCGAGCTTGCACCCTTTAAACAGTGTTTCGCGTTTTCCACAGGACTCTGCTGTGTATTTACCTGTAGACTTGTTGCCAACTGAGTGGGACGTGCATCCGTAGGATTCATAAAACCTGAAGTTGCTGGTAAGGTTACTGTGGATATCGGCTGCATAAGAGCACTGGGTGGTACCGTTTGTGAATGTGGGAAAATATCTCGTCCATTCATTACGAATGACACAATGAAAATGGTTAAGCAGCATAAAAATCCTCCAATCTTTTGGCCCGATCTTGCTTCCTGCCATTACTCTAAGGATGCACTAGGGTGGTATAAAACAAATAATGTCACATGTGTCCCAAAGGAGATGAATCCTCCAAACTGCCCTGAAAATCGCCCTATTGAAACTTTTTGGGCTTTGACCAAGGCAAAGCTGAGGAAATATGTCAAACCAGCGGACAATGTTGAAAAATTTAAAAAAGATTGGCTTAAAGTGGTAAAAATGGTCGGAGAACACACTGTGCAAAAGCTTATGAGTAGTGTTAAGAGAAAAGTTAGAGAACTCGCGTATCCTACGAAAAATAATCTCAACTGGAATTGAAACTGGAAAGAAAACACTTATTATCTATATTACAGAATAAAATGACCCAAAAAATCCTGTATTTTTTGTTTTATTCAAGAAAGAAGATGTATTTATAATTTTCGGAACAGTCTATATTTCAAGTCCTTGAGGCTGAGGACACAAAATTAATTTGTTTTACTTTTATGTATAGTTAAAAACTGATGTAACCAGTCTACATATGATTGACGAAATAAATAAATTTGCGCTTTACAGGACGCGATCCGTTCGGTGGTACTCTATGGACAGAGATCGTGGACGTGGAAGGAAGTCGATTGGTGCGCGCTTGCAGTTTACGAGCGTAGGATCCTGTAATCAGTATTATTTCAGGTTACCAAAAAAAAATCGGCTTCGGGTCGAGTACAGCGTTGCAAAGCGAGCGAGTATTATTACTCAGCAACTGTAAAAGAGTACGCGAGTTCCTGCTAACGAGTAGAAGTGCTCGACTAAAATTGCTCGACTAGGAGGAGTGCTTGAAAAACTGTGCTTGAAAACAAAAATGCTTTCTCCATCTACTCGGTTTTGTTTCATGCACTGACAGCCGACAGTGGGGCGAAGAGTAGGTATGTAAAGTATCGCAACGTGTAGGGTATCGGACTCCTTTGGTAAGTTTTTGGTTTTTGGCAGTCTAATGCAAAACCAGCCGTAGCAAACCGCTGTCGAAGTAGCCCGATACCTTATTATTTGTTGTCCCTCTGCAACCATCGCAAACCATCTTGAAACAATTGTCTTCGGCTGGCCGTTCTCGCGAGTATGGGAATAGGTACAGACTAGAAGAGTAGACAGGAGTGTGTGCACACGATCATGGGAGCAAAAGCGACAAGAAAAAAAGCGAAAAAGAACGAGAAATAGCTTGAATGGAGATTTCCCCTGTGTGTGATAGCGGCAGCAACAAGAAACTCACATGTTGCTTACGAGTGAGACTAACAACACTGGTAGGGTACGGGTTTAAAAAACATTTCTAGTAATTATTATTAAATTTGACAAAATATCAATGAAAAGAACGAGTATTTTTTCATTTTTTATTTATACACAACAACTCTTCAAACCGACAAAAATGCAACAAAAAACCAAGACAACAAATTAAAAACGCTCAAAAGAAATGATGTTTGACAAATAAATTAAAATTACTATAAATATAGAGAAAAACAAATTATTTTATGAGGCATCCAAAAAATTATTAATAAACGAAATATTTGGATAAACATAGTTCATAAGAACTTTAAAAACTTAGAGAAATGGTTCGGAAGAAGATCAAACGTGGAAAAAAAACAAAAAAAAAAACAAAACATATATAATACATTAGGAAAAAAATACAGTTGACGGCAAATCAAGCATCAAAGATTGAGAATAAATATAAATAAACAAAAGTACTCATTCAAGAATACGGAAGAAAGAGAAAAATGTGCGAAAAAATTGAGAAACTGTTAGTACACCAGTGATTAATAAAAAATAAAATGTTTATGTTCGTGTAGGACTGACAAAGTAATGAGGGAAAATTCACAAAAAAATAATCAAATAAATATAATAATATTTCTTAAAATTCAGAGTTCACATAATATCAGCGAATAGAATGAAAAACCTTTAACATATGATGTTTGGTGAATTTGACATCAAACATAAAAATGAAAATTAAATACGAATCACTGAACAAAATTTAAAAAATAGAAGATGAATAATAATAACATTAAATCGAAGATGGCTGATATAAACAAAAAAAATACAATAACAAAAATCTACCAAAATTTAATACGTATTTAAGGGGTTATATACCTTTTTGGTCGAAAAAAATTAGGGAAGTTTGAATCTATTTTTAAGTGCATAGCACCATTTTCATTGCATCAAAGGGGTAATTTTCTGAAAGTACAGTTTATCAACAACAAAAAAATACGTTTGATTTTGAGATATACCAATTATTACTGGAGTAATGGCTGTTTCCCCGAAACGCTTTTTTTTGCAGAGGCTAGCGGTGATCCTGATTGAGACTCAGCGGGTCAACCGAAATAAAAAAACTCATATTATTCCATTAGTTTAGAAGTGTGCCGGGTCCTTGAACGATCGCTTTTATGAGTATTTTGTTTTCAGTGCAAATGGGAACATTTTTCCAAAAAAATGCACGTTTTGAGCGCTAAAAATTGCATTACAAATTTTTTTGCGGTAAAATGTAACTGTATGTTTCGAAAAGCGATCGTTCAAGGACCGACGAATTTAATAACGAAAATTTAAAAAAAAGATGAAGGAAATCGGTTCAGTAGTTTTCCCGCAATCAGGATCACGGCAAAGTCATTTTTTTGAAAACACCATTCCGAGATAATCGCGTGTAAAGTTTCAAATTTAGCTTATGCGGCCGTGGCGAGGCGCGCTGCAAGTCGCTATAACTTTCTTCCTATTGCTCAGATTTTTATGAAAATTTGTGAAAATGTTCTCAAGATGTTGTATTTGAAGATAATACAATAAATTTTGTTTTGGTTTTTTGAAAACTAAAAAGGTATATAACCCCTTAAACAAACATTCGGAAATAAAATTACTTGAAAACTTCTTTCTACTTTTTCTTCTGATTTCCAGCTTGAATCGCAGGTGAAAATAACACTTCTTTCGAGTTTTTACAGGGTTCGACAAAAAAAAAACTGCGAGAATTTATTGCATTTCTTTTAAATTCATTTTTTAACTACTTAAAGCCATAATAATAAAATTTCCGAGTTCAATCTACTTTATTGGGTTCCTTCAAACAAATTTACTCGATGTTTCCTACATTTTTATTTAGAGCATACCTTTCAAACGTAGTTCTCCTGTCAGTTTTATCATAAAAGGGGTTTATTTGTTAAGAGGAAAAAAGTCAGTGTATGTGAAGTTTTATCGAGAAGCAAGGGTAGGTGAGAAGAGCCTGAGAATAAATCCCTGCCTAATTTCTTTATCATCGAATAGCTCTCCGTAATCGCTCGCTCAACTCAACTTGAAGATTTGAGAATATTGATTTGGGATATGGAATTTTCGCTTCTGCATTCGAGACTTTGGGCGTAGGTATATAGATCTCTGATGTAGGATTTAAGACTGGGGATTTAGGTTTGATAAGTTAGGGATCTTTTATATTGAAAACTAAAATTCGTAAATTTGAAGCGTGATTATGATGTAACATATAACACATCACAAATAAAGTACAATTTGAGTATTAAATTTCTCTTTTTTTGTTAAATGACTTCTGCGTCTAATTTGTCTGAAAATCTCAGCCTTTAATGAAATGCAAATATTGCTCAACCGCACTTGAAGGAAAAACACACACTTTCATACACCACTGATGACCATCGTTGCGGGGAAAAACAGGATCTCTCATAAACACTCATCTGGGAATGAAATTTTCCAAGCCACCCGTCGGTTTAATGTGATTTCTATTCAGTGTTTACGTCTTTTTCAACGTTTCTATTTATTTTCCGAAAGCCCAGTGCAAATGCGAATTTCAACAAAACAGTGAATTGAAACGATAGGATTTCTTCCTCTTCGTGTAACTGATTGCCACCCAAGTCAGGTGCAAAAAGAACGACTATTCCCAAGGGACAATCGTTTTTTTTTTTGGTCGGTTTCCGTTCGAATCTTATCGGACGACCGGCCGAAACTGCCCAAGGCAGTTGATCTGTGCTAGAAACATCCTCAACCTTCGTCACTACCACGGCGCAGCACAGTTGTAAATACAATTGAAACCGACCTCGGATCGACCCTTATCAGGTGACCCACACCGGAGTGGTGCGGCGAATTTTATTGCTTGAGAAGCTGGAGTGTGGTAGTGAAATACAACTGGCAGAAACATCGGTTGAGTAGAATAAAAAAACAACAATGTGAACATTTGCATCCGCACACTTTCTGACTAGCTGAAGGAATGAGGAGGCTATAAATTCTCCTGTCCGCAAAATTTCCACAGTGTCCGATTGGACCTCTGCTTCGGTGAGGTGAACCGGAAACCTTTCCCGGAAGTAACATTTTTGCGGTTGTTTTGGAACTAAACAACGGTTTTTACTGGGTAGTTTATTCGGAGTTGATTTCCTACCACCACCACAGAAGGAGGAGATCTGCCTTATCTGTGGAGCATAGAGTGGGATCTAAATCCCAAACATGTTGCTACTGCTGCTGCTGCAGCAGCAGTAGTGATTATTTTGCTTCAGTTTATTAAATTAAGAACAATGAGAGCTCTCAGGAGTGGCAGCCCAAACAACGGTCAGCAGGGTAATGAGGAAGAATAAGCAGCATCTACCGACTGACTGCTGTTGCTCCGGGGTTCGAATGACTTCCGCCGTTGGTTGTTTCCAGGATATTTAACTGAAAGCATACAAACAAGCATACACACATACTCAGATTGAGATCGCTTAGACACGGACACATTTGTACTAGCAGCTCAGTAAGCTTAGTGAAACAATTCAACAATGTCTGGTTGAAATGTTATTCCAGGAATTATTTCCTATTAACTCAAAAACCGAGCGGGTGAAGGAAAAGAAGGGTAATTCCTAACCAGACTCATCTTGATACTGGTCATTAGCAGGAGGATTACTCATTTTGAAATGACTTTACGAAGCTGGAAATTAAGTGCAGGAGCTTTGTTAGTGTTGCCACGACGGTAGGAGAACTAGTGAATCTTCGAAATGTTTCTACCGTTGGATATTTAACCGGCAAAAGTCCACTCAAAATGTAAATTATTTCAACCGACTGACTCTGGGGCGTTTTGTAGTACATGTTCATTAACCCGGGTCCCTTTGTTTACCGTCGTTGTCGGACTGTGTGTGTCCAACCGTGTCCATTTTCCACCTGCCATCGGTTTACTTTCGCCGGTCCAGCTAATGTTTACTTTGGCTTATTTGGGTGGACGGTAGCTCGCATATTTGGAGAACCCTCCTCTGTTTGTGCGGAGCTCCAACACTAAAACCTCTGTGCTACTCGAGCAATGTCACATGATAGGAACCCAAATGGGTTTCGGTTTTCGACAGAAAAAGCCCTCCCAAAGTGACCACTTTGGACAAACTAATTTACTGATTCTGATCGCAGGTCTGATTGGACGGAGAACTGGACCCGAAAACAGGAAAAAAAACAACCCAACCAAACAGAAATTAGCGCATATTCACAGCAGCAGCAGCAGTCAACAGTCACATTCGGATCGGAACTGATTTGAGCGAGCGGTGGAGATTTTCTCCAATTGATGATAGGCAAAAAACAAAAACTTACCATTTTGTTTGAAAATCGCTTCGCAAGCATCATCCGCGTCCAGATGATTCGGCAGACTGCCACAGAACTTGTTCCGATCCTGGGGGTTGATGGCGGCCGGACCGTCGCGACAGTCCTCCCGATGGCATCCGCGGCCACCATCATTGTCATTATCGGCCGGGCCACGAAAATCGTCACCCGGCGTCAGGTCCGGTGGAACGTTGGATTTTATTCCATCCGAAGTGTGATTGTGGATAACGTTGTTGTTGTTGTTGTTGATTATGTACTGATACGGTTGGTAGGACTGGCTGTGATCTGATTTTAGATTATCTGGAAACAAAAGATAGAAGAAACTTTTTTAGTGTATGGCATTAGAACTTCAGTCACGTGAAGTCATAAAAATGGAACTTGGAAATGGAAAATGTAATAGAAATCGAATTCCCAAGGCGAATCCTGGAGTTTTTCTGAAATTCTAAATTTAAAAAAATTGTATCCTAAAATCGTAGTATCGAGTTATAAATCCATAAGTCTTGAAATCCTAGTAACCTCTAAATCTAAATCAGAAGTGCCTAAAAATTCGGATGTTCTAGAATTCTGAGATACTTTAATTCACGCTGAAAATTTCCTGAAATGTTTCTGAGAGCCTCAGGTCCCCAAACCCCAAAAATTCCACAATCCTATGATCCTAAATATCAAAATATGAATTCTGAAACCCTGAATTACTGTAATTCATACATTCCTAAAATCCTGAGCAATAGAACTCTTGTATTCCAAAAATCGCAAGCTACCTACCGAAGCTACCAAAATTCTAAGATGCAAAGATTCACAGACCTGAAACTCTAAATTCTGAAATTCCATTAATCCTAGCGCCTCTAAAATCTCTTAAACAAAACGATATGAACCCTATAAAACTTCAATTACTGGAACTCCAAAAAACTTTTTAAAATGCCAAAAGCGTGAATATGAAGATTTGAAATTCCTATGATCCAAAAATTTCAAAATTCGAAAATCCGTAATTAAAAAAATCGCAAAATTTTTGATTTTAAAATTAAAAAGAAAATCTCAATCCAGCGACCCGTAAACGCTAAAACTCGAATCCCCGAAAGTTCTGGATGAGCAGTAATATTCATGTTTCGCAATTTAGAATTCCCACAATGCAAAATTCCAGAAGGCCACAGGCTCTGATACAAAGGTGCCGAAATTTTGAAAACTCATACTAAAAAAAGAAATTTTATTTCCCTGACATGATGAAAGCTTTGACTTGTACTGAGGATCACCTAAAAATAAAAAAGGTATAGCAAAAAGAAAATTAAGCCCTGAAATCTCGAAGCTTGAGATTATTAAAATTTTATATCCCAATCATAAATTCTACGATCTTTAAATGACGAAATCCGGGAATCTTGAATACTAAAACTATACATGATTTCCAAAATCCTGAATTTTGGAAATCCAGAAATCGTTCAAAAGTATTCAAAATTCTTCAGTGGTCAAGTTGTGGACCTCAGAAATTTTCTCAAAATGCTTGAAGCCTACACTCTTGTATCTGTAATTTAAAATGCCTTCCATGATGAATATTCTCAAATCCAAATCATTGGTCAAAATCCGTAGCTTCCAAAATCCTACAATTTCTGAAATACTAAGATGCTCCTTATCTTATGATCTTGGAATCTCAAAATCCTCAACTACTAAATTCTCAACATTCTGTAATCGTGATTTCTTGTGATTGTAAACCAATAAAATCTTAAAACATTAAAAACACAATCTAGAATTATAAATCCCAAAAAATTTTTCATTGCTAAAATTCAGAAATCTGAGAATTTCAGAATTAAGATAATTTAATCTTTCTTAGAACTTCAACAACCCAATATTCTGAATTATTGAAATCATTATACACTATAATCTTAACACAGCAGAGTCTCAAAGCCCTTAACCTTAAAATTTTCTAAAATCTAAAATATTATACCTTTACTCAATGACCTAAAATAGCAAATCTTGGAATCTTAAGCAATCCAAAAATAATACAACTTCGAAATGTTGAAGTTTTCATTCCTAAAAACCCAATATATTTACATCCTTCCAGATAAACATTCCGAAATCACAAAATTCTAACATTCCTCAATCGTTAAATCGCGATGCATAAATCCTGAAATGCTAAACAATTTTGATATCTTGAAATTCAACCTGAAAACTTCAAATTAAAAAAAAATGGTGTCCTGGAATCTTGAGAACTCTTACTATGAAATTCTGGAATACACAAATCTTAAGAACCCCACGCTCCGAAATAAAATGCTAAGTTTAGGAAACTGAACAATCTGAGACGTTCAAATCATGGAATTCATGTCTTGTAGAATAATCAAGTTTTCAAATCCCGTCATTCCATCGCCAATAGCTCAAAAATTTCAATCCTTAAGATATTGAAATTCGAATACGGAATATTAAAACATTAAAATTTTACAATCTGAAAACCCAAAAAATCTAAAATTTTAAACTCATTTAAATCTTGAGCTTCGAAAATCACCATATAAATTACCAAAGTCTCAAACTCATAAAATTCAAGAACTGTAGAATCCTAAGATGCTGAAATCCTAAAATTCAAATTACATAATACAGGTCGAAAATTTCAAAATTTCAAAATCTTGATACCATTCAAACATCCTAAAGGCCCATAACCTCATAAGCCTTAACTCGTAAAATTCTGAAATCCCAAAATCCTCAAAACTAAAAGTCGTAAAACCTTAACATATTAGGATAATGAAATTACAAAAATTTGGAGTACTAGAGTAATATTCGAATGTTTTTTTTTTCCAAAATTACCAAACATTTGAACTGTGATTGTTTGTAATTTTTGCGAATTTACCATGTTAAGACATTTTAATTCCAAAACTCTAAAACCTTGAAATCCTAGATATTAAAAATCTCAAAATTTCTAAATCCCAAAATCAGAAAATAACAAAATTCTGAACTCCTCAATGCATGAAATCCTAAAATCCGTTAATACCAACACTCAAAATTAGTAATTCAAACATTCCAAAACCTCGGAAGTCTGGAGTACTTTTTTTTAACCCTGAATCTTGAAATCACTCAGACAATTGGATTTTGAAACAATAAAATTAATAACCGTAACTCTTCAATTGCTTTAATTTCTCTAATTCCTAAATTATTGAAACACGACGTCAAACCCTAGAAGTTTAACTGTCTCAAGGGAACACATCAAGCGAAAAACTGTTCCAGCGGTTCCTGCAAAAGCTGCTCTAAGAAGCACCACTCATTGTTACACCTGCCACCTCTCTCGTCGGCTTCTGGTTCACTACCAGTGGCAACAATCAAGCAGCCCACAGTGTACCAACCCGCGGCAGCATCTACTTCACAGTCGTGCCAAATGTCGCATTTTGTTCCAAACCTCCTCGGAGGCTCTTCGTCGCAGGAGCTCGCGGTTGCCTCACCACCTATCAATTCGTCGGTTCGATCGCAGTCGTCGCGCGGTAATTCTATCCCACATTCGTCGGTCGATGTCGTTTCTCCTCACACTGCCTGTCAAAGTGCAGAAATAGTGACTCAACCTCGGCAGTCAACAGTCATTTTGTCAACAGCAGTGGTCAAAGTGAAAAATATTGATAACAAATACGTCCTCGTCAGAGTCCTCCTGGATAGCGGTTCACAGCCAAGTTTCATCTCCGAAGCGCTATGCCAAAAGCTTCGTTTAACACGAACGTAACTGAATTCGCCAGTCAGTGGGATCGGACAATCGATAGTTAACGTTCGCTATGCTGTAACCGTCTCGCTCGCATCTCGTTTCGAAAATTTCATGACCCAACTGGACTGCTTAGTACTGCCGAAGCTTACCGTCTCGCTGCCTAGTCACCACATCGATATCTCTCGCTGGCGGATCCCTAAAAATCTTCCACTGGCTGATCCGCAATTTAACATAAGCCAAGGTGTGGACATGATAATCGGAGCTGGTCTATTTTTCGAGCTTCTCGAAAACCAGCAAATCTCTCTTGCCGCTGGCTATCCCATGTTGCAGAAAACGGTTCTGGGTTATATCGTCTGTGGAAAGATAGAGCAGCCGACCTTAGAGGTCACTGACACACAGTCCTGCCACTTCTGCGTAGAAGGTACGCTTGATACCATGCTTCAACGATTCTGGGAAATCGAGAATTTTGATGACGGTAAAGCTCTTACGCCAGACGAACAATTCTGCGAAGAACACTTTCAATCGACTGTTACTCGTGACGAAACGGGCCGCTATGTCGTTCGTCTGCCACTCAAAGAAGACAAGGTGGAAATGCTAGGAGATTCATACCCCGCCGCTGTTCGAAGGTTCCAGCAAATGGAAAAACGGTTCTTCACTGATAAACATCTTCGTAAAAGCTATTCTGAGTTCATGGAGGAGTATGAGAGGTTGGGTCATATGGAGTTGAGTCCCGTCGCGTCGCGTAGCCCACAGTTTTTCCTTCCCCACCATGCCATCCAGCGTCCAGAGAGTACGACCACAAAAATACGAGTGGTATTCGACGGTGCATGTCGTGGAGCTGCTTCCTTGTCGCTGAATGATGCCCTCTACGTCGGACCAACAGTTCAGCCAGCTCTGTTTGCTACCATCATCAACTTCCGTTTACCACGATTCGCCATATCCGCCGATGCGGAGAAGATGTTTCGCCAGATGTGGGTTCACCCAGATGACCGAAAGTTCCAGCAAATTCTCTGGCGCAACAATCCGTCAGAACCAATCCGCAAGTATCAACTTAAAACCGTCACTTACGGTCTTGCAAGTTCGCCATTCCATGCCGCTCGCGTTTTAAATCAATTAGCTACAGACGAAGGACATCGCTTTCCGCTGGCCGTGCCAGTGATACGGAAAGGCACCTACGTAGACGACGTTCTCACCGGACATGATGACCATGACACGATGGTCGAAACTTGCAAGCAGTTGAGGGAGATGATGAAATCCGGTGGTTTTGTACTTCGCAAGTGGGCATCCAACTGCAAGACAGTCCTCAGTCAAGTCCCAGAAGAACTCTGGGAGACCTCAGCAGAATTGGAGCTCGATCGTTCGCAAGCCGTCAAAACTTTGGGGTTGTTGTGGTTCCCTCACCAGCATGACGTCTTCAAAATCAAGGTTCCCGCTCTTCCAGAGCTTGAGGTCGTCACCAAGCGGATTGTCGTGTCGGAGATGTCCCAACTATTCGACCCGCTTGGACTTCTAGGACCTGTGGTGGTCAGTGCCAAAATGTTCATCCAATCTCTCTGGGCAGCACATATGTCGTGGGACTCTGAGCTTGCGAAAGAAGCAGCCGTATGGTGGAAGAAGTATCGTGCAGACATTAGGGAGCTTATCCTGCTGCAGGTTCCAAGAAGGGTCCTGTGGAACAAGGATACAGAACGCCAGTACTCAGTACACTGCTTCTGCGATGCCTCGCAGAAGGGATTCGGATGCTGCGTGTACATCGTATCTTTGGATGAGTATGGCCAGCGTCATTCACACCTGCTCACGTCGAAATCTCGCGTCGCACCTCTTCGTGGACAGTCAATTCCACGCTTGGAGCTCCGCGCAGCACTTCTCGGGAGTCAACTGGTCCACTGCTTACGAACTGACACCAACATCACTGGACCAGTCACATTTTGGACCGACTCTACTATCGCACTTCACTGGATCAAATCCAGATCGAATTCCTGGAAAGTCTTCGTGTCGAATCGGGTCGCAGAGATCCAACGCTTAACGAAGGATGCGCAGTGGATGCACGTACCGACCGATCTAAATCCTGCCGACTATATCTCCTGAGGATTACTTGCAAGCCAGATCATCTACGACAAGCTGTGGTGGCATGGGCCAAAGTATCTCAAATTCCCCGTCGAGCAATGGCCAAAGTGTCCGATTTCGATGCCGAATAAAACGGATTTGGAGGAGGAGATGCGTATGTTGGTTTCCCTGCATCTACTACAAGACAACGGAAACATCTTTAGTGCATTCTCGGAGTTAGCCAAGCTAACGCGCTTCGTCGCGTACTGCTTTCGGTTTCGGAACAAATGCAAGCTTCCGAAAGATCAACGCGTGTTGTCCCCGCTGTCGCCTCAAGAAGTGGACTGTGCGCTGAAATCATTAGTTCGCCTCGCCCAGCGCCAGGAATTCCCAACAGAAGTTAAACTACTTAGTCAAAAGCAGACCGAGAACACAGTCAGAGTCGCATCGAAGTCGGCACTACAAAACCTGAACATATTCATGGACGATTTCGGACTACTGCGGATGGACGGAAGATTGAAAAACTTAAACGCACCGTTCGACACGCTTTCCGATTATGCTTCCAGCTAAACATAGTCTGAGCATCCTCATCGCCAGGTCAGTTCACCTTCAGACACTTCACGGTGGACCGTCGCTTGTGCTCGCTACCATCCGTCAACGATTCTGGCCACTCCGGGGTCGCGAGTTGGCTCGTAAGGTCTTTCGACGATGCGTCACCTGCTTCCGGTGCAATCCTACAACAGGAAATCAGATTATGGCACCTTATCCGTCGTTTCGCCTCAGACCAGCTCGAGCTTTTACGTACTCGGGAATGGATTACTGTGGGCCGTTTCTCGTTCGTCCGTTAATTGGGAAAGGCTCGTCCGTTAAGGTGTACGCCGCGTTGTACGTCTGCATGGTGGTGAAGGCCGTGCATCTCGAGGTCGTCGCTGATCTGTCGTCCGCCGCGTGCATAAACGCCGTCAAACGCTTCGTCGCCAAACGCAGTCGGGTTCTTGAGTTGCACTGTGACAATGCAACCGCTTTCGTCGGAGCAGATCGTGAGCTGCGTCAGCTGCGGAAAGAGTATCTGCGGCAGTTCCAGTCGGCGGAATGGGGTCTCTACTGTGCGGACAATGGCATCACCTTTCGGTTCATTCCAGCCCGCTCTCCACACTTGGAGGCATCTGGGAAGCCGGAGTGAAATCGTTTAAGTACCATTTTCGTCGCGTCATGGGACAAAAGGCTTTCACAATGGACCAGTTCCTAACGGTCGTTGCTCAAGTAGAAGCAGTCCTGAACTCCCGTCCTCTTGTTCCCATTTCTGATTCGCCTAACGACCTCTCCGTTCTGACCCCAGGGCACTTTCTCATTGGAGAGCCTCTTGTCTCTATTCCTGAGCCTGATCTACTTCACCAGTCCCCTAATCGCATCACCCGTTTGCAGGACATGCAACGCTCGGTCCAAGATCTTTGGCGTTGTTGGTCGCGGGACTACGTGAGCCAGCTGCACCAGCGTAGCAAGAGGAGGCGCCCGGCAGTAGACGTCCGCAAGGGTCAATTGGTGCTGTTGAAGCAAGACAACTACCCTCCACTACAATGGCCTCTCGGGCGTATCATCGAAACTATCCCCGGTTCGGACGGGCGAGTCCGAGTCGTGGTAGTCAGAACGGCTTCGAAGGACTTCAAGCGAGCGGTCACGGAGATTGCGGTCCTTCCAATCGATTCCGACGACGAGGTAGACGCATCAACATCAACATCAACTTCCGAAGTGGTTGTCGGTTGAAACGGACGGTTTCAATGGCGGCCGGCATGTTGAGAACAGCAACTTGTATTTAAATGCCTGAAAAGAAAAATTAGAATTTACTATAATATTATAAACAAACACAAATCATCCCAGAATTATACTTACCTACATCTACTCACTTTGATCCACTTTCGCTATAAAATGCACACACGCAGACAAGAGACCAACGGAAATCATTGTTAACAATGTATGAGACAGAACAAATAGAACCATCGTAGAGTAAAGTTCGCATTCCTACAAAGTTATTAGTCGTCGGTCCGAAAACCATTTTTATCTTCGCTTTTTTGCATTTCGTTTGGTCGGTCAAAGTACTACAGTGCCGGGAAGTGTTCGCCGCCAGTCCGGATAAATTTCTCGTCTATTCACCCCCGAAACAATCCGATTTAGCCATTTCTAGTAATATTGGTTCCCCCAACCACTAAAATTTTTGCAGAGACTGAAATGAGTTTTTTCGTAAACATAACGTTGATGCCATGAACCCGGTGAGCAAATACTATCCGAACTCTCACCTAAGTTGACGCCAAATTTCATAGAAATATTTACATAACTATAATCTTTCTAGGGCAGCTCTTCGAGCAGTAGGACAGCACTTTTTTTCGCTTTTGTCGAATAGTTGATTAAAAGTGCGGGATACAGCAGGCACCCGGACATATCGTACAATAGAACAAAGATTGTGGTCGCAGTGAGAAAGTCCATGGAAAAAATCAGATTAGATTCAAAAATCGTGAAATTATATCATAAATTTATCCATAAATTCTTAAACCTAAAAAATCTCTACTCCAGAGATCCTGAAATTTTAAATGAGCAAGCCAATGTAGCATTTTTTACAACCCTGTAATTTTTCTGAGCAGACAGTTTAAAAGCCCCAAAACCTTGAAATCTTAGGAGTACAAAAGCCGCAAAATTCTGAACGTTCGAGTTATAAAAATCACTAACGCCTATAATCTCAAGACACCCAAAAACAAAAATAATAAGAACCTATAATTTTCAAAATTATTTACTCTCTATAGCCTCCTAATCTCAGAATTCCTAGATTTTCCTTCTGAAATTCTAAAATTCGAAAAGTCGTAAAATCCAGAAATATTTTAATTTAAACTTTTTTTCAATTCAAAAATGACCGAGAAATTCTAAGGTAACAAAACAATAAATCCTCAAGATAATATTAAACTAGAAATCGAAGATCCTATAATCCTAACAAGTTGAAATCCCAACATCCAAAATCCTAAAATCACAAAGCCCGAAATGATTTGAGGTCAGAAAACTCAAAAATCCTAAGACTAAGACCAAAAAACTTCAAAATTCGAAATCCCCAAAATCTAAAATTTCAAAAACCGTAAGCCTATAAATTATACGAAATGAACAGTCTAAAAAAAATCGAAGTTCTAAGATTTCCAAATCTTTAATTCCCTGAATGAAAAAAATGCTAATCCCAAAATCCAAAAATACTAAAATTTCGGAAATTTCACAACCCTGGGATCAACACTTTCACAACATAAAACCTTAAAATCTTGAAAGTGATTGAGATCCCATATCCCAGAATGATACTTAAAATTAAATTTTTTTTACTACTAATAATCTCAAAATCTCATATACCAAAACCCATACAAAAATCAATAGAAAAATAGATTCTAGAATTACTAGATACCGAAAAAACAAAAATAGCAAGAAACTATGAGCTAGTCTTTCTAGTCTTCTTATCTTCAAATTCCCTAATTTTAGTTTTGGAATCATAGAATCGAAAAATCGTAAAATCTAGAAGTATTTCAATTCTAATATCTTAAAACTTTAAAAGCCCCATTAAGATTGGGATATCCCAAAATTCTTTGACTCGAAAATTCGCAAGTGAAAAAGAGATAAATCCTCATAAGGGGCCATCTACATACCACGTGAACAGATTTTTAACGATTTTGACCCTCCCCCTCCGCGGACAACTGCCCATATAAATTCTCAAAAAATTGTATGGACCGTGGACATTAGCCAACCCCCCCCCCTCCCCCAAAACTGTCCACGTGGTATGTGGATGGCCCCTAATCCTTTTAAATTGAAACTTTCAGATCTATAAATATCAAAGTTCAAATATATCAGTATCCAAAACTTTGAATTACAGAAGCTTGTAACTTTAACATATTTAAATCCTAATATTCGAAAATTTTTAAAATCCTAAAATCACAATATCGCCAAAGCTGACATCTCAAGAACGTGACATTTGATGTCTCGAAACCCAGAAACCTTTTGAGATTTTAAATCGGAAGATTTTAGGCTTTCTACTAAAATCTTTCAATTTGAAACTTAACAATCACAAAATTCTGACCTGAAAAATTTACAAATCCTGAAATTAAAGAATGCCAATCCTGAAGTTCAAAATTGCTACAAACTCAAAAATCCTATAACCTTACAACCTTAAATCTCGAACCTAAAAGTCTAAAATCTTAAAATGATGAGATCCGGTAATCCAGATTTCCAGAAGTCTCACAGTCTATAAGTTCTGAAATCCTGTGGTCAAAACCCTCTAACGGTTGAATGTTCATTGCAACGTTTCCTAATTTCGAATCAAAGAAATTTGAAAATGAAAAAAAATCGTAAGATATGAAATTACCAGAATCATAAAACCACCTTTCTGAGATATCTTAAGTCCAAATAAATTTTGAAGTCTCAAAATGCTGAAATACTTTAAACCTAAGAGCCAGTTCGCGAGAGCCGCAACCACCTTTCTGAGGGACGTTGTTTTGATGTTCTCCGATTGAGCTGTAATTTTCAGCGTTGGTTTGTCTATTCAAGATAGGAAGTTTTGCAAAACTTTAATTTTCTTCATTGAGTTTAGAAACTTAGTGAAAAAGTCAATGAAAACTTTAGTCCTTTTTAGTCAGTTTCCAAATGATGCATCAGCATTTTATATCAAATAAAAGTTGTTTGATAAAATGCTAGCTTCGGGTTCTGGAACTTTTTCTGCAGAGAAAATATCACCCCATAAATCGCCAAGTATTTTCCGAGAAAAATATTTCGCAATGTAAATCTATTTGTTACTTTTGTCACTTTTGCCCTTAAGTTCGTATTTAACTAGAGTAATAATCAAAATTGTCAGTAAATCTATCGAGTCCAACCCGAGTTCTTGAAGTTCTGGTGATTTTGACGGCGTTTACCGATGACATTTTTTTTCAAGGAACGTTTTACCCCAGATAGCTTATCTTCTGGTAAAGTTGGTAGTTCTGGTAAGGTAGAGTGGTTAATCAAATTTCCAGCAGAATCTATTAAGTCTAGCAGGAAATGTAAATGTAATTAGCGATTTTGGTGTTTTTTTTTAATCTCCTAGGGTCGTTTCACCCCATTTAGCACACTTGGCTTATACATGGCATAAAAGATCTTGAGTTACTCTACAAAACACAACAATATACAGTTTGATACCTTGAATCATGAATTGTTGCTGCGTAAACTAGCCATTTATGGTATTCGTGGAGTTGCAAATAACTTGTTGTGTAGCTATCTATCGGATCGGTCCCAATTTGTGTCTGCTCATGGTGGCGCAAGTTCTATTTTGCCGGTAACTGTTGGTGTTCCCCAGGAGAGCAACCTTGGGCCTTTACTTTTTTTGATATATATCAACGATCTACCGGCCATCGGTTTGAAAGGTGTTATCAGGCTGTTTGCAGACGACACAGCAGCGTTCTATGAAGGTGATACTCAAGAAAATATTATAGCCCATGTTGACCACGATTTCAAAAAGCTGCGTAAGTATTTTAAAACAAACTTGTTATCACTAAACCTGTTGAAGACATGTTTCATGTGGTTCCACTCTATATATAAACAAGTGAACCATCCAGCATGCATAGCTGTAGATGGAGAATAAATACCTTGCGTGGATCGATTCAAGTATCTCGGCCTTGTCATGGATCCGTCACTCACCTGGAACCATCATTTAGATACCCTCGAAAACAAACTGTCTAGTATGTGTGGGCTGATAAGAAAAGTTTGCGAATTCGCTCCACAAAAAGCACTAGAGAAGCTTTACTATTCGTTTTTCCATGCACACCTTCAGCACCTTGCGGTTGTATGGGGTGCGGCCGCGAACCAACGGCTTAAAAGAATCCAAGTTCTTCAAAACCGTTGCTTAGAGACGATATATAAACTACCTCGATTATATCCGACACTCTCACTTTTTTCAGATAACCGTGTCACAGTTTTGCCTGTACTTGGATTGTATCATCAGCAACTACTGGTTTACACACACGCCGTGAGGACTGGTTGCGTGCGATATCATCTCCACAATAAACTTTCAAGAAACAGCACATGACCATAACACGAGACAGGCTCATCACATCGCGGTGCAAAGACCGCGCACAAATTATGGGAAGAAGAGAATAGCCTATATACGACCAATTCTTTACAACAACATACCGGATGATTTCAAAAGTGTCGAAAATGCGTTCCTATTCAAATTGAAAATTAAGCAGTTTATAAAATCAAATGTTGAAAATTATTTAGTGTAATATATTCACCTCTAGCCAAATAATTAGCAATTGAGGAAAAAGCCACCCCTTCAAAGAGCCAGTGGCTCACTGGGGAAGCATAGAAGTTATGGTGTTTTCGTCGTGATTATTTCCAAGGCTTAAGCCACGGCAAATAACGTACCTAACCTCCAGAGGTATAACTGGAATGTCTGTGTCTTACACCAATGTATCACTTAGAAGACTAGAAGAATAAATTCAAATTCAAATTCAAATTCAAATTCAAATATTTTTTCTAGCGATGTTGAGAAGAGCAGGATGCCATTGAAAATTGACAATTTTTAGAAAAATGCATTTTTTCGTGATGATGTCTCTTTGCCATATGTTGTGACCATGCGTTTTGAAGTACTCTTAGTGTAGAATAATACCAAAAATTTTCAGACAAACCCATCAAGTCTAGCAGGAGTTATTGCACTTTTTAGTATTTGGATGATTTTGGACATATTAGTTTTAAAGGCCGTTTTACCCCATAACCTCAATGAAAAAATTTAAATTTTGCATAACTTTATGACTTGAATAGACAAACAAACGCTGAAATTTTCAAAACAACATCCCTCAGAAAGATGGCTGCGGCTCTCGCGAACTGGTTCTCAGATCCTTGTACTTTCTATAGTCTCCCAATCTCAAAATTCCTGAATTTTTCTTCCGAAATCATAAAAAGTCGTAAAATCTGGAAATGTTTTAATTCCAAACTCTTAAAATTCAGAAATTTCGTTTTCTCCCTCTTGAAATTTCACAAAATCCCAAAATTCTTGAACTCGAGAATTCAAAATAATTCAAGGAACAGTTCTGTATTTCTTGAATACAGAAGTTTTTAAACTCCTAAATCCTGCGTACCTAAAATCCTAAAAGCTAGCTCTACAAAAAGAGACTTCTAAGCTTTAAGTTATTGAGATTCGAAAAAAATTAAAATTCCGAGATCATAATATGTCAAATCCTAAATTAAAAAATACTTCAATCCATTTATCCCGGAATTCTTTGATCTAAAAAATCCCAAACAAAAAATCCTGAGATCCTGAAATTTGAAATCCATAAGCCCACCCCAATGGAGTGGTCCCCGTGGCTCTGTAGTTAGCGATGTCGGTCGGCTAGCTCTTCCACACGGTTGTGATATCGGGTTCGATTGAGTCGAGGATCTTTTCGAGCTGGAAATTTTCTCGGCTCAGCACTGGGGCGCGGTGTATCGTTGTACTTATCCTACACATGCAAAATGTGCCAAAAACAATATCGATAACGAATTCTCTCAACTCATTAATCTAGTTGATCGAGACCACTTTTAGCCCCGATGTCGTTGTTGTTGTTGTTGTAAGTCCTCCTCTATATTGCAATTTTCACAAACCCGCAATATTAGAACTCAATCAAAATCCTAGAAACAGAAAGTTTAAAAGTCTCAAACTAATACCAAAAGATTCAAAATCTCTGAAATATAAAATCAAAAAATCACTAAATCCTAGAATCAAAAGATATCTAAAAACGGAATCCTAGAAACAAAAAGACCCAAAATCCCGAGAGAATTTAACGCTAAACCCTCAAAAATCCCAAATTAGATTTGAATTTCCTAAAATCTTTCAACGAAATGATTCGGAGGTAAGAAAAAATAGATCTTATTAAGATCCTAATAAAATAAAATTTTTAGATCCATACATAACAAAGTTCAAATATATCAGTATCCAAACATTGAATTCTTAGTAAAAATCTATAGCTTCAATATATTCAAAACTAAACATTTAAAAATTCTATTCTCCTTAAAACACAAAAAATCGCAAAACTAGAAATCCTAAGCACCAAAAGTTTCAGATTCTAAGAAACTACAACCATGAAAACTAATAATATTAAAATTAAAGAATTCATAAATTCTTAAAAATCGAACTGTTTTCATGCGGAATTCACAGAATCTTAAAATACTACAATCCTAACATCCGAAGGTTCCAAAACAATAAATACTATAAAACTAAAATCCTGAAACTTCCAGAATCCTTAAATCTCAAAACTTTTCGAATTTGGGATATTTAATCCAAACCTGAAATTCGAGATCTAGAATTATAGAATCATGATCTGAAAACCATGAATTCCAAGATTTTGAAAACCTTAGCAAAAAAAAGTCTGAGATTTGAAAAATCTGAACACTTTTAATTTCAAAATTCAAACATCTTAAAATCCTTGATTCCACTGACCTGAAAAGATCGCAAATTCACAAATCCAAGAATTCGGTAATTACAAAAACCTCACAGTTCTGAGATCTTGAAGTACGGAATTGCTGCGATCTCAAATTCCCAACATCAAAGCAAAGCCTTGGTGCTACATTCCGTATCGGAACTCGACCTTCTGTTTATACACAGACTTCGCAGCCAACGGTTAAGTGTACAGGACAATTGTGGGGCTAGCGCTACGATCCTACTGACTCTAACAGTCTCTCCCGAGCCGAGACTCGAACCAACGACGACTGGCTTGTTAGGCCAGCATCGTACCTCGAGATCAGCTGGGAGATGAATTCCCAACATCCTTACATCTAAAAATGTTAAAATCTTGAAAGTCTTATATCTTAAAATGTTGAAATCCGGTAATCCCGATGTCAAGATCCTTGGAATTTCAAATTTTTACTGCTTTGTTTCCCAGCATCTAAGATACTGAATATTCAAAATGCAGAAATGGTGAAAAATACCGGAATCCTGAAATTCTAAGTCTCTTAACAATCCTGAAGTCCAAAAATCGTTAATTTTCGGAATCCCAGATCATTTAAGGTTTGAAATCTCAAAATGCTGAAATACTAGAAGCTTAAAATCTTCATAACGTTTGCGGTAAAAAATGGACTTTTTTCAGATGGTGATGAAAGAAAGCTAAGACAGATAATTGAGTTGGATAAATTGCGTGTAGGCATGTTTTTAAGCTCATTCTTCGTTTTCTTTTATTAATTGCTCCTCCGTTTTCGTGACAAAATTGTTGGAATAGATCTTGCGCCTCGAGTTTGCCCAGAAATTCTCGATGAAACGCAGCTGGGGGACGTTGGGCGGATTCGCCGACTTCGGTACCACATCGATATTCAGCCGCTTAATCTCCTCCAACGATCGCTTCGAGTAGTGGGCCGACTCCAAATCTGGCCAGAACACCGTGTCTTCGCCCTTATGGTATTCTTCGATGAACGACACAACTTCTGGCAGGCACTTCGTACTATAAATTTCTCCGTTCACGGCCAGCCCGGAGCAAAAGAAGAGCAGCTTCAACATCCCTTTCTCGCTGATTGTCAGCCACAGCCGCACATTCTTGGGGAACATGGTCTGTGAAATAAATTTCACCTCGGTGCTCACTTTCTTCGTGGGGGAGGTTAAATATGAAGCGCCCTGCCAATCGTTGCCATCCAGAGTAAGATAGGTCTCGTTGTCCATCACCACTGCCACGTCGCGATTCGCCGGGAAAATCGACTTGACCACCTTATTCAACCGCTGTCGCTGCGTAATTGCCTGCACCTCCGAGACTAGTGGACGGGACTGCCGCTTCCTGACATGTATGTCCATGTTCTCCAGATACTTTTTCACTGTTTTACCGTATGCACCAAACTCCCGGCCAAGTTCACGCAGCGATTTAGCCACTTTTCCCTCGGTCTTCCTCTTCAGCATCCTTTAAAGCTTCGTGTCGCTCAGGGTCGTTAACCATCCGGAACCGGGCTTACTTTCGATGCGCTGATCGTTGTTCAATAGTGTCAAGAAGTTGTAGATGCCGGAACGGGCATACCCGGCGTCCACAAAGTGCCGCACGATGTCCGTTTTTGACGTGCCGGGGTACCGTTCTGTGAACGTGCACACTTCTGAACGGAGTAGCTTAATTTTTTTCGCCATCACAGTTAGAGTTTGACCGATGGAGCTATCAAATTTTTTTGCTAACTCATGGGTTACTATGATTGATGATACATGAGTAGTTTCGTCAGAGTGATTAAAGGTAAACCCATGAAAAATCGGCAATTTTTGTCCATTTTTTTACCGCAAACGTTACTTATAATCCTGGAGCATGAGCATGAGCATGATTGACCACCCGCGGTTGCTATTCCATTCCAACGGAACCAACGGATGATGTTTGGGACTAACATGCATCCTCATTGCAATGTAAAAACTGGTGACCTTAACCTTTATATTAGGCAATACCAGCACCGGCCACATCCGAATGCAGGTCAATGGAGGAGTGTGTATGAAAATATGTTGACGAGGTACTCGCTTCATTAGAAGCCGGGAACACCTCTGCACTTCCTGGAGAAATCACTGGGATGTTGAAGAAAAGGGCAACGTTTGTAACAGCTTTTGTTTTGGTAAACGATGCGCTTAGCTTAACCCTCTAGTACCCAGTGTCGCCTTTAGACGGTCTTCAGTCAAACCTCTAAAACGCTTCAATAAGGACTTAAAAAATGTCCTTTATAGTGATTTTTTCGAAGTCCGCCTAAAAATTAATTTGGGCACTAGAGGGTTAATGTGCTGGTTCATCATAACAAATAACGAGACTTTCAAAATATTCTATATTAATATTCTCTATTCGATGAATACTAGTATCTCTAAATTCTGAGAAACTACAATCCAAGGATACTGAAGTTTCACATTATTAAAATTCTAGAAATAATCGTAGAATGATCGTAATTTTTGGAAATAATCCTTAAAATCTGATCTAACAATAATCTGATATGATTTTAAAATCCTAAAAGGTCAAAAGGCTTCAACTCGCAAATCACAGAATCCAATAATATTAAATGATCCGGAGACCCGACATTATTGGAATCTCATACTCATTAACACTAAGACGCTGAGCTGTTTACATCTAAAAAGTTTTAGGCCCTAAAATTCCACGAATTTAAAATTCTTAGATTTTTTAGTTTTAAATTATAGGAACTCAAAATTATGAATCACGTCGATCTGGAAGTATCGAAATCATGAAATCTCAAAAAAAAAAAATTCAAAGTGTAAAATTCTTGAAAGGTTTAATTCTAATGCCAGATATTTGTTTTGTTTTAAGTTGTTTAATGAAATCGATTTGCTCAATTTTAAAATAACAAAAGAATGCAATTTGTAGGTATTGGAGTCCAAAAATAAAACTTCATTGTAATTTTGAAGTATTGAATACCAAAAGAATCCTATTTTCAGAAAAAAAATGAAATTATGAAAACGAAAAATTATAAAATTGATCAATATCCAAAGAAAATACAATCCTAGAGTTTTTTGATCTTAAAAGGCTGCAATCACAGAATGTAGAAATCCAAAATACCCCAAAACCCGTACTTCTTAAAAATTAAATTTGAATAAAAACTCTAGAATCCTAGATCTTTCAATTCCGAACATTAAACATTAAACTCCTGAGAGTCTTCATACCCAATGCATTAAAACTCGTTTATCTCAACGTTCTACATTGTAGAATCCAAAATTTCTCGAAATTAAAAATTCTGGAGTACAACACTCATGAAATCCAATTTTTTTTAAATTTCAAGATCCTAAATTCTGTATTCTCAGAATTCTTAATTCTGAAAATAATAAATTTCTGTGATCCGAAATTTTAAAATCTTATCTTCTGGGTTGGGTTTCGGCTACGCAGTCTGTCATGTATTCAAAACGGGTGTTTTCTACTGCCCGACGTTTCGGCCAGCGGTTTTGGCCTTTTTCAAGGGAAATAGATTATCGTGTTTTTTTCGTGTTTTCCTGAAATCCATTGAACGTTAAAAATCTCACCATTGAAAAATTCTAACATTATAATCCAATGGATGGATTTTTATTTCTAAAAATCCTTTGTTCCGAAAATTCTCGAATCTGAAATTTATCATCTTCGAAGATATTAATGTTTTAAAATCTCGAAACGCAAAAAATCGTGTTAAAATCGTGTGTCTCCCAAAACACTAGAAAACCCGAAGATTGTATAGAATCGTTGAAATTCAAGTTTGTTCCAAAAATTCTCGAATCTGAAATTTATCATCTTCGAAGATATTAATGTTTTAAAATCTCGAAACGCAAAAAAATCGTGTTAAAAATCGTGTGTCTCCCAAAACACTAGAAAACCCGAAGATTGTATAGAATCGTTGAAATTCAAGTTTAATTGAATACTGGAATACCCGAAATCAAACATCTTAAATTGACAGAGTCCTAGGACTACAAAATCCTGAAATCTTTAATGCAAAAATATAGATAGTTTTTGTTTAATCCCAAAATCGTGATATCTGTTAATTCTGAACGTCTGAAAGTTTCCAGTTTTAAAGCTTAAATTTTCGAAATTGTTATTCCAAAACTGAAATAGTCGAAGAATCAAAAAATTCAGGATCTTTCAATGTCAAATTTTTACATCTGATGAAACTGAAGTACCAAAATTCATAGATAATCATGAAAACCTAAGTTTTTTTTTTATCTCAAAGTTTAAATAAAATACAAATATTCCGAATTTCAAAACATAATTTCTTTTAAACATAGGAGTTATTACATTACGAACTAATTTCATTTTTTGTCATATGACTTACATTTTAAGTTTTAGTAAAGCGGGCAATGTATGCAGTGTGCGGGGATGCGAAAATGAACGGGAATAGAAGGTGTGACTTCAGGCTAAGAAAAAAATTTCTCTCGTCCAGATCGTGGCGTGCTGAGATACGGGAACACAATAGTAGAGGGTTATTCGACTTTGGATTAGAACTAGTTATACCTTTCCCAGTAGTTTAATGGCTGAAACACCTTGCCGGAGACAACGGATATTGCGGGTTCGTGTCCCGTCTGGACGAGGGAAAATTTTTTCTAAGCCTAAAGTCACACCTTCTATTCCCGTTCATTTTCGCATCCTCGCAAACTGCATACATTGCCCCCTTTACTAAAACAGGAGTTATTATTGTGCAAGTAAATTGAGAAGCCGTGAAGCGTATAAATCTATAAATCCATGTCAATCTTAAAATTCTTTTATTTCTTTTATTTTTTTTAAGCTCGTAAATTTAAACAACCTCAAATCCACGAAAACCTTTCATCATGAGCCTCATAATTCCGGTCCGAGGATTTTCCTCGCTTGGTCACTCGACTGACGACAGAAAAAAAAAAACAATCTCAGTTTAAAGACGCACATTAAATCAAAATTCAGAACAAAAAAAAAACTCCCTCACGCTACCTTTCTCATGGCTTAGTAAGATTTAATTTATTTCAAAAGACTTAAAAGACTCAAAAGACCCAAGAGTTGGTGGTGGGGAAGGAGAAGAACGCATTAAGCACAAAACGACTGCAGGTGGAGAAATTTTGTGCAAGATTGAGTTTCCTTTTCATAATCCACGGTACCGAGCACACACACACACACAGAGGCAGAGCGGTTTAATCCATGGCACTGCTGCTGACTGAACTCGCGCGCGCTTCAGCTCAGGATAATTGTGTCGTGTTCTGTGTGGCCTCGCCTGCCTGCCCAGCTGCCGTGTTTTTGTTTCAACTGCATAGTTTTATTATTAATCCTACAATTTCAATTTAACCCCGCGTAATTTACGACCACTGGGGGAGGGGAGACAGTTTCCTGTGCTGTAAGCATCCGGTGAACTGCACTTCAAATAAAAGTTCGCATCCTGCCAACAGGATGACGTCCTGCTGGGACCCAGGAAGGACGGTTTTGTTTTTTTTTTGGTTAGCGCCGTCATCATCAGAGAATCAAGCTGTCAAATGCTTCAAAACGTTGATGGAACAGCGATGAAGTGCTAATTCACTGAAGCCAGATTTTCTTTTCTCGCGTTGTCGTCAGCTGAATTGCATACGCGTACGGGTTGTCACGGGGGGAAGGATTTCCGCCCAGAAAGCTCCGATTAATTACCGGCTTTTGTCGCCACCCTTTCGGGTGCACCTGTTCTATAATCAAATTATGTTCAACGCGTCTCCAGGCTGGGAACAATTGTTGCTGGTGTTTACGTGCCTCCCCGTTGATTTTCTCCGCAATTTCGTGACTCAGGGGAAACGGTGGGCGGAGGTTTGTGTGCCTTAATTAAAAAGCTGGTTTGTTACTTTGGAATTGAAATTCTGAGCAGATTCATGGAGCCAAGGCGCGTGGTATTCGCGTGAAGGTCTAGACTATGGATTTTAATTACTAATCTCCTGAAAGGCACTTTCTAAGCATTGTTCAGCGTTCGTCAGAATTTACTTGTTTTCAGTTGATTTCAAGTATGATTTTTGCTTTACAAGTGAGTTGAAAGTATTATGGTTGGCTCCAGTTGAAGCCTTACTTTAACACACTCTCTCGGATCCTTTTTTTTTCTTCACGGTGTTATTTCACTATCATAAATTTTCTCGCTTGTTAACCGTTGTTTTCAATTAAATTGAATGTCTCCAACGACGACGCTTGCATAGCCAACCTTCAGCTGGAATCGTAACGAGGAAACCGAGAGGCAGCAAAAAAAAAAGGACGACACTGGTGACAATGACAAGGCAACATCCTGTGCCACATACAGCAGCAGCAGCAGCAGCAGCAGCAGAACCACTACATGTGATTATCATGTTATTTTCTGAATATTTTCACTCGGCTGTGTAGGACAACAAAGCAGGAGAATAACTTTTATAGAGTGACCATAACACGATGCACAACCGGTTAAAAGAATCCTTTGCTCAATTATTTTGGGTCAGTCTATGAAAAACTTTCCGGCCACAGTTTTTGCTCACTTTGATGCAAAAACGCCATAAGAGTCCGAGGCCGATCCGGCCTCGAAGTCCGACAGAGACATGTCCTTGCACATTTTTACGCTTTGCTACACAGGAGCATGCAACGAAAATTAAAGCGTGTTTTTTTCCTCTTCAATTTAATACTAAAGATCAAGTTATTATGATCTCGATAAATATTAAAAACTTCCTCCATAATACCGATGCATCATCGTTAAAAGCGATACAATAATAACATGCGTGTTTATGGTTTAAGTTTTATTTATGTTCCCCGTATAATTTGTTCGGTCATTTTGCTGCATTTTAGCAATTATTATTGCGACAGCTGAACAAAAGTATAGTTCGATAATCGGACGCATGATTCATTTTAAATTGAACGTTTATTCACATTAAATTTTTTGTGTATCGTTTTAATTTTCTGACTACTGCGAAACTGCTTGAATAAGGATTTATGTCTTGCAATAAAAAAAAACTCTGTACGCCAAATAAAAATTGCAAGAGCATTGAAAGTGACTTCCACAGCAGCAAGCGCCAAAACATAAAAGAGAAATATATTTATATATTTTTAAACCTTGGCGAACAGTTAAATTACTATTTATGAGTCTTAGAACTCGTGGATTTAAAACTTGAAAGCCTACGCTACGGTTTGACTAACTGAGCTAAAAAGTTATCGAATCTTCAAATTTAATGTTTAAAAACTTAATGATATGTTATTTATTTCAGGTTTAAACTTAATTTAACAATTTGGAATTTTAAAACATTTCTATGAATTATTACCCAAAAATAGTAACGGAACGAATGCAGCAGTACAAGCCTCCTAAAAAAAAAATGGAAATGTAGGATTTGTTCGAGTTCAAAATTTCTCAAATTCAAGGATTTGGATTTTTTTTAAATGAAATTTCACGATCCTAAAATCTAGAAATAAAGGATCCAGAGATATTCTAAATAATGTAAAAAATAGAAACATTTAGAAAGATATCTTTGTTTAAAAATGAGGATCGCATCACACAGCAATTTTATTATTCCGGAATTTTCATAATCGGAAGACACTAGGATTTCAAAATTCAAAATATCTACGGCAGTCTATGAAATATTAATATTAAAGAATTTTGAGATGAAAAGTAGTGTGCTCTTGAAGCTTATTAAACTTTAATGTTAGGTTTTGGAAATTTTAGCACTTTATCGTTTAGAACTTTGAGATTGATTGTAGAAATTTTCAATTTTTTTAAAGGACTCGCAAAGGATTTTGGAAAAAAAAAAGTTATAATAATTTTTGAATTTCAGGATTTTTCAATCCAAAGCTCTTAGTGTTTTGAATTTTTTTACGATCTCCTACTATTTTGAAGTATAAGGTGCCCAATACTTGAGGATTTTGTAACTAATTGTGGGTTTAAAAATTTGAAAATCCAAAAAATTGAAAATTTGGAGTTTGGGAGTGTTATGTAGTTCAGGATTCAAAAATTCGAGAATATAAGGATTTAATTAGTTACTGATACAAGCGAGTAAGGGATTGAGGAATTTAGGAAATTGGAAATTTCAGGAATTCATGATGAGTTTTTGAAAATTTTAGATGTTAGAAATTTATACATTTGAGAGTTTGAGGATTCTAAGAATTAACAATTCAAGGATTCAAAGACTTAGAAGTTGAGAGATTTAGAAAATCAAGGATTTGAAGATTCAAAGATTTCAAAATTGTAGGATTTAAAGATCGAAGGAATCAAGTACATTATGGTTTACGAAAAACTAAAGTTTTAAAAGAAAATGAATCCAAATTAAGCTTAGAAAACGCCTTCTAAAGGCCAGAAAAGGCCAAAAAAGAAAATGATCCTAAATTAAGCTTAGAATCGCCGAAAACGCCTTCTGAAGGCCAGAAAAGGCATAAAAAGAAAATGATCCAAAACTTAGCTTAGAATTGCCGGAAACGCCTTCTAAAGGCCAGAAAAGGCCTAAAAAGAAAATGATCCCAAATTAAGCTTAGAATCGCCGAAAACGCCTTCTAAAGGCCAGAAAAGACCAAAAAAGAAAATGAACTCAAATTAAGCTCAGAATCACCGAAAACGCTTTCTGAAGGTCAGAAAAGGCCTAAACAGAAAATGATTCCAAATTAAGCTCAGAATCGCCGAAAACCCCTTCTAAAGGCCAGAAAAGGCCTAAGAATAAAATGATCCCAAATTAAGCTCAGAATCGCCGAAAACGTCTCTGACGGCCAGAAAAGGCCTAAAAAGAAAATGATCCCAAATTGAGCTCAGAATCGCCGAAAACGCCTAAAGCCAGAAAAGGCCTAAAAAGAAAATGATTCCAAATTAAGCTCAGAATCACCGAAAACGCCTTCTAAAGAAAATGATCTCAAATTAAGCTTAGAATCGCCGAAAACGCCTTCAGAAGGCAAGAAAAGGCCGAAATAGAATATGATCCCAAATTTAGCCCAGACTAGCCGAAAACGCTTTCTAAAGTCCAGAAAAGGCCTGAAAAGAAAATGACCCCAAATTAAGCTTAGAATCGCCGAAAACGCCTTCTGAAGGCCAGAAAAGGCCGAAATAGAAAATGATCCCAAATTAAGCTCAGAATCGCCGAAAACGCCTTCTGAAGGCCAGAAAAGGCCTAATACGAAAATGATCCCAAATTTAGCCCAGAGTCGCCGAAAACGCCTTCTAAAGGCCAGAAAAGGCCTGAAAAGAAAATGATCCCAAATTAAGCTCAAAATCGCCGAAAACGCCTTCTGACGGCCAGAGAAGGCCTAAAAATAAAATGATCCCGAATTAAGCCCAGAATCGTCGAAAACGCCTTTTAAAAGCCAAGAAAGGCCTAAAAAGAAAATGATCCCAAATTGAGCTCACAATCGCCGGAAAAGCTTTCTAAAGGCCAGAAAAGGCCTAAAAAGAATGATCCCCAATCAAGCTCAGAATCGCCGAAAACGCCTTCTAAAGGTCAGAAAAGGCCTTAAAGAAAATGATCCCAAGTTAAGCTCATAACCGCCAAAAATGCCTTCTAAAGGCCAGAAAAGGCCTAAAAAGAAAATGATCCCAAATTAAGCTCAGAACCGCCGAAAACGCCTTCTGAAGGCCAGAAAAGGCCTAAAAAGAAACTGATCCCAAATTAGGCTCAGAATCGCCGAAAACGCCTTCTGAAGGCCAGAAAAGGCCAAAAAAGGAAATGTTCCCAAATTAGGCATAGAATTGCCGAAAACGCCTTCTGAAGGCCAGAAAAGGCCAAAAAAGAAAACGATCCCAAATTAAGCTCAGAATCGCCGAAAACGCCTTCTATAGACCAGAAAAGGCCTAAAAAGAAAATGATTCCAAATTTAGCTCAGAATCGCCGAAAACGCCTTCTGAAGGCCAGAAAAGGCCTAAAAAGAAACTGATCCCAAATTAGGCTCAGAATCGCCGAAAACGCCTTCTAAAGGCCAGAAATGGCCTGAAAAGAAAATGATCCCAAATTAGGCTCAGAATCACCGAAAACGCCTTCTGAAGGCCAGAAAAGCCCAAAAAAGAAAACGATCCCAAATTAAGCTTAGAATCGACGAAAACGCCATCTAAAGGCCAAAAAAGTCCGAAAAAGGCCGAAATAGAAAATGATCCCAAATTAAGCTCAGAATCGCCGAAAACGCCTTTTAAAGGCCAGAAAAGGCCTAAAAAGAATATGATCCAAAATTAAGCTCAGAATCGCTGAAAACGCCTTCTGAAGGCCAGAAAAGGCCGAAATAGAAAATGATGAGAATATTACTAATACTAATACTAATATGGGATTTGAAGATTTTAAGAAATGAGTTATTTAAGGGTTCGAGGATTTTGGAAAGTCATAATTTTTGATTTACGATTTAAGCATTCATCTGAAAGAAATGAACGTGGAATTTTAACTCTTGGATTCTCGTATTTCAGAACTCAATAAACTTTATATTTTAGGGATTTGTGACATCCGCAACCCTGGATTATTTGATTTTGGTATTTTGAACATGTAGAATTTTAGGACTTTCGGTTAATGATTTCGGAAGTAGCATTTTAATATTTTTCAATAAGGTTCTGTAAGGTCGCTTTTTACGCGGTTTTTTTACGCGGGTTGCTTTATTATTTCCTCCATTACTCAAAAATGGTACAAGATATCGACCTCATTTCAATCACGTTTTCCGTTTTAGGCCACGATTGATCATATATCAGTTTTCAAAAAAATTCACAATTTTTGGTGTAAATACTCAAAATTTAAAATATTGCATTTTGGTCTCTAGACTGGCCACTATCATATTCAAACGAGGTTTGAACGTTTTAGGACCGTTTTCTTTGTTATATTTGCAACTCAAAAAAGTCGTTTTTTACGCGGGTCCATACAAATTTGGAACGCATCCCCCGCGTAAAAAGCGACCTTTGTGTACTTCAATTTGGATGCCAGAGATGTAGATTTCAAAGAAATTCATGTATTAAAATTTTTAGCAAATAGCGATTTTGATGTTCTTTATTTTTCAAGTATTTGAAAATATTAGGATTCCATAAATTAAGGATTTTGTGATCAAAGAAGGATATATTTCTATGTTTTAAGGTTTCAGAAAATCATGGTATCATCAATTCCAAAATTATATTTTATTTAAAATTGGAGTTACGAAATTGAAAAAATATGGAATTAAAGTGAATAAAAACGTCAAACATAGGAATACTGTAAATCAATAGTTTAATGGTTTTCGACTATGTAGTTGTTTTCTTTTACACAAAATGGTTCAAGAAAAATGCCCGCCGTTAAGAACTGGCACTAAAACAGTAGACCAGACTGTCTGTACCGCCAAGGCCATAACCCAGCACCGGAAAAAATTCTTTTAATTCAATCAGCGCCTCAAACAAAGTAATGGTGGAAATTTCGCCCCTTCCAGACAAGTTTTGCTAAACGGAGAGATGGGCTACTTTCGACTGCAAAAGTTCGACACTGAAAACACCGGGGGAAAATTGGAAAACTTCCACGCCGCAACCGAAATCATGGTAACCAACTGGATAAAAAGGTTTTCTTTTTTATATTCGATTCGATTCGTTTCGGTTTTAGGAGTTTGACTGTGGCAAACTTTTGCTATCTTCCTCTCCGTTTCTCAGGGTAAACCGCCAACGGGCACAAATTGGGTTCAAATATGGAGATTTCAATTGTCGGTTCTGGAAAGAATGGTGAGTGTGGGAAGAATAAAGAGGTACTCACCAGTTGATTGTGCCCGCCGACCGGTTAAACCTTTCTCGTGATGCCGGGACACATTGGAGCCCATTTTGGACGATGATCGATTTTGGTGGTTGTCGTTATGGCAACCAGCGTTTCCAGTAGAACTAATTAAATTCCTAGCATCTGGCTGACTATCAACGTGGTCATCATCATCATCCGTTGAGCTGAGATTGGGTTGCTGGCTAAAGCTTATGCACTTCTGATTTGCCGGTCCACCAGAGGGAAAAGCATCGTTTTCGCCTTCGTCGTCGTCGTCGTCGTTCACAAGCACAGCGATTTGGGCATGGTAATTTCCGCCATCAACGGCAGAAGGCTCATCAATTTCACTTCCGCTTGTCGGCTGGAGGATTGGTTCGACAGGAATGGGTGCAACGGGTCGGTTAGCTTCGCCACGCTGGACGTCCGGAGTGTTGTTCCTGTCGACTTGTTTGTGCTTTTTGCTTTTGCACTTTTTGCTGTTGCTGCCGCCGCTTCTCAGTGACGCCAATCTTTGGACTAGTTTGAGTAGAACCTGTTTTCGGGAGGAGAATAGAATATGTGAAAAATATTGATTTCAGCTGAGTGATGATCACCCGTACCTGATCCGTAGCGGCAACGGTTCCGGACAAAAACGATGAAGATCCCGACGAAGAATCGGTGTTGGATTTATTTCTGCTTGAACCTTTCACCGACGCTCGACGGGTGGCGTTTTTGTACCAGCCTCCAATAGAGCAGAGGTTTCGTTTTGGTCCGTCCTGGGGCGCCTCCGGAAGCTGCTGCCAGTCGCTGAAGTTACCAACGGTAGGACTGCTACTGCTACTGCTATGAACCACGACGATCTGATCAGCTTTTAGAAGAGAAGATAAAAAGAAGCAGAAAACGAAAACAAGTTAGTGAACACTTCATTGAACACTGTGATGTGTAGAAACTGTTGCATCTCCATAGACTGCACAACGTGATCAAATAAAACTGAAAACCTACTGTCGCTACTACGCTGTTATGACATTGCCATTTTCTATATCTCTATTCAAAGAAAACCACTAAACCGCACGTCGCTCGACGTCGCCACCGACTTCGAGAGTAACGACGACGACAACGACGATGACGATGACATCAGAGATATCAGTTTTGCAAATGCCTAGATCATATGAAGCGAAAAAAATTATCCACTCAACAAGTTGGCTTTGAATGGCTTTTTGACAGACTGTTTCCCTTGAATTCATGTGTAGATTTTCGAAAATTCAACTCATGCGTGAAAATGAAGTAGAAAAGCCACTAAAGCAGATTAGGATAATTTCAAGAAATTACACCAACAAAGGTCGGCTTTTAGGTTAAAGATCGAAAATTCAAAGGTGTAGTTGAGACCACTCTCAATTATGCAACTTAAAATACGAGGCTTTCAATAGTTATCGTTTCCAATTTTCGATATTTAAAATATGATGGAAATAGGCTTAAAGCATCCTATGTTGCATACTATTTAAAAACCGAAACGTCAATGTCTAAGCTAAAATAAAATTAAGTTAGGTGTCAGAAAAATTGCAAAATCAAAACAAAAAATTATCATAATAGTTTCGCGTCAAAAACAATGTGGCATCTATTTATAGGCAATGAAAACTTGCCAGAAATATTGCCAAAGAACGTCATTGGCGAAAAAAAAGTTTTATAAGTATAACAAAAAATCAAAAAAAATTAAAAACTGATAAAATGATTTAAAAAAAAGTGACAACCTTCAAAAAAGTGCCTAAAAACTATGTAGAATTAACTAAAATAGTGTTTAAGATATGTAAAACACTTAGAAAACAAGTTCCAGAATTTTTCAAGAATAGTGTCAAAGTATGGTATAACATGTTGAATAGTTACCAACAATTGAATTGAAAATTTGTTTTTTATGTAAGAGTGAAGAGGGTTATTTTCGAACATGTTAAAAGCTATCTAAATAACGACATTGTCAGCAAAAATGTTTTGTTCAAAAGTAAACCAAAACGTTGAAAATGTAACACAATGTGAATATTATAAAAATAAATTATAAAAATTCACATGAAAACTAAAATCAACAATCGTCAACAAGGAATCAAAAGTAAAAAAAAAGCAAAATAATGTTAAGAAGATAAGAAAAATCAAATAAAAACATAATCACAGAGTATCGAAACAACTGAAAACATGTCTAAATATGTAAAAAACAACTTATAAAAAGCCAATAAAAAAGGAAATGTATTCAACAATCGCCAAAAAGAGCTTACGAAATTTCGAGAAAAAGGGATAAAAAGAACACGAAATGGTCATAAAATGATCAAAAACTTGGGCAGTAAAATAGAGATCAAATTAAAACAAAGTTCTGGCACCCTGCCAAAATATGTAGAAAAAAAAAACTAAAACAGAAACTGAGCCTGCAAAAAATCTGCAATAAAAGGACAACGAAGAGCCAAAAAATGAAAAAAAGGTACTGAAAAAATGTCAAGAATATTCACAGTATTAGAATTCAAAAACTGTCAAAACAATTCCAGAGGCATTCAATTGTATTGAAAATTGTTTTTTCAAGACATTTCATAGAAAATTATTTTTTCACGTAGAATTACGTCTTACGACAACGTATATAGGGCTACAAATAGAAAAACCAAAAACATCGAGAGTCACAAAAATTGTTCACTTCAAAATCTCCAAAACTCAGTCAGTTTCCAACCGATCCGTTTTATTTTTAAAGCAACCGATTGGAATATTATCTGTTTCATTTATAATCACTTTTTGACAATTAAAGTTTGATTATTCAAACTATTGCAATGCACCATTTGAGCCATTTGGCTCAATTGGCCTGCTTCTGCTCAAACCAACCAGTTTACTAGTGAATGGCCACTAGCACGGTCCCAACCAAGTAACAGCAGATAGCAGCAGCGGCAGTGGATATCAGTAGAGTGAAATATCTGCCTTTGTGCGGTAGTGGCAGCATCAGTGGTGGCTACATTGGCCGGCACTTTCTCCAGCGAAAAACTGCCGTATGTTGGCATCACTTAAACGAGGATTTTTGCAATCCAAATCTGTCGGCCGTCAAATTTTCTAAGTGAAAACATCTTTCCATTACGTTCTCCCCCTTATTTCCACTGTCAGGGGATAGCACAGAGATGTGATTAGCATCAAACTCGAGCAAACAATAAACTGTCCTTTTGAGGATAAATCAAATACTTGTTTGTAGAGTAAATATTTTCTCTTTCATTCATTACACTTCATTCAACATGTTAGAACGAATTAGAAATTGGAAAAGTTTCAGTACCAATTGAATTTCCGTTACACTCATCATCTGTAATCTGCCCCCATACGACACTCAAACGCATAATCAAGCCTTAAAAATTGTCAAGCCTTAATTATGCAAACACTGTAGTATTGACAACAGTTAAGCTTTATTGGAACGCAGATTTTTATAGATCTGATTGGTCATTTCATACTCGCTTTCCCTAAGGGGCCATCCAAATACCACGTGGACAGATTTTTAACGATTACTACCCCCCCCCTTCTCCCCGTGGACTAATGCTTATATAAATTCTTTTTTTGTAAGGACCGTGGACATTCCACAACCCCCCCCCCCACCAAACTGTCCACGTGGTATGTGGATGGCCCCTAACACGGTCGACAGAACGTTATACCTAGTTAGCCGAAAATGCACTCTTTGGACTATATAAGAGCCTGCTTCTCCTCGAATCAATCAGTTTACTAGTGGATGGTCTAATTAAGTAGTAGAGGATGGTAGCGAGGGGCAGCGGATAGCAGCAACGGTATATCCGATCACTGTACCAAGAGGTTGTTTTACTGCGAACTGCAGCAACCAGCAGTAGGCAGAGCTGCAGCAGGTGGCGATTTAAAATATTTCGCTGCCTTTTATAGCGGACGGACCAATATAGTAAATAGCACCATCCATAGCGCTAGATTTTAGATCACTCTTCGGTGTGGGAAGTACCGTCGACTTTCAAGCATGTCCCCAGTTTCGTGATAATCAAAACCAACGTGTTTCAGAGGTTACTTCTGATGGAAATCTGACTGACGCCGGCACACTGGCAGTGTTGGCAGAAAAAATGATTTGCAACATAAATTTCGACATACTCAACTTAAATTCAGGATTGTTTGGGGGCCCAAATAGAACAAAAAAAAACTTGGTTCTGGCTTTCTGCTATAAAGTTTCGTTTTTTTCCACATATAACTCTCAAAAAATGATTAGGAAAGTAATTAAAAGGAACAGTAACAGGGTATCAAAACTACCAAAATTGAGTCGAAACAATGAGATGCCAAAAATGAAGTTAAACGAACCACAATGTAATCAAAATACTACAAGGTATATAGCCCTAGGGGTTGTATGAAATGGTGACGTAGGACTAAATGTATATATTATATGCTGCGATTAATTGTTCATAGGCAATACTACCGTTTATATTTGATGGTCGTTATTGTAAAACTTACGATGCAAACATGCATACATGATAATACATGAAAATTGTACACAAATAGTAGTTGCCTAAATTCTCATAACTCTTATCTTCAAACATCTATAGTTCTGAAAAGAACCGATTCCATAATCTTCTGTAAGAAATTCGTGCTACAGAACGCTGATGAACGCACCATCGCACAGTGTTTCATTTTGCTTATTTCGTGCGCAAAATTAATAGCGTCTTCAAATTTGATTTTGGTGATATACTTTGTACGGAAAAGTTTCTATGTATTTTATTGTGCTTCTTTTAGAATGCACGATTTAGTGATTAATTCACCTAGAAGTGATATGGAAAATTTATTTTTTTAGGACAGTACGATAGACAGCTAGTGTCTTGAAAAAAGCTGTGGCAAATGGTTTTACTAGCAACATAGAAACTTTTCCGTACAAAGTATATCACCAAAATCTAATTTGACGAAGCTATTAATTTTGCGCACGAAATCAGCAAAATAAAACACTGTGCATCGATAGTATTGAATATTTTGCTTGACCGCGCATAATAAAGTTTGCTCTCCGCTGTGCCCTCCAGTAGCTGTGCCAGCTAAATATTCTGCAGCGTACGATGGTGACTGTATACTAAACTTGCTGTTGTGTGACAAATTAGACTGAAGCTGAATTTTCTGCAGTCTTTTGTATCGAGTTCAACGTAGATTTTTGCCATTAGGGCGTGGCCACACAGCTTAGAGAAAGAGGAACAAACCAAAACACCTTCGATACCACTGTGTGATTTTCATAAGCATCAAAAGAAAGTTTTTGCTTTCCCGATGCGAAAATCACTCTGGTTCTTAAGTTAACTAATTTTCGTTACTTATATTCGACTGATAACGGTGTTCGAGTGGGCACAAAGAAACAATTTAACCGTAAAATCACTGAATTTAGCAGTGAAAATTCTTAAAAATGAGGGTTATATCTTGCTGTGATAAACTATTCATAGGCAACACTGCCGTTTATCTTTGGTGCACCCTGGTCGTTATTGTAAAAATGATTATAGAGAAATAGATGAACATTTCACACTAGTAGTTGTTGTGGAGTTCTCATAACACTTATCTTCAAACATTTATAGTTCTGAAAAGAACTGATTCCATAATCTGCAGCTCGAAATGTGTGCTACTGAACACTGATGATCGCACCACCACCGGTAGCATTGAATATTTTGTTGGCCGCGCATGAAATTTGCTCTCCACTGTTCCCCTCAAAATATCATGCAGCGTACGATGGTGCATAATCTTCACGTGTGCTATAGAACGCTGATGATCGCAACAACGATAGCTTTGAATATTTCGCTTGGCCGCGCATAATTAAATTCGCTCTCCGCTGTGCCCTCCAGTAGCTGTGCCAACAAAATATCCTGCAGCGTAAGAAGGTAACAGTTGCTGTCGTATGCAAAAGAAAGGTAACATGGTCCGTAGTGCCTGGAAGTTGACTCGTATGCAGCTCTCGTTTCTCAAGGTCACGTACTTCTAACAGCTATTATACTCCACTCGCTATTGTGTGACAAACTAGACTGGAGCTGAATTTTCTACACGCATTCTTTTTTATCGAGTTCAGTTTAGATTTTTGCCATTAGGGCGTGGCCACGCAGCTTAGAGAAAGCAAACCAAAACACTTTGTTGAGTCAAAATATGTAGGCAGTGGAATTTGTTTCGTCCAAGTTATCGGGAAGCAAGCCGATAGCGAGGGAAATGTATGCAAAAGCTTGACCTTGGATCCTTCCACCTTTTTTTACCATTAAGCAGTAAAGCAACAATGTTAAACATTATATCAAACAATTGTTACACATTCTATCTACCCACCGACATATAAATGACTAAGATGCATTAAGTCGTGCGCTTGTTCTAATCGTTTGAAATCTGACGCAACATATGCCAGTGTCATTTTCAATTTCACAAAATGTAATCTAGTATAGAAAACAAAGACGTTGTCCTACGTCCAAAAAAAAGAAGATAAATTGATTGGAGAGTAGTCACAAAGTGTTAAAACAATTAAAAAGTGGAGGCAAATTATCAGAACTGAATATCAAAACTCAGTCTACAACGAAACATCCAAAACAGGTAAACAAAATCAAAAAAGGAACTGCGTCAGTAAAGTAGAACTGAAAAATATAGAGTATCTAAATTGAAAACAAGTTGAAAGCACCTGCATAATAAAGGTGCCCAAGAAAAAAACAAGTTGAAAAAATCTAACATTTAGAAAAGGCAAAAAGTTGAATTGAAAATTTAAGGTAAAAAAGTCGAAAGTATTAAAACTGTATTGAAGCCTTGCATAAGATAAGCTTGCAGGGATATGAAAAACAACAGTGTCAAAATGTACAAAAAAAAGAAAATAGTCTCAAGCGTCCATAACGACCGATAAAAGAAAACAAAAAGTTGAAAAATTGGCAAAAATGTGTCACGAAACTGTCTGAAAGGTGCCAACAAGAATAAAAATATGTCAAAGAATGTGACGAAAAAATCCCATTTATCGGAGAGGGACCAGAGAATGACAGAAACAAGTCAGGAAAGTGCACACAAATTTTGGAAAAGAAATAATAAAAAAAGTATATCGAAGAGCATTAAAATTATACCAAAATTGTAACAGAATAAATGAAAAAAAAAAACAAAGAGAGTTTTTTTAAGAAAAAGTTTCATAGAAGGGCCAGCCGCACACTCTTAGAAGTTATCGAAACTTTGTGGGTGTATAGGCCCTTCTACCCTAAGCAGCTCTGTATTTTTTTGCGAAAATTTATCTGTACTAACATTTGAAAAGAACTTAAGCTATTTTAATAAATCAGAATATCATATTAATGACAAGGGATAGAGAAAAGTTGCCAAAGGGTAACTTTTAGAAAAGTTTCGGAACTCTCAAAGAAAAATATTAATAAAATTAAACTCTTGGAATTACAAAAAGGAAATGGTTTCAGAGGCAAAAAACGGAAAACGAAAAATTCCACTGCCCACATATTTTGACTCAACAAAGTGTTTTGTTCCGTTCGTCTTTCTCGAAACTGCGTGGCCACGCCCTCATGGCAAAAATCTACGCTGAACTCTATACAAAAGACTGCGTGTAGAAAATTCAGCTTCAGTCTAGTTTGTCACACAACCCTCCATTATTCATCTCAACAGCACACATTTCGAGCTGAAGATTATGGAATCGGTTCTTTTTAGAATTATAAATGATTGAAGATATCATCTATTTCTCAATAATCATTTTTACAATAACGACCAGGGCGCACCAAAGATAAACGGTAGTGTTGCCTATGAATAGTTTATCACAGCAAGATATAACCTTCATTTTAAGAATTTTCACTGCTAAATTGAGCGATTTTCCGGTTTAATTGTTTCTTTGTGCCCATTCGAACATCGTTATCAGTCAAATATTAGTAACGAAAATTAGTTAACCTGAGAACCAGAGTGATTATGAAAATCACTCAGTAGTATCGAAGGTGTTTTGTTTTGTTTCTTTTTCTCTAAACTGCGTGGCCACGCCCTAATGGCAAAAATCTACGCTGAACTCGATACAAAAGACTGCGTGTAGAAAATTCAGCTTCAGTTTAGTTTGTCACACAATAGCGAGTGGAGTATAGCTGTTAGAGGTACCCGACATTAGGAAACGAGAGCTGCATACGAGTCAACTTCCAGGCACTGCGGAACATGTGACCTTTATTTTGCATACGGCAGCAACAGTTACCATCGTACGCTGCAGGATATTTTGCTGACACAGCTACTGGAGGGCACAGCGGAGAGCAAAATTCATTATGCGCGGTCAAGCAAAATATTCAATGCTACCGATGGTGCGATCATCAGCGTTCGTAGCACGAATTTATAACTGGAGATTATGGAATCGGTTCTTTTCAGAACTATAGATGCTTGAAGATAAGAGTTATGAGAAATTCGCAACTACTACTAGTGTAAAATTTCCATGTATTCATGCATCGTTAGTTTTACAATAACGACCATCAAATCTAAACGGCAGTGTTGCCTATGAACAGTTTATCGCAGTATATAATATATACATTTAGTCCTACGTCACCATTTCATACAACCTTTAGGGCTGTATACTTTGTAGTATTTTTCTATTTCAAATATGACTTTCTTTTCACAACGGTTGGTTTAACGTGTTCAATTATAATAATTCTTCAGTTAACCCTTAACAAACCTGTTCATCTGATATCAATATTGTTCAAATCGGTTCTGGTTTTTGAGATAATGAAGCTCCGTGATTTTCACATTTTGATACCTTACAGACAAAGTTACAGTCCGATTACTGTAAAATTCGATAGAATGTTATGAGGCAGCTGGAACTCTTATTTGCCACTAATTTTGTGGAAATCGGTTGAGCCAGCTCTGAGAAAAGTGAGTGAGTTTAAGTAGTCTTCGGAATATGTTTCTTTGCATAGCTAAATTTCACATTTTTAAACATAACATACAAAGTAAGGGTCCGATTGCAAAAATAATCAATAGGGTCTTGGGGCAACTAGGCCTTCCGTATGACACTGATTTTATGAAAATCGGTCCAGCCATCTCTGAGAAAATCGAGTGAGATTGAAATATAAACACACACACACACACACACACACACACACACACACACACACACACACACACACACACACACACACACACATACGGAAAATGCTCAGCTCGTCGAACTGAGTCGAGTGATATATGCCATTGGCCCTTTGGAGCACTTTTATACCTTCAGTTTTGTCAGTGATTGCTATGCCTTACAAGGAGAAAGGCAAAAAAATTTAAAAGTGTAGCAAAACATTCACAAGAGGTATAATATATGAAATATACCTAATACTATTTTTCCCGATATTTTTCAGTATCCAGCACAAAAAATTGCAACGAAAATGGACGCGAATCTGAAATCACAGTGAAAAAAATCGATCAAATATGAAACCAAACCCCCTCTAGCCTATATTACTAGAAAAATCCGTTTCAGCGCTAAAAAATTGTTTGAATGGAAAATTGCGTCTCGCTTGAAAAATTTTCCCTGACCTGATAATGAATTCTTTGACATTCCTTGATTTTGCAGGTTTTTCTAAGTTTTCACCATCCTGTACATCAGCGATTCTCTACCTTTCTTATTCCGCGTACTCCTTGGGGATATTTTTCATATCGATTGTATTCCCCGGCTTGGAATGTTTTTTGCAGAGTGGGTGATTGGTAGTGGTAGATCATGTTATGGTAGACTAGTTCCGGTTTCAAATTGAACTATGGTTTGTTTGATTGCTACATTGCAAGATTGAAAGAAAATAAAGTATTATAAAGAAAGATTACTTTGTCCGCCATTACTGATTTTTCTTTCGCGTACCTCCAGGGGTACGCGTACCCCAGGTTGAGAACCGCTGCTGTACATAGTTAAAAAAAAATCGACGAAAAATGTCAAAATTAAATCAGAATGTGTGAGAAAAAGACAAATTAACGTACAAAATAACAAAACATTTGAGAAAAATTTTCATCAACATTGACAAAAAATAATGCGGCAAAAGAAAAAGCCACAGAATGAGCATCGGACACGACCGCAAGGTTAACGTAAAAGTACGACAGTCTGTTTCAAGTCAATGTATTTCTTGCAATAGGTTTGGGAATACACTCGATTGGTGTGCGATGAAATTCAGTGATATTTCTCTTACAACTCTCTCTTTTCAATTGAATTAAATAATTTTAAATATTTGGATGTTAAACTTGGAAAAAAGCGTTGATTCTGGGTTGGCATGGACCGATAATCACTAGATGATTCTAGTTTTCTTGTTATCCTCCGCTCTACACACAATGAAAGCAAGCAAACAAGACATAACGATTATACACACCGGCACATTAACAGCTGTTAGCAATGCACAGTGGTCCAATAAGGCAAAAAGTGGAACTTTATTCCATAGCGCCTTTCACCTTCATCCTAGCTTAAAAGTGTCTTCGGAACAATTGTTTGTATGAACGACCCGCATAATAGCGAATTGTCAAAACATATGAAAAATTTACTATACTAAAAATAAAAAAAATACTTTTTTGTGTTGAGAGATAGAAGAATAGTTTATTCAGCAAAGTTGAAGAAAATTCAAAAAGATGAAACTTTGTTGAACAAATGAAAATCTTATCTTTTTTCGGTACAAAGTTATAAAGTGTATTACATGGGACTTACTTAGAATTTAGATTTTTGTACTTAACTTTTGTTAGTTACATTTTACATGAAAGTATTGTTAAGAGGAATTGTTGGGGCATACAAAACACACATTTTTGTCAAAGACCATATATCTCCAGGACTTTTCCTTACAAAGTTATATCATATTTTTAGTTAGGTAAAGTTACCGAAAAAAATAAGCTAAAACATGCTATAACTTTGTAAGAAAAAGTCCTGAAGATCTGAGGCCTTCAACAAAAACGTGTGTTTTGTATGTCCAAATGCTTCTCTAGAATAACGTTCTTTTGTGAAATGTAACTAACAAAAGTTAAGTGCAAAAAATTAACTTTTAAGTAACTTTTTCAGAAAATATTCTGTAACTCTGTACTGAAAAAAGATAGGATTTTCATTTGTTGGGCAAAGTTTCATATTTTTGCACGTTTTAAAACTTTGCCGAATAAAGCATTCCTCTAACTCTTAACACAAAAAAGTTAGTATTTTTGATATATGAACACCTACTGTAACATATGGTCGCCGTACTCTAACGTGGGTGAATTGGAACAAATGGAACCTAAAGGAGTTTATAGTACTTCAGCTTAACTTCAAGGAAAAGCATTGACATCATGATTCCACTTGCCCCTTTTTAACTTATACGTTCTTGAAATTATCGAAAAAATAAGCTAAAATATTATATAACTTCGTAAAGAAAAGTCCTGGATATATATGATCTTTGGAAAAAATGTGTGTTTTGTATGCTCCAACAATTCTTTCGAACAACACTTTCGTGTAAAATGCAGCTAACAAAAGTTAAGTACAAAAAACTAACTTTTAAATAAGTTCCATGTAATATACTTTATAACTTTGTACCGAAAAAAGATAGGATTTTCATTTGTTCAACAAAGTTTCATATTTTTAAATTTTCTACAACTTTGCCGAATAAACTATTCTTTTATCTCGTAACACAAAAAAGTGAATTTTTTTAGTTTTAGTATAGTAAAGTAGTATAGTATTTTGATAGTTTGCGATTATGCGGGTCATTCATATAAACAATTGTTCCGAAGACACTATTAAGCTAGGATGAAGGTGAAGGGCGCTATGGAATCAAGTTCCACTCTTTGCCTTATTGGACCACTGTGCAACGGTCAAACGGCTGAAAGCAAACGTGGCGCGGCATATCTGAACAACATTACTAACATATTCGGACAGGTTCAGCAAAGCTGTGCAGTCTGCCGGTTGGTCCGTCTACTATGGAACGCTACGATCGAATGAGTTGCTTGCTCAGCCTTGCTGCGCTAAAATCAGCTGCTGCTCTGTCAGCTGCGGATCGAGCCAGTTTCCAGTAAGAGTCAACCGTTCTCTTGCTGTAGTAGTCGGTTATACAATGAAGACTAAGTTTTTGCATGTTAGCTTTTATACGTGACTACTGAGAGTTAAACTTCCGGTAGGAAGAGTAGTGTGGACTGAAGCGAGTAAAACAACAACAACAACAACAACAAATCAGCGTCGGCTGTGCTGGAGAAGAAAACCTCGTTTCAGCTCTGATTAATGAGTAATTAAGCGCATTTTGAAGGACGCATAGCTTATTTTCGATTATTGCAAGAATGAAGGAAATCCGACGAGAGGCGAAAAGTAGTAATAATACCCAATTTTCAAGAAGGGACGAAAAAAGCATAAAAACGTGTCAAAACAAAGATTACCAGCAAGTTTCCTAAATAACTACAATGCGTAAAAATATGAATCAAAATAGCAATCGTAATAGGTGTAGAAAATGTATCCCAAAAATGTCACAGGAGGGCCGAAAAAAATTTAAAAAAAGAAGGAGCTTAAACAGATAATCAAACAGCTTTAATTCTCTTTAAATGAAGTTGATCGTTCACTAAACAAAATGTCAGAAAAGTATTGAAAAGTGCAAACATATTTGCCAATAAACTGCCAATTGATAAAACCTATAATGAATTTTTAAAGGTGTATGGAGAATATCGGAAAAATTGAAAGAAAAACAGAAAGTGCGAAAGTAATTTTCAGCAAAAGTATCAAGAGAGTATCAGAAAGTATTAAAACATTGATATGGAAATATGTTTGAAAATTTCTATGAAACATCATAAAAGTTATGTTTCAAAAAAATTGTAGGAAAAATGTTTTAAAACTAAAAGTATAAATAGTGCCAAATATTAAAAGAGAGGTAGCAATAATTACTAAAGTGACAGTGTTGAAAATGTGACGAGCGAACACAAAACTCATAGAGAACAAAAATAAAGTGATAAAAATCAGGCATTTAGTGCCAAATGTTTGAAATTGCATAAAAAGCTGTTGAACAAGTTAAAGGTAGAAAATATAATAAAAAATATTGAAAATGAATTTACAGAAGGGAGATAATAGCATAAAAAGCTTCAAGCTAAATAGCTTCAGAATATGTAAAAAATACAAGTGTCAAACAAGATTTTAAAACATGTCAAAGAAGTGACAAATGGCACGTAAAAAATGATCACAGAACATTTAACGTGTCGAAAAGTGTGTTAAAACTATGATGTTAAAACTATGAACTATGTAATATCAAAAATGTAATTGAAAAAATTGACCTTCCAGCTGGTCTCGAGGTACGATGCTGGCCTAAGAAGCCAGTCGTCGTAGGTTCGAATCTCGGCGCTGGAGAGACTGTTAGTGTTAGTAGGATCGTAGCGCTAGCCCCGCAATTGTCCTGCACACTTAACAGTTGGCTGCAAAGTCTGTGTACAATAAACAGAAGGTCGAGTTCCGAATTGGAATGTGGCACACCAAGGCTTTTTTTTAATTAAAAAAATCATTAAAGTTGAAAAAGTGATAAAAAGGAATAAAAATACGGTGAAAAAAAAAGCATCAGAATAAGTCACAGCGCCCAGTAAACCGCTAGTTTCAACGTCCGCTTCGGTCCATCGAATTTTGGCAGCCTTCCATTTGTCTATGCCTTGGTGACACTGTAGAACCCTTATTTCGTCGATTCGAGAGCGTGCAAGCTTTCCAGTGGATTTTATTTCATGGCACAAAATTTATTAAGATTGATCGCCAAAAGTCTTCCCTTCCGTCTCATCGGTTGAAATTGCATAACGCGTCAGAACAACAGAAAACAACTCAACTTGTTTATGTGGAACAAATAAATTACTCCCGCACGATGAAATATTCTGCACATTTCCGAAAGGGCGCTCAATGTTGTGGAACAAACTTTCGCCTTCACTGGGAACCGCAACGCAAACGCAGAGCTTCGGCAGCGCTTGTTTACTTTGCATCCCGTGTGCGACACAAAAACTGGATCTTTCGAATGTGAAATTACTTCAAATGAATCGGTCCAGTGGCTTTCGTCCTTCCTGGCTGCAGAGCTCGGTATCTGTCGTCTGTCGTTGACAGTTCCATTTATTTGCTCACAACTTATGCGTAATGGTGGCACTGATTTATCTATCTCGCACGCCGGTAGACCGCTCCAGTTTCGAAATTGGCTTCAAAAGCTCCCCCTCCTTCTCTCATCCTGAACTACACACTTTAGAATGCTGTGATCGTGACAAAGCGGTGCGCCATTCGTCAAATGCGGACAACCGGAGGCGCCATCAATGTTGACAGTGATCGACGAACGAAAAAGGATGTATTGCTTTCGGAACCGTCGGTCGAAGAACCGCATATGCATTGCACATGCAGTGTGTGCGCGATTGCAGATTGACCTGTCACTAGCGATGGTCTGTGGAAGTCACAGATCAAGCGATGTTCAACCTAATTTTAGACGAAAAAATCTGTGCGTCAAAAAATAATAATATCCACAAGTATTGCAAGTAGAAATGACTAATTTGGGTCCGATTGTCTGTGCATCAGAATGCGAATTGCATCACCAAAATCCGGTCTCAAAAAATACTGCAACGAACCAAACAATAGAACAGAAATTTCGATCCCTGGATGTCTCGCCTTCCCGGTTTGCTGCGTGTGACCCCTTTCGTAGAAAGGTTATTCCAAATGTGCGGGATTTATTGGCGACAGATTGATTGCCGCCAAAGCGCAGCTGCAAGCTCCGTTTCGCACGATAAAGATTTTATAGCGTTCGGGAACCATTTTCAAGATTAGTTTCGCCATCCTGTTCTCCTGTTGCTGTGAGCCATCAAAGTTTCGTTACGAGCTTTGATGTTTTCGAAAACTATCAAATCACCGATTAAACGACTTCTGTTCGCTGCGCGCTCCATTCGGTGGTGATAATAGTGATGAAAATGATGTTGATGACAATCAATCCGTGCAGCTTTCTTGCTATGCTTATCCGGATTAGGTATCGCCTTTCATCTGTATATTCGCCATTCCATTCCACGAAACATCAAAGGGGGAAGATGTGATGTAACAAGTTGTCTAATCATATTACGCTAAGGCATTTCCCGGTTGATCGACCATCTGCCGGTGGAACTTATTCTAAAACAATGCACTCGGATGTTATACTTTTCCATCCCGTGGAATAATTCGCTGCATCGAGGGGTCGTTATTCGATCTCAAAATCAGTCTTCCAGCACTCGCAAACGCTCCGCACCCGTCGATGTGCGATGGATATTCTCCAACACAAAGCGCAGATAACACGGAATAGGAAACGTTGCATTTTCCACTCGACCGGGTTTCCTGCTGGGTTTGCTTTCTGTATACGATCTGCCAACACCAGCAGCAGCGCGCGTTCACGAACTGTCGATGCATCAATATTGAACGTACTTTCCCGTTTACCACCTCGCAGCAGAACAAACATGGAAGCTGTTTTCCGCTAGGAAAACGTGGAAAATTTGCTGCTCTGCTCTCGGAGTTCGACTGGTAAATTGAATCTTTCCAAATTAATCCTCTTTACTGGCAGTCAATATAGATCCTCTCGTCATAAAAGTGAGTGGTTTAGTTCAACTGAAGCCGTAATACTAATTCTGTTCAGTTTTCGAAGTATTTATTTGCTATCTCTTCTGCTATCGTTTATTTCTTCCTTAATTATTTTTTTTTCTTTTTCGAAATTTTTTTCTGTTTTATCTTCTCACATTTTCTTTTTGATAGAATCTATTATTATTTAACCTTAGTGGTCATTCTAGTCACTTTCATGATTTTCGAAATATTTGAGGACAAATTTCAGAATGTATTTTCTCTTGGTTGAATTTTGTTTTCTTTTCAGTACTTTCGACCTTTTTTATTTTCTTACAATTTTTTCTCTAGTTAAATATTTTTCATTTGTCTAGTATTTCTTTTTGTCGGGAATTTTATCTCGGATTTCTTCATTCTGAGCTTTCCAGACTTTTTGATATAAAGGTTGTCCATATTTTTATTTTTTTTTATTTTTTAAAAACCTCATTTATTTATGTTACAGTTAAATAGTTAATAAAGTAAATAGAACTTATATATAGAACTTTTGGAATTGTTCATTTTTTAAAATCGCCACTTGCTTTTATTTCTTTTGTTGTTTCATTCAACAGCGCTAATTTTATTGCTTTTATTATTTTAAAATATTTCCATATGTATTTTCGTGATCCATTTCTCTCATTTTTGCCTCTTCTTCCAAATTTATTTTTTGTTTCTGTATTTTATTTTTCTGTTTTTTATTCTTTATTTTATGGGTTTGAATTTTCTTTATTCAAATTTTCTCGAACTAGTTGTTTATAAATAGATTTTTAGTATCTATTTTTTCTGTTTTATTTTTCTCTTAATTCTCAGCCTCGTTTCTCTCTCTATTTTATTAGTTTTAATATTTGTTTATTGAAATTGTTTATTTAAATAAATTTTTTCATCCAATGATAGTTTATTCAGATTATTTTCATAATTTTTCAAATTTTTATAAACAGTTTTAAAGGCCAGTTTGTTCCTGAGTTTTATTGTATCTTTCTCCTCCATACTATGGTTTGTCTATTTTTTTTTATTTTATAAAGTTTTTAGGATCTTTTTTGCTCTACTTTACAATCGCTTGTTTCTGTTTTATTCTTCAATGCTTTCTTTTTTTTATTAACTTTTATTTCCGTTGTATTGTGAAATTTGTTTATTTTACTGAACCATCTTTAATTTTTTTCCATGACTTTGCGATTTCGAGCGTATTCTGTTCTCTTACTCTTTCTCATGCTGATTCCTCTTGTTTATTCTAGTTTCTTCTATTTCTCATGCTACTTTGTCATCTTTGTTAATTAAGTTAGTTGTATATACAACGTTTGAGATTCAAATCTTTCTTTCAAGATTTTGAGATTTTTTGAATATTTTAAAAAAAGACTTTTAAGGGGTAATATCCACCAAAAAATTTCTTCTCTTGTCATTTTTTTTATTGGTTTTAATTATACTAAAACTATCCTAGAATCAAAATCTACATCGCCCAAGTACTGATCTAAACTCAAAATTCGTTTAAATCAATTTTTACCGAACAACTTTTATGCTCCAAAATAACATTTTTCGTTCATTTTGGCGATGCTTGTTTTTGTTTTTAATTTCGAGGCTTTGTAAACTAGTTAAAGTTACCTATGATCGATATCGTGTTTCAAATCTAAAGTATAGAGGTCGCTGCATCAAGTTTCGACCGTTACAGCGTCTCTACAGCACGTGTTCACTCACAGTTTGTCTTTGTTTAGTCGATCAGCCGTTCTCGTTGTGAACGTTTTTTGTTTGAGTTTTTTGATACTTTTTAACTGTGAGTTATACTCAAAAGTACCTAAATATGAGCGACAAGTTTGAGCTTTGCGTGGAATCGGACGCCAACCGCGTCAAAGTCACTAAGCGTCGCATGTTTGATACCGCGAAAGAGGGTAGGCGCAGCCTTAGATCAGATAAAAAAGGAAGAAGAGGAAGAAAAAGCCCAGGAAGGACAAATTTACGGCGCAGTGATAGCTGACTGATGGTAAAAAAATTATTAGGGGCTTTATTATTGCGATTCTCAAGATTTGAAGCATTTTGAAACTATAAACGTGTTTTTCTCAAAACCATGTTTTCAAAGTCGGCGAGCAGTAGAACTGAAAAAGTTTACATCCGATTGATTTGAAATTTTAACTGTAGCTTCTTCATTAGATTATCTAGTGAAGTACACACGATTTTGGCGATTGATTAACAATAACAAAAGTTATAAACAATTAAAGTCGTTTTTTTGTGGAAAAAGAATTTGTTTTCTCTAAACCGTTGCCATTTTGCGAAGAAAAATTCTAAAAATATAATCATGTGTACTTCACTAGTGATACTTATGTAGATAATGAAAAAATTTTTGTTTTGGTTATAGGTGGAGTTGGGCACGACTTCTACTGCTCGCCGCGGCCGCCATTTTGTAAAAAAAGTAGCAATAAATTTTATTTTCTACTCTCCAAGAGTTGCTTAATCCAACGATATATTATTTATATACCTTACATCTCAAATGTCCTTTAGAAAAATTCATGAAAAAAGTCTTGTTCTTTGAGCATTTGATAGATATTACCCCTTAAGATAAATTGTTTCTTGATTTTTGTTTTCTCTTATTATAATAACCGCCAATTTTCTTTTTTTTTGCAATTTATTTCGTCATCTTTTAATAACCTTTTTTTATATTTTTTTTACTCTATTAAGTATATTTTCGTTTTAAAATATTCATAGAAACATTTTGGAGATTTGAATTGTGTTTCAACAACTTTATTTTTCTCATTTTATTGATTTAAAATTTAAAATTAAAAATAAAACGATAAAATGACTAAAAAAAATCACAAGTTCCTCAAAGTTTTCAAATCAAACACGAATTTAAAAAAAGAAATAAAAAGTAATTTGAAAATTGCGTAAAACACGCTTGAAAGCAATACGAAAACGGCCTAAAATTGAAGGAGAATTTATTAAAAAAAGACACACATACGAAATTCGAGGTTATATAAATTACACTGGCAACAGGTTTTGCCTAGAGCTCAAACTGAAAAAAATGAAAGATTGGGCGTCGTACACAAATTACGTAACGCATTAAGGGGGGGGGGGAATAAGTCTGCGTTACTTAGTGATACATAGGGGGGAGGGAGGGGGACTAGTTGAGACTGTTACGTAACTGTGATGTTTGCTCAAAATTGCAAATTTCGAGGAGGGGGGGGGCAGGTTGTCCAGCGTTACGTAATTTTAGGGGGGGAGTCATATCGAACGTTACTTATCGTTACAAAGGGGTGTACGACACCTTATCGCTTTTTAACCATTCCAGTGATAATTTTTCCAGAGACTCAAATGAGATTTTCTATAAGTCACCGTAGAAACGACGAACCCGGTGAGCACCTACTCTGAAGCCTCCTTTTGACGTACTTCTGAATTCACTAGGGGCAACGAAATTCACAGAAATGGCTGAAAAGGTATAATCTTTTTAGGGCAATTATTTTGAGCTCTAGAGTAACATTTTTTTAAACTTTTGCCGACCAGCGTAATTGAATTTTTTTTCTCTTTTCAGAATATCTCGGATTAAGATAATTTTCAAAAAATAATGAATTATTTTATTATTTTCGAGTTTTGGGATTTACAGAATGACAACTATTCCAGAAATTGGCAAATATTTTTTGAAAATCAAGTTATTTAATACTCTTGTGTTTAAAAAATTTTGACTCGATTTAGTTTTTCAAGGTTTGTAGATTAGGTTTATAGGTTTGTAAATTCTCGAGATTTTTAAGTTTTTTTTTTAATTTGCAGGATTTGTAGATTTTTAAATTTTTTATTATTTTCAAATTTTCAAAATTTTAAAAATTCTTGACCCTCTAGTGCCAAAATTAGTTTTTAGACGGACTTCGAGAAAATCACTATGAAGCTTTTTAAACATTTTTTTAATTCTTATTGAAGCTCTTCAGAGGTCCAACTGAAGACCGTCTAAGGGCGGCACTGGGCACTAGATGGTTAAGTTTAAGATTAAGATTTTTAAATTTCTCAAGATTTCCAAGATATTTATGATGTTTAGGATTTCTAAAACTTTTAAAGATTTTTAAGAGTTTTAAAGATTTTAAGATTATTAAATTTTTTAAGATTTCCACGATTTTTTAAATTTTAAGATTGAAGATTTCAACACACATAAACAGACGTGCCACTCGATGACGATTTCATCTACCAGAAAAATAACGATTATTTTGAAATTTTGCTTAGTAGGCAATAATGCCGCTAGTGTCGCTATCAGCAAGCGTGTACATTCATTATCAAAGCCAAAAACCGTCAATAATGCCGCTGGGGTTGATATAAACAAGCGTGCACACCCATTAGCAGAGACAAGAATCGTTCTACGAGAATAAGTTAGTAGGAAATAAGCTCTCATGGTGTCGCATGAGTGTAACGTTTCGAATAAGGACGAAGATTTTCCAGAATTTTTCTTCAAAGAGGCACGTCTGTTTGTTGGTGATTTTAGGATTTGCGAAACGTTTAAGATTTTTTGGGTTTTTTAAATTTTTAAGATACATAGGGTAGAGCGGGGCTAGTTGGCCATTTTTAGTCAAAATGTTCTTTTTTTTTTGTAGGGAATGTTTTGGCAAAAACTCATTACATGAAAATATTGTTTTAAGTCTGTAGCATCTAGACAAAATATGAACGACTCAAAATAGCTTACGATTTTGCGAATATTCTATGTTTTTGAGTGGATGTCAAACTGGCCAACTAGCCCCCAAGTTGGGGTTATACCAAAGTCATAAAATTCAGACACAACATTAAATGCACGACAACATAGTTCAATTGGATCGTTCTGGCCAAATAAAGTGCGATGCATAGGTAGTCTCAAAAAATCCGATCGTCTAGTAATTCTAGATGGTACATTGAAATAAACTCGTTCTAGTAGCTCTGTGCTGTCAATATTGTTTCCCAGAAGATCGAAAATAAATAAACGTTGCAGCAAACTTCTCCTATTCGCCAGAGTTAGATCATCCGCGAACATGTACTTTGGAGATTTTATAGTTGAACACAGATCGTTTGCAAAAAGAATGAAAGGCAGTGGGCCCAAGTGGCTTCCTTGGGGCAAACCTGATCGAATTTCAAATGGAAGTGAATTAGTACCAAGCACACGTACAAAAGCATTGCGATCCGTTAGATACGACAGTATCCACTGTGTCAGCCATGAAGGAAATCCCATTTTTTGCAGCTTGGTAACCATCAGAAGGTGCGGCACTCTATCGAAAGCTTTAGCATAATCAACGTAAACGGCGTCAACTTGCTGGCGCTTTTCGAGCGCTCTCGTCAAAGCAGAAACATAGGCATCATGTTGGTAACTGTCGAGCGTTTTTTAACAAATCCATGCTGGTATTCCGAAATCATATAGCGAGTCGTGGATAAGACTTTCGAAAACCTAATTTGCGGCAGCCTGTAGCGTTCCAGCGAAAATCAAGCCACTTCCGGTTTTTTTTTTTGTTTATACGTTCGCTTTCCGAAATCCCAAACCATGAGAAAAATACGCGGCAGGTATCCTCCGTATAAAAAGCGACTTTAGTATAAATGATTATACTGTTTGCGCTTGGCTTGAGTTTGCATCACGAAATTGCGCCGTTCCTGGAATTGCATATACTTGGTTATTTGAATTCATTGAAGATGTGCATAGGATCAACCACAGGGTGGCCACTCTACCGGGAAAAACGGGAAAAGCGGAGAAAAGCCGGGAATTTTAAATCACCGGGAAAAAAGACGGGAAATTAGGTTTCACGCCGGGAAAATCAAGATTCCTGTATTTTTTTGTTGCATGATGACCTAATTGGCATGATTCTTCCAGTTATGGAAATGCTGGTTGTTGACTTCAGCCAAAGTCAGCAGCGGCTTCGTAGTTCTCGTAGCGTTGAATAAAATCAAGCTTGATCAGACGAATAAACACATTTTGCTGTTCCGTAACATATTTTGTCAGGAAAATGGTCGTACGTTCTCATCTTGCATCCAACCCCCTTCTTATGTGAACTAGGACTGCTCAGGTTTGAACCAGATGGAAGAAATTTTGATTGCCCAAAACATCGTATACGACACTATCAGCGTCGCGGAAGGCGCATTGAAAGTTCTTGTGAATAGTGTTCGACATTGGAGTCCGACTAAAAGTCAGATAGGACCGGAATCTTCAAAGCTCGATTTCATATCGAACCAAACCGGAACGGACCTACCTGGGTTCTAATTCTGAGGTCGGAAAAAGTCCGGCAGAAAAAATAAACCTTGATTTTTAATATGGTTTTAATCACAAGCAGGACATTTATATTGTAGGTGTTTTGATTTGCATTTTCATGACATTGCATTATTATTGCATTTCAAGTGACATATTTCAAAGAGAATATATATCAAAAATTTCCACAAATTCTATACGTCTTTCAGCATTTTTTTTTGCAGAATTAAAATAAGTTATTTTTTTAAATCTGTTTTCGTCCGATTGACTACTGTATTGCCACCTTGAAGAGTTATTTATATATAATTTCTCAATTTTTTTCTATATCAAAACCAAACATTAGCTACGCAAAAAAAGGAAAATTATTATTTAACCTTTTAATTGAAATGTCATGTCAGATATCTAGAAAAAAGATTTTTTTTTAAATCGTAAATGTGGTATTTTGCCCTAAAAATTTGAAACGTAACGATTTCCATTAGTATTTAACAATGGAACATATCAATTAGTCTGCATTTCAATGCGAAATAAATGAAAAAAAAACATGAGCATTTTTTGATTTGAAAGAAATTTTTAAGACGATTTTGTTAGTATGTGTTGTATACTGTTTTGAAAAAGGAGCTCATATTTATCAAATTCCTGAAAAACTGTTATGATTTTCTTCAGAATACAGCTCATTTCAAGATGGCTTGACAAAGTATTTTTTTTATTTCTTTTAGCACCAATATTTAGTGGTTAATTTGAAATCCAATTTGTGGTAATTTATGGTTGAATAATTTCTGAGAAATTTTCAGAAAACTGAGTCAAGCCATCGCTGAAAAAGATTTCGCTTCAAATGAATCGGACAACGATGATATATACATCAATCGAAAGCTCTTAATTTGTGGTTCACGAAAATGTAGTTTTTGTAGGCATAGTTCATATTAAAATAAGTAAAAAACTATTATTAAAATTTTTGAACATTGTTTACCTCTTGTTGTCCACACCGACCGTACGCGGCGTTGGATGAGCATAGTACTGGCACCTGCCGATGCTAGTGCTAGTGGGTTATCTAGAACATATCGACAGTCGTTTATATACACTAAGGTCGTTTTTTACGCGAGGGATGCGTTCCAAATTTGTATGGGTCCGCGTAAAAAACGACTTTTTTGAGTTGCAAATATAACAAAGAAAACCGTCCTAAAACGTTAGAACCTCGTTTGAATATGATCTAGAGACTAAAATTCAATATTTTAAATTTTGAGTATATACACCAAAAATTGTGTTTTTTTTTTTTAACTGATATATGATCACTCGTGGCCTAAAACGGAAAACGTGATTGAAAAGAGGTCGATATCTTGTACCGTTTTTGAGGAATGGAGGAAAGCAACCCGCGTAAAAAAAAAACCGTGTGAAAAGCGACCTTACTGTATACGACATACAGTTGTCGCTGCCGTTGAAAGCTTTTTTGTTTTATTATTCAGGGGGTAGTTGTAGTAGCATATTCCTGAGACGAGAAAATATCGAATTTTAATTCTAGTCAGGACTCACACCTTTAGGCATTTACCATGCGTTTCAACCGTTCCCTACAGTTCTAAGGCCATTCCCGATCTTCAGGCATCATTCCGGTTTCTAAAATACCCAACAGTCGAATACAGTTGCGTAGTTGGTTACAAAAATATTATTATATTTATCGAAACAAAAAACTGTTCTTTATTATTATCAGGCTGTAATTTATTCCAAGAGTTAAAACGTATGTGCTAATAGATTTTAACATATAATAGATTTTGTATGAGAAAGACCAGATCACACCCCAAGGTGTATTAATTTAGGTTTTTTTTTTCAAACAATCGGTAAACGGCAAAACTACATTTCCGGAAATGATTCGACCGAAGATCGAGAAAATTACGCTCGCATGTCTACGTAAAACTTCACTTATTTTGAGGAAATTTACGTAAAACACACGGAGGCTTGTCAACTACAAATATCTGCTAATTGATCAACATTTGCAATTCGCAGCAAATCTGCACATATAGTCTCCCTGCTGTTTACATACTGTTTCACCTAGAAATACTCAGAGGAAGAGATTCGCAGTGAAAAAAATCGCCAATTCGGCAACTGGGTTTCATATGTCAGAGGTGCCAGATCTCTTCTCAAAGCGCAATGTTGACTAACATTCGACTTGTATAATCGGTGGTGACGGTGAAAGTCCTTAAGAATAGTGAAGTGCTTCGCAAAACCTGTGAAGGTGATATATTTTATGCTTATGTTTAATTTTATACACCTTCACTTATTTTGTAACCTATACACAAGGTTTGTTGAGCTCCGGGTAAAAATCACTCATTCATTGGCAATAGAACAAAAAATCGTATAGAAATGAACACGTTCTTTTTTGTACCTGATTGCAATACCTCTCAATGTGGTGTTACCTTTCTTGTTCGTTTGGCTCCAATTTTGACGGTTCGTTTGGCTCACCGCATATCTCTCCCTCTGAGTATCTCTAGTTTCACCATACTCATCGCTACACGAAAGCTTTCTGAGAAAAAATCATCTTGATGGTCTACCAGCGCCGCGTACGGTCGGTGTTGACAACAAGAGGTAAACAATGTTCAAAAATAATAGTTTTTTAATTATTTTATTATGACGCATGCCTACAAAAACTACATTTTCGTGAACCACAAATTAAAAGCTTTCGATTGATGTATATATCATCGTTGTCCGATTCATTTGAAGCGAAATCTTTTTTCAGAGATGGCTTGACTCAGTTTTCTGAAAATTTCTCAGAAATTACTCAACCATAAATTACCACAAATTGGATTTCGAAACCACAAATTAACCACTAAATATTGGTGCTAAAAGAATTAAAAAAAAAACTTTGTCAAGCCATCTTGAAATGAGCAAAAATACATACAAATTGTGTTTTATACAGTTTTTGCTGTGATTTTTCACTCGTTGTTTTTTCGTGGATTTCGGTATTTCCATGATTTGTCATGTAAATTACCAGAAAAAGTAACACTATACTCTGATTGATTTAAATAATTTTTTTTTCAAATTGTTTATTCAAAGTGTCGGTTGAATTTATTTTACGAGTCTAAGAAATCTCTCATACATGCCCTGCTCGAAAGTCCCAGGGTCGAAGTTTTCGAAAAAAAAAATGGTTCGAAATAACAGACCTTGACGTTTCGTGCATTTCTAAGACATTTTCCATAAAAAAAAATTATGACAATTTCATGTGCATTTTTTCATTTGTCACTCTAAGGCTCTTCTCTTCGAAGCCTGAGATCAAATTTAGCATGAGAACTTTTTTCGAGGAAAAATAACTTCTAAGCCCTAACGCAAAACGAAGTTCGCTGGTTGAATTTATTGACACCCTTATTCAGAAGCATTGTAAGCTCAAGAGCAGGTTGACAGAGAGTTAAAGCAGAAGGAATCAAAAACAGCACGAGAAGGCGAAATTGTCAACGACTTGGAGATAAAAAGGGTGAAAATTGTGTAAGAGGTCTCTATGAAGATACTTGCTATAGTCGCAAAGAGCTAAAAGCGAAGAAGGAGAAATATTTTTTATTGTTTCATGTCACTATTTTTGCAAGGACATAAATAAACATGTGAAAATTGATGTTTATCTCATAGTTTTTTTTAAATTAAAACACCGGGAAATTTTAATTAATTTCATCGGGAAAACCGGGAAAAAACCGGGAAATCGAAAATCGATTTTGAGTGGCCACCCTGCAACCAGCCCCGCTAGTATGTGACCTCATGTATTAAAAATGAAAATTACTCAAAATACATGAAAATACAATTTTGGCGAAAATTTGATTTACACTACTTTACACTAACAAAATGTACTTTCATTATGGATGGAACTAGGTTTATTTTAATTTGGCTAGCTTTGTTCAGACAAAAAGTTTCAACTTGAAAACCGAGTAGAATTGATGGCCAATTTGGCACCAACCTGTATTTGTTATACGTCCTAAATAAAACTGTACTTCATTTTTTCATTTAGATTCCCTGGTTATCTACTACATATCACCCATATTACACGATTTTTTTGATACGTAGATTCGAAGATATTCTCATTGACCAACTTACCCCGTAACCAACTAGCCCCGCTCTACCCTACTTAACTTTTTTTTTGGATTTTGAAGATTTTCAGGGTTTTAGAAATCTTTAGAATAATTGAGATTTTTAGGATTACGACGCTACTTGGAATTTTTCCAAATTTTCAAAATTATCAAGATTTTTCAGATTTTTGGAGATTTTCAAGATATTAAAAATTTTGGAGATTTTCACGATTTTTAAAATTTTTTCGATTTTTGAAATCGTTACGGTTTTTGAGATTCGAATGATATTCAAGATTTTCTGAATTCTTGAGATCTTTGGGATTTTTAAAATTTCAAAATTTTGAACATCTCTATGGTTTTTGGGAATTTTGAAATTCTCAGATTTCCAGAATTTTAAAGAATTTTAAGGTTTTTGGAATTTTTAAAATTCCATGGTTTTTGGGATTTTCAAAATTTTTCAGATTTTTAATATTTTTAAAATTTTGTATTTTCTTAAAATTTTTCAGATTTCTAGGATTTTTTGAATATTAAGGAATTTTGGATTTTTTATGATATCGAGGGTTATTAAGATTTTTAAAATTTTTATAATTGGAGTTTTTAAAATATTGAGAATTTTTAAAATTTTCAGGTTATTTTTTTAATTGTTAAAATTTTTGGAATTTTAAAATTTTTAGGATTTTTAAAAGATTTCAAATTCTTAAAATTCTCAGTATTATAGAATTCTAAAAATTTTCGAGATTTTTAGGAGATTCAAGATTTTTGTTAATTTTTAAGATTCGTAAGATTTAGCTAATATTCAAACTTGTCAGATTTTAAATATTTCTAAAATTTTTAAGATTTTTGAAATTTTTAATAAGTCGGACTCGATTATCCGGAATTTTAGACTTATTTTTTGCTTCTCGGAAATTTACCCTTTTTTCCACAGAAATGATTTCTGGTGGTCACTGGATTATGCAAGTTACATAACAAATTAAAAAAAAATTACGGTTGTTTAAGGCAAATTTGGAAGAAAAAACTTCCGGAAAACTCGATTGTCCGGAGTGAAAAAAAAAAAAAAAATTCGACACTCATGTGCGGAAATGTTCAGCAATGCTGTGCAGTCCGCCGGTGGTTCGTGCTATCGGATTAGTTACCTGTGCAGCCTTATTACGCTGAACACAACTGCTGCACTGCCGGCTGCGGGCGAGTCAGGTTTCAGTAAGAGTTAACTCTCACCTTGTTGTAGTGAGCGGTTGTACAATGAAGACTAAATTTCTGCATGCTCGGCTTTTGTGCGTGACTACTAAGAGTTATACTTCCGGTGGGCGGGGCGTTGTGCACTCGTGCGAGCAAAACAACAACAACAAGTCATTTGGAAAGTCAAATCATTTGGATACTTCGATGTGGGCTATGCTGGGGAAGAATGGTGATTGTTTGGTGTGATTTAGATTGATACTAAGAGTTTACAATTTTCTGCATTTTGGTGGACGCATCCAACTTTCCAATCCAGCTTATTTTCTAGCTGTAAGATTGAAGCAACTCGTTGGAAACTAACTGAGTTTTAAGCATTTGAAAGTACTACATTAAAATTTAAACGTGAAAATTTTGAAAGATTTAATAGGTTTTAGAGATTTTAATGATTCATCAAAATAAAAAACGATTGTTTGAAGTGTCAACACTTTTGACTTAAAAGTCAATAAAGAAAATAGAAAATGTTGATAAGTCATTTAAAATAGCTCAATGAATTAGTTCATATTGCATTGCTTTCAACACAATTCCACAAAATTCTTGAAAGTTGTACAGTTTCCAAATGAATGAAAATTTCGGAATGAATTCCGGTGTGATTTCTAAGTTAGAGATAAGGAGCTTCTCAAATAACAATCTCACAGTTTTTTGGCATTGATAAGCGCTTCTAACATGCTATTCTGTCTCAAGGCTGATTTTGACGAAGCAAATCATTCATGCCTCATAATTTTGTTTGAGAATGTTGAAATTAATCTGGCATGTGATCGGTGAATGTTGAATGGCTTGCGCTTATTAGAAAATACATTTTACCTATCCAATAAAATTTTACACACTAAACTGACACTTCAGCTTTTTCCGAAGGTAAAATAACTCAATTTCAGCGCGTGGTTCGCGTTAGCTAACTTGTTTTTCCGAATCGAAAAATCGAACTAACAGCGAGCGTTCCTCTTTCCATGTGAAATACTGGCAGAAGCATTCCGAACGCAAATCGATCATCGCGAGTTATTCATCGTTCTTCCTGTTAGTCCTGGCCGAGTGGGTCCGAAAGTAGGTGAAAAATTGTCTTTCGACTCGTTCCGATTTGTCTGCACCGTTGGCAGCAGCTCTACCGTGCCACAGGAACCATATCGTTCGTTCATTCGTTCTTGTGGATTAATGTCGAGTTTGAAAAATGTGTTCACTTATCATTTTTCCACGCCCGAACGAGCGGGCGAACATCTCCAATTACTGGAAGTGTTGTCAATTTACGCTTGGGTGGATCTTCGATTTCGACGCACGATGGAGCGAAATAAAAATCGAATAATTCCAAGTGGCCCGTTTTTGCTTTTTTGAATCGGAGACTACTTCCACTTACCCGTTTCAGATTATGTGCCAGACTAGAAGTGGATCAATAATTCTCTCGAAATTTACCCATCAATCATCAGTCGAATTATCGGATGATGTTGCACCCAGTAATGTTACAATGTTACAACACATCGGGACCAACCTCTCTTCAGATACAAAATGTACTCCCAAAGCGGATTTTTCGACTATTCACTACTAGTTTAGTGTTGTCGTTTTTGAAGTTCTATTTCCACTCCTCGTTGCACTCGGCTGTAGATATATATGTTTTCCTCGTAAAATGGTAAATTTCGACCCAATAAAATAACATGCAATTGTCTTGCAATAGACAACTTAATGTCGTCGCCAACAATGTTTCTATGATTTGTACTCCCGAGTCCTGTCATCGCAACACAATTCCGTTTAGAAATTCTTGTTTGCAAACACCGCGCTTTCGAGGAAACCGGATCACGGGATGTTATTTGTCAAGTGCACGCGTTGTTTATGTTGTGCAACGGTGCAGCGCCCCACACTGGTGCTCGAAGGGGCTATTCGCAACTGCACGTGCTCTGTATGCGTGAGTGTGTGTGTGTTTATGTTGCTCTTTCCACGGCAAATATTTTATCGCTTGTAGCTCACCTCATAAATCATCCCGAAAATGGCCACATGAACATGACAGCTTACAAAGTGGTTGCTTGTGCGAAGGCGCTCGAGTCGCTGTCCTGCGGTTCGACGCCTGGATGGCGGCTGCGGGTGTCCCGACACATCCGACACTGACCGACAGACGATGCGATGAGGCCACGACGAGATGACATGACTTGTCCCTCTAAACGTCAGGCGTTAAACCCGAGTAGGAAAGAGCAAGGACAGTTGAATAAAATTTCTGTTTTTGTTCACTCAATGGAAGAAATTGACGGGAGCGATAAAATGTGTTGTTTTTTTGGTTTTCTACCCAGGCCGTATCCCGTGATACCGTACTATACGCAAACAAAAATTTTAGCTAGGAATATAATGGATTTACAACTCTCAAAAGACCGTAAAGTGACCACCTCATGACACACCCTATGTGCAGTGGGTGTAAGAGCTGATAAGTATTTCAAAAGGAGAGGACGAACCGGACAGATATCATCAGCGGGTAACACTTCCGAACCGAACGGACGTGTGAGTGACAGATTTGCTGCATCGCAATTGGCTTCTGTTTACCGGCGACGACAATGTAGGGTGACCAGATATCCTCGATTTGCTGGTGTGATTTTATATTCTCTCCACTTAATCTAAGGCATGATTGAAAGCGTGTTGCCGAATTATCCCTAGATTTTTTGTACCCGTTGTTTTTTAAAAGATAATTTGCAAAGAGCCCCTAAAGATGTTATTAAAAAGTGACGAAACGTCGACTGGAAAAAACATTTTAACTTTTAAAATGGCAAAAATATTTTTTTTTCAAGAATCTTTTTATAATTGGAAAGAATAAAAAATGTTTAAAAACCTAAAAATCTTGAAAATCTCGAACATCATAGCAGAGCAAAGCCTTGGTGCTACATTACAATTCGAAACTCGACCTTCTGTTTTATTATTACACACGTACTTCGCAGCCAACTGTTTAGTGTGCAGGACATTCGCGTGTCTAGCGCCAGGATCCTACTGACAATAACAGTCTCTCCCGAGCCGAGACTCGAACCTACGACGACTGGTTTGTTCAGACCAGCATCGTACCTCGAGTCCAGTTGGGAGATCAATATCATTAGAGCCTTGACAATTTTGGCCCTTTAAATTCTTTGTCGAACATGATTTTCCTGCTAATTTCGAATCATTTGTGCGTCACTTTGGTATCATTTATGTGTCATTTTTGTATTCACTGTATGATGTTCGCCATTTTTGTGTTTCTCATGATTTTTTTTGAGGCTTTTCGAGATTAGGAACGATGAGAATGGAAACGAAAATGAACAAACTTTTTTTTTATTATTAAGAAGGTTTAGAGACATTGTCATTTTTTTATCCCTTTTACGTTATTTTTGAGCAAGTTTCAAGTTAATTTTGAATCATATTCATGTTAATTTCAAGTCATTTAATTTTTATGTAGACTTCCTACGTTATCCAGACGGGAATCGAACTCCAAACTTCCGATGTGTTCGGTATGGTATTTTATCGATTAAACTACTAGAAAAATAAATTCTGCCCAATATCGTATCACCCTCTACTATTGCGTCTCATTCTCAAAACATCTCAATTAACAATACACACTGCCTTGTAAGAGTTATTGTTATTATTGAGGGAGAGTCTCTCCTCACGTGCAGAGAATAGCAGCGAGTTACTTATGCAAACGCGATCGAGACAGTCAGTTGATGTTTTCTCATTTAACACGTTTGACGGAAGATTAATTTTTGTAATAATTTCAAGTCATGAGCGAGTTTTTGGAAATAATTTTAGGTAATTTTTTGAAGAATTTTCAGTCATTTCTGAGAAATGACCGCTTTAGTCACCATTGACTACGTGACAGTCATTTTTGAGTTATTTTTACAGAGGAATACGTCTTTATTCTCTATAGTGGGGTGTATTCTGTCGAAAGCAAGATGAGCATGGAACGTTTTTTGCTGGCGACATGTAAGTTTAAAATGCTAATGGCTTTCATACAACTGTACCGAATTCAATAATTCATTGGAAATCTAAATTATACAAGAAAAAATTACGAAAAATTGGCTTACTTCCCTAACGCAGACATCAAAAAGATATACGAAATGATTGTAAGTGAAGGATCGTTAGCTAGATATGTATCGTATTCGGGCATAACTTTCAGCGAAACTACTTGTGGTACTTGACCTTGAGCTTGACGACCGCACATTCCGTAGTTGCTCCTCCGTGATCGACCTGAGCCAATTGACCAAGCATATGGCTACTTGGGAATAATTTACCATTTTCAGTGTACAAAGATTCAGTAGCTACCGCTTTATATGGTTCTAAAACGGCGCCGGCCTTATATCCTTACGACCATTAGGGTAAGGAACTCGGGGACCGAGTTTTCCTCAGCAGCTCCACGACTGCAACGGAAAGGAAGCAATATGTCTGTTATTACTTTTAATGTAATTTTGAACATTCGTGAATCACTTTTAAAATAGTCTTAGGTTATCCTACGTCGTTTTGGAATGTTATTCTGGAACCATTTTCGAATCATTTATGAGACACTATAAAGTCAATTTTGTCTCCCTTTTTAGCCTCATTTGGATGATTCATATATCTTTGAACGTAATTAAAAGGTTTTGACACACGTGTAAGTTTTTGAATTTTTCGAGTTTATTTTGTGTCATTCCTAAGTTGCTTTCAGATTACTACATAGCTAACATTGATATTTTTGACAATGTTCAATCATTTCTAAATTTTTGTTAAGTAGTTTTGAAGCTTCATCTTGAGGGTGTTTTTTTTTCTTATTTCAGAACCATTTATAATAATGCTTGGTATTTTTGAACTTTTTTTAAACTCTTTTTGAAACTCCTGGGATATTTCTTGATAATTTATAGATTTTTTTTAAATATCATTTTAAAATTATCGTTTCTAATGCTTTTTGGAGTCTCTTTCAAGAGCGATTTGAGATATATTTAAAAGTAACTTTCAAACATGTTTGAGATCATGTTTTGATATATTTAAATCAACTTAAATTATGTGTAACTTTAAACTTATTCTCCAATGATTTTAAAGTCATTTTTGAAACCATTTTTGTCAGATTTGAGTCATAAGTAAAATAAGTTGAGTCTTTTTTCAAATATTTTTTTAGTATTATTCTTGTATCATTTTAAATATTTTAGGCCCATTTTGGAATATGACTATTTCTAAAAAACTTTCGAGTAACTTTTAGGTTTTATTCTTAAGAGAGCATTCTTAATTTTGGCGGTTTTGGGGTTATTTCAAAATATTATTCAAGTCAGAACACTTGGAAGTAAATAAAGGGAAAATACCTAAATAACCTTGTTTGTCAGGTATATTTCTACTTTAATTTCTGGGTCAAGATCTAACCATTTTTAACTCTATTTTTAATTGATAACATGAAGGTAAGTTGTTTTCTAGCAATTTTAAAGTCATTTTGAAGTCACTTTACAATTTTTTTGTGTTATTTCACTAACAATGCTTGAAATTTTTAGAGAGAGTTTAAACTATTTTAGGATAATTTTCAATTCATTCCGTATTTAGTTTACAACGTTCCGCAGCTTTGAGACATTTTTCTGAGCTGCTTTTGATCTCATTTGTTTTGCCATTTTGAAGGTTACATAATTTTGTTGAACCGATTCTTGAATGAATTTTAAGTTTACCTCGAATTGCGAGTCAGTTTTCTGTTACCTTCAGTGAAAAAATAAAAATAAGGAATTTTTTGGCCGTTTTTAAGTCATTTTTGGAAGAATTCGAATCTTTTTAGATTTATTTTTGAGTATTTTTTTTAAAATCAGTATAATATTTCGAGTTCAAATATTTTACGATTATAGTACTTTTAATGGCAATGAGTTTCCAAGTCGTTTTTTAATTATTTCTAGAATTCTAACTACTTCACTCAAGCTTCTAATCAAACATAATTTACTTACGAGTCATTTCAAGTGTTTTTTTTTTTTTGAGTCTTAATTAAATAATCATTGCGTGTATTTTAGAGTAGGTAATGTTCAAAAAACTATTGAACAATTTTTAAATAATTTTGCATTTATTTTCGAGTTATATGAAAATCATATCGATACAGTTTGCTCAGTTTTGAGGGGAATTTCGAAACATTGTAGAGTTGTTTGAAGGTTATTTTCGAAGCATTTTCGAGTATTTGAGTCCAATTTGAAATAGGGTTCTTCATCATACTCTTTTTGTTGTACTTTTTCTATCGAACAAGTTTTCACTGTAAATTTCTGCTGTATTTCTTGTATTTTTTTTTGATTTCTATAGAAATTTTCTCTTTTATTTTTTCTTTGTATTCTCATTACTGCCTTTTTTCACTATATTTATTCCTGTTGAAGATGTTTATTAAATGTTTTCTTGCTTTTTTTTCATGTCGCTGTGCTTTATTTTTATATTTGTTTTTGTTGTTTTATTGTTTCTGTTCTTCGGTTATTTTGAAATTTTCTTTTTTTATTGCTTCATTTTTTTAGACTGTGAGAATTCTGCTGTAGTTTTTTTCTATTGTAGATTCTCCTGCTGTTCTTTCAAAATTTTTGTTGTTGTTTTTTTTGCTACTATATTTTTAAGTTGTGTTTTTCTTGTGAATCATTTTCTGTTGAATTTCGTCTGTTGTATTGTCGCTACTGTACTTTTTCCTGCTGTGTTTTTTTTTACTATACATTTTCTGTTGTATCTTTTTTTGCAATTCAATTCTCTGATGAATTATTTGTTGTTATTTTCTTACAGCTGTATTGTTTTTTTTTAAAAATACATTTTTTTAGCAAATATTTTTTGTTGTATAGTTGTCTAAATAATTTTTCACTGTGTTTTTTGTTGTAGGTTTTTGTTTAATTTTTTGCAATTTTTTTATTTTGCGTGTTTTGTTGTATTTATTTCTTTTAGAAAAATTTTTGATTATACTTTTCCTGTAATATTTTTTCCTTTGGTTTTTCATGACTTTTTTTGCCCGTTGTATTTCTTGTATTTTTTCTGTTTACCAATATACATTTTTTCTTGTATTTTTCCTGTTATATTTTTTTCTTTGTATTTTTGTTACTGTTTTTTTCTACTGTTTTCATTTCTGTTAAAGTTTTTGTTGAATATCTTCTATCTGTATTTTTCTGTTGTATTTTTTGTGTCTCTGTTTAGTATTTTTATATTTTTTTTTGTTTTATTTTCTTGGACATTTTCTTTTCTTCCTGCTGCATGTTTTCTACTGTAAGAATATATTGCTGCACTTTTTCTACTGTAGTTTTTCCTATTGTAGTTTATTCTGCTGTGTTTTTCGTATTTTTGTTGTTGTGGTTTTTGCTATTATATTCTTTCTGTTCATTTTTTGTTGAATTTTGTCTGTTGTACTGTGGCTGATGTATTTTTCTCCTGCTGTGTTTTTTTTTTGTTATACATTTTCTGTTGTATCTTTTTTATTATATTTTTTATTTCCTTTTGAAAAATACAACATATATTTTGTTGTATAGTTGTATGAATAATTTTTCACTGCGTTTTTTATTGTAAGTTTCTATTTTATTTTTGTTGGCGTTTTTTTTTGTTTTTATTCCCTTTCGATTAATTTTCGGTTTACTTTTCCTGTTATATTTTTGTGTTTGTGTTTTTATAACTGTATTTTTTCCTGTTGTATTTCTTGTATTTTCTCTTTTTATCATTATACATTTTCTTTTGTGTTGTTTTTCCTTCTGAAAAATTTTCTCTTGTATTTTTTCTGTTATATTTTTTCTTTATATTCTTATTACTGCTTTTTACTAATTTATATATTTCTGTTGAAATTTTTATTTTATATCTTCTTCTTTTCTTGAATTTTTTTTGTTCTTCCTGCTGCTGGTTTTCTAATGCAAGAATATATTGCTGCACTTTTTCTACTATAGTTTTTCCCATTGTAGTTTTTTCTGCTGTATTTTTTGTATTTTTCGTTGTTTTTTTTTTGCTATTATTTTTTTAGTTGTGTTTCCCTTGTGAATCATTTTCTGTTGAATTTTGTCTGAAGTACTGTCACTACTGTTTTATTTTTCTGCTGTACTTTTTTTCATACATTTTTTGTTGTATCTCATCTGATGATTTTTTGTTGTCGTTTTCTTACAGCTATGTATTTTTTCTTCTGAAAACACAACATATTTTTTGTTGTATAATAATAATTTTTCACTGTGGTTTGTGTTGTAAGTTTTTATTTTATTTATTGTTTTATTTTTTCCTGCGTTTTTTGTTTTATTTATTCCCTTTTAAATCATTTTCGGTTATATTTTTCCTTTTATATTTTTGTTTTTTTTTTTACTACTGTATTTTTCGTTGTTGTTTTTCTTGTACTTTTTCTGTTTATCATCATACATTTCCTTTTTTGTTTTTTTTCTTTAGAACAATTTTCTCTTGTCCTTTTTCTGTTATATTTTTTTCTTTGTATTTTTATTACTCCTTTTTACTAATAGTTATTTTCGTTGAAGTTTTTGTTTAATATCTTCTATCAGTAATTTTTTTTTGTGTCTGTACAGTGTTTTCATGTTTGTTTTTGTTGTTTAATTTTCTTGAAAAGTTTATGTTCTTCTTGCTACATTTTTTCTACTGTTAGAGACCATTGCTGCACTTTTTCTGCTGTAGGTTTTCCTGTTGTATTTTTTCTGTCGTTATATTTTTGCAATTTTACTTTCTCTGTTGTCAGTTTCGCGTGAATCAGTTTCTGGTTCATTATGTCAATTATATTCTTTCTTTTCAACAGTTTTTCTGATTTTTTTTACATGTTCTGTTGTATTTTTCTTTTAATCAAATCTCTAGTGCATTATTTCTGTTGTTCTTATTTTGTCGATTTCGCTCAGTTGTTTTATTAATTGTATTTTTTTTCTGAATAATTTTTCACTGCATTTTTCCGCTACTTTCATTATTATTGTTGTTGTTTTTGTTTTGTTCTCAATAACGTTTTTGTATTTTTTCTGTTATATATTTTCTCTGTATTCTTTCTTTTAGCTTCCTTTGAAATATTATCATGTTCTTCAAGTTTTATTAAATATTTTTTGTCTTTCTGTTTTTGCCATTATACTTTCTCCATTGTGTTTTTCTTTTGAGTCATTCTCTGTTTATTTAATCTTTTTTTTTCCCTCAGTACTGTTTCTACTGTTTTTTTCTCGCTCTACTTTTCTGTTTTCTTCACATATTTTCTGTTGTGTTTTTTGTTGTTGCTTTCTCTGTGTTCATTTTTTGTTAAATTTTATTCTGAATAATTTTTCGTTGTATGTTTTTGTTGCATTTTTTGAATTTTTGTTGTTGTTTTTATTTTTTTTTTAATTTTTGTTGTTGTATTTTTTTGTTGATTGTTGTTTTTGTAATCTTTATTGTTTTTTTCCTGCTATTAAACTTTTCCTGTTGTGTTTTTCTTGTGAATCATTTTTCGTTGTTTTTATTTAATATTTTCTTATATTGAATTTTTGTTGGTTACTCTCTTTCTGTTGTTTTTTTTTTGCTATCATACTTTTTCTTATGTGTTTTTCTTGTGAATCATTTTCTGTGGTATTTCATCTGTACTTTTTCTACTTTAGTTTTCTGCTGTACTTTTCTGTTTTCTATTGTCATATATATTTTGTTGTTGCTTTCTCTGAGTTTTTTCTGTTGTATTTTTTTTTTTGAATTTTCGCCGCATTCTGTATTTCTGTTGTTGTTTTTATTGTGTTTTCAATAAAATTGTGGTTGTATTTTTCTGTTGAATTTTCATTTCTGTATTCTTCTACTGTTGTAGTGTTTTATTAAATACTATTTGAAGGTTTTTGTTACTCTCTTTGTTTTTTTTTTCTCTACTGTTATAATTTTCCTGTTGTGTTTTTCTTGTGGATCATTTTCTGTTGTATTTAATCTTTTGTATTTTTCATTCTGTACTACTTCTACTGTATTTTTCCTGCTGTATTCTTCTGTTTTCTATTGTTATATATTTTCTGCTGTATTTTTCTTAAGGTCAATTCTCTGATGTATTTTTCCTGTTATATTTTTTGTTGTTGTTTGTATTTTTGTTGTATTTTTTTGCATTCTTGTTGTTTTTTTTTTGTTGTACGTCGTTTGTTGTTTCATCCGAATAATTTAAAGTTTTCATCCGAATAATTTTGTGTAGTTATTTTGCTATTTTTGTCTTTGTGTTTTCATTAATGCATTTTTTTTGTTTTTTTTTTTTAATTTTAGATAAGTATTTACTAGTGGATTATTTTTTTTGTCATTCTTTGCAGTATTTTTTTCCTGTTGGTTTTATTTTGTTGAAAGTTTTCTATTATATTGCACTGTTTTCTGCTGTTTTATTTTTTGTTCGTTGTATTTCCTCAATTAGATAGGTTTTGCTGTATTTTAATATATTGCTCATAAAGAAAGCTTTTGGTGATTATAATTGAATTCGGAAAAACAATAAAACTAGATTTAGGATAATCGTGATTAGGGGCCATCCACATACCACGTGGACAGATTTTTAACGATTTTGAACCCCCCACCCCCCCCCCCGTGGACAACTGCCCAGATAAATTCTGAAAATTTTGTATGGACCTTGGACATAACACAGACCCACCCCCCCAAGCTGTCCACGTGGTATGTGGATGGCCCCCGATGAAACTGATTCAAAGGTGATCAAATGCTTACTAGAGGGGAGAAAAATGCTGATAAAGTTAAGGTAAGTCAGTTTAGCATTTTTTATTGCATAGCAGTGAAATCTAACGAAAAATACTAAAATTTATCTTTTCATCAAGTCCACAGCATTGTTGATTCACGGGAGGATGTTTTTTTGACCGTAATAAAATCGAAATTTCACTGTACTTACAATAAAAGTGTTTTTGAGTAATTAAATAATATGTTTTTGAGTAATTAAAAAAACAGCCTTTTCTACCTTTTTATTTTGCAGGGCTTTAATAAAAATTGTTAGAGCATTGAAAATTACACACTCTGCGACATTGTGTTCTTTTGAATTTCAACATACTTTGAGTAAATTCAATACTTTTGAAAGGCATAGTTACGCCATACCAACAAGGGTTACGTATAACATTTTTATAACAGCAACCAAAAAAAAAACAAGGTTATTCCACGAGCCAACGAAAGAGTTGCTCCAATTCCAAAACCTTTCATATTAAATGTATTCCATTTAGATTCAAATTTCGATATTCACCCCCAGGCACACTGCCGGCACGATATGCTGGGATGTAACCATATTGACAGAGAGACCAGCATCACAACATCACAGCATCCTTACGCCAATTTCCGCACAAAACAGCTCAACTCAGAAATCCCACTTCCAATTTACGCAGCAGCAGGAGCATTTCGCTTTTTTTTTCTTCTCCCCCACCAGCCAAACCAGGTGCCAAAGGTGTTCCACGAAACAGCCCAGACTGTCTCCGGACTCGCACCGGTCCAAAACTCATTTCGTGTTTGTAGCAGCAACCGGGTCGTCGTCGGGTGGGTTTCTGTTACAATGCCTTCCCGCCAGGCCGGAACCAGAGGGCGGTGAGGAAAATCTAACCTGCTCCATTTCCTGCCCTGGTGTCAATCGAAACGGAAGAAGCACACACATAAAAGCTTTCCATTCGACGGTGCAGTAATCGGTCCGGCCCTCGTCGGATGGCAGCTGGCAATCGGATGGAATTGAATCGAGGCTAGAGCCACAGACAAGTGGATGCGTGAGTGGGTCTCCTGCGTGGGAAAGCTTTCCCCTTAGTGGCAGTAATCCTTGGGTCGGTGATGTGTTGAATTCATTATACCCAAGTTTGTGTGTTCTAGCTAGCAAGCTGACATCGTTTCACCCGAGATCCGGAGATCGGAAGCAGCTCGACAAAAAAAAACCCTGATGAGCTAAATACTATCACCTGCTGTGATGAGATTGGAAACTGAGTACACAGAGATTTAAGATGTTGGTTGAAAAAAAAAACGTCCTCGTGTTTACAAATGATTTCGACAGCTTCTCTAACTCACCACCGAATCACGCGACAAACAAACACGGATTTCGGAAGTGAGGCGTAATATTTGAGAATTGTTTTCCACACACACACTCACTCGAAAAAAATATGAATAGATCGGAAATTGAAATATCAACGGTGACAGGTGAGTGGCAGGAAACTGTCTTTTGTCTCAGCGCCCTACCTAAAACATCCAACCAACCGTCGTTGCCTCCATCACAGTCCACCACACTTACCAGTTGCTTGTCCTGAAACGACAGAAACAGAAAACAGAGAACCTCGGTTAGGAACAGCTGTCGGTCGGACATTGTTGGGGGTTAATTGGATGCTGGACCATTATTATCAATTCATCCGGTCTGCACGCTAAATTAGCATCGAAAACAGCTGTACGAGAGCGAGATTGCGATTTTCCGGTCCCGTGCGCTTTGTGTTTTGATTCCGGAAGGAAAACCGCAAATCAAACCCTTCAAAACTAACTGCTGTTACAGTGATGATTATGGTGATGGTAATGATAATGATGATGATGATGATGACCATCATCATCATCGTTATTATCGTCCTTACCATTATTGACGCTATTTTCATACCGCAGTGGGCAAATATTTACTTCTCTCGGGAATCGTAACAAAAGAATTGACTCATAAAGGAGAAATGGAGGGAAAACTGGCCCACAAATTCAAGAGATATTCCCTGGTTTTACATTCCACACTTTGAGTGTGACTAGAATCTAAATGAGATTGAGTTGTCGAACGCTTGGGTTCTTTTGAGGGATAATGTTTATATTTACAACAAAACTTAATCCTGTGTCCCGGCAAAAAATGTGTGTCTAGCAGTGTCTCCTAATTAGACTCAGCTTCTACAGTCCGAAAGTATTATTTGAGAGAGACGTTTCTGGCGATTATTGTACATGATTGTTATAACTTTTCATCTCAATAGCATTTTAGTACAACCTTGCCAGCATGTTACCGATTCCATTTCAACGGTTGTTGGAACTATTCGGTGTCTCACATTTTCTAAGATTAATTAAGTTATTTAATTCACTGCGTGATTGATCCGAATCAGTGAAATTACACAGTGAATCATTGGCCGAGAATCGTGGACCATTCTCATTGTACATGTTTCAATGACTCAATACTCAACAGATCAATAACGGCGCCGGCTGCGTCCTTGCAATCAGGTGAGAAGAGGAAAGAGATGTTAGTGTGACCTTTGCTGTTTGGAGACCGTGTTAACTTTTGCATCTCCCCAAAGGTCACGGAAAGGAGATTTTTGTTAGGAGGTAACGGTACGTTGAATCAGGATTCACCTTGATAGGTGGTGCAATCATGTATAGAACTCCTTTCCATCAGCCCGACTCTATTAAGCTATTTTTTTTCACAACATTTATTTGACACGGCACAATACAAATTAATATTTTACGGAGCCAATTTTATCAGCGAGGATATCACGAACTGGCACATAGGGCTGTATTCCTCGGGCCCTGAGGGTATCCAAAAGTAGAGATCTGGCGCTATTAAGCTATTGATATTTGAAACTGTGTTAAACCAAAAAAAAGTAAGAATGCTGTTGGGGCTGCGCACAGGTATGCGTGGTTTATTTCAATAGAGCACATTTTTTTTTAATTTTCTGATTGAAGATCGATTTAGAATAATGCACATTATAATGCACACCTGTGCGTGGTATATCTCCGTGAAATGCAAGATATTATAGTAGGCGTAGTACACAAATTACGTAACGCTAAAAATCTAGATTTCAGACCCACTACCCCATGTGTAACAATCATTTTCATATTCTGGAACCGAGTTAAACCAACACATAGTTAAAATGGTGTTGGGGCCACGCACAAGTGTGTGTGGTTTGTCTACTGAATATAAAAATGTATTAAATTCAACGATTTTAGGCTAGTTTAAAGCAAAAGTACTGATACTGTAGAGACCAGGAACACGGGTACGAGATTTGTATAATGAAATTTTGGACTTTCTAGATATGTTAAGATTGGAATTTGTATAACAAATTATATAATGCTATAAAGGATTAGAACCCTAAACGTGAATGATAGGCAAACGATATCGGTTAAACTGATCATCTCTACTGATTCACGCACACAGATATTAGGCCGCAACGGATAATCTGTAGGCGCGATCTCGCTGATCGAAATCTGAAATTGTTCAATAAAATAGTAGCGTCTAGATGGTCAAGTACAGCTGTGTTAATTGTGTACTCCCTCGGTAAAATAAATAAGTTTTCGATCGCAAATGGTGACTTTTATTGCAAGCAGTTCACGCTTTCTGGAAATCTGTACGCGCGTTAATGAAATTTCATCTCGGCAATTTCGCTCGATAAGCGGCTCATCCGGGACAAACTCCCCTGCGTAAGAAAGTTCATTTCTCCTGTGAGCAAAGCTAGCTACTCAGCGGCTAACATATTTGCGCTCAAAGAAGTTCGGTAGGCTAGATTCCTGGCCATTCGAATCAAAACTCAACATTTTGGTGCCGTTACCAGGAGGTATGGCTGGGAAATTAGCCAATTGGGTGAAAAAACCGAATGTTGGGGTGCATTGTTGCTACACTGGATGTGCTCAAAGTTAGACTCGCGTTCTCTGCAGATGTGGGAGGATCATGCAGCTTCAGTAAGTGAGCCAACCTTCCGAAGTTTTGGTAGCCTTTTTGGAAAAGCGCACAAGGGTGCTGGATGCTGTATCAACTAATTCAGTAGGGGAAAGTTCTCATAAGTCAATGAGCAAGCGTCCAAGGATAGCAATAAATGCTACTAGAACGGGTGAGCGACCTACGATTTGCCCATGCTGCCGTGGTGACCACTATATGGCTCGTTGTGATGCGTTTTTGAACTTATATAATAAAGAGAGGCTAGAGCTAATAAATGCTAAGCGTTGTGCAGCAATTGTTTTAGAACTGGACACTGGGTGCGGGATTGCAACTCAAATTTTTCGTGCAGAACATGTGGACGGAAGCATCACTCGCCCATTCATCCGGGCTTCCCAACTAACACAGAAAACACTGCGATACCGACACCTTCGATGGAATCCAATCCAAGAGCTGCTACGAATGTTGCGGCGAGTGGAACTGAAGATGGACAATTCGAGGCACCGGAGCAAGAGGCTGTAGGGTCATAAAGTGTTGAAACTGGAAATAAGCTTGGAATATGTAATGTTTTCTTGTCTACTGTTGTGCTGCAGATAACAAATCAGAACGGAAATAAGTTGCTGGCTAAAGCGCTACTCGACAACGGGTCACAAGCAAATATCATCAGTGAAAGATTGTGTCAGATGCTAAAATTGAATAGACGATCGGTCAATATACCAATATGCGGAGTTGGGCAATCAGAGAGTAGGTCCAGATATGCAGTCAATACGATAATAAGCTCAAGAGTCACCAAATTCTCGGTTTCGATCGATTTTCTTGTGCTTCCACGGATAACCTCACAACTTCCTTCGGTGACTATTCCTACGTCTCATTGGAAGATTCCTGAAAAACTTCAATTAGCCGATCCACAATTTAACGTGTGCAACAGGATTGATATGATAATCGGAGCGGAGTATTTTTACCAATTTTTATATGAACGAGAAATGGGTCGCATATCGCTTGGACGTGGACTTCCCATACTAGTCGACACAGTGTTTGGATGGGTCGTCTCAGGTAAATGTTTTAAAGGTTTTGGCAGAAAGAAGAGCAAGACTGTGAAACTAACTACATTGGAGCTCATAAGCGGTTAGAAGATGGCCGATACGAAGTGCGTATGCCCAAGCATGTCAACTTTACTAGAATGGTAGGTGAATCAAAGGACGTAGCGATGAATCGTTTTTTAAACCTGAAAAAGCGGTTGGAAAGAGATGCTGAAATGAAGCAACAGTATCACGCTTTTATTCTGGAGTATTTGGATCTGGGACATATGTGTAAGGCGTCTGAGGATGCTGCAGTGGATATGCAACCTCGGAAAATTCACTATTTGCCACATCACGCGGTAGTGAAGGAATCTAGTACGACCACAAAAGTGCGTGTGGTATTTGACGGGTCAGCTCGCACTAACTCTGGATATGCTCTTAACGACGCACTTTTAAAGGGACCCACCATTCAAGATTCGCTTTTCGGAATTCTTTTAAGATTTCGCAAACACGAAGTTGCCATAGTTGGAGACATCGCGAAAATGTATAGGCAAATTCGTTTGCATTCTGACGACACTTCCCTGCAGAGAATATTTTGGAGGTTTTCACCTGTGGAAGAAGTTGGCGTTTATGAGCTATCAACTATTACCTATGGTTTGACGCCTTCTTCCTTCTTGGCTATTAGAACTCTGCAGCAATTGGGTAAAGATGAGGTATCCTAGTGCTCAGGCAGCCCTAATGCACGACTTCTATGTTGATGATTTTATAGAAGGATCTTCTGATATAAACAAAGCTATTAGGTTACGGCGCGAATTAACAGAACTGATGTCTAAAGCTGGTCTCACTCTGCGAAAATGGTGCTCAAAGTATTTGCTGAAATTCCTGAAGACCAATTGGCCACAAATATTTCGGTCGCGTTCGAAATAAATTCCGATGAAAGGATTAGAACATTGGGAATTACTTGGGAGCCAAACTCAGATGAATTTCGCTTTTCATTTGATTTCACAAATAACACGAAAATTTGGACAAGAAGAAGCATTCTTTCTTCCATCGCTAGGCTTTTTGATCCACTCGGGTTGATGGCTCCGGTTGTGGTCACGGCCAAATTGATTATGCAAAGGCTAGCCCTGTTGCAAACTGGATGGGACTCCCCAGTCCCGCAAGAGTTAGAAAAAAGATGGAAGGATTTCTATGAACCTCTCACTGAATTAGCCGAAGTACGAATTAGCCACTTTGCATTCATTGCTGATTGGATAGAAGTTCAGTTGCATTGTTTTGCGGACGCATCTGAGTTGGCCTATGGTGCGTGTTTGTACGCCAGATCGATCGATGCAGCGGAGAAAAATTCGCATAGAATTGTTATCGTCGAAATCTCGTGTCGCTCCCCTGAAAAGAGTGACCCTACCGCGTCTGGAATTATGCGCTGCCAAGGAAGCTGCTTGTTTACACTCCAATGTGATAAAGTCCTTAGAGCTGACCGAGACCCGGTCGTTTTTTTGGTCCGATTCAACAATAGTGCTTCATTGGCTGAAAAAAACCGCTTCTAGCGACTAATGAATACGTATAAACCAAGCCTATGATGCGTTGACATCGTCGTCAGTGTGCGAGTTATTCTTATTCTTCGCACATTTGCAAACAGACCTCCATGGTAGGTGAATAACGAAGATCACAAAAGAGCACCATATAAAAAAAATCGTTACTGGTGCACTCTCTCCGCCTTCCTTCTTACGATGTACTTTTCATCGTGGGAGCACGCAATATATGTTATTCTCTATGTGCACAGCTGAGAATATAAAGTTAGTCGCGTTATGAACAAGTAATGAATAAGAGATATTGGATCGTAAATATTTACTCAATGATGGGGATTTTTTTTCAAGTAAGAGAGTTCGTGTTTTCCTACTCTCACTCAACTCAACGGGGTTTTTTTTTGGTGGTAGCTGGTAGGTGAAAGCGCGTTAGAAGCTTTTGACGGTATAAGGCGTCAAGATGGACAAAGGGCTAAGAAAAAATTATATATCCGAAAAAGTTCGGCAAATGTTTGTGGCGGAGAATGGCAATTTCCGGGCACGGCGGTGGAAAATTGTAGCTATCGGCCAAAAGTCATTAACGTTACGAACTGCCATCGTAACTTTTTCTCTCTCAGTTTGCCATGATCAGACAACAAATATTTAGCTAACCTTTTATAGTGTTTTCATAACAAAAAATGAGATTTCGGAAATATTAACTTAAACAACTTTTTTAACAATTTTAAATTTTGTGTATTGATAATGTAAAGCAATGCCTTGGTGCTACATTCCGTCTTGAAATTTGAACTTCTGTTTATTATACACAGACTTCGCAGCCAACTGTTTAGTGTACAGGACAATTGCGGGGCTAGAGCTATGATCCTTCTGACACTATTAGTTTTCCCCGAGCTGGAGAGAGAGAGAGAGACTTTTTTATTTCAAATAACCGTCATTTTTGCAGCAATCGGTTGGAAAATCATTTAAGCAACCGTCCAAATGCAGAAAATTGTAATCTGACTGTTCGAACTATTGTACTATTGAAAATTGTTGAACCTTGTCGAAACGTAAATGTCGACCTTTGATTGGTTGCTTGCTGCCTTTCCCTAAAAAGGACGACAGAATGGAGTACCTAGTTAGCCAGGAGTGCACTCGTTGGGCTATATAAGAGACTGCTTCTCCTCAAGCAATCTCAGTTTACTAGCAGCAGGCAGCAGCGGCGGACAGTAGCAGCGATGGCAGTGGGCAAAGGCGGCGTGGAGCAGCAGCGGGCAACAGCGGCGGCGGTAGTGGTTAGCTGCAGAACCTAACTTTTTCAGATCGGCTCCCTTTTGATCTGAGTTGGACCCCACCAGTGGTAATTCAATTCAGATATCGTTGGGTGAATACAGCCAGAAATTAAATGAGACTCGCACCGCCAGGTGGTTTGAGAAGCCACCATCTTCCAGGGTGTATATATATAGGGTGTGTGCACATATATAACGTGTGTGATTATTTATAGCGTGTGTCGCTAGCGTACGTGGCTAGCTATATAGCGCGTGCATGTCTATAGCGTGCGTGGCCTGCGTGTGCATGGTTATATAGTTTCTGTGCTTGTCTATAGCGTGTCTGTGCATGTCTATAGCATGTCTGTGCATGTTTATAGCGTGCGTGGCTAGCTATATAGCGTGTGTGCATATCTACAGCGTGCGTGGCTAGCAATATAGCGTGCGTGACTAGCAGTATAGCGATAAAAATTATCATATATAGTTTCAAATAAATCATCTCATGTTGATTTTACACAGTAAATCATTCAGAACTAAATCAAAAATTTGCCATGTCAAAAAACAATATTCAGTTGTCAATAAATGGCATTGACAAACATTATTAACCTCTTTTGACTTCAGCTAAGCCTCAAAGTTTACTGAGTGTATTTTAACATTTATTTGAAGAATGTTTGCGTCAGTGAACCTGAATCACATAATTTTTCGCTCAAGTCCTACTATTTGCAGCGATCAGTTTTAAAATTATCTACGCTACTGCAAACTGCAGAAAATTGTTCGTATTAAACCTAGGTTACCGGGAATGCACTACTGGCCCTCATCGTAGCTACTGCCTAAATTAAGCTTTCTCAGTGCAACTTGATACAAAAGACAGCCACAAAACAATACAATTTCATTCTTGTTTTGAATATGGCGTCAAGTGAAACTGCTTAGCTGCACATAGCTTCTGCTGTTGTTCTTTGTCGTTACCGGTGCCGTCTGTAGAGGTAAACGTCATCTGGAACAGAGAGACCATTAAATTGATTAACCCCATTGAGTGTATTTCCAAACCTATTGCAAGAAATACATTGACTTAAGACAGGCTGTCGTATTCTAGGTTAACTCTGCGGTCGTGTCTAATAAACAACCTCTTCAACTTTTTCACGATGGGTAATTCCTTACATATAATTAGTTGGTGTTGAGTCAGATCAACATTTTAATATAAACAAATTCTAGATTTACTATTCTTTGAATTTTTTCAATTTGAATTTTCAAGCTTTTGTGCAATTTTGATGTTACGGGCCCGTTTGATTTATCACTAACAGCATGTTTCTCCTACTTGACCCATTATGGCCAAACAACATCTGTCGTTACTAACCCAACCAACTTTTCAGAAACAAACCCCCTGTGGTTAATGAAAGCAAATAAATATGTTACCAAAATCGAACCATCGAACCGCACTGTGTCAACAGGGTGTGTTACAACTGATTTAATTGTGACGTACGGAGAACTTACAAAACAAATTTCTTCTAAATATGTATTAAGAATTTTTTCCTTACTGTTACAAGTGTATATAAATTTTAATAACAGTTCGAATATTTCCAAAACAAATAAAAACAAAGGTTCAAACTGTAACTGTTTTCAGTACAGAGCATATAGCTCTGAAACTAACCTTATAGTCGTTGTGGCAATGCTTTTCGGCCGGAGGGCTGTGGAATGAGCGCGAAGCCTTTTAAGACCACTATTGTTGGCCCTAACTAGTGTTTCTTGAACTGGTATTCCGCAAACATTCGACTAATTGAAATCAGACCAATCAGGAAAAAAGCTTCGATGATCTTTTTATCATACCAATTGTTTCTCCTCTATGTTTTTCGAACTGTAGTGAAAGATAGAAAAAGTTTTAATGATTTGCAAAATATTGCAGATTTTATCAGGTATTAATCAGGCATTAGATGTAAAAAACACTTGCCATATTTTGTTTGGATTTAAGTTACATAACATTTTTACTAGGGTAAATATGTTTGTTAAATTAGCCGTTACAAATTTGATCTGTAAATACTTTGTCATTTGTACTCAGAAATATAGAAAATTGAAAAGGAAGGGAAAAAAAGATCTGAGTTGTTATGCTTATATTCCAAGTTCCTTGTTGAATTTAGTATGAATAAACAAGTCCAGTGATAATAAAAATGTCGTTGCCAGCATATGTTTAATAAGAATGATAATTCTACAAACCTCTACAAATTTTTGCTAAAGATTTTGCTAAAGAAGCCTTATTTTACCTCTCGGTGTTATTTCTGTACTTCTGTACAAATATATTCGGTTCAACACAATTGGCATACAGCACTAAAACCTGAATCGCAGCACTGAAACGTGAAAATGCAGTATCAAAATCTGCAATAATGCATCCAAAACCAGTTCAAAAGCAAGGCAAGCATTATTCAAAGATTTTCAAAACTCCATCCCCTCTCACTCTTCCATAACGTTACTACCCAAATTAGTATGAGGAAAATATTCCATTCACTAATCATAACAGAACTAGTGAGTAATGTCATTGACGAAATCGCAACGCAATACAACAAACGTGTGATTTCTTGGTAACAAACATAGCACATTTAGGTATCTGTTTGGCTGCTATAGAAAACCTGCTGAAAAAAATACCTTCCGAACTACTTACTCTCCCTCCCATCATCACCGCACCGCATCATCGCTGCTGCGTCACCGCGATGCGAGATGCAATCCACGATGCGCCACGTACGAAGAGAGAATTACAACGGAGCAACGCGCATCACTCTATTCTCAGAGTTGTATGTAGTCAACTGTTGTATTTGTCATCTCCGAGTGACCAAGGCACCAACATTTTATTACGTATTGAGAGGATACAATTTTAGTCATGAACTGTGCACTTCATGATGTGCACAACTCAAGATGAAAAAACAATCAGCTCAAAATCATTTCATTTCCATCACTGCTCCCAATACCTGGCAAACCTACATCGCAAACTGTGTTTCTACAATTCAAACTCTCTCTCGCGAGCATACATGGCGTCATGTTGCTGGAAAGGAGAATCCAGCCGATTTAGTTTCCCGAGGCATGGGTGCAAATGATTTTGCTCAGAGTCAACTATGGAGGTTGGGACCACTTTGGTTACGCAAACCCCAAAATACTTGGCCTATTCAAATGGAAAATTCTGGCTTAGAGGAAGAAGAATTGGAACTTAGAAAAGTAGTTCATATCACAGCTGCTACTCCTACGCCTAATGCACTCTTCACGTTCCGATCAACATTAGAACCGCTTTTACGGATTGTAGCTTTGCTCGCAATTGTCGCTCTCCGATGCAGGCAAATCGCACCCCGTTTTTAACTGTTGTTGAGTACGATGCAGCCAAGCTCAGCCTAATAAAGTTGTTACATGCTGAATGTTTTGAGGAGGACATCAAGTATTTACGAAAGCATGGATGTGTAGAACGAAAATCACCACTTAGGCTGCTTAACCCATTTCTTGATGAAGATGATGTCATAAGAGTCGGAGGCCGTTTACGCCTTTCAAACGAGCAATACCACCATAAGCTATACTTCCAAGCGCACACCCATTTACCAAAATGATTATAGATTATTTTCATCGCAAAACATTTCATGGCGGACGGCAACTTACGCTATCGACTATGAGACAGGAATATTGGCCTATTCATGGTAAACGTGCGGTAAACTCTGTACTGCGAAGCTGTATTCGTTGCTTCCGATGCAATCCGTCTCCCATTGACCAACCTACGGGGCAGCTTCCCTCGGCCCGTGTAAGCCCAAGTCGGCCCTTTTCTGTTACTGGTATTGATTACTGTGGCCCGTTTTACACGAAGCCCCCGCATCGTCGCGCCGCTGCTCCCAAAGTGTATATTGCAGTCTTTGTCTGCTTTGCCACAAAAGGAAAAAAGGAAATATGGGTCATTCCATACAAAGTGACTACGAAAAAGCACAAATTTGGACACGACCATCACAGAATTTGCTCAAAGTTGGAAGAATTATTCATCTACTGTCACTTTGGAAAAATCCCAAATTTGGTGTCGATTGGAATACCCCCCGCTCTGTGGGACCCCCCTGTTTATTGCAAAGTCACGCATTTTTTGTTCTTTTTCTTACAATTCATAGACGAAGGATGTCCGAAAAATACTGATGGATGATTTTTGCAGAGAATAAACCAAGGAATCCAGAAAAAATATTAGTTTTGACCCGAAGTGTTACCAGATAAATTATTTTTGTATTTGAAAACTAAATTTACATTTCTCGGCAAATGCAGCCAATTTGATTTTAAATTTGATAATTTCATCGTTTTCCTTGGAAAGTTTCACATAAGAAACAACTGTCATCCCGAGGTAATATGAGTTAATCTCGAAATATGTCATTTTTACGAAAAATCGACACCAAAATTGGGATTTTTCCAAAGAGACAGTAGATGAATAATTCCTCCAATTTTGAACAAAATCTGTGATGGTCGTGTCCAAGTGGCATGTACATTTCGTATGGAATGACCCATATTTATTTAATGTTGGTTAATCGCAAATTTGAATATTTTTTCTGTGATTCGGTTATCCGGAAAACTCGATTATCCGGAATGATTTTTTTTTTATATTCCGGATTATCGGGTCTGACCTGTACCGTGGAAGAGTAAAAAAAAAAAAAACAAAGAAAAATTGAAATTATTTATCGCGAAAATCTCAAAAAAAAAAAAAATTACGTAGAACTACGTCTTTTAGGAAGTTCCGTTACATAGGGGTTCTAAATAAGAATTCAAAAACTGTAAACGGGACGAAATTTGTCCTTTTTTGATCGGTTGGTTTCCTTAAGGGGTTATATACTTTTTTGGTTGAGAAAAATGGGGAAAGTTTGAACTTATTTTTGAGTGCATGCATTTTATTGCATCAAAGTGGTATTTTTTGAAAGTACAGTTTATCAACAACAAAAATAAACGTTTGATTTTGAGATATACCAATTATTACTGGAGTAATGACCGTTTCCCCGTTACGATTTTTTTGCAGAGGCTTGCGGTGATCCTCATAGAGACTCAGCGGGTCAACTAAAATCAAGAAACTCATATTGTTTCATTAGTTAAGAAGTGTGCCGTGTCCTTGAACGATCGCTTTAATGATTTTTATGTTTTCAGCGAAACGGGAACGTTTTCCACAAAAAAAATGCACGTTTCGAGCGCTAAAAATTGCATTAAAAATTTTTCGTTGCAAAATGAAACTGTATGTTTCAAAATGCGATCGTTCAAGGACCGGCGAATTTAATAACGAAAATTGAAAAAAAAAAAGATGAAGGAAATCGGTTCAGTAGTTTTCCCGCAATCAGGATCACGGCAACACTATTCCGAGTTAATCGCGTGTAAAGTTTCAAGTTCAGCTTATGCGGCCGTGGCGAGGCGCGTTTCTAATCACTCTAACTTTCTCTTTATTGCTCAGATCTTTATGATTATTTGTGAAAATGTTTTCAAGATGTTGTATTTGAAGATAATGCAATAAAACATTTTCGGTTTTTTGAAAACTAAAAAGGTATATAACCCCTTAATTCTTGCAGCAATCGATTTGAAAATTATCCGCGCTTCCGTCCAAATGCAGGAAGTTGTAACTTGATCAACTTTCGTTCTATTGAAAATTGACAAGCCTTGTTGACTCGCAGATTTCGACTTCTGATTGGTCGGTGAGTGCTTGCTTTCCCTAACACGGTCATCAGAACATAAAACCTAGTTAACTGAAAATGCACTATTTGGGCTATATAAGAGCCTACTTCTACTCAAACTAATCAGTTCACTGGTGGATGGTGGGAAGGACGGTCTCTACTAAGAAGCAATTTGTAGTTGGTAGCAACAGCGGAAGCAATAAAGGAAACGGTAGCGGGTACCAGTAGTGGTAGCGGTAGACTTTCCCAGTTTTCTTTTGGTTCAAACAAATCACGTTATCATCGACTAATGGGACGGACGGTCGTTCCGGTGAAGCTCTGCCTTGCAACAAACCAAGCATTCTTGATTCTGATAATCAGGATCTCTGATTTTGAGTTTGAAAACCTGTCACTGTTGCTTTCTGGCTGTTCCTCATCGACAAATTCTTCACGTGATGTATAATTCATGCTTACAAAAACAGTTTTTCATGGTGTTGTCAGCATGCTTGTCATTCTCCTCAGTATGTGAAAGGAGAGGAAAAAAAATTCACCGCGCACTTCCCTTCCAGTATGTGCCTGCGTGCAGCAAATGCTTTCACCACACTGCTTCTTTCTCATTCCAAAGTGTCTCAACCAGCTTACAGAGAGACAAACACACTTCCAGCTCACCCCACATCTGATAGAAATAAGAGGGGTGAATCACTCTACAGAGAAAACGCAGAAGTGCACAACACTGTCCACTGGCGAATAGTCCGGAAGGTGAAAAAAAAAACCTACCGGGCAAAAATGTAGTGCTCGTGTAGCTACGAACGAATTCCACCAGAGTGAATTCGACCGGCACGAGCAACGCAGTCTATTTTTTTCTCCCAATCTCTTTTCCTCTTCTACCATGCTCAAGAAACCAACTGTGAAACGCACCGCAGATAGCTCTGCAGTGTAATTATTGTGCGTGATGTCCACACGTGTGAGAAAGTACACCATAGTTCATTGTCTCGCAAGAGAGAGATTTCAGATTTCACCGCAGTGCGTTCTACCTGAACAGATGAAAATCGTTTGTCGCTCTCTTCTAGCATGAGCGTTGATTTGCTCTTTAGTGTGACGGCAGTTGTTTCCGCAGTGCAAGATGTTCTCCTGCACTCTAAAGGTTTGCTGAGGAGAAAAGACAAGCATGCGTAGGACTACGTCCTGCTTTAGTAGGGTGGCATGCTGTGGAAAGTGTAACGAAAATGTGCTCTCTTCAAATGCATATATTATGTTACAACCATTGAAAGGATTTTGAACGCCAATGTCTTGGAAGAAAGGTGAAAGTTTCTCCAAACTTGTGGTATACACACATTGCTTTTCAATAGTAAATTATTTAGTTGAAAATCATTTAGTTTTCATTTAGCTGCTTTGTTACTTTCACTAAACAAATCTTGAAACACTAAAGGAAGGAGGACAATCAAATTGTTCTCGTGTAGGATGGAAGTGGATACCAAGAATGTAGCACTCTCAGCCACGCAACAGAATATCCCACTGTTGCGTATTGCATGCTGCGACTGTGACTGGGGTAACAAAATTCTGTTCTGAGTTCGAAATGCTGCTGTGAAGTTCTTAAGACGTTTCAAAATTTAGAACCAAGCCAGCATGTTTTGCTGTATGTAACCATATCTTTATTTTCGTCCACAAGAACAATCAGAGCAGTCCTTATCATCTAAACGGACCACGTTAACGTTGAACCTTCAAAAACGATCATCAACACTTCGAAAAGTCAGGGGTTAGGTATGCCCCTATGAAAATGTACAGATTGATAACGTAAAACTTATAAATATGGTGATGAGAGAAAGTCGCCGAAGCGCAGCTAAAACGAATCAATTAACACAAACACAGATAGTTTTCTGCAAAGTTAGTTCCGTTAGTATTGAAAAATATCATGTATAGCATAAATTTAAAGTCTAAGACTGGTAGTAAATTAAAAAAAAAAAAATAGGGTAAAATAAAAGCACGTTATTTGTGCTGTGCTTGTTGAACTTAGTCTCTCTTGCATCTTTTCATTTTTTATTTTATTTTCATTCTATTATTTATAGCTTAGTACGGCTTTGCAATAAAAGTTTATCTTATTTTTTTATGGGTATTGAACTACGGTTTGTAGCCGGATAATTACCACATAGAGCCCAAAAACCAAAAAGTTTTATCCCACTCTTCCAGCATTAAATTCAGTCTTTTATTGGTTTGAAAGTTTAGTGCTCTGTTTGTTCTCCCGATTATTGATTTTGCCATTACCTGCTTTTTATTTGTCTCGTGAAGCTTAATGGAAACGCCGTGAACCGTCGCACCTCTCCGTCGTCAATCAAATTTTCCACCTGACGTGGCTGAAAGCAACATTAGCGAGACCTTTCCTGCCCACTATTTCCACCACCACCGGCCGCGGAAGCTCGCGTGCCAGCCCAAGACCTTCGTTCGCGTTTTCCCATGAATCGAAAATTCCGAACTTTATGCACGCACGCTTCCACAAGCTCATTTGTGGAAAAACTTTACCCTTGCGCGAACCGTAAGATCCTATCCGATCCGATCCTCCACCCACATAGCCTTGCCGTGCCACAATTTCCCAGGCTTTATTTTATTTTTATCGTCATCGCCGGTCGTTTCTAATTCATTTTTTTCTCTGCCTTTTTGCCTTCACCCGTCGAATGCCTCGGAGGGAGAGAGGAAACTCAGAGGGTGACTGAACTGAACGCACGAACCTCGTCGCCTGCGAGCTTCAACTTAATATATATGGTAATAAAGATCAAGCTTATGGAAGAAATAAAAAGAGAAAAAAAAAACGAACTTGGCTGATAGCTTGCCGAATTAACGTGGAACCCAAAACGGAAGCAAAAGAGTGCCTATTAATGGGAACTACATTTGCCTTACGTAATTAAGAGGAAACTAGCAGTCGGGCGTCGCCCGGAAACTGCCTTTACCGAGTGTACACGACAGTTTTTTTTTTCAACGTTTTGGCAGCGGATATAAGCCCTTGTAGAAAGCGGGTTCCGTTTCATGAATAACTAATGAAGCTGACAACTAAAACTTTCGTATGAAGAGTCAGTTGTATTACATTTATTGTTAAATCTGTTGAATGGTATTCTTTTCGGGTTGTAGTCGGGCTGAGCGTGAAATTGTGAATCCGATCCTAATTTTGGCTCAAAGTCGTGCACACAACTTGGAACGTAGGTAGAGAGGGGCGAGACGAACATTGTTTTTATTACGCTTTTCTTTCTACTGCATTCTTCTCCCCCAAACGCACTATGGGGCAGAACCCAGAAAAGTCACGACAAAATTTAAAAAAATGAAATTCAGTTTTCATGCCTCATTTTATTTTCTACTTGCAGCAGACATGTTATCGACTGGAAATTATGATAATTCACTTTGAGAAATAACTTAGAAAGTGTGCTATAATATTGTGAAAGTGAGGATTTACAAGGCTTGTAAAATGGAAGAAAAAAATTTCACAGATATTTTCCAGTAGGGAATGCAAATACTTGGAAATTAATTAGCTAACTCATATAATCCTCATAAAACAGAGTATAAACTAATAGGTCATGTGATATTAAGACAGTTTTGTTGCAAATAGGTTCGTAGGAGACATAGTGTGTAAAACAAGTTTTTTTTTATAATTTTTCCTCATTTTCGGCAATATGAAAAACATAAAGTTCTACTTTAGAAAATCCATACCGAGCGTCTTAGCAGAGTGATTGAGAAATCAAAGACGTTGTTCTGCTATGACACTATTATTGTACTAAAATACAAGGTATTGGCTAGTACTAAACCAAAAATCAGCTGCTACTAGTTGCGACTTACCGAGTAATTCGAGTTTTCGCCACGATTGTTTTCATGTCAATTCATGTAAAAAATCGTCAATCAGCAGTGTCCGTATCGATGTTTTTCCTACAATAGGCTTTGCTGAATGCCGGTATATGCAACACGACCATCATTGTGTTCGGGGGTCTTTCGGAACTGACGTCCAGTAGTATTAAGACCCCTCGGAAATAATTATTAGTACTAGGAAACAGTTTGTTATTGGGTGAACAATGTTTTAAACAAAAGTAAGCGTTTAGTATTCATGTTAAATGGTATAAAATTAAACAAGAGGAGCTCTTAGAAAGGGAACATGACCAACTAATCTTTAATTGAACAATGTTCGTATTTGAAACATTTTATCACAAACAATAACATTAAAACTATATTTTATATTCTTTCTCAAATATGATGACACATCATAGGTTGACAAAAAACTATACAAAAGCAACTACAAACCTTCAATAATTCATTTCATGATGACTCGAAAGTTCGAATATATCTGAAATTGAAACATATGTACTTTAGTCCCAGTTATAATTCATTACTGAAATTCTGGGTTCATGAATAATGAAAATAATTTTATCTCGTTAGCGGTTGTACAACTACAGTTGTAATATATTCGACAAGATTATGTCAATTGATGATATAAGAATCTTTCCCGAAGAAACAAAATGGCTAGCACCATTTATTCAGAAGATAGATGTCAGCGCCATGCGTCTGTAGAAAAAAAAAAATAAAGCTACCTGAATACATTTTTCAATAACATGTTTTTATGGTGAACAACGTTGCCGAAGACATGAACACTGTGGAAACAACTGTTAAGGAGTTATGAGGTTTTGTCGCGCCAGCGGACCAATTTGCCCCACTGTGAAACGTGATCATTGTTTATTATGATTGCAACACTTTCCGCTAGTTTCGCAACCTATTTGGAAAGTATGGATCTAAGTTTCCCAAGCATCATCGTTTCACTTTTATTTTTTCTCACACACGTCACTCGCGTCACTCGTTTTCTGCATGTTAAGCAATTCTGCTTCAAATTGACTCCCTACTATATACATAATAGCACTTGGCATGTTGCCCATTCCCGAACCAGCAGCAGCAGAAGCTGTAGTAGTTTTATTATCTTTCCACTAGCATCCATTTATTCGACGCCCTCGTTCAACTTGCATTCTTCCCGCAGGAACGTGGTCTGTTCCACATGGCGTTTTCTAGAAGTTTGTCTGAGTGATAGTAGGGAAAAAAAAATCACCGTCTGTACTCCACATATCTTCGTTGTCGTGGTCGTTATCGCCATTCATACGTGTAGAAACTTTCGATTTCATTGTTTTGCTATGCCTGCAGTACACTTCATTCATGACGCACAGACGCGGTAACCGACGAAAAGACCAGAACTAGAAGGCTAAAATTAATCCGCACTTCCGTGATAAATATTGTTATGCCTTGAAATAGAGCAGCAACGTCTCCGCTTGTCGCGGGGAAGTTCAAGTTCGTTTCATAATATAAATAAATTGAGTTCTCATATTTTGTTGACCCTGCTCTGTGAGGTTTTGTTTTTTCGCAAACAGACAGTTTTTATTCAAGGTTTAAACTGGATGCGATGTGATAAATATACACTGTAAACTTTTTTTTCTGCTGTGGTTAAAATTTGTAATTGCCACACAATATTAAAAATTTAAAAAGTACATTTCTTAAAATCTTACTCTTTACATGTTGTAAACAACTTCAACTACTTTTTTTTACTATAAATTTTGTGCTGGTAGAATCTACTATATAAAAATGGAATTCCGTAACGCTTGATCTTATTGATATTATTCCCTCAGTCTCTGAGGTGTACAGTACTCATCATCATTTTGAATCGTTCTAAATCAAAAATAATAAGCGATGAAATGTAGGTTTTTTAACATGAAAATGTTCGCTGATGTTCAGGAAAGACATTTGAGAAAAAATAATAGGTATCTAATTACTAAAACTTGAGATATTATTCACAAAACTACGTAAACATGCAAAATTATGACTTTCTGTGCTAAATTTGCCTCTAAACCAAAATTCAAAGCGATGACATATGATTCTTTTTCCACTAAAATGTTTGTTGATGTTCAGGGAAGACATTCGAGGAAAAATAACTGGTATCTGATTATCAAAACTTTAGATATTATTCACAAAACTACGTAAAACGTGCAAAAATATGACTTTTTTCGTCTGATGCTTAATTCGTCTCCAAATCAAAATTCGAAGCGATGACATGTGATTCTTCTTCCATTAAAATGTTCGTTGATGTTTAAGAAAGACATTTGAGAAAAAATAACAGGTATCTAATACTAAAACATGAGATATTATTCACGAAACTACGTTAAACCTGCAAAATTGTGACTTTTTATACTTAATTCGTCTCCAAATCAAAATTCGAAGCGATGACATGTGATTCTCTTTTAATTGGAATGTTCATTGATGTTTAAGAAAGGCATTCGAGAAAAAAAATAGTTCTCTTATTACTAAAACTTGAGATATTATTCACGAAACTACGTAAAACATGCAAAATTATGACTTTATGTACTAAATTTGCCTCTAAATCAAAATACAAAGCGATGACATATGATTCTTTTTCCACTTAAATGTTTTTTAATGTTCAGGAGAGCCATTTGAGGAAAAATAACAAGTATCTGATCACTAAAACTTGCGATATTATTCACAAAACTACGTAAAACATGCGAAATTATGTTTTTTTACTTAATTGGTCTCCAAATCAAAATTCAATGCGATGATATGTGATTATCTTTTCATTAAAGTGTTCGTTGATGTTTAAGAAAGACATTTGAGAAAAAATAACAGGTATCTGTCTGGTAATCAAACTCGAGATATACTTCACAAAACTACGTGAAACATGCAAAATCATGACTTTTATGCTGAATTTGCCTCTAAATCAATCGAAACAGTAATCTGTAATTTTTACTATGATAAAATGTTCATTGTGTTAAGGAAACATATTCTAGGGAAAAATAATAGGTATCTGATTATTTGTCTGATTATTTGAAATTTAAATATTTTCCACAAAACCACATGAAAAATGCAAAACCATAATGTTTTAGGCTCAATTTGTCTCTAATTCAGAATTCAAGGTGATGACATGTGATTTTTTTCAATAAAATGTTCGTTGATATTCAGGAATGACATTCGAGAAGAAATAATAGTTATCTGATAACCGAAAATAGAGATATTATTCACAAAACTAAGTAGAACATGCAATATCATGAATATTTTGGCTCAATTTGTCTTTAAATCCAAATTCAAAGCTATGATATATGATTTTGTTCCTTTAAAATATTTGTTTTTGGTGAGGAAAGACTTTTGAGTAAAAATATTAGAAGATTTTTGATTACTGAAAATTGAGATATTATTCACAACACTACGTTGAACGAGCAAATTCATGAATATTTGAACTCAATTTGCCTCTAAATCGAAATTCAAAGCTATAATATTTAATTGTTCTTCATTGAAATGTTTGTTAATGTTCAGGAAAGACATTTGAGGAAAAATAATAGGTATCTTATTGCTAAAAGTTAAGATATTACTTTAAAAACTACATATGTTTGAAGATGATTTTCTGCATACAAAAAAACACATTGAATTACTCTTTTTGAAATTTATAAATATTATACAAATAATACATGCAAAATTTTGACTTTTTAGCATGAGCTTAGTTCGCCTGTAATTTTTTTTTTCAATAAATTGTTCGTCGTTCCTTCAACATCTGCAAATATTTTCTTGCAGAAGAATTTATGTTTTAATTTACACAATTACAATTTCTGATGTTTTCGTAGTTATGTGAATAGTATCACATTACGGGATTCAAAATACTTTTTTGCTTTTTCTAAAACTAGATTTTGGGACATTTGGCTGGAAAAAAGGCCCCATTTCATTGGTTTAACCTTTTTTTTTTAATTTCTACGTAGTTATGTGGATCAAAACGTTAACTTCTTCTCAGACGTGTTCCTTGGACACCAACAAATATTTTCGTTACAAGAATTCAAATGTTATCTCTTTAGATATGATTATAGAGGAGAACTAAGCATGAATGGTTACGCTAAATTCTTCTTACTTTGATTTCTTTTTTCTAAAAGTTACATAAAAAGAGGTTTTACTGTGAACGATTGACGAAAATCCGGTTATCACCCGAGTGTGGTATATTCGGAACTGTGATAACCCCACACAACATTTTCCAAAATAATGACTTCTGGTTCCAGGAAAATAATCTAAAGTGGTATTTGGCCAACCAGTTCAATACTTCCGAAACTTCCAAACTACATATGTCATTTTGAAACCCGAAACGGCGACTTACAGTTTCTGTAAAACATCCCCAAATCCGTATTTCCGTTCTGTGCGTTCTCAGAATGTTAAAATACTTAAAAAGATGATGGACGTATAAGATGTGAAATATTTTTGAAGTGAGCTGTGCTAATAATACAATGAATCATAAAAAATGATTTCTAATTTTGAAACTTTTGATCCCGAGCATCGCCGGGAACGTTCAGCTAGTAAGAAATAAAAAAACTAAAATTTTCAAAAATATTAAAAATTAAAATGTTTAAAAAATAAATTAAAAATCAAAAATTCAAAGATTATTTCTAAATCATGTACCTATAAAATTCCATCTTTTAGAGATTTGATTTTGTTTTACAAAAACTACCCATTATTACCCATTATTTTTTTTCAAAATATTTTTACTGTTTTTTTAGAAGGATAAAATCACTATTCATAATTTTGCCGAAGACATTACACTGATCAAACAAACACCAAAAGTTTTAGATTGTTTTAAACTTAAATTAGGATAATAATATAACGTTTTTATAAAAATACAAGTGTATTTGAATACGTTTATCAAGAGATATATGTAAAAAAAGAAAAAAAAACTCCCTACAATTTTCATGCAAATCGATTTCTAAAATATAAGCGCTTTGTGGGTCCATTAAATAAACTCCGATCAACTTCAAATTTTCGTGGCTTATTGTAGAGGTCAAAAGGAAACTTTTTCAGCCCGGCGCTCATTTAGATCGATAACGGCCATATAAAATATGGCCACTCTATATATATATATATATATATATATATATATATATATATATATATATATATATATATATATATATATATATATATATATATATATATATATATATATATATATATATATATATATATATATATATATATATATATATATATATATATATATATATGGGGAAAAAAATTGACCTTCAAAGATCGTTTAACGGTAGGTATCGAACAGCAGCAGCAGTGCTTCTGCTCGTTCATGAAAACACCACCACCACCGACACCGAAGAGAATCGTGGAGGGCGACTCCTGCGGGAGCAATACGAACACATGGGAAGTATAGTTAACTTCGGTTTTTCCTTACATCAGCTCCGATTCAAATGTCACTTAAAGTAGAAGTTCGAATCATCAGAAACGAATTGTATTGTGTTGAAAGCTTCTCACTCTGGTTTGCTTCAGTTCAGTTCGCTTCAATTCAACTCGCTGCTTGAATCCTCGTCCTCGTCACAATGAATCGCGGAGATTTGAAAAGGAAGATCAAATCCGCAGTAGAAGAAGTTTGTGATAGTGCAGGTAAAATAAGCTACCGATGCCTAGCAGATATCGATGCAGATAAAAAGTGTATGTACGAACAGAAAAAATTGAATCCGCCAAATTTCAAACGCCATTTTCTGGCATGTCATCCAGGTGTGGCGCGCCAGTTGGACTCATGCGGTGCAACAAGTGTTTTGGAGTACATTCCCCGAAAACGAGCTAAATTATCAAAGATCAGCGTAGAAACTGATCGTAAACAAGTGCTTCTTGGAACATTACAATTTGTGACAAACCATAATCTTCCGTTGAAGTTTCCCGAATGGAAAGCCGCGCAGTTACTGATTGGGCCATTGTGGAAATCTGTTAATTTAACCGTAACCAGAAACACAATGCCAGTTCTCGTATCTCGTGCTGCTGACAAAATGCGGATTATTTTATCAGACTATTTTCGTGGAAAGCCTGTGTGTTTGAAGGTTGACTCGGCCACTCGACACGCGAAATCAGTGTTTGGCATTAATATAACACTAGCTGATGATAATGGCGATATTAAGATATTTCACTTGGGTAAGTTAAATAATTTCATAATAGAAAAAGAAATACGCATCCAATGACTAGTTTAATGATATATTTTTGTTACGCTTGTGAAGAAGTAAGGGCGAATAAAAAAATTCTTAGAATGTTAGAAATAATAAAATTATTTATTTTAATTTATTAAAGGTGACGAGAGTATAACAAGTTGTAGAACTAATATTGATAGCAGAAGAAATCCGATTCTGCTTTATTCTTTCAAAGACGTTTTTATGTTATTGAAATCCAATTTTCTGATTTATATAAATTGATGACATAAAAATTTAATCATAATAAGATATTGACTATTATTTTTATTATGAATATTTTTACTCTAGCTACTCATGAAATGGTGGAACGGCAGACTTAAGAAAATTTAAAAGCTGTAATTGATTTAGAACTAAAAAGATTTGGTCTCGATAACAGACAATTATTAGCTGTAACCCATGATAATGGGGCGAACATGCTAGCCACAGTACGGTGTATGAAACGTTTAATGGGATCACTTGCAAACATTTTACCAGATGAATATGAATTGCTTAATAACAATGTAGAATCTGAATCAGACAGCGATTCAGAGGATTCTGAAATCATCGATTGTGATGTTGAAATCGTTCCAGAAAACGACGATTTCTGTGAAAATTATTCGAAAGAATCTAACAAGTCTGCCAATACAGAACAAGATGATAATTTTACCTTAGATATCCTGGACAGCGTAAGATGCGGCGCCCATACTGCCCAATTGGCGGTATGGGATGTTATGCGAGAATACAAAACCAGGCTGTCAAATATCAATTAAAAATGTTTGAAAATGCATCATAAAGCAAACCGTAAATTTTTCTCATCACATAAGACTGCGCTTCCACCGAAAATCTGCGAAACTCGTTGGAACGTGTGGTACTTGTTGCTGGCATACTTAAAAAAGTTGGAAGGGACACCTTTCTTAGAAATTTTGCAAAATAAGGACCCGGATATTGGTAAGAAATAAACATCTCTATTAACTAAGTGGTTTTGGCATTACTTTTTTAGATTTTTCGCGTCAATGGAACTTTATAAACAAGTTTTGTGACGCCTTTGAGCCATTATCCATCCTTACAATGAAATCTCAAAAAGATCATGTACCAGTTTCGGAGTTTTATGCGCAGTGGCTTGTTTGTCAAGCACAACTTAATGGATGCAGCTCTACTGGGAATGTTCTGGCCAAAAAACTTTTAACTGCCATGGAGAAAAGGATAATAAAGCTACGGGAAAGCATACCTTTCAAAGCATGCCTCTATATGGATCCCCGTTTTAATTTTGCAGGATCCAACAGACTCAGTAAGAGCGAAAAATATGATGTGCAGGTACCTATATTTTAATTTGGCAATACGTTGTCTTATAGTATAATGTTTTTCTCCATTTAAGAAATATCTCCTCGCCCTGAGTGCTAGACTGGATAGTATCGCGGGCCTCGACATGGAAGTATGTGAAACTCACGCTAACGTTTCAAAGTCTGATGACTTCGTAGAGCAATACCTTGCCGACTTGTTCCAAGAGGACGCCGCAGCTACACACCATGGCGGTACGAGTAAAGACCCTCTTTCGGTGGAAATTATTAAATTGGAAAGTCGTGCTAAGGTTCCGATAGTCGCTTCAAGAGAACAGGAGGGCACTTCTCAAACAACCGAATCGTTCGACATTATACGATACTGGAACCAGCGGAAAGTTTCAAATCCTCGCATGCATCGTCTAGCAATGGCACTACTCTCGATACCATCAACCCAAGTTACAGTTGAACGACTGTTCAGTCAATTGAAACTTGTTTTGACAGACTCCAGAACTTGTCTCGGTAATAAAATGATTGAGGACATTATGCTGTTGAAAATGAATTCATCGTTGTGGTCGCAGATAATTGACATGCTGGAACCTGAGTTGGATTGATAAGACCGCTGTTCACATGATGGCAATAAATAAACATTTTTTATTATTACGTTTAGTATGGTTTCTAGAAATATATGAAAAAAATGTTAATCTGAATATCTCAAACTTTTTTGATTGTTCAGAAAAAAAGTCCTGAAAAGCCTCTAAGTTTCAAAAAAAGTCACAACCGAATTTGAAATTCATGAGTGTTTATACATCCAGGTCTATTACGCGGATTTTAACATCGCGTATTTTGAGCCTATTTGTTTTATCACTGTTTCACGCACAAATCAAAAAAGACGTAGATTGTATACAAAACGTCTCTATCTCTTTCGTCTCTTGATTTAACATTCTGAAAAAAAAAAATTATTGCCGATTTTGGAGTAATTATGTCGTTTTGATTTGCTGCAATTTTTTCGTCTCGTTTTGCCGTATTAGTTTATGAAATTAATTGAAACCATATTCTCGCATTTTTACATTTTTATCTTACCCCCAATTGGCAGATATTCTTCGAAATAATGAATTGCATATCTGAAACGAACTAACTTGAAGAGTTAAATTCACATGAATATTATAATCACTAAGTAACAAAATACTAGAATATTTTTCGTAATTCTTCATACCAATTTTATTGTCCACACAAACTAGAAGCAATTTAACTTTTTATTTACATCTTGTCTGTGATATGAATCAGCAGCTTAACAATTAAGTACACCGGATTAATTTTTCACGGTTGCATTTTGTTTTTTTCTCTACCTTCAAATTAAGTTCAAACTGAACGAAACTAATTCCAAAGGATCAGGATCGACGGGAACATTAATTTAACATTAATAGAAACTTTTTACTTTCACTACACACCGAGAAAATTAAAAAAATCTAACTGTGCAAAGAAAGAATCCGGTGTAGGGGCATAATGAGCACCCTAACTTGGTTGCTGATTTAAGCATGGAAAACGACAAAAATTTTAAGCTGTCTTCAGTGCAAAACTTGAATTAACTATCTGTAATTAAAGGTACACTATTCACAAATTGAAAAGTTCATCGTATAATGGTGAAAAACACAAATTAGATTCATGCATAAAAACTAACAATCAGTCGATGTGTGGGGCACAATGAGCACCCACGGGGTATAATGAGCACTCTTATAGAACATATCTTGAAACTGTGTAGAAGTACAACTAATGGGCCAACGTTTGTCGCGGGATGCTGTGATTCTTGGCGGATTGTTTCCTGATGTCCCGTCACGCCTTATGGCGGCCAATTCTGCCTGCAGTCCCTTTTTCTGGCCGATTCGGTCTCAAAGATTTTGAAATATATGTGCGCACCATCACTGTAAACAAGCACTGACTATGGAAACAGACAAACTCACAAGTCTACTGAGATGAATTTCAGGTAAGTTTATGTGACATGGTGTGCTCATTTCACCCCACCTAAAGGTGACCATTTCGCCCCTATCGAATTAGTTAAAGTTAACATGAGATTTTAACACTAATTATAACTTAAAATCTAAACTTCAATGATGGTGAAATTTGGGGTACGACCCATACGTCATATTGATGTGTCTACATACTTGATTGAGCCATTTAAACGGCCGTAGAAGCTTATTTTGTATTTTTTCAATACATTTCGATATTTTAAACAGACAAATCACTTCTGTTCCACATAAAGAGATACTGTAGTAACTACGAAAGAATTCCACATACCATATTGTATTGAAAAATGCGTAGTTTCGCATAAAAGAAGGGTGCCCATTTCGCCCCGTGTGCTCATTATGCCCCTAATCCCCGTACATATTATTCGAAGAACATGCATTTCTAGAGGGTTAATACGTTAGCTTTCCAGGGTTAATACTCCTGCTAAAAAGCCGTTCTCGAGCATTGCCAACTATTTTGTGTTTCCCAGTTACGCATTTATTCAATCAAACAAGGACAATACAGGTACAATAGAAAATCAAACTAATCATAAGAAAAAAACATTTGTCTGCTATCTCAAACGCACACAATTTTGAAACTGCCAAACTTTATAATAAAATGTCCTGCTCACATATTCTCGTTGGTTACAGCATCATGCATCAAACCAAACCATTCGAGCGATGTATTCGCGGTGAGCGTTAAATTGTTGGTTTAGAGAATCGAATCGGTTTCGAAGCCTGACGGTCTGGTAAACACAGTGATGCGAACACCAATGAGTCGTGTGTGTTCGGATTGCAAAGTGTACGATTCGACGAACGAGGCAATAGAGCAAAAAATCGGTAATAAACACACAATCTTACTTCGCCCTTTAGCACATGTATTCGTCGCTGATGAGGAAAACGCTTGCTTCATGCAGCAGACAGTCAGTACTGAATGATGTGGATGGCGATTTCAGATTTAACACATGAATCAGTAGCCTTGGGTAGGGCTCAAAAGTTTCGTCTTCTAGAAAAAAGTCCCCATGCAAAATTTCAGCCCGATCGGACATCGGGAACACATGCCTCAAAGCGGTCAAAGTTTCACGAAAAATTTCGATAAAAAAGGCACAGGTAGTGAAACCTGGAACTGCTGATATCAAAAAAAAAAAAATTTTTTACGCCATATGTCTTAGTAATGCATGAAAGGTCGAGATTTGGTGTTAACTCAAAAATTTTTTTTTCTAAAATATCAAAATTTTCAAGCTTGCGGCTAATGGTATATATAAAAAAAAACAACTTTGAAATTTCATCTAGCGGTAGGGCTCAAAAGTTTCGCCTTTCCGAATAGAGCTCCCATACCAAATTTCAGCTCGATCGGATATCGGGAACACGTGACATAAAGTGGTCTAAGTTTCAACTTTTTGACCGATAAAAATAATGCACAGGAAGTTCATGAAATTGTCGATATCGAAAATTTTTTTTAATGCCAAATGTCTTAGAGATGCATGAATCGTCGAGATTTGGTGTTAACTCGAAAAAAATTTTCACAATAACATCGACTTTCGAAAATTTTAAGGCTGGGAGTCTCTGAAACTTTGGCCGTTTTGAGACACGTGTTCCCGATGTTCGATCGAGCTGAAATTTGGTATGGGGACTCTATACGAAAAGGCGAAACTTTTGAGCCCTACCGATAAACGAAATTCGAAAGTTGATTTTTTTATATATATGCCATTGCACAATGGTCCAGAAATAAAAATTAGGGGAAAATTTGGGTCTAGAGCTCTATAGTAATGTTTTAGAGAAAAACTTTTTTCTGCAAAGTTGTTACATATGCTAGAGCGCTTATAAAAAAATTATCAAAAATTAGGGTGACCAACATTTTCGATGAAGTTAATTAAGTATCTAGCTTTTTTATCTTTTAAGATAAAAGAAAAAGTTGTTCTTCAATGTTATAGCTCCGTTAATTCTAAGTAACTTTGTAACAAAAAGGTTTTTCTCTATCTTTGAAAACAGCCGATTTATATTGAAAAAACACATTTTGTGCTCTAACTTTTTAATTTTAACTTTTGAAACTGTTTTTGAACGACTTTTAGGGCCTTTTAAAAGAAACAGTTTACAATGCTGACATCGTGAATATCTCAATTCTACTCAAAATCATTAATGTTTTTCAGCAAAGAATATGCGTTTTTCATTTGTTTGTCATTCTTTTTGGGGCAAACATAAAAAATATCTTTTGGTTTCAATTTAAAGGGCAAATTCGACTCTACAAATGAAGAAATTTTTAAAAATATGTTATTTTTTCAATTTGAGCAAATTTAATTTAAAAACCTGAAAAAAAAAATCAATATTTTTATACATTGTGTATATAAAAGCACACAGTTTTATTTTTTTGGTATTTTTTCTTAAAAAAAAAACAGACTAGACAAAAAGAGAAAAAAAAATCGATCAACTGGTTCAAAAGTTATGATTTATGATTTTGTTTTTTATGGTCACCCTAATTAATTTTATTATTGTCATTATGAGTCTTTTCAGGGCCACATTATTCCCAGAGAGCTATTTTATTAGTGTTAAATAAAAGTTCTAAATATTGATATGAGATACTCTATCGTAATTTTATCGTCTATCATTCATAGAATTCGCGATCACTCCCGAAGGAAACAATGCAACTTTTGTAAAGAACAGCACTATGTAATTCTATGCCAGCCTTGCGGTCGTGGCTATACACACAACTCTTCTGGTTTTGCTAAAGCAAGTGTCGCTGCACCTAACGCTGACGCTGCACAGTGGTTCGCCCATAGGCCAAAAATACAAAAAAAGTTTTTTTGTTTTCTGGTTATTATTGATTTAATGGATCAGTTATGAACCTGAGAATGAAGGAAAGCTGTTTTTGTTGGCCTATGTTATGAACAGTTTACTTTTGAGCACGAGATAAGTGAAGGTGTTCGACAATTGGAAAAACAGTTTGAGCAGACGTGTTTTTTTTACATCTTGTACATATCCGCTGTAGAACAAATTCAATTGCTTCATTTTCTTATTTTCTTCATAAGCCGTCAGAAAACAGGTATGTTTTGCTATTGCGGTGTTGTTTGGATAGGTATGTGCTAAACTGAAATCATAATTAGTCGTAAGAGGGAACGTAGTAAAAAAGTCAGAGAGCTCCACTCATACTTAAATTCATGTAAACTTTTAAATGTGTTCCGCGCCCACCAAACGAAAGATTTAGGACTTAAAAAAGAATTGCTACAGGTTCCAGCTGCAAGTATTTGCATCTAAGTAGATGACAAGCGGCTATAGATGGCTACTTTTTCGTTTGAATTTTATAGTTTTTACATAGTTTCTTTGCAGGGTTGTGGTACATTCAGCTCAAATTTACAAATTTGTTCTTAAACATTTGTCTATATTCGAGTTTTGATATTTGGTGTTGAAATACGGGAGGTTCCTGAGAAAATATCAAATTTATTTGAAGTTATTCCAGGAGAATAACGTATAAGAAGAAAAATAAAACTTTGATCGCTTTGAGGGTTCACTTAACGAAACCAAATTGTGCTTGAATTTTGCATAAGGATTTTTTCGAGGAGGCAAAACTTTTGAAAGCTGCCGTATTTTGAAATTCAACGGTTAAACATTTCCCTATATTCGATTGGCACCCTATTATTCATGCATAATAAAGGCAATGCAAGAAAATTGAAACAAGTTGGATGATGGCTGTCCCAGAAAAGTTTGTTATAGTTGAAAAACACCTAATTCTGTCGATTTCAGTAGTTTTCATGAGCAATACTGTACAAAAATGATTTATGACCGCCCTTGCCATACAATTCGAACCACTGTGCGCTGCTACCATCACTACCGCTACTGGTACCGGCTGCAACTGTTGGTATATTAACTCTTCAATTAAGTATTTAATTTGTCCTTGAAAGGACAATTTGTTGTTCCATTTTTCACCGGAAATAACGTTGATCGCATCTCTGTTATATCCCCGACATGGCATTTTTCTAATAACACAGTGGAAAACTGTTTTTACACTGGAATTTGGACGACCGACAGGCTTTGATTGGCAGCATCCCAAAAACGTTTGTGTGTTGCCAAAATACGGCGGAGCTTTTCACTGCCACTTATGCTGCCGCTACCGCAGAGAGGTGGCTTTTTATTAGAAAAGGTAATGCCGCTGCACCCATCGGTGACACTGCTACCGCCACTACTGCTACTGGTACCCGCTGCCGCTGCTGCTACCCCCTGCTACTTAGTTAGGACCATCCTAATGGCCATCCACTAGTAAACTGATTGGTTTGCGCGGATATACGCTCTTGAACAGCCCAAAGTATGCATTCCTTGTTAACTAATATTAAGTGACCAGGTTTCAATTTGAATAATACAATAGTTCGAATAATCAAATAATTTTCCACATTTGGATAGATACGTGGATAGTTTTCTAATCGAAATTTGTTGAAAACTGATTGACTTATTAACATTTGAAATTGGACATATTTATATTGATTTTATTATTTTTCACATATTAAAGGAAATTTTGCAGGCCAAAATTTTACCAAAACGCAAGCCTGTAACAAAGCAGTTCTGATTGAAATAAATGATTTTTGCAAGGTGACACCTCTTTAGTTCTTGTTTTTGAAACTGACACTGGATTCAGTAATCATCACAGGTAAGTTCTCTAACAATTTTTTTTGCTACTTTTTTTTTCAATTTATCCAATCCAGTTATTCCAGTTTTTTCTTCAGCATTCTTCTAGTTTAACCAAAAATTTTATTGGCAACTCTGACCACTACTGGTAACCGCTGTTAATACCTGAAAATATTGACTCTTCAATAAAAATTTATTTTGTTCTCAATATTACATTTTTTTGTTAAATTTAATATCGGATATGATTTCGATCGCATTTCTGTGCCATCCGGCAGTAGGAATAAGATATTCTTCTGATAACACGGTGGAAAGCTTTTATCACTCTGAACATTGAACGGCTTTGATTGCCAGCATCCCAAAAACGTTTGTGTGTTGCTAAAATACGGCAGAGATTTTCACTGGAGAAAGTTGCACCCATCGCTGACGCTGCTACCACTATCGCTGCAGATACTCGCTGCTACTTAGTGAGGACCGTCCTAGTGGCCATCCACTAGCAAACTGGTTCGTTTGAGCGGAAGTCTGAAGTGTGAATTCCTTGTTTACTAGCTATAATATTATATCGTCCGTGTTAGAGAAAGCAACCATTAAGCGACTAATCAGAGGGTTCAATTTTCAATAGTATAACAACAATATCGCACGCTTAGCCTGGGGGCCAATAGCGGTCTCGATCAACTAGATTTTAGTTGAGAGAATTCGTTATCGATATTATTTTTGGCACATTTTGTATGTGTAGGATAAGTACAACGATACACCGTGCCCCAGTGCTGAGTCGAGAAAACTTCCAGCTCGAAAAGATCCTCGACTCGATCGGGAATCGAACCCGATATCACAACCGTGTGGGAGAGCTAGCCGGCCGACATCGCTAACCACAGAGCCACGGGGACCGAAGTTCGAATAATCCAATAACAATTTTCTGCATCAGGGTGAATGCGTGGGTAGTCCTCCAATCGATTGAAGCAAGAACGAAGGAAATCCATTGAAAACTAACCAGCATTTAAAATGGGACATATTTTTCCCTTTTTACAATTTTAAAATTTGCAGTTTTACACCCTTAGGTAGCCGACCTAAAATGCCAAGTATAATGCCAAAGACTATTAAATATGTGAAAAATTTCTATTTCAAGCAGTAAATGTGGAGCTGAATAACGCAAAAATATCCAAGCAGAGGAGCTAGAAACAGTCAAAAACTGTGAGAAACATTTAACACAGTGTTGGAAAACGGTCAAGGATATAACAAAAATAGCAAAAACGTATGAAAAAAAAACCGTACAACGTGAGACAAACGTTACAGAAACTTCGAATAAATATTTTGAAAAATCTAAGTAAGAATTGTGAATAGTTTGAAATGTCGAAATTTGCAAATAGAACAGTTTCACAAAAAATGTCCTAGTTTTATTATTTTTTTTAACTGTCATTTTTGGTTTGGCTGGACCTTGCATAGACGTTTCTATGGGCAAAAAATTCCATTTTGTAATTTTTTTAAACACGACTCATTTTTGAAAAGCTATTGAAGAATGCTACGAGAGTTGTTTAAAAAATTTCGACAAATGTAAAGCACGACTAGATTCAAATATGTACATAAATGTAAAAAATGGTGTGAAAAATGAACAAGTTTTAGAAATAACTCATATAAATTTCTAAATATATAAAAATAAAATATTTCAAAAAAAGTGTCGGAATAGTGACAATAAATAATAACATAAAATTTGTTTAAACGGAAAAAATATCTAGAAATTTAAAAACCAACGAAAATTCAACCAAAATTGGTACAACATATGTCAAATTATTGGATAAATAAAGAATAAATTACTGGACTGCATTTAAAATTTTCAGAAATTAAAAGAAAAGTTTTGAAAAGTATTTCAAAATATTTCAAACAGAAAAAAACGTCAAAATATGTCAAGTGCTTAAGTGTGAAATCAATGACAAAAAACATAAAAACAAGTCGAAAATAATTTGTTATGAGAGCTCAAAATTGTGAATTATTTCCATTTACTCTCAAAATAGTGGTTTCATTGACATACTATATTCAAAAGAAATTAATGCAAACCATTAGACAATGCAAATAAGTTTTAGTTCGAAACTCCACCGCTAGTGGCATTACAAAATCTTACAAAATCTTAGTCTTACACTTAAGAAAATTATCGCCTTCAGCAAAGTTGTGGATAATGTTGTCATGAAAAACTTTGCTGAAGACTTTCTTCCAACTCTCCCAACGTTTCGGATATCTACTAGTTCAAAAAACTAGTCCTTAAAATTAGTTTTTTTAATATTTAAAAAACTAAAGCAATTGAAAGGTAACAGTGTTCCACATAAATACGTATATTATCAAAACACACAACTTTGTAGAAGACACAAACAATATAGCTGCTACAAAGACCGAGTTATTACCAAAAGAGTAAATTGAGATGAAATACAATTAAATCTCTTAAACTTTACAAAAATAAATCCAATTTGGTTTATTTTCGTAAGCTTCCTCGGCACATTATTTGAACGTTTTACATAGTTTATTAATTTAGCACGTTCGTCTCACATCCCCTGTTACGAATTGTTGAATATTCATCACAACTCTCTAAATTATGGCATACACAGCAAGAGTAATCTTTGTCATAATCCTTAACTATTTTCAGTATAACAAGCAAACGGAACGCTCGCTAATAAATAACCGCAATTTTCCAATGGTTTAGTATCATGCAAGACGGCTAGTGTTTAGGTCAGCAGTCACGTATGTCTATGTGTGTGTGTGTGTGTGTTTGTATGCATAACTTGCAATAGAACGATAGTAGACTGGAAGGAAACTTTATCCCAGACTAGGGTTCCCTCCATGTTCCCGCATCAGCATAAATAAGCAGTAAATTTTCAACACGCAGTCTGCAGCACACAGGACACACGCACACTCACACACAGAGGCTGGTTTGACCAACAACGCCAGGAATGTTTGGCGTATGTAGAATTCGACACCCATAAATCAAGCTTCGGTGACCGGAAAGCTGGTCGGACGGAGCCAGCCGCTGGAATTTCGCTGACTTGAGCTGAAAAACTTTGTTTTTTGTTCTACTTTCAAAAGGTCTTGACAGACTAAAATATGCTAGCAGTTAGTTTACAGTTCAATTGTAAGCGAAGTATAATCGGTTCTGTGTTGCTTCATTTGACTGAATGGAATTACGGAATTGTAATTTTCCAAAGACAATTATCCTCCTACAGGGGACGAACTCCAAGCAGACTAATTCTAAACAGATCAGTGCAGTTCACTAAGGACCGACAGACAACCGGGCGCTCTGTGTTTCGTCGTCGTAAAAGCAGACAGAACGAGAGACAGATTCGTGAATAAATCTGCTTTCCAAAGGGAAAATCCTGCAGTTAGCATTCACACGGCATGCCAGCATCTGGTAAGGATCGCAGATCCCGTGCGGGTGAAGGATGGCTATTCAAAGCGGCTGCCACTGTGCGGAAATTGGATAAGAGACTGTCCGGAGCATTTAAAATTCATGCTACGATATCAGTGCAGTGCCCCATCATCCCTTCTTTGGTTTTGATGTCGTCAGGCATGGGACTTCCGGCGCAGGGACAGGGCGAGAAAACGGATGACGGAAGTGGGTTATGCTGAGCCATTGAGCTGCTCCTGCTGCTGGTTTGAATGCTTTATCTATATAACTGCACGCATTTGCTCGGGTTCTCTTACTGAATCGAGCAGGAAGATGAAGGCGCAAAACAATGAATTGGAAATTAAGCATGACCGGGCCGGAATTGCTCTGGTCGTGTGCTGGCAGGGCTGGAAAGGAAGCCCGCACAGCGGACAGTTGATATACGGAATTACTTATCGTAAGAGAATTGCTTTCCCCTGGCTGGGGATAATTAGCTTTAGATTATTTAATAGGGTGACATTTCATTCGGAACTCATCCGTTTCGGAGCGAGAAACTCGAACAAAAAATCGTTCATTGTTGGCGATAAAATCTCGTCCTGCAGCAATTGCGAACCGGGCAACAAGAGTTTATTAGTGCATTCGGATGATGAAATAAAATCAGCGATTTTTTATCGTTTGACACATGCAAACATTTCGATTATCTGTGTTCCCATTCCGTTTGTCAGCGAAACAAAAATTATCATTCCAGGAAAGTGCCAATCGATGATGATAAAAATGGTGAAATTAAATTTATTTTTCGGAATTCGAAAATTGTCGGCTGAACAATCGGAGATTAACGAATATTTTTCACTGGGTGATTGATGGGCAGGTTTTTATTTGCTGCGCTACTGCACCGCGCAGGGAATGAATGCACAAATTAAACTTTACTGCTGAAAGGTTCAATAATCAATGTTAATTTTAATCTGTTGATAAACAGTATATTTTCGGAGAAATTTAATACTGTTGAAATTCATCGGTAGTAACGGCTTAAAAAAAGAATTTCAATAAAACTAGTTTGGAATGATATGATGGAAACTTCATAATATTGATTAATAATAAAGCATTTTTTGTCCTCTTCTTAACATTTTATATATTTAAGTATTTAAAGGATTCCGTTAAGCTATAGAAACCCATGATAGTAGCTCAACCACCAAGTGCAGGGAATTTCTAAAAAAGACTGCAATTTTAGCATTTGCTCATGCCACTTTCCAGTAAATTTCATCAATCTGAAATTTACCAGAACAGCCGGCAGACAAACAAAAGCTACAAATCAAATGCAATTCATTCGAATTATCCTTTTAGCTTCCGTCAATTATCACTTGGTTTTGCATAATTACACCGAAGGAACGTATGGTTTCTTTTCACTATCCATCCTTCATCAGGCGAACCTAATCCTTTAGTTGACGCTAGCATACAAGGAAAAAGTAACGCAACGAGGGCGATTTAATAGACTAGACCCTCTGAAAGCCAGATACATCCGTCCCGCACCAACTGTCCATACATCTATCAGAGCTCGGCGGAAGCGGATTTAGCATTTGATCCAATAGAGAAACTGCTAATGGAAAACTGGTGTCAATTTAAGCGGAATCCCCAAGTTCCTTCCCCCCCCAAGGGGGGTTCGCATAATTCACGCATTGCTTTCGCGTCTTCGAGGTAAGTTTATCTCATTTTTTCATCACCTCTTCGATCTCATCCGTGTTGTCAGCCCCAGTGTTAAAGCCGTCTATCAAAAGAATGCTCGTACGGCGAGGTAAACATCATGAAGGGGGAAGGTGTGCTGGGATTTAGTAAGCGAAGCTCAATTACGTTATCGGCCAATCCAATCAACGGCTCCCATTTATCGTCTCTCTTCGATGTTGTCAAACAACAAAATGGCCAATTAGCGCCTGAAGCAGAGAGCTGAGAGCCGCCACTTGCACCTTCACCGCCGTCACGAACATGAAGTGACAGGATTGGCACTTCAGGCCGGGCCGGGCGTTCCAGCAGATGGGATTCTGCCGGCTGCCGGAGGTGGCTCTAATCAGTGGCATACCGACGCGATGGTTGGGCGTTTAATTTTGTCTGCACAAGATGGTTATTAAACGGAAGGGAGGAGTTAATTGGAAACATTAAAACGGCGGGAGCTCTCGACAGGCTTTTCAATTAAAAATCAGCGGGATTTATGACGGTAGAGGTAGTGGAATGTTTCGCCTCAAGAGTAGGAAATTGTTTTTCAAATTTTTGACTTCCTAAAATGTCAATACACAAAATTGTCGGAATGTTACAAAATCTAAACATATGAAAAAGCAGGTCTGCCGGTCTCTTCCACATAGACTTGGAAACCACTGGACCTATCGACGTGAAAGTTTGTATGTAAGGATTTTTGCAGCCGGAAAAAGCTCTTATGATGCTTTGAGACACATCCCTCCTCCCATTACAATGAACCACAAATTTTTACATAACTCAAGAGCTAATTAAGCAAATGAAACCAAGTTTGACATGTGAAAGTTTTTAGGAACAAAAACAATTAAGGAACAAGAAATGACACTCTAACAACACACTGAAAAGTACCGCGCTGCGGCTGGGACATGTGACCAACCGGGTAAGTGATTTGTTTAGGCCGGAAATAAATGCGAAAAGCCAGCTGATACTGCCATAACCTACGCTGCTATTAATATTGGATCGTCCGTCCGTCTCCGTAACTCGTATTTAGTTTTTGTAACCAGCGTAAATAAACCGATGCTGCTCTCACACACGCAACGTTTTATTCTGTATCGTGTACTGGTTAGGAACGTCAAGCTAGTTTTTTTATGCTCACTGTTGCGTGTTGCATTATGTTGCAACTGAGCGGCTGGGAGACGACAAAGTTCTCCTCATACTGATTGATGAATCGAGTTCAAATTATTGCTGTAATGTCGAATTAATCGCTTATGTTTAGGCATTCTAAAATTTTAAATGAAGTGTAAAATTTTTGAATATTCGTGCAAACAAGCTGTTGGAATTTTAATTCGCTCAAAAAATACGTCATCACTGACTGAACAGAATAAAAAAGCTGGCACTTCCAAAGTCTAGCGCTCGAGGCCTTTCAAGATAATGATTAATCTTTACTTACTTGTTCAGTTGCCGTGAGTGTATCTGCTGTTAATAATCGGCTATGCAGATCGCAAACTTTGTGCTGCCACGACAGCCAAATTAGGCACTCTGACAATACACACTGTAAAAGCTATTTTCACACTTAGTAAATTAGATAGTTGCAGCAGATTTGAATTGCTAGGAGACATCACAGTATGCGTGCTTGTGTTGTTACCAAAGTAAGGCAAAGGTTCGCCGCCAAAGTTCAAGCCCTCAACCGGTCAATCGAAACGTTTGCTGTTGCAGCACTTTTGCAGAAATATGTGATTGGTTTGAGCCGAAAGCAAATTCGAAAAACCAGCTGATACTGCCGCAAGCCGCTACGCTACGGCTAACTAGGTTGCAACAAGTTTTGACAATTTTCAATAGTACAGTAGTTCGCATAATCAAACAACATTTTCTGCATTTGCGCAGAGGCGTGTATAATTTTCCAATCAATTGCCGCAAGAAAAACAAACCGATTTATAAGCATTTAATTTTCATCCCCTTCCCGTAATAGATTTTCAATTTACACCCCTTTATGGTAGGCTAAAACAAACGGTTCTTCTGCGTCAAAAGAGAAAACAATCGTGCAAAAATAAAAAAATCCAAAAATAAACAATATACAGAAGCTGATAAGCTTCACAACGCAGTATAAATTGAAAAACCTAACTGAAAAATATGTAGAATCATACAAAATGAATGGAAAACTAAAAAACCATGACCTTATCCCGGCGGAGAGAAATCAGTTTTAACCTCAAAAAATGAACTTCGAACTTTTATTACCCATCAATTATATGCATAATTGACAAAAACTGCATTGCATATGAACAATCAATTTGTTCTTTAACCACACAGAATAGTTTCATCGTGCATTTTCTAGTATAATTGTTAAACTTGAATTAAAAATAAATAAATTTTCTAGTATAATTGTTAAACTTAAATCAAAGTTCAAATGTCAGGTGATGCCATATGGCATCACTCGCCGGGAATGAGTTAATAATACTGGTCGACAAAAGCGCGAACAAATTTAACCTAGAGCTTAAATATGATGAAAATGTAAGATTATAACTTTCCAACCGCTCCTGTGAATTTTACAGCCATTAACTTGTTCATTCATAAGTGCGTAAAGTCTCCGCAGTTTTTTTCGTGAACAATCGTAGTCGAGACTAATCTGGCTATCAATTATTCTGCGGACTTTTTACACACTTTCGAGCTTACTAGTGGCATCAAAATTCACAGGAATTTTTAAAAAGCTATAATCCTTTATATTTTTCCAAATTAGGCTCTATGGTAGAACCTGTGTTGACCAGTGTAATTATTAAACAATGGAAATTTATGTTCAAAATAAAAAAAATCAGTTTGTCAGAGACAAAACAATCGAAAACTAGATCTTAAATATGACATAATTGAAAAAAATATAAAGAAAAATAAAGAAGAAAAGTATAAATGTTTACAAAAAATGTAAAAACATACCAAGATAGTCAAATATTGGCATAAAAAGTCGAAAACATCGATCATTTTTAAGTTATGCCATGGATTGTAAGAAGAATCAGAGATGCAGAGTATGTCAACAAATTTCAAAAATTATAAAAAGCTATATGTCAGAAATGTTGAAAAATCTCACAGAAGTCAGAACAAGGTTTAAAATAGGTAATACATGATAAGAATAGTCGTCAAAAATATTGAAGGTGGTCAAAAAGAGGTTGAAAATGTCATTGGAAAATGATTTGTGCAGGTCGAAAAATTACACTGGTCGACAAAAACTGGGAATCTTTTCTGTGAATTTTGGTTCCCTTAGTCAACTCAGCAGTGCGTCAAAAATCCGAGGAGTCACTTCTACAATTGATTACAGAAGAGCTACATTAAAGTCTAAAAAAAAAATAAACTGAATATAAAAAACTTGGCTAGGAGCACTAAAATTTACAGAAATGGTTAAAGAGAAAGATTATAGTTTCAATTAAATTGAAAGATTATAGTTTCAATTTTTTCTGTTTAAGCTCCAGGACAATTTTTTTCTCGCTTATATCGACCAGTTGTTAACACAGGTTCCCCCTGAAACTCAAACTGACAATGAATGAAAAGTTGTAGCTTTTCAACCATTCCTATAAAATGTGGTGCCCCTAGCAAAGTTAACTTTGCAGAGACTTAAATGGAGCTTTCCCGAGAAGCGACGAACCCGGCGAGCAATTACTCTGCTGATTTTTGAGGCACTACCGAGTTCGCTACCAAAATTTTTGGGAATAGCAAAAGAGTAAAAATCTTTCACATTTTTGCAGTTTGTGTTCTAGGGCAAAACCAGTAATGTATTAAAAATGAAAAAAAAAAATTCAATAACAAAGAAGCAAAAAATGTCGAAATAAGAAGAGACGGCATAAATGTTTACAAAATACGTAGAAACACGAGGGTCAAAATATGTACATATGAAATAGAAGAGACATTGAAAGTCGAAAAGTATGTCATGAATTGTAAGACAAATCGAAGATGCTCAAAATGTCAAAAAAATTAAACAATTGCAAAAAAAAGTGGAAGAGGTTGTCTTATGTCAATAATATTTTGCAATAGCTTTGGGAATACACTCGATTAGGGTTAATCATTTTAATGGTGTTAAGCGATATATTTTTCCGTATATGTTTCGTATATTATTTTTGCTTTAATGAAATGGAAGGGAATAGCTGGCAAAATAGGTGTGAATAAATTATTTCCAGTGATACCATTCTACAACGTTCGAAAACAAATACATCTCATTCATTCTGGCTCAGAGCGATCATTTGATAAGCTCCACCTTTACTTTTAGTTTTAAAGTTTTTCCTCAGTTTCGTAGCACGGATGCACAAAAATGATTTCTTGTGGACATTCCGTCGAGCCGGACCGATGGCACTCTCATGAAGGCAACAAAATAACATGTATTGTGTCATGTTGCGCGGTTTGGAAGGAAAAAATGTTTCCTTCCCCGTGTCGCATGGATATTAGTACGATAGACATTAGTATGAAGGTGGAAATTCTGCTGCGATGTCAAGCGATAACCGTCTTCTTCAAGACGTTTTACATCCTTGTTAATGTAGTGTTATGAATTTTTTAAAACGGACTCAGCACCGTGAGCAGAACTTGCTGATGCTACGCAATTGCATCAGCATCAAACTGCAATCAAAGTTGCAGTTTAGTAATAACCATTCATTATGCTCTTCCAAATTCATTTAGTAGCCTTGACAAAGGCTGGTTGCTGCAGTTGCAAATTTCATTCAACTATCGCATATATGCCAAAATGACGAAAATCGGCTGGAAACTGACTGAGCTTAAAACGGTTGAAAATGGACAATTTTCGTGACGCTCTCGATGTTTTTGGTTTTTGAAATTGAATCCCTGTAATGAAATTGGTCCCCTGTATATGTTGCCGTAAGATGTAATTCTACGTCAAAACTTAGTTAAATGAGTCAAAAAAATAAAAAAATATTGAAAAATTTGAAAGATATCAACATAAGGTAGAAACGGGTGAAAAAACTTCACGAATTAAAACCAATTCAAAATTTAATAAAATTTGTAAACCAGAATGGATTGTTAAAAATGTCATAGAGAAAAATTCGTTCAGCTCTTAAAAAAATCAAATGACAATATAGATGAAACTTTTAAAAATGTCAAAGATGTTCTAAATATCAAAAACTGTTGAATAAACGATGATAAGCTTAAACATATTCACGAAAACATAAAAAAATGTCAGATTAAATTAAGTGATAATCGTCAAAGTATGCAAAAAGCATCGTACACAAATTAGTAACGTAGGAAGAGAGGGTTAAGGGGGGTCAGTAGAGTTGAGTTTGCGTTACTTATTGTTATATATTGGAAAGAAGGCGAGCGTGGTTGAGATAGTTACGTAACTGTGATATTTTCCTGAAAAAGAAAATTTCGAGTGAGTAAGTTGTAATGCGTTTAAGGGAGGAGGGGGGGGGGGAGTAGTACTATCAAACGTTACGTATTGTTACGTGAGAGATGGTCTAAATCTAAATTTTAAGTATTACGTAATTTGCGTACGACACCGAAGAGCTTAAAAATCCCCAAAAAAATCGTACAAAGTCAAAAATGCTAAGAAAGTCGAAGATGCCAAAACTTCTATACGGCTACAACGGGACTCGTTCAGCAGCCAACCAAAGTTTTTTCATCACTAGCGGACCACTTTTTATTTTAATCACTAAACAAAATCACTCACTACACTATGAATACTTCAATCATTGAAATGTGAATCTCAAATTTCCAAAAACTAGCTTGAATTAGCCGAAATATATGAGATGAATTTCTACAATTCCTAAATTTCAACTGTATGTATTTTCATCTGTTTTCACTGCGTCGAAGAAAATCAAAAGTTGCCAAATCAGTTTCTGTTAATAAGAAAAAATCATACTGAAAATGTTAAATTATCCCGACATAATTGACATAAATGGACAGCACTGCAGTGGTTACCTAGGTTACCAATTTTGCACGTAAACAACTACAGCGGATACTTGGGTAACCTACTACGACGGTTTGTAGTTACGTTCATTCATGAAAGGGTGATTCATTCATGATTGACAGTGTGATGAATATGAGGGCGTCGTGAGATGAATAATTGAGCAGTGATTCGAGTTTTGAGATGGATATGGAAGCGATGTGAAAAATGGTTCGTTTTACAAAATTCAGGATAAATCTGGCTAAGTTTACCAAATATACAATACTGAACGATTCCATAAGAGCACGTAACCATATTTAGTTTATTTGTCCAATGATTTCGTGAAAGTTTGGTGTTTAATCCGTGCATTCTTCGTGAATATCGGCTTAATGAGATGAATAATGGAGCAGTATCCTAACAATTTCGGTAGGAAACGAATAACAAAACTGCAAGAATGAAAACTATTAAAACGGGTTTCGGAATACGAGAAAAGTTACAAATACATTAGTTTTGCTCTATCTCATTAGCATTGGCAAGGGAGGGAACAATTTGTGCTCTGTGAATATGAAAACGTCCTCCACGACAACCGTGCAAATTTCATTCAGCGATTTCATTTAAGTCATTTAAGACTTTTCTGTATTTCAGTGGTGTTGCAAAGATGATAGGAGGGGTGAGTGATGTCAACCTTTGATTTTACAACCGCAAGTCATCAATAAAATTGGTATGTGAAATCTATAGTAGCTGATGTATTTCAATAACTACGAATTTTAGCTATTGCATTACCGTGGCAACGAAGGGGAGGCAAACTTGTTGTTTGTAAACTCTTGAACACCAGAATTGATCACCGTGGCAATTTGTAGGTATACATTGGTTTTTTAGTATGTTTGTGTGACTGTACTTTTTTCGCATCTGTATCAGGAGGACTCCGTATGAATATTTGCGTAAAGGTATTTCGGGTACGAGTGTGGTTTTGCAACATCACTCTATTTTTTGAGATTTTGCTATATCTCAGTGACGTAGTCAGGAGGAGGGTGAGGTAGTGGATGAATGTTGTCAAACAAACAAGCGTGGGTGAGGAAGGAGGTTGACTTTTTCCTATTGCTGAACAGACTGATTTTTGATGCCGATCGTCATGTCATTTTTCATGATTATTTAGATTTTTGACATGTTTAGAACGCTTTCGACCAATCAGAGCTGAAAACAAGGTCAAACATCATCCAGTATGGGTATTTTCTAAACCGGGATTGTATCTAGAGGCCGGAAAATGACCTCAGATGCCATATAGAATTCTAAGTTAACGACTTCCGGTTTCCGAAAATGACCACATAGCACCCAATTTGGATATTTCCGTAAGCGGGATGGTGCTCAGAAGCCAAAAATCGACTCCTTACGTCATTTTTATATCTGAAGTCATTCAAGAAACGAGATGATGCTCAGAGACCAAAAATCAAATCCCGACACCTTTTTGATGTCCAAGATGGCAAACTTGCCGTTGCCGAAATTTTAAAAAAATGTAGAAAAGGTCATCAAAAATGTCCCAGATCTAAAAGCCAGAAAAACTAAAGCAGATCAAATTTGCAAAACGAGGGAGTTAAAAGAGTAGTAAAAATATAAAGAAGGGATACTAATAAATATCAAAAAATTGCAAAAATGTTAATATTTATACTTTATTGAAAGCGTACCGAAATAAACGCAACAAATGGACAAAAATAACAGAAAATGTCAAATTATGAGAAATGCGAAAGGTGTAATAATGCCAGACTGTAAATTGTTTTATAACAAAAATCACTGAACCCATCAATGAAACCTAATGTGTTGCGCAAGCATTTTATCAAATGTCATTGAATTCGGGTACCAAAATCGCGTAACTCCACCAGTAGAAGTCCCATCAATTTCAATTATAGTTCGGTGTACGATGCTGGACACTGATTTCCGGATTTCCAATCTCCGAGTGTCGCATTCATTCGCCACGGAAACAATGCACGGCCAATTTCAATTTGTCTGCATTGTGTTTTATTGCACCGTGGCTGACTGTTTGTTTATGTACATCGGCTAATCCCAGCCAGACCCTGGCGAACTGACCAACAGCCGAGCCGACACAAATCGTGCCTTTTTGATGCCCGTTTTGTTTTTTTTTATTTCGAAATTCAGTATTTGTTACTATTTCCTACGGCTGGCAATAACAAAACGCACTGGAATTCAATTGATATTTATTGTTGCTCTGATTCATATTTACCCATGTTTCGACGAATGATTGGTTGGGTTGCGCTTCCGTCTGTCTGACCGTCCGTCCGTTGGCCCGTAGTTGGCTGGTATCCGGTTGCTGAAACTGTCACCGGGGTTCGACACTCGGAGAAACACGCGCACACACACTCACACTCTTCTCTTATCGGCTGCTGCTGTTGTTGTTGTCGTCGTTGGTGCCGGTTTTTATTTTTCGCACGATTGCAGAATGGAAACGAATTAATTCATCCAATCCACCTAATCCTCCCTTCCCACTTGGAACACTGCTGCACTGGTACTTCCACTTGATTGAATTATAGCTTCACTTTCCCGCACAAAAAACCCCTGTCACCACCACCCTAAAACACTTCACTTTTGTTTATGAAATATAGCCTGAGCTCACGGTTCGTTTGGTATTGATTTGTTTGCCTGTCAAGGCACACTGCGCTTAACTGGTGCTTTGTTTTTTTTTTTTTTTTCATTAAATTTTTCCAACTCTCTAAGTACTAACAGGGTAGAAAGAAAGGCATAGCTGAAAAAATTACCCAAAAATATGGACTCCCTACCAGCACCCAAAATTGGCGAATGACGGATGGTTTCTGGTCACCGGATCGGAACGGTGCTTTGTTGTTCCCATTGATTGAATTATTTCCGTTCTCACCGCCCGTCCGTCTGTTCAGCCGCCGTTGTTTGTTTATTATTCAACCGGACCGAGCCATCCGGGAGGCACAGGTTCTTAGTTCCACATAAATGCAAGCGGAAATCGATCTGTTTCGTGGAATTGAAAGCTTGTTCAAGGCTAATATTTTGTACGTAAGGGAAAAGGTGAACACGTATGTTGTGTGTGTGTGTGTGCGGTACCGCACACAAAAGCAGCGTATTATTAATCAAAATGAAATTTGAATTGCGAGTGCATTACAAGGCTTACCAACTGAGCCTGAGTTAGGGAGAATTGTTATGAATGTTCGCACACAGACTGTAGCTTCAGCACAGATTAGCTGGTATTATGAGCGAATAGAACTTGATAATTGCTTGGCACTACAACAATGACTTTACAGTACGTCTGTTTAATCCTTTCAGATTAAACAGTAATTAATAGGATTCAATCTAGTAATTAATGAAACGTTTCAACTTGATTAATTTGCTTTGGGGGGATCAAAGTTCATTCTCCGAAAACGAGAAATTCCTTCCGAAATTGGTTCAGGAAATACTTTAAAATAGAACCAGCTAACTGTTGCTTAACACCTTTTTTGAATTTTTTTCACAATAATCCAGCTGTCCACGAGCAGTAATGTTAGATGCAATGATGGTGATCGGCGATAAAATCGGCGATAAACATTCGAACTTTTTCAGCGTGTGAGTCAACTTCGTCTCTCAGTCGGTTCTAACATTTATCGTACGATATGCTAGTCCGAGTGAACCAATTCGGAGGTTCGCTGAGATAATTCATTCTCTCTCAGAGATGGAATTTCCAATAGCTCTACAAACCGATGATTCACTCTTCGCTGATAGAATCCAAGTGTCAAAACAAAAGGGAAAAATCGCGAGACGATAATTATCGGAAAAGAGAAGCGATTGCGATCGCTTGAACAATTATCCCCCTTTTTTCCGAGTCGCAAGTGTTGACAGTAAAAAAGGTTTTTCATCGTGTAACAAAATGTTGCCTGCTGTTGTCATTATCAACTCAATGTTCTTTTGTTCGTCGGTTTTATTTGCATCGAAGGTTTGTTCGCTGATGTATGTTGGCCGTTATCAAAGTTTTTCTTAAACAAGCAAAAAACCTGCACAAATTTTGGAAAAAAATCCGCAAATATAAACAGATTCGAAAAAAGCTTGCAAGCTATGCACAAAGTAACAACAAATATTTTCCATTTGAAAAAAAAAAACAAAATCGGCAGCGGACTCTGAAAATCTGCATTTCACAGACAATTCTGTAAATCTGGTATCCCTGTTTTGTGCTGCCTTTTAGTTGGTCTAACGCTTGCAGTTTTTTCCCTCTCTGAGTTTTTGGTTTGCGATACAATTTTACGATTATCGGGACACTCTCAATCACAAGGTGATTCAAACCAAAAATTTTCGTTCCACGGCTCGATCGGATCTTCAGACGATAATGAATTACCTATTGAAACCGATGAGAGAATCGAGAAAGCGTATGAACAAGCGACGATAAACTCGCATACAGTTAACAGGCTATAAAGTTCACGGAGTATTCTTTCGGCAGTTTATTTGTCACACAAGTTCTCTTCTCGAGAGACGATACAAAACATCGCGTATTATGCGTGATCAGAATCCAATAGGATTCTCTCACGATAATTCTCTGATACGACTTTAACCATCCTTGGTTAGATGTATGTATTTGACATATAATGGACATTGCAAAATTACTAGATCCATGGATTGTTCTATTGAATTAGCACCATATTATGTTAAGCTTACAGGTCTGAAAGCCTCAAAAAATGCTAAAACTATCGAAAAAGATACCAAAAGATTGTCAAAAGTAGTAGAGCAGGGCCAAGTGTAGCAGAAAAACGTTCAATATTCCCAAACATCACCGAATGAAATGTTGAAAAGTTTCCGAAACAAGCAAAAGATCTTTGCAGAAGTGTTCGTTTTGCCAAACGCCAAGTAACAAAAAAACTCAAGTGACTGTGAAAGTAATGTACGGCTAGTTCCGATAGAATATATAATAAAATCGGTGCCAAAAAAGTGCCGGAAAGATGCTGAAAATTGCCAATAATTTCCAAAAGTGCCAAAGTGACAAAGAAAAATGATGAAAAGATGCAATAACAAAATGCAAAAATTTTATAGATAGGTAATTCTATTTGTTGCATAGTGTAAAAATGTTAAACAAATGTTGAAATAGTTTCAATAAAGTATCACATTAGTGTCACAAAGTGTCGGAAAGATGCCGGAAAGAACAAACAAAATATTCTAAAATTGTGAACTTTCTGGCAAAGTGTGGCAATATCGAAAAAAAATAGAAAAAGTGACGAAAAACACAAATTACAAAATATTGGTAACAAGTGTATAAGAAGTGTACGGAGTTTTAATGTTATATAGATGTCAAAAGAGTGTAACAAAATGAATGAAAATACGAAAAATTGTAAATTTCGCCGAAAATGTCATAAAATGAGAAAATGGTACAATGACAAAAATGCCAAAAGTGTGTCAAAGTATGCCAAAAAAATGACAACAGTTCATCAAATGCTTGGCATTACAGTATCATATAACAATACTGAAAAAGGTCAAAATGGTCTCTAAAAAGTGTCAAAATGAATCAGAAATGTATGAAAAATTGTATGCAAATTGTATCAATTATATGAAATAAGAATGTGTTTTCGAAAGAATGTGTCACAAAAAAAAAACAAAAAAAAGACCAAAAAAAATGATTAAAAAAAATCAAAGAGCAGAAAAAAACCCATTTAAAACATGTCAAAACTGCGAATTTTCAATACGAGTTCATAGTACAGAAATTTATCGTAACAGGGTAAAATGTCAGAGAAAATTCTTCCATTCTTCGCCTACGCTATATCGTCTAGTTGTTGCAGAAGATCTCTTCGTAGGTATTTGAGACAACTACAAGGGTCTATTTCATCATTACATCGCAATTCCGTTTATTCATCGTCTCCCTACTGAAAACTAAAAAATAAAACCAACCGTCTTTTTAAAGATTACCACTGAAGCAGTAAAAGCATGTTTTAGATCTTCAATTGAAACTGAAATATGACATAAAATTTTTATCGACAATGATTCAGTTCCACCGTCGCTGTGTTGTTCTGGTGACGCAGTGGGTACTCTACCTACACCTGTGTTCCAGCAGCCTTCAACTTTTTTTTCGAATCTTCAAATCTATTATACAACGATGAGAGGCGTGGATTATCAATTATTCATTGGAAAGGAGAGTTGAAAGAGAGTAATTACTACATGAAGAGTTGAAATTTACCACTTCACACCATCAAATCGAATGTACTGCCAGGTCTATTGCAAGAAATACTTTGACACAAGACAGCCTGTTACAATTCTTCGTTGACCTTGCGGTCGTGTCTCATAAACAACGTCTACAACTATTTTTTTTTATTTACTTAAGTACCAGAAATCTGTCGAAAAGTGCTAAACCAGTGCCAAAAAAAGTGTGGAAAAATTGCCGATTCAGAGGAGTTGTAGATCCATTTATTCTAAACAACTTTGCTGAAGAAAGCTAGTCTCTATCTTGCAAACTTTTCGCGGTATGATGAATTTAATATAGCAAGTTAGGGTGCTGCTGAAAAATCTAGTTTTTCCGATGTAACTTTTTTATTTTTGATTTTATCAAAACTTGGTTTTCAAACAACTTTTAGGTCTTTTTGAAGTGCATATTTTCTCTGAATACTTGAAAGCGCTATCTCATTCACAAGAAAAGTTATTAGGTTTTTCCCTTTCAAAATACGCCCTTTTCAAATATTTATATCTATTTAAATAGCAAACACAAACTAAAGCTATTGATTGCATTTGAAAGGTCGTACTTTTCTGTATATAATATCTAGAATTTAGAGGGTGGATATTTTTCTATCTCAAATAAATCCAATTTGAACATTGCGGTTTTAGTTGGATCTCTCGATACATGTCACATACATGCTACTTTTATTGTTTTGTATTTTATCGGTCTATATCACTAAACCCAAGATCATAATAAATAAGATGTTTTTGAATAGTTTTATGACTCATGAGAGCCGTTTTCATAGAAGTTTGCAACACTCAACTGTATATTTTTATAGGTATTCTGTTTGTGTTGTGTTTTCAGCATGGTGTGCAATGGAGGAATGGAAAATAGGTTAAAAAAAATATTTTTTTCAGCGTGTCATTTCCGATTTCGCTGAAACTTCTCACAGTTGTTCTTTTTTGATAATAAGGTAATTTTATGATATCCGCTGTTCATGTTGATTCGAGACTGCTGTTTCAAAAAGGCCTTACCAAAATGGTGACTGATTGATAAATATTTCTATATCAGGAAAACGGTTTGTTACGGTAGTGTCTTCGGAAAAGTTGTAGATAATAATTTTATCCATACAAAAAAACATACACTAAGATCGCTTTTTACGCGAGTGTTTTAAGCGGATTCCGGAATTTATGCGTTTTTTTTTACTAGGATTCCGGAATTTACGCGGTATTTTTTCATATGCGGATTTCGGTTATTCTTCGCTCGGATTGCAGAATTTACGCGGATTCCGGAATTTTCGCGGTTTCTTTTTACGCGGCACGTATTCCTCGCGTAATAGCGAAGCTAGTCTCTGTCCAATCACTCAGCTTCCGGTTCTCGAATTCTGGATTTACTTTATATAAACACCTACTGTTTAAATTGGTTAACTTGTGTGTTCTTCTTATTTTTACAATTTTCAACGCATATTTAATTTCAACAGGGTCAGTATAAAAATGATCCATTATGGTACAAAAAACAGCGCGTTGGAATTGTATAATGCTCTTAGTGATAAATTTTCAACATTGTAATGTGTATCTAGAAAAAAGGCACTGATGAAAAAGTTCAGAGTGAAAATGTCAAAATACTCAAACGTTTATAACTTTTCTGTTTTCCATTCTATCCTTACCAAATTTTGACAAATAGTAGTGCATATTGTCATCTACAATGTGTAAAAAATTAGATTTTCAAAAAGGTACTTTTTGAGATATTTAATATTTTGTGACAAGTTGGAAAATTTACCACAGAAAAGAAAAATTTTCACAGTGTACATATTTTATCTAGAATCGCAATTTTATTACCTACACCTTTGCTAAAGACACCAATTCAATCAAACAAGCCGTTTTCCTGATAAAGAAATTTTTATCCAGCAGTCACCATTTTGGTTAGACCCTTTTGAAACAGCAGTCGCGGATCAACATGAACAGCGGATATCATAAAATTACCTTTTTATCAAAAAGGAACAACTGCGAAAAGTTTTAGCGAAGTCGGAACTTGTCGATCAGAATCGAGTTGCGAAGTAGCATGGAATGACTCAATTAGCGATTCTCTCCTCTCTCACTTTGTTTCGTTAATTACAGTGTCAATATTGAAGTTTTCAACGATTATTTGCCACAAATTGAAAAACAAAAAATTGCCTACCTTACCATGCAAAGAATATCATAAAAAAATTGGAAAATATCTTAGTAATCAGTAAAAGAGCAAGTAAACAAAGAGAGTCTCTCAATGTTACTTAGATTCTTTTGAAAAGTTATGCGAGAAGTATTGAAGATGTGTAAAACCTGACAATAAAATGCTCTAAATCTAGTGAACAACAAAAAAAAACGTATTGAAAAAAAAAATTCAGCTGTAAAAATGTGCAAAAACTGTCGAAAAAAGTTTAACTGTCACAAATATGTCAAGAGGGGCAGAAATGTGATCGATATATAAGAGCATAATTTTAATTGAAATCTTCAATAAAGAAATTTGTTGGAAAGGAACAGTATCAAAAATTTGTTAAAAATGTCAAAAGAGGTAAAAATGCTTTGAAAAAGCTTTGAAAGTGTAAAAAAAAATGTCAGCATCAAAGCAAATAAGCTGGTGGTTTCACCTCAGAGATTCGCTAGCGTATAGTAGAATATTTTTCACTGAGAAAACAACTGCTCTCACACTGGTGGACGACGCACGTGCTTGACGAGAGCAGTGAATCGTGTGTATCTGAGGAGCATGCAGAAACACCGCTGTTGAATCTGAAATATCTCTTTGAGAGTTAGTATCAAATGATGGGAGCAACTAGGTAGGAAAATAGGTTGCGTTGCATTTCGAAACAATAAAAAAAAATTAGCCACCCGTCACGTTAAAAATCAACGTGCAAGTGTTGAGAATATTTAAACCCTGACAAAATCTTTAGATTGAAGATGTCATAAAAGTCAAAATAAAGTCAGTAAAATGCCAAGAAAATTGATATCGATATCGAGCAAGTCTCAAGAACGTGTCAATAAAATTAACCTTGTTTTGGTATCAAAAAATGCCGAAAAGTAGAGACAAACTACTGTTAAACAAATCAACAAATAAAAATCTCAACAAAATATCACACATATGCCAAGAGAGTACGAAATTTGAAAACAGTGAAAAAGAAATGGGCTGAAAGATGCCGAAAGGTGATTGACATTTTTTTCTCTCTGCCTTTGAGCGTTAAAAAGTGCAAATTAATTTTAAATAGTTGAATAATGAAAATGTAAAAAGGTTAATATGTGAAATAACAAAAAGATATGATCGGGACGAAGTTTGCCGGGTTAGCTAATATTTCTATAAAATGTCAAAATGGTGATGGTATGAAAATAAGTAAATTGTATCAAAATGGACGAAATAAAACTACTTAAAGAATATCAGAAATTACCAGTTAACAAAAAGATTTCAAAAATTTGAAATTAAATAATCAAAATATACCGAAGCAAAATAAAAGTAAATACTAGATCCTTGAAATGTGTCCAGCATTGCCAAATTGCGTATTAATCTGTCAAAAAATATAACATGGAGATAGCACACCATAAGAAACCAAAAAAATAGTCTTAATAGAATGTCGATAAATGACACTGTCATAACAAAAAAAACATAAATTCATAAGCAAAGTAAAAAGGATTCAAGGAAATTTCATAAAAGTCGTGAATTTCAAAAAAAGTGCCAATTAAATATCAGTAACGTTTGAAGAAAACTTCAAATCTGCCGCAGTAAGCTAAAATGTAAAAAAAAAAAACAAAAAATCAAGTGTTTAAAATAAGCATGTTAAAAATGCAAAAATGTGGTTAAAATTCCACAAATGTGTTCAAAAACTGTAAATAAAAAAAAGTTGCCGAATGTGCAATACAATTATTCACAAAGTGTCAATAAAATGATTGCCTTCTTGTGCCAAAAAGTTTTGAAATTTTAAACAATACCAAATAAGTACTGGAAACAATGAGGTCAAAAATTGTCAAATAGCTGTCACAACTGTGAAGAAACGTATAAAATGACTTGTACCATTTTGCAACAAATGTCTAAAAACCATTGTGGAATAGATCTTAAAAAAATGTTAAATATTTACAAGATGTCGCCAACATTTCCAAAAATTTGCAGAAAGTGGTAATAAAATAATGATATAGTATCAAAAAAAGCCCAAAAATGTTACCTTTTTTAAGTCAGAATAGTGTCATGAAAATTAACAAGTCTCAAGCAAGTGGTAAGAAAATTAAAAAAAAAATTACATTTGTTTTAGTGAAGAAAAGTGGTATAAAAGAAGGGCTTAAAGCATAAACGAAATAGTTTTTAGTTGTTATATAATATCAACTAAGTAGAAAAAAGCGACAGTTTTATGTGTCCAATGTGTGTCTTCAAAGTTTAAAATGACGGAACAATTAATTACATGAAGTAATGGAAAAAGTAACGAACAAGTGTCAAAGATGTAAGAAAGTGTAAATCTTACAAAAATGTATCAAAGGGATAAAAAAATCTAAAAAATGTAAATCATGTCAAAAAAGGTATAGCAAATTGTCAATCAAAAAACGTATTAACAAGCACGAATAAATTAAATTATCTCGAAAATTTTAACTGATAGTCGAAACTTGTCACAGCAAGTTTAGAACTATAAAATATGAAAAAAATTGAAAAGATTAAAAACAAGTAATTTGATGACAAAAATTAAAAAAATGTCACAAAATGTCACTATGTTGACCTACGATTAACCAGAAAGTCACAACAGTTCAATCAAAATTTGTCAAAAATAGGTGTGTTAATAAAATTATGAACCTTCATTGAATTAGTGAAATGCATAAAAATAATATAAATAACAACTCTAAAAACTGTAAAAAAGCAATATATTAACACAAACATTTTCAAAATGGGTAAAAATAGAAATGGTCAAGTGCTACTAAAATCAAAACAAGTAAAAATTTTGAACAAGAATCAATAAGAGAATATAAAAAAGAGTAAAATTCAAACTGCCGAGAGAGCGACAGTTGACAGAAAAAACGACAACATAGTCTAGAGAATCAAAATAGATTAGGCAAACGATTAAACAAAGCATTCGGAAAAAGTGTCGCAAATTGATTAAACAAATGATGGCAAAAGTTGATACAAAATGTTCAGAAAGGATCAAAAAGAGATAAAATTGTCAAAATAGCATCCAAAAACGTCGAACAAATCTAAAGAAGAGAGTCTAAAAAGTACATCAAGAAAGTGCCAAAAGATTCATCAAGATCGAATCAAAAAGTGCTAAGTCATAGAAAACCTGTCAGTAATGTTCGAAAAGCAATGTCAAATTAGTGCATGACAAGTAATTAAACTGGCAAATATTGCCAAAACGTTTTCAATGAAACAAGTGTAAAGAAAATCTAAAAACCATTTTTTTAAATTGTCAAGAATAGTAAAAAGTATACGGAAGAGAAAACACTATAAAACGGCAAAACAAACACAAAAAAGTAAAATAGAACACAAACACCAAGAACTTATCGGAAAAGTGTCAAAAATGTATTAAAAATGATAAAAGAGGTAAAAATGTAAAAGTGTCATCAATGTCACAAAAGAGTTTCGAAAGTGTAAATAAGATAGAGGCAAACGTAGAAGCAAAGAGGCTTGTCGTTTCTCCTCAGAAAATCACTAGCGTAAAAGAGAATATTTTTCCCTGCGAAAACAACTGCTTTCACAGTGCTTTCACGTGCTGGCTGGAATAGCTTGCAGAAACTATCAAATGAGGGGAGCATCTAGGTAGGAAAGTAAATTGCGTTGTCTACTTTGCATCTCCGATTCAGCATTCACGCATGCTTCGAATGCTCTCAAATTTATCTTAGCAGTGCAGTGCAGTGTATTCTCACTAGAATGATTCACCACTCTCTGTTTCGCTCAGCTGTGGTGTAAGCAGCAAGCGTGTTAGTTTTTCTGCGAGCAGCAGAAACACAGCGCTAAGCAGAAACAAAAAGTGTAGTGCAAAAAATTAATACTCATCCACATATGAAGAAGAATAACAAGCCAGGAAGCAAAAATTGGGGTAAAAAAGGCCACAAAAGTATGAAAAAGCATCAGCATCAAGTCACAGAAATGTTAAAATGTCCAGCAGATGTGTAAAACCAGCTGTAGCAGAGATCTGTGAAAAGTGTTGAATATTGACAAAATGTTGCCAACATTCTCAAAAGTATCTAAAAAGTGTCAATTTAGAGTTTATATAGTATCAAAAAAGAGCCAAAGTGATATATCCAATGCTGAAAAATTAACATGTGTCAAACGTAGCAGTAGCAATCAAGTGCCAATAAAATAAAAGGCATTTGTTTTAGTGCCGAAAACTACCGAAAAGTGTTGAAAAAGTGTCAAATCAGTGTCGAAAAGATGCCGTAAGTTGTCAAAAACCTGTTAAACAAGTGTTGAAAATGTCCAAAATCTGTCTAAAATGTCAAAAATGTCTAAAATCTGTTTAAGAAATACATAACAAACTGAGAATTTGGCAAAAAATGTGCAAAAAATGCATTGCAACTGTAAACTATTGCAACTATGAAGTTGAAAACTATTGCAATTGCAACAATTGGAAAAAAATGTTTTTTAAAAAGCGTCAAATATTTACAAATTGCGTAATTTTTTTTTTTTGAAAAATAAGGAAAGTTGAAAATATAATAGAATCAAAAACAAATCCGTCGATAAATAGGGTATTGAACGTCTCCGGCAGTCAGAGTCGGATTTGAGTGATGGGGGGCCCGGGGCGTATTTTTTTCGACGAAGTGAGGGCTTGAATTTGGTGCATACTTTGATTAGAAAATCAGCAACCACATGGCGCTAGTGTGCATATCTGTACTACTTCAAGAAAAATGCGAATCGGTGCTTGTTTTCCTATTTAGTTTCGCCAAATCACGAAGTAGTCCGGATATAGTTTCAAGTACACTAAAGTCGCTTTTTACGCGGGGGATACGTGCCGCGTAAAGAAATCCGCGTAAAAAAACCGCGTAAACTCCGGAATCCGCGTAAAAAAAAACCATCGGTAATTTTGCATTCCGAGTGAATACCGCGTAAATTCCGGAATCCGCGTAAAAAAAAAACGCGTAAATTCCGGAATCCGCATAAAAAAACTCGCGTAAAAAAAACCGCGTAAAAAGCGATCTTAGTGTATTTTAAACTCAATTTATCTCGTGAATTAAACCGCTTAGAAAACTACGGTATTCACAAGAGATGTTCAGAAGGTCAAGGGCCTTTGGTTGGCTAATAACCTAAATAAAAATTTAGCCACAAAGTAGTGCTAGCATACATGAAGTTATCAGTACTCTATTGTTGCTTGAATTCGTGAATTCAACCGCTGCGGTCTTCGGCAAAGCTGTTCGGCATTGTTTTGTCGGGAATGACATCACTACGAGACGCTAGTATGTGTTTAGTTTTAAGTGTTATAAACTAAATTTATTACGAGAATTCAATTACTTGGAAAGTTGCTGTATTCAGCAACTCAGCGATTGAAATTTCTCAGAATGAATTGAGGCCTTTAATTAGCCGAATTGTTTGAACTCTTTTGACCACAGGTTTCTGTCTGTAGTGATACAATTCTTTCGAAACTTTGAGTAAATTAATTTCCTTGGCATAACAGAAGTCACGAAGCGTTAGCATTCCGCATTAAACTTGCCACCAACAAGAAGCACCCGAAAATTTTAAAAAAACATGTCAAAAAACTATGGTGTCCAAACCAGACAAAAGCTTACGAACATAAAATTATGTAAAATAGGTGTCAAGCAACAGAATGGCAAAAACCGAGTTGGAAAAGTTTCGAAACCTATTTGTCAAACTACGGTAAATTAAAGTAAAAACTGAAATATACGACAGACCGAAAAGGTAATTCAAGGCAGCATGCATAAATCTTATAAAATGGTGAATCAGTAAAGTTTCTAACATTTCAGTGTCAAAAAGTATCAGAAAAGTGTCGGTAATCTTCAATAAGTTACTTCAAATTTTGAAAAGAGTGCCTAAAAATTGTCGTGTCAAGTTTTATAATAGTAAAAAGGATTTGGAAATGTAAAAACGATGAAAAATGTGAATTAAAGCAACGAAAATATTTTTTTTGAAAAGTGCATAATATGTTAAACATGTGTAACAATTTGAATATAAAAAAAATGTTAAAAATGTGACCCATGAAGGATCCAAAAATAATCAAAAATATCATGGCGATTTGCGGTTGCAAATAGAGAAATAGAGATTTCAGAAAGAAAAAGAGATTCCAGTACAAGTTTCAAAGCTTCACGGACATGAAACATAAATGCTAAAAAACAGAGATAAAGGAATAGTGCCAGAAGTTTTCAAGAGTAAGACGCTATGTTTTTTTTTTTGGCAATAAATTGAAAGATGATATGAGGCTCAAATGTATGACTCGCGAAATGTGTCAAGTATATAAACATACCACGACAGTAAAGTAAAATAAAATTCTTACAGTTGGCATAAATGGCTACAGTGTTTTGATTTTCGTGAAATGTTGTTTCGAGCTCAGTTTGCACTCGTAAAGTTAATTCACGAATGTTAATGTCTACCTTTTCTACCATTTAACTGATGGGGTATGTATTTAATTGCAGGATAAGAGATATATATGGTAATAAATTTCATTACACATCGTTCAATGCTGTTTTCTTTATCATGCCATCGCCCTTCTCGTAAGATCACGAATAACATACGAGTGAATCTGTTTTTAAACATGATATCATTTCGAAATCAATGTTACACAAAAACAAAACCCGAACACCTCATATGTTGGGCAAAGTCACTTAATGCATCATTCGAAATAGATAAATACACAAAACGAGGGGCCACTCAATTTAAATCGCTCCGGTATGGTGACACAAAATGTATAGCCGAACGTCGATTGCCGAATGCACTCGGAATGCCCCCCTTATTGTCACATTGTCAGCCTGAGTCATGGCGAAAGAACGCACCGACCACCGCCGCTGCCGGGCCTTGGTCACGGGTGTTCTCGATCGATGCCTAAATTCACTCTCAGCTGTCAAAAAAGCCCAACCACCAACAAACTATTTCACTGAACGGTAGCTAGGTAGGTAAACAAATTTGCGCAAGCGCCCTCACTCACGAAACCGGCACAAACCAGGTTTTCCGATCTGATCCGTGGTACGTAAAACAACAATAAACGCTCTCGCGACGACCCGTTCCGGACGGTGTAAACGATCTAACTGTTGTTTTCCTTCTTCGCCAGCCAATGGTTTCCCATGCCGGTGCCTGTGCATCATGTGCATGCTATGCTGACAGTCTACCTACCACCACCACACTGAGGCAGAGGCAGACTTAAAACCCAGAGAATCTTCCGGCCACCCACTCCCCCAGCCCGGATGATTGGTGATTCGCACGCGCGCCCACACCTAAACAAGAGCAGTACACTTTTTCAAATTTTATACCCAAACACCAGTGCTGCCAAGCTTTAGCTGCATATTGTACTAGATAAAACAAACTCTCAACAGTGGATTAAGGTCTCCAGCATGGTAACACTGCTGCAGCAGTGTTCGTGCGCACGCGTGCCTGCGCTGCAACCGTTGATCAAAGGTGGTGACGGCGGTGGTACTGGCGCAGTCGAAAAGGTATTGTGCGCGCTCTCGTTTTCGACCGTCGCACAGTGGTCTGTAACTGCATAAAGTCGGAAAAAAGTCAATTTTTTACTTTAATGCATCGAGCAAGCCCTATTCGGGAATCATTTATTCAGAGTTTAAGCTAGTGAAAAATCATCAGAATGTTGGGATTATTAATGTTGTCATACATTTAACTTAGTTGAGAAAGTTGGCTTCATGTGCACTCACGTCTTGTCTATTTTTACGTTGTTTACTCAGGTGATTTATTACAGAATGCAGAAGTAGTAATGAAGGTTACAATAGTGTCAAATTGATTGTATGGCCTTGCTCTAGCATTCTTACAACTTCAGTTATCCTTTTTTAGAGTTGTTTCATGGGAATAAGCTCTCCACAAAATGAGTATAAAATAATACTTGGCACTCCAACTTTGTGTAGAGTTTTAAATGGTATCCCCGCCGATACCCGCACTCATTCAAAGACTATAATGTTCCCTCGTGCTCATAGAGACAGGAACAAAAAAGTTTTCTGGGCAATTTTCGCCGAAACGTTCACAATATTAAGAACAAAAACGTGCGTGCGACGCGCAAGCGGACATTTTTTAGCAAGCAATGTTAGCTTAGAACGCCACTCATAAAATTAAAATTCAAACTACCTCAATGTTGATAGCCGTTACGCATATCTTAACTTTGTTTGATATACCTGGATCGTGAAGTTCGACATTTTCTGGGGTTTTCTTCTTCAACATGCTATAGGTAGCCGTACATCAAGTTTTTTGAGATTATTTGCTAAATTTCTCAAAAAATACATCAGGTACTAACTTCATATACAAGGAAGAGTTTCTCAAAATACTATTCTCTACAAACTTCCTTTAGACATTATCCTTCTATTTTGCTTCCTTGAGAAGTTAGTGACAGCGCCGCCCTAGTGGTGAAATTTCGAACTACATAGCCATTACCAAAAGTTGACCGATGGTTTCACGATCAACTTTCGAGAAGACATCGTTCATTTAGGAGGCAACCCTGAGAAGTTATTAATTTCGCCCTGATTTCAGTCCTTTCCGACCACTGTGCGTCGTCGCACACTGCGCTCAACTAACAAAACTGGCAAAAACTTTTGAATACATTTTTCGGCAGTGATAGCATAAACTCATGCACAGTTAAACTGAGTAACCTTTTCGCCAAATTTGAATTCAACTTGAATCTGCTTGCTTACAAGAATTTGAGTTTTTTTTTTGCACCGCACACTCTGATCGATTGAGTTTAAGTGCATGCCAGCGATGATGTGATGCGATGAGTTTCGTTTCTAAGATTGAATTTATGCTTCCAAGGGACAATGCAACAAACTGTTGCAGTAGACGCGGCGTGAATTTCATTGCAATTCGATTTTTATGCAATTGTTGTTATGCAGGATTCACACTCAAATCTTACTCAAGTGTACTGCACTGTCAGTAGGGTTTACGTGCAACCGAGAATTGATGTGCTAGCAAGTTTTAAAACTTACTTGAATACGAGTGCAAAGTCACACTGCCTACTCTGCTTTTCGGTTTTCCTATGAACCATTTATGAAGTTTCTCAGCCCCATTTAAAATGTTTGAATATTTTAAATCTAAAAAGTTGGAAAAAAGTCAATTTTTAAAAACAACTTATATTTCGTTGAGAGGTTGAGTGGGTTTCAACAGTCTAACACAGCGGTTCTCAACCTTTTTTTGTCCGCGTACCCCTTAACGATATTTTTCATATCGATTGTACCCCCTGGCTTGGAATGCTCTTGTATAGTGGAGAGAGTAGTGGTAACGGGTGACAACTAAAAATCTGGAATGTTTTGGGGGCTCTTTTACTCCACAACAACACTTAGAGAGAAATGAAAATATGTATATGAAAGCTCTATCTTTCCTCTTTATGTCAGTATTTTGTGGCGTCCAAACAAGGAGCATTCCGCAAGTGCATTGTACGGTTCGGTATGAACTGCAAAACAATTTTGACAAGAGGTGAGTAAACCATTTTGAAAGCGAAAATCTTCCGGTTTCTATTGTTTATGGTTTCCTGCAAACCTCAACTATAATCCGCCAGGGAGAAAGCTGAAGACCAGCCAGCGTAGTGAACAGAAAAGGACTTTTCCCTTTTTGTCAAATCATGGTTCAAGCCTAGTGGTTTGGCTATCAATTAAAATTTATACCAGAGAGAATGTTTGAACAATATTATGATTCCATTTCTTTTAAAACATCACACAGATAAATTGGGTATGTGATTTAGCCAGAAAAAATAGCATCACAGTACGTCAAAAACACAAACGTTCCTAAGCAACCACTCGACTCCATTTGTACCCCAAATACGCAACCCAACAAATCCACCCCAGTGTCGAAGATTTCCTTGGGATTTTGAGTTTCTTTGGTGCAAAAATAACTGGAAATCAACGAATTGTGAACAGTTGAACGGTAAAATCAAGAGATGCATTCGAAAAGCGGACTTGAAAGCCGTACAACGCTCTTGTTTCGGCAACAGAAGAAAACTTCGTCGGGAGGTCGGTAACAGACCTTTCTCAAATGTTCAATATTTTTTGTAAGCTCTTAGTGAATGTATCTTCATGAGAATTGAATCAGTTTTTCTTTAATTTCTTCCACCTTTTTTGACAGCTGCAGAAAAAAATTCCAAATTTTTAGTTGTCACCCGTTAGTTTAGTTCAGTTTTCAAAATGAACTATGGTTTGTTTGATTGCTACAGTCATGTTTTAGGAGCAAAATTAAACAACAAATGAAGTATTATAAAAAAAATGGCTTTGTCCGCCATTACTGGTTTTTCTTTCGCGTACCCCCTGAAGCTTTCGAGTACCCCCAGGGGTACGCGTACCCCAGGTTGAGAACCGATGGTCTAACAAACAAGTTTATTTTCAAACACTTTAGGATTCATAATTCTTTTTAATTATCTGATTACGTTTGTAACGTTTGCGTTTTGTATTAATAAATCATCCTGCGGATATTTTTGAGTTTTAATATTTTGGCTGGGATCACAAAAAAACTGTTGTGAACGCGTTGATTGTATGTGGACAATATTGGCACGAATTTATCGAAAAAAATCTAAATGACTTTCACTCTTTTACTCTTTTCCAAAATTAAAAGTCGAGTTTTGAAATAGCAAAAAAATGGGTAAATTTGATGTTTTCTGAACTAGAAATGCTTTTTTGATTTATTTTAAAATAATAGTATTACTTTGAAGAATAAACACAGTTATTTAGGATATTGTTTTCAAATGACTGAGCATAAATCATAGCTTAAGATGGTTCATATTTGTTATAATTGGAGAACAGCCAAGATCACTGAAACAAAAATTCTGAACAAAATTTCAATTTCTTGTACATACTTGAACCCTTTCAGATAATTGATTGGTAGAAATCTGGTCGGCTGTTATTGACTTCAATGCTGAACCTTACCTGAAAGTAGAAAAAAAGAACAAAATTATAATGTGAGATAAATGTGTACCTTAATCTTAAGACAGTTTTTTGACGTAGAATACGTCTTACGGCAACATATACAGGGACCCAATTTCAAAACCAAAAACATCGAGAGCGTCACGAAAATTGTCCAATTTCAAACGTTTTAATCTCAGTCAGTTTCCAACCGATTTCTGTCATTTTTGAAGCAATCGATTGGAAAATCATTTAAGCACCGGTCCAAATTCAGAAAATTGTAATCTGATTGTTCAAACTATCGTAATATTAAAAATTGTTAAACAATGTCGAAACGCAAATGTAGACTTTTGATTGGACGCTTGCTGCCTTTCCCAAAAAAGGACGACAGAATGGAGTACCTACTTAGCCGGGAATGCACTCTTTGAGCTATATAAGAGACTGTTTCTCCTCAAGCAAATCAGTTTACTAGCAACAGGCCGCCCCAGTAAGCGAAGGCAGCGCGGATCAGCAGCGGACAACAGCGGTGGTGGTGGTGGTTAGCTGCAGTTCCTACCTCTTTCAGTTCGGCTTCCCTTCGATCTGAGTGAGACCCCACCAGCGGTAATCCAATTCAGATATCGTTGGGTGAATACAAAACCCGAACCTGAAAGAGACTCGCACCGCCAGGCAGGCTTGCCAGATCTACGGATTTATCCGTAGATCTACGGATTTGTTCACTTCTACGGATTTACAAATATATGGGAATCCGTAGAAAAGAAGAAGAAAACAGGGGAAATCCGTAGAAATCCATAAAAATCCGTAGAATCTACGGATTTTCACGAAATAGTTCTGGCATCTCTGCCGCCAGGTGGTTTGAGGAGCCACCCACAACCCGCGTATGTATATATATAAGGTGTGTGCACATATCTTTAGCGTGTGTCACTAGCCATATAAGATGTGTGGCTAGCGTGCGTGGTTTGCTTTATAGCGTGCGTGACTAGCTGTATAGCGTGTGTGTATGTTTATAGCGTGTATTCATGTCTGTAGCGCGTGTGTGGCTTGCTACATAGCGTGTGTGGCTAGTAGTATAGCAATTAAAATTTTCATTTATGATTGCAAATAAATCACCTCATGTTGAATTTAATTATCACTGTAGATCATTCAGAACTAAAGAAAAAATTTGCCATGTTCAAAAAAATAAATCATTCAGTTGTCAATAAATGGCATTGACAAACACAATTAACCTTTCAAGACTTCATTTAAGTCTCAAAGTTTATCTGAAGAATTTTTGTGCTAGTGAGCCTGAATCACATAATTTTTCGCTCAAGTCTTACTATTTGCAGTAATCAGTTGTAAAATTATCTACGCTATCGTAAAATGCAGAAAATTGTTATTTGAACAAAGGACAGCCTCAAAACAATTCAATTTCATTCTTGTTTTGAATACGGCAGCAAGTGAAACCGCATGGCTGCACACAGCTTCTGATGTTGTTTATTGTCGCTACCGGTGCCAGCTATAGAGGTAAACGTCATCTGGGGCAGAGAGACTATCGAATTAATTAACCCCAATTGAGTGTATTCCCAAACCTATTCCAAGAAATACATTGACATAAGACAGGCTGTCGTATTCTACGTTAACTCTGCGGTCGTGTCTTATAAACAACCTCTTCAACTTTTTTCATTGAGATTTATTGAATTTCTTTCGTGGACAGTATGAAGCTGTAATTACAAAGCAAAGCGTTTATTCATTAAAAGTTTTAAAAATCTAATATAAACTTAGCATCGTTTGAAAATTTTTAATGCCTGGTGAGCTCGGAAGATCCTAGTCTCCAAAATCGGTAAGTAGTGATGCTTCTAAAATTCGCTCAGCTTTGTGATCAAGTTATAACTGAACTTCAGCTACAATTTCCTCGACATGGAAAAGGCATTCCGATGGATAACAGGTTTAGTAGCAAAAACTTCGTCATAACTGCAGCAAAGATCTCAATTTCGAGTTCAAGCCTGCGCTCGTAATTGATTGTATACAATTTTACTCAGGATCAAATCAACAATCAATACAACCGCATCAAGTGCTTTGTATTTTATAACAGAAATTTTGGATTTTGTTTGATTTACCTCATTCAAAGCACCCGAAGGTTGTGTAACACTTTTGTACTTATCGTGAGCATGTTCCTGAGAGTTTCTACTGGCATTGAGCGTGGATGACTTCATATCTGCTGAAGCTGCACCAATATGATGGACGCATTTATTTATCGTGAAAGCTTTCCATGCGTCCAGAACTCTGAGCGTAGGATCATTTTCTACCTTTTTCTTTTCTTTTCGCTCTGCTTCTGTTATGCTTCTTGAAATTAGAAAAGATACCAAGAAGATAGTCCAAAGGCCGTACTACGAACGTTGTATTTGCAGACAATAATGCTACTTTGACATTATTATTGACATTTTCAAATAGGTCTTGACCTCTGGGACGAACATTTCATCAAACCACTGCTTAAATACAGCTGTCTTTCCGTCACCCATACTTTCTGGTTTGCGACCTCGTCTGCTGAAGTGCATTCCCTACAAAGCTTTATCATATATAAATTCGTTTAGGACAACATGCCGAGAAAAAAAACCGTCCAAACGCTGAAATTATTTCTATCAAATATAGACACTCGGCGCAGGAGATTATTCCAAAGTTTGATTGGGGTTTTTCGCAAAATCCGGGACATCAAGTTATGAGATAATCGCTTGTACTGAGAACTATTATTGATAAAAAAAATATTTTTAGCGTTTGAACGGTTTTTTGATCGGTATAGTATCATCGAAAAGTTGTAGCTAATAATTTTATCCTTCCAAAAATATATACACAATGAAAAAAAATTAAAATTAAATATTATTTAAAAAAAACTAAACTTTTTTAATTTAAATTCTAGCATATTCCAAGTAGCATCAATGGTAGACAATAATGTGTAGTTTTCGTGAAAAAAAATTCAGATCTATTAAGAGTAGGTTTATGTAGATTTTCAATTGATAATGATTTTTTCAACTTTTTTTGAAGATTTAATATTTTATTCCATAGGGTATATATGTTTTTTGGAACGACAAAAATGCTTTGCTTTGCTGAAGATATATCATAAATCAAATAATCTATTTTGACTAGAACAAGACATTTTTTTTAAGTTCTAAACTTTTTTTTTTATTTTACCATCACCAAATTTTGACAGATTGTAGCAAACATTGTTGTCTAGAAAATTTTGCCCAGATTTTTTTTTTGTAGTGTACATATTTTTCTAGAACCGCGAACTGATTGCCTACAACTATGCTGAAGACACAATTCCAATCAAATAAACCGGTTTTACCGATTGAAAGTTTTATATTCATCCGACATTTTTGAATAGGTCCTTTTGAAACAGCAGTCGTAAGGCCACATAAAGAACTGATATTATAGAATTACCTCTTTATCAAAAAGGAACAATCATGAAAAGTTTCCGCAAAATCGGAGATGACATTTTTTTTTTAATTTATTCATTTCGAATGGATTTACTCTACTTTTCTGGTAATTCTAATTATATGATGGGTGAAAATGTTTCTACTTAAGGCCCAAAGAGCAAACGCTTTTCCCAGTCAATTTTTGGAAGATTTCCTCCAAATGATATACTTTTCGCATCACTGAGATAACTCAATAGAGGTTTTCCATCGGAGCATACTTACTCCCTATTTTTATATTTTGACGTAGACGTCCAACCGCATTATATCGAGACACATTCTGCGGTAACTAAAACCAAGGTGTAACGTTGGAATGAAAGATTTCAAACGGTGACACTGATGTAACCACACAATGGATTATAATAATCAAAATGTCGTTGGATTGATAAAATGATGGACAATTTTGTGATTCTTCAGTTATCATTTCATTGCTAAACAGTGAAAATTTTATTAAATTTTCAAGGTCGAATTTTCACGAACAACATATTAATCATATGCGAGGACGCCTAGCACAGACTTCATGAGTAGACACCAACTGCCTGCTGTAATCAGCGAAGGAAAAAAATCACCTCTAGCGATTAATGAATACATATAAAACAAGCCTAGGATGCGTTTACATCGTCGTCAGTATGCGAAAAACAAAGTATCGGTGCTGGTGCACTCTTTTTGCTTTCCTCTTTACGACATATGTCTATTCATTAGTGTACACCACAATACGTGGTTCTCAATGTGCACAACTCGGTATATGAAGTTATTCGTCTCTGTTACAGAGAGCGATCAGAACTTGTTATATCCTTATTCTTTTGACTCATGAATATGATTTTTTGTCAGAAAAAGAAAGAAAATGACAGTGTATGCTCTCCTACTCTCGCTTAAACTCAACCGCTGCCGATGTAGTTCCTTCCCCCACACATTCACTCTCACCGCACCACACCTCTGCTGCTGTTCAGGCGACATTAATTTCTCCTGTTGCTATCCTTTCTTCCCGTAACTACTGGCCTATGGAAAGACAAACGCAACGATCGAATCGCTTCTCAGAGCTGATGTAGTCTAGTCATGTGTTTGTTTTCTCCCAGAAACCTATGCACCCTATCATCATTTCATTATGGGTTGAGAGGATTCGATTTTAGTCCCGGCCTGTACACTTCGTGAAGTGCACATATGATGAATAAACGACGATTGTATCATATTCGTTTCGTTTCCATCACTGGCTGTAATATCCTGTATAGCAGTGGCAAAAAAAAATTGACAGAATCTCCCCGTCCCAATAGGTCAAATAATGTTTGCTTATATGAGCCTAGACTGATTTGATGTCTTGAAGGTGAAGCTTTTTCGGAAAGTTCGTAATCACCTTAACTATCAGACAGTTTTACGTTCTGCTGTTAGAATGTTATTAAAACTGATGTCTTGAAGGAAAACATGCTGGCACAGGCAACAGTACTGCACCGAGCAATGTATGAATAGAGCGGCGATGGTCACTCGTCGTCTATCAGTGCAGTAGAACTCGATATTCATTTCTGTGCAGCCAAGCCAAGTGAAGACTACTGGGTTAACGTGTAGGTATCGTTTTGCGAACTGGAACACAATCGAATTGCCGTTTGATTAGTTTGTCTGAATTGTCTTTTTGTTTCGTATAGTAGCAAATATAAGAATTCAATATGATCATTCGGGTGCCGCAAAATACGCTGCGCCACCGGGGACTACAAAATTCTGTACGTGTCGGTAGAGGCAGGTAGCAGGGTATATAAATTAGATTCATTGTGTTTTTCTCATGTCCATTTTAAATTTTCTGTGAATATACATTTTTGTTTAAAAACTGTAATTCTTTATCGTTATTTTTTCTATGAACTTGTAACTGCAGGAAAATTTTATTATGTGATATCTTTGCCACTTGGTGATTGGAGAGTGAGCTATCGTTCTAAGACAAATAAATATTGTTTAATTTCTATTAAATCGTACTCAATTTAGGACTGTACAGAAGCTTGCCTTTTCGCGAATTGAAGAAAGTTGACTGTATTGGAATGAACGGAACTCATCAATGTTGAAGAGAATTTTTTTCTAAATTAGAGTGCTGCAGAAAAATAATCAAAATACAGACCCAGTTCGATTTTGCCAAGAGTGAGTGTCAGACTTTTTCGTCTGAAGTAATGCAAATGCCGGTAGTGAAGTATACAAACAATGATGATTGTTCCGATCCTTTTGAGTGCTCTGATTGATTAGTAAATACTACAATGTTAACCCTGATTTCAAAGAATAGTGATAGTTCATTCGTATATTTATTGTTAAAAACAAACAATTATGCATACTACCGTGCGGATCAGAAATCCGTACACTTAAGCACTCGAGAATATTGATTGATCAATATAAAATCATATATTCACAGTGCCTTTTTCATGATAGCTTCTGGCAACGCTTTGTTCTTTTTTTCATCGATATTTATAATCACAAAATTGTAAAACAACTCTTAATTGTGTTTAAATGGTGTAAATATTTTCCATCTCTCGATTCGAAATCCGTACACTTTTCTCCGATTGAATCGATATCCGTACAGCAATGTAATAGCTACAAATACCTGCAGCCGTGAAGGGAAGAACACCTACAAAATGGGACAGATTCATCAAAGCATGCATTGCTTCGATGAATCTGTTTGATAATGTACAAAACAAATTAGCTGATGATGAAACTTTTGCGCAGTAAAGTGTGATTTTTGCAAACATGGTCGTGAAATTTTGAGATGGGATTTTACCTAACAATTATCATTGCTCTAAACAAAAAACTAGCAGTCTTTTCAGTCCACATACTTTTTACAATAGAGATGTCCTTTTCAGCTGGCGCGGTTTCATCAGGAAAGCGAAAAGATACTCAGTAAATTTTCACACGTTTCTGGCAGTTTAGAAACTGATATTTCATTTCGTAAGTTATTGGTTAAAAATTGTACGTCTGATTAGTTTGCTAAAGGCGAATGGCAGTTTTAAACATAACAACTGACATAGACTGACTAGAAATGATAAATAACCCTATGTGTACGAATTTAAAATCGTCCCACAAATCGGGCTCTAAATCCGTACAGCATGAACTATGATGAATATATACCATTTATATGATAAATTCCTCATAATCAGCACGTATAACACTAAATGCTTGCCTCTCAGATCGATTCGCAACTATCAAATCTTTAAAATCACAGTAAATGCACTTCAAAGTTAGTTTTTCTGCGGAACGAATTTCTTAGCGAATTGCTAACACCAAACAAAAACAATACGTTTGACAAACACGCGAACATATTTTTATTTTTAATATTTTTGCTTCCAAGCCTATCGATTTATTTTCAGCGCTGATATCATGGCAATATTAAGTTTATTATGACTCAGTGATAATTGTTTGTATATGAACTTCTCTGTTATGAGTAATTGCATAAAACCTAGATGGTGTACGGACTTCGGTGCTGTACGGATTTTTATTAACTACCGTTGAGTCCTAGCTACATCATATGGAATGTAACATATCACTCCGGGGTATATCTCACAATAGATCAATGATTCTGGTCGCAGTGAAATGCAAACAGAAAAAAAAAACATATCGCTCAAAGATGGCTTATTTACAGTTACAACTATATATTATACTATACTTTCGATCAAAGATATTTCTTGAGTCCGAAAATCCTTCAAAATAATTTTGATCAGGTAAATGTTCGGTGTGTTCCACTGTGCACCGGTAAGTCGCGCGAAAAACTCTCTTTCGCTCTTGCTTTTCGCTTAACTCCGTCGACGGCGCTCGTGTCTCTGTCTGCGCTAACGCTGACGCGGTTCGAGCGTGACGAAGGGTTCGAGCTTTCGTCGGTATGCGCCGCATTTATTTCGCTGCCGGTATCGGCTGTGTAGTGGAATCCGATCCAATTTGCGCTTTTTATGAAGTTCCGATGGGGCGAGGGTGTGATGTGAGGTAAGATTGAATTATTCACACGTACAAAAAAAAGTAAACGGAACAAGATGCAGAGTGCAAAAAAAAAAAAAAAACTGCAACCATCCATTCCGGCGGCTTAGTGGCGAACAGCTGGGGTTTGCGCTGTTTTTAAACCGAAGCGAATTTCTAGGTTAGAATCGCGTAGACAGCAACAAAACAAACCAAGCGCGATTTGTAAACAAACGGTTTGCGCACACGTTTGGCCTGAATTCCAAAAGACTTTTGTGTTTATTTTTAAACGCTCGATATTGGATCGGCAGCTTCCTGAAGGGCCAAACTAAGTCTAAAATGCTAACTAATGCCAGCTTCATTCGAGTCCATTTCAATCTCATTTTCCACTTCTTGACATTGGACTAGTGCAATCACACTGCAAAATTTATGTAGTGCACTTAGCAACACTATACTTTTGCACCGCTCTCTCTCTCTCTCGCTCTCTTTTCACCACACGTAAACCTAATGCCGTTTCATTTTCGTCGGAATTCCACTCTTAATGGCATTTCCAAAGTCAAAGACATTAAAAAACCACTCGTCGTCGCCTCGTCGTTTGCGGTTTGCACTCTGCTGCAGAGCAGATTAGAGCAGGCCAGGCAGACACTCTAGAGACTGGGTGATAGTATAAGAGAAGTAGGCTTAGCGTCGGCGCTAATCGTGAGGAAATGCGACTCCGTTCAGTACTACTTCAGCAGTGCAGTGCGGAGTGATACTGTGGTGTGGCTTACTTTGTTTTCTCAGTCCTCCTCCTCTGCACCCTTCGCACATTGACGGACCCCTCCCAAAGGACGGCAACACCAGAGTCTGTGTGTATATAGAGTCGCGCGAAGAGAAAATCTATCGTTTCGGCAACACAGTTTTTGTGCCGTTTTGTTGCCAAGAACTATACAGTTCTGTTTTTCACCATGCATAAGCGAATATCATTTTTTGAAATTCTTTACAAGGTACACAGTTTTGAAAGATTACACCGGTGATGTTTTGTTAAATTTAAGTGAACCAGTGTACAGGTTTAATGTTGGATTAAAATGTGTAAGTAAAACTTCGGAAAAACACATGTTCTTTATTACGCTCAATTACAACACTTTTCATCCACTCCTAACATTATCACCTTGTTTATTTACATTGCTCGATTGGTACCCTCGTTTGACACTGATTTGGTTCCTTTGGTTTCGTCTTTGCGGGGCTCTTTTTATAAACATAGACTCTGGGCAACACAAACTGGAGATGATCGGATTTTATTACTTCTCCCCTTCACGTCCAAAGTGTACTTGAAACTCGATCGCGTTTGGGTTCACTGACCCAAAGCTGATTGGTGAAATCCAATGATTTCTGGACCAAGCGTAAAGTTCAACTCAAGAACAAAAGTGGGCTTCTCCAAATATAACACACATCGAAAAGCTGGTTTCTCCATGACCTATCCCAACGCTCGACTTTGTGAATGGGGGGCCATATCTGGAGTCAACACGCGCGGACCAGTTTTGTTGCCATTTTATTTGCCACCTTCTAACTTTCTTCCAGTTTCATATATTTTTATGACGTTTCCAATGTTAGCCACCCGCCTACTGCGGTTAATTCTGGTTTACCACCCCAATCCCATTCGAGAACCACTCGATCTGTGTTACACTCGCTTTGGACCCCATTCCGTGTGGTTAACAATGGCGTGAGTATTTATTTATGAAGTTCTGACGTTGAACCGACACACCAGCCAGCAGTGGGAAGTCAGCTGGCATGCGATATAAAAACCGGAAAAAAAACTGCAAAAAAAAACGGATGGTCGAGGAAAGGAAGAGATGCGCCAGCGTTACTAGCAGCTCAATGGGGGAAGGGATTTGCTGCAGTGCCGTGTTTTGTTAGCCCCTGCACACGAGATTGCCAGGAATGCCGGACAGGAACTTAGTGACTAATCCGCACTTGCAAACGGATGCAGCCATAAGGTTATATACAATGTGACACGATACGTTTAAGGGGGCTTTTGTCGGCAGTTTGGCTGGCAGATCGGCTGCATTGGCACTGATTTAGGTGCACCATGTTCGATGTTGAAAAATTTTATTTTAGTTTAAATCGGTTTTAGTTGGTTTGTTTCCCTTCTTTTCCTTACCTGATTAGGAAGCATGTATAAATGACGTAGCTGTTGATATTAGACCCGATACTCTATTAGTTTTTTTTTCATTTTTCGAGTTTTTGGTTATATATAATTTTTAAACACTTTTGGCTGTCATCACTAATTGGGAGGAGAGTTGGCAACAAGCCCAACTAAGTTCCGTGCGCATACTGTCTGACTGCCTCTATGTAAAATTTCAGTTATAGAGACGGTTTCCCGCGAAATAAAATAGTGTAACTAGTGAAATCATGAAGTTTGAGTTTCGCTGTTATCTGGAATATTAAAAAAATGGATTACCGGATCACTATAAGTAGGGGGGTCCAGAGGGGAACCATGCCCCCGGGTAACACACTTTGGGGACCCCCACAAAAGTTCACTTTATATGGCTCAAAACTGAATACAAAAAAATTAAAATCCAAAAAAATTCGTGACACTTTAAAATAACCGAAATTTTACTAAAACTAACACAATCTTTCTAGAACCTTACTCAAACTTATGGTTTTGTATGACATATTCTTTTATTGAAATTTTGACGAATAAAAAGGAGGCCTCCTCACCTTTTGTTTACTTTGAGATCAGATATAAAACACCATCGACCGAGAAGTAAAATTAGGCACGCTCGCCACCAAGATTTAATTTCATGATTTCTTTTGCTAAATGTTGTTGAATATTCATTTTTTTTATGTTGATCTTTGTAAAGAGACATGCCACGAGTTCATGTCACGTATACTCGGACTTTGATTGGTTTGGCCTTTTGCAAATAAACTTTGTTTGTATTTGTTTTGCATTTTTCTTTAATTTTCAATCTCTGAATGCATGAAATTCTACCAGTTTTAGTACTCAATAGGTGTCTTAGGATAATCATCATATCAACAGACTCATTCAAATGATATATAGAAATTGTAAATTATACGATACAGAACCCGCCCACGTGTGCATCGCCCAATCAGTATCTTTACTGTTGGCTTAGACCAATTTCAAATCGTAGAATTTAGAAGACTTGAGGAATTTACACAAACTCGCGCGGCCCCAACAACATTCTTGATGCTTGAAAGTTTGTGTGTGGCCCCAAATAATAGTTTACATTTGACTGAGGTTTGCTGTATGTACACTTGTGCGTGGCCCCAACAGCATTCTGCATTATCTTTCTATTTTGAATCGGTCTTAAATCAGGAAATCGCTTTCAAGAACAGACAAACGTTGTTAGTCAATACCTTCCATGAAGTCGTATTTTCTACAGATAGTTTACACAGGTAAGAATACAGTTTTCTAACTATTCCTGTGAATTTTGTTGCTCCTAGATAAATTTTTCAGCGACTGAATTGGGTTTCCTGTAAGCCAACGTACAAGCGACAAGCCCGGTGAGCACTTACTGTGCGGCATTTTGACACACTTTTGCATACACAAGGGGCCTCAAAATTCACGGGAATGGTTGAGAAGCTATGATCTTTTAGCGTAACTTTTTTCCTTTTTACAACAGTGCTATCAACGTGGTACAGTTTTCGGTCTATCATATTCATGCTTACTCTCGGCTTTCTCCCTTATTTCATATAATTCTTTAGTTTAATGTTTTTAGGGACATTTTTTTAAATTCCTCTACTCTACTTTATATCTAGAGTATTCATGTTCCTCGATTAGATTTTGATTTTCACTTTTTATTCTCATATTGCTATTGTGGACTATTTCTGCTCGATTTACAATTTCATATTGTTTTCTTCCGCTTATTTTTTCGACTTTGTTTGACCTTTTTCTCTTCAATATTTTTATGCGTTATTTATCAATTTTTTCCAAACTTAGCAATGTTTTGCTCTCTATTTCAGTGTTTTTTTTCTTTTTTTCGTTGGAATAGTATGTTAAAATATTTCTCATTTATACAATTGAATTGCGAAATTCCGATTTGGTAACATTTTCTTGAGTTGCTCAAAAATTCACAGAAAAGTACATTAAATTCTGGTTGTTAAGTGTGTTTATTATACGCCTTAACTGTTTATCTTTAATTTTTTATTATCAGGTTCGTATCCCTGATTCATTTGTGTGTCTTTTTTATTTTTTTTTTATATTCCCATTACTGTTTTTTTAGTTTGTGACTCAAAGAAAAATTTTTCCATAATTTTCCTCTAATTTTTTTAGTTTTGTTATTTGTATCTTTTTTTTTATTTTTTAAATTTATTATGCAGTTGTTTTATCGTTGAATTTTTCGTTTTTTGTATGATTTTCTGTCTTTGGTTTCAATTTGTTTTACCGCTTTAATAATAAATATTTCGTTTTTCTTTTCTTCCGTTTTGTTCGTGCAATTTCTCTCAAAAGTAAGTTAGTATTTTCGACATTTGTTATGCGTTTAAATTTGCTTTTTGTACCCTGAGCTAATTTGTTTTGGTTTTTTATTTCATATAAGGTGTAGCAACATTTTTGTTTTCGGATTAGAGTGGTTTCTTGTTTGTTTTTACCTTTTTTTAATTTCTTTTTTTGTCTAATTAACTACTTTCCATGCTTTTGCTTTCTATTTTTCTATTTTAAATTCCCTTAGCTATTTAGTATCTTCCGCAAGCGACATGATTATGGGTCATTCCATACGAAGTGACTACGAAAAAGCACAAACTTAGACACGACCATCACAGATTTTGCTCAAAGTTGGGAGTAGTATTCATCTACTGTCACTTTGGAAAAATCCCAAATTTGGTGTCGATTGGAATACCCCCCGCTCTGTAGGACCCCCCTCTTTATTGCAAAGTCACGCATTTTTTGTTCAAAATCTCTTTTTTCTTTTCTTACAATTTATAGACGTAAGAAGTCGGAGAAATACTGATAGATGATTTTTGAAAAAAAAAATAAACCATGAAATCAACAAAATATATAACTTTTGACCGGCAGTGTTGCCAGATAAATTATTTTTGTATTTGAAAACTAAATTTAGATTTTTAGGCAAATGCAGACATTTTTATTTTAATTTTTATAATTTCATCCTATCCCTTGGAAAATTGCACATAAGAGCAACTATCATTCCGAGGTAATATGAGCCAATCTCGAGATATAACATTTTTACGAAAATAGTGGTATACTTCGTAATTTTTATTTTTTACAATTTATAGACGTGAGACACCCGAAAAATAGTGATAGGTAAATTTTGAAGAAAATTAATAAATAAATAAGGAACCCAGAAAAATTTTGTTTTTGACTGGAAGTGTTGCCAGATAGATTATTTTTGTATTTCAAAACTAAATTTGCATTTTTCGGCAAATGCAGCTAATTTTATTTTAAATTTGATGGTTTCATCTTATCATCTTATCCTTTTTACTAAAATAGTTTTAATTTCGTAATTAATTTTTCGTAAAAATATTGTATCTCGAGATTGGCTAATTTTACCTCGGAGTGATGAGTGTTTCTCACGTTAATTAATTACGAAGTTTACAATTATTTTCGTAAAAATGTTATATCTCGAGATTGGCTCATATTACCTCGGGATGATAGTTGTTTCTTACATGAAATTTTCCAAGAAACACGATGAAATTATCGAATTTAGAATAAAAATGACCGCATTTGCAGAAAAATGTATATTAAGTTTTCAAATACAAAAACAATTTGTCTGGCAACACTTCTGTCCAAAAGTTATATTTTTTCTGGATTCCTTGATTTATGTTCTTCAAAAATTGTCTATCACACTGATTTTCCGACATCTTGAGTTTATGAATTGTAAGAAAAGAGAAAAAAGAGATTTATAACTAAAATTGTGTGACTTTGCAATAAAGAGGGGGGTCCTACAGAGTGGGGGGTATTCCAATCGAAACCAAATTTAGGATTTTTCCAAAGTGACAGTAATTTCCCCAAGTTCCAGCAAAATCTGTGATGGTCGTGTTCAAGTGGCATGTACACTTCGTATGGAATGACCCTCATACATTGTTACCATTTTTAAATGTTTATGTTATTCTGTTCGATTTTTGTTATGATTCTTGTTATTTAAAAATTAAAAAATATTTTTTATGAATTTTACTTACACCTAAATGTTTCATTTTTGAAATGTTTTCTACTTCAATTTTTTAACATTATGCTTTATAAGAGCACAATTTTCGAATTCTTTTATTTTAGCATTTCTTTGGGTTGAATTTATTTGTATACTTTAAAGTTCTGATTTTCGTATTTTTCTATACTCTTATTTTAGAACAATTTAATCAAACTATATTATATCTATATTTTCATCTTCCTAATTAATTTTATTGTGTTTTTTTATAATTCTTTTATTGTTTTTCAATCATTCTAATTTTTGCTATTGCACAGTTTTTTTATTTGTTCGAATGTCTTATTTAAATATTATATATATTGAACTCATTTAATTCATTTCATTCATTTTTCTGCATTTTAAAAAGCTTTCTTCATTTTCCGTTTTATTTTTGTAAGAACTTTAAAGCTTTCTATTACATATTTCATTTTATATTCTTGTTCTCTTATTTATAATGCCTAGAGCTGGATTTTCATGTTTTCTGTTTTTCTTACTTCTCCATGATGGTTTTGTTCGTTCCATGCTATTGTTTTCACTATATTCAAATTTCATAATTAACCCTCTAGTGCCTATTGGCGCCTTCAAACACGCTTCGGTTCAAACTCTGAAAAGTTTCAATAAATGCCTGAAACATGTTAATAAAAATTAATAGTGATTTTACCGGAGTCCGTCTGAAAAATAACTTGGGCACTAGAGGGTTAAATTCTTGTCATTTTACTTTTTTTACAATTTCCCTTTTAATTCTACGATATCTTCTCTGGTTTCTCTTTTCCTGATTTTTTTTTTTCAAATGCAACGGTTATTCGCTAATCTTATTTGCAACCTTCGATTTTTTTTCCTCTTAAGGCGAAACGGTATAGGAGACAAAAACGGCCGACTTCGATCGATTTTCAGTACCACAAGACTCGGAGAAAATGTAAAGCATTACCTGTGAAGGCATATCCTCATGTTTGCTGGAGTGATGTTAACATAAGGATATGTTTTCGCAGGTGATGCAGCACATTTTTTCCGAATCTTGTGCCTTTGAAAATTCGAGTTGGTCATTTCTGGCTCCTTTCTCATTTATTTCACAAACTATTTTACTTGTTCTATTCAAAACTTTGTGTTTCATCTTGAATTTCCATTAATAGTTTCTGTTGTATGTAATTTTGTATGGCATTTTCCGTTTAAATTGAATTTGATAATGTTCGTTAGTTTTGATATGTTTTTCCGTTCACCATCACTTTATAAATTTTTATTTTCATGTTTTTTAGCTGATTCTTTGCTTTTTCGGTATTTTCGATTATCTGTTATCTGTACTTTAGTTAGTTAATTGTTTTAGCTCAGGTCTTACTGTTTTATTCTGTTGAACTCTTTTTAGATTCCTTCTGTGTGTTTTGTGTTGCGTGATGCCAGGTCAGGTTTGCATTTCTTTCATTTGTTCAAGAGTGTTTTTTGAATTTATATTTCTGTTTCTCTTCTTTTTCTCATTATTTTTCCTATGGTCATTCATATTTCTTTTGTTTTTTTTTATGTCTTTGCAGGTTTTCCATTAAATGTCAGCTTATCTTCATGGAAAATTTTGCGAAATTTCCGTAATGTTTATCCAAACTTCGTTATTTTTAGTTAGTTTATCTATTACATATTAGCAATATCGCTATTGAGAAGTGACATGCTTATTATTTATCCGTGCTAGTGTGTAATCTGATTTTACCCTTCCTTTCACACGCTTACTACTCTACTATACCGAGGCTTGTGTCTCCTATAAAATATCGCAGTTTCGTTGCGCGTCCTTCTGACCAGTTTTATTTATAGGAAGGACTTTTTTCGTTAGTAGGAAGTCTACCAAGGTATTGAGGAATTCAAGGAAGGGTAAGTGATCGGGGAGCCTGAGAATAAACCCATCTTTCTTGTTTATGTTTGATAATTTCCCATATTAAAACTTCCGTTTTCAATGTTCCTGTTGTTTCAATTTTAACTATTCCCGGATTCAGATTTGATATTTGGTTTATCGTTATTTTTTCTTTAAAAAATTTTGCATCTCATTTTATGACCTTTTGATGACCTTTTGATGACCATTTTCGTTTGTTTTTCTTTGTTCTTAATTTGCCATTTGTTGTTTACCGTTTTTCAAGTTTCAAGATTAATGTTATTTTAGACCATTTTTTCATCAGCTCTGTAATCTTCTATGAGTAAGTTTTTTTATGTGTTTTATATATCCTGTTGGCTGTTTTTATGTTTATTTTTCTTTCGTCGCTTCCGGTTTTCTATGTTTTTCTTTGTTATTTCTGTGTTTCGATTCCTACTTTTGATATACCATTTTTATTCACCGTTAAAATGGTTCTAATTTTTCTAGCATTCTGTTATTTGTTTCCTAAATTTGTTGGTTGTTTTTTTTTGTATTTTTTTTCGTCATTGTTTATTTCCTGTTTAGATTGGTTTCTTTTTATTTCATAGGACTAATCGGATCTTTGGGGTTTTTTTTCTTTTCATGGTTCTCGTTCTATTATTGTTTTTTTCTTGTTCCTGTTTACATGTCTCTATGATCTTTTGTTTCCTTTTTTCGTTTTGCTTTTCGTTTTGTGTTTTTCTTAATTGATTTTAAATTTAGGATAATTTTATTTTAGGTTTCTTCTGTGTTATTCCCCTTTTTTACAAACATTTTGTCTTTGTTTCTCTCTAGTTTTTCTCGGAGAATTTTCAGTTTTTTTATTTAGTAGGGAATAGAGTTTCCTTTGTACTTCTTCCCCAAAAAGTTCTTTGTGTTTCATATTTTATCTAATTTTTTTTTCATTTTAACAAAATTTCATGCCCAAATTTGAAAGCGCTGAAAGCAGCGTGAATGTCCGTAACCTTTACTTTATCATTTTTCTCAGAAAATTTTTAAAATTGCCCCCTGGATATGTTTCACGTTATTCATTTCAAACTAAAATCATTCTAATTGCGAAAGTTTTCGCAACGAATATATCTCTTGTAACAAGTTTGTCCTTCTGACTTTCAACGGTTTCGAAACAGGTTAAACCCACGCTCCATCCGTCCGCCCGTGCAAATTCCCCTGTGCTTGATATGGGAGCAAAAACCCGACAGCTTCGATACAATGTATATGTTTTTGTTTTTGATGTTATTTTCGAACTTTTACTTGCCTTGCCGAAATATTCCACTCTTTCGTTAACATTCTTGCGCCTCAGCATGAAAAAAAAAACTTTTCATTCGTTTTTCGTTACAAACGAAAAAAAAACCACCGTGTTCGGGATTGTTTATGGAAAATATTTCTTCTTGAGTTTTGACTTAGGAATGCGTTTGGGCGAAACGGCACAGTATTAGTTACGATTTTTTTTTCTCTTCTTGGAAGCAACTGGAGCGAATTAATATCCGATCCCGTTTGCGATTTTCCCGAGCCGAGGCAACAATCTGTGGCAAAAGTTAACAAGCCATCAAGTAGGAGAGAGGCATCAAATAAAACGACTTTCCGGCGACTAACTCCACGATCACGGATGGAGAAGTGACTAATAACTAATTTCTTTACCATCGTCATCCCGCGCTAACAGGCGTCGAAACATCGCTGAGTGTTTCTATTTTTTTTCTCTCTCATTAGCCCGCTTTGCTTTATTTTAGTGATTTATTTATTTTACAATGCAGCCGGGTTTTTGCTTTTTCTGTTTGCTAAAAACATTTTAAATCATCCACTGTGTTGGCTGTTAGGTTCGGTCCTTCGCACCGAAACGCTCTCTTCCTATTTTGCTATGTGGCTTTAAATTCGAGATAGACACGAAATCGAAACATGTGTTCCGGATTTTCCCTTTGACGGGAGAAAAAGTTTGGGTGTTCAAATTTTCACGTTCCAAATATTCTAAGCCATATTTTACCATGGTGAAACGTTAGCTTTGGCCAACCCCCCAGCTATGAAGATGCTAGCGATGACTAGCGAAACTGATGGGACGTAATCGAGGTGTGAAATCAGCTTTTCCTGTGCTATGTGCGAAACAAAAAGTGGGTTAAAACCGGCATAACCACAGAAGGGAAAAATGAGGGGCCGATCGAAAGAAGCGCCAATTTGCATTCGGCTTACATCATCATGCCTCTGCCCTGAAGGAGAAGCCAAAAGACGAACGAACCGGGAAGTGAATTTATTTTGCCACCGAAATGGGAAAAGATAACGAAATTAGTTCACATATAGAATTCATGATGGTGATGGAAGGCGATAAGGGGATAAAAATACGGCGGGAAAGTAATGTGGCATGTAATTAAATTGTTCCCAACCGTCAAAGTCGGTCACTATCTGATTTGATCGTTAGAGCTGATGAATTTTCGTGTGAAACAGCTTTTCTCAGCCTAAATAGTTTCGTTAAAGAGGCGTTCCAGTTTTTGATGCAATAAATGCGCGAACGAACTGATTTAAGACGCAGCTTGTTTGGGAAAAAAAACACCTCCAAATTAAAAGCACCAACGCAACGAGAAAATGCAACATTCGCAGTATGTTTCATTACCGCATTGGGAATAGTAGAGAAAATTAGTGGAAATTTTATTTACTCGCGTTTTTTTTCTCTCTTCCCACTCGAACAAAAAAACAAGCAGACGCGAACTGAAGATGCGCGGCCATCGTAATTTTCATAAACGACCCAAGGACCACTAGACTGCCCCAAGCGGTGTGGCACTTGTTCAAACAGAGAAAAAAAACACCGAGCACAAATTCCGCGTAACTTGTGAAGGTTGTTTTCGGCGAACGGCGAAATAAATCCAATTGAACGCGCGAGAAGGTTGCAGTGTAAGGGGAATGTTGTTCTGAGTAAGAAATAACAGCGAAAAAAAAAACCTTCCGCAATCCTCCCACTAGAAGTACGGGTCCTGTCAGGGACGGACATAAAATCTACGAGATGGATTTCGGTTACTTGCTTCGCCCACGTGTTGATGCACAGGTCCAGTATTTTACCGTTCGAGGAAAAACTTCAAATACATTGAGGTACCAAAACTGTTTGCTAATATTTATTATCCGTGCATCCGGGGGAAAGATGACCAAGGTCATCCAAAGAAGTCAAGAAAATCCAAGACAAATAAAAAAATTGGAGCGTAAAAGAAAAGTAGATGGAGAAAAAAAAACAATGAAAAGAAAAGTTAAAACATTCCAAACACAGGAAACTATCAGAACATCAGAAGAGAACAAACTTGAAACCGAAAGCAAAAAAATAAAAAGAAATAAAACTCAAACTTTCCAAAACCAGAAGAAACAGTCAGTTAATAAATAGAAAGATAAAAAATCGATCAGAAAAAACACAGAAGAAAAACAAAACAAATGAAATATAAAACCGCGAAAAAGAAAAGATCAATAACAAAATAGAAAAATGGAGAAACAATAACATAACAAAATATAAGATTTTATTCTTAATTATTATTCTTATTCTTAAAATGATAGATGAAAAATGGAGCATCTCAGAAGCAAATCAGAAATACAAAAAAAAACAAATAAGTGAAACAGGAAAAGAGGTTAGCCGAGAAAAGAACATTAAAACGGCAGTAATAGAAAATAAGATAATTAAAAAGGGAAAACCTATTTTGAAAAAGCGATGAAGAATAACAGGACAATAAAAATTAAGAAAGGCAAACGACAGAAGAATCCGATATATAGGAAAAGAATAACTTGTAAAGAGGGCAATTTATGCGTTTTTGAGGATGTGATATAGGAAAAACAAAAAAACAAAAAATAGTCAGGGCGAAAAAATGAAACAGATAAACAGAAAATAGGTAAATAGATATACGTAAAACAGGAAAACAAAAAGTTAAATTGAAAAAAAAATCAAAAACCAACAGTTGGAAAAAATAGTCAAAATAGCAAAGAAGCAGTGAAACAAAAAAATTAGCTAACGAACTTTAGAACTGTAGGCAAAAAAATAACGGGTAAGAAGAACGATGCGAATCCTATATAAGCAGCTAGTAAACAAAGAAACATGAAGAAATTGAAAAAGAAAAGAAAAGAAAAATAAGCTGTAAAGAAGGCAATGTATGCGATTTTGAAGCTGTGAGACTTAGAAATATTTTCCTTCGCCAATACACAAGTTATGCGGTAGAAACGTGGCAACTTAAAAATAAAAAAAAATGCAGGAAGTAGAAAGACCTAAAAGTCCTAAAAAAAGACCTAAAAGTAGAAAGACCAAAACCTGCACAGATGGACAACTACCAGATTGATAGTAGTCCACAAAAAGCAGAAAGCAGATACTTACTGTATCAACTCATAATCAATACAGGAAGAATCGAGAAGCTAAGAAAAACCTGAACAATAGACAAATACAGAAACGAGAAGCAACCAAAAAGCCATAGAAAAAAATCACATAAACTGAACCTATCAAATTTGAATTCAGAAACAAACAGAAGTGGGTAAAAAATAGAAAAGAAACAAACCAAAAAAAAAAACAAGGAAAATGGAGTGTGATAACCTAGAACTGCAACTCACGCGTCTAACTAAGAGAATGACGAGGTACGTTTGTTCGAGACCGAGCCGAACCATCAGAGACGATATATCACTAATACATGGAATATGGATGAACTTAATACTTACGTGAGCGTTCGGGTCCAGACTGTACTTACGAGTTCTGCTGTCTACCACATCCCCCTTTTTATAGAAAAAGAACATATTTTTATTTATTTATTTGATCAATTTAATGAGATAATTATGTGAATCGTTAATTTTAATTACAACATTTTTCATCAAGATAAATAATTCTTCAATGCGCAGAGCGGGTTGACTTACGTAATCTCCCAGAACGCCGAGGAGCGTCTTCAATGGGATCAACGGTTGGCATCCCAAAATCTTCGGTCTCGTCTGATGAGTCAACAGTTTTCTTGAGATGCGAAACATTTCTGTCATATGATTTGCCTGTTTCCAAAGACTCAACGAGAACTTTCGATCCTTTTCTCTCTGCAACCAAAAACTTTTCTTTAGGAAAGTTGGTCAAGAGCTTGTTTGTGGGATGTAAATTTCGCATAAGTACGACGTCTCCAACCACGATGTCACAGGGTTTTGCTCGACGCTTAGTATCCTCTCTCTCCTTCCCTGAAGATTTTTGTGATCTATCTCTATCGGCGAAGTCAGCAGAAGGAACAGCGGTAGCCAGGTCGTCAAGTTCTGGAAATTTTGTGCGCAGTTTGCGGTTTTGTAGAAGTTCATTTGGCGCTTTGCCAGTGGTACTGTGAGGTGTGTTGTTATACATTTCCAAGTACTGGTCCATTGCCGCTCGCCAGGTACCATAAAGTGCGTTAGCTATTTTCAATCGCTTTAGTAAAGAACGATTTTGTCGTTCTACCTCACCGTTCGCTTGAGGCCAGTACGGTGGTGTATGGTTGAGAAAGATCCCTTTTGTACGACAGTAGTCTTCGAGGTCAGTTGCTACAAACTGCTTCGCGTTATCCAGAGTTATTGTACGCGGATTACCCCAGAGTCTGAAGATTTTGTCAAGCCTTTTGATCGTTTCTTTGGCAGTGATGATGGTCATAATTTCCAAATCTACATGTCGGATAAAATAGTCGATGACTACTAAAATGTATTCTCCTGAAGGTTACGGACCCATGAAATCGATGGCGATATCCACCCACGCTTTAACCGGCAGAGTTCTGCGTTGCATCGGCTCTGGAGCATTAGGAATCTGTACCAATCTACAGCCTTCACATTTCTCGCAGACTTTTACCGCATCTTGGTCCATATTTGGCCACCAACATCGATCTCGCAATCGTCTTTTCTTAGAAGATTGGTCAGGGTGTCCCTCATGAGCAAGTATCAACATTCGTTCTTTCAAAACTTTCGGGATAACCAATTTCAATCCCCGTATGACAATGCCATTTGCATAGGACAGTTCTGACCGAAAAGCTGAATTTTGTTCACATGGGTAGACGACCAATTCTCAGTCATGATAGCAAGTTTCACGGCCTGGAGTTCGGTATCATTATCTGTAGCTTCAGCTACCTCTGAAATGTCAATCGCGGCTGTTTCTTGGATTGACCGTATAGTACATTCGGTTTCTTGATCATAATCCGGCTGTTCGATTGCATTTGTCAATTCAGAATATACACCTCAGATTCATTATCCCAAGACTGATCTGTGATATGGGAAGCCAATCGAGATAAAGTATCAGCAATATTCGAAGAACTCTTCCCGTAAACGACCCTGAACCTGAATGCTTGAAGCCTCAGCATCCACCTTTCAATTCTAGCCGTTGGGCGTGAATTCGCTGTGAACAAAACCTCTAAAGGTCGATGATCTGTTTCTAACGTAAAAGATATCCCCATCAAGTAAATTTTAAATCGTTCGACGCCCCAAACAATTCCTAGTGCCTCCTTCTCTATTGGCGGATATCGTTGTTCGGTTGGCGACAAACTCCGCGACGCATAGCTGATGACCCGTGGTTGATTTTCCTTCAGTTGTACTAAAACTGCACCGAGTCCTACTCCAGATGCATCTGTCACCTGGGTCGTTTGATCATTCGGATCATAATATCCCAAATGCTCCAGATTACTGATACGTTTCTTAAGCATCTCAAAACACTCATTATGTCGTGTTACCCACTGGAAGTTGCTGGTACTCTTCAAGAGCTCACGCAAAGGATGACTTACCGTTGACAAATTCGGGATAAAACGAGAAACATATGTGACCAGTCCGAGAAAACTTCGGAGTTATTCTTTATTTCGTGGTGGTCGGCATCCAGAAAGCGATTTAATTTTATCGTCGGAAGGGAGCACACCAGTTTCCGAAAGCTTGTGTCCAAGAAATTGAATTTCTTGTTGTTTAAACTTGCACTTGTGAACATTGAGCGACAGACCGTGGCTTTTAAGCACATCTAGCGTTTTCTTCACCGCATCATCATGTTCCTGTTCTGTCAATCCCCAAATTACTATGTCATCAATGAAAACTACAGTATGAGAACACTCAGCTAATATGCTTTCCATGAGATTCTGAAACAATTCTGGAGCGTAATTGACACCGAATAACAGTCTAGTGTACCGGAAGAGGCCCCAGTTGGTGATGAACGTAGTGATTTCTCGACTTTCTTCAGCTAATTCGACCTGATGGAACGCCTGTTTGATATCTAGTGTTGTGAAATACTTGGCTCCGCTGAACCTTGATAACAAATCATCGAAAACGGGCAGGGGATGGTTCAATCTTTGAATAGCCTGGTTTGCACGTCGCATATCGATACACAACCGCAGATCGCCGTTGTCTTTAAAAATTGGCACTAAAGGTGATACCCAGGATATTGTTGCATGATCTTGGTTTGAATTGTAAATGTGTATTGGATATTTGAGTTGAAAGAGAGTTCTAAACGAGTATTCACTAATATAAAGCGACTTATCTCAGTCTGATTCTATGTATGTATAAGCAACGGACGCCAATATGCAAGGCATTTTTCGTGAATAGAAAATGCCGGAGAAACAATGTTAGCAGTAATTCTTTTGCTAATACAATTTTTCCCTCCGATACAAGAACTGTACATACCTTGAAGGCAGAAATAATCCACGATCATTCGAATGCACGGTATTCGCTCTTACCAGGAAGGAAAAATCAAAGACAGTACACATACTACGCATGAGCAGTTCACTCACCCAAGCGACCCTCACACAAAAGCCTTTCATATTTGTAAAACCCAACGTATCACGTTCCTCTTCGCACCAAGAATATCACCTAACCTTCAAACCTGAAAACAGCAACTCACACCTTTTTTCTCACATATAACACATTGCATTCGATTTCCACGCTTCGGGCATTTAATTCAATTTGCACTAGATTTCATTTCTTTGTATAAAAATGCATACGTCCGCCCAGAGCATGCCTTTTTCACGCTAACTTTTCTTCTCAAAATGGCGGACCATCAAGCATGGTCCATGATTGGATTTTCAATTTTTCCTCGGCTGGCAATTATTTGAAGGCATTTATATAAATTAATTACCAGATCACTTTACTTCGCACTGAAGATGAACGAAAAATACACTTGAAAACTTTACTTGACCGCTGATTTTTCTCCTTCGTCGCCACTTGTGATAACCTAGAACTGTAACTCACGCGTCTAACTAAGAAAATGACGAGGTACGTTTGTTCGAGACCGAGCCGAACCATCAGAGACGATATATCACTAATACATGGAATATGGATGAACTTAATACTTACGTGAGCGTTCGGGTCCAGACTGTACTAACGAGTTCTGCTGTCTACCACATGGAGAGTTAAAAAAAACGAGAATTTTTATTTAACAAAAACAAATTATCAGAAAAATAAGAAAATGAAAAACACAAAATAGATTAGCAAATGAACGAGAATAGCAAAAATAGAAACCGAAACATAAGAAAAACTGATATATTAGGTGCGCAAGCAACTTTTCCATAGTTTTCTTTTGAAGCATGTATGGCTTTACGAGCAGCTACAAATACCGAAGCAAGCTGTTCCTTCGTTTGGCATGGATTCTCATCGAACAATCTCTCCAATTTAAGAGCCAGTTCGCGAGAGCCGCAACCGCCTTTCTGAGGGACGTTGTTTTGATGCTCTCCGATTGGGTTGAAATTTTCAGCGTTTGTTTGTCTATTCAAGGTAGGAAGTTTTGCAAAATTTAAATTTTTTTCATTGAGGTTAAGTGGGCTCAAACGGCCCTTCAAAATGATATGTCCAAAAACGTCCAAATACTAAGAAGTGCAATAACTCCTGCTAGACTTGATGGATTTTTCTAAAAATTTGTGGTATTATTCTACGCTGAGAGTACTTCAAAACGCATGGTAACAATATATGCCAAAGACAAAACATGATGAAAAAAACGCATTTTTCTTTTAGAAATTGTCAATTTTCAGGGTCATCCTACTCTTTTCAACATCGCTAGAAAAAGTATCTGAACATGGCGTTTTGTGGAGCAACTCAAGAGCTTTGATGTCATGTATAAGCCAAGTGTGCCAAATGGGGTAAAACGGCCCTAAAAGGTTTTTTTCAAAAAAACCGTCAAAATCACTAAAATTACTATAGTTCCTGCTAGACTTAATAGATGTTATTGAAAATTTAGATTATCACTCTACCTTACCAAAACTACCTACTTAACCAGAAGATGCGCAATTTGGGGTAAAACGTTCCTTAAAGATTTTTTTTCGAAAAAAAGCGGCCAAAACAGCCTGCAAAAACTTGAGTTAGACTTGATAGATTCACTGAAAATTTAGATTATTACTCTAAGTTAATACGAACTTAAGGGCAAGCTGACAAAAGTGACAAATAGATTTACATAACGAAAACAAAAATTTTCTTGAAAAATACTTGGCGATTTTTGGGGTGCTATTTTCTTTACAGAAAAGGTCCAGAACCCAAAGTTAGCATTTTATAAAACAACTACAGAGCTTTTATTTGGCACAATATCCAGATGCATCTTTTGGAAACTGACTAAAAAGGACTACAGTTTTCTTTGACTTTAGTCAAAGCATCAAACAAGGTAAAAGATATGATCGATATGATGATATATGATATGATATGACGATATGAAAAGATATGATCGGTTGCAAAAATAAATAATTCCAACCGAGTTCCTTCTTATCCGTGGAGCAATCGTTATTTGCACGATTCCCTGCAATATTTATACAGGCAAAACTTAGCGTAAAGGAAGATGGTGCTTTGATGAACGTTGAAGAACATCATGAGTATAAATTGTAAAGCATAAGTGTTCGCAGTCGTGTTTTTCAAATGATTGTTTATTTTTATTGATACAACAGCAAATAGAGTAACATGATTTTTTGGCCAACACTGTAAAAAAGCGAAGAATGAGACCGATGTCAATAAATTTAAAAAAAATCAAATTAAAAAGATGAACATGGAACTCAAACAATAACTTACTTCATTTGCTTTAACAAAACTCGAAATATTGCAGTCTTTCAGCAACCGTCTCATCGATACTGTCTTTTACAAGGTTTGATGCTTTTCTTGAAACCTAGTAAAAAGCCAAGAAAAAGTTTAGTTTCCAATAGATGCATCTGGATATTATACCAAATAAAAGCTCTGCAGTTGTTTTACACAATGATAACTTCGGGTTCTGGATCTTTTTTGTAGAGAAAATAGCACCCCGAAAATCGCCAACTATTTTTCAAGAAAAATTTTGTTTTTGTTATGTAAATCTATTTGTCACTTTTGTCAGCTTGCCCTTAAGTTCGTATTAACTTAGAGTAATAATCTAAATGTTCAGTGAATCTATCAAGTCTAACCCAAGTTCTTGCAGTTTTTGTGCTTTTGACGGCTTTTTTCGAAAAAAAAATCTTTAAGGAACGTTTTACCCTAAATTGCGCATCTTCTGGTGAAGTAGGTAGTTCTGGTAAGGTACAGTGATAAGCCAAATTTTCAATAACATCTATTAAGTCTAGCAGGAACTATAGTGATTTTAGTGATTTTGACGGTTTTTTTAAAAAAAACCTTTTAGGGCCGTTTTACCCCATTTGGCACACTTGGCTTATACATGACATCAAAGCTCTTGAGTTATTCTACAAAACGCCATATTCAGATATTTTTTCTAGCGATGTTGAGAAGAGTAGGAGGACCCTGAAAATTGACAATTTTTAAAAGAAAAATGCGTTTATTTCGTCAATTTACTTATTTGCCATGTATTGTGACCATGGATTTTTTTGCAATTTTGCAAAACTTCCTACCTTGAATAGACCAACAAACACTGAAAATTTCAGCCCAATCGGAGAGTATCAAAACAACATGCGGTTGCGACTCTCGCGAACTGGCTCTTAACGTTTCGATTAGCATAAAAAACTGTTTTTAGAGCTACGAAGAGTTTCCGTAATTTTTGTTTTTAACTCTCGATGCACTTCAGTCTCCATGTCTACGAGTTGTATCGAAAATGCACATCCCTCCTGTGCGTAACCCAGCACCACTCAAACCAGTGACGTCATCACTTGCGATCCTCGATCCCGCCAAGAGCTATAAAACTCCGAGAGACGGATCAGCAGAGATAAGCGGAGATAACACTACCACAACAACGGTGCGGATCAAATACAGCGCGAAACCAGGAGTTGGAGACCAGTTGCCAGTCAGTCACGGTTAGGAAAGGGTCGTTCTCGCCGCACTATGGCCTTTTTTTAATGTATAAATTAGACTTTAATAAAGTAGTGTTAATTAGTTTAAAGTTAATGAAGCGTGTAGTCACTCAAACGGTGTTATTAGTAACCGATCACGGACCCTATCACGGAGCGGTAGTGAAGCGTCACATACAGCGGTGGATTTTATTTCGATGTTGGGGACCTGAGTCACGTCCACTCTTGGCTATCGGAGACACCCATCTAGGAGGTCGCAGATTCAGCATCCCATCACTCCATTTTTTTTTGTAATGAAATGACGGACGTCAAACTTACGGCTAATGACGAATATTTGGTATAAAATTAGGCATTTTCCTACAAGTAAACAAAAACAAACGGGTTACTTGTCACTTTTGCATTGAAATGGTGCATACGTCATTTTTTTTCTTGATTTTATGCAACGTACGAATAAGTAACAACTAAAAGAAAGATATGAAAAAATGGGTCTACGAATAACGAACAAATTGGCATAAGAACCCCATATTTGAATAAATGGCGCTTACGTCAGTCTGCGAGATTACGGCAGTTCAGGCGTCACATATTAACAAACAGTAAGGAATTTGTTGTGCATTTATCAGAAACAATTGGAAGTAAAAGAAAAAGAAAACCAAATCTCAAATACAAGATCAAATTGAGAATCAGAAATGTAAAACCTTAAGGCAGGAGTATAAAAAAACGTAAACTTTGGTAGTTCAAGCAAAACAGAAAATAACAATAAAACCAACTACCAAAGAAACAGAACAAATGGATAGCAAAATTATATTTATATTAAGAGGTGAAGAGATGACTAGAAGAATAGCAAACCAGAAGGTGAGCAACAAACAAAAATTGGAAAATGATCAGAAGTCTAGGATTAGGAGAGAGAAACAATAAGCAAAAAAACGGTTAACGGAAAAAAATAACCAACAGAGAGCCAAAAAAGAAAAAAAAACAGAGAAATATGTGGTAAACAAATACATAAAAAATACAACAAGACAAGAGAAGTAAAAAAAAAAACAAAAAATAGTCTGGGCGAAAATATGAAACAGATAAACAGAACATAGAGAGATATAAAACAGGAAAACAAAACCAAATAAGTAGCATAATGAACCAGATAAGTAGCAAATGAACAAATAAACATGAAGAAATCGGAATAGAAAATAAAAAAATTTTAAAAAGAATTAAAAGAGAGTCACAGAAAAATTAACTTGTGATACATGAGATACATAGAAAAAAGGGAACTGAAACAATATTTGCGTTCATTATAACAATAAAACTTGATCTAAATAACAACAGAAGTACTGAATACATGAAACTGGAGCATGCAGATATAAAACCTTGTAGAGACTGGAAAACAAAAACAGAGAAACAGGAAAGAGAAAATAGGTGAATAAAACAAAAAATTGTGCAAAACTGGACGAGAGGAAACAGTGACACAGAAAAAAAATGTATACAGCAATAAGATAGAAAACCGATGAAAAATGGTTGGAAATATAGAACAATAGAGAACACAAAGAATTGAATTTATAAAAGAAAACCATTTAGTAAAAACCGAAAAATTAAAAAAAGGAAATAAAAAACAGCAAATAGAATAATAAAGAAACAAAATTGTTACAAAAAAAAACACAATAATAAAAAATAAACAGATAATCCAAAAGACCAGCAAATCACGACAGCCGAAAAAGTAAGAAATGAAAAATCCAACAACAGAAAAAAAACAAGAAAGCATACTAATAAAAAGGGCACAAACAGGAAAACTGAAAGTCCAAATTACAGTCATATATAAAAGTAGTACAGTCATACTTCGATATAAGGCAACTTTATTTTTATTTTCGTTACATTATATCGAAGCAAAAAATTTTTTTATTAATTTATGCAAGAATGTTGATCACTGGTTACTAAAAGATGCGCGAAAACCTATTTCCCATCACCAATCAGTATTTTTAAACCTTTCTTATGCCCATTCAGAGAAAACTTCAACAAGTAATTGAATATATTTTTTTAAATTGATGCAAGACTGTGAATTGTTACTGAAGGATGCGTGAAAACCTATTCTCCCATATTTATAAACCCTTCTTATGCCTATTTAGGACAATTTTCGCATTGGTTCATTGATTTTAAACCTTACTACAAGCATTTTTTGAAGCAATTTATACCCCAAAAAAACTTGCTGTATCATTTATTTTCAATTTCAATACACCTTAAGAAGTTAGGTTATATCGAGGTTGCCTTATATCGAGGTATGACTGTAGTAATGTATTAAACCGAAGAAAAAGAAGAACTCAGATTAATAGACAACTGATTGAGAAATTTACGGAAAGCAAAGAGAAAAACAGATCAAAAATTCAACGAAAAGCTGAATTTAAAAAAAAATCGGCAAAACGACGGAAAAACAAACACACAGAAAAAAACAAGCAAAAAAACATTGAAACAGAACTATGCAGTAGACAACAGAAAATGGGAAAACTTGTAATATATTTAAACAGGAAAATTAGAAAACAGAAAAAATACCTAAACTAGAAAATAGACGAAGAGAGAAAACAGGTGACAGGAGAAAAAGGTATGGAGAGTAAAATATGAAAACAAAAAACGGCAAAAGATAAACCGGCAATTCAAAAATGGTGATATTTCGATTATATCTAGGTACACAAAAATGAATAAATAGACGAAAGAAAACAACAAAAGAAACATAAAACGAATATTTTTGAACAAAGTAATGAAATGAAATAAAACAAAACGAAAAAAAAACAAAGGGAACAGGAGATAACAGGAGAAACAACTAAAATATTAGACCAGAAAATAACGAAAACGGACGAAATATGGAAATAAAAAAAAGCAAACTTATAAGCAGAAAAGAGGATCCGGAAAAATAGAGCAAGACATGAATAAAACGCATACTGTAAAAAGCAACAAAGGGAGCAACAAATGTTATGAACAAAAGAAAAACGATAAAATGAAGAGAAGAGATAACAGAAAACCTGCAAAACAGATCATTAAAAAACAAGAATCCAAAAAATCTGTGAAACAGGAAAAAAGTACAGTATGACGCCAGAGGAGGAAGAACAAAAAATAAAAAGGAACGAGTGAGAACAGTCACAAATAAGCAAACAATTTGGAAACTAAAACCGAAAAATTAAACATAAAAATAAAGAAAATAGTAAAACAGAGACAAAACCGGCAGTGATTGTGATCGGCAATGTTTTTGATAGTGAAAAGAGAAAATCGTTATCAGAAAATTGATGGTTGTGTATCGTCAACCAGTACGGACGTGTTTTAATTAGCTCTCGGCCACGCGCGAATTTAAATTTTTGTTTTTTGTTTACATTCTTTTTCGCTTGTAGGTGCTTTTGTGCCAGTAAGTCAACTCAAGCTCCGCGCGAGTAAGTTTGTGCGTTATTTACACTTTTTTTTGTAAACATGGCATCGTTAGTTAGTGGAAACTGTGTGGTGTGCGGTTTTGGGTCTTCGGACAACCGGAACTTATGGAAGTGTGAGGGGTGTTCCCTACGATTCCATGCCGCGTGCGCAGGTGTTCAACGAAACAAGGAAGACCAGATTAGGTCCTACATGATGCCAGCCTGCAATGATTGCCAGGAGCGAATCGCGATGGAATTAAATTTTCGTCACCTGGTACACCAGCAGGCTCTTCTTGCTGACTTAGTGAAAAAGCATAGCGACGCAATACACAAATCGACGTCGACATTGCAGAAAATTGGAATCGTTCAAGAGGCACTCGAACGACAAGAAACTCTATTCGATGAACTAAAACAGGAGCTTTCGTTTGTTAAAAAAGTGAACTCTCCTACAAAAGTAGTGAGACAAATCAATAACCACGTGACGACACTTTTCGACGATGCTATAACTTCCGCTAAAGTTAACATGACTGAGTCGCTTGGGATACTTAGCAACTCGATTACAAATAAGCTGACCAGTCATATTGATGAAATAACTAATAAAGTCGACGAACAGCTTGAAGCTGTTAATGAAAATTTGATCGATGTGGCCACTTCTAAGACTAAATGTAGTGTTCCTGAAATCTTGGAAGAATTTCGAATAATTAGCAGCAGAATTTCTGAGTACACTCCAAGAATGATGCCCATCGAAAACAGCATTGGCTATCCAAGTGTGGCAGAGGAAATAACTATGGCCGGCCAGCCTTCAAATGATCTTCCAAACAGTGGATGGCGTTTCCTTGGCTCGAGAAAAGTTTGGAAACAGGACTGGACAGCGTACGATACAAAATTACACCGTATTATGCAGCAGCAAAAACAAGCTGACAAAGCAAGAAAACGGAGGGCCAGAAGACGAAATCATTATAGGCGAAATAATTACAACAGAAACAACAACCCTAGGCATACCATATCATTCACAACAACAACAACGATAATAACAACAACTTTGTCAATAACAATAGAAATAACTACAACAGCAATTACTACAATAATAATAACAATTCCAACAACAACCGCAACAATAAGAACTACTTCAACAATAACAACAACAATCAGAACCAGAATCGCAACCTCAACTTCAACAGAAATCTCGATTATAACCATCAAAGTACCAATCGAAACAACTACAACTTCAACACCAATAGTAACCGTAGATATACCAACCACAACCGTCACGTCAACAACAGTTTTTGGAATAATAACAATAGCCCCAACTATAACAAGGCCAACAGGCAACAGAATAACGTCACCAACTCCTACAATAATCAACAACACACCAACTCTAATCGTTTCCATGCAAATCAACTGTTACCACCTGACAGAGTGCTTCTTGCAGCAGCGAAAGACCGATTCTCCAGACCTCAATCTAACTTCATTCCTACGATTCAATTTCAAAGAGGCGAAACTCTTAACCCATACCCGGCGAACGACGAGTTTCCACTTTCTCAACCCCAGATGATCAGCGATCCTGCACACCTTCCTACTTCACAATGCATTGCGTGCTCATCTAGGCACTCGTGTCTTCAACGCAAATGACTCACTCATCAGAGGACCGTTGCTGGTGATAATTTTTTTCAACCTAGAGATGTAGGAAATGACGCGACCTGCTCTGCTCTGGTAAACACTTCTGTTAATAATGACTCTCATTCTTTAGCTTCTACACTCGAACACCCCACCACTACCGAGATCTCTGTATATTGCCAAAATTTTAACCGCATGCGAGGCGCTCACGAAATTAACGAAATTCAAAAAAATGTACTATCCTGTTCATTTTCTGTTATTTTAGCAACCGAAACCAGCTGGGATGAGGGTGTTCGCAGCGAAGAAGTCTTCGGTTGCCGATATAATGTCTATATGATGATGATGATGATGATGGTCCCGCCACATACCCCTACAAAGGTTTGAGCTGGACGATTTATCTATAGATAATTAATGTGATCACATTTTAATCAGTTATACAAAACAAAAAAAAACGAACTGATTTTACCTCCAGATATAAACTTCTTCAAAAACTGTATACTTGAATCATAGAGCACACAAAACTAGTACAGGGTTTTCATGACCTTCAGCCAGACCAACCACAACTATTTCATGATTTTCTCTAAGCATTCAAATAACAATTTTAATTTGCTAAAAGAAATCATTTATATCTGAAAACCGCGCGCGAGGCTCAAGCTTTTGTAGTCTCTTTCTATTATTTTTAAAGCTACAACAACAATAATGAAAGAAAAAAAAATCCATCATCATCACCGTGACGAACACAGTAGTTTTGTTGTTATAAATTTAGAAAAGTCCAATTTAATATAAACATATAAATAAAATTTTACAACACAATCAGATCCGTTCGTATAAAACTTCGTCATTTACAAGCTTCAATAAAACAATCAATATATGAATAGAAACCAAAACAAATAGTTCATCTAAAATAAATCCGTTTGTTAAAACTTCGTCATTTAAGATCCGTTTGTTCAAACTTCGTCAGGTAAACTCTACATCATTTTGAAAAACTTAGTATCGTTCTATACAATAGAAACTTTCACGTGTGAAATACATTGTCTCTTGAACTCCGCAAGTGTTGGTGCACGTTTAACATGTCTTGGCATCGAATTGAAAAAATTTATACCTTTATAAAACAATGAATTTTGTGAAGCTCTCGTTAGAAAGAAAGGTGTTCTTATTTCATCCGCGGTTCTAGTGTTATATCTATGAAAATCTCTTCCTCTTTCAATTCGATCACTCAAATATTGAGGTAGCAAACCATTAATTATTTTAAAAATGAACACCATAGACAAATAAACAACTCGCTGCTTCACAGATAGCCATTGCAAAGCGTCCAACATGAAAACAGAGGAAGTTAATCTATCACAATTTAAAATCAAACGCATTATTCTATTCTGCAAACGCTGTAACCTCAACAGTTGTGTGTTATTGGCTAAGTATAAAAAAGTAGGGCAGAAATCCAAATGTGGAGAGATGATTGACTTGTATAGCTGTATTTTACTACTAATCGTTAATTCGTTTTTCAGACGGCATAGAATTCCATACTTTTTGGCAATTTTCTTGATGACATTGTCAATGTGAGCGTTGAACTTTAGATTGTCATCAATAATCACGCCAAGATATTTAATCTCCCGAACGCGACCAATTGCCTCATCATCAATCAAAACAGAGACATCATCATTTACAACGGTGCGCGAGAAAATCATAAATTTAGTTTTATCAATATTCAATTTCAATTGCTTATACTTCAACCATCTGCTTAGAGAACGTAAATCTTCGTTCAAGTGTGAAACGGCTTCTTCTACGTTCTTAGCTGCAATGAATAATACGGTGTCATCGGCAAAAAGATTAATATCACAAAAACGTAAAACTCGTCGCATGTCATTTATATACATAATGAACAAAAGGGGCCCTAATACACTTCCCTGTGGAACTCCAAGATCATTCTCCACGGGACTAGAAACAGAATCATCAAAAACAGTCCGTTGAGTTCTGTCAGACAAGTAGCTTTCAAACCATCTGAATGCAGTACTCGAAATTCCAAAGCGCTTGATTGTGTTCAACAATAAGGGCCTAGAAATTGTCTCAAAAGCGCGTTTTAGATCCAAAAAAACAGCAAATATTGTGTCTCCATTTTCTAAGTTATCTTTCCATTTTGCTAGTACTAAGTTTAACGCGGTTTCACATGAGTGGCCTTCCCGGTAGCCTGATTGTTCCGGAATTAGCAACGAGTTACTATTTAAATATTCTAGAAGCTGGCCTTTAACAACTAGTTCTAATATCTTTTCTAATGTGTGTAACATGTTGATGGGACGAAACTCTTCGGCTTTAATCGTTCCAGCAACCTTTTGAATCGGAACAACCAACGATTCTTTCCACACCAAAGGCACGTGCCCTGTTTGCAACGATTCATTAATGAGGTCCAGCAAAGTGTGACCAATGACATTGAAGCAATCTTGAATAACTCTAGCATTTACATTATCTACTCCAGCCGTTTTACCTAATGAAAAACAGATTTTTCTCAGTTCTTCTAACGTGATTGGGTGAAAACCATCAAATGTACAACTACTGTTAATCGGCTGTTTTATTCGTCGGGTTCCTCGACCAATTCAATGGATTGATTGATCAATGAAACACTATTGACAAAATAATCATTAAATCTAGATGCAATAATTTGTTCTGAATGTTCTAATGTGCCTTCGAAAGTTATGGACCGCGGTTTACAATTACTAGGTTTCAACAAAGATTTCAAAATTTTCCATAACTCTTTGCTGTTATTTTGATGTTGAACAATCTTTCTCTGGATATATTCACAACGCTTCTTTTTAATCGCTTGTGAATATTTATTACGCGCGAACGTGTACTCAATCCAATGATTCTGATTGTTTGATCTACAAAACTTTTTGTACAGATATAATGTCTATAGAAATGACCGTAACTATCAATTATCTGAAATGAAATCCGGTGGTGGTGTGTTGATTGCGGTGTCAGTAGACTTTAATTCAGCGCTTATCGACACCATTCAGTTTAAAGAGTTCGAACATGTTTGGGTGAAAGCAGAACTAGCAGGAGAGACACACGTATTTGTCTCTGTCTATTTCCCTCCAAATAATGCGTGGAATGAAATCTTTGAAAAGTTTCTTCATGTTGTTGAAAATATTGCATCTAAGCTGTTACCTGAAGTAAAACTCCACATATACGGTGATTTCAACCAACGCAACATTGATTTTATTCCGGACATCGATAACCATAGCATTTTACTTCCTATAATTGGCGAAAATGAAACGCAACTTCTTTTTGATAAAACCTCTAGTCTTGATCTCAATCAAATAAATCATGTGAAAAATGGACAAAATTGTTATCTAGATCTGTTAATGTCCAACATTAGTGAAGACTTTTGTGTGACGAATTCATTACAACCATTATGGAAGAACGAAGTTTATCATACAGCAATAGAGTTTTCTTTATTTGTGCATGTGAATAAAAGACCTGACGAATATGAATTCGAAGATGTTTTTGACTTTCAGTCAGCAAACTATGATGAATTAAAACATAAACGAAATAGTATCAACTGGCAAGATGTATTGTTTGAAGACGGAAACGACGATTCGGCTATAGAAAATTTTTATAACATATTATCTGATTTATTTATTAGCGAAATACCATTGAAAAGAATAAGACGTAATGGCAATTCCAAATACCCAGTCTGGTACAATAGACAAATTAAAAACTTAAAAAACAAAAAACAAAAAGCACATAAAAAATACAAAACTCATAAAAATCGTGATGCTTTAACAACTTATCTTAACATTTGCGGCGAATTAAACGATGCCATTAGTAACGCGTTTGAAGAGTTCACATTAAAGACTGAGCTTGAAATCAAATCCTGTCCAAAATTTTTTTTCAAATATGTTAAATCAAAGTTAAAATCTGAAAATTTTCCTTCAAAAATGCAATTGCATGACAAAGTTGAAGAGAACCCGGCATACATCTCTGATTTATTTGCTGATTTTTTTCAACAAAATTATACAACTTTCTCCGAATCTGATCGTGACTATACATTCTTCACCAACTTTCCTGAGTTTCCCAACTATTTCAATATTGAACATGTCAGCGCACGCGAAATTGAAGATACTTTAAAAGCTCTGGATGCGTCTAAAGGTCCGGGACCAGACGGAATTCCGCCAGCATTCATGAAACATTTAGCTAAAGAGCTAACTTCCCCACTGTTCTTGATTTTCAATATGTCGCTGGAATCCGGTTGCTTCCCGAAATACTGGAAAAACTCATATCTAGTGCCTGTGTTCAAATCTGGTAAAAAAACCGACATTAGCAACTATCGAGGCATGGCCATTCTTTCCTGTATACCTAAGCTTTTTGAAGCAATGATAAACAAAAAGTTATTCCACCAAATAAAAAATAGAATTACCCCAACGCAACACGGTTTTTTCAAAGGGCGCTCAACAATAACTAACTTACTCGAGTTTATTAACTTCTCTTTGAACGCAATGGATAAAGGTAATTATGTTGAAACCTTATATACTGACTTCAGTAAAGCTTTCGATCGCATTGATATACCCCTGCTTCTCTTCAAGTTACGAAAAATTGGAATTCATCCACAATTACTCAAATGGATTGCATCGTATTTGACAGATCGTCAACAAACAGTCAAATTTAAAGGTAGAATATCGAAACCTATTCAGGTAACCTCAGGAGTTCCTCAAGGCTCTCACTTGGGCCCTCTACTATTTATATTATTTGTAAACGACATTTCCTTTATTCTAAAACATGTAAAAATTCTTATTTATGCCGACGATATTAAACTTTTCATTGAAATTAAAAACGCTGATGATGTAAATATTTTTCGTAACGAGATAAAATATTTTTACATTTGGTGTAAAAAAAGCCTTCTTCAGCTAAACGTTAAAAAATGTAGTTCGATGGCTTTTGGCAGAAAAAGAAACATGCCAAGCAATATGATTTCCTTAGGAGATCAGGTAGTAGAGAAAAGTGAACGAGTTAGGGACCTAGGAGTCATACTCGACTCAAAATTAACATTCACTGATCACTACAATACAATTATTAATAAGGCTAGTAACATGCTCAGTTTTATAAAACGTTTCTGCTATAATTTCCAAGATCCATACACAATAAAAACACTTTATAATTCCTATGTCAGGTCACTTTTAGAATACTGTAGCATTGTATGGTCTCCGTTTTCTGCAACACATGTAAACAGAATAGAATCAGTGCAAAAACAATTCCTGTTATATGCACTTCGTAATCTACGATGGACGTCATTTCCCCTACCATCATATGACGAACGCTGCAGACTTATTGAAATCCAATCATTAAAAGCCCGTCGTGAATTCGCAATGATGTCATTTGTTAACGATATCGTATCTCAACGTGTCGATTCACCCGAAATATTATCAAAACTCAATCTTTATGTACCTTCTAGAAATTTACGAACTCGGACTTTGTTTTCTTTAAATCATCAACGAAACAATTATGCTAAATACGGGCCAATTAATCAAATGATGTTAGTGTATAACCAACACTGTGAAGCAATTGACTTTTCTATGTCAAGAACTAAATTAAAACAATATTTCAACTCAACGCGCAATTTAAATCGATAGAAAACATTCATTGTAATAATCCGTCAAGTGAAGAAATTATTATTCAATTATGTATTAACTCTTTTTTTTTGCTCCCACTCGTATAAATAGCATATAGCATGTAAGTTAGTTTTTTAAACATATGTAGTCTACTTTTGTTTGACGAAATAAATAAATAAATAAATAAATAAATAAATAATACAGAACAATTAAAGAACAAAAAACGCACAGAGAAAAACGGAGAAAAAGCAAAAGCTTGAAAACGATAATCAAATCAAAGTATACTAATAATAATGGCGCAAACAGGAAAACTGAAAGTCTAAATTTTAGTTCAATCAAAGAAATAGTTATCGGTTTCCGTTATACTCTACTAAATTTTTTGGAAATAAATATTGAAATTCAGTCCGCAAATATATATTTCGACTGTGACGTACAGTCTTTCTCAGTGCTTATGTGGACTGGTAAAGAGCAAAGCGTAAATCCTGTTTTTTTATTTGTAGTAGGTAAAAATGAAAATTTAGCACCCTTAATTGGAGTTAGGTAGGGAATTATGCGGTCGATTGTTTACCGTACCATGTCTGGGGTTTTTGGGAAGCAGATTGAATAGCCATGAAGGGTGATTACCTGCGTCTTTATTGAGAAGCGTGCATGAGTGTTGTTTATAAATTCCTAAACTTTCAGCTACGTCTAATTTCCATAAATTATTAAAGGGGCGGGGGAGGTGAATGCTATCCGAAGTTAGTGGATGTTCCTCGTTAAAAATATGTTCAGCCACTTTTGATTTGAAATGGTGTGGTGGGGCATTTGTTGAAACTTTACTTGCTTTGGTCACTTCTGCGAAATGTTCTTTGAAACGTATCCCTAGGTTACGTTTAGTTTGTCCAATGTAAACCATGTCACAGTGACTGCATGCAATTTTATAAATTCCAGTTTTGTTCAGGGTATCAATAGGGTCTTTGGTAGACCCTAATTTTGTTTTGAGTTGGGTATTTCTACTAGTGTAGACAATATCCATCCCAAATTTTCAAAATTTTGAACGAAGTGGGAGTGTCAAGTTAACGTCATATTCAACGGCTACTTTTTTCAGATCTGTTATTGGGGTGAGTGTTGTAAAAGATTTCCGAATTTGAGCACGCTTCTTTTTATCGACAATGGCTTGAATGATACTTTCATTGTAGCCATTAAGTTTAGCAATTTCGAAAATATATTCCAGTTCCTTTTGCTTGGCTACTTCACTTAGAGGTAAAGTTTCCATGCGGTGGATCATATGATGGAAGGATGCCATTTTATGCTGGAAGGGATGGTTTGAAGTGTTAGGTATTACCCGTTTTGTATTCGTGGGTTTCCGATAAATTTCAAATTCCAAGTCCGTAGACTTTCTGACTACAACGACGTCCAAGAAAGGGAGTCTGTTGTTAAGTTCTTTTTCAATTATGAAGTTTATATTTTTATGGGTATTATTAAGGGATATGAAAAAAGTTTCAAGATCCGCCCTTTTCAAAATACAAAAATATCATCCACATACCTCCACCATCGAATCGGTAAGATGTTCCTCTTCTCTAATGTACTTTCTATATTTGCCATGAAGAGCTCACATAGAAAGGGAGAAAGAGGATTCCCCCTTGGTGCCCCTTTAGTCTGTTTGTAAAATTTACCACGAAATGTGAAGTAGTTTTCTTTCATGCAAAGGCGTGAAAGTTTCAACAAACTGTCAACTTTCTTTTTCCAAGTATTATCAAAATATTGGAAAAGAAGCCAGTCCTCTAAAAGGTTTAAGGTTTCATTCACTGGAACGCTAGGGAATAAGGCCGTAACGTCAAATGAAACCATTATCTCATCAGATTGGATGTTACCCGAGGATCTTAAATTTTCAACTAAATCTCCGGTGCTCTTTACTGATCGACTTGGAAATTTATGGGGCATGGCTTGAAATTCTTTTACCAGCCATTTAGCCAATTTTTCTGTGGGAGCCCCTACCGCTGAGATAATTTCTCTCATTTCATTTCCAGGTTTGTGAATTTTGGGGAGACCCTTTATTCTTGGAAGAACTGGATTTGAAACACGAAGATTTTGTAACGCATTACCCAAAACGGGTTTGCATTCTTTTATTGTATTTTCTACACGTTTTACCATATCAGCAAGAGGATTGAGTCGCAGTTGCCAATATGGACCTTTATCAATTTTTTGGGTCATTTGTTCATCATAGTCAGACTTGTCCATGATGACGGTTTTGTTCCCCTTATCTGCTTTTAAATAGAAAACAGGTTTTTTACGTAATTCCTCAACTGTCTTTAAATCAGACGAATTTTCATGCCGTGGCAGTGTCTTAGTAATTTTTGAAAAAATTTAGCGTACTTCACCAGTTTGTTCTGTGGAAAGTTTACAACTGTCCATCCTAGCTTCTACATCGATGATCGATTGTTCAATATTGGGTCGTGAAGGAATTGCGAAATTTAGGCCCATATTTAGAAGATTTTGCTGGGGTTGTGAAAACTCGTACGAAGACCTATTGACCACAAAGTCGTCAATGAGGTGTACTTTGGCTGTCTTTCTACTACTGTTATTTCGTAGAAGCAGTTGATTTAACTTTTTCAATCCCAATTTTCGTTTTCTTTCCCCTTTACACTTTTCGGCTACTTTAACTTTAGTTAGAAAATTTTGAAATTCAAAAGGAAATTCTTTGGCAAGTTTTAAATGAAGTGAATAACATTCATACACACAATAATAATTATTACACAATAATAATTTATGGAAATTAGACGTAGCTGAAAGTTTAGAAATTTATAAACAACACTCATGCACGCTTCTCAATAAAGACGCAGGTAATCACCCCTCATGGCTATTCAATCTGCTTCCCAAAAACCCCAGACATGGTACGGTAAACAATCGACCGCATAATTCCCTACCTAACTCCAATTAAGGGTGCTAAATTTTCATTTTTACCTACTACAAATAAAAAAACAGGATTTACGCTTTGCTCTTTACCAGTCCACATAAGCACTGAGGAAGACTGTACGTCACAGTCGAAATATATATTTGCGGACTGAATTTCAATATTTATTTCCAAAAAATTTAGTAGAGTATAACGGAAACCGATAACTATTTCTTTGATTGATCTCAATCACTCTGCTAAGACGCTCGGTATAGATTTTCTAGATTTTCTAAATTTTAGTAATATATAAAAGTAGTAGTAATGTATAAAACCGAAGAAAAAGAAAAACTTCGATTAATAAACAACTGATAACTTAGAAATTTAAGGAAATCACAGAGAAAAACAGACCAAAAATTTAACGAAAAGCTGAATATGAAAAAAATTCGGCAAAACGACGTAAAAACAAACCAAAACACACACACAAAAAACAAGCAGAGAGACATTGAAATAGAGCTATGCAATAGACAACGGAAAATGGGAAAACTTGTAGTATATTTGAACAGAAAAGTTAGAAAACAGGAAAAATAGTTAAACTAGAAAATAGACGAAGAGAGAAAACAGGTATGAAGAGTAAAATAAGAAAAACGGCAAAGGATAAACTGGAAATTTGAAAATGGTACACAAAAGATGAATAAATCGACGAACGAAAACAACAAAAGAAACATAAAACAAATATTTTTAAACAGAGTAATGAGATTAAATAGAACAAAACGACAAAAACGAAGGGAACAGGAAAAATAACTAAAATATCAGACCAGGAAATAACAAAAACGGACAAAAGATGGAAAAAAGAGCAAACAGATAAGCAGAAAAGAGGAACCGGAAAAATAGAGCAAGACATCAATAAAGAAACGCATACTGTAAAAAGAAACAAAGGGACCGACAAATGTAAGAAATAAAAGAAAAATAAAATGAAGAGAATAGATACTAGACAAGCTGGGAAACATATCATTAGAAAATAAGAATCAAAAAAAAACTGTGAAACAGAAAAAAAGTAAAGTATCATGCCAGAGAAGGGAGAACAAAAAATAAAAAGGAAAGAGTGAGAACAGTCATGAATAAGCAGAAAATTTGTTAAATAAAACCGAAAAATAAAACAAAAATATATAGAAAATAGGTTAACCGAGACAAAACCGACAGCTAATGCGATCAGCAATGTTTTCGATAGTGAAACAAAAAAACAGTTACCAGAAAAAACAGAACAGTTGTAGAACAAAAAAACATGTACAGAGAAAAACGGAGAAAAAGCAAAAACTGAAAAACGCTTATCAAATTTAGAAGAAAATAGGAAACCAGAAAAAAAAATAACATAGTAAAACATAAAATAATTTCAAAACGGTAAAAAAACAAGAACATATTGAAAAATAAACAAAGAACACTATGTTACTGAAAATTCAGTAACTGATAAACAATGAAACAAAACAAAAATACATAAAAAAGAAGCAGCGTAACAAAAAAGGAGAGAATAAAAAACTGCAAACAGATAACAGACAGCAAAGAACTAAATGAATGGAAAAACAACAATCATAAAAAAAAGAAAATAGTAGAAAGTGATACAAAATAAAAAATGAAAAAAGACTATAAAATAACAGAAAAATATTTGAAGAAAATAGTAGAGCAGTAATAAAAAAGAAAAATTGACGAGCGGATAAAACGGCGGATGTGCTGTTTAGGAACAGCAAACTGGAATTTACACAAAAGCTAAGATATAGAAAACAAAAAAGCGAGTACAGAAAAACAGAGCGGGAAAAAACGAGTAATAGGAGAAAATTCGCAAAACTAAGAGAAGAAAGTATAAATGGCAACCAACAGAAAAAAATGAAAATCGAAAGGAAATAAAAGCGAAAAAAAAAAGAACAACTAGAAAATTAAACAAAAGCAGGTAGCGAATGAGTAAGAAACAAAAAAGACAGGGCTACAGGAAACAAATAATAAAAAATCAGGAAAACATAATGGTGAACGAATAGCTTGACAGGGGAATAGACAACAATAGAAAATATACACCGACAATAGATTAACAGAAAAGCGGGAAACCAGAAAACGACAGCATCAGAGAAACAAAAAAAGAAACCCACAAGAACTCAGAGGTAGAAAGGCAAATAAACAAAGAGAAAGTAAAAAAAGAAAATCGGATTGGTTGAAAATGAAGAAAAACCAAAAAAATAATCACAGAATAGTAAATCAGATAGGAGAAAAAGAAAAAATCGATTGAAAAACGAGACAAACAGATTAGCACAAAGAAGAGTACCAAAGACAAAGTAAAAGTAGCAAATAAAAATACATAACAATATGAAAGTGTTGTCAAAGAGAGAAAACGGACGGACTGTTCTCTAAGACCGGAAAACTTGAAAAACCAAAAAAAAAAAAATATACGAACCAAATGAAGAGCAAAAGTTAGGTGGCAGCCATGGAGAAAATAAATGTACAAAAAATAAAGAATCAGTTAGAAAGATTCGCAGAATTTAATAAACAGAAAAACAAGTAGCAAGTGGCAGAAAAAATATAAATAGGAAAATAAAAAAAAAATTAAATAGGTGTTGTGACCTCCGATATAGCGATATTCCGCGACTCCGACGCGAATCCCGAATTCTAGTAGAATAAAGTTGCGCTCACCCTATCTAGTCGAGCTGGTTGCCTAACTTCGCACCAAAGCGCCAGTATGCGAATAGTTCTTTTTATTCAAGCACTCACTATACGATTTTTGTTCTACACAACTGCTAATTTATTGGCTCAAAAAGATTTTACACTCTAACGATTATTAAACTATCTAAACTTTATTACACTAACTACTAGAATTTTACAACTATTGAATAATCGATTTGGTGACCAGCCGTGACATTCGCTATTGGGTTGATCGAGAGTAAGTAAGAGGAAACTATGATGGTGGAATGCTCTTTTATAACAAGGCAAGAAGCATTAAAATATTGGGCTGAGAGAGATCGGTTGATTTGCATGTAATCGTGTCTTTGGCTAAGCTTTTAACAAATATGGTAGATGATGTGTCTCGGCTAAACTACGCCTACCCTACAATTGCTACCAACGGTTATCGACAACAACGATACCGACAGTAGCCCTTTCCATATCGTGAATCTACAATAGGAAAATGAAAAAAATATAAATAGGAAAATAAAAAAAAAATAAACAGAAAACCCAAGAGCAGAAAACACAAAACAAAAAAAAAACAAAGCTGGATTTCTTCGAAGTAAGAAAAAAACGAATGCACTAGAACATTGAAACATTCTTGGGTTATTTGAAACAACGCTGGGAACACAAATCCAGTATCAAAATGTAAAATATATAAAAATTGTAAAATGGAAACACAAACAAAATGCATGTATAACTAAAACAGTTGTAAACTTAATTGATACAACTAATCAAATCCAAAGCAAAAGCTTGAAATAGTGCAAAATGTTATTGAGAAGTAGAAATAGACAAGAAGTAAAGATTAGCGTTCGATTAGCGAAGAAAAATGACCGAAAAGAATTACAGCAGAACTAGTGCAGGAGAATTAAACCGTCAATGCAGTTGAATTTTCTCTAGCAGAGTATTAGAAACAAACTGAAGATAAAACAAAAGCTTAGAGTGAACACTTACAGTAGAGCGTAATAGGGTGCTTTTGGTTTTTCGAGGTAAGCTAATGATCGTGGTTTGAGCCTTGCCATTGGTCTCAATTTTAATGTTGGTTTTGTTTTCTGTCTTTCAAGATAGTGGTTTTAAACTTAAATTAGGAAGACATTAACGACGCAGAATAAAGGTCGAAAATGGCGAAAACTTTCGTTTACTGTTCCGCAACGCTAGGGCTTAATGGGTTGAAGGCACAAAAACAGATAACGTGTTGCGAAAGGACTCACTCGAAAACGTACAAATATGCCAAACGTGAAGGAAAGCAATTTTAATTCAAATATCACCCGCTTATCTCAGCAAATCTCAGTGACAGAATCTTCTCTTCCTCCTCCGTCAGTTGTCGTTGTTGGACATATTCAAATCTTGTACTGTGTTGTCCTGGGCAGCCGTGGCAGCCCAATAGGGCTGGGATTAAAATTTACATTTCCACCTTTAATCAGTACGACATTCCAGAAACAACCGACGGCGCAATAAACCTGCCTCTTAATGGCTGCGAGGCTATCCTCGATCCGATCCGATCCGATCTGTGTTACTGGACAAAAGGGCTCACCGGATGATGGCGTTGATGATGATGACGAGAGGGTCGCATTCCAGAGGGTGAGAGCGAAGTGAGTGATTATGTAACGCCAAAACAACCGGTGTAATCGGATACCCGCAGGTTCATTCCACGCCGCCGCGGCGTCCGTCGGTATGGCAGGATTAGCTGTTGTAAGCTTTCCAGTGACGATGATGGATTTGCTGGTGGTGCTTGGATTCTTCCTTCATGTTGGACATTCCTGACGTATCTCTTCTAGCGAATAAATCTCCCCCCTCATTGTTTGGTGCGTGGTTTTTCAGGGTTAGCTTCTCGGGATTGGTTCCGAAATAAACCGCAACATTTGAGATAAAGTGATTCCAAAAACGGTTGCGTTTTCTGGACAGATTAAACTCACTCAACTCAACCCGGTTACTACACCTATGAGAAAAGAGTCTGACAGGCGGAAATTTCAAAATACGTCAGTCCGTACGGGCGAACCAAAATCCCGAACCCTATGCTGGTAATGTATGTGCATTTCCGCCGGTGCAAGGCCACACACGTGACAAAAGACACAAACGCGAAAGTCCATCCAACTGCAGTACGAGTGGTACTACAAAGTAGCAGCCATTTCTCGCCATCGGATCATCATTGTACGATGTCATGAAGCGACCCCGGGTCCTTGGTGGAGAGACACAGGAAGTAAAATTTTCATAGCGCATAAATCACTTTGCTCGTCTTGTCTCCTGTTCCGTTGGCGCTCCAATAGATTGCACATTACTATTGTTTGCTTCGATCGAAACACTACAGACTCCGACTCAGCTTCAGCATCAACCATCGCTTCCGGGAGGGACACAAATATAGACATCTTATGATTTATGGCCAGACGACGACGACGACGATGGTGGCGGCTGTCATGATAAGTCATTTTTCCTTCTTGTTGAATATCCGGCTGAATAGCAACCGGAATATAGAAAAAAGGGGGGCAGCAACATTTGGGTTTAAATAATAGAAAAAACGTCACAGTTAGCGACTTCGAATCGGGGCATCTGTCCGGTCAGTTCGGCCGGGGGATGATTGATAAGGCTTAGGTTGTTGCTTTTAGGCCAATCTTCTTTTGTTTTTGTTATTGTTTGTTTGTTTGGGAGTGAGCCGAATACTGGTTTTACAAAATACAAGCTTTAATGCATTTGTGAGAAAAAAGTAGGTCCGAAGTTTGTTGCATTGTCGTACTTTAGGTTGTACGCTATCATCTCTTGATGTGGATTTTCATTTTAGTTATGGCTTTGGCAATAGTGTTAGTTTTTGTTTGGGTCTTAGTCTTAGTTTTGTGTGCGATCTGAAAGAAGTCTCCTTATAATTGGGCTCCGAAATGGTGATTTCTCATATTTTTTTTCGAGGTGAAGAAAGTGACACAGAAAAATAATCTTTTGAATATATTTTAAGGTCAGTTTGGAAGTGAGTTCGGAAAAGAAAACAAAGACAAAATATTACAAATCCTTTTCATCTGTGACACGCAATAGAAATATTTTCATTTCACGCATAGATTCATGCATTCTTATGAAAATCAGTCCAAACATAAGCATGGAAAAATTGAATTCACAAACGCTCTGTTTTCGAAAAAATGTTCAAACAAATTAGAACATGGGCTATAGATGTAATTTTGTGCTATTAGTATATTTTTTTCAATCACGCAGTCTAGTTTTTCTGCATAGTTATTTTCTTGTTTTCTATTGTTCTATTATACCATTAAACTATTCGTCTGTTTTCCCCAGGTTTTGTTTAATCTTATAGTTCTGTTTGAATATTTTTTTTGTTATTGCGTATCGATTTTTCGGTTTTAGCTCGATATTTCTTTATTATGCATTCATTTGTTATATGTTAACTATTATTATTTTTTGTTGTTGGTTGCAATGTCTTTCAATTGCATGTTCTGCTCTCTTCATTTTCGAAATTCTCTTTTTTCTTTTATGCGTTTTTTTGCTGTGTTTTTTTTACTCGCTCGTGCTGCTGTCGATCTTTTTCCTTTGTTTTGTTGTCTGTTTTTGTTTTATTTTTAAATTACCACTTGCTATTCATTTGTTACTTCGTTTTCCCTCTCGTCCATTTTCCTGTTTTACTACCGCTCTACTTTCTTCTTTAAATATTTCACTGTGATTTCGTAATTCTGTTTGTTTTTTTTTTCGTATCATTCTTCTACTCTTGCCTGTTTTTTATGCTTGCCATTTTTTTATTAATTCAGTTTCTTGTTAGCTGTTATCTGTTTGAGGTTTGTTTTATGCTCTCCTTTTTGTTTGGCTGATTTTTCTTTTTTTCATTTTTTGTTTAATTGTTTATCTGTTTTTCAATTCTTGGTTGTATTGTTTACTTTGTTTTTATTTTGTGTTTACTTTTCTTCAAATTGGGTTTCTTTTCTTCTGAGATACTTTTTTCCTGGTTTCCTATTTTTTGCTTGTTTGATTCTGTTAATTTATTTATCGATTTTTAATTTTTGCTTTTCCTCCGCTCTTTTCTGTGTGTTTTTCACTTCGTTCATATATTTTGTTCTTCAGTTGTTCTGTTTTTATAGTAAGGATTGGTCTATTGTTAAATTTGTGGGTGTAAAATTTTCGCGTCCAGGAACCAATTCTAGCAATTTTTGATATCCTAATTGCAGGATTTAGTGGTGAAAAGCTTATAATATTTTTGGATCTAATATTTATAGATGAATCCAAATTTAATGCTGGAATTTCGGTAAACGGAATTGGAAGGATTTCGAAATTTTGAGATAATCAATTTTTGAAACGTTAAAACTTTACTGTTTTGGTAATTTTGTTTTATTTCAAGAATAAGGACGGTAAATATGTTTGGTTTTTATTTGCTACGGTTTTATGAGTTTAAGGATTTTGAAAATCGAACAGATAAAAAATCCTGATTTATTCGAATCCTTAAGACCTAGAACAGAGTTTAAGATGGTAGAAATTCTGAATATCTGCGTTTTTTTTTTAAAGCAACATACGATTCCCTTCTATAATTTATATCTTGATCTTGAACCTGATGCTCTCATCAGTCACACTTGAGATTCGGCAGCTCTCAAATTGCAGGATTTGAGGTTTTATGGTTCAAAAGTTGTTAGTGTTGAGTTTTTGGCTGGATTTCAAGATATTAAAAGAATTTTAGGATTAAGAATTGTAAATTAGGGGATTTTTAGTTTCTACAATTTAGAGAATGTTTCTAGATTTGAAAAATTTTACGATTATTCTTGAATATTCGTCTAGAATCCTGAAGATCTGGGATTATAAAATTTAGTAAAATGCAAATTTCGCGGTAAACATTTTTTTCGGTAAATATAATTCCAGGTTTGTGGTTTCTTGTAGGGAGTATTTCAGAAGCTTATAAAGGTCCACATTTGTTGAAAAAACTCTTTCTCGGAGTTTTTAAACTTTCAAGTTTTTTGAATACTCTTCCATAAAGTGGCTCTCGCTTTACAGTTCATCCTTTGACTCTCTTTCAGCCCCTGAAATACTTCCAACAAGAAATCTCGTATAAATTTTTTTTTCTATAAAATCAAGCAACAGTTGTTTTATTCAATGAAGGTAATTTAACGGAAAATTTAATGGTTTCTTTGCATTGTTGACCTAAAGTACAAGTTATGTCAAATTGTCTTCAGGCAAATTCTGTCATCGACTCGTAATAATTAAGGGGTTGGATTTAGAAAAATCGAATTTTTTTATTGAATTGTCCTTAAGTTCTTGAGAACCTTTTCACAAATTTTCATAAAGATCTGAGCAATAGGGAGGAAGTTAGCGCGATTTGAAGCGCGCTTCGTCACGACCGCATATGCTAAACTTGAAACTCTACACGCATTTATCTCCGAATGGTGTTTCTCAAAAAATGGCTTCTACTAGAGGAAGAGGAAACGGCCATTACTCCACAAATTTCCAATGAACAAACGTGTTTTTTTGTTGCTGATAAACAGAACTATCAGAAAGTTACTACTTTTATGCAATAAAAAAGGTGCTACACGCCTAAAAAAAATCAAACTTCGCCCCTGTTCTCGAGCAACCCCTTAAGATATACTGGCTCACACTGCGTTCCATATCTATCAAATTTTCGAGAATCGATAAATATTTGATTACCAACCGAAAAAGGATATCAAAATGCTAGTGGCTTCACACTGTCGGATGCTTTCAAAACTGCTAGTTTGTACGCCCTCAGTTCAGCTTGCACCATCGGTTTTATTTATTGCTGTACACTCCGGGCTTCCATTATGCAAGTCATCAATCGCCAATATCTACGCCTAAAGTGGATCTAGCAGCCAAACCGCTCGAAGATATTTCAATTGGGGCCGACAAAATTAAATGATGAACCTAGGATGTCGCTGTTTTTCAATAATGAGTTGTCCTCTCAGCTTCCAGCAGTCGTATGTCAAAGTTCCGACTCGGGAGAGACTGTGAGTGTCAATTATCCTGTAAACTAAACCAGTTGACTGCGAAGTCTGTGTATAATAAACAGAAGGTTGAGTTCAATAATTTGAATGTTACACCACAGCTTTGCTTTGCATTAACGTGTTATCGTACGTGGAGGCATTAGTCAACAACTGTCAATTATTGATTAAAACAATTAAACAAAATTATTGTCAATTTTCGATAGACTGTTTTAGTTTTATTGCGTGCAAATGTCGGAATTTAAGCTGCAAAGCGTCATTTGTGGAAAGTTTTGGTTTTCTTTTTTAATTCGAAAAAACTGCATTGGAATGGTCGTTGAAACATATGGTTGAGATTGCATAAGTGTAGGCACGGTGTCTCTGGTAGAAAAAACTTGTTCTAAAAAGATTATATCGCTGTAATACTCATCATTTGCAAGCTTAAGGTGTCCTCATCTATACGCCGCCAAAATGAAATGTTCTATCGGCGGGTCTTTAACTTTTTTTTCTTTTTTTTTATAATGGAAAAGCTAGTGAAATGGGAATCAATAATATGTTTCAGGACTGCGAAGAGTCTTCAAGGGTCTCCGATCGTACTGAAACTTTGGGAGTAAATATTGTTCTTTTATACCAATAAACAAACCCTTAATGTTTCTCATGGTTCTGAAACATATTATCAATTCCCATTTTAATAACTTTTCAGTTACGAAAAAAATGTCTATTTTGGTGGCAAATAAATGAGGGCACCTCAAGTTTTTGCATGACGAGTATTAGAGCGATACTTTTTTTTCGAATAAGTTCTTCCACCAGAGATATCGTGTAGGGTAGGGGGCGTTCTAAAGCGAGAAAAAATTCATGGGCACAGAATTGGGGGTGAACCAATCATAGAAGTCTTGAACCTTTGAGTCGTGCGATAAGCGAAAAAGTGGTTCAATTGCACGACAACACTCCACCACATGTTGCTAAGGTCATCCAAACGTATCTGAAAGTCGCTGGATACTGCTGATACCGCTTTATCTTAAGTTTTTCAATGCTTCATACTAAATCTCTTGATCTTTGTCTTTGACTGACTTAACATTTGCCTTGGTAATAGTTTTTTCCTTGGTTTTGGTTTGGTTTTGGCTGGGCCTTAGTTTCAGTTTTCGACCTAGATCATTTTTTACCATCCCTTGTTTGGATCTTTGATCTAAAGCTGATCTTAGTTTTTTTATTTGAAAGAATTTTGGAGCTTCGGTGGTTTCAAATTTTAACTGTTGGTGATTTTGGGAATCAGATTATCTGGTGTTGGGGTTTCGAAGTTCTAGGATATTGAATTGGAGGATTTCTGGATTCCAGATTTTGGAAAACATGATTCGAGGATTTTGGTTTTGGATATAACAAAACTAACTTCGTAAATATTGTTGGGATTCACAACTTTTAGATTAAAGATGACTTCGGAGTTTTATTGCAGGATTTCTTGTTTACTGTTTGTGGACTGATTTTTTCACGAGATCAGATTCAGGAAAGTGTTTTTTCGGAAACTTAAAGACAGCTTAATTTAAAATTAAGGGATTTGAACATCTTGGGATCTTAGTTTTTCAAATAGTTCTGGATTTGCCGATCTAGCAATTCTTGGATTCCTTCAATATAATTTATTTTGAGGTTTTAAAACTATAAAATTGTTGGATTTGGAAAATTTAAGATTTTGTGCTTTTAGGATTACAGATTTGTTTATTATTTGTAATTGGAAACTCTCGAGATTGAAGGAATAATAAATTTAGGTGTTCTTCTAGTTTTAAAATTAAAGATGATTGGGATTCAGGATATGTGGTTCTTATACATTCACGATTCTCGGTTTCCAGAGTTTCATGAACTTGGAGTTTTGAACTTTCATGGCTATCTGATTTAAGAAAATAAAGATTATATGATATCGCGACTTGGGGATTATGTTAGGAAATTGAAATTATTAGGACTTTAGGATTGAAGGATTTTCTAAATATGAAGTTTGAGCTTGAGCTTGAGCTTGAACGACCGTACATTTCGTAGTTGCTCCTCCGTGATGGATCTGAGCTAGTGAAGTTGCACAGGGAACCACGTATATGGCAACTTGGGATTAGTTTACCATCTTCAATGTTCAACGATTCAGTAGCTTCCGCTTTGTATAGATCCATAACGGCGCCGGCCACGTCCTTACGATCGTTAGGGTGCAGAAGGAGATTGTAAGGAAGGAGGTGCCCCAGTCGTTGTTGTCGGAGACCGAGTTTACCTCTGCATCCCCACGACTGCGACGGATAGGAAAGGTTGTGCCACCGTGGTAAGTGACGGAATGTAACGATGTTGCGCGCGACGTTAACTCACTATTATCTTTCTTTTTAAATATCGCAAATCGATGGAAGCGGCGCGCGCGTAAAGCTCCCGTAACATTAAGCTTCCAGTTGTTTAGATGAATGTATATTACCGTGGTTTTTTTTAAAGTTATACATTGCGTAATCGCAATATTTTTCGATCAAACGCAACCTACTCCGATTTGCGACACGCTTGTACAAAAGCAGCGGGTGTTAAATCTCCGGCTAACCGGTCAGACCAAAACCGAGTTAATTGCTAAGTCTCCACGACTGCGGCGGAAAAGAAGGTTTGTGTTATTAAGTCTCCGTGAAAATGGACGGAATCGAACGATGTTGCGCGCGAAGTTCGCCCACTACGGAAACGAGCAAAAAGTTTCTTTCTTATCTTGAATCCCAAATACCTTTAACAAAGCAAACGTACCTCGGTAGATGCTGTTCTTTGAAAAGTTTACACCGCGTAGTCATTATATCAATCACCATATTTGTCGACCGAACGAAACCTATTCTGGTTTTCAACGTTTTTAAATAAAACCAACGAACGAGCAGTTTTCGGCTAAACAGACACAGTGAGACATTTTTTTCCTGTTGGGTACATTTTTCACTGCGACCAGAGATTTGATCTTTTGTGGCGGGCCCCTATTTGATGTAAGCCTTATCAGGGTGTCGTACCACTATTAGGTTGAATGGTTTCCACTTGCTGAATATAGACATCGTCCCAATAAGGTATTATTGAACGAATAAAGTTCACTGCCTTATTGGGAGAAGTCATCCAGATATCTAATGGTTGTATTAAGTGTTTATCAAAGAATTGCTTCCTCTTTTGAGAGAGTGCTTCACAGTCACATAATAAATGTTCCGAGGTTTCTTTATCTAGGTTACAAAAGCGAAAGGCATCATTTTGCAATTTACCTATCTGTTTGAAGTGATATTCACTTGGACAGTGTCCCGTTACAAGGCCACTGTAGGTACAAAGGTCTTTTTTTGAGATACTGAGCAATCGCTGGGTTACTGTTTTTTGGGGTGCAATAATTTTTTTCGATTGTCGAGCTGAATTATTGTTTTTCCAAATGTTTTCTATCATTGATTGTTCCCACTTCTTAAGTTCCATTTTGAGGGCACATACTGAGATCCCACAAAACGGTTCTGGCCCTATGAACAACTGCATTGATCCATTTCTCGCCAACAGATCAGCTTTTTCATTCCCTTCAATGCCGCAATGCCCAGGTACCCAGAATAAGTTTACTTTACTATTTCTAGCCACCTGCTGTAGCAATTGAATACAATACCATACTAATTTCGAAGAACAGGAAACGGATTTCAGTGCTTTTAGTGCAGCTTGACTATCCGAAAAAATGCATATATTTGTATGTCTATAGTTACGTTGTAAGCAAATTGTAGCGCATTCAATTATTGCCTGTATTTCTGCTTTAAATACTGTTGGCCACTCTCCCATAGGTATTGATAGATTGACTCCAGGGCCTGCCACCCCAGCGCCAACCCTATTGTTTAACCTGGAGCCATCCGTGTAGAACACTATTGAGCCTGGTTGAATGCTAGGCACAGAACGGAAGGTCAACTTCAGGTATATGATCGAACAGAAAGTGCACACAAAAAGGACTGAAAAATGACAATTGAATTTTCTGTGCTCTCGGGCAATATATATTTGTCGTGTACGTTTATGCCGCTTTGCCAGTGGTATAATGTGGCATAATTTATTCGATGTTTTGAATTGACGGTTATTTCAACAGTTTAACCCGTTTAATACAATCTATTACGTTCGATGCAAAAACGTTTTGGGTAAAAATTCGCAATTATTCACATTTGTGGAGTTTGTCATATTACAATAGTGTAACGAAGGTATTGTAATCGACAAATGTTGATTTGAAACACGAACAACAATCAATGTTATTGAAAAATCATGCGTTTTAAAACGTTAATGTTGCAATTCTTCCATTTACAATTGTACCATGTGACATAGACGGCTATTTTTGAAAATTGTTAAAATTTCAAATGCAGCTCGTGAGTTTTTTTTTTTTCAACTAAAGAAAGTACTTTGAGTTTTTAAAAATCATGGCACAGATGGATTTTTTAACGCAAATTTTCAGAATATTTATAATGAATGAATCACATTTTTATTCGAAAATGAAATTTATAAACTATTTTCATACTCTTATAAGATTATATTAAATGTTTTGTCGATTGACTCTAGTCCATTCTGGAGAATATAGATTTTCTTCTCATTGATGTGACATGCGACATGCCATTTAAACAAAAATAAGCTGAATAAGCTTAATTAAAATCAGGTTAGCTTCTAGAGCAACGAATAATGCGATTGAAAGAGGTACCGGTTTCATTGTGCAGTCTTTTTTTTTTAAATCTGATAAAAATCGAATCGTGATTCGGAAAAATGCGCTCGAGCAGGCAGAAATCTGTAAAAACTGCACACATTTTGAGAAAGTCATAGGAAAAAAAGGTAGTTAACCTTCCCGCATAATCAATAACCATAAAACGTGCCTAACAACTAGTTCGGGATATAGTTTCGACTGTATGGGGTATCGTTAAACCATATGGATTATCATCCGTTTATGGTTATTGATTATGCGGGATGGAGATTGAAAAAAAAAACTGCACATATCTGCGAATCAAAACAAATCATCGTTTTGCTGACAAATCTAGTATCTTTGCTGACAAGCGAAAGTGACAACCTTACAGAACACTAAAAAAGGATCCCAAGAGGTTCGTTTCAAGGGGTTTCGAAATGCGTCGTAACCTGAGAATACTCCGAAGTAATCAATGTCATTTTTTTCGAGTAATCAAAGGTAACCACCAACAATCAACGACAAATAAACTCAAGTACGAGTAGTAAAAATTTATTTTATTTTTTATTCACTTTTCGGGTTTCTTGCATGCATTTGAATGTCGTTCCATTTTGACATAAGAGCGCTTTTTAGATGGATGAGGGCCCAACTAACAAACCCCCGACTAAGGAGCAACCGGTAAGCGAATCACCATTGTATATCAATAGTGCCTTACCTCTAGCGTTCGTTCATATATGGAAACATTTGTATAATACATAACGCGCTCAGGGGAGAGGTGGAGGAAAGGTATCCAGCGAAGTTTTTTTTTTTTTTTTAAGGGGGGATTTGTTAGTAGCTTAAGTATTTATGATAAATATTAGTAAATAATGAGTATGTGTGTCCAATCACAAATGGTGACTTCTCAACACTGTTAGAAATTTGTAATTCTAATTGTTAGGATTTGTTTGCTTTCGCAATTAGGACTTATCATTCGTAGGGATTTAAACCTACTTGTCAGAAAAGGGGAAGTAAACTTCCAACTAACTTAATTGCTAACTTATTGGCTATAAAGAGAGCTTATCGTAGCAATTGAGGATTGCAACGATTTTTGTCGAAAATTGTTAATAATTTTATTTGACATAGTTTCTAATGGTTCAACACCAGTAGGTCTATGTAATTCGAGTGTACCAAACCAAGGAGGACGCTTCAAAATCATTTTCAGAATTTTATTCTGAATCCTTTGGAGCGTTTTCTTCCTTGTTGAACAGCAACTTGACCAGATCGGTACAGCATAAAGCATTGCTGGTCTAAAAATTTGTTTGTAAATCAAAAGTTTGTTCTTTAAACAAAGTTTAGAATTCCTGTTAATGAGAGGATATAAACATCTCGTATATTTGATGCACTTGGCTTGTATACTTTCAATGTGCTCTTTGAAAATAAGTTTTTTATCATAAATTAGTCCCAAGTACTCAACCTTGTCGGACCAACTTAAAATAACCCCATTCATCTTGACAACGTGATTATTGTTTGGCTTGAGGAAAGAAGCCCTAGGCTTATGCGGAAAAATTATCATTTGAGTTTTAGAAGCATTGGGAGAGATTTTCCACTTTTGCAAGTAGGAAGAAAAAATATCTAAACTTTTCTGCAATCGACTGCATATGACACGAAGACTTTTTCCTTTTACGGAAATGCTTGTGTCATCGCAGAACAATGACTTTGTGCATCCTGGAGGCAAATCAGGAAGATCTGAAGTGAATATGTTGTACAGGACTGGACCCAAGACTGAACCTTGAGGCACACCTGCTCTGACAGGAAATCTATCAGATTTTGAATTCTGATAGACAACCTGCAGAGTTCGATCAGTAAGATAATTTTTTAAAATTTTGATTAGGAAAATTGGGAAATTAAAAGTTTGCAATTTCGCAATCAAACCTTTATGCCAAACACTGTCGAATGCTTTTTCTATGTCTAAAAGAGCAGCTCCAGTGGAATAACCTTCAGATTTGTTAGCTCGTATCATATTAGTAACTCTGAGCAATTGATGAGTTGTGGAATGCCCATGGCGAAATCCAAACTGTTCATTTGCAAAAATTGAATTTTCGTTGATGTGTGACATCATTCTGTTAAGAATAATTCTCTCAAACAGTTTACTTATTGAAGAAAGCAAACTGATTGGTCGATAACTTGAAACTTCAGCTGGGTTCTTATCCGGTTTTAAAATGGGAGTAATTTTTGCATTTTTCCATAATTTGGGAAAATATGCAATTTTGAAGCAGCAATTGAAAATTTTCACTAAAAATTCCATTGTGCTCTCAGGGAGATGTTTGATTAGTATATTAAAGATTCCATCGTCACCAGGTGCTTCCATATTTTTGAAATTTTTAATAATTGATTTAATCTCATTCAAGTTAGTTTCAATTATTTCTGCAGGTAAAAAATCCTGGGAAGAAATTAAATCAAATTGACGTGTGACTTCATTTTCAATTGGACTCACAAAATTCAAATTTGAGTTATGAACATTCTCAAACTGCTGAGCAAGTCTTTGAGCCTTTTGTTCATTGGATACAAGAAAACGTTCACCATCTTTAAAAACTGGAATAGGCTTTGAAGGTTTCTTAAGAATCTTCGACAGCTTCCAAAATGGTTTTGAATATGGTTTCAATTTTTCAACTTTAGTCTCAAAATTTTGATTTCTCAGAAGAGTAAATCTATGTTTAATCTCTTTCTGTAATTCTTTATAAATAGTTTTAAAAACAGGGTCACGAGAACGTTGATATTGACGTCTGCGGACATATTTCAAACGAATTAGAAGTTGAAGATTTTCGTCAATTATTGATGAATCAAATTTCACTTGAGCCTTTGGAACAGAATAATTCCTGGCATCAACAATTGCACATTTTAATGCTTCCAAAGCGGAATCAATATTCACTTCGTTTTGCAAATCAAGCTCATTATTGAAATTTCTCTCAATATGAGTTTTGTATCTTTCCCAATTAGCCTTGTAATAATTAAAAACAGAGCTCATAGGGTTTAAAACTGATTCATGTGATAAAGAAAAAGTTATTGGAAGATGGTCAGAATCAAAGTCAGCATGTGTGATCAAATCACTACATACATGATTTTGATCTGTTAGCACCAAATCAATTGTTGAAGGGTTTCTTACAGAAGAAAAGCATGTAGGACTATTCGGAGACAGAATAGAACAGTATCCTGAAGAACAATCATTGAATAAAATTTTGCCATTGGAATTACTTTGAGAATTATTCCATGAACGATGTTTAGCGTTAAAATCGCCGATTATGAAAAATTTCGAACAATTTCTGGTGAGTTTTTGTAAATCACCTTTAAAATAATGTTTGTGCTCGCGTGTGCATTGAAATGGTAAATATGCTGCGGCAATAAATAAAATCCCAAGTTCAGTTTGAACTTCAATTCCCAAAGTTTCAATAACTTTCGTCTCAGGATGTGGAAGAGCACGATGTTTGATTCGGCGATGAATAACAATTGCAACTCCACCGCCGGAACCCTGAATCCTATCATATCTATGAACCACGTAATTGGGATCATATTTTAATTTTATGTTAGGTTTCAAAAATGTTTCAGTACTAATTGCAATATGCACATTATTTACTGTTAAAAAATTAAAAAGCTCATTCTCATTGGCCTTCAATGAGCGAGCATTCCAATTTAATATTTTAATTGTTTTATTTAAAATCATTGCTAAATTTTAAATTAGAAACAATTTTAATAGTAAAATTTGTGCCTATTTGAATGGCTTCAAACATTGATTTTGCCTGCAACATGGCGTTCATAAGATCGAACATTGCCTGTTGCAAAAAAGAAAGTTTACCTGCCGTAATAGGCCCCAGGCAGTTGACATTAGAAAAAATATTTTCGGCAGCAATATTAGCTGGAGTAATAGGTGTACAATTATTTTCTAGCGTGTTTTGCTTACCCATATTAACGGTCATTTTCGAACTACCAACACTAGGCGGTATAATGTTCGAACTACCTGTAACCTGTGCATAAGTTAAACGGGTATGCAAAGGAGTAGGTAAACTATGCGTCACTGGTACGCTTGGAGAATTTTGTTTTGAAGTTGGTTTTAATTGAGAAATTGAATTTTGTTTACCTTGCCTTGCCTTAACAATTGCTAAACGGACTGGGCATTGATAAAAATTTGACATATGGTTGCCGTTACAATTCGCACAGCGAAAATTTTTACTCTCTTTCACAGGACATGTGTCCTTTTTGTGAGAAGAGTCTCCACATAAAGACATTTTTGGTCCATGTTACAGAATTTGGAACCATGGCCATAACGTTGGCAAGTACGGCATTGGGTGATATGCTTTTCACCTCCGCCATACTTCCTATAAATTTCCCACTTTACACGCACATTATACAAAGCATGTGCTTTTTCAAAAAAATTTAAGTTGTTAACCTCATTGCGGTTAAAATGAATTAAATAATTAACAAGGGAAAATCCAGTTCTCTGACTGTTTTCGCCTCGTGATTTTTGTTTCATTAGAATTACTTGGGTAGGGGCTATGCCAAGTAATTCTGTTAAAGTAAGTTTGATCGTTGGTGAGACCTTTCAAGACAACCTTGAACGGCTTGGCGTTCTTGGTGTCATATGTAAAAAATTTGTACATCTTGTCAGTTAAATACTGAACAAGACGATCACGACCCTTTACTGAGTCGGCTAATAAGCGGCATTCACCTCTACGGCCAATTTGATAGGTAACTTTAACGTCAGAAACAAACGTTGAAAGTTCCTTTTTGAATATATTAAATTCAGAAGAAATAGTTACCACAATAGGTGGAACTTTCTCCTTTTTTAAAGATTTTATATTTTGTATAGTTTCATTATTAATAACTTCCATTTCACCAGCTTCTTGCTCAGGCAAAATATCAAAAGGATTGTCACTACAGACACTCGAAGTGTCAGAAAGAGATGCCTCTCTTTTCCTTCCCGCAGCGATGCGAGGTTTCTTTTTCCGTCCAGCCATTTCAGGTGATACGAAAAAAGTTGAAACAAATGTTAAATTCAAAAGTTGGTAGTCTTGAGGAAGACTGATGGGAAATAACTTTCAGGTAGTCTTTAAAAGACACACTGACAAAACACAAACTTTGAAGCTATAGGCAGTCAAAGACCAGTCCACAAGCAACCGAAAAAACGTCTGATCTGTAGGACAGTTCAAGACGCACTGATTATTGAATCTTAATATTATTGAATCCTATATGACTAAAGTAGATTTTTGTATGACAAAAATGTTAAAAATCAGAATTTATAAGGCCTTGAGCAGCTTTCATCCAACAAAGAAGGAAATTCTATTTAGTAATGAATAATTGATAGGCACTAGAAAATACGCAGCCGGTATCATTTCGGCGATTTTCAAAACATCACTCAAATAGAAAAGTTTCCGAAGATCAAATATGTATCAATATACTTTACCCAAACCTTTAGGCAGCCGAAATCCGCAGTAACGGCATCACAAGCATCACCTTAATTTATTTACAATTTATATTGAACTCGGTCTATCGAAGCGAGGATTTACTGGCCCCAGAGGACCAAAAACCCTGCGGTGTACATCAGCTGTGCTGTCCTTCTTTTTTGCTACCTTTTCCCCCGAACCAATCAATCCTCTCGAAACAAAAGAATAAAATGTAAAAAAAAAAATGAAAAAAAAAAACAAAACTGAACTCCCTTCTTCTTCGAGTGGGTGGCCAACAAAATCCTTAAGCGCCTTCCTTCCCCCGAAAGACCTACGACCAAAACAGAAGCGCCGCCGTCGTGGAAAATGGTAATATGATGAAAGGAAAAAGCCGACCGTCGAAAGAATGGCTTATTATTGTGCAATTTCCACCTCTCGCCGTCGCACGCTCCGCCCCTGAGGGTCCGACTGGCCGGGGCGCCTCTCCCAAGCTAACAGCAGTTATCGAAGAGGACCGATTTAATATGGAAGTGGCGTTTGTGTTTGTATTTTTTTTCTCCTTCCTTTCTTCTCCGGGATTTGTTGTTTCGTTCTCATCCGCGTGATTGCTTTCCCAGCGGTGGGTTTTTGGATGAAATGTTACTGGCCAATTTGGAATATGGTCTCGGACCGTACCGGAGTTGGGTTGGGGGATCATTTGGTTAAATTAAGCCAAAAAAAAAAAAACGGTCACCGGATGGGGGCTTCTATTTGCCTTGAAATCATAAGCCATCATTAGCCGCTGAGGGTTCATTATTCCGCGCTGTGAATTTTCCTTTGGTTTACGGTTGTTTCTCATGCTATTGCGCTTGCTTGCTTGCTTGCTCGTCAACCGAATTGCTTCCGACTGCTTCTGCTGGCTGAAGGGAAAGGACGTCTTTTGAATCCAGTTGTTTGAGAGTATACTTTCAGATTTCATTTTATACTGTGAAGTTTTTCCGCTTATTACCCAGCCCAACTGCAATCATTTTCGACTGTGCAAAATTCTGCGACGTTTCGGTTAAAAACAGACGGAGGTGAAATTTGCGAGCATGCGAATTTTGTTCTGCTGCTGGCACTTTGAACGGGGTCTCTTTTGTTGCATGTTGCTCCTTAGAAGTGGTTGTTGTTCATTGATGTTGCTTGTATAAAATAATAAGAATGTTTCTCGTCGTTAGTGCTAACACCAACATTAAGTTGTAAGTTTTTGGATATATTTACAGGGGTTTTTCATTTTGTTCTGTTTTCCTCCATTTATTTCATGTGTCTTCATGGGCAGTTTTACATTTTTCTTATTATTTAGCTCTCTTTTGTTACTGTCACGTAAAATAAATATTTCACTCCACTAATCCAGAGAAAAACATATCTTAATCGATTCAGGAACCAGCTGCGAACCCAGAAGCGGGCCATTTCGAAGCATGCCAGGGATCGAACAACTTACATTTTATCTACCAAACTTATGGTACTGGCCAAAGAATGTAATAAACTTGACAAATAGATAGCACGGACAGTCCCCCAGCTTCGAAAGTATCCCGAACAAAAAAAGAAAAAAACATGAACTCTGGCCAGCATTTGCCAGCTGCCGCAGGGTGAACTGGCAGATTTTTTTTCTGTCCAACTTCATCGGTTACATTATTTATTCCGTCCATAATCCGTTCTCGAATAGTTCTCTGTTTGGTTGCTCCGTTCGAAGTTCGAGCAAACAAAAATCGAACAAAACGAAAAAGTACAAGCCACACAGTTTAAGCACAATTTTCCATCCATTTCCGCGTTCGTTCGTTGGCCGACGGAAATAAAGTTGATATTTCGGTTGAATATTCAGTTGTTTAATCTTTTTTTTCTTTTGCTAGGGGGGATGGTGTAGCAACAGTTCGTCACAATATTGCATTTCAAACATAAATTATAGAAATAAACGCGAATTACGGCTCCGGCTGGATGATGATTCACGCAAATGATGCTGGAAAATGCTGGAAGGGGGGAGGTGTAGCAGACAGATCATTTGTCATAAATAACGAGCACTGATGACCTCGGTATTACGGCCAAATGGGAAGCGCTTTTTGCTGAGCCTTGGGCAGCTGTCCAACGAGTCGCTAATCCGATTGCTAGCAACATTGTTCTGTCCCATTCGAAAGCAAAAATATAAATAATGCATATAATCCACATTTCGATAGAATATCCTTTCCAGGTTCCAGTCTCCTAACGGTGATTTTATTCTCTTCTCTCAATGCAGAACTGCTGCTGCAGGCAAACAACACGATTTCCAAACTATTTTCCCCTGCAGCGGAAAATTTTCCATTCAGCTCGGAAGTCTGACCAAAGGAAGGACGGAAGGAAGGAAGGCAGAATTGATATTTCCTTCTACTGCGGCTGCAGTGCCTCATGACAGCAGCGCATGTAGGCCTTTTGTTGCTGTGGGGAAAGCAGCAGAAGAAAAATTGAATGCGAAAAATCTGTACGTCGAAGTGTGAAAATTGAATTTCCTTTTCAATTTGCACAAGGAAGATGTTGCGCTTCGTGCTGCGGTGGCTTTTCCCACATTTCGTAGGTGGTTGTTTTTTTTTGTGCGCCATCAGCCTGCGAAGAAGGGAAACTCTTACGACGTACCACGGTTCCTTTATGTGGTGCAAATTTTATATTGTTCGCAACATTAAATGTTCAATTGGGTGTGTGTTTGTTGACAGGAAGAGGGGTGGAGAGAGTGGTGAAGTGTTTGCGCGCGTATGATTCTATCAGCTCCTATGTGGGGAATTTTGCTCGATTCAGTGTGAGAAGTTCGTTACGTACGATGTTTTTTGAGAGGAAAAAAAATCCTTTATGACCATCGCTGCCGATGCTTTGGGTGAATCTTTTTTCTTGAAATGACAGCAGAAAAAAAGAGTTATGCCAGCAATCGCGGCGTTTTATGAACATCGCTCGTAAAATTTAAGTTATTTTATGGGCCAATTTATGACTCGTAGCAAGTGTTTTTTAATGTACTTACATCACACTGGTGCTCAAGAGCGGAATCTTGCAATCTATTTTGACGCCTTCACACTTTTTGAGCGCTTTAGAGTAATGACAGACAAAAGCAATAAAAAATAATAGAGGAAAAGCTGCTTAAACTTCGGAGTAAAACACGAAAACAAGTTGATGAAAAATGAAAAGCGACAAAGACATGTAACAGGACTCATAATCAAGGAATTTTAAGCGTCAACGTGGAATAACCTAGAAAGTCGTTGTACATCAACAAACGGAAAACAAGTAAAAGAGAATATTGAGAATAGGTTATGTTTCCATTTAATTCTACTACAAAAAACCGAATACCCTCTAATCGAATACCGTCCGCAGATACGTATTTCGGCTGCTACATGCAACCATCATCAGTGCTTATGTGGACTGTCCACATAAGTACTGATGATGGTTGCATGTAGCAGCCGAAATACGTATCTGCGGACGGTATTCGATTAGAGGGTATTTATTCTTGTCGTAATTGCTCTTGAATTTTTTCAAAAATGCTAATATTTGATTTTTTTGTTATTTTCAAATGCTTGAAAGACCGAAAAAATATTGTCATTTCCTGTTAAGCAAAAGTGTCAACAAAGCCTTGTGTAAAACTTGCTCGAAAGTTAAAATTGCATATTTTAAAACGCGTTGTAAAGTATATCTAAACAATTACGAAGTTGTAAGAGTAAAAAAGTTAAGAAAACGAAAACTAAAACAAAGTAAAATATAAAACCATGCCCAGCAAAAGAAATGAATGTCTAGAAAATTCATAAGTGAATAATAGATCAAGAACTATGAAAGCAAGCGGTTTCAAAAACATTATCGAAAAAGTGTAAAAAAATTAGCAGTTTAATAAAAAGATACAAAACTTTCCGTAATATGTAGTGCAAAAGTATCTCATAACCTATGGAAAAATATTTATAAAACTGTCAAATATTAAAAAATAATATTTAAATAGCAAATAGCTAAAAAAATCGAAAAGGTTCAGAAAAAGACGCTGTGCAAATAATATTGAAAATCCTAAATGTTAAAAAAGTCGCCATACTTGTCTACAAGATAATAGTTGTTTAAAACAGACAAAAAATCCTAAAAAAGTGTAAAAATGTATACAAATATATGCACAAAAGCTAAAAATATTTAAAAACGGCATCAAAACCGTGTAAACTAGGTTTGAGTAGCTGCCAAAAAAGGGTAATGCTATAATTTTTACACTTTCCGGCGCATTGCTGAAACTTTATTGGTACTTTTATTATATTTTTCAGCATTCTCTGAACATTTCTGCCTTTTTCTAAACACATTGTCTATGTTCTTTTGTCATGTTTTGATTTATTTTTCATTTACTTCGTTTTTGATATTTTTGACTCTTTTGGCTCTGCTTTCAACACGATTTGAATTTATTGTTGTAGATAATCTTTTACATGAAAAGACAACTTGACAGTTTTCTGTCATTTTCAGCATGCTTTCGATTTATTTTTTGCACTTGTTTGCGAAAAATTTAAAATAATCGGACTTTATTCGACATGTTTCGTTTTTGCGATTCTCTGCGCCTATTTAATTATTTTTTAATTTTTTTTATCCTTGATTCTCCTTCCTTTTTTATCCTTCTCGATTCTAAAAATACCCATATTGGATGAAAATCGGTCATTTTCATCTGATTTCCAAAAAAAGTTGTCATCTTGGATTTCAAAATGACTTTCTGGCCTCTGAGCGTTATTCTGGTTTCGGAAACACCCATATTGGGTGATATTCGTTCATTTTGGGCTGTTTCCCAGAAACCAGAAGTCGCCATCTTAGAATTCAAAACAGCGTCTGAGGTTGAATGTTAGCTTCTGTGCATCATCATGATTACGGAAATACCCATATTTAGTGTTATTTGGTCACTTTCGGTTGTGTTCTACCCCCCCCCCCCTCCTTCCAAAGTAAGGAGGAGTGTCAAACCATCATAGAAATATTTTTCATCCCCCAAAACTTTCACATGCCAAATTTGGTTCCATTTGCTCGATTAGTTCTCGAGTTGTGCAAAAATTCATGTTTCACATCTATAATACCCCTCCTTTTTTGAAGAGAGAGGGATGTCGAACTTAATTATGGTTCCATTTGCTTGTTTAGTTCTTGAGTTGTACGAAAATTTGTGTTTTATATATATGGGAACTCTCCCTTCCAGGATAGGGATAGGTGTCAAACTAACATGAAAATAATTTCCTCCAAAAATTTTCACATGCCAAATTTGGTTTACTCGATTAGTTCTCGAGATGTGCAGAATTTTGTTTTTATTTGTATGGGACCCCATCCTTATTAAGAAGGGGGTCGAACCACTATGGACATATTTGTTACCCCCAGAAACATTCACATGCCAAATTTGGTTGTATTTTCTTGATTAGTTCTCGAGATGTGTAGAAATTTGTGTTGCATTCGTATGGGACCCATCCCAGGGATGGTCACACCATCTACCAGAGTCGTGGAAGCACACATGAGCTGGGAACAGCTTTTATAGTGATGGGAGAGATGCAGAAGCGGGTGCTCGGGTGATGGCCAATCAGCCCTAGAATATGCAGGTTCAGGATCAAAGGCCGTTTCTTCAACATTACACGCAAAACTTTTCCTTATTACCTTAGAAGCAATAGCGCAAAATTGCTTTTTAGGTAACAATCCTATTACTAAAAAGGCAATAAAATTCTTCCCCAGTCAAGTAACAACACATACTGTCATATATTTAGCACGTGTTACGGGAGTACGACTATCTAATAATGGTCGTTTCAACCACATGCAAGATTTTTTCTGTCAAAAACAGCTCCCTTTCCATCTCAAGTCAAAAAAAAATCATACACCGTCGCATATGTTGCACATGTTACAAGTTTCTTCAATCTCCAATTCATCCGGTGAGCGTGTATTAGTTCGCTCGTTGTATGCATACGGAGTAGAGGAAGAATATGACAAGAGCTGCCAAGCAGCATTTTCCCCGTCATAGAGTATGCAAACGTTGATGATTTTAAAGATTTGAAATGCGTCTTTAAATGACATCACGATCTGTAAACTGCGTTGAAGAAAAACAAACACATTCGCTTTCTTGCAAGCTATTCAAAACACATACTCATTGGTTCATGGAAACTGCTTGGCTGTATATTCTCCTGCAGAAACATATACAAGCGTGTGCCCGTCATAATTTTTGTTACTTTTCGGTTATTACTATTTGTGTATAATGCGTAGTCATAAGACACAATAAGTAATAAAAAATTGCTCTAAAGTAATAAAATGTTCCCCGTTTGCGTTGGGTGTAGTATTATCAACGTGCATAGCCCACACCTCGGAAGTACGGGAAGTATCGGGGATTACAACGCTCAGGTTGGCTAGGAGGAGGAGTATAGACCGGTGATTGGACGATTCAGTGCACACCAGCTGACGAATGAAAATGGCCTCAGACTAATAGACTTTGCCCCCTCCAAGAACATGGCCATACGTAGCACCTTCTTCCAGCATTGCCTCCATCACAGACTCACCTGGAGATCACCGAATAGAACAGCACTTCTCGGACATTATCGATGTCAGATCACATCGATGCGCTAACATCGATTTGGATCACTACCTAATGATGGTTAAGATACGCAAAAAACTATCCGTTGTGAATAACATACAGTACCGTCGCCCGCCATGATAAAATCTCGCGCGACTAAAGCAACACGACGTCGCAACACAGTACGCGTCATCGCTCGAAGCTGCACTGCCAGAAGAGGGAGAGCTTGAAGAAGCCCATCTAGGGGATCGCTGGAATGCCGTGAAAACAGCTATCAGCAGTGCTGCGGAGGAAGTACTGGGACACGTGCAACCGAATCTACGTAACGAGTGGTTTGACGAAGAATGTCGGCAGATTTTGGACGAGAAAAACGCAGCGCGGGCAAAAATGCTGCGTAGACCCGTCAGAATGTGGAGCGATATAGACTGAAACGCAGGCAGCAAATCCAACTCTTCAAGGAAAAAAAGTTTCATTAAAATCTCAACGCATCCCGCAGAGGCTTTGTCCCATGAGCCGAAATGTGTAGGGATAAAAATGGAGGCATCTTGACGGATGATCGTGAGGAGATCGAAAGGTGGAAGCATCACTACGATGAACACCTGAATGGCGTGCAAGCAGGAGACCACAACAGGAGCAGAGAAGACGTGGTCGGTGCAATGAACGACGAAGGTGTGCCACCCCCAACAATAAGCGAAGTTAAGGATGCGATCCGGCAGCTCAAGAACAACAAAGTGGCCGGAAAAGACGGGATCGGAGCTGAGCTTATTAAGGGGTTATATACCTTTTTGGTCGAGAAAAATGAGGGAAGTTTGAATTTATTTTTAAGTGCATAGCACCATTTTTCTTGCATCAAAGTGGTATTTTTCTGAAAGTACAGTTTATCAACAACAAAAAAAATATGTTTGATTTTGAGATACATCAATTATTACTGGAGTAATGGCCGTTTCCCCGAAACGCTATTTTTTTGCAGAGGCTTGCGGTGATTCTGATAGAGACTCAGCGGGTCTACCGAAATCAAAAAACTCATATTATTTCATTAGTTTAGAAGTGTGCCGGGTCCTTGAACGATCGCTTTTATGAGTATTTTGTTTTCAGTGCAAACGGGAACGTTTTTCCCAAAAAATGCACGTTTTGAGCGCTAAGAATTGTATTAAAAACTTTTTTGCGGCAAAATGTAACTGTATGTTGCAAAAAGCGATCGTTCAAGGAACGGCGAATTTAATAACGAAAATTAAAAAAAAAAAGATGAAGGAAATCGGTTCACTATTTTTCCCGCAATCAGGATCACGGCAAAGTCATTTTTCGGAAAACTCTATTCCGAGATAATCGCGTGTAAAGTTTCTAGTTTAGCTTATGCGGCCGTGGCGAGGCGCGCTGCAAAACGCTCTAACTTTCTTCCTATTGCTCAGAACTTTATGAAAATTTGTGAAAATGTTTTCAAGATGTTGTATTCCAAGAAAATGCAATAATTTTTTTTTCGGTTTTTTGAAAACTAAAAAGGTATATAACCCCTTAAGATGGGCCCCGACAAACTGGCTAGCTCGCTGCATCGGTTGATCGTCGAGATCTGGGAAACAGAACAGCTTTCGGAGGAGTGGAAAGAAGGGGTTATCTGCCCCATATACAAAAAGGGCGACAAACTAGACTGCGAGAACTATCGAACGGTCACAGTCCTGAATGCCGCCTACAAAGTGTTTTCCCAGGTCATCTTCCAACGCCTGTCACCATTAGCCAGCAGGTTTGTAGGAAGCTACCAGGCCGGCTTCATGGAAGGACGGTCTACGACTGACCAAATGTTTACACTGCGGCAGATCCTCCAAAAGTGCCGTGAGTCTAGAGTCCCTATACACCATCTTTTCGTCGATTTTAAAGCCGCATACGATACAATAAACCGACAAGAGCTATGGAAAATTCTCGACGAAAACGGCTTCCTGGGAAAGCAGACAAGACTGATTAAGGCTACGACGGAGGATGTGAAGTGTTGTGTGAGAATGTCGGGTGGAACGTTGGATCCATTCGAGTCTCACAGGGGGCTCCGACAAGGTGATGGTCTCTCCTGCTTATTGTTTAACGTCGCGCTAGAGGGTGTTATTTGCTTTCCGGATGAAAAATCGGCAGGAAACTTGAGACGGTTACAGAACAGTATACCCGACTGAAACGTGAAGCAGATAGGATCGGACTGAAGATTAATACGTCAAAAACTAAGTATATGCATGCTGGTGGGTCCGAGCACGACAGGGCACGCCTAGGCAATACGATAAAAAACGACGGGGATGAGTTCGAGGTGGTCGACGAGCTTGTATACCTCGGCTCTCTGGTGACTGAGAACAACGATACCAGCCGCGAGATAAGGAGACGTATTATCAGTGGAAGTCGTGCCTACTATGGGCTCCATAAAAAACAACGGTCGCAAAATCTGAGTCTTTGCACCAAGTGTATCCTGTACAAGACGCTAATAAGACCGGTCGTTCTCTACGGGCATGACACGAGGACAATGCTCGAGGAGGACTTGCGAGCACTCGGAGTTTTTGAACGTCGGGTGCTAAGAACCATCTTTGGCGGTGTGCAGGAGAACGGAGTGTGGAGGCGTAGGATGAACCACGAGCTTGCGCGAAAGAAAGTGGCTAAAGCTGGAAGGATACGCTGGGCAGGGCATTTAGCTAGAATGCCGGATAGCTACCCTGCAAAATTGGTGTTTGCTTCAAATCCGGCGAGAACGAGTAGGCGCAACGAGCGAGATGGGTGGACCAGATGGAGCACGATCTGCAGAGTAACGGGTGCCGGCGGAACTGGAGGCAGGCAGCCATAGACAGAGTAAATTGGCGTAATCACGTTATGCAGGCCATGTCTTAGGACGTACAGCCATCTAAGTAAGTAAGTAAGTCGTATGGGACCCCTCCCTTCCAAAATAGGGCCTCTAAAACCCTTATTTGTAAAACTTCACGCTGATCGGTTCAGTTGTTTCTGAGCTTATATGAATCAGACAGACAGACAGGACTGCATTTTTATATGTTTAGATAGATTGACATAAACACTCAATTATTTTGACATTTTTCTACACTTCTCTGCAGCTGTTAAGGCCATAGGCGACATCCATGAATTACGTAACGCAAAAAAAAATCCAATTTTCGGACCCCAACCCCCCATATGTAACGTAATCATATGTAAACGTAACGCAAACGCCTACAGCCCCAAAAAAATTACGTAACGCTGTTGAAGAGTTTGCTAAAAAAAAATGCTTGTTTTTAGAGGGTCTCACCAGAGTTTTTTTTTGTTACGTAACGTTGATCATACCTGTAACAAATCGTAACACTCTTCTATCTCTGTCTTACAGTGGAATTGTAGAAGTATTTTACCAAAAATTGATTCGTTTAAAGTTTTGATAAATAAAAACAAATGCGATGCATTTTCCCTTTGTGAAACTTGGCTTACTTCAAATATTGATCTCAACTTCCATGATTTTAATATTATTCGCCTTGATCGAGACACCCCATATGGAGGAGTACTTTTAGGGATTGAAAAGTGCTATTCTTTCTATCGTATTAACCTCCCCTCGATTCCAGGCATCGAAGTTGTCGCATATCAAATGACAATACAAGGTAAAGAGCTTTGTATTGCCTCAATATATATTAGCACAGGTTGGGCAACGGCTGCTCTTTGATTTAATAGAACTTCTTCCCTCGCCACGTTTGATTTTGGGAGACTTCAACTCTCATGGTATGGCTTGGGGTTCCCCTCACAATGATAACTGCTCCTCTTTAATCTATAACCTTTGCGATGACTTCGACATGACTATTTTAAACAACGGTGAAATGACACGTATCCCGAAACCTCCAGCGTGCCCAAGCGCTTTGGATCTATCCTTATGTTCGACGTCGCTACGGTTGGATTGCACATGGAAGGTAATCCTCGATCCTCACGGTAGCGACCATCTGCCTATTCTTATTTCAATTAATAACGGGTCAACTCGCATGCGACCAGTTGACATTCCGTATGACCTCACACGGAATGTCGATTGGAAGTTATACGAGGAAATGATTTCAAAAGCGGTCGATTCGATTCAACATCATCCACCACTTGAAGAATACAACCTCCTCGCGGGCTTGATTCTCGACGCCGCGTTGCAAGCCCAAACGAAGAAATATCCCGGCGTAACGATCAAAGAACGGCCTCCCACTCCGTGGTGGGACCAAGAGTGCTCCAATGTCTACACGCAAAGATCCGACGCGTTTAAGGCCTACCAGAAGGGAGGTATACCTGGCGACTATTTACGGTATTCGGAGCTTAATACCAAGCTTAAAAGTTTGGCTAAAGCGAAGAAACGCGGATATTGGCGTCGGTTCGTGAACGAGACGTCGAGGGAGACATCGATGAGCACTCTTTGGAACACAGCCCGAAGAATGCGGAATCGCGTAACGGTCAACGAAAGCGAGGAGTCTTCAAGTAGGTGGATATTTGATTTTGCCAGGAAAGTATGTCCGGACTCTGTTCCTGAGCAAAATATTGTTCGTGATGCGTCTCCGGGCCACGACGCGATAGAATCACCTTTTACGATGGCAGAATTTTCAGTTGCCCTCATGTCCTGTAACAATAACGCGCCTGGGTTAGATAGAATCAAATTCAACTTGTTGAAGAATCTACCCGGCAATGCCAAGAGGCGCTTGTTGAACTTGTTCAATAAGTTCCTGGAGCAAAACATTGTACCGCAGGATTGGAGGCAAGTGAAGGTGATCGCCATCCAAAAACCAGGGAAACCAGCTTCTGATCACAACTCTTATAGGCCGATTGCAATGCTATCCTGTATCCGGAAATTGATGGAAAAAATGATACTTCGTCGTTTAGACCATTGGGTCGAATCAAATGGCCTACTATCGGATACTCAATTTGGCTTCCGCCGTGCCAAAAGGACGAATGATTGTCTTGCGCTGCTTTCAACAGATATTCAGCTGGCTCGCAAAGAACAAATGGCGTCTGCGTTCTTGGACATTAAGGGGGCTTTTGATTCCGTTTCTATTGACATTCTTTCGGGCAAACTTCACCGACAAGGATTTTCTCCAATTTTAAACAATTTTTTGCACAATTTGTTGTCCGAAAAGCACATGCATTTTACGCACAACGATTTGACAACTTTTCGCATTAGCTACATGGGTCTTCCTCAGGGCTCATGTTTAAGCCCCCTTCTTTACAACTTTTATGTAAATGACATCGACGAATGTCTGGCAAATTCATGCACGATAAGACAACTTGCAGACGACAGTGTAATCTCTGTTACAGGAGCCAAAGCTGCCGATTTGCAAGGACCATTGCAAGATACCTTGGACAATTTGTCTGCTTGGGCTTTACAGCTAGGTATCGAATTCTCTCCGGAGAAGACTGAGATAGTAGTTTTTTCTAGAAAGCATGAACCTGCTCAGCTTTAAACACAATTAATGGGTAAAACGATTTCTCAGGTTTTGGTACACAAATATCTTGGTATCTGGTTCGACTCTAAAGGCACCTGGGGTTGTCACGTGAGGTATCTGATGAAAAAATGTCAACAAAGAATGAATTTTCTTCGTACAATAACCGGACAATGGTGGGGAGCCCATCCAGGAGACCTTAAAGAGCTTTACCAAACAACGATATTGTCTGTTATTGAATACGGGTGTTTCTGCTTCCACTCCGCAGCAAACACACATCTGATCAAACTGGAGCGAATACAATATCGTTGTTTGCGTATCGCCTTAGGTTGCATGCAGTCGACCCATACGATGAGTTTGGAGGTCTTAGCTGGAGTACTACCATTGAAAAACCGCTTCTGGAGCCTGTCTTCTCGTATTCTTATCAAATGTGAGGTCTTGAACCGTTCCGTGATTGAAAATTTTGAAAGGTTAATCGAACTTAATTCGCGAACCCGTTTTATGACATTGTATTTCCATCACATGTCCCAAAATATTAACCCTTCTTCGAATATTCCAAATCGTGTCGACTTATCAAATACTTCTGATTCTACTGTGTTTTTCGATACATCCATGAAAGAAGAAACGCGTGCAGCAGATCCCCAAAATTATTTCCAATAAATATCGAAACATCAACTGCAACAATATGTTCTACACTGACGGATCACTTCTTGAGGGTCCACTGGCTTCGGTATTTTCAATAACAATTTAACCGTCTCCCATAAGCTCGATAATCCTGCTTCTGTTTACGTCGCAGAATTGGCTGCAATTAAGTACACCCTAGGGATTATCGAAAAAATGCCCACGGACCATTATTTCATCTTTACGGACAGTCTCAGTTCCATTGAGGCTCTCCGATCGATGAAAGATGTTAAGCACTCTCCGTATTTCCTGGGGAAAATACGGGAACATCTGAGTGCTTTATCCGAAAAACCTACTCAGATTACCTTAGCGTGGGTCCCTTCTCACTGCTCGATACCGGGCAATGAGAAAGCGGACTCTTTGGCTAAGGTGGGCGCAACAAACGGTGATATTTATGAAAGACCAATTGCTTTTAATGAATTTCTCGCACTTGTACGTCAGAATACGATCATCAGTTGGCAAAATGCTTGGACCAGAGGGGAACTGGGAAGGTGGTTACATTCCATAATCCCCGAGGTGTCGACGAACCCGTGGTTCAAGGGGTTGGATGTAGGTCGGGATTTCATTTGCGTGATGTCCCGGCTTATGTCCAATCACTATAGATTTGACGCGCATCTCCGTCGTGTTGGGCTCGGGGAGAGTGGTATCTGTGCCTGTGGTGAGGGTTATCGCGACTTAGAGCACGTTGTTTGGTCATGCCCTGTACATTGTGACGCCAGGTCTAAATTAATAGTTTCCCTTCAGGCCGAGGGTAGACAGTCGGCTGTTCCTGTTCGTGATGTCTTGGCGAGCCGTGATCTATCCTACATGTCCCTTATATACGTTTTCCTGGAATTCATCCACGCCCCAGTTTAGTCCTATTCCCTTCCGCCTACATCCAACCAAACGACAAGAACACGTTAAGGCCCCGGATCCGGAAACAGCAACTAGACCCGCACGATACTCTCAGGTCCCGAGGGAGACAACCCAATATGCCAGTCCGTAATATCTTGGCCCAGCAGCGGAACATATTCAATATGCTGCTTACCTATGGCGATGGAAAACCATCAAACAACAAATCAGTGCTTTGAATGCAAAACATTCTAGCTTTAAGTTAGATTTAGTTTCAGCTCGTAGTCGGCAGCGAGGATAAAAAATTTGCTTTTAGTTATTAAGATACTTTAGAAAGTAAGCTACCAGATATAATTGGCGCCGTTAAACATTAAATTGTATTTGTGCCGTGTCAAATAAATTATAGATGAAGAAAAAAAAAATCGTAACACTCAAGCATACCCCTCCCCCCTCCCCCTATGAGCGTTACGTAATTTATGAATGCCGCCATAAATGAATTGAAAAAAAAATCAATTCTTCGCCATCTTTTTTTGGGCATTTTTGAACAGCTCAATTGTTTTTTCCAAACTTCAACATTTTTTAACACCAAAAAGTTTTTTACCATTTTTTAATTTTTCTGCTATATATTTTTTCATTCATTTTTCACATGATGAGTTTTTTAAATCGGTTTTTTGATTTTTTGTCCCTATTTATCCTGTTTCGCTTCTCCACAATTTGTTCTCTTTTTTTGGATCTTTTGGTCTTTTACTGTTTACTTGTTTTCAATGTTTATGATGCTTTTTTACCCTCTTTTATTATTTTCAGATACACCCTAGACATTTGCTTGATATTAACTGACTTTTTCCACACTCATGATGATACTTTTTACCTTGACGCTTCTGACACTTTTTCAATCTTGATATCCGTTCAGCGTGCTTTTTGACTCTTCTTGGTACTTGATAACAAATACTTTTCCTCACCTTATGACGCTTTCTGCTACTATTGTGTACTTTATTCACAATTAGCTGAATAGCTGATCTTACTAGGGATCCAATATATGCTCTTGTTGACTTACTCGAAGGTTTCTGAGGATCAGTGATGGAAATGAGACGTATATGACGCAATTGTCGTTTCATCTCGGTCTGCACAAATTATGATGTGTAACAGATTGCGACTAAACCTGAATCCTCTCAACCCATAATGAAATGATGATTTGGTGCATTGGTTTCTGGGAGCAAACAGACACATGATTAGACTACATCTGCTCTTAGAATAACCATTCCTGAGGAAACTATGAAAATTTTCACAGTTTTATACAGCTTACCAGAAATCTGATCTCCACTAATCACTCAGGGCCAGAAATACATCAAATTCATAGGGAAAGTTTCCGTTTTGCACGAAAACTTTTTACTATTGGCCCCCTCCTTCTTTTGGAGTTATCGTTTGCCTTTTCCTATACGTCTATAACCACCTTCTTTGCACAAAGAACACGTATTCCATGTTTGGTGAATACCGGAACACACACGCAAACATACATACAAAACTTGTCTTTTACATAAATAGATGTTTCAGTATTTTGTGCCAATCGGCTGACACCTTTCGAAATGTTCAACACATTTTTGAGATTTTTTACCTTATTCAGACAGAATTTTCGAATACCTGATAGAGGAAGTGTACCAGTTATGGATATGATCCAGTTATGGCCTATTAAGTTTAAATGGAGTATTACCATAACTAGTACCATTGTCATTATGCGATATAGCCCCAACTGGTGCACTTGGCTCACCTACGCTAGGTATTTTTTTTTGTTACTTTTGCGGCACTTTTCAACGCTGTTGAAAGCTTTTTTTGAACGCTTCTCATACTTATTGGTTTCTTTGTCAACACTACTCGCTTTATTCGACACTATTCTACACATTCGGTTTTTTAGTTTTTTGGTTCTATTTTATAACTTCCATGGTTTTATGGCATCTGCTTGACACTTTATGACACATTAAACTAGTTTGTTGTCTTATTGACATTATTTTGAAATTCTTTATAATTGTTTTTACTCTTTTTTTGTTTTTCTTCTTTGATTTATTGACATGTCTCAACTTTTTTGACTGTTTGTCGATAGTTTGTTTAAAGAAGTTTCTGTACTTTTATAACTTTCTGGGCACTTTCGATATGCTAACATCTCAATTTTTCAGTAATAATTTTAACCATTTCAAACATTTCATTTTTTTGAATTTTTTTTTTCGTATTTTCATATTTTTTGGCATTACTTGCACCATTATTTTGATATTTCATCGACACAAAAGGACCAAGAAACAATTATCTGTATATTTTCAACAATTTATCAACATTTTCCAGCACCTTTTTGTTAGATAATTAAAAAAAAATTGCTCCTTTTTAAAATTTTAATTCTTTGTTGCCTTGCTATGGGCTTTCTTGAACAACTCAATTGTTTCTTTTTCTTCACTTTTTTTTTGTTTTTGAAACTATTTTGATAAAATTGTAGATATTTTTTCAAAATCAAAATTATTCACGTGAACTTTTAAAAGGCAGAATCCTGAATCCTAAAGTTTACGCCAAACAGTAAAACACAACATACAATAACAAGCAAAGAGGCATGATCCTCCATAAAAGCGAAGTATATTTTTGCATAAGATTGATTTTGATTACACCCTCGCTTATCGTTTTGAATGTATATTTTGGTAATAATCCATGAGAATTTAAATATTCAAAATAGTCATCAAAAGCGCAAAAGATGTATTCTGAAGTATCTTTTCATTTCGATGAATTTGATTCAAAGTTTTAAAGTCGATTGTAGCACAAATTTCTCCTCCCCCAGTTTAGAATCCGATATTCGTCCTTACCAGAATGCTATCCAATTTCAGCTTGGTAGCATTTCTTATTCACTTTTCAACCATCATCCAACCAGCGGCGAACTGCTGGCAGTCCGATCGTTTTGCAGTGGAGTCTATAACGGACACAAAATTAATCTTTTCAGCTGGTGGATGGAATCCGCTGCTATCAACATTTTTCCACGTAGCAACAAAAAAAAAAAAAAAAAAAAGAGAACGCGCGAGCAAAATGGATTCTAAGACAACCGATTTAAGTCCAGAAATTTACTTCCCATTATAAATCCATTCCTAAGCAGTCGCACCCATCCTCGGATTATTTTACTTCTCCCAGCGGAAGTTGTTAGTTCCTTCCCTTCTTTTTGCCCTTTACGAGATAAGTAGAAAACTTACCCTGGCTAACGGTAAGGCGAGAGCGGAAATAATCCTTATTTGCAGCTGACATTTATTTCCCGGCGACTGTCTGTGTCTGTGCGAGTGGGTGGATTTGTGGGTGGCTGGTTGTGCGTGTGTTTTACCCGCCTTGGACGAGGATGATCTGGTTGAAGAGATCGAATAGAAAAAAAAACTGGAGAAAGTGGTAACAAGAAACATCAAACACCAGCCTGCTGAGTTTTCGAGCGTCACTTCCGGGTCACGAGCGTTCCTTAGCTTCGACAAATCCGCACCCGACCCGGAACCGAGTAAGAATTTAATATGGCTGGGGTTCACAGGGCTGGGAAATGAGTATTGTGTTGATGACGGGGGTGTGAATGACGGCTCCTCCCAGGAGCCGGCCCCCTTCCCACTTTCCTTTTGGTTCTCGATAAAATTACGTAAATTTATGTTGAAATAAATTCTCTCTTTGCTCGCAGCAAATTTTCCTGGCTGGTGGTCCAAATGGATGCAGCGCAGCGTTGTGGTACTGGAAAAGTTCTATCTTTTGCATGTTCGGCTTCTCCCGCTGCTGGCTGCTGCTGCTGCTGCAGAACGAATGAGTCCGGTTGCAATGGATATCTGCTGCATCTGCTGCGGAATGAAAAAAAAAAAAAAAACCCAGAGCAAACGAGGGAAAACTTTTGCGCTGTAATTCTTCGCGCAAACAGTTATTATGCTTTTCGCTAAGTAAGCTATCGTTTCGATTTTTCCTGCTGCCGCTGCTGCTATATATTTAGGGCAAATTGTGTACAGAAGATTGATGAGCGAAGTTGGATTAGTGCATTAGTAGCAACAAATTCGATTCGATTTCGTTGGTCTTCAGCTTCTGTTTAAGTTTATATTATTTCAGCTTCAATGGGGCACAATTTTATTGCTCCCAATCGTTGACAATTTGGATTTTAGCACATGCAAGGCCATCGTTTGCAACGCAAACAAAAACCTCATAAATATTTCCACGCCATTTACCAAACAATCCACCACCAAAATGCAATTATATTTCGATCGAATCGCCTAAATTGCGATTCAAACCACATTTCTCTACTAGCCTCGAGACCCCGTACACACAACTCATATGTGAACAGCCAGCAGACAGAGGGCGAAAAAGGTCGTAAAATAATATGACTTATGGAGCACCACAGCATCCTTTCCTGCTGCTTGCCACGCCATCAGTCCGCCCGTGCGTTAGTTTCACTCAATAGAAAAAGCTTTCGATAGCGCATGAAAATCAAATCAAGCCCACACAACATCCTTCCGACCGAGGACCGAGGATGACGATGACGCCGACAGACGAACAGAAAGAATCTCGTAACCTAATTCGCTCGGAATGTGGACTTGCGGGCTGATTGCTTAGGCGAATTTGCCGCTGGCTTTCTTCCTCTCCACCTACACCCGCACACATATATATGGACAATAAGCTAGAGAAGCGATAACGTAAATTGTTATTGCCAGCCCTGGCCGACTTTATTGTCCACCCGAAATTGGCTCACTGAAGCCCGCTTCGGGACAAAAGCAAATTTTCATTTCGGTTTGATGGAATGAAGAGAGATGTAATCGAAAGACAGGTGAATTATGTTGAAGAAAACGGGTAAAAATGTTATAAATGCCTAAAACTATAAAAAAATGATAGAGACACAGACAGACAGACAGACAGACAGACAGACAGACAGACAGACAGACAGACAGACAGGCAAAATTAAAAAAAAAACTGTCACGTAAAAATACCCTTTCGCAAAATAAAGCGTTCGAGATTTCCGGTTCGTACCCGCACGACTATACCCTCAGCTGTAAAACATAAAACACTCACACACGGTGCTGTGTGGAAAAGATCTCAGAAATCGACTCACCAGAATCCTACTCCAGACTAATATATCTGACTGACACTGCCTGCTCTTGTTCGCTCAGTAACCATCTCTTGCAATACCCACAACACTACCACACTTGTGCATATCAACTTCTGCCACAGCAAGCAAACAAATCATCTTCACAGCGTGGTTGTGTTAGTGGTTTGGTACCACTTCATTACACAATCTCCTTCGCTCACTTCATACTCACATACACTGTTCACACTTTTTCTCCGTTTCTCCCGCGATCTTTGTCTGCTGCATCGCCAATATGGCGTCTTTTTTTCCTCTAACAATCAAAACCTAAATACCACAAACTTCAATCAATCACAATAATTACCGACTTTAATCATACGTCACCTTCGTCTCATTTTTTTTTTAATTTATCCTCTTTTCTAACTACACTTTTTTTTACTGCTAGCCATCAAAATCGTTTCGAATAAAAACGCTGCTTTCAATGACTTTTAAAGTACACCCGACCGCGCTCGTGTCTTGATCACTGTGAACAAAGTGAATTTATATATGCAAAAATGAAAAAAGTAAAATTCGCTTCTCACTGTTAAGTGGATTAATCACAAAATTTCAACTACTATAAAATGGAGAAAAATCAATGGATCAACTTTCCTGAAGGCACTATGGCTCTAAAATCTGTTTTTTGGGTCAAAATAATTTTGATCACGTTTTTGTAGCTTTGGAAACAATGTGGGATGTTTATTTTATACCCACGTTTTAAATAACCCCGCCTTTTTTTTAAATTGCATCATTCTCTTAGTTTCGTGATGTGACGTTATGACGATTCATTCCATATGGGTCATTCCATACGAAGTGTACATGCCACTTGGACACGACCATCACAGATTTTGTTCAGAGTTGGGGGAATTATTCATCTACTGTCTCTTTGTAAAAATCCCAATTTGGTGTCGATTGGAATACCCCCCGCTCTCCAGGACCCCCTTCTTTACTGCAAAGTCGCGCAATTTTTGTCAAAAATCACTTTTTTCTTTTTCTTACAATTCACAGACGAAAGATGTCCGAAAAATACTGATAAATAATTTTTGAAGAAAATAAACCAAGGAATCCAGAAAAAAATATAAGTTTTGACCGGAAGTGTTGCCAGATAAAATATTTTTGTATTTGAAAACTTCATTTACATTTTTCCGCAAATGTAGCCATTTTTATTTTAAATTTGATAATTTCATCGTGTTCCTTGGAAAATTCCACTTAAAAAACAACTATCATCTCGAGGTGATATGGACCAATCTCGAAAAAAGATGTAAACTTCGTAAATAATTTTTTTCACAATTTATAGACAATTTATAGAATGTTTCTTACGTGGAACACAATTTATAGAATGTTTCTTACGTGGAATTTTCCAAGAAATACGCTGAAACCATCAAATTTAAAATAAAATTATCTGCATTTGCCGAAAAATGCAAATTTAATTTTAAAATACAAAAAATATCTATCTGGCAACACTTCCGGTCAAAAATAATATTTTTTCTGGATCCCTTGGTTTATTTTATTTAAAATTCACCTATTACTATTTTCCGGGTGTCTTACATCCATAAATTGTGAAAAAAAAAATAATTACGAAGTTTACATCTATTTTCGTAAAAATGTTATATCTCGAGTTTGGCTCATATTACCTCGGAATGATAGTTGTTTCTTATGTGAAATTTTCCAAGGAACACGATGAAATTATCAAATTTAAAATAAAAATGGCTGCATTCGCCTAAAAATGTTAAATTAGTTTTCAAATACAAAAATAACTTATCTGGCAACACTTCCGGTCAAAACTTATATTTTTTTCTGGATTCCTTGGTTTATTTTCTTCCAAGATCATCTATCAGTATTTTTCGGACATCTTACGTCTATGAATTATAAGAAAAAGAAAAAAGATATTTTGAACAAAAAATGCGTGACATTGCAATTAACAGGGGGGGTCCTGGAGACGGGGGGTAGTAGATGAATAATTCTACCAACTTTGAGCAAAATCTGTGATGGTCGTGTCCATGTTTGTGTATTTTCGTGGTCACTTCGTATGGAATGACCCATATATAAGACAGTGCAACAATTTTTTTGCCTTGGCTTCTATGTATGATTTTTTGATGAAGTTTGATGCGAAAATAAATTTCCCGGAGTTTGAACATATTTCAACTTAAGGGGCAACAATGGCACCATTTTGAATATTTGAGAAACTGGAAATTTTTGAGGTTTTTTCGACGCCATTTTGTTTTAAGAACAAATATCAAAATTCCAAGAGTTTGTCCATATATTAGCATCTTTTTACCCATCTTTTGAAAAAAAAACAGATCTCAAATCGGACAAAAACTGAACTCAAAACGGTGAAACCGGTTTTGGTATAGTTTTAGTGTATTTCACAAAGCAAAATAATATCGCTTATTTCTGAGTATTAATGGTAATTCGCTAATATCTTAAAGTGGTAGTCAAATTATATCTTATTTTGAGTGAAAAAGTCTCAGAAATCGGATGGTAGGTGTCTGATCAACGTAAAATGTCAGCAAAATGTTGATTTTGTCCCAAGTCCCCTACAATTCAAAACTAGGTTGATTTACTGATTACGGAAAAAACATATCTCATTTCGTTTTGGCTGGCAGAGAGTTTTATGGACAATAATTGTGCTAACAAAGTTAGGTTTGCTCATAGTTTTGTTTCTTTATTTGTTCTTTTTTTTATCCTTCATTTTCGCTTCATTCTTACTTCCTTCATTTTTCCGCCTGTCTATTGCTTTTTTGTTCATATTAGTTTTTACTTTTAGTTGACAAGTTTCCTAGTTTTAATTTTCGTATTTTGCTTTATTCTTTTTTTGTAGACATATTTTCATTTTTTTCCAAAGCCTTAATTTTTTTAGCTTTCAAATTCTAGAAAAAACGTTTTTAAACATTAATTAATTATTTTAGTAAGATTTTTTTGCAGGTTTGATGCTTTTGTAGGTTTGATTATTTGGGTTAACCTTTTTTTCTGCCATTTTGATTTTTTTGTCAATTCTGCAAACTGCAGTTAAATTCTCTTGTCTAGGGTCTGGGTAAGACAATAAATTGTATGTTATTTTATTTAATTTTTTCTGTATGCATTTTGCTAAACAAGTTTTGTCCTTAATTATTTTTCTTAATTATTTTTTCATATGGACGACATGTTCTAATTTTTAGCAAGAATTTTTTGACAAAACTTTTTGTTTCCTTTATTTTGTCATTTTTTACGGGTTTGACATTATAATTTTTTGATTTTTTATATATATTTTTTCATGTTTTTCGATTGTTTATCAGTTTAAAATCGGTTATATTTGAAATGATGATAGTGTTTTTTTCTGATTCAACGTTTCTATTTTAGGAATCATTATTATCCATTTTGATATGTAATTATTTTATTTACATTTCTATATATATACACTTTTATATATATCCTCCAATTTTTTATGTGGCTCGTTTAGAGGTTTAAGCTTAAATGTATTCAGCATTTTGTTTATTAATTTTAGGTTTCGTCCGTGAGATCGAATCTGTAATAAATTGGCATTTTCTTTATTTTTCATTTTGAATATTTGTTGTGTTTAATGACTTAAACTATGTAATGTCCCGTTATTTTTCTAGATTTCACTTTTATTTTTTCTAACAATTTTTCAAGATCTCAATTTATTGAGCTAACACAAGAATATTTCGTCTAGCCACTTCTGACGTAGGACTACGTCTTTATTTTCAATACTAGATTACATTTTGTGAAATTGAAAATGAAACTGGCAAATGTTGCGTCAGATTTCAAACGAGCGAGCGAACGACTCAATGCATCTTGGTTATTTTATGTCGTTGGATAGATAGAATGTGTAACAATTGATTGATATAATGTTCAACGTCGTTGCTTTACTGCTTAATGGTGAAAAAAGGTGAAAAGTTCCAAGGTCAAGCTTTCCCATACATTTCCCTCGCTATTGGCTTGCTTCCCGAGCACGGATGACAATAACATGGACGGAATAAATTCCACTGCCTACATATTTTGACTAAACAAATAGTTTTGGTTTGTTGCTCTGTCTCTAAGCTGCGTGGCCACGCCCTAATGGCAAAAGTCTACGTTGAACTCCATACAAAAGACTGCGTGTAGAAAATTCAGCTAGAGTCTAGTTTGTCACACAATGGCTAGTCGAGTATAGCTGTTAGAGGTACGCGACATTGAGAAACGAGAGCTGCATACGAGTCATCTTCCAAGCACTGCGGAACATGTTACCTTTATTTTGCATACGGCAGCAACAGTTACCACCGTACGATGCAGAATATTTAGCTGGTATAGCTACTGGAGGGGCACAGTGGAGAGCAAACTTTATTATGCGCGGTAAAGCGAAATATTCAATGCTACCGATAGTGCGATCATCAGCGTTCTGTAGCACGAATTTCTAACTGAAGATTATGAAATCGGTTCTTTTCAGAACAACAGATGCTTGTAGATAAAAGTTATGAGAATTTTCGCAACGACTACTAGTGTAAAATTTTAATGTATTCATGCATCGTTAGTTCTACAATAACAACCATTAAATATAAATGGTAGTGTTGCCTATGAACAGTTTATCGCAGCATATAATATATACATTTAGTCCTACGTCACCATTTCATACAGCCCCTAGGGCTATATACCTTGTAGTATTTATTAGTTTTATTTAATATCAAAAGCAAAAAATTCCCGCCTATGAACGCCTAAGTAGCTTATCACAAACGCTCAGTTTTGTGAGATTCAACAAAAAAGAAAAAAATCGTAGATTTTATTTACCTCCTAGGTAAACCTTATCATCGTTTGTTGGAGGTTTCGGCACACAATAATCAATCATCAACTTTCTTTTGGCGAGCTCGAACATCTAAGATTGTTGGGGGAGAGGTGGTGAAACATAAAATATTTATGTCTTACACTTGCACCTAGGGCCTGAGGGTTGACCTCCGAGGTATAATCCTACTCATACCGGAAATTGCAGGAACTCGACTACGTTTGATTTTGGAAAACAAAGTCAAGTTAGTGATTTTCCGGGAAATTTACCCAACATTGGATAGATTATCGAGTGATGATAAGAACGGATTGGGTAAACATCCGTCGTCAGCCGGACGAGTGCGAAATTGATTTGCATCATTTCTTTAACACCTCAGTATGAAACGAAAGCGGCTTTCATTGGTTTAAGTTTTTCTGCCCTTGCATAATTGAAGCCTGTGAAATCTGTCTTGTAAAAAAAAAAACTAGCGACTTACCCTTGTAAGTATGAAGCTGATCCGGCCTTCGGTTCCGTCCTAGTCAAAACGGTGTTGGAAAACTAACGTAGAATAAACGACCTACCTGAAACAGAAGGGAAGAGAGTAACGAAAAATTCGAATGAGTCAACGATTTTTGCACGGTTCGCAACGATGACAATGTATAAAAGGCCGGAAATTGCGGACAATGATATTCGAGCTGAAAAATGAGTGAAAAATATCATTTCAATGGCAAGTACGAATTTTGTGTAATTTCAAGCTCACATAAAAAACTGAAAACTGAAAATTGCCTATCCCCTTACAAATCCAATATACTTTCATTTCAACAACAAGTGCCACTCGTCCCGGGGAAAATTCATCCGAATCGCCTTACCTGACGTTGAGCAACATGAGTCGTCCCACCTCCCCCTTTGGAAGGCACTTTGCGTGATTGCGCATCCAATCGTTGCTCTGCTGATGCGATCCAAATCGGCGGAACTTTTGGCGTAAAAAAATTATCCAACAATAGCTATAGCGTGCGTGTTCACAGATAGACACACACACACGCAGAGCCACAGCACCCAACGATCCGAGCCAGTATAGAAGATGATCCATCATTCCACGGTACAGTGAGCACCGAATATTTGCGACAGGGAGTGGTGACATGACAACTCCGCCGTCCCACCCGGAAAGTCCCATCTGTACCGAGGGAGAGAGAGAGAGTCGTTTGCAAACATATTGAATTGGTACTCGAGTGCCTGCGATTTGATGATGGATTTTTCTCCTTACTGAAGTAAGCAATGATGAGTAGGGAGCGCTTTGCACTGTCAATGCTTTGGATGATTTGAGCTGATGGGGCTTAGTACTTTTTTTCCTCCTCTAAGCTGAACAAATATGTAGGGTTTATTAAAGCATTTATCAACTTGTTTCCACACCGACACTGCTATGGAGTGTACTCTAGGTTTACTTCAAACAATGATTAAATTTCCATTGAATTACTGCCAAACAAAGATAAATCCGTGTTGCCGGCCTTTGTTAACATTCCGACGGTGGTAATTTTTCATCCCACCCTCACTGGAAACCACTATCGCCACAGGAATATCCACCCGGCACCAGTGGTGCCGATCCGATAAAAACAATTAATTGACCAGATTGACCGATGATGGACGTTCCAGCAGGGTACTTTACTAACTACAATCGCTGTTGCGCCAGCAGCAGTGCGGATAAAATTGTACGAGCAAAAAAAAAAAATAAACCAACCACCTTTCGCCACCTCGAGGTTTCGGCTAGAAAATAAACATCATTCTGACCGTTCGTCCGGCCGTCTGAACCCAAACCCCAGCCCAGGCCCCAGACCACAATAACAGCTTTTTTTTGTAGGTTTTTTTCTCTCTCTCTCCGACGCAGGGTCAGCAGTTTTGGCTTCAGTTTTTCCTTTCCGCTGTTTTGAATGTAGTTGCTCCAATCCTAGTTCATTCGACACTCGGAGACTCGACCCGTGAGAACTAGCGAACGAAAAATAATATTTCATACTTTTCAGTGTTGGTCAGCAATTCTAGCTTGTCATGCCAGAACACGATTCCGGGCGGAAAGTTCTGGTTGTGTTTCGATCGTTGAAGTGGGTGCAAATTAATTAAACGGAAACTTATGTTATTAAAATATTTTGAAGACATTTCCAAAATGTTTTTAGAGCAACTAGAAACACTTTAGGAATTATTCTGGAATATTGAAAAATACCATTATTTTTGCAAATTATAAACATTTTTGAAAAATTTTCAACCTTGTTTGAGAAATTTCTCTGTGTTTGGAATCTAAGACATTTCGATGTCATAATATCCAAGTATACTTACAAGACATTCAGGATTTTGAAAATTTTTCGAAATTGTTCGTGAATATTATTGTAACGTCTATGAAACAAGTTTGTGCCAAGTTGTTTAAGTGTTCGAGAAACCGTTTAGAAACATCTTTTAAAAAGTGTTCTTTATTTATTCTATGACATATTACAATTTCTTAACACTTCTGTGAATACTTCTGAGACGTATTGGCCTTTTTTTTTAAACAAATTCTCAACATTTTTTCTACAGTTTCAAACATTTGTGGATTATTTTCATAAAGTGTTGAGCGGTTTTTAAAGCTATCATTTTCAAAAATATATTAGTGACAGTTAGTACAATATAATTTTCGTACCATTTTTGATGTTTTGAATTTTTTTTTAAAATTACAAGAACGTCTTTGAAACATTTCCAAGACATTCCAGAGACAATAATGAAACAAGAGTAAGAATTTTGAAGGCAGTTTTGAAACTGTTATGAATTGTTTTAGGAACTCTCTTGAAACGTAATTGAATCATATTTTACATCTTAGATATAAGATTTTTTGTAAAACATTTTTGTTCCGTTTTTGGTACATTCCAGAGAGAATACTGCCATAGTCTTGGAATATTTTCAACACACTAAAGAGCATTTTGAAAACTGGTTTGAAATATTTTGCAAACTTCTTGGAGACATTATTGAAGCAGATTTCATTTTTTTTTGAGTTTTAAAAAAGTATATAAAACATGAATGAATCATCTCTAACATTTTTAGTGAAAATCCCCTTTAAAAACGTTCAAAAGTATTTTAATTTTTCCAAAAGAATTCCAAAAGAATTAGAACCAGTTTCATTTGAATAATGTTTCAGAAACAATTTCAGAGCGCTTCAGAAATAGTCGAGAAACACCAGAAAAATCGCTCAAACATTAGGCGAACACCTTCGAAATTAATCTGGAATCTGTCAAATTTATGTAAACATTTTTGAACATGTTTAACATAATTTTGAAACACGTTTAAAACATTTTGAAACATCTTTGTATTACAAATGATTTTGGGAACCTTTTTTGAACATTTTTCTGACACAAATTGTTCAAAATTTGCTTACATACTTGGTAACATGTTTCGAAATTTATGATACTTCATCAAACATTTTCGAGTCAAATTATTGCCATTTTTAGGAGTTTTTTGAAACATATTTGATACTTTTTTAAAACATGTGTAAACTGAGTTAATAATCTCGGATTGCTTTTTATCTACTAATTATATTTGATGAAGTTACATGTCTTTGTGAAAAGGGAACAATATAAAAAGGAAACGATTGGGTTCTTTAATTATTCTTCACACATGTTTGTGGCACTTCTAAGACAAACTTGAGATATTTTTTTAGATAATTCAGAAAAATCTTGAGTTGTTTTTGTAAGCATTTTCGAATCGTTTTAGATATACACTAAGGTCTTTTTTTACGCGGGGGATGCGTTCCAAATTTGTATGGGCCCGCGTAAAAAAAGACTTTTTTGAGTTGGTAATAAAACGAAAAAAACGTCCTCAAATGTTTGAACCTCGCTTGAATATGATAGTGGTCAATCTAGAGACCAAAATACAGTATTTCAAATTTGAGTATTTACACCAAAAATTATGTTTTTTTTTGAAAACTGATATATGATCACTCGTGGCCTAAAACGGAAAACGTGATTGAAATGAGGTCGATATCTTGTACCGTTTTTGAGTAATGGAGGAACATTTTTAGGACAATCCAGAGGCAATAATGTATTATTTTTGGAACTTTTTTAGACATAATAGAGAAATTTTTAAATTTATTCAATGCTATAGAAACCTCCTTGTTGGTGTCGAGGTACGATGTTGGCCTAACAAGCTAGTCGTTGCGTGTTAGAATCTCGACTGGGAGAGACCGTTAGAGTCAATAGGATAATAGCATTGTTGCGCTAGCCCCGCAATTGTTCTGTACATTACCGGTTGGCTGCGAAGTCTGTGTCGAAAAAACAGTAGGTCAAATTCCAGAAAGAATGTAGTACCTGGCTTTTTGTTTCTTGAGAAACTTTTTTGATTTGAAAAATCCATACTGAACGTTTAAGCAGAGTGATTTAGGAAATCATAAGAAAGATTTATCAGTTTAGAAAATTTCTAGTAGAGTCTAACGGAAACAGATAAAACTTTTTTGATAATTTATTGAAAAGTTTTTTATACATTTCAGTAACATTTTTTGAAAACTTTTTGAAGCCACTATAATATCTCCAATATCCTTTTTAAAATTCTCTAGAAAACTGGAGAATGGAATTGTTTTCAAAACATTGCGCAACAGTCTCGCAACACTTTTGAGAGATATTTTAAACATCTTTGAAACACATTCGAATCGGTTTTCTAACATGTTTTATAACCCATTTTTGGATTATTACACTTTGGAAACATGTATGGCATATCTCAAAGCTGTTACTGGAACATTTTTGGATTATTTTACACTTTATTGGCTGTTTGAGACATTATTTTAAACATATCCTGAACGTTTTTGAAATGTTCGAAGACATATTTGGTATAATGTCTCCTGTGCAATAATTAGAAGCATCTGAACCTTTCTAAAAATATTTGGTAACATTTCTCGATATACGAGAATCTTTTTTTTATTATTGAAAAATTCAGAAATTCTGAAATCATTTTTGAAACTTTCTTGAGACGTTTATGGAACCTTTTTTTAATTTTTTTACGAAAATGGTGTTTCAAATTTGAAATTTTTAAAACCTGATTTGAACATTGTTGCAATATTTTTGAAATGTTCTAAAACCATTTTCAATTCGTTAAAACACTTACCTGAAACATTTTTGAGACACATTGTATGTTATATATATTTGGGTGTATTCTTGAGGTATTGAAGAACAATTCTCTAGTATTTCTTTGAACTCGTTTTAATATGTGTTAATGACATTTTTAAAACATTTTGCATTAGTGTTGTAAATAATATAGAAACATTTTGTATGAAATTTTTCAAAAAACATATTTGAAACATTTGGACACGGAGCGTTTTGGAAACATTCTTTAAACAAAAACCTTGTTGAAAGTATCTAGAAACCTTTTTGGAACATTTTCGTTACATTTTTATATTGGATAAAAATTAAAACATTTTAAAACTATTCACGAAACATTTAGAAAAACATATTTTTGATAAATCTGAATATTTTTTAAGCATTGTAGTTGTTGTTTTAAAATATGTATTGTAAATGTGTTTAATTTTTAGTGCTAAATTCCGATTCGGAACTTGAGCTTCTGTTTATTATACACAGACTTAGCAGACAATTGTTTCATGTACAGGACAATTGCGGAGCTAGCGGTACGATCCTACTGACATTGACAGTATCTCCCGAGCAGAGACTTGAACCTACAACAACTGGTTTATTAGGCCAGCATCGTACCTCGATACCAGCAGGGATGGTATCTAAACATGTGAGATACTTTTGAAACATTATGAAAATGTTTAGCAACACTTTTGAGTTTTGAGTACATGCTTCGAAAATATTTTTGAAAAAAGTAAACAATTTTTACTCATATTTTTGTAAAATCCTAGCGACTTGTTAGTGTAACATTTCTAATGTTGAAAACATTTGTCAAACATTCTTGAAATATTTCCAGGGCTCGGCCCTGAAGCTCAAACTGGATAACATGAAAGATTATAGCTGAAACCATTTCTGTGTATTTTGGTGCCCCTAGCCATTTCAAAAACGCGACAAAAGCTCCTACTCTCTACAACGCGCTTGTTGACCGTGCGCTTCCTTTCCCTGTTGAACCGATGGAGACGCTAGGTCGAGGACGAGCTTAGGCAGAATATTGAAAGTAATGTTCTAGATGAAAACTTTCCGCTACAAAATTTTGATAAAAAAGAATTTTAAAAATAAATAAAAAATAAATAAAAATAAATAAAAAAAAATTTTAAAAAAATTAAAAAATTAAAGAAAAATTACTAATAAGGATGATAAAATTTTCGAGGAAATCCAGCATCTAACTTTCATATCTTTGCAGATAAGGTTAAACTATGTTCTACAATGTGCCCCTTCAGTTTTGTGTTTCTCTATCCGTCAAAATATCTGATTAATAGCTATTTTACTAAATCACAAGAAGAAAACTACAGGTACGGCCCTAAAGCTCGAACTGGAAAAAATAAAGATTATTACTATTTAACCATTCTTTAAATTTTGGTGCCCCAGTGAAGTAACTTTTTAAGGAACTTGAATGCCAACGTAATAGTGACGAAACCGGCGAGCAATTACTCTACCGCACTTTGACACACTTCTGCATACACTAGGAGGGGCACCAAAATTGATATGCTATAATCTTGTAAGAACAACTGTTTTGAGCGTTAGGGTAATCTTTTTTTCACTTTTGCCGACCAGTGTTAATGAATAATTTCCAAAATATATTCGATACATTAAGCGTATTTTTTTATTTATTTTGAAGATATGCTTAAAATATTTTTAAATCTCTGTAAAATTTTAGAAACAGGGTTGAAATATTTTGAATACATTTCGAAAATATATTGTACTTCGAAATTGATACTTCGAAACATGTTTTAACTATTTTAAAAACCTTTCTTGAACATTCTTGGAGCATTGAGGATCTTTTTTGGTAACAAATAAAAATAAAAAAAAATGGCCTACTTGAATAATTTGCCTAATAATTTTGAATTTATATCTAAGGTATTTTTGAATCGAATGTTTTTTTGACATCCAACAACATTTTAACATTTGAAAATCATGATGAAACTATTTTGTAGTAAATAAGAGAAATTAATATATTTTTGATTATTTCTCAAATCATTGCAAAGAAGACATTTTTGAAAGTCTTTTTAAGAATATTTTTCAAGACATTTATGAAAAATTATTTCCAAGACATGGTCTAAAATCCTTGCATAGAAATTTTTAAGATATAATTGAAATATATTTTCGAAACATTTAAAAAAAAATGTTGGACCATTTTAATTACACTTTCGACATATTTCCGAAATGGCTTTTAATCGTTTTTCTTTGTAACAATTTTCAAATTTATTTAGGGCCTTTTTGAGATTTGTTTCCGATATACACATTTTTTTAGGCAAAGCAATTACGAAAAATTTTCTTTTTTGTAACAAATTTGTTACTTAGAATGCAACAACTATCATCTGCAGTCAAGAAACAGCACATGATATCATATTTGCTTCGCCTTTTACTCACGGAAGAGTGAAAAATGTGATAAGAGTTGCCACGTACATTTTTTTTTTTATCATGTATAATATTTCCATACTAAATAACTTATGGTCGAATATCGACCACATTTTATTTAAATGAAACTTTGTACACGCATCAACTTAGCAAACTGAGAAGAGGCATTTCTCAGCCTCAAAACTAATTCTTAAAAGGGCGTATGCATTTTGGCATAGGTATTGTAGATCAGAAACGTTTGGTTGTATAGGAAAACGGTCTGAGAACGATTTGAAGGAAACTAATAAAGCTTTACAAGAATATACAAGTCAAAAATATTGTTTTTGACAAAAAAAATTCTAATAGACATTAAATTCTAATTCGCGAACAAAAGATATAATTTTTTTTTAATTTAGTTATAAAAACACACAATACATTAAATCGAAAAAGTATTACATAATCCCAAAAATTTTTTTTTTTTGAAACTTGACATTCATCTCAAACTTTTTAAAAAATATCCTGGTTGGAGCAGTTTAAGACGAATTGTACTTAAAAGTTAGGTTTCAAGATTTTTTTCGATTGCAACACTTTTGAGAATGTTTAAATTTCAATTACTGAATATCTCCTTCGGCAACTCTGGTCGCAATAAAACACCATTATCTCGAATGAACATAGCCGCAGACCGTCGTAGTAGGTTACCTAGGTATCCACTGTAGTTGTTTACGTGCAAAATCGGTAACCTAGGTAACCACTGCAGTGCTGTCGATTTATGTCAATTATGTCGGAATAATTCAACACTTCCAGTATGTTTTTTTTTCGAATTAACAGAAACTGATTTGGCAACTTTTGATTTTCTTCAACGCAGTGAAAACAGAATAAAATAGATACAGCTGAAATTTAGGATTCGTAAAAAATCATCTCATATATTTTTGCAAATTCAAGTTTGTTTTTGAAAATTTGAGGTGTACATTTCAAAGATTAAACTATTCTTAGTGTAGTGAGTGATTTGGTTTAGTGATTAAAATAAAAAGTGATCCGCTAGTGATGAAAAAAAAACCTTGGTTGGCTGCTGAACAAGTTCCGTTGTAGCCGTTTATAGCACTGCGCGGATTTTGTTTTCTGAGGTAGATGATTGGAATAAATGAGTTTTCGAGTGCAGATATCCGGCTATAATATCGAACTTAGAGCTTTCAAGTGAGTTTCCGAGAATACTACATTATGAAAAATCTACAGTGAACGTAGAAGAATCCATTCCATGGATTAGTAGATCGGTTTAAGTAGAAAAAAATGCGTTTTTTCCTGTTTTCAATTGTGTTTTCATGTTGTATAAGATGAATATATGGGTTGAGATGAATAATGGAACAGTTCCCCTATGACATATTCTAGATTTACAATTTTTGCCTTTCTCCTTTGCCTTTCTCCTAGTTCCATATATCACTCGACTCAGCTCGACGAGCTGAGCATTTTTTGTATATATATGTGTGTGTGTGTGTGTGTGTATGTGCAGATTTTTATTCTCACTCCTTTTTATCACAGATGGCTGGACCAATTTTCATGAAATTAATTGCAAATGAAAGGTCTAGTTGCCCCATAAGACCCTATTGAATTTCATTGTAATCGGATTTTTAGTTTAGAGGTTATGTTTAAAAATGTGAAAATCATGAAACATCATTATCTCAAAAACTACACAACCAATTTGAACAAAATTGGTCTCAAAAGAACGGGCTACCTAGAAAACCCTTAAGTTTTGAATTTTATAAAGATTGAACGAGTGGTTCAAAAGTTATTAAAAGAAACGTGTTCTGAAGACTGTTTAATCTCACTCATGTTTCTCAGAGATGGCTGTACCGATTTTCATAAAATCAGTGTCAAATGGAAGGTCTTGTTGCCCCATAAGACCCTATTGATTTGTTTTGCAATCGGACTATTACTTTGCCTGTTATGTTTAAAAATGTGAAATCCAGCTATGCAAAGGAACATATTCCGAAGACTACTTGGACTCACTCACTTTTCTCAGAGATCGCCGACCCGATTTCCACAAAATTAGTGTCAAATGAATGGTCTAGCTGCCTCAGAAGACCCTATTGAATTTTACTGTAATCGAACTGTAACTTCATTTGTAACGTGCCGACTTGTGAAAATCACGAAACTTCATTATCTCAGAAACTACACAACCGATTTGATCAATATTATTATCAGATGAGCGGACTAGTTAAGGGTTAACTGATGAATTATGATTGAACACGTGGTTTCAAAGTTTGGCTGCCCTACACGTTCCCTTCATTTGATTATAAATAAACTTAAGCCACCGTTATGTATTAAATTGTAAATAAAACAACGAAAGTCTATTATCTCAAAGATTACATGACTTATTTGAACATAACTAGTGTCATACGAACGAGTCATCTCTCAAACTTACAAATAACAAACTTCATAACAATTTGATATGTGGCTCAATAGTTATGGAAAGAAGAGAAATTCAAAGACTATTTAAAATTATACCTGCTTTGATCGATATATGTGGCCTCAACATAGTTTAAATGTGGTGTCGTACTATTTGAACGTTCCAAGTTCATTGATTCCTTGCGGTTTGTTTGAAGTCTGCAAATGCACGACGAATCGGCCATAGGATATGATCAAAGTCAAATAACAAATCGTTTGAAATGGTTGGTTTTATCGAAATGACAACATCCTCGTCTTTTGGCTTCTGCACATCGCCTTAATTCTGAATATATTCATATTGGGTGGTATTCTGTCATTATCAGCAGACTTTCTGGCATCAATCTGACACCGGAAATACCCATATTGGGAAGTTTTTTTTTTGGTTGTTTTCCAGAAACTAAAAGTGGTCGTCTTCAAATTCAAAATAGTGTCCAGGGTCAATGTTTGGTATCTATGCATCATCACGTTTACGGAAATATCCATATTGAGTATTATTCGGTCATTTCCGACTGTTGCCTATAAGTTGCCATTTAGCAATTCAAAATGGTGCCTGAGGTCAATTGTTAGCTCCTTGCATCATTCTGGTTCCAGAGATACTGATATTGGATAGTATTTGTTTATTCTAGGCTGTTTTTCACAAACCGGTAGTCGCCATTTTGGATTTCAAAATGGTATTTAGGATACTGGTTAAAGAAAAATTCAAGATTGTGTCTGTTATTAATTATTAGCTTCTGCGCATCATACTGGTTCCAGAAATACTAATATTTAATGGGAATCGTCCATTTCAGGCTGTTTTCCAGAAACCGGAAGTTGCCATCTCACAATTCAAAATAAATGTTGTCTGAAGTCGATTTGTGGCTCCAGTGCATCATTACGGTTCCGGAAATACCCATATTGGGTGGTATTTGGTCATTTGCCGCTGTTTTTCCGACACCGGAAGTCGCTATTTTGGATTTCATAATACTGGGCATACTGGTTGAAGAAAAACTCATATTGGGTGGTATTTGGTCATTTTCTGCTGTTTTCAGAAACCGGAAGTCGCCATCTTAGACTTTAAAATGTTATCTGTGGTCGATTTTAGCTTCTGTGTATTATTCTAGATCCGGATATTATTATATTGGGTGGAAATCGGCCATTTTCGGCTGTTTTCCAGAAACCGGAAGTTGCCATCTTACAATCCAAAATATTATCTGAGGTCGATTATGGAACATATTTGTTACTACTAAAAACATTCACCTGCCAATATGGTTCCATTTAGTTGATTAGTTCGCGAGATGTGCAAAAATTTGTGAAGAAACATGTACTTCCAGAAGAGGGAGGGGCGTCAAACCATTATGGACATATTTGTTACCTCTAAAAACATTCACATACCAAATTTGGTTGTATTTTCTTGATTGGTTCTTGAGCTGTGCGAAATTTGTGTTTCATTTTCATGGGATCCCTCCCTTATAGAAGAGGGAGTCGGGTTTCAAACCATTATGTACATATTTGTTACCACCAAAAACATTTACCTGCCAAATTTTGTTCCATTTGGTTGATTAGTTCTCGAGATGTGCAGAAATTTATGTTTCATTTGTATGGGACTCCTCCCTTCCAGAAGAGGGAGGGGTCTCAAACTATCATAGAAACCTTTATCGGCACCAAAAACCCCTACATACAAATTTTTACGTCGATCGGTTCGTTAGTTTTCGGGCCTATATGGATCAGACAGACAGACAGACTTGACTGAATTTTTATATGTAAAGATTACAACATCAATATTTTAGAACCTTAAGAGTGAATATACATTTATTGGATTGAAGCGTTCATGTAAATCTATTTTTACAAATAAAAAATTGAATAATAAAGGCTGGGTCTGACCGCTAGGCTGGGTCTGACCGCTAGGCTGGGTCTGACCGCTAATTTAGGTTTTTTAATAATATTCCAGTAAATATGAAACAATATAACATGACGCTCCAATATTTTAAAAATAGTTTTGATTTTTTTTTCATGAGAGAAACGTTTTTGTAACACTTCAGAAACATGTTACGAGACACGTTAGAAGTATTTTTGTCTCCCAGCTGGTCTCGAGGTACGATGCTGGCCTAACAAGCCAGTCGTCGTATGCTCCAGTCCCGCCTCGGGAGAGACTGTTAGTGGCAGTAGGATCGTAGCGCTAGCCCCGCAATTGTCCTGTACATTTAACAGTCGACTGCGAAGTCTGTGTATAGTAAATCAGAAGGTCGAATTCCGATACGGAATGTAGCACCACGGCTTTGCTTTGCTAGAAGTATTTTTGAGACATTTCGAGACATATTACTGAGAATTCTTACAGACTTTTCAACACATTTTGAAAAGTCTCTCATTTTTTTTTATTTTCAAGAAAACCTAACTGTATTTTGTATTATCTTTAAAACATTTTGTAACACATTTGAAACATTATTTAATTTTTTTTTCGAAAATATTGGAGCATTTTTGAATTATTTTAAAGACATACAAGGAACATTTGTGAATGATTCGAATAAGATTGAAACATTGTTGGAACATTTTGACTATATTTTGTAATATAAATTGAAACGCTTTTCGAATAATTTTGAAACATTTTTTAGTTGTTTCATAATTCTACTGAAACATTATGGAATCAACTTAAAATCATTCATAAATTATTTATTTTGGGATAGTTTTAAAACATTCGTACAACGTTTTCGAACATTTAGAATACTTTTTTGAAACACTTCTGTGACATATCTGGTAGCATTTTATTCCTGAACCATATTTGAGGTATTTATTTAACATTTTCAAACCGGTTTTCGAACATTTTAGAAACGTTTTTAAAATGTTCTTGAAACACTGAAGAAACACTTTCAACAAAAGTCTGCAACATTTTTTAAACGTATTTGAGTAAATTATTAAGCAAGTCATCATTTTTGAAACATGCTAAACCTGTAAACTTGAAAGAAAAAAAATTAGGTAACGGTTTTGAAACATTTCTGAAACCAATTAGGTACACTTGGGAAACAAGATAGAAACTTAACATCGTTAAGATATTTTGGTTTAGGTTTTTATTATCCTTGAAGATTTTTAATTTTTTCAAACATTCATTAAACGTCTTTGATACTTTCTGACCACCAAATTTGGTTTCCTTCTGTAGTACGCATTTCAGAGAGAGTTCTGGGGGATTTTCAACAGAGTTTAGTTTGTTTTCGAAATAATTAAGATTTATTTTTCGAAAAAACATTGAAATAATTCGAAACGCATTCGCAACATTCTTAGAGCGCTTTAGTACTATTAAATCAGGCTGGAATGCTGAACGCCTTTTCTATTGTACTGGTCGACAAAAACCAAAAAACACAACTCAGAATGGGGAGAATGAAGAGTGGTAGTTTTCAAACATTCCTGTGAATTGTGGAGCTCTGAACCAGTTTGGAAGTGCGCAGATAAAGTTTTTCCGTAAGCAAACGTGCCAGCTTAGACCTTTCGGCGCACTTCTTAGCTAGCTAGGGTTACTAAAACTCACAAAAATGGGCAAAAAGCTATAACCTTTAATATTTTTTCAGTTTGAGCTCTAGGGCAGCGGTTCTCAACCTTAGTTTATTCGCGTACCCCTTGGCGATATTTTTCATATCGATTGTACCCCCTGGCTTGGAATGTTTTCACAGAGTGGGAGAAAGTAGTGGTAGATCATATTGTGGTAGTCTTGTTTAGGTTTCAAATTGAACTATGGTTTGTTTGATTGCTACAGTCATGTTTTAAAAGCAAGATTGAAAAACAAATGAAGTATTTTAGAAAAATTGCTTTGTCCGCCATTATTGATTTTTCTTTCTTTCTTTTTTTTTTTTTTGAAGGCTTTCGAGTACTCCCAGGGGTACGCGTACCCCAGGTTGAGAACCGCTGCTCTAGGGTAAAGCCTGTTTTGACCAGTATTATTAATACAATTATAAAATATCCTGGGAGCGCGTTGGAAACATTATTATAACGCATTTGAAACATTTTTGGAACATTCTCGAAACAGAATGTTGAAGCAATGTCGAATCCTTTTAAGACAAATTTGAAACACTTTTGAAAAAATGCTAGAAATAACATTTCTAAACATTTCTGAAACATTTTTGCAACTTTCTAGAAACGCTCAGGTTGTACATTTGTGAAATAAATTTGAATCATGGTTTTACGTTTTCAAGATTTCAAAAATATTTGTATCAGAATAATTTTTCAATCATATTTGGTTGTAAATTTAAGTTTCGTGACTCAATGTCTTCTAGCAAATAACAAAAAAATCTTTACCTCTATCTCTTTCTACGTTTGCTTCAAAAATTTTATTAAATAAACTCCCACACGATCTGATAGACAGCAATTCTATTACTCAGAACCCCGAACTGGCACATTTTCGCGTCGTTTCCGCTGTCATCAGTGATTGATTTTCCGTTCAATAAGTCGATTAAATAAACCAGTTTGTGTGTCGATATTGTTGCCCCGAGTAGCACCGGCAGCAATAAAGTCCATCAAGAATGTTTACTGCGCGCAAACCAAGGAATGTTCCGTGTTTATCAACTTCAGTGTAAACTCTCTCTCGAGTCCAGCGTTCGGATTTGGCATTTGAGTTGAATAGAACCCAAACAGACAGCTCAGCGGAATGAGGCTAAAGACGGAAAGCAAAATTGCCTCACAATGCTTCTTCGCTACTCGATTGTTCGTGAAACTCGTCCGATGTAAACGAGAGAAGAAAGTCTCTCAAGATGAAAACAACATTGACGTTAACAATAGCGGCAGAGGCTCAGCTCACGGGGGAGTAATTGACAGGTACGATGGAGCCTCCGAAGGCAGCCGTCGTGTTCGAGTGGAAAGCATCCATTATTCGCAATTGGCCGGAAATTGGCGGTCGTTTAACTTCGACTGGTCGAATGGGATAAATTATTGTTAACAGATTCGATAAAATGTTAGGCTTCCAGCCACTGAACGTTCACTGGTAGGTTCTATATAAATCCGGTTTCAACAGTCGGAAGAGGCTCCATAAAGACCATCTCTCTTTCCGATAGTGTTGTGTTACACCTCCCCCCTTTCTCAATCGCGTTCAATTTTCGCCTACGTACGCAGCTTTGAATCAATTGAAATCGTGGCGTAAAGTGGGCGGTGGGTGAAGTTGAGTGAGAGGCTTGTGCATGCGAGCATCAATGCATGCATGCTCGGGCGTACGTGTGAGGCAATTTGTTCGCATACTCACGAACCGTCTGTCGTTCGCCGGAAATGAATGGTAACCATGCGCTGCGTATGGCCCCGATAATAGGGCCGTTATCGGAATGTTTTTTTCTTTCTCCTCCATTCCAAAAGGATGCAGGCTGGAATGTTGGTCGAATGGGCAATAATGTCATTATTAAATTGTCGAGATGGAATGTGGTCGATTTCGAAAAAAGAAAAATGAAAAAAAAATCTGGATCTGTTAAATAATTTACAGCGGCTACGGTCCGAAATTGATCATCTGATGATTAAATCGATTTGAGTGAATTTATTCATCCGTCCTTAAACATTTTCGGCAGAAGTAATCTGATTCCACTGGCTTTGCGTTTCAACGTAAACGAAATCCATTTCCAGCAGCGAATCAGTGAACAACTGTTACCTTTCGCTTTTCTATTGATTTTTTCCTCCCTCTTGACCGGCCCTCCAACGAGGGCCCAGTTATCGTCCATAGTAAGGGAACTTTTCCGGTGCTTCTTCCTGTCCATCTCGAGTGGTTGGACGATTTACCGGATCCATTGCCTTGATATAATACAAACCCAATCTCTGCTTGAGTGAGTTTTTTTTCTGCTGAATGCAGTTTCCATTGATTTTCGATGGCCGACCAGATCAAGTCGAAAAAGTTGCACCCTCGCAAAAACATTTTCCCACCTTGCCGGTCCACAGTCAGTCTGCTGAGAAGCTGACGACGGACGCCTGAAACTGGGCCACGTAAGCCATCTGTTTGCGAACGTAAATTAAATAAAAATATCACTTCTTACACACCCCGTCTCAAACGAAAAAAGTGAAAGAAAACTGTGATAAATGACATTTTTTGTCACCCCGATGGAGACCGACATTCGGTCAGCATCCTAAATCAACTGTACAGGATGACGGATATCTGGAGCGAAGTAAGAAAATCGCTATCCGAAAAGGACGAAATGGATCCGTCTTAAGCCCCGCAGAAAAAAATGCAAAGAAAGACATTTTCTTTGAAGATATTTTGTTAAAGCAGAAAAGCAACTGCTGGAACAAATGATGCCATAAAAATACCTTCACTTAGAAAGAAAAGCAATAATAAAAAAATTGTAAAAAATCTGAAAAATGCAAATATCCGAAAAATGTTTTTCAAAAGTATAGAAAAAGAATTGAAATTGTTGCAAACATGTTTCAAAACAGTTTCAAAAACCTTTGAAAAGACTGTAAAATTGATCATGTGCTAATATGGCTCAAGAATGATAGAAATATCTAAGAAATACCCTAAAAATTTATTACGAAATGTCTCAAAATAATTGAAAAATATCTTAAGTATATGTGAAAAATTTGTAAGTAAAAAATAAAATATAAGTTCAAATCAATATTATTTCATTCTAGAGGTTAAAATGTTAAACAAATATATAACTTTGAATATAAAAATAAGATAAATAGAACTAATCAAAATTCAGGTTTAAATCAACCATTTACTTTAACCTAGTAGGTCTATCGTACCTTGAAAATGGCGTCGAAAAAGCTCCGAAAAGTAAATATATGATATTTAATTTGAATGATGATGTGACTAATAAAAGAATGACATGTGACAAAGTTAGATCAGTTTTTCTTATGATAAAAACATTAGTAACTCCCGTTAAGAAGTATGTCACAATCAATCTGGTGAACGATGTAACACAAGCACCGAACGAAGTTCGGTCGAGAAATCTGTGTGGGAAACTTTATAACTTGTTCTAGGCAAGACTGTGCTCCAGGGAATTATCGCAGAAGCGATAATAAACTTCGGACGTTAACGCTTCAGTAATTGATTTGAACAGGGAATCGATTCGATTAAATGATTATTGAAGTTGGAGCCGCCCATTGATTCGCAGTAAAATTTTAGGGGATGATTTCTTTCTTGAATAAAATTATACCAGCATCCTACACAAATAGAAACAAACGGCTAGCGAAAGGCGAAATAGCTCATAATCTCTCTTGCTCTGTCTCGCATGAACAAACAGATAGTAGGAAGCAGCAAGCGAGCAATAATGCCCCTATAAGCCACAGTAAATTGGCGAGTTTCCCACTGGGTGGTGATAAGAACGATGATTGTACACAATTATTGATACTTTCTCTCTGCCCCTTGCCTCGGTTCAGATAAACTATCTCTCATAGTGCAGGTTTAGGTTTGCGGTCGAATTTACCCAGTAGAATTGCTCATTTTGACACCAACAAACACACACACACACAGGTCACGTACACGTACGCTTAGATGAGTTCAGTTTATAAATCAACCCGGAATGAGCCGATCAAGCCAAAGTTCGATACTACCGGTCAGACACAAAGGAGAGAGAGAGAGGTAAGGTGGCACACGTAACATACCACCAATAAACACACGAAAGCAAGTGTTCGATTGGTACGTGTCTTGCTCTCCCATCCCACGGGGGACACGTTTCCTCCTTGGTAAAACAATTCCCACGGCCTGGTTCCGGCCCGGGTGGCAAAACCAACGACTGACGCTCGTGTGGACGTGACTTGAATCGAGTGGAATTCAAGGAGCATTTAAGGGTTGTCGGCTTTCGCTCCCTTGGGGGAAAGCTTGGTGAGAGCACGGGAAAATCTTCAAGCGGATTGTGTAATTTAATAATGGGTTTCTACTACAGCTTGTGGCTTCCGATAATGGCCCGAGTACCGGCAGAGTGGCGCGTCCGGGACTCCGTCACTGACTCTGCTGACTGGTCCAGTCAGTCTAGCGCGGGAGCCGCAAGCTGGAAACTGCTAACCAAACCAATTTGTCACTGGTAATTGACCAGTAAATGGCGGCGGTGGCCTAAGAACGGGGTTCGCAGGTTTATTGTTATGACGAAATGTATAAAATTTGATGGCGATATAAAAACACTGCAGAATGGTACATTTCAATTTGTTCTTTCCCTTTTATTACTTTTCATTTCATGATTAGGAATTCTTTTTCCTTTGGTTTTTTTTTCTAGTTATAGATCTAGAACTAGTGACTTGGGGAACTTTTATTGACATTTGAGCGAAGGATGTTTACAACATGTCTTACCGGAGACGCTGAAGTGTCTAGAATTTACTTTTTGTTTTTGCGGAGACATTTTTAAGCACTCCAAGAGGATTTCAATTATTTCCAGAGTTTTTTGAAACATTTTTAGGACACTGTTGAATTAATTCTGCAATATTTCTCATTTTTTATAATATTTCAAGGTATTTGTATGTATCAAAAAACATTTATAAATATACGAAGATATTATAAAATGTTTCAAAACAAAATCAATTTGAAAAACCAACTTTCGTTGAAATGATCGAATATTTTATTTTTCTGTAGTAGTGATAAAGATAAGTAGAATGATCTAAAAATTATATAAGGAAAGCAAAAATCATTTTGCGTAATTTCTAAACATATCTTTTAACGTTTCAGAGGTGTTTGAAAATGTTACAGAAATGCCTCAGAATTTTTCTTAAAATTTCTTAACACGTTGAACTTGTTTTATAAACCATAAAAAATGTTTAAAAGTGTTGCAAAAATTTCCGATGATATTTTTAGTAATACAGGTCGGACTCGATTTAATATAGTCTCCGATTTTTTTTTCACTATATAGAATCGAATTTTATGTATAATCGAATCAGAGAAAAAAATATTTTTATTTATTTTACATAAATGATTCGTAGTTTTCGAATAAATAAGAAGAATTTTATTTGAGACTCATCCCCCTAAAAGCCAGAAAATACATTTCTCACAAAGAAAATATATATCCTATAGTTATTCCTGATGTAATTGCAGTCAAATGTATAGAAATTTTTTTATCAGTGTATATTCTTGATTTGTCAACTCGTTTTTATTTAATTTCTCAAATAATTTTTTTTAAATTTTTCTTTGTATATTTTTTTTTTTTTATTCTCGCTTATTTTCCGTCGGTCTAGTTCCGCCACTGTTGTGGCCAATCACCGACGCCCAGGGAGGCGACTCCACACCCAGGACCCTAACTCACGACCCGTTTATTAACGGACCGGCGCCAACGGCTTTACTTCCTCATGCGATGGAAGGCGTGATCCCAGAGATTTTTCGCCTCAGAAAATCTCCCGGTGTCGGCTAGGATTGAATCTAGACCAGTTGGGTTGGTTGTGAGTGGATCACGCCACCTCACAACCATCGACACCCATGTCGGCGGTGGGATTCGAACCCAGGCGTCGAGCGTGGTTGGCAGAGACGTTACCAACCACACTAGGCCCCCGCTCTAGCAGCTTCTTTGTATATTTAAAATTATATTTATTTAGATACTTTTATTTTTTTATTATTAAGTTTTTCAAAAAAGGTAAAAAATTTCGATTTTTTTTAATTTTTCTCCCTTTCCATCAAGCGTAACGTATTTTATGGATGTCATCTTACGACATATTAGCTCTAGATAAGTCATATATGAGGTTCAAAAAAATTTTTTTTTGCTACTATTTTGCTACTAATAATATATAATCGAGTCCGACCTGAATATTCCAATGAAGTCTCAAAAATGTCTCATAACTTTTGTCCAAATGTTTCCAAAGGGGTTTATCAATGGTTCGAAGATTTGCGAAGTTTGTTTAACAAGTATCTCCAAGTGATTTTTGTAATATTATTACAAATTTACACATCATCTCAATTTACAAATATCTGTAAAACTAAATTTTGAAAAAATGTCAATCGAAACTAGAATAGAATAAATCGGTAAAAATGGATAAAAAGTTTGAAAGCGTACCAGAATTTTGAAAATACCAGTTCAAGTTGACAAAAAATTTAAATATTGCTCAAAACTGTTTGAAAAACATTTTTACCAATGCACATGAACCCAAATGAACCCAAATTCCAACTAATTAGCAGCCGCTGGGTTGGCAACCTGAAATTTTGAAAAAATGTTGGCCAGGACACATAAAATGGTCTATTTTGCCCCTTTTCACCCTATCTTTGCGTATTTTTGGAAATATAGACCCTTTCCCGTGCCCTGCATAGAATAAAAATATCACCAATCGATTTTATCGAATATTTTACATAAGATATGCTATATTTCAACTTGCTAGCCCAGCGCACAGTGGTCCAATAAGGCAAAAAGTGGAACTTAATTCCACAGCGCCTTTCACCTTCATCCTAGCTTAAAAGTGTCTGCGGAACAATTGTTTGTATGAATGACCCGCATAATCGCAAATTATCAAAAACTATGAAAAAGTTACTATACTAAAAATGAAAAAATTAACTTTTTTGTGTCGAAAAAAAAAGTTGAAATATAATATAACTTTGTAAGGAAAAGTCCTGGAGATTTATGGTCTTTGGCAAAAACGTGTGTTTTGTGTGTCCGAACAATTCTTCCGTACAATACTTTCGTGTAAATTGCAACTAACAAAAGTTAAGTACAAAAAACTAACTTTTGAGTAAGTTCCATGTAATATACTTCATAACTTTGTACCGAAAATAGATAGGATTTCCATTTGTTCAACAAAGTTTCATATTTTTGAATTTTCTACAACTTTGCTGAATAAACTATTCTTCTATCTCTTAACACAAAAAAGTTATTTTTTTTATTTTTAGTATAGTAACTTTTTCATAGTTTTTGATAATTTGCGATTATGCGGGTCATTCATACAAACAATAGTTCCGCAACACTTTTAAGCTAGGATAAAGGTGAAAGGCGCTATGGAATTAAGTTCCACTTTTTGCCTTATTGGACCACTGTGCAGCGGCTTCTAATTAGTGGGAATTTAGGTCCATTTTTTCCCAGTGTGCAATGTCTTAAAAATATTGAAAATACCTTTCAAGGATGTGTCTAGGAAACAACTTAAATATGTTCCAAAAATGTCCAATTTATTCCAAACATGTTAGAAAAGTGTAAAACAAATGTCTCAAAAATATCCAATAAATATCTTGTATATCATTTCATAAACCAAATATTTTAAAAGCAAAAAGGGATGGCTTTCTCGGTCTTGAAGAATCAAAACGACTAAATTTTGTTCAACCTGACGTTTCGACCTTTGGTTTAGGCCTTTATCAAAGGATACTACGGATAAAAATAACATAATTACATGTAGGTACTAACTAACAACACAAAGCTTTAAACTTACACACTAGTCTGCCGTTTTTCGTTTCTTAAACATTCAACATTGATTCTTGAAGGTTTCGCGTTAATTATTTGTCAATGCATAACTTGTCTTAAATTGTCTAATGTCTAATAAATATCGGGAAAACACCACCTCTCGCAGATCACAGATCACTCTCAATAATAACAGACCAACAAATAGCCCATATTATAGCACCACAGATACTCAATAACATCAACCATAAAGCATCTCACTCCCCATTTTGAAAAACCCGATACAGTTTTAGTTTTCCGCCAAGTCAAACTATTTTAATTTTTTTTTTGAAAAATGCAAAAAAGTTGGTTTTTCCATACAAATCTCCATATAAATTTGAAATGCAATGCGCCAAGCGGAGGCAAAACCAATTGACTTCCAATAAATTCAGGATTGTTTGGGGCCCCAAATAGAACAAAAAAACTTGGCTTTCTGCTATCAAATTTCGTTTTTTCCATATAACGATTCCCCACCCTAATGTTTATAAATGTTCTCAAAAAGTTTCATGAACGTTCCAAAAAGGTTCTGAAGATGTAACAAAAAAGTTTTTCGGTTCAGATCCAAACCACTCAAAACTTTATCAGAAATATTTTCGGCACGAGTTTAGAATGTTCATTTTTGAAAATATCCGACAAATTTCTCTACAGTGTCACAACAGCGTCACACAAACGTTCCAACATTGACTTCTGTTAAATATGTCAGAAAAATTAACAAAAATGCTTAAATGCGCCACATACATATTTGGATATTTCGAAAAATTTACAAATAAAATGTTAATTATACAGAACAGTGCCACAATAAATGTCCTAAAACACTCAAGCGTGTTGTCTCTGAATTGTCTTGAAAAGGTTTCAAGAAAAGTCAGTATTTTAATAAATATATTTTGAAAAGAGGCTGAAGAGTGTTTTATAACTGTTTCTCAACTGTCTCAAAAGTGTTTGAAAAATGTGTGAAAAATGTTTCAACAATTTATTGAAAATAACTCGAACATTTCTCTACGTGTTCATCTTTATAACTTCAACTTGTCAAAACCCTATGACATTGACTCATAAGCTCAATGAAATGTTTGAAAAAATGGTGCTTATATGTAAAGCAATACTAAAATAAAATAAAAATACTCAAAAATTACCAAGAAAATACTTGTCTTTTTGTTTCAAAACTGTCTGGAATAAGTTGTGAAAATGTTTTTAATGTGTTTTTTATTTTGTTCACACGTAACAAATATGTATAACAATTATACTAAAACTGTTCCAGAAATGCCAAATATCAATATGAGTCTTAAGAAATCATCGAAAAGATTTCAAATGTTCATCAAAAAAAAAAAAATTGAAAAATGTCGTGTTCCGAAAGCATCTTTGAAATGTTTCATAACTGTCACAAAAGATAACCTAAAATAGGTTCTGAAATTTTTGAAATTTAAAAAAAAAAGACGTCCCGGAAATGCAATTTTCAAAGATTCTTGAGATATTTGTGAACATTTTTGAGACAGTTTGAACATTTCAAGTCATTGTGGCAACATTTTGAGTCATTTTTTCGACATGCATAGAATGTTTAAGATACAATCTAAAGTCATATGATGCAAAAACACATTAATGCTGTGCGAAATTAGCACGAGTTTTGAATAAATTGAAAAACTGAGATGGTCAAAATCCAAACGCATATTGGTTTTTATTTTAACACGTAGTCGGCAGCGAGGATTAAAAATTTGCTTATAGTTTATAAGAAATTTTATAAAGTAAAAAAAAAAAAAACAAATAGTAAATGGATCGAACAGCGAAAAAATGAAAATTAAAAAAGAGTTAAACACGATTCAAAAACGTTTCAAAATTTTCTGAAAATATTTCAACTAAGTTCGAAAATGCTATTCGAAGATGCCTGCAACATGTTTTAAAACAAATCTCAGAATTTCTTCCAAAATGTCCAAAAATACCACAACAACATGTTTAGTATAATATTCTGAAAATGTTCCAAAAATGTTACAGAATAAAAATGTTGCAAAAATGTTTTACAAAAGTTTCAAACCTTAAACTTTACTTGAATGTTGCAAAAATGTTGAAAAATACACAAATTACATGTTTTAGAAATGTTCCTAAAAAGTTTTGAAATGATAAGGGATGAAAAAAATAAGTTTCATGTGACTTAATACATTTTTGAAGTGTAATATTATCAATAACGGAATGGTAAAAAAATGCATGAGAACTATCTTAGGCGAGAGACTGTTAGTGTCAGTAGGATCGCAGTGCTAGCCCCGCAATTGTACTGTACACTAAATAGTCGGCTGCGAAGTTTGCGTAAAAATAACCAGAAGGTCAAGTTCCGAATTGGAACGTAGCACCAAGGCTTTGCTTTCTACTATCTAAGGCTTGGAAACATCTTTGAGTTTCAAGGATTAACCAAAGCCAAAATGTGACTTAAAAATGACAAGAAATATCTCAAAAATTTTTTTTTTGGAAATATTTGAAGAAATTTGGAAACAATTTTGAGGCAATTTTAAGATATTTTGATTTTTTAATGATATATTTTGAAGAGGCGACATTTTAGCGACATGTTAAGTACGTTTCTTAAAAAGTAGGAAGATGTTTATGTGATGTCAAAAAAATTTAATTCGAAAATTAAAATGAAATTAAAACTGTTGTAAAGATGATTTCGAATCAAAACTGTTTTAAAACATGATTCACAAACGTTTCAAAATTTCGTAAAAATATTTTAAACAAGTTTTAAACGTATCCAGAAAATGTTTTATGAGCGACTTAAAATGTGGACAATGCTTATCAAGGATACCTGCGACATTCTGTAAAAGGATTCTTAAAATGGCTTCAAAAATGTCCAAAAATATCACGAGAATATGTTTAGCAAACATTCCCAAGTTATTAAAATGGTATAAAAATGTTGTTAAATGTTATAAAATGTTACAAAAGTGTTTCACAAAAGTTTCAAACCAACCAAGAATGTTGCGAAAATGTTGGAAATTTGAAACATATACGTTTTAAAAATGTTTCTAGAATGTTCCAAAGTGATCACAAAAGTGGATTTTTTTTTCGTGACTTTATACGTTTTCTAAATTTTGCGAATGTGTTTCACAAAAGTTTCTAAACATGTTCTTCACTTGAAGGTTGCAAAAGTCTTGGGAATATTAAACATATATGTTTTAAAAATGTTTCTGAAATGTTTCAAAGTATTCAAAAAAGTGGAAATTTGTTTATGTGACTTAATGGGTTTTCGAAATGTATTAGAATTAATAACAGAAATGCATTGAAACAGTCTCAGACATGTCACAGAAACATCTTTTAGTTTCAAACCGAGATGTGACTCGAAAACGTTAAAAAACAATCTCTTAACAGTTTTAAAACTTTTTTGAGATAACTTGAAAACGTTTTTGGTGCAGGTTTGAATCATATTTAAAACATCTTGATTTTTTCACTGAAATGTTCTGAGACTATTTTAAAACATTTTCAATATATTATCGAGTCTGTTTGAATAAATTTAGAGACCATTCAGCGACATATTTAGACTTAGGTATGTTGTTAAAATGGCTTAATCGACGTTTCAGATTTGTCCTTAAGGTGTTACAAGATACATCAGTAATAACTCACAAATTTCTTTAAAATGCTTTTGAAATGACTCAATCATTATAGGATATCTTAAGCTCTTGAAGTATCGTGACAATTTAAAAACATTGCAAAGCAAATTTTTCAAACATGTGTGATTTGAATATTTTTCTACAATTTCTCAAATATCGTGTCAAATAAATGTTGTGTGAATAAAAAAAAAAACAATTTCTCAAAAATGTCATTCTGCTTAGTAAGTTTAGCAAAAACGTTCCAAAGCTGTCCATGTAAGATTTTGTTGAATGTTCCAAATTTGATTCGAAAACTTTTAAAATAATCTCAGGAAAATGTTTCAAGATTGATTTTGATATGTCTTTTTTAATTTCTGTTTCAAGCAGTAAATGTGATGATTGAAAAATGTACTAACTGGAGAAATAGTTAATTAGAAATTTACGAGTCCAGCAAGTGGGTTTTTTAATGTTCTAAAACTACCTCAAAAATTATTATGAAGAAAAAATGTAATTAACACGATTTTAAGATGTTTCAAAATCATGTCAGAAAAGTCTCCAAAGTGTTCTTAAATGGTCATGGAATGACTTGAAAATTACTCAAAAACGTTCCGAATATTTGTGGCAGTTGCATATTTAACGCACCTTTTGAGGCATTCCTAAAACTATTCTGACACATTTTTTTTCTGTAACTTGACACATACAAACTTATTAACATTTTAATAAAAAAGTAGTAGGCAATTAAATACAGAAGTATCTTAGCAATAACATGCATTGAAAAAATGTCTTTTAGTTTGATAAATGACTAGTTGAGGTTTCGAATTGTTTTTCAAAAATATACTAAAAATGTTTTTAAAAGGTCACAAATGACTAAAAGCTGTTTCACAAATGTTGAATGTCTCAAAAATGCCGTTTTGTGTTGAAAAAGTCCTAGATACATTCTCAAACCGTTTCAAATACGGTACGAAAATGCCTTTAAAAGGACTGAAGAAAGTTTGAAACCTAATTTAAAATATTGTTTCTGTCACACAATGTCCAAAAATTGTTTCAATAATGTCTCAAAAAACATATGAGAAAACACTCAAGATGATTTTAAAAAGTCTGAAATATATACCAGAATAATTCGATAATGTCTGAAATATGTTCCAAAATGTCTCGAGAACAGAAACCATTGTAATTCAAAGTTCCCTCGAAACATTTTCATGAAATCTTTAAAACATTTGCGTAACATAAAAAAGTTAAAATAATGTCTCCAAAATGTCGTTTTGCTAGTATTTTACAAGTTTTAGATATGTTCTCAAAGCGTTTTTTAAATTTAACAAAAAAGTCTAGGAGATGGCTCATATTTCTAAAACGATTATATTTGTGTCAAAGATGTCGTTTAGTTGCAAAAATTACAAGTTATTGTTTCAGACATTTTCTGGAAACGTTTTAAAATGATTCAAGAAGGTAACAAAAAGGTTACAAAAAGGACTAAGAAATAAATCGTTTTTATTGTAAAAATATTTTCATACTCATTTCAAATAAAATCCAAAAATACCTCAAAAATGTGTTAAGAATGTTCAACTAACTTGCGCAAAAATACTTCAATAAATGATTCAAAAATATTTTTTCGAATCTTAAGGATGCCAAAAAAAAACAAGAAATAATACTAAAAGACTTTCCAAAACTTCTCTGAAAATGTTAAAAAAATTGCACTAAAATGTCTTAAAAATATCTCAAACACTTTTGGTATTTTTGAAACATATTGAAGACAATTCGTGACACCTTTCAAACTTTTACTGAGATATCTCTAAAAACCACTTTGAAACATAAAAACGTGAACAATGAATGATTTGATAATACTCTCAAATCAACTGCGAATGTGCCAAAAGCATCTTGAAAACGGTTTAGAAAAATCCTAGAAATGTTCCAAAACCGTTACAAAGAAGAAAAAGTTTCTAACATTTCAGAAGTGTAGTTAAAGAATAACATAAAAAATGATGCGACCAGGTGAAATATAATAAAGACTATTTGAGACATTCTTGAAACGTTTCAAAAATATCTCTAAAACATTTTAGTAACATAACAAAATGAGCATGTTTCAAAAATGTTACAAAAAGGTTACAAATGTTCGAAAATTACTCACGGAAAAAGAACACGGCCGGAGGGCGTGATTTAGACTGGGAAAATATTTCCCTATTTGAGACATTCTTGAAACGTTTCAAGGACATCTCTAAAACATTTTAGTAACAAAACAAAGTAAACATGTTTCAAAAATGTTACAAAAAGGTCACAAATGTCCTGAAAATTACTCACGGAAAAAGAACGGGAGGGCGTGATTTAGACTTAGCAAAAATTTCCCTCGTCCAGACGGGACTCGAATCTTCGGCATGGTGTTTTGGCCAATTAAACTACTGGGAGAGGTGGTTTCCTCAAAGACCAATATCGATTTCCCTCCGCTATTGCGCCATGCTCATGGCTCGATCAACCACACACACTGGCTTGTGGAAGTTATTTTTGTATCTGAACGATTGCCTGCTCTCACACTCGTATAGTGACTTACTTTATCTGATGGAAAGACTAGATGATTTAATTGATCGCGAGTCTTCCACATAAACGCATCTAACGGATGTAATAATGTCTCCGAAGTGTCGTTTTGCTTGAACATATTTTACAAGTCTTGGAAATATTTTCAAAACGGCTCAAAAGTTTTAGAAAAATGGAATCATTGAAAAAATATTCCTAGAATGTTTAGGGGAACTGCTCCATTATTCATCTCATTAAGTCCCTATTCACGAAGAATGCACGGATTAATCACCCAATTTTCACGAAATCATTGAACAAATAAACAAAATACACTAACGTGTTCTTATGAAATCGTTCAGCATTGTATATTTCGTAAACTTAACAAGATTCAACAACTTACGACTGATAATTGCTTTAGTTAAATTGAGTATATCGGCTTCCCAGTCATCTGCTTATCAAAACGAAAATTTATTTTCTATTTCCGACGTTTCGATTTAATCCTTGAAAAAGATTTTATATTAACTCGAAACGTCGGAAATAGAAAATAAATTTTCGTTTTGATAAGCAGATGACTGGAAAGCCGATATACTCAATTTTAATTAACTAGATTTATCCTGAATTTTGTAAAACAAACCATTTTTCACAACGCTTCCATATCCATCTCAAAACTTGAATCACTGCTCAATTATTCATCTCACGACGCCCCCATATTCATCACACTTTGAATCATGAATGAAACACATTATCATGAATTAACGTAGCCGCAGCCCATCGTAGTAGGTTACCTAGATATCCGCTGTAGTTGTTTACGTGCAAAATTGGTAACCTTGGTAACCACTGCAGTGCTGTCGATTTATGTTAATTATGTCGGAATAATTCAACATTTTCAGTATGATTTATTCGTATTAACAGAAACTGATTTGGCAACTTTTGATCTTTTTCAACGCAGTGGAAACAGATGAAAATACATACAGTTGAACTTTAGGAATCATAGAAATTCATCTCATATATTTCTGCTAATTCAAGCTTGTTTTTGGAAATTTGAGGTGAACATTTCAAAGATTAAAGTATTCTTAGTGTAGTGAGTGATTTTGTTTAGTGATTGAAATAAGAAGTGGTCCGCTAGAGATGAAAAAAATTTGGTTGGCTGCTAAACAAGTTCGGTTGTGGCCGTATAGAACAATACGCGGATTTTGTTTACTGAGGTAGGTGATTGAATTAATTCAGTTTTAGAGTGCAGATGCCCGACTTTAATATCAAATTAAGTGCTTTTCAGCGTGTTTTTTAGGACTCTTCTTGATGAGAAATCTAAAGTGAACTTAAAAGAATCCATTCCATGGACTAGCAGATTGGTTCAGTTAGAAAATATGCATTTTTTCCTGTTTTCAATTGTGTTTTTATGTTATATGGGATGAATATATAGGCTGAGATGAATAAAGGAGCGGTTCCCCTATATCAATGTCGAAAATGTCTTTTAGTTGAAAAAAACACTCGCAATTTTTTCAGGCATTTCTCTAAATCGTTCTGAAAACGTTTCAAGACGAAAAGGTGTTGTTAAAATGTTCTTAGAACGTTTCAAATATGATAAAAAATTATCATTAAAATGGCTCAAGGATGTTTAAACGAGGCAATATCTCTTGAAAAATCTCAGCAATTGTTATTGAAACAAGCAAAAACGTTTCAAAAAATTACTCAGAAATATTGTTAAGGAACTCGAAGCTGCCAAAAAAATATTTCAATGTGGATCAAGTTTTGAGTATATTTCAAAAATACCTAAAACTATCACCGGAAAGTACTAAAAATGATTCTAGTACATATTTTTGAACGTCTTTGAAAATGTCAACGAAATGCATTGAAATGTCTTAAAAATATCGCAAGCATTTTTGTTATTCTTGAAACATATCAAAAACAATTGGAAACACTTTTGACACATTTTCAAGCATCTCCCAAAACAACTTTGAAACATAAAAATATTAGTTACAAAAAACGATTCAAAAGTTTTCTGGAATCGATCACAATTAAGCCAAAAACGTTTGTAAAAAGGTTTAGGAAAGTCCTAGAAATATTCCAAAACTGTAATAAAGACGACAAATTTTAAAACCAGGTGGAAGATATTGAAGGCTATTCGAGACATTTTTAAAATAGGGATATCTCTAAAACATTTTTGTAGCAATCGAAATAAAAATGTTTGCATCACACCTGAATGAACATGTTTCAAAAATATCACATATATGTCTGGTTAAAGTTACAAAGAGGTTATGCATGTTGAAGTGTCTAGAGAATGACTCAAGATGGCTCAAAAAATCTTAAAAATATATATCTTGGAAATGTTGCAAAACAGTTCTAAAAACATTTTTGAGAAACTGCTTGAAAGTGTTCCAAATATGATTCGAAAAGTTCTGAGATATGCTACAAAATATTTTGAAAATGCCTAAAAGATATTCTCCTATGGCTTTTTTGGAACATAAAAATGTCAAACTGAAGAAAATGAAAAATTATAGCTTTTCAACCATTCCTGTGAATTTTGGTTCCCCTAGCCAGCAACAATTTTTTGAAAGACCTAAATGAGTTTTTTTTTCGAATACATAACGCTGAAGCGACGAACCCGGCGAGCAATTATTTTGCGATAAGGGGCAGCTTTTTTCGCTTCTGTCGATCAGTTCAATGATGCAACAATATCCTCAAAAATGGGGAGCTCCGTAGCCGTTGGGTTACAGAGATCGTTTTGGTAAGCGCGTGGTCGTGGGTTCGAATCTTAGTTAGAATCAGGCCATTTGGTTGTCAAAGGTCTTTAGCATGGGTTTATTCTCAGTCTTCCCACCACGTATCCTTCCTTCAATTTGAATTCTACATTACCTCTGTTGACACTCCTTCTAACAAAAATAAGTCCTTATTATAATAAAACTGGTGTGAGTAACGGATGGAAGATTTCTCCAGGAGTACAGAAAACACCTGGGCAATATCACAATAGATCTAATCTCTGGTCGCAGTGATGAGTTCGCACAGGAAAAAAAAGATCCTCAAAATGATCAGAAACGTTCTAGAAAAATCCTAAAAATATCTTAAAAGATTATTTCAAAATTAAACTAAAAAATGGAAATAGAAAAACAAAGGCAAGTTACGAGACCAGTATTTGAAAATGGTTAAAAAATGTGATGAAGATTTCGTAAATGATCTAAGAATACATTCAAAAATGTATAAGGAAAGTTTTGGAAGGACATCGGAAGGATGTCGTTCAACATTTTATCATTTTGAAATAGCTTGATATTACGAGCTTACAAGAAAGTTACATACATGTATACAAAATGATTCAAAAATATTTTGGGTAATTTTGAAGCGCTCTTTTGAACAAAAATTAAAACTGATATAGCAATTATTGTAAAGGGGTTTTGCAAATCTATTTAGAATATATTCACGTTGTTTTAAATTCTAACATATTTCATACAAGTTTCAAGGAATGTTTGAAGTTTTATGAAGATTTATATAAATCGTTCAAAGATTTTTAAAAAAGTTATCGAATATGATATGAGAATTTTACAGGAGTGTTTCAAATTTTCTTGTGTAGTGTTTCAAATACAGGTTGCAAAATTGTTTCAAAAATCAATTAGTTGGAAAAAAATCCTGAATGCATGAAAAATGTCAAAAATACTTTAGAAATTAAAAAAATATTTCCAACCATCTGAAAAATGTTTTAAAAGTATTTCAAAAATATTCGAAAGGTGGTTTTGCGAATGTTTCATGATTGAAAAAAAAATGGTTAGAAATAGATTATTTCAAAATGGCAATTATTTTTTTCCATTTCAAAAATCTGTAAAAAAAGCGTCCACATTTAACTTCAAAGCTGCCTGTGGAAGCATAGCAAACTTCTTATACTTCTTGGTTGACAATTATTCGAGCAGCCCAATCATTGTTTTAAAGAAAACCAAAAGAATCGAACCCGGGGAATTACTCCACGGCCAGTCACATAGTGGTCTCAAAGCTACCTTATCGTTAGTCAGACTAAGTTAAAAATGTGTGTCTGTGTCTTGCTTGCTTGCTTGTTATGTGGACTCTCGCAGCCCCAATTGGGGCCGTGCCTCTGGGCGGCAGTTGCCTGCTGGCAGGTGAAACAACATGATGACGCTGTGCGGTAAGATTTCGTTCCCTCCACCGTCGGTTGACCAAAGGAAGCTCAGGGAAAAAGGAACAAAAAAGAAACCATTCCGGTCGGTCGGGCATTCCAGTCTTTTGCCGGTGCTGAAAGCTTTGTTGCAGCCTGTTGAGAGCCGTACTCTTTCTCTCTCTCTCTTTCTCTACCTGGTGTCAGTTTATATTGTCGTAATACCTGGGAAAAGTTACTTTATGGGAATCTTCTACGGGAAGCGACAGTCGTATGTTGTGATTTTTTTTTGCTGTACTTCCGTTCTCCTTCCTTTTCTGTTGTCCCCTGTGTGAAAGGGTTTAGTCCGGGCTTGGTTTGGAATGAAACGACTTCGCCTTCCTAGAAATTATTAGCCTGATGAATGGGGTTGGGTTTCTTATCGGATTGAAATTGTTGTTTTGCCACCTTTCGGTGGCGACAGTTTTGAGCTTCACATAATTGGCTTTCACCAGCGGGGCAATATTAGTCGTATGCTGACCCGTGCGAGACTGGAGCTTTGTGGTTTCACAATACACAAAAGTTGAGAATCGAATGCGGGTAGTAAATATTTGTCGGTTTCCTCGTTCCGAAGCGGAAAATAGTGGCAATTTAAATATTCGACCAGGACGAATCGGCTATTCATTTGAGAAGAGTAACCAGCATCATAAATTGGACCACTATAGAGTTGAAATGAAATTCGAAATGAATTGATCCTTGACTCGACTCTTTGCCCGGTCCTGTAAATCTAGTGTTGCACGCTACAGTCACTGTTATAACGATTATAACGAGCAACAGCGCACATATCGGACTAACGAGCAACAACTTTCGTCATCATCATCATCCTCATCGATGGGTTCGAACCAGCCAGCTTCCATCCACAGTAAGGCAAACCAAGCCCAAGCAATGGATCTGAGATGGGTGTGATTTGTTCAGCATGATGGGAGGAAAACTGAGGGTCCACACTAGATTGACACACCAAGAGAGAGGAGTAGCAAGCAAACAAGCAGCAACAGTAGCAGCAGCTGGTAATACTGGCATTGCGATGAAGTGTGATCCCCGGGTGCGTGTTACTGGGTGTGTCGCGGTTTCGAAACATGATTCGCCATAATGAACTACACACGTTTTCTACTCGGTGTTGCCTTGAGGGATAGCAACTTGCGACGGGAATATTACTTTTCAAAGAAGAACATCATATCATTGTGAAAGTTCGCTGGCCCTTGTGTACCGAGCGTTTCCACTGTCTGCGCGGTTATGGAGACGCCTGGTGTACTGTTGGGTTAGGGTTATTCCCTGTTGCACGAAGCACTCAGCGTTTTCGTTGAATGAATATAATTAATATGCATATTAATATATCAAATTTTACTCGTTATTAATTTTTTCGGCCTTTACCGGAATCTCAATTTCCTGTTTGAAATCGATGATAAAACGAGGAAACTCACGGTAATGGCTAGAGACCCAAAAATTCACAGGAATTGTTAAATAGCTATAATCTTTCATTTTTCCGGTTTGAGCTTTTGAAATGCATTTTTTTTTTCATTTTGTCGACCAGTGTCGATTTACCATTTGGCAGCGTGTTTCGCTCCTTTTGTGATTCCACCAGGGTTCATCAGTAACAATAACAACAACAACAGCACACATATCCAATTAACCTTAATTGGTGGCTGCTTATGATTTTTGCAACAGGGGGATACAGTCCCCATGATAGCTGGCTACCTACCTGAAAAGCCTCGTCACCCGGTTATCGGGTTCAATTTAGTAACAAATTACGGACTTCATCATTCATTTAGCTGTTTTATGGCAGACTAATTGAATTCAGTTTGAACAGGAGAGAAAGAGACAGTGTGCAAATAGTTTAATATGATTTTATTAACGTGATGATTGCATTAGCTAAGCTTGTTTACGGCACACAATTTGATGGAAGGAACGATATTTGTTCGGGAGCCCCCAACAGCAGAATGGAGGTGATGAAGGAGACGCGTGGTAAATGGTAGAATTATTGCGGAAAAATCGACAAACCGATTTTCCCATTCATCTTTCGGGTGGTGGTAGAAGAAAAACTGAGTGTGGTAGCAGTTTTTTACGCTAATGTCAGGTAATAATACTTTTTTATCGATTCCACTCCCAATACAGAGAATTCAAGGGCGAAATTGTATTGCATTCCACTGCATGAAAAATCGTACCGGTATTTTTATCCGCATTAAACCGATTTGTAAGCCAGCTCCCAGAACCCCTTCGGGGGTTCCATCTTTTGCTTTCTCGCAAGCACACAGTTGTCGTGTTCCTACGCAATAAAGCAACAGAAGTCAAATAAAAGGAGGAAAAAAAAAAGGAAAACTAGCTTTGTCGATAAAATCAAGCCAACCGAATCTACATGCTTTGGTTGGAGGAAACGAATTGCCTCGGTTGAACTTTACCCTTCTGCTGGCACAATTTGCGATACCACAACGAGAACAGCAGCAGGCCGTCAATTTCAAGCTGAATTTTTTATCGAAAAGAGTCAAACGTCCCTGCTCAAAGCTGACAGACGTTGAAGCAATCTAGATTTTGGGAAAGATTTCCACTTCCATCTGGAGAACGATTGTGTGGCACAGGTCTGAGGTTTCATTTATCTGTTTACCATCTTGAATTTGAATTTTTCATTGTTGTCGAGTACAAAGTTTCTCCAAGCTAAGTTTCTCAGAGGCTTTTTAGAGTAAAAAAAAACACCTTTCCACCTGTGCAGAAAGAAAAAAAAACTTAAACGGAATGTTTCCGTTCGGTGCTAGCTTCCTCTTTTTCCAGCACGGTTTCGCGTGAACGCCACCAGAATTCCAAATCATACACCGTGTGAGACTTCGAAATGAACAAAAGAGCGGCATAATAATTCATCTACATACCATCTGCCGCATCCCAGGCTTCACGAAGTTCACCGGGCGGTGACAATTTCACTAGAAAAATCCTATGCAAGAAAAAAGTTTACTGCAAATTTCCTCTCCAACAAGTTGACCTCGTTAACTCCGATGGTGACACAATTTCTGGCTTGGAATCAACTAAGTTCGAGGAAAAAAATTGTGTGTAGAACGATGACGATGACGAAGCTCATGCCATTCCGATCACATACGCGATACTTATTTATACGGCACATTCACCCGTTGGAATGGCCTCGGGTTTTCACAGCAAACACGGAACGGGGAAAAATGCTTTCGTGGCTCACCAGGTAGTTAGGTGTCGAATACTGTTAGCGTATTTAAATTGTTGTATTTTTTATCGTAAAATATTTTAATAATAAATTTAAAAAAAAACAAACAGTGCTCCTCAAAAAGAAAGATGCCACGAAAATAATATCAAAAACTACAGAAACAATATTTAAAAAAGTCTACAAATTATTCAAAAATGTTCGAAAAATGTTTCGTAAATATTTCATACCATGGATGTCTTGAAAACATTCCAAGAATGTCTGAAAAATGTTCTATTTATACTGCGGCTATGTTAGAAAAATGTTTCAGAACAACTTCAAACTGTTTCTTTAAATTCTCAAATATGTCTCAAAAATATTTTTAAAATACGGTAAAAATCATCAAAGTTATACCAGAACCAAGTTCCAAAAAATGTAACAGATAAAATAGTTGTGTGAAAAATTTCCTGTGTGAGTACCTAAATCCAAAATTTCTCAAATTCATTTCATGTTTCTTAAAAAGTGTCTCAGTTATTTCATAATTGTTTTAATGAATTTTAGATGATATTTCAAAAATCAACTTTAAAATATACCTATTTCAAGCAGTAAATGTGGAGCTGACCATTGAAAAATGTACTAACTGGGGAAATAGTAATTTAGAAATTTACGAAAAATATAGTCCAGCAGGTGGGACTATATTTTTCGAAATTTCTAAATAACTATTTCCCCAGTTAGTACATTTTTCAATGGTCAGCTCCACATTTACTGCTTGAAATAGAAATAAAAATAGCTTGACTTGCATTATAGTCATTAAAATAAGAAATTTAAAATATACATTTCCTTAACATCTGCCTAGCTAAAATGTGTCGAAATGTTTCAACTATGTTTCACCAATGTTTCGCTGTTAAAATTGTTTTTACACATTTTTTTCGACAATATTATGTTTTAATTATTTACTCTTAGCTGGAATTTTACCCTTTTTTATATTCAGGTGGGTCCTATAAACATTCGATTATTTGTTTGTATTTAATGAATTGTCTTTCCTAAATTTTTTCATTTCATCCTTTTTTCCCCACGCACATGTTATGTCAATTCTTGGATTATTTCTTTCATTTTTAACTGTGCTCTCATGGTTTTGGAATTTTTGTTTTTTTTTTTTAATTTTTTAAACTCATTTTAAACTTTCATATAACAATCTATCTTTTTTGTGAATAAAAAAGAAGATTTCTTTCGTGCTTTCCGGGTGCAGAGGAGTTTATTTGCTATTGATTTCAAGTTTATTTTCAGTGAACATAAAAAGTTTCAATATATTTTTTTAAATGTTTCAACCTCTAAGTTTTTTGAAAATTAACTTCACATTCTTTTCTTGGTTATTTGGGCTTTTTGCCCTATTTTTTTCAAAATTTGTAAAATTATCTTCCCTTTCGTTATTAATTTCGGTTATATTTTTATCAGTTCCTTTTTTGCTTCAAAGTTTTCCGATTTATCGGATATTGTTTGTTTTTTTTTATTAGTATTTATTTGCTATTTAATAGATCTCTTTTCGAATAAATACTTTTTTTCTCGTTTTACTTCTTTTTAATTTATCTTTTTTCTTTTTTCGACTCTGAGCAAAGTCATGCTATTTCTAATTTTTGTTTAAGGAGTAAATGTAGTAATGAAGATAGAAAATTAAATTAACTGAAAATATGATTGTAGAAACTACGGAAAATATAGTTCAGCAGGTGTTACTCGAACCCACAACTTCCAATCTCCGGTCTGATGTGTATCCGTTACACCACCGCAGAACGTTAAAGACGTAGTTCTAGAATCGAGTTTTGTACCGCTTATCCAATTCTCGCACTTCGTTCATTTACTCAGTAGAGATATTATTTATAGCTGGCTATTGTTTCAACACCCTCAGTGGAAGTTGGAATGACTTCTCAGTATGAGAGGAAGTTGTGGATGCGATTCCGACCCACTGAACTACATTTTTCGTACTTTCTACAATCATATTTTCAGTTAATTTAATTTTCTATCTTTATTACTAATCTCAAATTTCTATTTTTTACCTACAGCTCGTCAACTGTTGCATCGTTTGCAATTTTTACAACACGGCAATTGTTTTCTAAAAACTTTCATTTTTTTATACATATGTTATCAACTGTTTTTTATTGATACCTTATATTGTGATCTCAGCGTGTTTGTGTTTTGTGTTTTTTGGAAATGTTGTTTCTGAACGTTCAACATTTTTTCGGCATAGTTTACTTGATTTTTATCTATTTGGTTTTGTATCAGTGGCTAGCATTTTAAGTTATTTATCCGCATGTTTCGATGGAACTGCTTCACCCACACGTAACAATGCTTTCAGTATACATAACTTATATGCTTTTTTTTTTATTATTTTTATATCAATCCTTCGAATATATTTTTACATTTTCAGCTATGTATAGCTGTGGTGATTTATTTCTATCTTTCTATTTTTGGTCCCCATGGTTCTGTGGTTAGCGATGTCGGTCGGCTAGCTCTCCCGCACGGTTGTGATATCGGGTTCGATTTCCGATCAGATCGAGGATCTTTTCGAGGTGGAAATTTTCTCGACTTAGCACTGGGGCACGGTGTATCGTTGTACTTATCTTACAACATGCAAAATTCGCCGAATATCAATATCGATAACGAATTCTCTCAACTAATCTAGTTGATCGAGACCGCATTAGCCCCCAGGCTAGCGTGCGTTATTGTTTTTTTTTTGTTCTATTTTTGGTTCATTTTCCACAGTTTTTTGCTATCTTTCCTTTTTCTTTTTTGTCTTATTGTGTTCTTGAGGTTCGTTTATTATTGATTTATTTTTATTCTTTACTAAAGTAAAGGTTTTACTCTGGAATTCTTCATTAATCTTGTAAATGAGTTATATACTTTTGTTCCTTTCAGCTTCTTTATTTATTGTTAAGTATTCCTCACCTTTTTAAACATGCTTGAAATTTCCCAGCCTTTCGTGTTTTTTGTTCAGTTTCAGCACCTGTTCAATCTCATTTGCTTGTGTATTTTTTTTTCGTAAATTCATCCAATTTCTCTTTACCGTTTGCTCTTTTTAATTTTTTTAAATCTCCTCAATATTTTCAATATTTTATTTTTTGTTCCGTTTAACATATTCTCTTATCAGTTTGATGAACATTTCATTTACTTTTATTCTTTACGCAAAAAATATCTGCTAGCAGTTTTTTGTGCTTTATACAATCTTTTCAAAGTTACTATAATTGTTTCACTGCTTTTCTCTCGGTGTTTTCAGCTCTTCTATGGTTAGGTTTTTGCGCACTTTTTGTAAAAGTTCGTTTTCTGCTCTAGCTCTCTCAGTTGTTCTTCCGTATTTATTTTTAAATTTTGTTTGATTCATGGACTCGAAGATAGCCCATGCTCTTATAATTCATTGTGTTATGTATGTAATGTATTATACTTTTGGTTTCACATTTGTCTTATAGTTGAATTATCGATTTTTCATTTTTCATAATCCATTTTCCATTTCATTTATTTTTCGTTTTCAATTATAAACTTTCAATTTCCAATTTTCAATTTTAAATTTCCAATTTTCATCTTTCAATTTCTATTTTTTAATTTAAATTGTTTATTTTCAATTTTGTATTTTGTACTTTGTATTTTTTATTTTGTATTTTGTATTTTTTTTATTTTGTATTTCTGTATTTTTGCATTTCTGTATTTTTGTGTTTTTGTATTTTTGTATTTTTGTATTTTTGTATTTTTGTATTTTTGTATTTTTGTATTTTTGTATTTTTGTATTTTTGTATTTTTGTATTTTTGTATTTTTGTATTTTTGTATTTTTGTATTTTTGTATTTTTGTATTTTTGTATTTTTGTATTTTTGTATTTTTGTATTTTTGTATTTTTGTATGATTGTATTTTTGTATTTTTGTATTTTTGTATTTTTGTATTTTTGTATTTTTGTATTTTTGTATTTTTGTATTTTTGTATTTTTGTATTTTTGTATTTTTGTATTTTTGTATTTTTGTATTTTTGTATTTTTGTATTTTTGTATTTTTGTATTTTTGTATTTTTGTATTTTTGTATTTTTGTATTTTTGTATTTTTGTATTTTTGTATTTTTGTATTTTTGTATTTTTGTATTTTTGTATTTTTGTATTTTTGTATTTTTGTATTTTTGAATTTTTGTATTTTTGTATTTTTGTATTTTTGTATTTTTGTTTTTTTTTGTATTTTTGTATTTTTGTATTTTTGTATTTTTGTTTTTGTATTTTTGTATTTTTGTATTTTTGTATTTTTGTATTTTTGTATTTTTGTATTATTGTATTATTGTATTATTGTATTATTGTATTTTTGTATTTTTGTATTTTTGTATTTTTGTATTTTTGTATTTTTGTATTTTTGTATTTTTGTATTTTTGTATTTTTGTAATTTTGTATTTTTGTATTTTTGTATTTTTGTATTTTTGTATTTTTGTATTTTTGTATTTTTGTATTTTTGTATTTTTGTATTTTTGTATTTTTGTATTTTTGTATTTTTGTATTTTTGTATTTTTGTATTTTTGTATTTTTGTATTTTTGTATTTTTGTATTTTTGTATTTTTGTATTTTTGTATTTTTGTATTTTTGTATTTTTGTATTTTTGTATTTTTGTATTTTTGTATATTTGTATTTTTGTATTTTTGTATTTTTGTATTTTTGTATTTTTGTATTTTTGTATTTTTGTATTTTTGTATTTTTGTATTTTTGTATTTTTGTATTTTTGTATTTTTGTATTTTTGTATTTTTGTATTTTTGTATTTTTGTATTTTTGTATTTTTGTATTTTTGTATTTTTGTATTTTTGTATTTTTGTATTTTTGTATTTTTGTATTTTTGTATTTTTGTATTTTTGTATTTTTGTATTTTTGTATTTTTGTATTTTTGTATTTTTGTATTTTTGTATTTTTGTATTTTTGTATTTTTGTATTTTTGTATTTTTGTATTTTTGAATTTTTGTATTTTTGTATTTTTGTATTTTTGTATTTTTGTTTTTTTTGTATTTTTGTATTTTTGTATTTTTGTATTTTTGTATTTTTGTATTTTTGTATTTTTATATTTTTGTATTTTTGTATTTTTGTATTTTTGTATTTTTGTATTTCTATTTTATTTATTTATTTTCTATTTTCTATTTTCTATTTCCTATTTCCTATTTCCTATTTCCTATTTCCTATTTCCTATTTCCTATTTCCTATTTCCTATTACCTACTTCCTATTTCCTATTTCCTATTTCCTATTTCCTATTTCCTATTTCCTATTTCCTATTTCCTATTTCCTATTTCCTATTTCCTATTTCCTATTTCCTATTTCCTATTTCCTATTTCCTATTTCCTATTTCCTATTTCCTATTTCCTATTTCCTATTGCCTATTTCCTATTTCCTATTTCCTATTTCCTATTTCCTGTTTCCTATTTCCTATTTCCTATTTCCTATTTCCTATTTCCCATTTCCTATTTCCTTTTTCCTATTTCCTATTTCCTATTTCCTATTTTCTATTTCCTATTTCCTATTTCCTATTTCCTATTTCCTATTTCCTATTTCCTATTTCCTATTTTCTATTTCCTATTTCCTATATTTTATTCTCTATTCTCTCTTCCCGATTCCCGATTTCCGATTCTCGATTCTCGATTCTCGATTGTCGATTCTCGATTGTCGATTCTCGATTCTCGATTCTCGATTCTCGATTCTTGATTCTCGATTCTCGATTCTCGATTCTCGATTCTCGATTCTCGATTCTCGATTCTCTATTCTCTATTCTCTATTCTCTATTCTCTATTCTCTATTCTCTATTCTCTATTCTCTATTCTCTATTCTCAATTCTCTATTCTCTATTCTCTATTCTCTATTCTCTATTCTCTATTCTCTATTCTCTATTCTCTATTCTCTATTCTCTATTCTCTATTCTCTATTCTCTATTCTCTATTCTCTATTCTCTATTCTCTATTCTTTATTCTCTATTCTCTATTCTCTATTCTCTATTCTCTATTCTCTATTCTCTATTCTCTATTCTCTATTCTCTATTCTCTATTCTCTATTCTCTATTCTCTATTCTCTATTCTCTATTCTCTATTCTCTATTCTCTGTTCTCTATTCTCTATTCTCTATTCTCTATTCTCTATTCTCTATTCTCTATCCTCTATTTTCTATTCTCTATTCTTTATTCTCTATTTTCTATTTTCTATTTTCTATTTTCTACTTTCTACTTTCTTTTTTCTATTTTCTATTCTTTATTTTCTATTCTTTATTTTCCATTTTATTTATTTTCTGTATTTTCTATATTTTCTATATTTTCTTTATTTTCTATATTTTACACATTTTCTATATTTTTTTCTATATTTTCTATATTTTCTATATTCTCTATATTTTCTATATTTTCTATATTTTCTATATTTTCTATATTTACTATATTTTCTATATTTTCTATATTTTTTTTTTATATTTTCTTTATTCGATATATTTTCTATATATTCTTTATATTCTATATTTTATATTTTTTATATGGTCTATGTTTTCTATATTCTTTGTATTTTCTACAATTTCTATACTTTCTATATTCTCTATATCATCTATATTTTCTATGTTTTCTATATTTTCTATTTTTCCTATATTTTCTATTTTTTCATATTTTTTATGTTTTAGATAATTCCTATATTTGATATAGTTTCTATAGTTTCTATATTTTCTATATTTTCTATATTTTCTATATTTTTTATATATTCAATATTTTCTATATTTTCTATATTTTCCATATTTTCTATATTTTCTATATTTTCTATATTTTCTATATTTTCTATATTTTCTATATTTTCTATATAATCTATATTTTTTATATTTTCAATATTTTCAATATTTTCTATATTTTCTATATTTTCTGTATTTTCTGAATTTTTTATGTTTTCTATATTCGCGATGTTTTCTATATTTTCTATATTGTCTAAGCTTTTTATATTTTCTATATTTTCTGTATTTTCTATATTTTCTATATTTTCTATATTCCTGTATTTTCTATATTTTCTATATTTTCTATATATTCTTCATTTTCTATATTTTCTATATTTTCTATATTTTCTATATTTTCTATATTTTCTATATCCAATTTGTTGTTTTCGGTTTTCTATTTTTTATAACGTATTTAAATTTTATTCTCCATTTTTCAGTTTTATTTTCTCACTCTGCACTCTGGATTGTTCCTTATTATTTTTCAATTCTCTTCGCTTTCCCCTTTTTTTTGTAGTTTTCGCTGTGTCTTTTTTCGTGTTTAAGGTTTCGTGGGAATATACCTTCCAGTTGGTCTCGAGGTACGATGCTGGCCTAACAAGCCAGTCGTCGTAGGTTCGAGTCTCGGCTCGGGAGAGACTGTTAGTGTCAGTGCATCAAACAGTTCGCTGCGAAGTCTGTGTATAATAAACAGAAGGTCAAGTTCCGAATAGGAATGTAGCACCAAGGCTTTGCTTTGCTTTGCTTGGTTTCGTGGGAAATTATATATTGGAAATGAATAATAAAAATTGAAAAATGGAAACAAACCAGAAAAAGGTTTTTCAATATTTATTTTTTATTTGCAATGTCCTAATTTTTCAATTTGAAAATTGAATTTAAATTTTAAATTTTTAGTTTTTGATTTCAAATTTTCATTTTTTTTTGCATTTATTTAATTTTATTTTTTATTCTTATTCCTTAATTCGTTACGCTTCATTTATCACACTTCATGATTCAATCATCATTCTTCATTTTTAAATCAAAATTAATCTCATTTTCATATAATAATTGAATTTTCGGGTTATTTATTGAATAATTCAGGCAATTATTTTCTGTCCTTTTCCTTTTTTTTTAAATTTTTTTCATTTTCCACTTTTTAGTTTTTAGATTTTAGATTTTATAACATATTTGGATTATTTTCCATATAATTTAGCTTGAATCGTCTGCTTAGTATTTTGTTTTGCTATATATGAAGAAAAAAATATTTAGTTTTGTTTTAAAGCCATCGTTTTCTCGACTTCATTCATCCTGTTTGTAATTTTTTACAAAAATTATCATTTTACTGAATTTTTGAACCTTCACCAACAAACATTTTCAATTATTGTCTATTTATGTTTTTTTTTTAGGCGCATCTTCGTTTGTTTTTCAAGTTTTTTCATATGTACGTATAACGCGATTTACTGTATTTGACTAGATTTGCTTAGTTGTGATTTATATTTTTTCTTCACTTGTTACATTTTTTAGCAATAATTTTCGATTAATTTTTTTTACATATTTCTGCATTCTTTCTCTACCTTTTTGCTCCTTGTTTTTCATAGTAATTTTATGAAATGTTCGGATTCTTTTTTGGTCTTTGAGTTTTTGTTTACATTTTCGTTGTTAGATATTTTATACTATATTTTTAACAACAGAAGTTTAAGAGTTTATGGGCTTAACTACTACAGTCTAATTTTTATTTTATTGAATCGTCAAAAAAGTTATCGACAAAGAGACGACTAGCGAAACGGCAGAAGTGGTATTTCAAGTGACTAGCAAAAAATTAGTTATGGCAAACACAAAAAAAAATCAACAAGAGAACAAGAAAGAACAACTAGAGAAGAAAGGAATAAATCAACTAAGATAGAAAACCTAGCAAGAAAATTATGCAAAAACACGACTCAACGCGGTAAATTATTTCAAACAGAAAAACGATTAGAAAAAACGAACTGCAAAAGAAAAGAGAAAGATGCATAGAAGTGAGACTAACTGAGTGAGAGAGAGGCCTTTCAAAGAACATAAGTGTAGAAAAGAAATTCACAACGTAGACAGTTATGAAATGCTGTGATAGACCAGAGAACGAGTTCAAGAGAGAGATAGATAAAGAATAGAAAAACAGACATAAGAAAGAAAGTAAGAGAATGATGGAAAAAAAAGAACAAGCCAGAATGATAGAGAAGAATAGAAAGAAAGAAATGGATAAGAGGCAGAAAGAGCGAGAGAAGAATGGAGAGTGAGAGAAAAGTGTAAAGAAATAGCTAGAGATAAAGAAAAACAAAGCAATTAAGAAAAAAAAAGAAAGAGAGAGGGTAGGAGAAAGAGTCTTAAGGAAAGAATAGAGAGAAGAATGAGAAGTATGACGAGAAGTACTATTAAGAAAAAGCAGAATTAAGCACAAAGAGAAACTTCTGAAAAAAACTCTATTGAAAATGATGAACTAACAATTGAGAACGATTAGAAAAAAATGAAAATAAACAAAATTTGCAATTAGAATAGAAAAGTGAGATAAAAAAGAACTAGAAAAGAATCAGGGTAAATTCAAACGTTTCATATATAAAGAGAAGAGATACTAATATTAATGAAAGACCTTCTAAAACATTGAGGATTGCAGAGGAAATCATCACAAAAAAGTCATTTAAACTGCAACTTGAAGAAAGAAAAAAAACTACTCCAACTGCAAATTGCTCTCAGCGATAAGTATCGCACAGGGGGAAAAAAGCTTCAACTGCAATGCAATTACCCTATCCATTACCAGGGTGCCCTTACTTTGCACCATCAACTGCTAGAAATTGCTCGTGTAAATTCGTTATTGCGCTACGATAAAAACCACAATTCGAAAAGCTGTCACAATGGTCCTCCCACGCGAGTGTAAGACTGGCCGGTAATTTTGTCCTTCCAAGTCGGGTAAATCAATTTCTTCTCTCGTTCGTCCACGTCCACACTGTCGGTCGGTGTAGTCATAATGGAATTACCGTCCGAGGTCCAGGGTGTAATGTGACACTTTTCCTAGTTTTCCTAGCCCAAGCGAATGTAGGACGAACGTAAATTTGATGGCTGCCTACCTACGACGAGACGGCCATAAACCGATTCCGTCCGACGTTTGGTCCGTTTTCCAGCTGAATATGCGCGCACAGGAAACCCACACCAATTGGTGCAATTTCCGAATCCACCAGGTGCGAGTGAAAGCGGACAAATTGAAGAAGAAGAAAAAGTTAGCAGAAAAAAAAACCGGCGCCAAGCTACGGGAGGTCGCACGACAGTTTTGTAATCCGGTTGGGACGTGATATCTGTGACGAGGGATGATGACGAAAATAATAGTGTTGGGAATGGTGATGAGGATGATGATGATGATGACTAGGTGTCAGGATAATGACGAAACCTACGGTTTCGATGGCTTTAGTGCAGTTTAGTCTGTGTATATTCGTTATATTTTCGCGAGCGAGTTTGACACTGAAGCAAGAGCGTGAGTTGAATGTTAAAAATCTTTTTTTCTACTGAGTTAATGATGTGCATTCAGGGTAATATCAGACTGGAACGATGGGATCGTCTGGCGTAGGTTTTTTGGGGACGCCGCTGTACGACAACCGCCGCCGGAGATTGATACTGCAGCTGCTGCTGCAGGAGTTGCTTCGAGCTGTCCAGTGACTCTTGGATGCGTAGAAATGCTAGTGAGGAAGTTGAGTGCGATGTCGCGATACTAGCAGGACGGGGTGCAGAATACCAGGACGGAGAGTGAATCCTGGTGGTGCTGGACTGCAGCGCCGGATAGGATGGACTTTCACTGAAGCGCACACGTCTACGGGAAGCTCGCGAATCGTAGGTTGAATTGGGCTGTTCTTCTACTTTCGGTTGCTGCTTGGGGTAGAAACTCTCAAGCACCTCCGAATAAGCGGCGATGGCGTCGGAAAGCGATTCCTCTTTTTGTTTGACCTGGCCGTTGGAATTTTTCTTACTTTCGTCTGACAACGACTCTCTCTTCAAGTGGCTTTCCGAGCAGTCTTCATCAATCGATATTTTTTCCTTCTGGATTATTTTATGTGAGGAATTTTGTTTTAGAATCATCCCGCCTGCAACCGACAGTTCCACTTCATCTTCCAGCGCCGTAACATTTATTGGCTCCCCGGAATGTTGGCCACACTCCAGCAAAGAAGTACTCTCGATTACCACGGCTCCCGCCGTCGAAGCCCTCGAAGTAGGACTCGGACCACTTTGACGAAACGACTCTTCAGCCGACGGAGGTGAAAGCGTCGACAGTGAACTGGACGAGGACTGCACCGAGGGCGGTGATGGCTGCTTCGATCCGGCTGCGTGGGCCGGGCAACTGGCAGCAGTTGCCGGGGCGTGTGCTGCGAACAGAACAGAAAGGTTAGGAACGGGCAGTGGGTGGCTCCAATTTGGAAGACAAACAGCGTGGTGCGAGGGCGGGTGTTAGTTGGGCGCGGCGGTGTCATGCGTATTTATAAACTTAAAATTAATGCTAACATGCCAATATATCTGATAAGAAAATTTAGTAAAAAAAAAAACAAATAAAATGTTTCCGCGTTTAAATTTGTTTCTTATCAAAAGATTCATTTTTGGCCTCGAAACAGATTTCTTTTGCGATGAAAACATCCAAATCCGTACGCAACCTGAAATACTGAGGCCATGACGTAGACTGTCGTATTTGTATCTCAATTCTTTAAATTTATCTCAATCCTTTAAATTTATCTCTTTCAGATTAGAAAAGGACAGAGTTTAGGAACTTCGCTAACTATCGCCTAGCTTAAAATAGTACCAATTTACTTTTTAAGCACTTAACAAAAGTTTTTCAGTTATCAGTTGAGGAATACTAGAAGCTTCACGAAACTTCTGATTGAGTAAAATTGATTGAGCAAAAATTATTACTAAGAAAAAAAAAAGGAATTCGATACCAATAGATTTAAGGATCAGAGAGGCCCCAGTAGAAAAAAAGGTAAAAAAAGGTAAGGAATTAAAAAACATGAACGTGAAACAAAAATACAAAAGATATGGAGAAAAATATCAATTTAAAGACTACTAGAAAGGAAACAGAGATGCAGCATAGAGAGAACGAATAATCATAAAGGAAAGAAGTAGAGAAAGAGAGACAGAACAATGAGGCACAGAGAAAGAAATCAGAAGAGTCAAATTGACTTTTCCTGGCTAGTGAGGTGGTTTAAAAACATTCAATGGAAAACAGAGTGAACTTGGAAACCAAAAAAATAAACAGAGAAAATAAGAGAGAAACTAACGTACAAAAACATTCAAAATACCAAGAGCAAAAATACAGCAAACATAGTGTGGAATGTATAAAAAACTAAGGATAAACAGAGTGGGGAAACTGTAAAACAATAAAGAGCAAAACAAAGAAAAGAAAGATTGATAATAACTCGCAGACAATGTTGACGGATAGCAGATGGTTGACGGAAATGAAACAGAAATTAGTGGAGAATCAGAGAGCGAATGTCTTGACAAAACAGAGTGGAAAAAGGAAAGGAACAAAGAAAAATTGTAGAAAGTAAGGAATAAAAAAATCTAGCGATAAAGAGAACATGAAACAAAAATATAAAAGATATGGAGAAAAATATCAATTTAAAGACGACTGGAAAGAAAACAGAGATGCAGCATAGAGAAAACGAATAATCACAAAGGAAAGAAATAGAGAAAGAGAGACAGAACAATAAAAAAACAATAAACAAATAAACGAGAACAGAATTAAACGATCAAAGAAATGATATAAAAAAGCAGAATGAAAACAGATGAACAAAAAGTATATAAAAAACGAAGAGGAAACATGAATAAAGCAAATGAAAAAACATGAGGAGAACTAAATATAGGGCCAACAGGGTGAAAAAAAAGTAGAATGGAGAACAAACTTAAAGTGGAACAAACCTAAATTCACACACATAGCACACATAGAAAGTTTATAGCGAAAAAGATGAAAATAAGCAGAAAATAGACTGAAAAATCAAGAAAAAAGGAAGAAATATTAGTCACTCATCAAAGTGGAAACGAAGAATACCAATGCAAACAGAAATCAAAGAGAGTGGAAACTTGAAGTGAAAATGAGCAGGTGAAAGGAAGAAATCAAAAAGGCGGCAATGAGAAACAGATATAAACAAAAAGAAAATAGTAAGAGATAAAAAGTGCTTGCGAAAATAAGAACAAGAAGAAAGCTATATAAGATTCATCCTATAAATCATAAATCAATATGGAGAGGAACAGAGGGAAAACACAGATCAAACATAGAGAAAACGAATAATCACAGAAAAAATTAAGAAACGAAATAAAGAGAGTACAATGATTAAACTAAGAAAAAATGAACGAAAAACAGAAATTAGAAGGCCAGTTATGAAATATGTAATAAAAAGCAGAATAGAATGAGGAAAACAAAAGGTGTATAAAAACCTAAAACACGATTTAAGCAATTGGCAAAAATTAGGACACAAAATAAAAATCGAGCAGAGTGAAACTATATGAGAAAGAAGAACAAACTCAAAGTGGAATAAACATAAATTCAAAAACCAAAGAGCAAACATAGACAATTTATACGAAGGGGTAAAATAGAGAGAAAATGAAGAGAAATAGCGAACAAGAACAAGGTAAAACTATTCACCCATCAGAACAAAACCAGATAGGAAATGCGAAAAGCAAACAGAAAAATAGAAAAAAGAGAAAAAGATAGCAATGAGAAGATAACAAACGTGAAATGGAGAAAATGTACAAAACCAGAAACAAGGAAAGAGCACGAAAAATAGAGAAATACCGGTTAAAAATATAAAAATATATAATAAAAAAAATGAAAATGGAAACAGAACATAAAAACTCGACAAAACGAACAGTAAAAACGAGAATACAGAGTCTAAATATAAAAAGGAATCAACGGGTCAAATAAAATGAAAATAGAGAAAAAGCCAATAAAAAAATAGTGATGAAACTAGCAGAAAACTATCAGCAACGAAGAAAAAATCATAAGGAAAACAAAGGTAAAATGGCAGAAATTTAAACAAAAACTACTACGTAAAAGTAACAATAGCGAAAACGAGGCAAAAGTAAGGAATGACATAAAATAATAGAGGAAAATACAAAGTAAATGGAGAAAAAACAACAAAGTTAAAAGAAAATAAAACAGGACATATAAAAAGCAGCAATAATTATATACGGAAAAAAATAGAAAAATGACGCAAAGACAACTAGTAACTAGCAAACATTGTTTAACGGAAGGATAACAAAGCAAAAAACGGAGCAAAATCGGAAGAAAAATTAAAGAGTCAATAGAGAGAAAATTTAGAAAAAAAAACTGGAGGACAGCAGCAAAAGATCTTTGAGATACCGAAAAAAACGGTAAGTAATTAACAACAATGGAAAACAACAACAGTAAAATGGAAAACAGAACGAAAACAATGACAGAAAGCAGAGCAAAACAGAAGGTTTAAACGAGTTGTGTGCTCATTTTGTGACAACGCTTTTGGCTTGAGTACTTTTCAGAATTTCACACTTTTGTTAGAATTTCAGGATTTTAGGACGTATAATTCGTACTTTCTTTGCATTTCAGGGTTTAAAGACGTAAACATTTTCACTAAAAAGAGGTTTGAGGTTGGTGATGAAAGAACTAAAGCCGAGAGAAATCAGGGAACAGACGAAGGGAAGTCCAACGGAGAACAAAGTGCAAATGTGGAGAAAAAAAGGAAAAAAAAAACAACTTAAAGAAAAAAAAAAACAAAAAAAAGAGGACAAACAGAACTACAACTGAAAGAAAAATGAGTATGAACTAAGAAAAAAACAAAGTAAAAAAAAACAATATGCATAAAACAAGGGCCTAAAACAGAGTCGTAACAGGAAGAAAATAAGTTGCAAGGAAAGGAGCCGAAATAGACGGAATTCTTATAAAAAAGCAGATAACAAAGATAAATCAGGAAGATAACAATAAAGAGGGAGAAAAATATAGAGAAATACAGCGAAAACGATAGTCAAATCACATAAAATCGAAAAAAAAAGAGGAAACGAGGAGTACCAGAAATAAAAATTGAAAACAAAGAAAAAAAAAAGCGAAGAAAGCAACACAAATAGAACCAAAGAAAAAAAAAACCCATAACTGGAAGAAAAACAAAATTAAACGGAATGAAAGCAGAAAGAAGAAATATGGCATAGAAAAAAAAACTAGGGATGAAAGTGAGTTAAAGAAATTAGAAAATATAATTATCATAGTTTCGTATTGTGATTTTTTCACAACCAAACAATTTTAAAAAGGAGGAATCAAACAGTGGAAAAACTAAAATAACAGAACAAATACAAGAAAACGGAGGAATAATGTTGTGAATAACCATAGAAAACTATGTCAAATAGCTAAAGCAAGGGAGAAAAACGTGGAGGAATGGTAAAAAAAACAGAGGGAAACAGAAAGATATAAAAGGAAAACAGCGAGAACGAGCAAAAATCGACAAAATAGATAAAAAATGTGTGAAAACGAGGTGAGAGAGGAAATAGAGAATAGAAAAGCCCAGAAACCTGTGAGAAAGTAATGTGTAAACAAAGAGATAAAAAGAAGCAAAAGCAAAGAAAAATTAGTGGCTCATCAGAATTAAAAAAAAAATGCAAATAAGTCAGAGAAAAAAACAGAAAAGAAACTAGTGGAAAAAGCAGGTGAAAGAGACAAATAAGAGGGAAAAAAGCAACAGAGTAGGATATGAAAACCCATAATGAAAAAGCACAATGAAGAAGAAAACAATGAGGAAAATGGAACACATATGGAACAAATCTATATAAAGAGGAACAAAACGAAAGCAGAAAAAAGAACAGGAAAGAGAGGAAAACAAAAAAATAGAGAGAGAAGACAGAAAAAAAATACTTTACGAACTAATTTCATTTTTGTCATATGACTTACATTTTAAGTTTTAGTAAAGCGGGCAATGTATGCAGTTTGCGAGGCTGCGAAAATGAACGGGAATAGAAGGTGTGACTTTTAGGCTTAGAATTTTTTTTCCCTCGTCCAGACGGGACACGAACCTGCAATCTCCGTTGTAGGAAAAAAATAACCAAAGATAAAAAATAACCAAAAAAGGAAAAAAAAAGAAATGGTGATGAAACATGGAAAACCCCTCATGAAATCAGAAAACAAGAAAATATGAAGAAAAAAAACGCAAATAAAACAGATAATTTTATTGACAATAAATCTAAAACATATAAAATGGGAGAGGAAACAGGTAGGAAACCATAGAAAGCGAGTAATAAATAACTAAAAAAACGGTGTAGAAATATATAGAGTTATTAAACCATGAACCAAATAAAATGAAAGAAGAAAGAAAAAATTTTAAGCCAAATGTACAAAACCAGCTGGAAATAATCGCATAACTGAGAGAAATTAGAAAAAAATGTAGGAAACAAAGTATGATTAAGAGATATGAAACAGAAAACCTTAAAGGAAATAAATGGAAAAATCAAAGGAATAACTACGAACAATGAGAAGAAAAAAAAAACAAATCGAAAATAAATAAATGGGAAAAAATCAACGTAAATCAAAGTAAAAATAATCAATAAACGAAAGAAAAACAGAGATTTAAATAAGAAAATTTGAATAAAGAAAACAAAGTATAATATATGGTACAAAAAAGGGAATTCAGGGATTAAAATGGACCATTGAAGCAAACAAAGAGTACGCAAAGAGATAGCAAAATGATAATAAAATAGATACAAAAAAAAAACAAATTAAACATTGGTTAGAGGAGTTGATAAAAGAGAAATCAGAAAGATTACTATAAAAATTAAATAAAAATAACAGAAACAATAAAAAATATACCAAACAAAACAATAACTAAAATGAGAGAACGTAGAGAGAGAAACAAAAGAAAATGAGGAAAATAAAGATAAACAAAATACGAACAAATAGAAACAGAAAAAAGCGTAAACAAAAAATAAACGAAGAATAAAAATACAAATGGTATCCAGAAAGGAATTCAGAGAGTGCGAATAAGAAAACAGATAGAAAGCGAAAAATTATTAGAAAAAAAGAATGAAACTACAGGTCGGACTCGATCATATATAGTCTCCGATGTTTTTTACTATATATATTCGAATTTTATTTATAATCGAATCAGAGAAAAAAAAGTTTTTTATATATCATACATAAATGATTTGTTGTTTTCGATTAAATAAAAAGACTTTTACCTCTGACCATCCCCTTAAAAGTCAGAAAACACATTTCTTATAAAAAAATATATATTTTGTAGTTTATTCCTGATGTAATTGCAGTCAAATGATGTGAAGAAAAATTTTGATCAGTATATATTGATTTGTCAACTCGTTTGTATTAATTTCTGAATTTTTTAAAAATTTATTTTTTTTTAAATTTTTTAAATTGTTTCTATCTAGGTATTTTTTTTTGAGGTATTCTTATTCTTATTATTTTTATTTTTTTAATTTCAAAAATTTCAAAAATTTCCAAATTTTTATATATTTTTCCCCTTTGGAATGATAAAAATATTTTTTTATATATAATCGAGTCCAAAATAATATATAATCGAGTCTCTATATAATCGAGTCCGACCTGTATCAGAAATTATTAGAAACAAAACAGGGTAGTATAGAGTATAAAATGAGTAGAAAAACTGAGTATGAATATTTGAAAACGGAGAAGAAACAGAGAGTGGAAAAATGCGACAAACTTAAAGAACAATTATAAAAAATAAAAAAAATAAAATGTAAACATTAAAGGTAACAAAATAAGAAGGAATTGGAAAAAAAAACTACAAAGAAATTAAAAAGAGAAAAGGAATTATTATTGAGAAAACAAATGAAAACATGAGGAACTTAAATGTAAAGAAATTACAAACAGCGAGAAAACTTTAAGAAATAGAAAGAAACAAAGTGAATACCGTCTATAAATATCATGAGATTTGGGGATCAATTTTAACTCTATCCCGGCGGAGAGAAGTCAGTTTTTACATCAAAAAATTAACTTCAAACTCTTGTTTCTAATCTACTTTAGACACAATTGACACAAACTGTATTGCATATTAAAGATCAATCTGTTCTCCAACCATGCTGAATAGTTCTATCGTGCAACTTTTCAAGCATAATTGTTAAACCTAAATCAAAATCTGAATTTTAGATGATGCCATATGGCATAACCCCTCCGGAAATTGGTTTACAATTTGTTTAAGTTTTTTGTAACTTTGGGATTTAGCTGTTTCTCAGTGTTAAATAATTTCATTTTTGAAGTAGAATACTTCTCTCAGGAAGTTCGGCTACATAGGGATGTGAAATGAAAATCTAAAACCGAAAAAATCACAGGAGGGTTGTGTGCTAAGCCACGACCGCAAGGTTGAAGTAGAATACTTTTACAAGAAAGATAACTTGGCTGCTTGCGTGTCAGTCATTTCGAAATCGGATTTGTTTTCGTGTATACCGCTTGTTAAGCACAGTATCAACAAATCGTAATAAACATCACACTGCTGTGCATTTGCAGCAGCATCAAACTTCAGTTGCATGATATAACTGGAAAAATAGGTGTGGCTAAATTGTTTCCAGTTATACCATTCTACAACGTTCGAAAAATTTTATTTCCTATGGCGTAATACTCATGTACGAAAAATACATCTCATTCATTTCAGTTTATTTTCAGTTCCTACAGATTTTCTCAGTTTCGCAACACAGATATACAAAAACGATTTCTTGTGGACATTATTTCGAGCCGGACCGATAGAGCTCTCATTAAGGCAAATCATTAAGCTATAATATGTATTGTGTCGTTTTGTGCGGCTTGGAAGAAGAAAATGTTCCCGTCCCCGTGTCGCATGGAAGTAAATTGTTGCGTGTTTGATATTGCCGATGGTAGACATGAGTATAAAGGTCGAAATTCTGCTGTGATGTCTAACCATAACCGTCTTCTTCAAGGCGCTACATCCTTGTTAATGAAGTGTTGTGAATTTTCTAAAACAGACTCAGCATCGTGAGCAGAACGTACCGAACTTTTCTGTTTGAAATCGGATTTGTTTCGTATATACCGCTTGTTATGCACAGTATCAACAAATCGTAATAAACATCACATTGTTGTGCATTTGCAGCAGCATCAAACCTCAGTTGCAGTTTATTAATAACCATTCACTATGCTCTTCCAAAAACATTTAGTAGCCTTGAAAAAGGCCGATTGCTGCAATTGCAATTTTCATTCAATTATTGCATAAATGCTTCTTGGTCAGATATACCCGCTGCAACTGCTACGCTACTCGTAGCCATGCCACAGTTGTGGCCGCTATACGCTGCCATTGGTATCCGCTGTCTCTGCATCAGCTCTGGTCCAGCTGCTATCGATGCTGAGATCCGCTGCAACTAGTGCGCTATCCGTTGCTACTCCACAGCTGTGCTGTGGTCGCTATCCGCTAACGCTGATATCCACTGCTCTGCTACTGCTGCTGCTAAGGGATGACTGCTGTTGTCGCTGTCTAGAACTATTATGAGCGGCTTCGGCTAAAACAGGCTCTTATATAGGCCAAATATCATATTTTCAATTGCAAGGTATATGATTCTGTCGACCGTGCTTGGGAAGCAATCATATAACGACCAACCAGAGGTCGAATTTTTCGTTTAGACAAGGCTTGACTATTTTCAATAGTACAATAGTTTGAATAATAAAATTACAATTCTCTTCATTTGGGAAGAATCTTGGAAGATTTTCCAATCTATTGCTGCCAGAACGAAGGAAATCCATCGAATACTAACCGATTTATTTGCATTTGAAATTGGACATATTTTTCACTTTTTTCGGTTTTAGATTTTCATTTCACATCCCTATGTAGCCGAACTTCCTGAGAGAAGTATTCTACTTCAAAAGTGAAAAATATGTCCAATTTCAAATGCTAATAAATCGGTTAGTATTCGATGGATTTCCTTCGTTCTTGCAGCAATAGATTGGAAAATCTTCTAAGATTCTTCCCAAAATAAGATAATTGTAATTTTATTATTCACACTATTGTACTATTGAAAATAGTCAAGCCTTGTCAAAACGAAAAATTCGACCTCTGATTGGTCGTTATATGCTTGCTTCCCAAGCACGGTCGACAGGATTATATACCTTGCAATTGAAAACATGCTATTTGGCCTATATAAGAGCCTGTTTCAGCCGGAGCCGCTCATAATAGTTCTAGACAGCGACAACAGTAGTCGTCCTTCCTTAGCAGCAGTACTAGCCCTGTGGTTGGTCACCACGTCTCAGGAGCAGCGCGGTTTTTCTCAGCGTGTGTCGCCAGACAGCCACTATTCCCCCCGTGTTGGGGCAGCATGAAGATTGCCATCAGGAAATCCAATTTTGGAAATCAATATGCCTTTTTGAAGGCAAATAAACAAGTCATTGAAAGTTAGTAATTTTTGTCAACGCAAGCAAGTATTCTGTGCTGCATCCTAGCAATTTAAATTTGTCGCACCCGTCTAATTTACTGAATGTGAAAAAGCTTCCACAGTGCATGCTGTCCGTGTATCTTAATTCCCCCAATGTTAGGGCAGCTCAAAGGTTGTAATTAGCAACCGATTTTGAACAGCAAAATGCTTTTTTGAAGGCAAATAAAAAAATAATTGAAGGTTAATAATTTTCTGGCATCAACACAAGCAGACATTCTGTGCGGGATGCAATCAAATTCTGTTGTAGTTGTCCAATTTTTACTTTATTTAGTAATCCCCCCACTGTAGGGGCAGCGCAAACGCTGCGATCAGCATGAACAACTTTGAATAACAAACGGTTAACGTTTATTCACTAAAAATTCATCCAATTCAAAACAGGTTTTTGTCTGAGTACAATAATTTGCACAAATAGACCTTTAAAATTTTACCGCATTATTAGACGCGTTTCTCCAGTCATGCCTCGTGAACGTGAAGGTTCCCTATCACAGACATAGATTTCGTGCTCCAGCACGTTACAACACGTGGAAATTGTCTTTTTACTAGTGAGTGCAACATTTCTTGGAAGTGTTTTATTATTCTCGGGTAAGAGACAACGAGTGCATTTATTGAGAAATCCATCGGAAGTGTATTCAGTGCTATGTCTAAATATATGAACGCCAAATACAAGCGTGATGCTCGGAAACGCGCGAAGGACCAGCATGGGGGAAGTGCATCGAAGAAACCAAGTACCAGTACGGAGGTCAATTTAAAAGCAGCCAGAGGTAACACGTGTCCAACCTCTGGTTGGGACGCTGGAGAAGGGCCTTCTACTAGAGGAAGGAGAAATCGAACCATTTTTAGGACAACCAAACAAATGAATTGAAGATTTATTATTTTCTTGTTCTGAGCTTTAACCAAAAGTCAATTATCTTAATTTGAATTCACCTGTACATATACTCTGACTGTTGAAACTTGTTTGCGCCGCAAAGAGTTTGTACTTTTCCTGTTCAGTGAGGTCGTATTTATATGTGCAAACTGAAATTGAGTAGTACTTCAACTTCGTTTGCACAGAATTTTCAATACTGCCAATGAGCGGTCAACATTTATTTACTAGGAAAAATGACTGACACGCAAGCAGCCGGGTTATCTTTCTTGTAAAAGTATTCTACTTCAACCTTGCGGTCGTGGCTTTGCACACAACCTTCCTGTGATCTTTTTTTAACATTTCAATGGACTTTCAGTACTTTGGGAATCAAGGTTATTTCAGGAGTTTGGGGTTCACAAATTCGAAAAACTATAGTTCAGGGTGACATATTATAATCAAAATGATGCTCTTGCACGATATTTACGCGATACTGTTATCTCCTGAGGAGCAGAGTTCCAGGGATTTCGGGTGAGTAACGTGTGGCTGAATTCGGATACGGTTGATGAATGCGTGTAACAAAATTTGTTTACGAAATTAGACGCAGCTGTCGATGATGAGGATGCTGCTGGAAGGCCCTCTTCCCGCGAGAGCATCCACGAAGGTGATGTGTTGATGGTAAATAGAAACGACAGCACGGTAATTTATCATCCTCCAGGCTTGTTGAATCCGGGTACGACAGAAAAGAGAAAACAAATTCCCGAACCAACATGTGATTAATTAATGCGGCTTTCCATCACCCAACGAAACGGAAGTCGATCCGGGGGTAAAACAGAAAAAAAATCACTCCGCAAAACAAAGCTTGAATAAATGTTTCTCCAGTTCAGATCAAAGCGTCATTCGTGCAGCTTGGCGGAAGGTTGATAAAACAAATTTGTCATGTGTTCCAAACGAACATCAATCAATATTGAATTAGAGAAGTGAAAAAGCACCTCTACCACGACCTCGTAGATTAGTGCCGCTCGATCGATTCCCAGTCGGTCGAAATTAGCGACTAACCATGGCCGGATTTGGCGGGCATTCCCGGAAAACTGTTCGTCGCGTCGTGTTTATTCGAACCGGGTCTATGCCTGGGAGCGTAAATATTGGCTTTGTGCTGCTGGAAGTTCGTTTCGCCACACGATTGTGTAATTATTTCTCCAATTATAGTCGGGGAAAACGGCAAGTTCAGTTCGATCTACTGCTGCTACAAGCTCTAATCACTGTTGGCCAGAGTATGCAGCAACTCTGCAAACCGTGGCTCGGTTTGTTATTTGTAACAACTCTGGATACAATTTGGGTGTTTATTCTGAACCGAACGGCGGTTTGTATTGTTGAATTATAATGGAATTGAGATTTTCAATAATCCACAATGAAATTTGTGGAAATCATATTATTCTACAAAAATAATGACACAGAGAAAAATTGGTCAAGTCAACCAAAAAAATGAAAATGAAAACCTGGAGAACAATTTCTGAGTTGGTGACGTACATTCTCAATAGCCTCTTGAACTGACCCAGGGCCAATTTTTGAGGTTGAGACAGCTAACTTTTCTGGAAATAATTCACACAAAATTTAACTTTATGCGCCTATAGCGATTTTATAAAAACTTGGAGAAAATCAATCGTAGGAGGCAATGTTATTTCAATGTAGGTGGAAACCCTGCGCGTAGGTAACTAGATCCTTTGAAGTAATTTGGCAGAAGCCCCTGTTGGAGGAGTAATCAAATCTATCGGAGGCTGAATTTCAGAGGCAAATTAAATCAATCAACGAGAAACAAACGTACAAAAGTGACTTACATTCACCAGAATCCGCTTCCTTCGAACTGTCAAGTTTTAGCGAATTCTTATCAGGTTTCACAAACTCCCAGGCTCTCGTTACCGTAAAATTGCTTTCCTACACTGTATTCAAAATTCACCCCACAGTTGGGCTGTACTTCACTGGCCAATAAACGCTTGAAAGGCAACTTTTTCCCTTTATTTTCCGCTTACACCAGCCAAATTCGTCGACACAAAACTTCACTGCACCGAAGCATCCTCCAATTTCAACGTGTAGCAATTTTGGCCGATTGCAGCCAACAACTCACTTCACTTCTTCTTTTTTTTTCCTACTCCTCCTCCACAACTGCTATTGATTGGCTGTCCAGCGATTACACAGCAGGCATTTGAAGCACACCCGTCTGTAATGCACAGGGGAATATTCAACACACAGAAAATACAAAACATAACCTCACTAGAGAACAATAGCCGCTGGCTTATTCCATTGCTTGCCGACAAAATTGTGCACAATAAGCTAACGCACACACACGTCCACGTTTACATTTCGCATTTGCACACCCACCAGACAGAAGCCAACTTTTTCCACTTGGTAGAATTTTAACTCACCAAACAGAATTACGATTATGACTTTTCCAACTTTCGCAGCTCACCGCCCATCAACACAGAGGAGGCGATGGAAAGCGGCTCATTACACTCCTACACCACCTCTTGCCCGTCTATTGCGGTGATCGTTCAGGGTCAAATCCACCGATAGAGCACAATCACGACGGCCGACCGACCGACCAAATTCCGAACGACGACAAAGAATACAAAAATCCAAACCTAACCTTACAATCGATTTGCCGTTAGAGGATACCAAGAAAAAAAAACTACACCATCCACCGGAAACCGACCGGGGACTGACAAGCGCGCGTAGGGCAACACAGTAAGAACCAATCGCTGCAAAAGTCCCGAACAAACTGTTTTCCGTTCTTGTGCTGTACTAGCAGCAGCGAATCAGTGGAAGGCTTTCTAGCAAAAGGGCTTGCCTGTCTGTCAGCCCCATAATCATCATACGGCACGACGACGCGGCACTCATTCTGCCGGCAACCTAGGCGACGTCGCTTTCGTCGGGTGGCCAAACACAAAACAAGCGAGTGAGTGACCGACCTTCGGTTTTCGGGCTGCGAATCTTTAGATCACATTCAGTTGTGGATGGGGCTGGGTCAGGTCGGAACGGAACGGGCCGGATGGATACGGTTCGTGGGCCACACCGACCGTTAGTTACTAGTTACGAAGGAGACGATCAAAACAAAGAACCGGCGATTAGTTGGCGGGTGGTGCTGTTCATTCGTGAGTGACTCCGGCCGGTTTGGCGTTCATCATAACGAGAGAGCGAGAATCAACTAAGCGTGACACGCGGTGCGGCTGCTTACGGTTTCGATTCCAATCCGGTAACCCCGGAGCGATAGGCAGGAAGGGCACGTGTCATGGTTGGAAGTAGTGCAGAACGGTTCTGATGGGGTACACAAAGCGGAGTGGGATGATGTAATCGAATAATTATTGAGCTAACTTGGGCACCGAATAACGCTTTGTACGCATTAGAGTTATAAGGAAAATTGGCCATTAGTTGAAGAAACTGCCTATTCCCGTTCTAATTAATGGAAAATATCCAGAATATCTCTGAAACTTAATTTCTAACAATTTGAAAAAGTAAATATTCCGATACTTTGTCATAACTTTAATATGTAATGTCTTTATGACCTTAATATTCTAATTAAAATCTTTAAACTCAAATTATTACAAACAGATTTCTGTTTTAAAAGAATACATTTCTTTACAATATAACACATATTTCCCTGAATATCAAAATAATTTTCATCTGGTTTGGAACGAGTTGTGAAAATGACCAGAAGCCAGTTTCAGAATATTCCATATTAAGCCTTCAGCTGCCCAGAAAGTTCCAGAAGGTCGATTTTCAGCCAGATTTTTTTTTTTCGAGATAACAACAGATCTCGACGTTTTATGCTTTTTTTTATTTTATGTTTTTTGACGTTATTATGTTTTTAAGTCATTTGGCATCGAAAAATTAGTTTAGTTCCCAATTTCATTTACTCCCCCCTGGGTAGATTTTCGAAGGTAAAAAAATCACAACTTTAAGCGCTTTGGGGCACCCCTAAATCATGTTCGATTGAGCTCATTGAGATCATTTTTCGGACCAATGAACAAAATGTACATGTTCGGTTTGTGAAATTCGATGTTGAAACTTTTTCCATACAGTCATTGCCACCCTAGTATAAAACATACCTTAGTTATAAGCGAATAGTGTTTCATAGATGATCAATTTTTTCAACCCGAATCAACCCAGAATTTCCAGATTGCCTCTGTCCAGTGGCATTAATTGGGGTTCATAAAAGTATTGCCAAATGGTGGAAATGTCATTGAATTTCTCAATAAAAAAATATATTGAGAATCATTTTAAATATAGTCAACAGAATAGCATATTAAATAAGAAACGTATTTTGGAGACTTTAAAATCTCACTCATGTTTCTCAAAGATGGCTAAACCGATTTTCATGAAACCAGTGTCATATGGAAGATCTAGTTGCTCCATAGAACCCTATTGATTTTTTTTGCAATTGGACTATTACTTTGCCTGTTATGTTTAAAAATGTGAAATCCAGCTATGAAAAGAAACATTACGAAAACTACTTGAACAGATTCACTTATCTCAGAGATGGCTGGACCGAAGAAACGTACTCCAATGCCTTTTGAAATTCACTCGTTTTTCTAAAGATGGCTGGACTAATTTCAACAATCTTAATGTCAAATGAAAGGCTTGGCTGCCCTAAAGGTTGTCATTTCATTTGATAATAATCAGACTTCTATTCCAACCGTTATGTATAAGATTGTAAGAGCAACGAAAGTCTATTATCTCAAAGGTGTAATCTTTGACTTATTCGAACATATCTACGGGTTGTCTCTCAAACAAATTTAATACGTGGTTTTAAAATCATAGAAAGAAACGAAATTGATTGATCAAAATATGTAGCCTTAACATAATTCAAATTTGGTATTGTTCTATTTGAACGTTCCCGGTATTGCCTGTGATTAAGATGTTCAAAATTGGGATTCATTTTGTCATTTCACCACTTTTTTGGCACACCTATAACGTCAAATTTCACATTTTATACTCCAATTATTACTTTAAACACAGAACAAATATTCTAGAACGCAAAAAGTTAATATATCTTTTTGGATCGTATTTTGCAATTCAAAGATGTTTTCCAAAAGCCGGAAGTCGCGAAATCAGGTTTCAAAATGAATTATGGAGTTTATTCTGAGAACTATCCCGGTTCCGTTGGTAATGATTGTCTTTTTATGCTGTTTCCAGAAACCGGAAGCTACTATCTGTGGTAGAGTAGTGAGGGGCAAAAGTACGCACGGGGTAAAGGTACGCATTGGCCTTTTTGAAACATACGAGCATAATAAACTGGCTGTAGTGACACGGCCTAATAGAGCCGATCGATCAAGAGCATAAGATACAGCCTCAGATAAATGAGTGCTGATCGAACAGATTGTAGTTACCTCAAGAATAAATGTTCTCTTCTAGTTGAGACTCCAAACGAGTAACACGCATTTTATTACTGGCAACATTGTATGAATTTGCAGTATTATAACATCAGTTAATCACACATGTAAACACATAAGATTTCGTTTAAATGGGACGAAGCAATGAGGAAAGTTGTGTTTTGAGCTGTTTTGATTTTTAATTTTCTTAGTTTTGGGAACTACGATTGACCTATTCGGAAACTACAGAAACTCGAAAACAACAGAGCCCAAAAAACTCTTGTATAATTGTGGTTTGTAGGGTGAATATGTTTTGCCGAAAATATTTTGATGTTTGTCATAAAACTCAATCCAGTTGGAAAACTCATTGTGGGGCAAAAGTACGCACTAAGTGCCATTAACCGTAATGAAAAAATCACAAGAAGGTTGTATGCAAAGCCACGACCGCAAGGTTGAAGTAGAATACTTTTACAAGAAAGATAACCTGGCTGCTTGCGTGTCAGTCATTTTTTCTAGTAAATAAACGTTGACCGTTCATTGGCATTATTGTAATTTCTTTTTGTCTGATATTTTGAATGAAGTTCATTGGATATTTTTAAATTTTGTGCAAATGAGAAATTGAAGTGCTGCCGAATTGTAATATGCACATTTAATACGACATCATTAAACGGGAACGGAACAAAGGCTACGGTTATGCAGAACGCGAATGCCGGCGCGATGCGATTTGCCTTACCGTGGTGAAATGTACAGCTCTTTTTAAGGCGAAGTAGAGCTATACATTTCAACAGATTTCGTCTTGCCGAATCGCATCGCGCCGTTATTTGCGTTCTGCATGACCGTAGCCAAACACTATGCGACGCAAACACGTAATAATAGTCAGAGTATGCATGTAGATGAAGATAATTTACTTTGGATTATAGCGCAAAACGAGAAAATATTAACTCTTCAAATAATCATTTGTGTTCTTCAAATTTCAGTTGTTCAATTTAATATCCGATGAAATGTTTGTTTATTATCTGATGAAGCTCTTATATAGGCCAAATGATGCATTCCCAATTTACTAGGTCCATAACTCTGCCGACCGTGCTTGGGAAAACGCGGTATAACGACTAATCAGAGGTCGAATTTTGTGTTTTGACAAGGCTTTAGAGTTTTCAATAGTACAATAGTTCGAATGATAAAATTGCAATTTCATGCATTTGGTAGGAATCTTAGAAGATTTTCTAATCGATTGCTGCAAAAACGAAGGAAATCCATCGAAAACTAACCGATTTATTAGCATTTGAAATTTTTCTCACTTTTTTCAGTTTTAGATTTTCATTTTACATCCCTATGTAGCCGACTTCCTGAGAGAAGTATTCCAATTCAAAATTAAATCTTCATTAATTCATTTGTTGTCCTTATAAGGACAATTGTTCAATTTATCATTGATAGTGAGGACTAAGGCGCACAGTCAACACAATAAGAAAGGTGTTTTCACATTGAAAACTAGACACGGCTTTACTGGAGGAAGTGTTGGCAAATGCATCTACCGCTAATACCACCGCTATCATACGAAAGCGCGTCGTTTCATGTGGGGAATATCAACAACGAAAAATGACGCGCGTCTAAGCATAACCCGAACTGTTTCGCCGTGCTGCTCCCATTTACCTCAGGGAAGTACCGGCTGCATCTGCATCTACCGCTGAGGCTGTCACTATACTGCTATTGGTAACAAAAGCTATTAACTCTTCAAATAAGTGTGTTATTTGTTCTCAAAAGAACAATTCTAGAGAAACATTCCAAAAGGTCCTATCTGCTTTGATCGATTTTTTAATCGATCACTTTCATGCAATCACCACAACTTATTTAGAACCTTTTATGACACGTTCTTTGCTCAGGTTGGTAGCAGAGGGATCACTCTAGTCTTCTGAACAAAAACCACGCTTGGGAGAGTTACTAAAGCTGAACCATTACCAAAATGAGACGACGCTCGGGAAAAACGATGAAATCAGATAGGACCTTTTGAAATGTTTATCTAGAATTGTTCAATTCAAAATCGGATTTACGCAATCGCATCTCTGTAATATTACCGACTATAATATTCTTCTGAACAAACTGATACAACTTTCCCATTAGGCCTCTGCCATAATAGATGCGAAAAGTGACGCGAACCGATTCGCTCAGCTGTAGGTTAATATACAGCCATCAGTAGAGCTGTACATCAACCTACGGCCGAGCGAATCGGTTCGCGCCGCTTTTCGCGTCTACTATGGCAGAGGCCTTAGAGAAAGTTGCTGGCTGATGTATTCACTTCATGCAAGCCTGCTACTGATGCTTCCCGCTACCACACTGAAACAGCATTTTACTGAAGGGAGTGTCGTTGCATCAGCTGACCCTGCTACTATCGATGCTGATATACCCGCTGCAACAGCTACGCTATGTATAGCCATGCCATAGTTGTGGCAGCTATACGCTGGCCCAACTGCTGAGCAACTGCAACGCTATCCGTAGCCATGCCACAGTTGTGGCCGCCATTGATATCCGCTGTACCTGCATCTGCTGGCCCTGCTGCTATCGATGGTGAGATCCGCTGAAACTGCTACGCTTATTCGCAGCCATGCCACAGTTGTGGCCGCTATCCGCTATCGATGGTACCCACTGCTCGCTCCCGCTGCTGCTAAGGGAGGACTGCTGTCGTCGCTGTTCAGAATTACTATGAGCGGCTTCGACTAAAACAGGCTCTTATATAGGGATGAAAATATGAATGAATTATTTTACGTACGTGGTGGAATGATATAACTTGAAAAATATGTGTGACTTCATTCTGGTTCAGAGCGATCATTTGATAAGCTCCACCTCTTTTTTCAGTTTCTAAAGTTTTTCCTCAGTTTCGTAGCACGGATGCACAAAAATGATTTCTTGTGAACATTCTGTTGAGCCGGACCGATAGCATTCTCTTTGAAGCAACAACATAACATGTTTTGTGTCGTGTTGTGCAGCTTGGTTGAAGAAAATGTTCCCGTTCCCATGTCGCATGTAAGCAGATTATTGCGTTCAGTAGACAGTAGATAGTGTATCCAGCGAATAAACACCGATGGTGGTCTCACACACGCAACGGTTTTAACCCGTATTTTATTGCGGTTTGTAACATCAAGCGATTTCGTTTGCTCGCTGTTGCGTGTTGCATCATGTTGCAACTTGGCAGCTGGGAGACGACGAAATTCTGTTTATGCTGATTGATTGAATCGACTTCATATTAGCTCTGCATAGTCGAACTAACTGCTTTTGTGAATGCGTACTAACAGGGCAGTTTATTATTCAATGTCGGTTATGCTGATCGCAGCCTTTGCGCTGCCCCTACAGTGGGGGGTTTACTAAATAAAGTGAAAATTAGACAACTACAACAGAATTTGATTGCATCCCGCACAGAATGTCTGCTTGTGTTGATGCCAGAAAATTATTAACCTTCAATTATTTTGACGTTGACTAACGTCTATATCGAAGTTAGGCCCCTGAATTTGAAAATCTAGTAATTCAACCAGGGAAAACCAGAGAAAAGTGGTCAGGTTTTGAGCGCTTATTTTGCAGTCATCTATAATCAGGTTTTCGAGGTTTTGGCATCAATCGATCAGAAATTCTTTTACGGTTAAATTTATGTAACAAAAACAAACTATTGTTTGAGATACACTATTGAAAAATTGGTAATTAATATCGATTGTCTAAATCATACCGCGCAGCCAATCACTACCTCTCTTCCCAAGCACAGTCGACACTAACGGATACAATCGATCTGACTTTGTTGTTATTGTTGTTGTCACTTTCTGTTTCCGATGTTTATGCTGCTGCTAGCGGAAAAAACCTTGAAAATTATACGACAGCGGCCGGCGCCCCATCATTCTGATTCCAAAACCGCACCAGTGACATGCGGACGCTAGGTGATAGCAACTGAAAGGAGGAAATACAAAATAGTACCGGTCATCTCGTGCCGGTTTCACCCGTAATGCTGGTGGCTTTAGTAGTAAATGGCTACTGCAAAACACTTAAATGGCTGGAATTCTGGACGGACTAACCAGGAAACTATAATCGGCAACTGGCACCTTTTGGTGCCTCGAAATTTTGGTACAGAAGCGGCTAATTGAATTTTCTGTTTTACCAAATGCTGCTGCTAGCGGAAAAAACCTTGCAAAAATGCATGTTTGTGTTGGTGTTAATATTACGACAGCGGCCGGCGCAGCTTTCAAGAAACATTTGTCTCTACCATTCCATCATCTATGTAGCCCCTCCCTTTTTCTAATTATCTGACGAAGCCTTGGTATAAAACGTATCGTTCGAACATTTCACCCCATCAGTTTCATTATTAAACCGTACCGGGTACATACGGACGCTCGGTGTTAGCAGCTAGAAGGAGGAAAAACAAAATAGTACCGGTCATCTCGTGCCGGTTTGACCCGTGATGCTGGTGGCTACTGCAAAATACTAAAATGACTGGAATTCTGGACGGAAACCAGTAAACAAGAAATCGGCAACTGGCACCTTTTGGTGCCTAGCAGTTTTATAATAGAAGCGGTTAGTTGAATTTTATGTTTTACAATTGCTGTTGCTAGCGGAAAAAACCTTGCAAAAATGCATGTTTATGTTGATGTTAATTTCACGACAGCGCTAGGTGTTAGCAGCTGAAAGGAGGAAAGACAAAATAGTACCGGTCATCTCGTGCCGGTTTCACCCGTTATGCTGGTGGCTGTTAGTAATAAATGGCTACTGCAAAATACTAAAATGGCTGGAATTCTGGACGAGAATAATCGGAAACTTTTGGAGCCTCGAAATTTTGTTACAGAAGTTTTGTAAAAGAAGCGTTGCAATTCCCTCTACTATTTGCTTCAATGGAATATTTTTTTTTTTAAGAATACGGTAGTCAACGTCATGCGGTCGTGTCTTGAATACCACCCTCCTACTTTTTTTTATTTGCCTTGAAAAAAGCATGTTGCGGTTCAAAATCGGTTGCTAATTACAACCTTTGAGCTGTCCTAACATTGGGGGAACTAAGATACACGGACAACATGCACTGTGGAAGCTATTTCACATTCAGTAAATTAGACGAGTGCGACAAATTTAAATTGTTAGGATGCAACACAGAATGCTTGCTTGCGTTGACAAAAAATATTAACTTTCAATGACTTGTTTATTTGCCTTCAAAAAGGCATTTTGATTTCCAAAATTGGATTTCCTGATGGCAATCTTCATGCTGCCCCAACACGGGGGGAATAATGGCTGTCTGGCGACACACGCTGAGAAAAACCGCGCTGCTCCTGAGACGTGGCGACCAACCACAGGGCTAGTGCTGCTGCTAAGGAAGGACGACTGCTGTTGTCGCTGTCTAGAACTATTATGAGTGGCTCCGGCTGAAACAGGCTCTTATATAGGCCAAATAGCATGTTTTCAAATGCAAGGTATATGATCCTGTCGACCGTGCTTGGGAAGCAAGCATATAACGACCAATCAGAGGTCGAATTTTTCGTTTTGACAAGGCTTGACTATTTTCAATAGTACAATAGTGTGAATAATAAAATTACAATTATCTTATTTTGGGAAGAATCTTAGAAGATTTTCCAATCTATTGCTGCAAGAACGAAGGAAATCCATCGAATACTAACCGATTTATTAGCATTTGAAATTGGACATATTTTTCACTTTTTTCGGTTTTAGATTTTCATTTCACATCCCTATGTAGCCGAACTTCCTGAGAGAAGTATTCTACTTCAAAATGTGTTTAATAACGATGTTTTTGTACAGAAATTACTCAAAAATAACTAGTGATATGCGGATGTGCTCCGAAACAGAGGAATATTATAGTTTCATGATTTTTTAAATGGAATCTTACAACCATTTTAATCGTTTCGTTGATATGCTTTCAAAATGGTCAAAAAACAATGAAAGAAACAATGAAAAACACAAGGCCAAATACCATCCAATATTTATTTTTGCAACTTGGATGATGTCCACATATCGGAAAATGGCCCAGACGCCATTTTGAATTTCATGATGGCGATTTTCGGTTTCTAGAAAACAACCTAAGATGATCGAATACCCTCCAATATGTGTATTTCCGTAATAGAGATGAAGTCCAGAGACTGCACGCAAAAGTTGGATGGTGCGAAACCAGTACAAAATTGTGCGTTCTTAGCGCAATTGTTGATGTGGTTTGGAACCAGTACAATGATTGCAAGTTGGGCATAACGCAATTAATGCTCTAGCGTGTTTTCAATGTATTTGTCAGCTCCAGACTGCTACACCTAAACAGTTTCAGCTGGTATCAAGCAGCATTGCAAAGCGAACGAGAAGCAAAACCTTCCTCCTCCTTTCTGCTTAAGAACTGGCATCAAGTATGTACAGCACGGATGTCTCGCTCATTTCGTAGAACGACGAGACATCGTCTTGCGCGTCGCAATCCGAACCGAAAAAGAAGCGAAAGAGCAGCCTGCAAATTATATGTGACGTATCTAGTGCTAGTCTCGTCGCACGTGCATGGAAAATCTACGAGCAAGAGAGAAAGAGCAGTCACTAATACACTCGATGTGAGAAATAAAGTGTTGGTATATGATACATATTCTGATTTCAATCTATGTCAATGTATTCGCAGTACAACTGCTGCGTTATCGTTTTTGCACATTTATTGTGCGATTTTAGTGTAAAATTTGCGCGAATCAGGAAGTACAATGATTGTACAAGACTTGAACTTTTGCGTGTGGATAACGACCCCAGACACCATTTTTGATTCCAAAAGGCGACTTCCGGTGTCTGGAAAACAACAAAATGTTATCAAATACTAGGTAATATGAGTATTTTCGGAATCGGGATGATGCTCTGAGACCATTAAAAAACCCCAGACGCCATTTTGGATCCCAAGATGTCGACTTCCGGTTTCTAGGAAACAACCCAGAATGGTTGAGTACCCCCCAATATGTGTATATCTTACAATCAAATGACGCCCTGAGACCGGAAATCGACTTCAGACGCCATTTTCAAATTCTAGATGGTGACTTCTGGTTCGTCTGGTGTTGTATTCAGGTCTCTTGCATCATACTCATATGCGATGGTATTTGATCAATTTTGGATGTTTTCCAGAAACCGGAAGTCACCATCTTGAATTAAATAATCGCGTTTGGAATTATTATTTCTGGTGTCTGCGCATCATCCCGATCCCTGAAGAAATACTCACATTGGTATTCGGCCATTTCAGGTTGTGTTCCGGAAACCGGAAGCCGACATCTTGGGATCCAAATTGGCGTCTGGGGTTTTTTTGGGGTCTTGGAATTCAAGATGGCGTCTGGGATCGTTTTCAGGTCTCATGGCATCGTTTCGATTTCGAAATAATTTATATGGGGTGGTATTTGGTCAATTTTTACTATTTACCGCAAACCGGAAGTCACCATCTTTAATTAAAAAATAACGTCTGAAGTTGATTTTTGATCTCAGAGCATCAATTCGATTCCGAAAATACACTGAATTCTGTTTTTACGCGACTTGTTTTTACGTAATTTATTTATTTGTTTATTTAACTACTACCAACAGACATCAAGATCATGGAGCACTTAGTCGGGTTTAGTGCCATGCGATTCAGCTCGCACCAATGGGCGAATATATCAAGTTGTTGCTGAAGAAAAACGGCGTCGGCAGCATGTTTGATTTTATTGAATAATTTCAAATCATCAGCAAATGCAAGACGAGGACATTAAACGGAGTAGTGCACGTCGCTGAAGTACAGCAAAAACACTAATGGGCCAAGATGACTACCTTGAGCAATCCCGGAAGTAGCGGAAAATGATTCAGAAATTTTATCGTCAATTTTTACACTCAGAGTACGCCCTACTAGATATGACTCAAGCCAGCACAGCAAGTTGCCGCTGAAGCCATAACGGTCGAGTTTAGCGACAGCAATGCGATGGTTTATTTTGTCGAAAGCGGCAGAAAGGCCCGTATAGATTGTGTCCGTTTGAGATCGTTCAATTTTATTTTACACGATTGATTTTATTTTACACGATTTTTTTACGCGATTTTCTCGAAATTACGCGATATGTGACATGGGAAATATTGTTTCTGAACCAAGATGTAACACACACACAAACACACACAAACATACAAACACATACACACATACACACACACTTACCACATAGCGAAAGATTTTGTAACGACGCGATCTTTTTCTACGCGATTTGCTCCAAATTACGCGATTTTTTTATACGATTCTTTTTTTGCGCGCACACATCAATCGCGTGAAAAGAGATGAGGATTTTTGGTATATATCATCCAAACACCCAAACATATCTCCAGAAAATTGAATTTTCGGAAGTAAGAAAATTATTTTGGAGCACCGCTCGCAGCTGAAAAGAATCAGTGCAAAACCAGCGAAAAACAATTAATTTTTTCAAGCATAGTGTAATAAATACACTGTTCATACAGTGCGAACTTTTGTCCCGCATGCTGGGTAAAATTCGCATCTCATGCTACAAACAAAATTCGAAAAAACTCTGGTAATACATTTTGGAGGCGAAAGATTCATAACAAAACCGAATTTTATGATAATTGTTTGCAATAGTTCTGTTCCAAAAACAATTGAGTGCGTACTTTTGCCCGTCATGACTCTAATTATTTTCTATGTTGCAGTCAAATGTAGAAAAAACTTTGATCAGTGTATATTTATTTATTTTCTTTTAACCCTAGACGTAAACTAGAATATTTTTTTAATTTTTAAAAATTTTTTTCTATTGTTTTATATAGTTTTATATATTATTATTTATTTTTTAATTTTTTATTTATTTTTACTTACTTTTGAAATATATTTTAAAAAAAATGTTTTTGAACTTTTTTAAAATTCTTATCTATTCTTTCTGATATTTTTTTTCTTATACATTGTTTGATTTTTCTCTATTTTCATGTGTTAGTTTTCTTTAATTTCTTTCAATTACTTTTGAATTTCTCCTTTATTTTATGAATCAATTAGGGAACGTCCATTGATGACGCAAAACAAAAATAAATAATTTCGAACCCCTCTTCTTTTGTATAGATCCTCAATATTTTTCGCATGGGTGGCAACACTTTGTCAGATAAGCCTCCCTCCCTTCTCTTCAAGCGTTACTCAAAAAGCGTCAATAGTGGAATCTAAAATGATATATTGATAAGTCCGACCTAGGTGTATATGAGTACAGTAGCGTTTCGATTATACCACGATCAAAAAAAAAAAAATCCGCTTCATATATTTAAAACATATATATTTCATGTTATTTGCGTGTGTACGTGTTAATGTATGTTGTATGTATGTGTGTGAATGTTATGTTTAAAATGTTCGGTATAGGTGTGCTTTTGGATACCAGAAAACCGATATTTAGAGTGAAAAATAAAAAAAATATCAAGGTGTATTTTTTCTTCAACAAATTGAAGTGTTCGTGTGAATCTATTTAAACAAATAATAACTTCGAATGAGAAAGGCTGGGTCTCACCGCGAGGTGGATTAATTTGGGTTTTTTAATTTATTTCATATTTTTCGTACTCGTGATATATTTTTGTATTTTTTATTTTTCCAATCTCTTTCTGTGTATTTTTTTAATTTTATTTTCATGTCACTTTGCTATTTTGTATTGACAGACACAGTTTTAGTGTTTTCCATAACGTTTTTATTTTTTAGTGATTATCTACCCTTTTTTATGTGTTCTTTGGATTTGATCCTGTAATATACTGTATACTGCATATTTATAGCATACTAGCTGACCCCGCAGTTTTCGTCCAGCTTATTGTTTGCTATATTTAAATAGTTTTAAACATTCTAAATTGATTCCACCGTAGGACGTCCCAAAAAAAAATCGATGTTGAAAAAGTCAAGGTGCTCAGCCCTAAATTGAAAGATAATGTTATTTGTAGCATTTTTGTAGAACATTTCGACTTTCTAAAAAAATGTTTTCAGGTTGCCCAAACGTGATTTATGAAAAAATGACTTTCTTAAGCTACAAACCCACTCTCTTGCACTTTTTTCAATTCTGTTCGATTCCTTAATTTTTCCATATATTTTTTTGTTTTTGTGGGGTTGTTTTTGAATATTTCGCATGGTTCAGTTCAGCATTGCATTCAGTTTTTTGACTCCTAGAGCCCATTAAACATCACAAAAATTTTTTTTACTAATAATTTTCAGATAAAACCCTTCAAAACACAAATAAAAAAAATTTTTGATCAAGAATTGAAATTTTCATTGGGAAGCGAGATTAACGGCGAAAATTTACATGGAAAAAGTTACTTGATATCTTATCGGGGAGCTGAAATATTGGCATTTTTATATGTGATGGAAAACTATGCATTGTAACAAATATGTTAAATAACCATGTGGTTGAACATGGGATCTCGTCCTGTCGATGGGCAATGTATAGCCCGAAACCGGTAGACGAAAGGTAATTTTAATATTATCCTTTTATATCTGTAAGAGCAATAAGTGTCTTGTCTAATCACTCGTCGTGTTCCGTCTGTGTTCGCGATTATTGTGCTAATTCTTACGTTAGCATTGAATTATTATAAAGTGACCCTATTCCATCTACATCCAATACGATTTGTTTGTAGTCTGCGAATAGAATCGGATGAGAGAAACGTTCAAACTCGAAAAACAAATTGTTTGAAATGATTGGTTTCATCGTATCAAGAACATCCTCGCCTTTTGGCTACTGCACATCACCACAATTCCAGAAATACCCTTAATGGGTGATATTCGGAGGTTTTCCGCTGTTTCCCAGAAACAGGAATCCGTCATCTCTGCATTCAAAATGGTGTTCAGGGTCGATTTTGACCTACTGTGATCATTTTGGATAGTATTCAGTCATTTTTAGTTGTTTCCCAGAAGTTTCTATCTTGTATTCAAAAATGGCGACTGGAGTCAATTTTTGGCCGGGCACCCCAAACAGAAAAACTGAGTTATGTCAGGAAAGTTCCCGTAGAGTTTCAATGCATTCCCAAACAAGTTTGGAAGCGCATTTTACGGACTTAAGAGCTAGTAGTGCTGCTTGACTGTCCGAGAATATACCGATTTTCGCATGTCTTTAGTTGCGTTTCAGAAATATTTTTGCGCAGATATATATGGCATAGTTTGAACTCCCTAAGTATGCGAAGGTGGCCGATTTGGTCCCTTTCGAGTATAGTTTTCCTCTTTTGCAACCTTAGAGCGCCAAGCTCTGCTTCTTTTTTCACATGAAGATGTAGAGGCAGTAGGCAGAGCATAGCTTCAGATAGTTTTAGTGTCTTCAAAACGTAAGAATTGTTTCTATTTAGTACCTTTTCTATTAGATTGAAACCATTTTGTGACTTTTTAATAACTTTTATATATTATTTCCTTTTCGTGAGTATTATTTAAATAACAAAATTCAAATAGAGAGATTGAAACAGTTCTATATTCGGTTGTTATATTTTCGATGTCTTCGTTTTGTTTCGTTTATTCTAGTTTTCGAGTTGTTTTTTTAGTGTTCGGGTTTTGTTTGCAGCTTTTCCTCTATTTTTTCTATTTATTGTTATGGCTTATTTGCATATTTCGTATATTTATATTTTTCCAAGTACAGTGGGTTTTGTTCGTTTCTTTTTTGATTTATTTTTTTTTTGTTTATTTTGGTGCTTGCGTAGTGCTTGTTCCTTTCGTACCTTTTTTTTAAATTTTCGCTATCCTTTATGTGTCTTATGAAACTTCTTAGGTGTGTTCTTTTTCAACTTTTCAGCTTTTTGGGGATTTTTTGAGTATTTTCGTGTTCTTTTAGTGTCTTTTGCTCTATTTTTGCACCCTCGTGACTCATTTTTTGACCCTTTCATATACTTTATTACGCTCTCATTTAAGTAACTTTTTTTAAACATTTTTCGTACTTCTATTTAAGTTGTTTCTTGCCAATTTTTGTTTCATTTTTTATGCCTTTTAAGATTTTTTTTCTATTCATCAATTTCTGGATGCTTTCTTATAAATTTTTTAAATAGATCTGAATCGTTTTGTTGATTTCTCATGCCTTGTTGATTTTGTCTGTACATTTTTGTGGTTTGTAAATCTTATCAATTTATTTTTCGTGCTTCATTATGTCTCTTTTAATATTTCATATGTTTATTACACATAGTTTGGTTTTTTTTGTAATAAAACACTTTTGTTCCTTTTGCATTTTTGTGAGATTTGGCTTACTTTATGTGGTTAGCAAGCCTCGATTTTAAATAATGTTCGAATTATTTCATCATTCTGGTGACTAATTACTTGTCAGCTTTCTTAGTCTTATTACGCCTTCTGGTATTTTTGTGCTATTAAGCATTTTGTATTTATTAGTTGATAAGCTTTTTCCTAATTTTATTTTTGCATCTTTCTGCCGCTTGGGCCTCTATTTTATCTTTCCTGTGCAAATTTTCAGTCTTAGGTATTTATACCGTTTCGCCATGTTTTTTTCGCCTCAATTTTTGTGCCTTACTTGATGTAGGTTGTAGTGTTTTCTGAATGCGAAAACTGTTTTTGTTGGCCTATTTTATGAACAGTTCACTTTTGAGCACGAGATAAGGGAAGGTGTTTGACACTTGCAAAATCAGCTTAAACAGTATATGTTTTATACATTGTGTATATATCCGCTTAAGAACAAATTCAGTCGCTTCAACTGTTTATTTTTATTATGAATCTTTAGAAAACAGGTATGTTTTGCTATTGCGATATTGTTTGAATAGGTATGTGCTAAACTGTTATCAAAATTAGCACACCAGTCATATTAAAATTCATATATACTTTTAAATGTGTTCCGCGCGAGTTACTATCATCAAATTAACACCAAACGAAAGGGTCCGGACTCAGGAAAGATTTGGTAAAGGTTCCATTTGCATATATTTGCAGGCAAGTCGATGACAAGCGGCTAAAGATGCTTACTTTTTCGCTTGAATTTTACGTTTTCTGCATAGTTTCTTGGAAGGGTTGTGGTACATTCAGCTCAAATTTACTAATTTCATAATTTTTAACTTTTTTGTTCTCTATACCTACACGCAAAACTTTTCCTTATTACTTTAGAAGCAATAGCGCAAAATTGCCTTTAGGTAACAAACCTCTTACTTAAAAGGCAAAGAATTTTCTTCCCCAGTCAAGTAACAACACATACTGTCATATATTTAGCACGTGTTACGGGAGTACGACTATCTAATAATGGTCGTTTCAACCACATGCAAGATTTTTTCTGTCAAAAACCGCTTCCTTTCCATCTCAAGTCAAAAAAAATCACACACCGTCGCATATGTTGCACTTGGTACAAGTTTCTTCAATCTCCAATTCATCCGGTGTGCGTGTATTAGTTCGCTCGTTGTATGCATTCGGAGTAGAGAAATATATGACAAGAGCTGCCAAGCAGCATTTTCCCCGTCATAGAGTATGCAAACGTTGATGATTTCAAAGACTTGAAATGCGTCTTGAAATGACATGACGATTTGTAAAATGCGTTAGAGAAAAACAAAAACATTAGCTTTCCTGCAAGATATCTAAAACACATACTTATTGGTTCATGGAAACTCATTTGCACCTGTTTGAAAATACAAAACTCGTGCCCATCCAGAACAATATTCGCCACTTCGGCAACTCTGGTCAGACAGTATTACATATTTCCATTTCAAGTAAACACTGGGGGACGAAACGAAAGTGTTTCTAATGAGAAATATGAGGTTGACGGTTGAGATTCTGATTATGTGTGGATGAAGGGGACAAAAATGAACCTGATCGTTGCATCAATACAAATGCAGCGAGTGAAGTCTTGCTAACACATGCATTGCGGTACTTGGCTGTATGTTCTCCTGCAGAAACACATACAAGCGTGTGGCTGTCATAATTTTTATAACTTTTTGGTTATTATCTTTTATGTATAATGTGCAGTCATAAGACACAATAAGTAATAAAAAATTGCCCTAAAGTAATAAAATGTTCCCCGTTTGCGTTGGGTGTACCTAAGTGAAGGTGATTTATTCGATTTATATGATAATTCATATACATGATTATGAGCTTCAAATTTCTGTTTAGCTCGTTTTTTTTTCACCTGTATTATTTCAATAGGTCTTTACTATCGCGACGTTATTTGAAGAACTCGATACTCGTGCACCTTTTCCACTGCTTTTTTTCAAGTCGGTAATAAAAACTCATCACACTTCAAGCAGAATTATGGGATCAGAAAAGCAATCCCGCAATTCTGTTGTCTCGAAGATGGAAAAACGAACTTCAACATGCGCACATCCTCATAGTCTCAATCAACTTGCAGTGGCACTTTTCCTTCACCTTGAAAAGTTTTAATTAACCAGTAGAACGACTTCCCGCTTTCCTGGATCAGTCCAACTTTTTCGTTACTAGAAAGGAAACCAGCTGGCAGCAAGTTTTCTCACCCTCGCAGCGAGCAGCATAAATAATTCATCGTTCGTTCCGGCTCCGAAGAAGTAGGTATGCAAATTCGATTCGAAAGCCCCACCCATTTTTATTTGTTAATTGATTGCTTTGCGCTAAAAATTATCACATCCACATTCCTTCAACATATATTTACAACGAAAGTAAAAGCTCTCCACTTACCGTTCGATTCCTGTGGCCTTTCCCCGCTGCCAGCGTCGTTCTTTCGATGTTTCGCTCGTCCTCGTCGCTTTAGTGACCCGAATCTGGTTTCCGCTGCCTGGAGGATTGATTCCTCTTCCGAAGAAGAGTATTCTCGCTGCTGCTCAATAGTTGAGGTTCTGCTTCGGCCACTACCGTAGCCGCTTGCATTACTACCCGCACTGGCACTTCGCCGCGAGCGGCGTTTCTTCGACTGTTGCTCACCGCCGCTGCCATTCTGCATCGATCGTCTTCGGTGCTCAGTCCGGCAGTCAACGTCGGCCGCTGGCAGCGTGTGCGACAGCATTACCTTCGAGATGAGGGAGTCAATTTCGTTAAGCGTGCTGTCGTAGGACTCGGGAATAAAGTCCTGCAGCATGATTCGACCCTCCGCTGGAGCGAGCAGTCTCTGCTCCTCGGCCTCCAGCTGTTCCTGGCGGCGCCGCCGCAGGCTACGCTGGGTGTGGAAACTCTCTTCTCGAACCATCAGCGTTCCGGCGTTACTGCGAACCAGTTTGTAGATTTTGGGCTTGGGTTCTGTGGGTGCTGGTGCTGCAGGGCAGGGTTCTTCATCGGGGATGTTGATCTCTGGTATCGTCGGAGGCGGAGGAAGCGGGGCGGGGGCAGCAACCGGCGATGGTTCTTCTTCGGTTGAACTTTTGTACAATTCACTGATACGGCCGAGGATCGAACTGGATCGGCTGGAAACCGATCTAAGCACTTTCTTCTTGGTCGGAACCTGATCAACGGAAACACTTCTACGGAATTCACCCACCGATTTGCTTTTCTGCAGTGGTGAAGGTTCCTCCTGAGCTTCGCCTTCACCATCTTCCACTCGGTACTGGTGCACACTTGTCGCCAGCTTATGACCCAATCCCTTGTTCTGGAGTTGCTCGAACACGTCACTCAAGTACTCGCCCGAAGTGTTGACCTTCTCGCGGATGCACATACTCTGTGATCGTTGGTAGCGCTGGTCGCGACCCTTGCGCTCCAGCGAGTTTTTCGAGCTATCATTTCCAGTGCCAGCACCATTCGGCAGCTCTTCGCTCTTCGACACACAATCCGGCCGATCCACCTCGACCATTAGCTGCCCGGTTCGGCTGTCGAAAAGTTGGATCTTAGGAAAGCTGATCGCTGGCGACGAGCTAGAAGTCGTCAGCTCCCACTTCCACGATTTGGGTTTCTTGAGCGCCAGCTTCAGCAGTTCACCGTTCGCGTCCCGTTGGCTGCTGTTGCTGCTGGAGTGTACCCCATTACTGCCGACGACGAACGCCGAGGACATCGCGCGAAAGGTCTGCAACAGAAAAGAATGAAAAAACAGAAATTAAAAAGTGTTTCTCGCCACCTGCTTGCAACTAAGTGGTAAGCGTCAACAGCAGTGCCACTGAACTTGAATCGCAGTGACCTTTGGCAAACGGCTGCTGTCTGTGCGCGCCGGTGGACGAAAATAAACTGCTGGCTGTCATCTTCGTCACCGCGAGAGCGGCTAGGCCACTGCAGAACGGTTCACGGCTCATTAAGCGGAGCAGTGAATTTTTCACTGTCATCGCGTTTGAGACAAGAAGTGTCATCCCTCCGCACCGAAAAATCACACTTCGCTGTTGTTCTTGCTAATGGCCGGTTTTCTTGTTTGTTTGTTTGTTTTTTCCTGAACAGGTGCAAGAAATTAGCAAGCAATTTTCTTTCTGACGGTGGCACGCTGTGCCACACATTGTCGACATTATTGGTGATCTAACCTTAAAACGACACAAAAATTGGTAATGGTGGCGCCAATCGGTGTGTGCGTGTGAAAGTATCCGCTTGTGTGACCTTCCATTTCGAACGGAGAGCACCGGAAATCACAACTTACCACCATTAAGCTGTGGTTTTTGTTATTGTTACTGTGCTAGGCAACGTTCATTCATCGATTTGCACTGCAGCTCGAAGTTACACACAGCGAAAGCGACTTTGTTGTCGAGGTTCTAAATTTAGCTCCACCATTTTTGTTTTTTTTTCTTCTGTCTTTCGAATAGTGGGTGGGCTATTTTCGGAATCGGACTGACCGGTTGAACGTCAGAGCCATCGCATTTTTTTTTTGTGCTGTCTTTTTTACCTTACTTAATTCTGTTTCACACTCGGCAGATTATTATCGAATCAGTAGTGCTGTGCTGGGACGATGCAACCGGCCCGGTCTGCCTGCTTGGATCAGTGCCAGAAGTGCCACCCGTCGTAGACACTGTTGTGGTGCGAAAGTGAGGGTGGTGAGTTCGGCAGGTATTCATCGGGATCAAGAGGAAAATAAGTGAGGTAGACTTGCTGCCATCCTGAATGGATCTGAAAAGCTATAAAATGCAAGTTTAAATGGATGACAGCTATTTCTGGAACGATTGCTGCGTTGATCGTTTAATTTGTTATTATGTCTGTTCGGAGAAATGTAAACAACACTATTGCTCTTCACTCGGGATAGTGGGGAGACACTCTTCGATTGTTGATATGTTAAATTTCACTCAGGGGTCATATATTGGTTAATTTTTGCGTCGTTATTCGTTTGTTTGAATTGAAGAGTCGAAAGATTTTTGAACCAAGAGATGTTAAAAGTTCCTCATCCTATCCTTCAAGCATTGTAATACAAAATTCTTAAATACTAAACCATAATTCTCGGATGACTGTGTGTAATATCATGCGATATTGTTGTTGCCTCCAAACATGCAATTTTGAAGTTGGGCAATTTTAAAGTCGAAATTTGAAGTGGAATACTTCTCTCAGGAAGGTCGGCTAAATAGGGATGTGTAATGAAAATCTAATACCGAAAAAAGTGACAAATATGTCCAATTTCAAATGCTAAAAAATCGGTTAGTATTCGATGGATTTCCTTCGTTCTTGCAGTATTAGATTGGAAAATATTCTAAGATTCTTTCCAAAAGAAGATAATTGTAATTTTATCATTCACACTATTGTACTATTAAAAATAGTCAAGCCTTGTCAAAACGAAAAAATCGACCTCTGATTGATCGTTATATGATTACTTCCCAAGCACGGTCGACAGAATCATATACCTTGCAATTTGAAACATGCTATTTGGCCTATATAAGAGCCTGTTTCAGCCGAAGCCGCTCATAATAGTTTTAGACAGCAACAACAGCAGTCGGCCTCCCTTAGCAGCAGCGCTAGCAGTGCAGTGGATACCAGCGATAGCGGATAGCGGCCACAGCTGTGGCGTAGCAATGGCTAGCGCACTAGTTGCAGCGGATTCCAGTAACGATAGCAGCTAAACCAGCTGATGCAGGGACAGTGGATACCAATGGCAGCGTATAGCGGCCACAACTGTGGCATGGCTATAGATAGCGCACTATTTGCAGCGGATCTCAGCATCGATAGCGGCTGATGCAGTGAGGCACTTTAGTGAAATGCAGTCTCTGTGCGATAGTGGGCACTAGTAAATACATTCAATGAACAGTTGACTCATTTTGATAACACGTGAGCCGTCTAGTTTTGAGTGTTAAATCAGCTTTTCACTGTTTATATATTATCACAAGGAATACTTTTTTCGCCCTGTCAGTGATAACGCAAAGATGTGATCGGCAACTTATCCGATACTAAAAAGAAACAACAAATTGTCCTTTTCAGGATGAAATAAAAACTGAATGAAGAATTAATATTTTCTAATGAGTTAATTCCCATTTTTAAATTTGTAAAAGTTATAAATTTCACTACATCTCCGTTTCTCAAAACGTACTGAATTATCTTTTCCTTCAGTCATGAGCAAAAAATTCGAAAAAATTACATCTCAAAATTTAAAAATTGTCAAGCCCCAACCATGACAAGCAGCTTACTATATTATTGAAAATGGTCAATCCTTGTTGAAGCGCAAAATTCGATTGATCTGATTAGTTAACGTTTATTTACTAGAAAAAATGACTGACACGCAAGCAGCCGGGTTATCTTTCTTGTAAAAGTATTCTACTTCAACCTTGCGGTCGTGGCTTTGCACACAACCCTCCTGTTATTTTTTTAAATTTTCATATCACACAACCCAACAATCTCCGAAATTTGATTCAAAAAATTATTAAATTTTACAACCTCAGAATTATGAATTACTATCTCTAGATTTTAATATTCCTAAATTAATATATCCCGAAACTCTCGAACCATCTAATCTCAAAATAAAAATATATCCAAATTATAAACTTTTAAGATCCTAAACCAAGGGAGAAGATTTTGAAGCCAAAATATCTGGCGGGGAACCTCATTTTTTAATCGATGAGCAAATTGATGCAATAATCTAGGTTGGTTAGCGAATTTTGATAACAGGAAAAGGAAGAGGTCTTGCTACGACCTGTCAGCTTTCGCGAGAACATCCCTATTTCAACCTCCTCGGGGTGCTAACTACACAAATAACAAATACAAATAACTTCAATGAAGATACGGTCCCAACCCCGGTGGATATCTTTGTCTGGGTTTCGGTAATCGCCTTCTCTTTCATAGGATAAGCTGTGAACCGGAGCTGAGTGAGCTTGGATGAGCTCCAGAAAGCTTATAAAAAATAAAAATAAAAAAACACAAAACAACTGAAAAGTACTGTCGTTTATAGCGAATAATTTTTGACAGAAATTTGCTATTCCTCATTATTTTTCTATTTCGAAAAAATCAATATTAAGTTCAAAACAGAAGCATTGGTTTTGTATAAAACGAGATGGGATAAATTACATACTAGTAACTGTTCAGGATTTGAATGCTTGCGATATTCGTCATCAGCTATTTATGGCCAAACGGTATTGAAACCAGAAATGGTCGACTTCGAGCCACCACTTTGAATTTTCAAAGGCACAAGGCTCGGTGACAATTAATGCGTTACCTGTGAAAACGTTATTTTATATTTGCTGCGGTGAAGCAAACGTAAAATAGTGTTTTCACAGGGAATGCATTATTTATTTCCGAGTCTTGTGCTTCTAAAAATTCGAAGTCATGGCTCGAAATTGGCTGTTGGTGGTTTCAATACCGTTTCACCTTAGGGACCTTTCGCTTTTAATCGCCTGATCGTTTTTGGTTTGATTTTAAGCGGGAAATCAAGCTTATACAACATACTCTGGGCTTAAATACCACAAGCGATTCTGCATCTTTTCAGTTACAGCGTCTGAACGACTATCAGTTTCGGCACATGCGAAAGAATCACTTAGAAAATTCATAGCTTTATTAATACATTGGATAGCATTCGTACATCCGAAAAACACCTGAATGTGAAGTTTGACTATAATCGAATATGTCTCGAATGCAATTTATGACAAATGATCAAAGCAAATATTTTTTCAGATAATGAATGTTGTTTTGCCACGAATTTGCGTGTGATAAGTGAAAAAGGGTCGCTTCACAACTAAGAAATGTGAATGCTACCTCGAAGAGCTCTTTATAATCGCCGCTAACTTGATTGATGCTCTTATAAACGGTTGAAAAAAGGTGTTTATCCTATGCTTTTGCCCTGTAATAGGGTAATCGCTCCTATATTCATCTCAGTACCTATATTCATTTCATCACGTCTTTTTTATCAATTTATCGTCAAATTTTACCAAATTTTCAAAGTAAAACTTTCAAACACTTGATAGAATCGAGAAGTAAATAGATTTACTTTCAAAATTTGTAGAAATTTGACGGTAAATTGGACAAATGAGAGAAATAAGATGAATATAGGTGCACCTAGCTGTTGTGATAAATAATGGAGCGATTATCCTATATTTTGTATGAAAATTCATAGATATGAAGAGAACAAAAACTATTGATTAGTTTTCGAAGCTTTTTCGAATTATTCCTATCCACTAGCGTATTATGAACTTCTTGGGCGATTTTTTTGCCGGAGCTTGAATCAATTTTAAGCGCGCCCAAGAACTTTGCTGTTTCATCGTAACTTATAGAATTGCAATTCAATCAACATGAGATCTACCGACTATATCTGATAAAATTCACCATCCTAGTGAATTTAGATCACTAGTGCTGAACTGTTTCATAGAATAATAATAATAATAATAATACTAAAACTAACATTAAATCCATACAAAAAGTTCTTAATAATTTTAATAATTTTGCTTCACCAATCCGATTGTGACGATTCACTTCATGCAGTTGCTGCAACGAAGTACGAATTAAGATATAATCACTGAATGGCAGCTTCAAATTCTCTAACGAATATAAGAGGTCATTCATTTATTACGTAACGTACTCAGAAGAAGGGAATATTCAACGAAGAGTTTCATTGCGTGAGGCCCCCATGCAAAATTACGCTATTTAGGGTTGCGAGCTATTCAAAATTCATAAAATTTAACGTTACGTTTTATGTGAATGTCCCTAATGATATGTTTTTTATAATTAAAGAGTATTTCAACGCAAAATATGTACTAATATTTTAGGAAACAAAGGCCAAAAACTTCAAGAGAGATAAAAAACAGCCGTTTTTATGAGAATCAATTTTTTTAAATATAAGCATTGTGTGGGTCCATTCAATGAACTCGGATCAACTTCAAATTTTCATGGCTTATTTTTGGAGTAAAAAAGGAAACTCTTTCCACCCGGCGCTCATCGAACCCGCAAGATGTTACAAAAATGGCCACTCAAGTGGTCATCCACCTCTGCTCAGAAACTCCTTTTCCAACATCAACGAGGTGCCCAAATAACATTTTGGGCTTTAAAACATATTTATAGCAGTAATCCTGGAAAACATTATAAAACCTCACTTAAAACTAATTGCATGATCAGTGCTACTTCCGAACTACTATATAGCTGCATATAGTTCAGGAGGGCCTACTTAAAATCACTTAAAATCACTTAAAACATTGCCGGCGAATCAAAAGTTTCGGTGGTTTGTTGACCCGATAGGACCTAAAAAGAGAAGCGCTTTCAAAATTATGTAATTGGAAAATAACTCCTAAATTGTTCAAAAATAAATCATTTTATTCTTCAAAATATAGGGCTTTTCGATTCATTGAATTTTGAAAAAAAAAAAAGTTTAGAAAGGCACCATTCCTTAATTCGGAACCCTTTCCAAAAGCAGATGTAGGAAAACTGCATTTAAGTTAGGCTGAAAAATGTTATTTGAACACCAAACCATAATTGTAGCTATATTTTTTAGCAAAATTGTAGCTACCAAAATTGTAGCTATATTTTTTAGCATCGTCAAAAAAAGCATTTAACACCTTTCAAAAGCTGCAACAGAACTGTTTTCTCCTATCGTGGCCTCTGGAAATTAATATCTAGATCAAATGGCTTTATACAAAATTATACAATTTAATCCAATACCTATCGGTTTCACGACAGTTTAAACAATGGCAACACGGTTTTAAACGTTTGACAGTTCCGAGAAAAATGTTCGTGAAAATGCTGTTTACATCTTTATTCGTTGGTTTAATCTTGAAAATGATAATAAAAAAAGGGGAAACCTGCTTAACGTTGCGTTGTACCTGCGCAATGGAAACAAAATGGTGTTTTGTTGTGGTCTGAAAAGGGTATCGTGGCAAAACTGTCGCACGACGAGAATTCCGTTTATACTGCACACTGGGAGCGGATAGATTGTGCCAATGTCTTCAATGATCGCGAAGCAGTAGAAGGAAAACTACGGAAAACGGAATCGGCATCGGACACAAAAGCAGACAAGAATCTGGTTTCTCTTCCTCCTACTCGAGAAAAAAAAAACCGCGACTACAGCAAACAAACAGTTTAGGCGATGTTAGCATGCTAAAGGATTTAAATTGCTCAAGTGATCGTCTGGATAACAAACAGGAGCAAACCATTCACAATGACAAAGCTCTGGTAAGAAACTGGTCAATTTTCTATGTAATGTAATTAGCTAATCATATGATTTTTAGAGCCGATGATTTGAATTTAAGCCGGATACCGTGCTTTTGCTGGCTGAAGAGGGGAGATGCGGACAATTGAGACTCAAAAGAAGCCGATGCAGAAAACGGTGATCGCACCAATAGTTTTTAGGATATAATCATAGTGAATCTCACTAGCATTCGTAATGACCAAATAAAATTATTGCAGTGCGTTTAAGCACAGCAAAACTAGTATGAAGTACCCAACACAAGTTGTTTTGCATAACAAACCATCTGCAAATCCCTCTGCCAAGCGCACTAATTTGTTATCAAAACTGTTAATAGGTTAGCAGAGCTTACCAAGCTGAAAGAGAGTTTAGAATTTTAGGAGTTATTTTTTAATGAGTTTTTTAAGGCCTCCGCTTGAGATAACCACAATTTTTAATTTTCCTCTACTGTTTGTTTTGAAACTAAATATATAATATATTTAATATGAATTTTCTTCCAATTATATTCAAAAGTAACAGATTAGTGCAGAAACCGATTCAGTTTTATTTTAACTCTTATAGTTATGCATAGATAAAGTAGCTATATCAAGCTCTTCATGAGAACCATAGTGAAACCATTATGGCTTTTTTGAAGTTTTATCTCGTAGTCGTATCAATAGTTTCACAGTCATAACAAAACATATGTTCAGAGCAATCGGAATTGAGTAAAAGTGAAGTTTTTTTATTGGGTTAAAAACGATGTGAAAGATTCTATAAACATGGCAATGACATAAAACCAAAATGATTATAAAAAATACATTATAAAACTAAAATTAATAATTGCAGCTTTCATAAAACAATAATAAAACACAAATAAAGCTATAAGGCATTAAGTATGGTACTTGAGATGGGCGCTGAAGAAAGCTGATCAACGAGTGCTCGGAATTTTTCTGCGTAAAGTTCTGCTATTGATACTTGGCGGTAAATTGGAAGATGGAGTGTGGCGCAGACGCATGCATCAAGATTTGTACCGATAGTTGATACAGCGGGGTAGGTTTTTGTAGGCTGGACATATGGCCAGAATGCCTGACGAGAGAGCTACCAAAACTATATTTAGCAGAGGACTAGGAAGAGGCCGTCGACTCTGTGGTAGGTCCCGCACTCGGTGCATGTAGGCGGTGGAAGAAGATCCACGATCGGTTGGTTTACGAGGTGACTGGAGAACGGCTGCCCACGACAGAAGAAGACGGACGTCCTCAATTCGTTTGGCCCTAGATTGGTGAACGGTTTGTCGGCCAACAAAGTAAGTGAGCAAGTTTACATTTTCAAGGTACCGTGGAATGGGGTGAAATTGATCATCTGAAAATTCGTGATAAAAAATACTAATCAAAAGATACTGCTCTCACAACACTAGGCAATGTTAACGTGTCCTTAAACGCAACTTTTGCATGATTCACATACCTGTCAAAGTTAACCCTTGCATGCCCGGTGCAATTTTTCATATTTTCGAAAAATTCTTCTAACTCAGTCAAAACTCAATCAAATTTGATCAAACAAGTTTCCAAATAACAAAAAAAAAGTATTGAATTTACTTAAAGTAATCTCAGTTTAGGGTTAATTATGTTAAATTTGGAGAAGTGAGTAAGTTTGATAAAAGCTCAAAAACTGTAATTTTCAACAATGATCATTCCCTACCACTAAAGAAATACTGATGAATTCGCAGGAAACCACGAAGATTTTAATTTCAAAGCTAGTTTTTGAAATAAAAGCAAATTTAGCAACAAGCAGCTCGTGAACCAAAATAAACAAATTTTAACCTGAAATATCGTTATTTTCGTTTCCAAACTAGCTGTAAATGATATTTTTCAGTACAAAAATCATTATTTATCTTTAGCATATCGAAAAAGAGCATATTGCCAAAAGAATGTATGAATTTCAATGGTGTTCAATTTCATCCCAATTTACCTCATAGTACTTTATAGAATTTTAGATGAAGAAAAAAAATACCTTATAGAATTATCGAGTTTATTTCATGAAGAAGACGATAGAAATTTCACCAAATAGCCATAGAGGTTTACTGGAGCACATACCAGAACTTGTTTTAAAATTATACTATTTTGGGAAAAATGTACATGAAGCTAGTTAATTGGAAATTGTTATAAAAATTGATCAATTTCACCCCGTTTCATGGTATAACAATTCAGTAGCTTCTGCTTTGAAATGATCGTTCTCACGGTAGGTTAGGGAAGAAAAGAACCAAGTGTTCGTTGCTGTCAGAGACCGAGTTCACCTGTGAATCTCTGATGACTTTAACGGAACGAAAGATACTTTGTTGCCGTGTTTTTTTTTTTTATTTTTCAATATAATGTAAGCTGATTTTGAAGACAAAAGGGTCTCTAAGCTTTAGTTAAATATTTGGAAAAGTTTTGAAAAAAGCTGAGAAGAAACAAGGAAAAAAATTAACCTTGGAAAGATAATCACTTTCTAATATACGTAATAAAAATCATGCGTCAAAACGTTTGTAAGAGTTTGAAAGAGTTTGGAAAGAAGCCTAAAAGTGTTTGAATCCATCAGAAAAAGTTAATATGAGAAAAAAACTGAAAAAGAGTTTATAACTAAGATACGACCGCAAGGTTAACAAAGCATTACGACAGCCTGTCTTATGTCAATGTATTTCTAATTTTTCATGATATAAATTTCAGTGATAATTCTCTTTCAGCTTGATTTTTTCATTATTTGAAGGTAACCTTGAAGAGAAGCATTGTTCAATTGCTTTGAAGTCATTCGAAAATAATGTTTAAGGTTGCTGGGACACAAGTGTCAAGTACCATTTCACCGTCAAAATATAACAACATGGGGAGAGTTGAGTTCTCCTTGAAGAAAGTGTTATGTCAAATTTTGAATTTTTGTCAGAAAAAATAGGTTTTATGCGAACAAGAAGTGTCCAATTTTCGTGGGAATGGAAGCGGTAATTTCATACACTGATTTTCAAATCTGTTTTTCTCTAAACTAGGCAAGTTTTGGGCGAAAACGATGATATGCCAATTTCGTGGTTATTCGTTTTGTAAACTGACTCCTAGCCAAACGCAGGTGCTGTATTTACCTACTATTGTGCTATTGGTTCCATCCTCAAATAGGTAAAGCTTAATACCAATTTAAATCAAATAATACCTACTGCTGTTTATAGCAAAACTACGAACCTACTTCTACAAAGCTGTTAATTAGGTACTTACTTGAACTTACTACATCTAAACTAAACTTACTTCTACAAAACTGTTAATTGAATTGTGCCTTCTTTCTTCAAGAGCAGAACAGCTAAGATATCCAACAGAACACCTTCCTGGGCAATAGCGATGCCGGATAAAAGCTTGTTCAATTCATCGAATTGCCAACCGAAGATGACGCGGAATAGTTCTCGTTTTATAATTATCTCTAGCAGCTTTTCCCGCCAATTCATACACATCAGTAGCAAGGTGCATTACAGTTACCATTACAGCCGCGAGATCGATAGTTACTCCAAAACCAACGCGCATACTTTTCAACATGCAGTAGACGATAAATTCGACCTACCGGGAACAATTCGACGCAGAGCACGAGATTGTCCCTCAAATACCTACCTGAACGTCTCTTAAATATCTACGAGAGGATCAACGCAACAACTAGGCGGGTCTGTGAAAGAAGTGAAATGAAGAAAGGTAAAAAAGCGAACGGACTTCGCTGCACACTGTTTGTAGGTACATTATTTTTCGTCAACTGTATAACGGTTAACAAGCGAAGGTGCATATCAAGACGAGCTAGTCAAACGTGTACTGGAATTCGAAGCAAAAGCTGAAGCTAAAGTAAATTGTTTCATTCCTCCCGCAAATTACATTCCCAGTACAAATCCCAGCTCATCTCAGAGCCACGTTCTTGAAATAATGTTGATTTTTTTTGCCTTACAGATTATGAAATGAGCAGTTCTACATTTGTTCCAAGCTGCGCTTAAAGCTTGAAAATTGACAGAATTGATGTGATTATTGGAATTCGACAATTCTCGTGACGCTTTTGATGTTTTTGGTTTTCCAATTTGTGCCTCTGTGTTGCCGGAAAACATAATTCTACGTCAAAATCGTGAACTAGGAAATGGTAAGGGGAGTAAAACATTTTCGATAGCTGCTCCGGCCACAATCGAGACACTGTTTTTGCGCAGTTGTTATCGCTGTCATTAAGGTTTTGTCGAGTAAAAATAAGAATATATATGTAACTACTTCAATTATGACCAAATGATTATAATTCTCTTGTCATTCTTCGCTTCGCACATATTGCACTGCACAAGACGCGACAGATCCACACATAATTATTAACATGCCCGGACATATTCAACAATACCGTGCAGTCCTACGGTCCGCCGGTTGGTTTGTCTGCTGTGGACCGCTCTTTAGCCATGCTGTGCTGAAAATAGCTGCTGCTCTGCTAGCTGCGGGTCGAGCAAGTATCCAGTAACAGTTAATCATCCTCTTGCTGCAATAATCGGTTATACAATGACTAAAATTCTACGGTCGAGCTTTTATACGTAACTACTGTAAGTTAAACTTCCGGTAGGCAAGAAATAAAAAATCTAGAATATTTGAAAAGTCTTAAAACAACTTGAAATAAATATATATCATACTGGAACTAGAATATAGTTTAAATAGTTTATCAGTCTAAAAAGACGGATTTCTGAAGAAAAATAGAAGTTTTGAAAATATTGGAAATCTACACACTTAAAATTTATTACGGGGCCTCGGTAATTTTTGCCGAGAACGGCACCTCGGTTAAAAAAATTATGAGAAATGCCACATTTTTTCGTAGATCTCTAACTGAAATTTCGGTATAAAATATTACCGAGCTATCACTACCGCGATTACGAATATTTTGGGCCGAAATTTCAGCTAGGTGAACCGAGATTTACGAAAAAATGTGACAGCTGTCATTATTTTTTGAACGGAGCACTCATTAGTGCCGTTCTCGGCAAAAATTGCCGAGACCTGGCAAAAATTTTTAAGTGTGTAGAACTTGGAAAAAATCTTAAAAAGGTCTACAAAGAGTTCAGCGGAGATTGACAATGAAAGAGCATAGTGAGAGTTGATTAATAATGTAGAAAGAATGTACAAACAGTTTGAACTTGAATATTTGTAATATTTACGTAAGACAGCTTCTCTCTCGGTTTGTACTAAGCGCAAGCCGACAAATTAGGTAAAAGATTTTCACTTTTTCACGCTAGAAACATGCTTGTTACACTGTAACCGCACTTCAACCCTGAGGGCCGATCGCCAGTTCTGTCCCAATCAAGGCAACAGCAAGCGACGCTTGTTCAGCTTGTTCTGCCTGTCATTTTACCCTCCACCCGTTATTCGAACGACAAAAACAAACATCACACAGCAAGCAGAGTAGGTCATTCTCGAACGAGCAAACATCAAAGCAAGCAGTTCGTCGATTCATCGTCAATTCACCGCGCCGTGGGCCTACTTTGATGACAGTTTCTGCCAGCACCCACCATCGACACCAACTGTGATGGATGGATGGATGGGGATTCGGAAAAACCAACGCAGTTCGGAATGTTTTTCATGTGTACACTAACCTGATCCACTATCTAAGGGTTTGCTCACTTTCGCGGAAAATATTTCCCAATTATCCCCAACAAACGACGTCGTCCTTCGTGTTAGATAATTAAATTCTCGGCTGGGATGCCCTTTTTTTCAAAAGGATGCACTCGAGCACGCACGCACCGAGCGATTTAGCAGCTTTTATACACGAGATTCGCGCGAAATGTCCGCGTCGCGGTCAGCGCTGAGACTGGCGGTGGTAGAAAATATTTAGTCGACCCTCACATCTGGTTTCGCAGTGTGTTTGCGTGTGTTTTTATTTGGATGTGTGTCTGCCAGAGGGAGAGCAAATCGGAATTTGGGCGCTTGCGAAAAATTCTCAAAACCGAATACCACTATTATCCCACGGGGGGGGAAATGGGAAATTTTCGGCAATTTTAAAATAGAGTTATCTGTGTGCGTGAGGTTCTCTGGTGGATCCGTAACCAGGTACTTTTCTCGAATTTATTGTTTATTGTTTAGTCGAAGGACATTAACCGATATTTACGGTTTCCTGCTTTCTTAAAACCAAACGCGAAAGGCACGTCATTTGTGGGCGACTCTTCCCTGCTCTCGCATGCCCTGACAGCTGTCAACACTCGCCGCTTATTAAAGATTTCACGAACATACTAACAGTTTGCAGCGGTATTCTACCTACAAGCAAAACATCACCACATGAAGGCCAGGGCCAAAAACAACGGTTGATATGTTTGCTATTCAAAACTTACTGGCCACGGTAGAAAGAAAATTATCGCACGCGTGTTATTTAATTACTTTTTTGGTGCATACCTTTGATACCACCTACGACTCGCACCCACAGTTTGACACTATGCGTTTGCGTTAAGCTTGCGGTAGGAGGTGGGATATTTTTAGCTTTGTTTACCTTTGGTGGGTGCAGTTTTGATTTCGCAGGCTGTTTATTGCCGACGAAATCGATACACGTAATAAAATATTTTATTCGGCAGATTGATATTGAATTCTTCTCCTTGAAGGTTATTTTGTCAACTTGTAAACAACAGTAACATTGAATCGTTTTTTATTCTTCAAATTAATTTTATTCGTGTTATTATATCGTCTAGGGTACAGTGCAAACTGTGATCTTTATTTGAGGGATGTTTCGGGCCATACAATCGATTCAATCCAGCCGATGTATGAAGCAACTCGCGTGTAAATCGATGGTGTATTCGATCCGCATCCACTGCCGAACGACGAAACGATCCTTGTGGCATTTTCACCGTGAATAGATCATTGTCGAAATAGGTTTGATTGCACTTATCCAGTGCTACCGTGTTCAGGTTGACCTTCATCAGAATGTTGGAAGTTTGTAGTGCTGGAAGAAAGGTTTAACCTGAGCATGTAGGTTTACTAGCGACAGTTTAAATTTTACTATCAAGGCTAGTGATACCAAAGCCTTCCGTGGTAAGTACGACGTTACTTGGTAAATCTTGCGTGTCGCAGTGGAAACAGATGGGTTTTACGTACAAGGAAATATTCACTTTTCGTTCCAACTCAATCAATGCAATATCGTTGTAGCGCCGACGAAAAACCGGATGAACATGAAATTTCTTCAAGAGCCAAAAATTAGTATTGAGAAACTAGACGGAAGACAGATTTCACGCCTCAAAAAATCGAATATGAAATCTTACAATATCTTTGTAATGGCGAACATCATAGTTTGTTTATTGCGTGCTGTGAAATTTTCAAACTAATTTACGTGTGAAATTGTGTGTATACAGTGGAAATTGTGATTCCAAAGTGTACCTATTAAGGATCTCAATCAGGATAAGTAGAAGTGCAGTAGTAACTACTACCTGTTTTGATATAAATTTGTTATTTCTTTCCGCCACTCACTGCGGTGTGAGCTGGTTTGTTTGGTGCTGTTTTTTTTTCTATTGTCTCTGTTGCCTGTGCGACGCCGTACGTAGCGTCCACTGTGTAAGGCTGAAATGGAATGTGTAAAGTGTAAATGTATTGTCGTGATTAACGATCTCGTTTGCTGTTTTCGCTGCGGAGGGAGATTTCACTATCGCTGCGGTGGAATAAGTGGACCCTCAGTGAAATTAATCAATGCAAGCGATAATGTTCTGTTTAAATGCAACGACTGTCTATCAGTTCAGAGTTGTGACGAGCAGAAAGTTTCAGTTTTGGATGTTGATGCACTAAGACAGGAGATCAAACAGATTTCAAGTTTGGTTGCAGATATCCAAAACAACATTACTGCTCAGATAGGCAACGCGTTAAAGAGCGGGATGGAAGAAATGAGCTTAAATATAATCAGTACTCTCAAGCAAAGAGGCGATGATTTTGATAAATTTATTAGTGGAAAATGGATATTATGACTAGTTCATTTTTAGAAAATAAACGTAGACAGGAGTTAGTTGAAATGGGCAATAATGTGTCGGATTCTGATAGTTTGAATCGGAATGTGGCAAAAAAGACTAAAAAACGTAAATTAAATGATGATGGTAATTGCGCGAATAACGAAACAGAAGTTTTAACTTTTGCGAGTGTAGTTCGTGGTAATATAAAAAAACGTAAGGCTGGTCCAGTCATTGTGATCAAGCCAAAAGAGTCCTCCCAGAGTAGTGAAGCTACAAGGGAATTTTTAAAGTCGAATTTAGATCCGAAGACCCACAAAATAAGTAACTTTAGAAACGGGAAAGATGGCTCATTTTTTGTTGAGTGTGCAACAAATGATAACATAGAGATCGTGAAAAGTGGTATTGAAAACAACCTTGGTGAAAGCTACACAGCTGTTGTACCCGTTCCCCCGGTGCCAAGATTAAAAGTAATGGGTATGAGTGATCAGTATTCTCCTGACGCCTTCATTGACCTTTTAAAGAGTCAAAACGAGGCGGTTTCTATCGATAGTATCAAGGTTATTAGTATGTACGAAAATCCACGTTTCAAATATAACAAGTTCAACGTGGTAATTGAAGTCGATAAAAAGTCGTATAATAGTTTGTTGACCGCGAAAAAAGTGAATGTTGGGTGGGATCGGTGCCACATCATTTCAGCGATTAACATTTTGAGATGCTTCAAATGTGGAGAATTTGGGCACAAGAGCACAGAATGTAAAAACGATGAAAAGTGCTCCTTGTGTAGCGGGCAACACAAGACATTTGAATGTTTTTCCACTGTATCGAAATGCATTAACTGTTTAAAATTTAATAAAGAACGCAAAATGAATTTGGACGTTAACCACGCAGCATCTAGCTCGGAATGCTCAGTTTACAAGAAATTGTATGAGCAAAAAAAAAGCAGCCTGCGTTTCGATAAATAGCAACCAAGTTCCAAGTGGAATGTGAATCAATTTGATATGATGTATTTGAATATTGCAGGGTTATCTACAAACTACGTTGCTTTGCGACAGATTGTAGAGGAAAAGCGTCCATTTTTGGTATTTTTATCAGAAACTCACATTGTAGATATTGATGCGTTCGACCAATACTCTATACCGGGATACAAAATAGCTGCTTGTTGCTCGCATTCCAGACACACTGGCGGTGTTGCTATTTATGCACAGGAATCAATTCGATTCAATCTTCGCCACAACGAAGCAATTGATGGAAACTGGTTCTTGGGCATTACGGTGGAAGGTGGCATGAAGATGGGTAATTATGGTGTTGTTTATCATTCTCCCAGTTCAAGTGACCAGCGTTTTATGGAGATTTTGGGAACTTGGTTCGAAGTTTTTGTGGATTGTAGTAAATTTAACCTTATTACCGGAGATTTTAACATGAATTGGCGCGATAACCTCAATTCAAATCATTTGAAGCGCTTAGCCGAATTTTGCAATTTGAAACAAATAATCAATGAGTATACCCGTATTTCCAGACATAGTAGGACTTTGATTGACCACGTTTATACTAATTTTGACTCCGTTTCTGCAATGGTGAGTCCCAATTTAAAAGTTACCGATCATGAAACGATTGTTATAAATAATTGTGGTACGGGAAGTAAAATAAATCAAGTGAAATTTAAGTGCTGGAAAAATTACTCGAAACAAAAGGTTTCGGAGCTTGTTGCAAGAAACTTGGACTTTTCCCTATCTCGTAGCCTTGATGATAAAGCAACTATTTTGAACAATGTTTTAAAAAACTGTACTAATCAGTTAGTCAAACAAAAGAATGTTGTTGTTAAGAACTCGAACAACTGGTACAATCTAAATCTTTTGCGCCTCAGGCGAAAAAGAGACAAATTGTACAAGAAGTTTTGTAGAACAACAAATGATAATGATTGGTACAATTATACAGTTGCTAGGAATCTATATTCACAATCTCTGAACAAAACACGGAGCGAATATATACAGGGGAAAATTGATCAACATAAAAACAACAGCAAAGAGTTATGGAGAATACTGAAGTCATTACTGAAACCTTGCAATTTTAATCCGCGGTCCATAACTTTTGATGGCATTGAAGAACATTCTGAAGCAACAATTGCAAGTAAGTTCAATGATTATTTCATCGAAAGTGTTTCATTGATCGATAAATCAACTGAATTGGTTAATGAACCGAATGAAATAAAACGGCCGTATAATGTTAATTGTAGTTTTGAAAGCTTTCACCAACTTACACTAGAACAACTCAAAAACATATGTTTTTCTCTTCATAAAACGGCTGGAATTGATAACGTTAATGCTAGAGTTATTCAAGATTGTTTTCATGTTATTGGGCACGATCTACTTGGCCTTATAAACGAATCATTACAAACGGGGCACGTGCCACAAATTTGGAAGGAGTCGTTAGTGATTCCGATACAAAAAGTTGCTGGGACGATTAAAGCCGAAGAGTTTCGTCCTATCAATATGTTGCACACTTTAGAGAAAATCTTAGAACTTGCTGTAAAAGGCCAACTGTTACAATATTTGAACTCTAACGGTTTGCTGATACCAGAACAATCAGGATATCGGGAAGGCCATTCTTGTGAAACTGCATTGAATTTGGTGTTAGCAAAATGGAAAGAAAACATTGAGCGTAAGGATACTATTGTTGCGGTGTTTTTGGATCTTAAACGCGCTTTTGAAACGATTTCTTGGCCCTTATTGTTACAAACTATAAAGCGCTTTGGAATTACGAGTACTGCATACAAATGGTTTGAAAACTACTTGTGTGACAGAACTCAAAGGACTATTTTCAATGATTTTACCTCTGATCCCATAAGGAACACTCTTGGTGTACCTCAGGGAAGTGTATTAGGGCCTATTTTGTTTATTATGTACATCAATGATATGAGAAGAGTCTTACGTTTTTGTGACATAAATCTTTTTGCTGATGACACAGTATTGTTCATTGCAGCTAAAAATCTCGAAGAAGCCATATTGCATTTAAACAAAGATTTGCGATCGCTGAGCGGATGGTTGAAATTCAAACAACTAAAATTGAATACCAACAAAACAAAATTCATGATTATTTCGCGAAACCGTGTAAATGAAAATGTCTCAGTTGAAATTGATGGTGAGACAATCGATCGCGTGAGTGAGATCAAATTTCTTGGCGTGATTATTGATGACAAGCTAAAGTTCAATGTTCACATTGATAATGTCATCAAGAAAATTGCCAAGAAATATGGAATCCTCTGTCGTTTGAAAAAGGAGTTGAATACTTTCAGCAAGATTCATCTCTATAAATCAATCATCTCTCCTCATTTAGACTTTTGCACTTCCATTTTATTTTTGGCAAATGAAACACAAATATCGAGATTGCAGCGTTTGCAAAATAAAATAATGCGGTTGATTTTGAGATGCAATAGATACACTTCCTCGTCCTTGATGCTTGACGCTTTGCAATGGCTATCGGTGAAGCAACGAATTGTTTTTCTGACAATGGTGTTCATTTTTAAAGTAGCTAATGGATTGCTGTCCCGATATTTGTGTGATCGAATTGTTAGAGGAAGTGACATCCATAGATATAACACAAGAAATGCGGGAGAAATTAGAACACCACATTTTTTAACTAGTGCTTCACAAAATTCATTGTTCTTTAAAGGAATAAATGTATACAATTCGATGCCTAGACACATCAGACGTACGGCGACGCTATCAGAATTCAAGAGACTATGCATTTCACACGTCAAAGCTGAATTTTAAGCAGTTATTTAATTTTTTTTAATTTAGCTAAACTGTAATTGACGAAGTTCTTGTAACGGATGATCTCTGTGGACTCTGCTTATATAGCTTTTTAAAGGAATATGGTAGCACTGAAAAACTATTATGTTCGTCACGAGGGTGATGATGGATTTTGTAATTATTGATGTAGTATAAAATAAAAAAGAGTAGTCTACGAAGGTTTGAAAATCGCGCGCGATGATCAGATATGAAAGACTGAATTTAGAAATTTAATCATTTGAGATGGAGAATACCTTTATTATTTTATTTTGACATTATCAAGATACTCGTCAGAGTAATCGGAACGATTTTAGTTCTGTTGGTTGTTATTGGACATTGGTTTCCTAGCCGGTCTAGGATATTTTCGAGTTGGAAATATTTTCGACTTCCCTAGGTGGGGGCTCTCTTATAAATCACATCGAAGTTGACAGCTGGACTTGTGCTTTGCTTGCTGATCACGGCAGGAATGGCCTCGTCGGGATTGTATCGACTTTGTGGATGATTACACTGGATGTTGGCTTAACTCAGATGCAATTAATGTCTTTTGGCTGACAGTTGCAAATAAATTGATACCGACAACGCTTTGTCGATGAATTACTTGATTTTTGACGAATATTTTCTCTATTTGAATCGCTGCAAAGCATTGGATCAATTGTGAAGAAATTCATATCTGTGATGAAAACCAGTTCGTTTTGTTTGCTTATCTGGTTTAATTGTTTTATAATAATTATCTTGTAGATAAATCGTCTTTCTCAAACCATTGTAGGGGTAAGAGGTGGGACCATCATCATCATCATCATCATCATACACTGAAAATAAAATGAAGGTAAAAACAAAAGATGATTTTGAAGTTAAATTTTTCAGATACACAATTTAGTTACTTAGAGCTTCTCTGAGTAGTTCAGAGTGGGCTTCAGAAACGTTTTTCTAATGACTTACTTTTCCATATACATAAAACATTTTTAACTTGAAACAGTATTGGACATCGGAAAGTTTTTTTTTTTTTTTGAGACGAAATCCATCTATTTGAAAGTTGGATTAAATTTTTTACCTTGAATCCAACCGTAATAGCATAGGTGGAACTAAGATTATTAGTGCCCAAGATAGCCACAATCGGATTTTTATTTCCGGAAACACAATGAGCAGCCGTTAGCAGGAAATTCTCGGAAATCAAGCTAGCACCACAACCCTGGGTATACTTTGCGGTTCCGTCCTGGCTTTCGTAGCCCAATGCTACCATGAATGGAAACTCGCCATCTTCCGCCTCATCTCCTTCGATAATGTGATGTGTCAACCGGGATGCGATTGTTGGAATCCGATCGCACGCTAACCTCGCACTAACGCCCGGATTCTTGGCTGGCATTCTGATACTTGACGGATATGCACTCGGGCAGCAGATGATCGCATCAGTATGGTCGAATCCACAGCGAACTATTTCGCGGAGTCTATTGTCCTTTTTCATTTTCCTGAACCACGAACAGTTGGCTGCCTTCTTAGTTGTCGTTCTCTGAAAAAAAAGTAGGAGGGTGGTATTCAAGACACGACCGCATGACTTTGACTACCGTATTCTTATAAAAAAAAAAAATTCCATTGAAGCAAATAGTAGAGGGAATTGCAACGCTTCTTCTACAAAACTTCTGTAACAAAATTTCGAGGCACCAAAAGGTACCAGTTGCCGATTATTCTCGTTTACTGGTTAGTCCGTCCAGAATTCCAGCCATTTTAGTATTTTGCAGTAGCCATTTATTACTAACAGCCACCAGCATAACGGGTGAAACCGGCACGAGATGACCGGTACTATTTTGTTTTTCCTCCTTTTAGCTGCTAACACCGAGCGTCCGTATGTATCCGGTGCGGTTTAATAATGAAACTGATGGGGTGAAATGTTCGAACGATACGTTTTATACCAAGGTTTCGTCAGATAATTAGAAAGAAGGAGGGGCTACATAGATGATGGAATGGTAGAGACAAATGTTTCTTGAAAGCTGCGCCGGCCGCTGTCGTAATATTAACACCAACACAAACATGCATTTTCGCAAGGTTTTTTCCAGAGGGGATTCACTGCTGTCAAATTTCATATATGTGTGCGTTATCGCAGATCAGCTCTGGTCCATGACGTTTGTTGGTCCGTGACGTTTGTAACTATGAACGATAATGAGGAAATAATCACTACACAACACATTCAAAAAAGTTTTCCGCGGTTTCTCGAGTTTTGATAAAAAAAACGTTCCAATTCTATAATATTTCACATCGATCAATTTCATAACCAAAAAGAACAAAAACCAAAACAAACACCATGTTGCCGAATATGTTGGTTACACGATGTTTGACAGATAGATCCCCCCTGGTTTTTTCCGCTAGCAGCAACATTTGGTAAAACAGAAAATTCAATTAGCCGCTTCTGTACCAAAATTTCGAGGCACCAAAAGGTGCCAGTTGCCGATTATAGTTTCCTGGTTAGTCCGTCCAGAATTCCAGCCATTTAAGTGTTTTGCAGTAGCCATTTACTACTAAAGCCACCAGCATAACGGGTGAAACCGGCACGAGATGACCGGTACTCTTTTGTCTTTCCTCCTTTCAGCTGCTATCGCCTAGCGTCCGCATGTCACTGGTGCAGTTTTGGAATCAAAATGATGGGGCGCCGGCCGCTGTCGTAAAATTAACACCAACAAAAAAATGCATATTTGCAAGGTTTTTTCCGCTAGCAGCAGCATATACATCGGAAACAGAAAGTGACAACAACAATAACAACAAAGTCAGATCGATTGTATCCGTTAGTGTCGACTGTGCTTGGGAAGAGAGGTAGTGATTGGCTGCGCAGTAAGATTTAGACAATCGATATTAATTACCAATTTTTCAATAGTGTATCTCAAACAATAGTTTGTTTTTGTTACATAAATTTAACCGTAAAAGAATTTCTGATCGATTGATGCCAAAATCTCGAAAACCTGATTATAAATGACTGAAAAATAAGCGTTCAAAACCTGACCACTTTTCTCTGGTTTTCCCTGGTTGCATTACTAGATTTTCAAATTCAGGGGCCTAACTTCGATATAGACGTTAGTCAACGTCAAAAGAACACATAATATTAACTGTGATTGTTGTACTTTTAGAAACCATTATTTTACTACGTAAATTAGATTTTTTCGCATGTTGCTTCTTTTGTTAAATGTAACATAATGAGAAATGCAGGGTTAACATATGAAAGATTATAGAAGAAAACTTTCTATTACAGAAGAAAACAAGAATTATTGTTCTACAGCAAAGCCATCTAACTTTCTCGATAGTTTATACTCTCGTTCTGATCTGCTGTTTCGTTTCAGTGTCTTGGATTTTTACATATCGATCAATTCATCACGGACTTTAGTTGCGGATATTTCGGCTTCTGCGAGTTTAGATAAAGCAAGCGGTGACTTCTTCGGTGTGCTGATTGTCAATTTTCCTTACTACCCCAGTGCTGTGTTTTTGTTGTTGTGGACGTCTTGTGGTGTTCCAGATAAGTGATGAAAGCTCACCGTTTTCCCCGTTATTTTTCACTACATATTCGATAATTTTTGTGGCGTTTTTTGATAAAAAAAAAACGAACAGATGTGTTGATTAAATAAGAATGATTAGTATTAAGAAAAGGAATCCTATCGTTTAATGGGCACAAAACTTTCAACTGCAAAAGAATTCGTCACTGCGAAAGATGCGGCGATCGACACGAGGAGGAAAGCCAGTACTTTAGGGTGTCCCAAAAGAAATCGATGTTGAAAAAGTCAAGGTACTTAGCCCTAAATTGAAAGATTATGTTATTTATAGCATTTTTGTAGAACATTTCGACTTTCTAAAAAATTGTTTTCAGGTTGCCCAAACGTGATTTATGAAAAAATGACTTTTTCCAGCTACAAACCCACTATTTTGCACTTTTTTCAATTCTGTTCGATTCCTAAATTTTTCCATATATTTTTTTATTTTTTTGGGGTTGTTTTTGAATATTTTGCATGGTTCGGTTCAGCATTGCATTCAGTTTTTTGACTCCCAGAGCCCGTTAAACATCACAAAAAAATTAATTTTTCTAATAATTTAACGCGATCAATAATTTAAATAACCCTACAAAACACAAATAAAACAAATTTTGATCAAAAACTGAAATTTTCATTGCAAAGCGGGATTTACGACGAAAGTTTACATACAAAAAGATACTCGATATCTTATCGCGGAGCTGAGATAATGGCATTTTTATATGTGATGGAAAACTATGCATTTTAAAAAATATGTTAAATAACTGTTTTATTTTGGGAGGTAAATAAAACAATGTTCAGCAAACAAATGCATTTTTAGATGGCTAATAACTTAGCAGAAGGTTTGAAAATTCGGAAAAATTTACGAAAAAAGTTAGAACGGAAATTGTGAATTTTTAGTGCCTTCTATTTGAAAACTCAATGTTGCTCGTAACATATAGACAGACATAGAGACATAATGTCTTCGGTAAAGTTTCTTGTTTTAATATAACCTAAAAGTTTGTCGAAGACACCGTGCATCTATCTTATTCTGATTAAAAAGTAATTTTTTTATCTCACTCAAAGTTGAATTGATCACACATCTTTCTAATATAAAAGCTGCATTTTTTAATATCCTGAAACTCCTACGAACATACCTTATGGCTATAATCATCATTTGAATCACTATTATGAAATAATACGCACAAACGGCAAAATAAAACACTGTGCAATGGAGATATTGAGCTTTAGTGGCATTTTCGACAAAATGCATAGTTTTCCATCACATGTAAAAACGACAATATCTCAGCCCCCCGATAAGATATCAAGGATCTTTTTCATGTTTCAGTTTCAGTTCTTGATCAAAAAATTTTTTATGTGTGTTTTGAAGGGTTTTATCTGGAAATTATGAGGAAAATTCACTTTTGTGTGGTGTTCAATGGGCTCTGGGAGTCAAATAATTCAATGCGATGCTTAACCAAACCATGCAAAATATTCAAAAACAACCCCACAAAAATAAAAAAATATATGGAAAAATTTAGGAATTGAACAGAATTGAAAAAAGTGCAAAAGAGTGGGTTTGTAGCTGAAAAAATTCATTTTTTCATAAATCACGTTTGGGCAACCTGAAAACAATTTTTTAGAAAGTCGAAATGTTCTACAAAAATACTATAAATAACATTATGTTTAAATTTAGGGCTGAGCAACTTGACTTTTTCAACATCGATTTTTTGACGTTGACTAACGTCTATATCGAAGTTAGGCCCCTGAATTTGAAAATCTAGTAATTCAACCAGGGAAAACCAGAGAAAAGTGGTCAGGTTTTGAGCGCTTATTTTGCAGTCATCTATAATCAGGTTTTCGAGGTTTTGGCATCAATCGATCAGAAATTCTTTTACGGTTAAATTTATGTAACAAAAACAAACTATTGTTTGAGATACACTATTGAAAAATTGGTAATTAATATCGATTGTCTAAATCATACCGCGCAGCCAATCACTACCTCTCTTCCCAAGCACAGTCGACACTAACGGATACAATCGATCTGACTTTGTTGTTATTGTTGTTGTCACTTTCTGTTTCCGATGTTTATGCTGCTGCTAGCGGAAAAAACCTTGCTAATATGCATCTTTTTGTTGGTGTTAATTTTACGACAGCGGATGGCGCCCCATCATTCTGATTCCAAAACCGCACCAGTGACATGCGGACGCTAGGTGATAGCAGCTGAAAGGAGGAAATACAAAATAGTACCGGTCATCTCGTGCCAGTTTCACCCGTAATGCTGGTGGCTTTAGTAGTAAATGGCTACTGCAAAACACTTAAATGGCTGGAATTCTGGACGGACTAACCAGGAAACTATAATCGGCAACTGGCACCTTTTGGTGCCTCAAAATTTTGGTACAGAAGCGGCTAATTGAATTTTCTGTTTTACCAAATGCTGCTGCTAGCGGAAAAAACCTTGCAAAAATGCATGTTTGTGTTGGTGTTAATATTACGACAGCGGCCGGCGCAGCTTTCAAGAAACATTTGTCTCTATCATTCCATCATCTATGTAGCCCCTCCCTTTTTCTAATAATCTGACGAAGCCTTGGTATAAAACGTATCGTTCGAACATTTCACCCCATCAGTTTCATTATTAAACCGTACCGGATACATACGGACGCTCGGTATTAGCAGCTAGAAGGAGGAAATACAAAATAGTACCGGTCATCTCGTGCCGGTTTGACCCGTGATGCTGGTGGCTACTGCAAAATACTAAAATGGCTGGAGTTCTGGACGAGAATAATCGGAAACTGGTACCTTTTGGAGCCTCGAAATTTTGTTACAGAAGTTTTGTAAAAGAAGCGTTGCAATTCCCTCTACTATTTGCTTCAATGGAATATTTTTTTTTTTTAGGAATACGGTAGTCAACGTCATGCGGTCGTGTCTTGAATACCACCCTCCTACTTTTTTGGGACAGCCTACAGTACATATGGTTGAATTCAATTCTAAATTGTATAACAACGAAGCAACCAAATAACGAATTGATTTCAATCACAGCAATCATTCGATATTAAAGAGAATAAATTTTTCATTTAGGTTACGGAAAGCGCGAAAAGTTTCCTGCAAGACAATAGAGATTATATTAAGATTTTTCTAGAAGATGACCGGAAGCCGATTCAATCACAAAAGCTGAGCAATTGGGTTGTTCAGCTATATCGGTTTTTTATATCATTCGAAAGATCTGCATTTTCTAAGTAAAACGTGATGTTAAAAAACTTTCTATCGTTGTCCTTCGCTTTTTAAATCATGATTTCAAACTGCTCGAAATCTGCTCGAAATCGCTACAATGACAATTTTTAATCTCCATTTAAAAATCGAAGGATAATGATATGAAGTTTTAAAAAATCACGTTTTGCTCAGAAAATTACACTCTTTCGGATGATATATAAAAATCGGAAATCCGTGAATAGCTAAACAACCCATTTCAAACTAAGCAAGCGGGCGCACACTGTTTCCAAAGCTGCAAAAACGTGATAAAAATCATTTTGACCCAAAAACATTGATTTTAGAGCCGTAACGTCTTCAGCAAAGTTGTTCCATTAATTATTCTCCATGCTATATAAGTTACAATTCCATGATTAATCCACTCAATAGTGATAAACGAGTTTTACTTTTCTCATCTAGGAATGTAGCAATACACTTCAGCAAATTTTAAAAGAAACAACTTTATTGAAGAAATCATACTTCTATCTATTGCTAGATCGCCATTAAAAAATTTTGTTTTCTATTCAATTTTTTCGAAAATTGTAGAAAATCACTATTTTCTACAATTTTCGAATGCTCTACAAAATTGTTTGCAACAACGAAACAAACAATTTCTCCGAAGAAGGTTTATTTTTATCTCATATGTTTTTGGTTGTTGACGATTTTTACTAGAATAATGCGCTAATTTACACTAATTACCCTTAAACCAAAAAATAATGGTTTTGGAGTAATAGTGTCTTCAGTAAAGTTGTTGTGTTAATTATTCTCCATTTTGTAGAAGTTAGAATTTTGTGATTAATCTACCTAAAAGTGAGAAATGAGTTTTATTTTTCTCATTTTCGCAGCCATTTTTCCATTTTGCTGAGTAAAGTTTTAGCACATTTTGTAAGAAACAACTTTGTCGAAGACAGTAAACTTGTATCTGGTCATTTGAATGACCTATTGTGAAGTTTTCTCTAGAATGCCCCTCAAAAACATTTTTTTAATAAATTTTTATAGTGATTTTCTAAAATTTTTCAATGTTATACAATGTTGTCAACTACAATAAAACACACAAGTTCACCGAAGAATGTTTATTTTTATCTCTCAAGTTTATTTAGTTATTAAAGATTTTTATTAAAACAATGCACTTATTTATTTACAATTATCTGCACAGGAGACAGCGAGAGACAAATGCCTATATCTGGACTAAATGACGTTTTACTTATACTTAAATATAGAAAAAGTTCAGTCTGCAGATATTGGCAGATTTTATAAAGATATATGTTAGTAAATTAGTGCATTGTTTCAATAAAAATTATCAATATCCGATGAAATATGAGAGAAAAAAATAAACTTTCCTGAATGAAATTGTGTGTTTTTTGATAGTAAACAACAATGTAGAACATTGGAAAATTTTAGAAAATCACTACTAAATGTTACATTATAAAATGATTTTAAGTGGCCATCTGTAGAAACCTCCACAAAAGTCCATTAAAAAAGGCATATAGAAGTATAGTACCTTTGAGCAAGTTGTTTCTTATAAAATGTGTAACAACTTTGCCGAACAAAGTGAATTTTTATATGCAAAAATGGAAAAAAGTAAAATTCGCTTCTCACTGTTAAGTGGATTAATCACATAATTGCAACTTCTATAAAATCTAGTTTTTTGGGTCAAAATGATTTCGATCACGTTTTTGCAGTTTTGGAAACAGTGTGCGTTCAAGGTAACATTCGTAATGGTGCGGGAAGATCTTGTCGCATTACGTGGAACCAGGCGAGAAACCGATTCCTGAGGCTGAAGCTGCAGTTTGGATTGCTGGAGATGTGAAAGGCCAGGGCGACTATCGCGCTGCTCGCGTCCATCGAAGATCGCGAAAGAAGCCCGGAAAGTGCTCCAAGACCATCATCAAACAGTAAGCCTCACGTCAAAGGTCTCGTTACTGAAGCGAATCTGCGACAACATTATTCGGAAGGAGAGGACATGGCGTAGCACGTTTTTGCTATGGGGGCCTTGCGAATTTCGGACAAAAGCTGGTCACGATGATCCTGAGGAGTCTTTCGAGCTCATTCGATGAAAATCAGACAGAGTAAGAAGAAATCACTGACCTGTGACTATTGCAAGAAAATGGACCGCCTACAGAGGGATTTTTTCCTGGAACAACGAAGCGAAACAGAAGCCTGAAAAACCGAAAAACTATCGTCGAAGAAAATATATTTCAGTTCGTTTTCATTTACACTTTCGACTAAGCGGAACGAGAATCAAGGCCGTAGATCATGGACGCAGGATCGGGTAGCCACACCGTTGCAAGTCGAGCATTTTTAATGAAGTTCCTGCTGAAAGTGAAATCTGAAGCAACGGAAAAGATTCACAAATATGTCGAGCTATATCTAGGCTCCGGAAACGAAGCTATGGAGCCCGGCGGTCAAAATATATAAGTCAAAATATATAAAGTGATCAAACAACGGTTTCAGACGGAAGAACTCGGTACCAAACGGCAAATAACTCCAGTCCAAAAAGAAAAATGAAACAGGACGGAAAAATAAAAGTGACAAAACGGCGTTGGAATGAACAACCCATACAGTGTAGCGGAGCACAAAGTTGAAGCAACCTAGCAAAAAAAATTGGGAAGCAGCACAAATATAATTCAATGAAAAAAATATGACGTTTCAAACGACTTTAATTCAACAAAATCTTCTACAGGTCTTTAAGGATATCGGAATGCAATATCCAAAGTCTCAACATAAAACAGAGCTCCTTCGAGTGTCGACAGCGGATGTCTCCTACACTACCCTATAGACCGTTCCGATAATTATAAATACACTTACGATCAACCGTCATTTTAAATAAGTGCAGTATTCAATCAAACGTTGGCTGCGTCCTGTTGTTTACATCCAAAAGAAACAGATGCTGTCATTTTTTCTAACATCTAGTGCGAAATTTTGAAAATGCGTAGCCTTTCTCCCGAGCAAAGAAAGCGAATTGTGCACAAATGGGGCACCGTGAGTGGTCTTTCTATGAGGAAATTAGCCAGAGAAGAAGGTATAAGTGTCGGAGCAGTTCAAACCGCATTGCGGAAGTATTGTGAAGAGTGCACATTTACTGATGCCCCAAGACGTGGTAGAAAACCCGGGCCTGTTGGTCCCACAATGGACAAAAAGGTTAAGGAATACTAGAAGCGGCATCCTTCAATATCAGTACGAGATGCGTACGAGATCAGTACGTTATGCGTGCTAAGGGAAGAATGGGTCTGCAGACCCGTCGGAAGCAGAAGCAGCCAAAACGAAATCCAAAACAAGCTGAATCTGTGAAACCGAGAGCTCGGAAGCTTTATGACAAACTTCTGACCAAAAAAATGGGGTGTGTTATCATGGATGACAAAACCTACATAAAACTGGACTATAAGACTCTGCCAGGACCGCAATTTTATACATCACCGAAGGGAAAGGATGTCCCTGGACCAGTGAAAGCCATTTACACCGAAAAACTCGGCAAGAAGGTAATGGTTTGGCAGGCCATTTGTGAATGTGGGAAAATATCTCGTCCATTCATTACGAATGACACAATGAATGGTAAAATTTACGTGAAAGAGTGTTTGCAGAAAAGGTTGTTACCCATGGTTAAGCAGCATAACATACATCTTTTGGCCCGATCTTGCTTCCTGCCATTACTCTAAGGATGCACTAGGGTGGTATAAAACAAATAATGTCACATGTGTCCCAAAGGAGAAGAAACCTCCAAACTGCCCTGAAATTCGCCCCATTGAAACTTTTTGAGCTTTGACCATGGCAAAACTGTGGAAATATGTCAAACCAGCGAACAATGTTGAAAAATTTAAAAAAGATTGGCTTAAAGTGGTAAAAATGGTCGAAGAACACACTGTGCAAAAGCTTATGAGTAGTGTTAAGAGAAAAGTTAGAGAACTCGCGTATTCTACGAAAAATAATCTCAACTGGAATTGAAACTGGAAAGAAAACACTTATTATCTATGTTTCAGAATAAAATGACCCGAAAAATCCTGTATTTTTTGTTTTATTCAAGAATGAAGATGTATTTATAATTTTCGGAACAGTCTAAAGACAGGAACGCGCAAAAGTTGGTCGACAAAGAAATCGTTTCTTTCAGTCAAAATTCAGGAAACAAAAAACTTCCTATGTTTATTTTGGTAGTTTAACTCACATATTTAAAGGTAAAAATGTACGTTTATTATTTTGGTTTGCCAAATCCAAACTGCCGTACCTTCCGCATAACCCCTTTCATTAAATTTTGTACAGTGGTCTTATCGACCTTATTCGTCGCCAAACGCCAGCTTGATTTATTCTGCTGCTTGTTTTCGATGGATTTATTAATTTTTTTGATATTTCGTGTGATCACTTCTCAACACTGTTCGAAAGAGCAGAAATCTGGGCTGTCAGGAGGGTTGTGGTCGTAGGGAACCACAACCACGTTGTTCGATTCGTACCACTCGATCGCCTTTTTCTCATAGTGGCAGTTTGCCAAGTCCGACCATAACAGCACAGGCGTGTTATGTTGTTCTAGAACTGGTAGCAGCCGATTTTCCAGGCACTCCTGGACGTAGATCTCTTGATTGACGGTTTCATAGTGATGGAAATGCCGCTTTTTAGGCAACACGTGCATATGGCCTGCCAAACGAGGTATTTTTTCAAGAACTTGGATAGTTTGACGGTTTTTAAAATAAAGGCCACCTCCCCTTTTCCTGATACGGTATAAAATTCCTGTCCCGGAAGCTGCTCGAAATCAACCTTCACATAAGTTTCGTCACCCACGGTCGAACTTTGTTAGCAGATTACAGTTTTTCGGACCACCGCTTTGCCGAGGTGTTTTCATCGTAATCTGAGTTCGCAACCTTCACCGCCTTAAACGCCGACAACCCGGCTCGTTTCTTGGCCCGCTGCACATTAATATGGGAGACAATGAGCTTGCCAGTGACGTACCTGATGGAGGGGTTAGGATTCCGCCTATAATTCGCTACCACCTTCTTCATCGTCGTTGCCACGTCCGAATTACGATTGCCGCCGTTTCTAGGCTTCCTGGCGGTCGATAGACGCTCCCTGAACACTTTTGAAATACATGTTATGGTCGATTTGGCCACATCCAGCAATTTCGCCTAGTTGGCGTGCGAGAACGTCGGATTCTCTAACTGCGCGAGCAAAATTTTGACACGCTGTTCCTCTTGCTTGGACGCCATTTTGAAAACTGGAGAGCAACCGGTGAAAACTCATTTTAGCAACTATTGTATATACAACCAACTTCCAAATGCAACATTTCATCGTTTTTTCCATGCATTTTTAACAGAAATACACCAATTTGAAGTCGACCAATTTTTGCGCGTTCCAGTCTTTATACCTTGATTCTTCGAAAAATTAATTTCAATAATATCCGACTCCACTCAACCAATGAGGGGCATAACACAGTCTGCTCGAGAAAGAGATGGTTAAACATCCTGAACGAAAAAAAGAAGAAATCAGCTCTTGGTGAAGATCGTAGATCGTGTAAAATGCTCCGAAAACTTAACTACGGGGTAAGGAGAGCCACCAATTGCAGATTTGGATCGTATGTGGTGTAATGGAAGTCCTGATGATCCTGGGAAAGATCAAACAACCCATCTCGTTAGTACCCACTTCCCAGCTGCCTTGCAGTTCCTCAGCTCTTTAACTGTTTTCTTCACCCCGTTCATGGATGGTGGGTCCACAGCTTGTTTCGTATCCATCCTGCTCGTTTCCTCTTATTTATCCTCTTATTTACGGGATTCAGGCTCACCTCCCTGTCAAAGCGGATGAGAGGGGCTGACTAAAGAAACCGTAGAGCTCGATCATGCTGGTAAATTTGCATGCTCCCACAAGTTAGCGTCTGGCGACCGCTGAGGGCATGCATGGGGGTGTGTATCCACCGATAGCGGCAAACGAACAGTCTCGGCACCTGCACCAAACTCTTTTAGTAAAGCCGTGTGACAACGGCAAGTTGAGGGGCGGGTCTCAATACTCCGAGGTCTTGAGGGCCTTCTGGAGATTTGGAGGAAAACGTTCGGACAACTCGTCGATCTCGTACCGGCGAAATGATCCTGGAACTTCACAGAGTTGCAAACAGAAGGGAGGTACCTACGAAGAGGAAGCTCAAAAAGTGGTGAAGACCGCGGAGGCAATTTATCTCCAGAAGGGCCTTTCTGGGACCCATGTAGCGGTGGGAAAGCCGCCGCATTAAAAAGCAGAAATAGTGCAGAGCCAATCATCGATGTGACGTTCGGTAGCCCGGGACTGATTACGAACTGGGAGGTAGACGACGGCCACACTAATAGCGACCTCCAGTCGGTCAACTATAACGTGGAAACGAGACGGCAAGTGACGGATAGAGCCAAAACTTCAACCATTCGCAGCTGTAAGTCATCTTATCGGGTTTTAATTGATTTTTTTCGGTGAGATCGCATTTCGATGCCGATATCGGGAGGGTTCCCTCAAGTGCTGATCAACTCATTGCTACACTACTACGGGCGTGCGACGCCGCCACGCCTATGTCTTGTCAGATTGGAAATGGAAGGCCTGCCTTCATGCGAGACGGAGGATGCAACGCCGCGTATCGATGTGCGAAGATCGTAGCGCCGAGCAGCGTTCAAACACATACGTAAGACATACGTAACACTGGCGTTTTTTTTTTCTGGTACACGTTGCCCCATAGTACTCCGTACCTCGTCCTGTCCAACTGCTCGACAAATAATGAACATAATGAATTTTCTTTTTCTCGGCTTTATCGAGCCCCAAAGAAAGTCCCATAAGGAACTGTCAAGAAGTTATTTACAAAAGCAATGCAGCATTTTTCGAGTAGGAACAAGACAAATGCAGGGCTGCGCAGGTACACTGCCTTCAAAAACAACTCAAACAATTATTTTATTCAGAGTGTGGTACCATTCGAGTAGTTCATTTTGTACCAACTTTTTTGTAAAATTTCTTCCTGAGTGTTACGTATGTCTTTTGTATGTGGTTCAAATCCGCTAAGGTAACAATTAAGTGCGCAATTGAGACTAGTAAACGAACCTGTTTCTATAAAATGTGAAACATAGACGCCTACGGACCTTTGGCCTCCGGCTGTTGAGTCACCATAAACAGTGAGTGATGGCAGCCGTGTAGAGGCCAAAGAAGCGGTAAGGGTAACGCACGATAAACATATTGAGATTGAAAACTCCCTTATGATGAGCAAAGCACCGGGACCTGGCAGAAGCCCGAACCTGACCATTAATACGGCTATAAGGATAGCCCCCGGGTAGTTCAGGTCGGTCCTGCAGAAATGCTTAGACAATTACCTTTTTTCGGACAAGTGGTATCACTGCCGAAGGCTTTTGTAAATGTAGATTCACGGTGGATGCTCCGTCACCAAGACGGCCTAGGCAGCACTCGAGTGTGAAAGGGGCATTCGCTATTGCGCACGTCACGCTAGACGTGAAAAAAAAGTTCAATGGTGCTAGCTGGATGAGCACACTCAAATGTAGAATTTCTAAAAAGATGTAAACTGAGCCTGAGAAACGTTACAGTACAAGGTAAAATTGTTGCAAAGCTTACAACAGGGCATACAGTGGAGTCACTAGCCCCAACAGATGCTACTCTGACAGATAGAAGAAGAAGAAGACGTCTCGTGGAAGGATTTCGCTGGCAAATTGCAATCGCAGGATGCACTGCGATAATCAAAGTAGTTGGATGAGACTGATTCCAGCTTTGGAGAAAGGGAATTCAGATCAAGGAAGTAAAATGGAGTATGCAAGGAAGAATACAGTGAAAGCACATACATAAGACATACGTAACACTGGCGTTTTTTCTGGTACACGTTGCTCCATAGTACTCCGTACCCCGTCCTGTCCAACTGCTCGACAAATAATGAACAAAATTGATTTTCTTTTTCTTGGCTTTATCGAGCCTTAAAGAGAATCCCATAAGGAACTGTCAAAAAGTTATTTACAAAAGCAATGCAGCTTTTTTCGAGTGGGAACGAGACAAATGCAGGGCTGCGCAGGTACACTGCCTTCACAAACTACTCAAACAGTGATTTTATTCAGAGGGTGGTACGATTCCGTTTGGGGTTAAAGTCCCTCCTCAAGGTCCCAGAAACCACTTCCGATGTTGGTCATGTGTCTGTCGCCCATCGTTTGCAGAAGGCAAGGCAGACCGGTATCGGAGAAAAGGCAACCCGAAGCAGCAGTTCTGCTGATGGCCGCCGTATGCAAGGTACCGGATCCTCTGATATGACTGCTGCATCCAGGTGAATCTTCACAACGCTAAGGGAGCCTCCAGCGTCCTCAGTAGAAGATTCATCAAAGAGCAACTAACTGTTGCTTTGGTCCAGGAACCATGGGTCAACAACACTAGGGTTCCTGGCCTTACGGATTCAAAAGGAAGGTCAATCTAATCTAACACCCAGCCCAGCAGCAGAGTAATCAAATTCACTCCAATTACAGAATTCATTCAACGTGACGTTGTTGCCATTATAGTGGAAGTTCCGACGTCCAACGGGAAGCAGGACATCCGCTTACTTCCCCGGGGACCTGAACGATATCCCACCCCTCGAAGTCTGCGCACTCGTGAGGTACTGCAAAGCAACCAACAAGCCGTTCATCATCGGTTCCCATCACACGATTTGGGCCAGCTCAGATACCAATAATAGTGGTGAATATCTTACTACCAACGAGGTCAGTATATGCAATGTAGGGAACAACCCCACCTTTACAAACGCCATAAGAGAAGAGGTTCTCCACCTCACTCTCTGCAGTGCAAACATCACTGAAAAAGTCAAAAACTAGCTTGTGTCTGACGAATCAAGCATGTCAGATCACCGACATATCATTTTTGACCTTGAAGCTAATCCTTTGAAAAGTGAAAACTTCAGAAACCCGAAGAAGACTAACTGGTCCTGGTATGGGTATCATTCAGTCAACTCCCGGTCACTCTGTTCAATCGACATACGCACTTCCGCTGAACTTGATACCGCCGCACGTGATCTTGAGGATAGGATCACTGATGCCTACAGTGGGGCGTCTCAAAAATGCACCAAGTGTGAAATCCTGCGGACTCACCCTTCATATGATGGAAAATGGGGTGAAGAACAAACTAGAAAAACAAACTAGAAAATGATGTTTTCAACTGTTCCCGATGACTTTTTTGTAAAAAAGCGGTAGTTTTTATGTTCAATCCAAAAAACATGTTTAATTATTGAATTTTCTGAGATACCTAATCCTTTTATATTTTCCTTAGGGCCTAAACTATTAAGAAAAACAAAATTATAGACAAAAAACGGATTTTGAAGAGGGGTGTTCTACAAAAAACTCTATTTTGTCGTGTTCAACGTACAGATAGGACAACGCAGTATTCAGCAATTGTTTATCTTTTGAAATTTTCCACAACTTTGCTGAAGGAAGCTATATGGTATATTGAAAATTAGAAAACATATTTTTTATCTAACTGTTAGGTGGATTGATCGAAAAACTAAAAACACTAAAAGTGTGGCCTTGTTCTATGAAACAATTTTGCTGAAGACATTGAGTACATAAAATCAATTTTTCACAGTCAAATCTAGATGATCACGATTTTTCTAGCTTAGACCACTGTGCACTGTGGGATTTTCAAATAAATCTTTTCATCAATTGTTAATGTCTTGAAATATAACCCTTGGAATGTGTAGAAACTATTTTGAAAGTTATTTCATAAAATGGTGGGTAAATACGTGCTGTACAATAAGTATTTCGTCGTTTTTATATAACTTTTTTGTACTTTACGACCTTCAAAAGGGCATTTCTCAAAAATGTACCGTACGATGATTTTGAAATTTTGACCAGAGATTCTGGACGTCATAACAAATCGAATGGTGTACTCAAATTCTTTGGTGCATTTTATTTTATAATAACGGTCTGTGGGAGCATCGTGGTGTATGCATGTCTGTAGCGCGTGTGAGGCTTGCTATATAGCGTGTGTGGCTAGTAGTATAGCGATTAAAATTTTCTTTTTATAATTGTAAATAAATCACTTAATGCTGAATTTAATTATCACTGTAAATCATTCAGAACTAAATAAAATATTTGCCATGTTGGAAAAAAATGCTCAGTTGTCAATAAATGGCATTGACAAACACAATTAACCCTTTTTTGACTTCAGCTAAGCCTCAAAGTTTATCTGAAGAATTTCTGAGCTAGTGAGCCTGAATCACAGAATTTTTCGCGCAAGTCTTACTAATTGCAGCAATCAGTTGTAAAATTATCTACGCTATCGTAAAAAGCAGAAAATTGTTATTTGAACAAAGGACAGCCTCAAAACAATTCAATTTCATTCTTGTTTTGAATACGGCAGCAAGTGAAACCGCATGGCTGCACACAGCTTCTGATGTTGTTTATTGTCGCTACCGGTGCCAGCTATAGAGGTAAACGTCATCTGGGGCAGAGAGACTATCGAATTAATTAACCCCAATTGAGTGTATTCCCAAACCTATTCCAAGAAATACATTGACATAAGACAGGCTGTCGTATTCTACGTTAACTCTGCGGTCGTGTCTTATAAACAACCTCTTCAACTTTTGACGTGGGACTACGTCTTTGTTTACTATAGTGGGACGCTTCCTGTAAAATTGGAAATGAAACTGGCAAATGTTGCGTCAGATTTCAAACGTTAATAACAGCATAACCACATGATTGATAGCAATAACCAATATGTTGTTGGATAGATAAAATGTAAAACAATTAATATGTATATGATAGTTATCACTCTAATTTCATTGCTAAGCGGTAAAATTGATAAAAAGTTTCAATGAAAAATTTTCCCGAATAATGAACCAATTACATGCGAGCATTCCTAGCACAAACGACGTGAATAGACACCATCCGATCCGTGATATTCTCTGTATCAATATCTAAATAAAAATTGACAGAGCCTCCCCGTCCCAATAGGTCACTTTGTTTTGCTTCCATGAGCTTAGACTAATATGATGTCTCGAAGGTAAAAGTTTTTCAAAAAGTTTGAAACAATCCCCATTCTTGAACAATTTCTGAGCCTGCTTCCAGAACCTAATAAAAACTGATGTCTTGAAAGGAAACATGCCGGTAAAAGCAACTGTACCAGTGGAGTAATGAACTGCAGGTCTCTTGTCGTTTATGATTGCAGCTGTACTCTTCTATTCGTACAGCAACGATACTATTCGTATTGATGTGGTACAGTTTTGTTCGTACATTTCTATTCGTGTGCAATCGAGGAAAAACTGCAATGCTGCTGTTGGTGGTGATTAAAAGTTTATCTCATAAATATTAATACCATAAATTACTCAAAAAGAATTGTGAATTTTTGCAACGGATATTTATATAATTTTATCTTCGATATTCACTAAATAATCGCGACCGGATACTATGGGAAGCGTAAATTCCTAAATATATACATTTATAGAAGAGTAAGAGCCTGCGAATACTTTTGAATTTTTTGTTTATTTACTAAGATTCATTCAGAATCTCTTTTTACATTTCAAAATGGTTAGATGATATATTATTATTCTAAGCTTTACTAAAATAAACGTATGCACTAAATTCTGTTTTTACGCGACTTTTTTTTACGTGATTTAATTTTACGCGATTTTTTTACGCGATTTTCTCGAAATTACGCGATTTCCTTAAAATTACGCGATGTGTGACATGGGATATATTGTTTATGAGCCAAGATGTAACACACACACATAAACACACACACTTACCACATAGCTTAAGGTGTTGTAACGACGCAATCTTTTTTACGCGATTTGCTCCAAATTACGCGATTTGTTCGAAATTGTGCGATTTTTTTACGCGATTCTTTTTTGCGCGCACGTATCAATCGCGTAAAAAGAGAATCCAGTGTATTAAATCTAGAAAATCTATAACGAGCGTATTAGCAGAGTGATTGAGATCAATCAAAGAAATAGTTATCGGTTTCCGTTATACTCTACTAAATTTTTTGGAAATAAATATTGAAATTCAGTCCGCAATAAGCACTGAGGAAGACTGTACGTCACAGTCGAAATATATATTTGCGGACTGAATTTCAATATTTATTTCCAAAAAATTTGGTAGAGTATAACGGAAACCGATAACTATTTCTTTCATTGACCAGTGTATTAGCTGTCTTCGTAATACAGCGTATGTAGTAGTAGGTAAATGAAAAAAATTGTCAAGCAAAAAACAAAAGTGTAATTGGGGATTGCTACGATTTTTTGCTGGAACTTGTTAATAATTTTGTTTAAAATATCTTCTTATGTTTGCCAATATTAACCTTTGTAAGGGCTTTCATATTATTTTGAAAGTAAGATCCATATTATGGATATGATTTAATCAGAGTTAAATAAGACCAAACCATTCATTATGGTAACGTGAGTATTATTGGATTTGGTTTTTGAGGATATAGAGTTAATTCTGACTTTGACGCATTACGAGAAATTCTTGGTGCTTCTTCAACAAGCACGATATGCTTGTGTCTTGTCAAATACATGTTGTTTGCACAAAAAAATACTACAGGCATAATATCGTCAGATATAAACGATATATTTTCGAGTGTTGTTGAACCTATTTCAAAAATTGATTTCCAGGGGAGGCTGAAAAATAAAAATACGTACAGTCGCTGAGAAAATCCATTGACTCTGTCTGCAGACTCTGTATGTTTTGTAACAAAAAATCCCCTAATTACAGTGTTTAGTCCCACGTCACCATTTCATACAACCCTAGGGCTGTATACCTTGTAGTATTTTCATCACCATCTGAAAAGTCAATTTTTTTACCGCAAACGTTAGATTCCAACCTCCGGTTTACTCCTTATTATATTGATTCATAGCAGCTTGGAGGTTGCTTATCTGAACATCATGTATCTTGTAGAGAATGGATTATCGACATCTGAGCTCTTCAATGCCTTAATGTATTTGGCAGCCAAAGACACAACCACTAAGTATTGTTGAGGATGAAGGATTCACAAAGTTTTGTAAAACGGCCGTGCCTTTATACAAATTACCGAGGAGGAGGACATTTACAAGAATGATGAACACTAAATACGAGATCCTCAGCGGAGTAATCAGGACAAAATTGAGAACTATTGATCAATTTAGTATGACGGCCGATAAATGGACTAAAACATCGAACATGAAAAGTTATTTGGGGATGACAGTGCACTTTCTTGAAGGAATCACAATGAAATCCGTTTCTCTTGCCGTTATTCTATTAGAAGGATCTCTTTATCTTGCTGACCGAATGGGAAATGTTTGTAGTGAATGGAATGTCCAAAAATCTAAGGTAACAACATATGGTATTCAAGATACAGTAAAATAACTCACCATATTTTTCTTGCAGATAAATGTACTTGTCACCGAAGGGGGGGCGAACATAGTAGCTGCAGCCAAACAAGTTCTAGGAGAAAGTAAGCATCTTGTATGTGTTGACCATTTTCTAAGTAGGATGACAACCGTCGCCATTGAAACGTCGCCACAATTTAAAGAGTTGGTGGTTGAAGTTCGAGAAATCGTTAATTACTTTAAGAAATCGGTCACCGCACCGATGAGTTCCGTAAAATTCAGACCCGCGAGGGAAAACCCGAAGCCGAAATGAAAAAGGATGAACCCACACGATGGGGAAGCACATTTGTTATGTTGGATTGGTTTATCGCTCTTATTAATCAAATAGGAATGGTACTATTACATAATACGAATGTAACAATGTTGATCAGATCCGAATTGTCCGCGGTAAAAGAAGAATGAAAATATACTGCAGCCCATTGCCCATATCATCACCGAGCTCGAGGGTGAACAAAAAGCGGTTTAAAGATTTTGAGCTGGTCAACTCTTTTCCAATTGCAACACTTCTAGATCCTCGTTTCAAAACGATGTACTTCACTCCTTTACTCCATTCGAAGGCTGTATCGGAAATGATTTTGCAAACCAACAGCTCTAGTGATGATTATCCTGCTGCAACACCATGCTCATCATCAGATAGTTTGTGGGAACTACATGAACAGATTTAAATGTAATTTAAATCTCTCGCTGATTTGAAATTATATTGAATTAATTTCTTTATCAGGTTGTGGAATGCAACGCGACATTGGAACCGGATACTCCCGGTGAAATTTCAGGTGAATTGAGGAATTGCCTACCGCAGCCGGTTGTCGCCCGGACATCAGACCCATTTCCCCCGCGTAAAAAACTGTATAACGTTGAAGCATGTAACCAACATCATAAATAAGACTAAAAATCAAACATATATATCAACGACGTAAACTGAACACTGCGACAGACCATGGACCTTGCTTCCATCTAGCATCAAGCCGAAGTGGCTTCAACTTCTTAGAAAGTGAATGGAACTTCTCTGATCATGCGAACAGAACTACAAATTTCAACAACTGACACTCGCACCGACAGACTATTTCACCTGACTGATGTCCCGGTTAGAATAAACTCATACATATGTTCGTAGCACCGATACGTTCAAAGAACGGTACCCCGCCGCGTCAAAAACGGACATCGTGCGGCACTTTGTGGACGCCGGGTATGCCCTTTCCGGCATCTACAACATCTTTACACTATTGGACAACGCTCAGAGCATCGAAAAAAAGCCCGGTTCCGGGTTCAGCTTCAAAGGATGCTGAAGAGAAAGACCGAGGGAAAAGTGGCTAAATCGCTGCGCGCACTTGGTTGGGAGGTTGGTGCATGCGGTAAAACAGTGAAAAAGTGTCTGAAGAACCTGGACATTAGGCTGTCCCAAAAAAAATCGATGTTGAAAAAGTCAAGCTGCTCAGCCCCAAATTGAAAGATAATGTTATTTATAGCATTTTTGTAGAACACTTCGACTTTCTAAAAGGTCGTTTTTAGGTTGCCCAAACGGGATTTATGAAAAATGACTTTTTCAAGCTACTACACTCTTTTGCACTTTTTTCAAATCTGTTCGATTCCTACATTTTTCCATATTTTTTTTTTATTTTTGTGGGGTTGTTTTTGAATATTTTGCATGATTTGGTTCAGCATCGCATTCAATTATTTGACTCACAGAACCCACCGAACATCACAAAAAAGTGAATTTTCCTTATAATTTTCAGATAAAACCCCTCAAAACACATATAAAATTTTTTTTTATCAAGAACTGAAATTTTTACTGCAAAGCGGAATTCAAGACGAAAATTTACATGAAAAAAGATCCTTGATATCTTATCGGGGGGGCTGAGATATCGGCGTTTTTACATGTGATGGAAAACTATGCATTTTGTCAAAAACGCCACAAAAGCTCAATATCTCCATTGCACAGTGTTTTATTTTGCCGTTTGTGCAAATAATTTCCTAAATAGTGATTCAAATGTTGATTATAGCCATGAGGTATGTTCGGGGAAGTTTCAGGATATTCAAAAATGCATCTTTTAATGTAGAAAGAAGGGTGATCAATCCACCAATAAGTGAGATAAAAAATTTACTTTTTAATCAGAATGAGATAGACGCAAGGTGCCTTCGACAAAGTTTTAGGTTATATTAAAACAAGAAACTTTACCGAAGACATTATGTTTCTATCTCTTACATATTACGAGCAACATTGAGTTTTCTATTAGAAGGCACAAAAAATCATAATTTTCGTTCTAACTTTTTTCGCAAATTTTCCAAATTTTGAAATCTTCTACTAAGTTATCAGGCATCCAAAAATGCATCTGTTTTCTGAGCATTGTTATTTTTTATCTTCCAAAATAAAACAGTTATTTAACATACATGAGCAAAATCATTTCAAATCGCCTGGAAATACGCGAAAATTCAATCGACCATTTTTGATTTGAATGAAACTTTGCACACCTATTTAGCAAACTGAGCATTTTTCACAGGTAGAGAGATTTATTACACCCAGGAGTTACATTCTAACGGGCGTATGCCTTTTGGCATAGGTTTTATTCGAAGCATTGTAGCCCAGAAACCGTTGGTTGTATAGAAAAACTGTCTGAGAATGAGTTGTAGGGAATTAAAAATGCACCATCAAAAAATATACACTGTACAAAAAAAAATTTTTTTGACCACAAAAGATTAAAAATAAACAATAAATTTCAATTAAATAAAAAAAAGAGTTGAATTTTTTTTTCATTTTATTTTCAAAAAAAACTTGACGTTAATACGCAACTTTAAAAAAAAAGTCCAGGATGGAGAAATGGAAAACAACTTTTTTATGGTAGATTAATTTTTTTATGAAAATTCTCATTCAAACATTTTTCAAAATATTTGTATTCTGATGATTTTAAAAGATGCAGAGAGTCATTTTGAATCAAAAAGCTCTTGGTAGTAAACATTATAAAGGCATTGGTTTTCGAGTTATTTCTAAATTTGGCTCGAAAAATTATAATTATTTAGGAAAATATACGTTTTTCTTAATTTGTCCATGGTTCTCTAGCAAAAACCATACGTTCATTGGAATGCTTGATTAAAAATATACAATTCATTCTTTGACAACAAAACGATTGGGAGAACGGTTCTCAAGAAAAGAGTTAAATGTTCTAAGTGATATAAATATATATTAGAATCAAATATTTATTTTCGAATTTTATTATCTTAGGAACATATTTTTTTATGACATAGATACTTTACAGAACTAGTTTCACCTTATATTTTATATACATCACAAGTAAATGATTCGTCATCTTTTGAAAACAGCTTCGTTTGTATCTTATTTTCTGAAATCGGAACAAAAGAGTAATACTTTTGTGTGGCAGCTATTACTATAGATTTTTTGAAAATATTGCTCCATTCTGTTACTCCTTGTTCATATTCTCCATATGATACCCAACTAAATAACATGTTCGTTCATGTTGATGAATTTTTATTATTTTTCTGATTAGACCAATCATACAATTCTTTTGCGCTTGTTATGGGATGATCATGTTCTTTAGCTAAACTTGCATTTCCTGCCATTCGATTTAATATGCCACCAATTGCATCGCATGGGCCTTTACCATGAAAAGTCGCAAAAAAATGCCACTCTGCATCGACGTTATATTTTATTTTGAACTTGCAAAGTTTTTCCTATTTTTATATTTTGAGGGAGCTCCATCAGTCATTAATATCGCTTTTTTTCAACTCTATTGTTGTTTTCAAAAAACTCATTAATTTGGCAATGAACACCTGAACTGCAACAGTATCATGATGGAGTACTTCCGATATTATGATGAAGCTGATATTCTTAAGTGTTCCAGATTCTGAAAAGTAAACAACGAAGGGATTTTTTTTTTTTTTTATTCTCGCTTATTTTCCGTCGGTCTAGTTCCGCCACTGTTGTGGCCAATCACCGACGCCCGGGGAGGCGACTCCACACCCAGGACCCTAACTCACGACCCGTTTATTAACGGACCGGCGCCAACGGCTTTACTTCCTCATGCGATGGAAGGCGTGATCCCAGAGATTTTTCGCCTCAGAAAATCTCCCGGTGTCGGCTAGGATTGAATCTAGACCAGTTGGGTTGGTTGTGAGTGGATCACGCCACCTCACAACCATCGACACCTATATCGGCGGTGGGATTCGAACCCAGGCGTCAAGCGTGGTTGGCGGAGACGTTACCAACCACACTAGGCCCCCGCTCGGTAAACAACGAAGGGATGAATGGTGGCTTGACTATCATTCCAATAACTACAAAAGCAAAGCAAAGCCTTTGTGCTACATTCCGATTCGGAACTTGACCTTCTGTTTATTATACACAGACTTCAATTACTACACGAATCACAAATTGATAAAGACGTAATAAAATGAGCTTGACTGTTCAAAATTTTTAATTTTGCAATAACGTTTTCGTTTGATTTGCGTAAGCTTGATGAGCACCGATGCACAGTGGGGAATCGCTGGCCATCGATCCAAAATTGAAAATGCGAATTTCGCTCAAATTTTTTTTTCCTATAGTTGTATACTATTGAAGTGTTAGAATCCAAATTTTTGAAGCATTACGACAAAATTTGAATTTTCTATGATTTTTCAAAGTGTACTGAGTCAGCGTTTTTTAGCGTTTTTCTTGGAAAAAATGCAATCTTGCGAAACTTGCTGGAGCCTCAAGGGTAACTTGAATCTTGATGACGTCTAAGGAAAAGTTGTATATAATATAGTGGAGAATGAATCCTCATCATTGGACAATGTATAATCTCATTGTAATACTCAAAAATATTAGGCGGAATAAATAAATTACGTAATTTTTGCATAAAACAGCGTTTAAAGTTTATACGGCAGGGTTTGGCACTATTGGCACTAGTTTTAAAAGATAGCTTGGAAAAAATGCTTTAAAATGCATCTAGTCCGATCCTGCGCAGAGTTGCGCAGAGTACCCTTCTTTCGAAGAGTAACAACGAGCGTTCGGCACATATCGGACTTTAAAAATGTAAATTTAAATTGCACACTGCAAACCGTCAACAGAATAACAAAAAGCCCGTATTAGTTTGATAATAACAACGTTTTCAAACATGTTTCAGTATGATTAATCAGACTATTTTCATATTTACAAGTTTAACTTATCTATATTCCGATAATTAACGAAGTATCAAAAACTAATCATTGTTTATGTTTTGGATCACCAGCACTGAGTACCAAAGTCATGTTTTAAGTTTATATCATACCAGTCACATGTAAAAACAATCGTGAAAGCATAAACCATGATATAATACATCGCCTGCTAATTTCTACAGAGCAAATAGTGAATTATTATTTCAACGTTAAAAACTTCTTTTTGAAAACCTTCCCTTAAGATATTAAAACTGTATTGAAAATAAACACAAAAATGAAGATGAAGGTAGAAGCAATGTAAAATAGTCAATTTGAACAAGTCATAAGTGATTTTGAACACAAAGCATATTTTTTAAAGATATTTTTTTTTTATTTTCATAATAACTGATCAATATTTTATGTTTTTTTATTGCATATGAAAGTCTTTAAAGCATCATGCATTTTATTTTCCAAAAGACTGAAACCGACGTAAAATTTCCCTCATATAATATATATATAAAAAACATGAAAATTTCCCTGGCGTCAAAAATATGCATTTTCATGCAAAAATAATATCAAATTCGGACTCAGCATCCAAAAATCACATAAAAATCATATATTTCCCATGATTTGAAGACATTTTTTTGCTTGGCCAGCATTTGTATGGAGTCGCCCCACTGTGCGATGATCAGGAAAGGGTTTACAGCATTTGGGCTTGGTGTATTCCATTTTCACTTTATTCATCTTCACAAAATGCAAACTGTTATTAACACATCTTTTTTTTTTTTTTTTTTTTTTTAAAGGTGGCGGGGAAATCTGCAAACAGACACCTGAGAAGAGAACTCAGGGTGTGGGGATAAGACTGGGGGAGAGATGCTGGGGTAGTTACACTCGCCCAGGCACCTACTGATCCCTGTCCCGACCCACTAAAACCCCTCCAGTCTCCAGCCCTGGTCTTCCCGGAACGACGGTTAAGTATTACGTCGGGGAGTGGCTTTTGTGCGTGATGCACCCTCTTTACTCTTATAACCTCCTAGCTAACTACCTGGAGACTGACACAACTCTCAGGCACATGAGCCTGTAGGTACTTTCCAGTTTACCACGGTAACTGTTAGTACCTAGCGCTCTGGACCACACTGGCAAACCATACCTAAGTATGGACGAAACCACGCTGGCAAGAAGTCTTCGCTTGCTGCCATAAACCGCTGAGCTATTGGACATCATACGAGATAGTGCTGCAATAGCCGATGAGGCCCTCTTACAGGCATAGTCGACGTGTCTCCCGAACGTGAGCTTGTCGTCCACCATAACCCTCAAGAGTTTCAGGGATCGCTTCGAGGTGATGATGCAGTCTCCGACTCTGACCACCGCCTGTTGCTCCGATTTACGGTTGTTCACAACCGTGACCTCCGTCTTATGATGCGCGAGCTCCAGTTTCCTGGAGCGCATCCAGTCCTCGACCTTGCGTATACAGTGCGCGGCCGTCAACTCGACCTCCTCGATAGACTCGCCGTAAACCTCCAGCGTTATGTCGTCTGCAAAGCCGACAATCACAACCCCTACAGGGAACTTGAGTTTCAACACTCCGTCATACATGACATTCCACAACACCGGGCCCAGGATAGAACCTTGCGGAACTCTTGCGGTAATTGGGACGCACTTCTGACCCTCCTCCGTGTCGTAACAAGTACTTGCCTCCTCCCCTGCCTCGACACGGCTGTCGTCGCTCACGGATTGGATGCTCGGCAGGTTGGCCGACCATCTCTGGTCTATGTCTGAGATACTGGAACGTGAGACTCGACCGCCGGAGGCCAAGGACTTGGCTCGTGGCGTGGAAAGAGTCCCTCGATGATACGCTCCAGCATCGCTGGTGATCGCTCTGCAGGCGCCAGCGCGCCTTTAGTCTTGGCCATTACGATCCTGTAGGCGTCACTCCACGGATTTGTATTGGCACTCGCGCATAGCCTATCGAAGCAGGCCCTCTTGCTGGCCTTTATCGCACTCTTTAGCATCGATCTTACCGAACTGAATGCTGCGCGGCGCTCTGTCCTCTCTTCTTCGTTTTGCGCACGCTGCATCCTCCGTCTTGCACGGAGGCACGCACTGCGAAGGTCGGCTATCGCGTCCGTCCACCAGTAAACCGGTGGCTTTCCATTCCTAGGTTGGCGAGTCCTAGGCATGGTGGCGTCGCACGCCCGCGATAGCATAGCAACTAGTTGGTCAGCAGTCGGACGGAGCCAACTGCCCCACTGCCCCATAAAGTGTTTGGCGTCCCGTTTCCCGGAACATACCATGCACTTGGGAGACTCCCCACAGTCCTTTGCTTTATGGCCTGCACCTCCACATCGCCTGCACAGCTGGCTCCTATCGGGCCTCTTGCAGGTCCAGGACTTATGTCCGCCCTCGAAGCACCGGAAGCAAATGTCTGGTTGCTGAAGTATGCCCAGAGGACATACAGACCAGCCGACCTTCAACTTGCCCTCTTTCTGGGCCAGGTTAGCGTCCACCGACGGTAGTCGGAAGGTAGCTATCTGGGTCCCCGCCGGACCTTTGCGGAGGCGGATTGACTCCTTAGCCACCTCCACCCCGCACTTCGCTTTTAGGGCTTGTGCAATGTCACACCCCTCAGTGATTTCGTCCAGGTTTTTAAGCTGGAGAGTCACTTCTGAGGTGAGTGCCCGCACTTGCACCTCCTTCCCTAGGACCTTTTCAGCTACCGTTTTGTAGGTAGCCCCCTTGTTCTTGGCGTCCTTCCGGAGCTCAAGTATCATCTCGCCAGTGCGAGATCGGCGGATACTCCACACATCCGCCCCCAGATCCTTGAGCTGGGTTTCCCCCTCATCTTCTTCAAGACTTCTGAGTACTTCGACCTATCCGTCTTGAGTATAAGGGCATCACCCCTACTCCGCGCCTTTTTGACCTTTTTTGGTCCTCTGACCGCTCCGCCATCATGTCGCGTCGCACCTTCCCGACGCTTCCTACCCTCTACGGTAGTCCAAGGGTTGCCCTTAGCCTCCACCTGTGCCTTTTCCGCGGTGGACCTTGAACCGGTTGGCGTGTGTTCCCGTGGGAGTAGCACGACCAATCGTTTCTTGGTGTTCCCGGGGGCCGTTTCCCCCGGGGACTGCCTCGTTCGCTTAGCGACCTGCCCCGTGGAGCAGACCGACGCGAACGAGGGGGCGTCTGTCTGCACCTCTTTAGATGCAGTCGCCCTCCCGGTCCTGGCCGCTTCCTCGGCCGCCTTCACCCGAGCTACGAGTTCTTCATGCTCCTTTCAATCAATGGTGCTCCGAAGCAGGAGGAGGCTCTGCTTCAGGTCGCCAGCGATGTTTCGCCTGTTCGCCAAGAACTCGATTATGGCATCGAGTTGTTCAGACAGCGCCGCCACTCTTGGCCGCGTGTCCATACACCTTTCGACGGCCTTGACTAGCAAGGGACCGTCTACAGAGATGTCTGGTGTGGACAACGACGGATTCGCCGTTTTTCCACCTCCAGACTTCGCCGCATCCGTCTCCGCCTTCTTCTGCGGAGATCGCTGGATGCCACCTCTTGCGAAGGGATTTTGTAATCCCTCCGCACTCGTCTCTTTCGTTTTGAATGTGTTCATCTTGATGTTAAATGGGCCCCCTTCCAGCCGCTATCCTTGTCCATGGTGGAGTAGTCGCCTATGTGGTCCCATGTTGGTCTATGCCGAAGCAGTGAGGTCATGGCTAGGGTAAGCAGTCATAGCGCCTTATGGGCAACTATGACTCCACCGACCGGCGCAAGTCAGGAACAACCATCTGATCCTACTCCTGCCTGATTCCCACCAGGCAATAGACTCGGAACGTACTGGAAGGCCTGCCAGGTTTTATGGGACGGAGACCCCTGCACTGGGTACCACCTCGCCATTTCAAGCCGTTGTCACACGACTTTACTAAGGGAGCTCGATGCAGGTGCCAGCCCGAGGATGCGGTACCATTCCGAAATCCAGCTCATATCCGTTCACTACGCTGCCAGTTGCCATAATCGGGACCTTACTGGCATCAGTCCCGATGGGCGGGTAAGTGCTTTTGGGTGTTGGGAGCGGCTCTATTCGCTCCGTCAGAGGTGCTTCCGGGTGATTGTGGCTTTTGCGAGGAGTCGACTGTCCCTGGTCCGACGCTCACCATCCCTATGCGACCTCCCGCTGCTGGTCCGGGACTGCTCGGTACTGTCAGTGGTCACACCTGTATTGTGCGCCCTCGACGATCGCCACACGTCGACCCGTGGTGGCATGCAGCTCTGCCTGATGGCATTAACACATCTTGGTTATTAACACATCTGGAGTAGTGCAATCGTATTCATATACGAAAACAGATATTATAGGTAACTCAGTAGTTATTGGTTGCGTACTTTACAAACAGTTATTATTAGTAAACAAGTAGGTAGTATTGCACGACAAACATGTTTTTTTATAAAACATTCGGCAAGGGGGAACGTGTAGGTAGGCTAAGGTTTAGCGCTTGAGTTATTTATCCAATCGTTTTGTTGTCAAAGAATGAATTGTATATTTTTGATCAAGCATTCCAATGAACGTATGGTTTTTGCTAGAGAACCATGGACAAATTAAGAAAAACGTGTATTTTCCGAAATATTAATAATTTTTCGAGCTTAAATTAAAAATAACTCGAAAACCGATGCCTTTAGAATGTTTACTACCAAGAGCTTTTAGATTCAAAATGACTCTCTGCATCTTTCAAAATCATCAGAATACAAATATTTTGAAAAATGTTTAAATTGGAATTTTGATAAAAAAATTTATGTACCATAAAAAAAAAAAATTTTTTATTTCTTCATCCTGGACTTTTTTTTAAAAGTTGCGTATTAACATCGAGTTTCTTTAAAAAAAAAAATTTACAAAAAAACTCAACTTTTTTATGGTGCATTTTTAATTCCCTACAACTCATTCTCAGACAGGTTATCTATACAACCAACGGTTTCTGGGCTACAATGCTTCGAATAAAACCTATGCCAAAGGCATACGCCCTTTTAGAATGTAACTCATGGGTGTGAAAAATCTCTCCACCTGTGAAAAATGCTCAGTTTGCTAAGCCAAATACGTGTGCAAAGTTTCATTCAAATCAAAAATGGTCGATATTCGACCATAGGTCATTTAGCGCGATCTTGCTCCCAAACGTTAATCTACTAGGAGTTATTCAACTTTTTAAGTTTAGTAAAGCGGGCAATGTATGCAGTTTGCGAGGATGCGAAAATGAACGGGAATAGAAGGTGCGACTTTTTTTTTTAAAGGCTTAGAAAAAATTTTCCCTCGTCCAGACGGGACTCGAACCCGCAATGTCCGTTGTCTCCGGCAAGGTGTTTTGGCCAATTAAACTACTGGGAAAGGTATAAATAGTTCCAAACCAAAGTCGAATCACCCTCTACTATTGTGTTCTCAGCACGCCAACGATGAACTGCACACACTGCCCGGTGGGAGTTTATTTTTGTAACTGAGAGAGCGATCTCTTCACGCACACAGTGTATAACGACTTATTATATCTACAGTGGCGCAAGCGATGAGACACGTCAGTTGCTGGCTAGTCGTATTCAACTTTAAAGTTTCTTCCATGCTCTCCCATAAAAAGGTTCCAACTTCAAGTGTATACTACTTAGAGCAATTATATTGATTTCAGCTTTTACATTTCTGAACCTGAATGTAAAATTATCATACTGTAAGCAAAAATGATTAAAAGAAGCACTGTTTTTAATGGTGAACCGAGAAGAACCAACAAACAATAAAACTGCTTTTGGTTCCGGGTCCACGTGAGCTTGGTTTGAATAAAAAAATACAAATTTCTATCTTAGGGGCGGGGGGAGGGTTTATGCCGATATGAGAATGGTTATGATGTTGTCCTCTTGAGTCGGCTTTTCCCTTTGTTACTTTATTGAGACTATGTCAGTTGAAGTTAAATAAATTAAAAATAAGATAAAATTAAAATAAAATATTTGCATAGGTATTTCACAACTAAACGAACGAAGCGAAAAATACTTTTGAATGGCAAAATGATCAAAATGATAAATATGCGTGAGAATATTGTCTAAATAGATCAGAAGAATAGAGACAAAAATTTACCTTAAATTGGGAAAGAGCTACGACGAGATAAAATAAAAGATTGATTATCTCTCTCAATAACCAATGGCGCGAATATTTTCATTAGTCAACGCAACGAAATGGAATATACCTAATCAATTTAAAATTTGACAAAGTTTATCCTAATTGCGCCTTTTTGTCTCAATCTTTCTTTTTTTTTTTTATTGTTAATTGAAATAAAAATAATGACTTAAATTAATCTAAGGTGGGTTCATAGTGTCTGAATCTAAATTTATGCACTCTATATTCAGTTAAAAATATCAAAACCATATAGCGGTGGTGTGTTCAGAAACTGCTGGTTATTTCTACCTAAAAACAGTTAAGAGCTTAGATTGAAGACGTATGAGTTCATTTAGCGTATCGAAAAAATCAATCGAAATGCAATCACTTTCGGAAGTTTGTTGGTGTTAGAGTCAACAACCAAGCGCAATGAAGGTAAGAGAGTTAGCAGGAAAAAAAATTCCATCCGACACAAAAGTATAAGAATATGCAAAGTGGATTATTAGCAATGAATAATATCTCCGAGTTCTGATCAGCTTCTTGTTCAAGGCAGGACAGAAGGGCCTGAAAGGGAGGGAAAAATACTTTGTACTGGGTTCTCGTACGGTATCGTACTTCAAGCTACGGGACCGTAGTGGGTCTCGTGCGGTATGAATTTGTTACGAGAATTTGATGGAAGATTGTGCTCGGAATAATAAATAGAGTAGAGTAGAATGTGAGAAAAGCTGCCAGTGAATGCAGATCCGATGCGATGTTTGGCGAAAGTTTCTACTGCAGTTTATAGTGTTTGCAATTAGAAATTCATTCAATGCTGGCGAAGAATTATTAAACGGGGTTTTCAGTTTCCCTCCCAGCAGTGAAGGAGGAAAAATCAATAGTGCAAACAGCTTTTTGGATTTGCTGAAATGACAAACAGATTACAATTTGATCGATCGAACAGATCTGATTGAATGGGTTATATTTCCCGCATTGATCTGCGATAATTTACTTTCGCTTCTGCCGTGTGATGCTTTGGAGTCGTTTTCTTCACAGCTGCTCTGCTGGAAACGGAAGCGACCAAATTTAATCTATCCTGTATAATGGCAGGGGGAAAGGTAAAGATGAAATTGCACTCACTTTCATTGCTTCATTCAAGACGCGCTGATTGATTTATCATGTAATACAGCACTTTTGCTCATCTCTCGTTCGAAAGAAAAATGCACTGCAGAACTGAATGCATTAACTACTTCATATACTTATAATTGAAAAAATCCGAACAATTCAGATTTCATTACCTTTGATAAAGCTACTCAGAGAAACACTTCAAGAGGGATAAGATTCCGGAGGGAAAGGAATGAGCAGCAGATTTTTTACGCTCTGGCTGCTGCACTTTAGAAATTGAAACAAGCAATGCGAAGTGTAAATAATTGCCGTAGTTGAGAAACTATTATCATGGGGGAATTTCCTTGTCAGGTATTTTTAGGAGAGGCGTTCAATATTAAGAGGAAATCTAATCGAACCGCACAAATTACTTTGAGAATCTAGAAAAGAAAACACGAATCTAAACTAGACCACGGCTGAGTGAATAATTATGACATCCTTCAATTCGCTTCCGAGCAGAAAAAAAAAGCTTCCACTTGGTAATTTATTCATTTGATTCACTCTTACAGTCATTATTCACTCGAAAAATCCAAGCAATCAAAGCTAGCGACAAACGTCGCAAGTTAAAAATAAACCACTAACTTGGACCGGTTCCCATATTTGACAGGTCCCCGGGCAGTTTTCAACCTGAACCAAAAGCAACCAAGAGCAACAGAAAAAAAAACTTCACACGTAGGGGGCGACACAATATTTAAGAGCACCCATTACGTTCCATTATATTTAGGCATCATTCTTCATTCCAACAGCAGCAGTAGCAGCAGTGGCCTCTTCAGTGTTTGTTAGTTGGTGGCAGGAAGGAAAAATTACTCCCAAATCCCGCACACAAACAATCGCAAACCAGCTCCGCCGACTGCCGCCGGAAGCCAGTCTCAGTGACAGAGCGGTTCCGCGTGGGAAAAGTTACTGAATGAAGTGTCGTAAATCAAGCGCCCTTCCCTCTGGTCTCTCTCTTACACTGTCACTTTATACTTTTGATTTATCACTATTGGCTGCTGGCCCGGCCTAATCTGAGCATATTTTTCCCACTTCCTTGCCAAGACCTCGTCAACAAATGAATTCCCGGCTAATGGGCGGCAATAGATTTGAATTAGGAAGTTGAACTTGGTTGAAGCGGGGGGGAACGAACGGACGGTCCTCCATTCACCGGAAGTCTACTTCCAAAGTTCGGACCATTTGGCGGAATTTGATTGCTGCCGGCTCGGTTTCGGAGCACGCGGGGATGGCAGCTCGAGGATATTAATGAAGGGGAAAAAGCATCTGGAAATGTGGCAGTTACCAGCGAATTATTCAGTCTATTGACAATCGACAACCTCGTAATGATGATGATGATGATGATGATGATGTTGATGATGAGGATGAATACGGCTGGATTTCAATCAAAGCCCTAATAAACGAGGCGCTTTTTGGGCTGAATTGTTTGTTTTTTTTTTTTTTTTGCAAATTTACACTCCATTAACTTTAAACTTTGATGCTTCAAGCTGTTTTAAGTTTCACATTTTTCTGCTAGTGGTATTTGCTTTTCAAATTTCAGGTTTCACATTAATTTGCGATTTACGCTTCATATTCTCCATTGAACAATTTACATATTACGTTGCATGCTTGTGCTTAACTTTTAAATCCTGCTGGGTTTTTTTTCTTCTACGTCTTCTTCTGTAATCGAAGCATTCAAGCTTCGTATTTTCTCCGTAATTTGCCTTCATTACATAGTTTTTTTTTTGTTTTCTTCAATTAATAGGCTGTCATTGTTTTTTTTTTCACTCAATTTTTCTTTATAATATTTGGATTTTAACTGTTTTTTCCAATATCTTCGACGATGTTTTTCTTCAACTTATTCTTCAACCATTTTTCTCACTTCACAATGCTTAGGTTTTAATTTGTTTTCGTAGTTTTTAGAAGTCCTTTCATAGGCTATCATTGTTTTTCTTTCAACTTTTTGTAAACATATGTTTGTTCAATTTTACATTGTTATGTTGATTTTTTTCTTATACATATTTTGCCTTTAGATAAATTTCTCTGATCTGTGTCTTTTCGCTAATATTGTTAAAGTGTTTTTGCTGTGGTCCGTAATTTTGCAATGTTTTTTTTTCGTTTTTGTTGTGATGTTTTTTTTGTTCTGTCTCATGATTTCACTTTTGTCTTATTATTTTCTAACTATTGTTGGGCGATTTTGCTGTTGCTTTGCTATTATTTAACTTTCATTAACCGTGAAATTTTTTTTATTTGTTGTTTGGATTGTTATTTGGTCATTCTCAAGTGTTTTCATTTTTATGTTTTCTTTTCCACTGCATGTTTTTAGTTTTGTTGAAACGCGAACTATTTGTTCTAAGTTCTCTCGATTTTCATTTCAACCGTTTTAATTTCATTGCTATTTTTTTGTGTAAGTTAGTGTAAGTTTTTTGTTAAATTTGTACTTGTTTTCATTTTCATTGTTTTACATATGCCTGTCTTTTTATTGCTTATTTTGTTACTTCAGTTTTCAATTGTTTTTAATCTTGTAATAAAAATGTTGGTACTCTAGTTTCGATCTATGAATGATTTAACGTCTTTTTCAAAATCTTTTTCAAACTTTTCTTCAGTTTTTCGGTTTTCAAATTTCTCTAAATTTCTGATTTTTTTTATATTTCTATATCTTTTTTCGGTGTATCTCAGATTTATTTCATTATTTTTTTATTCCGTATTTCTAACCGATTCCCTATTTGCCTTATTATTTTTAGTTTTAATTTTTTTAATTTTTGTCGTGCTTTTCTATTTTGGAAAATCTATACTATATATATAAACTGTACTTTTCTATAGTTATCAGCGCCAGAATTTCGTGGGGGGGGGAGCCGGGGTAGATATTTTCATGGGGCCCTCTATTCTTAAAAAAAGGTAAGAAAATTTAAACTTTGAAATAACTTAACGCTTCGCTGGAAGGTGACGAGCAAAAAAAAGGTCGCCACTCTTTCTTCACGTCTGGCCCAGAACTGGGAGGCCCCTTTCTTTTTTTTTTTGTTCTGACGGATTTTTATGTTTGTTTTGTTAACATTTTTTTTTGTATAATCCTAATTTTTTTTATTTTTAAAACTTAACTTTTCTTGATTTTTTTTATTATATTTCATATTTTTCAAGAGTTTTATAAATTATCTCTGTTTTTCGTAATCTGTGCTTTCGTGTATTATGTTATCATTTTAACTCTCACTAATTAAATATCTGCACTAATTTTATGATCTACCATTCGCTGACATTTTTATCGTCTCTTTGCTTATTTATAGAGTTCCATGATTTTCAATTCTAGGAATGTTTTCACGGTTCTGCTGAAAATTTTCTCTTCTCCGTTATTTTGCCATGTTTTCAGTGTTTTTTCTTGTTTCATAGTTCAAATCACTTCTATTTATTCATTCTGATTTCGAATTTTCCCAAATGTTCAAGTTTTCATCTTTGGATTTAGTCGAAAAGTCGGAAGTTTTACTTGGAAAATATGGTAAAATTTGACGGTAAATTGAACAAATAAGAGTGATGAAATGGTTATAGCTATTGAGACAGTATATGCATCTGGGAGAGTGAAAATAAACAAACTGAAAAATATAACAAAGACTTGGAGAGCCCGCAATCTTCTTGTCTCTGGCATGGTGTTTTGTTCGAATAATGTTTATAGAGTATTTTCAATTTTCTGTCTGTTAAAATGGTAAGCCCAAAATTTTCTGTATGCCCTGTTTATGTGTTTCTTCATTGTTTTCTTTTGTCATTTTTTTATTTACTTCGATTTATTTATTTAAATTTATTTCAAACCTTAATAATTTCCTCCTAAAATTTCAAAATTTTATTTTGCAGTGCTCTTTTAATTTGTATTTGAATCTCATTCACTTTTGTTTTGTTTTTTTTTTCTAGTTTTTGTTGCTAATTGCGTTTTTTCTGTTTGCTTTCCTTTTTTGCCTTAACGTTACAGCTGTTTCTTCTCTCTCTTTCTCTTCGTTTTACTGATTTTTTAAATTTTCTTATTTTTTTCTGATTCTTAGGCAGTTTTGCTGTATGATTATTATTTTTGTTTTTGATTTGTTTTTTTTTTTGTCAAATCGGATTTTTTATTCTTGTTTTTAATTTAATTTGATTTTTTCTGTTGTGAATTTGGTATCTTCTGTTTTATCATAAAAAGTTTTCAATCTAAAATTTTCTGTTGTGTATTAAAGGAGTTTTGTGATATTTTCTCCTTGTCTGCTTTTAATAAAATGTTATCATTTGTACTCTTGTTTATATAATATATTTTCTCTTACTGCTTCGTTTTCTTTTTTTCGTAAAATTACGTCTCTCAGGAAGGTTGGCTACATAGAGATATTCATTTTACAATATCTGAGAACGGAAAGGTGGTGAAATATGTCCAGTTTCAAATGTTGGTAAGTCGGTAATTTTTCAATGGATTTCCTTCTATTTGCAATAATCGATAATAAAGTCATCTATGGGAACATTTATAAATGACGTAGCATTCGAGAGGGAAGGAGAAGGGGTTTGCAGTTTTGTGACGAAATGTGATGAGAGGGAGGATTCATTTGTCGCTTGATGTTTGCTTTCTCAAGCACGGCCGACAGTATATACCTAGTAAAACAGGAATGCACTCTAAAAACCTGCCTTTGCTCAAACCAATCATTTTGCTAGCAGCAGGTAACAGTAGTAGCGTCAGCGGCACTTCCTCTATTAAAAAGCTGCCTTTGTGTGGAAGCGGCAGCATCAGCAGTGGATACATAGGCGGGCTCTTTTTCCAATAAAAAAAACTGTCGTATTTTAACAACACCCAAACATTTTATGATGCCAGCAATCGAAATCTGTGGGACGTCAAATTTTCAGTTGAAAAAAAAAACAGCTTTAACTGTGTTATCAGAATAATGCACACTATCGGAAATATCACAAAGATGTAATCAGCAGAATATCCGATGGTAAATTGAACACAAAAATGTTATTTTGAAGGCAAATTAAATTCCTTCAATAAAAAGTTCTGCCGCATTTTGGTAAAACACAAACATTTTTATGATGGTTGCAATCATAATCTGCCGCATTTAGTTTTCAGTGTGGAAACAGCCTTCAGCTTTATTGAGAGAGTACCTCATTGCGATTTGGTATCATTATTTAAATAAACTGTTGAATAAAATGATTTTAGAATATTTTGCTATCTCCAGTCCAAGATCCTAGAAAATCTGTTCATCTTTCGGTGTCTTCGTCATACGCAGATTCACCATAAATTTAGCAGTAAAGTGTCCTTTTCAGGACAATCAAAATAACGAATTGAAGGTTGAACATTTTCTCGATTTGCGTTAGAAATGTTATTGTAACCAACATGCACTCTGATAGTTGAAACTTGTTTGCGCCGCATAATGTTTGCCCCGTTCCTGTTAAGCGATGTCGTGTTTATATGTGCATGCCGAAATTCGGTAGCACTTTACCTTCTTTTTTGCACTAAAATTTAAAAATATTCGATAAAAGCAATGTAACAAACAATCTTATGTAGTTATACGTTAGGCTTGTGGCTGTGGTTGTGGTTTTGTTCCTTATTTTTTCCAAATATCATGCATTACTTACTTCGGTATTTACTTTTCAGTTTCTAATACATTTTCATTTTTTTCAAATTCCGTAGCTATTTTGTTATCACTATCTTATGAATTCAACTGGTTTGTCAGTTTGGTTTGGTTTCTTCCGTATTTTTGATTTAAGTTTTTTCTTTTCAATATATATTAGTGATTGATACTGTCTTCGTGTTTGTGGTGCTCGGTCATTTTTTGCTCCGTATTTCAAGTTCCGTAAAACTCATTTCAATTTTTTTGTTATTTTCTCCTCTCCGGTTTTTCTTAAACTGTATATCTGAACTTTTTCTGATTCAATCAGTGTTCCTCTTCTATTTTTTTGTGAATACTACCTTTGTTATTTTGTTTTTACAAGTTTTACAGTTAATTTTACTTATTAGGGCCAATTTACCTATCGCACTTTGCTTCATCAATTTGTAGTAGACCACCGGTAAGATTAACTCAATTACTCTTAACATAAATCGAAAATGTTCGCTATACAGATTGGCTGTAAAAGATGTTTCTCGATGGAAGTTTCCTGAAAGTCCCTCGAGTTTTCGCAAAAATTAAGCTAGATTAGCGGGTAGTCTAGTTTCCGTTTTACGATTATCATCTGCATTCTTGTTCTTTGATAGATTTTTTGTCTTCTCTTTTCACTTATTGCTCTGTTTTTTTAATTATTTCTCTGGTTCATTTATTTTTTCTTTACTGGTTGCTTTTTCTTCCTCAAATTGTAACCGATGAAATCGTTTCCAAGTCATAATTCTAGTTTTTTTTGTATTGGCAATATGATTTCCTAAACATAAAAATATTATACTTACTAGAATATATTATTGATAAAAAAAACTTTATTAACAAAATAAACAAGAAACGACGAGTCTCGTACAGCGGAAGAGGTGACTGGCAAAATTGAACATAGCTCGGCCACTTCAATTATAACCGTACACCGAGAAACATAAACCGAAGACATCTGCTCCTTTATACAAATCCGCAGCGATTCTGAATCATCGGAGTGATCGCCAAGAGTTAAAAGGTATGAAATTTAAGCCAGTCCCTCAGTAAATAATTAGGGAAGGATTCGTTTCATCCCAGACGGCAGTCTAGATCAGCGGTGTGATCGGCTGCGGATTAATTCATATCAAACAATCAACGGAAGGACTTCCGGAAGACCCTTCGCGGGAAGGCACGTGTTGGCCACAAGGAGTGATCTTCCCGTCCCCTGAGCTGGCGAGACCAAGCGGTAGCAGTTGGGGGTTCCCTTCGACACTTACACTCCAGTACAGTGAGTAACAAAAGTTGTATACAAAAAAAATTGTATATATTGGGCTTAGGACAGGTTTAGTGTAGATTTAGGGTCAGATTAAACTTAGAAAGTAGGAAAAAAGTTGATATTGCAATTTAAAAAAAAAGTTTTTTTTCAAATATTAAAATAATTTTTTCGTAATATTTTTCTAATTTTTATTGTCTTCGTTTTGTGGCTTTTGGTTGTTTCTCATCTGTATTTTAATTTTCTCGATATTCATTCTCATCATACTCATTTAACATTGTTTCTTTTATGATTCTTCAGGGTCATCTAATGTGTTATTCTATTTGTTGCCGTTTTACAGTAAGTTTTCTATTTTAACTTTCCATTTTTTCTTATCTCGCGTCCTTCCTTAGTGGTTTCATTAAGTGTTATTATGTACTGTTTCTGGTCAATTTCCCGATTTGGCTTTGTTGTTTATTTTTTGCATTCCAGTTTTCACTTCAAGTATTCGAGTTTTCTTTTTCATTCTATTCTGTATTCTTGTTTGCTTTTCTTCTCACTATAATATTACTGCTGTTCGTTGAGCCTCTATTTTTAGTTTTGCTATCTAATTGTTTTTGTTGTTTCTTGAATTTTGTTCTGTGTGTTGCTTAAAGATTGTATTTTTTTTTGTTTTAGATTTCCATTTCATGCTTTTATTTCCATTTTGTTGATGTCGAGTTTTTGTTCTATTTCCATTTGATTCTGATTTTCCGTGTTCTTTTCGTTTGATATCTTCTATTTGATATTAATAACTTTTTGGTCCAAATATTTTCCGATGATTTTTTTATCTTTTCTTTCTAAAGTTTGCAATTTTCCAAACATTTAATATGCAATTTTTGGTTTTCTTCGACCTCTTATTTTCCCCAACTATGTTATCATTTTTGCTCTTGGTAATTACTGAAATTGAAAAATTTAAATTATCAAACAAAAAATCACTTGGAATATAACTTTTTTGTGTAAGTTATTTTTGGATTTTTCGTGGTTCTCGGTCGTTTTAACCTCTGTATTTTCGATACAAATTTGACATTAGTTTTTTTTTATGTGATCTGAATTACTTTTGTGTCTTTTGCGGTTTTTTATGTTTCCCTTTATTATTTTTCGACTTTTTTGTGGTTATCATCTGCGTTTTTTTAGATTGTTCAGGTTTCCAATTTTTTTAATACTGTACGTATTTTTTTGTGCAATTTTACATTTTGTGCTTTCAAGATCTTTATTTTCGTTGTTGATTGTTTTCGTTATCCGAGTATTTTAAAGACTTTCCTACCTTTTCAACTTTTAATTCTCTTCGTTTCATCTTCAAACATACCAGTCGTCTGTTTATTCATTAAGTTTTTTTCGTTTTCTGATTTCTCAGTTGTTTGGTTCATTTGTGTCATTCATTGTTTATTTTTTAAATTATACTTTTTATTAGTTTAACGAAAAATTTGCCTTTTTACTCTCTTTTCCTTCCCTTAATCACTTTTGTATTACTGTTTCTAATATGCCTACTGGTGTTATTTTTTGTATTGTACATTTATTAATTTTCTTTCTGTCATGATTCCTAGCTTTGTTAATGACATGTTTTGAATATTTCGATAATATTATTATATATGACTTTTTATCAAATTTTATCAGTTTCTTTTATTTCAAACTCTTCTCGTACATTTTCTTGTGCCTTAATTTTTATTCAATTTTTTTTCACGTTTTGGCTAAGTTTTGTTGCTTTTTGCTGGTTTGAATATCAAATACAGTCATACCTCGATATAAGGCAACCTCACTACCACGTAACTCGATATAACGTAACTTTTTTTAAAATAAAGTACGACAATTATTTTTGGGGTGGATAATGTTCCGAATGTTTTGTGACTGGTTATGTTTGTCTACGAAAATTGTCTTAAAGGGACTTAAGACAATATAATTTTTGGGGAAAGGAAATAACTTTTTGCGCGCTTTTTAGTAACCATTAAGAATTTTGCATCGATGAAAAAATATTTTTATTCGTGCTTTGATATAACGTAATTCAGTAACGTAACGAAAATAAAAATAAAGTAGCCTAACATCGAGGTATGACTGTATTCGATTCTTTTACATTCTTTTCTGTCATTTAGTGTTGGTTTTGCTTTAGTTGCTTGTTAGTTTTGCTTTATATTATTTTGATTATTAATCATAATTTGTGTTCTTGCTTCCTGATGTTTTTCGTTCGATGCTTTTATTTCTGTTTTTTTTTGCATCAGACTTTTTACTCTTGTTATGTAACCAATTTTTTCTAGTTTTAATATCTCTTGTTTAGTGTAAATTTTTTACACATTTTCGGTTTTCTAGAGCATTTTATTTTTTATATCCTGAATTAGTGTAGCCTGTTTTCTTTAATTATGTTACTTTATTAATTGTTGTGTTTTTCATGGTGTTTTTCGGTTTTTAACACATTATTTTTCAAAATCCTAGCTTTTAATGGTACTTTCAATTTATGATTTGTTTTTGCTAGGAACCTTATTGATTATTCGCTTTTAGTTTCCTTCTTTAGTCTATTTAGTGCAGGTTTTCATGGTTCTGTTTTAATTCCCGGCTCTATGTGTATGTTTCTTTTTGTACTGTTTTTCTTGTGTTTTCCTTTCTCCCATTGTTTGTTTATTTTTCTGATCAATGTTTTCAAGGTCCCTTTTTTTTATTCGTTACGTTCTCTCAATTCTCTTCGTTTTCTGTACCATGATCCTAATTATGATGATGATGGTCCCACCTCATACCCCTACATCGGTTTGAGCTGGTCGATTTATCTAAGTAAGGTATTATATAGAGTCATACAATGTAACCAGTTGACAAATTAATAACGGACTGGTTATTAATACAGACATAGTAACCCTTCAATAGAATACCAATAATTTGAAAATAAATTAAAAAAAAAAAAACCATTTTCCAATAACATTGATCCAAGGCTCATCCAGAACGTTTCCAACCCGAAAATTATCTGGACTTGGTTAGGAGTCGAACCTAACATTTAGGAGCGTTAACTAATCAGAATTGGTTCTGGATAACGATCCAGAACTACGAGAGAGGTCCTATGTTTCTATAATTCTCGATAACGAGCTCTACAGTCCACAGGCAAACCCAAGCCTTTTCTGTTTTTTCTCCCAACCCTTTGTACTAAATCGTAAAAACAGATAAATGTAGAAAATGAAAATAACAGCATATATACTATTACAAACCAAAAAGCAACTTATCAACCCGACATGCTTTTTGTTTCAATTTCAGGGATTGAAACCTGATGTATTCAATATCCAGATTGTCTATGTCAGTCTTCGCGCGCGTGGCTCAAACATGTGTAGCCGACTCTTTTTTTTTAACTCTACTATTTAATACTATATAACTATATTCAAACAAAGATCCATCATCATCAGTAAACATAATAACTTAATGTACCCAATAAATAGAAAAAAAATATTTAAATTTTACAATCTTCGTCATTAATTTACAAAAAATTCTATATAATCTGTCTACAAAACAGACTTTATGTGTGAAATACAAAGCCTTCTAAACTCCGCCATTGTTGCTGAACGTTTAACCTGTCTTGGCATCGAATTGAAAAAGTTAATTCCTTTGTACAACAGAGAGTTCTGTGATCTTCCGATTAAAAAATGTGGTGTTCTAGCATCAACCGCGTTTCTAGTGTTGAACCTATGAAAATCACTTCCTCTATCAATCCGATCACACAAATAGCGAGGCAGCATGTTATTTAAAATTTTATATAGAAACACCATTGTCAAAAAATAAACTCTTCGCTTCACAGAAAGCCATTGCAATGCGTCCAGCATAAAACTCGAGGAAGTGTATCTATTACATCTTAAAATTAATCGCATTATTTTATTTTGTAAGCGCTGCAGTCTCAACATTTGTGTATTATTTGCAAGAAATAGTATAGATGAACAAAATTCTATATGTGGTGAAATCATTGACTTATAAAGACTAATTTTACTACTAACAGTCAATTCATTTTTCAAACGACACAAGATGCCGTATTTTTTCGCCATTTTCTTGATGACATTATCTATGTGAGACTTAAAAGTTAACTTGTCATCAATAATAACTCCAAGAAACTTTCTTTCATTCACGCGATCAATCGTCTCACCATCAATTACGTCAATGTTTACGTCTGGTCTGGAGTTGGCAGAAGAAATAATCAAGTACTGTGTTTTACTAATATTTAATTTAAGCTGTTTACATTTTAACCAATTCGCCAGATAATGTAAATCTTGATTCAAAAGTGCTACAATATCGTTTGGATTTTTTGCTGCAATGAACAGAACAGTGTCATCGGCAAATAAATTTATATCGCAAAACCGTAAAACTCGCTTCATGTCATTAATATAAATTATGAACAAAATGAGCCCTAAAACACGTCCTTGCGGTACACCAAGTGTATTAGCAATGGAATCCGATTCAAAATCATTAAAATGAGTCTTCTGAGTTATAGCGCACAAATAGCTTTCAAACCATTTATATGCTGTCCCTACGATACCAAAGCGCTCCAATGTTTGTAACAATAAGGGCCGAGAAATTGTTTCAAAAGCGCGTTTTAGATCCAAAAATACAGCAAGAATAGTTTTCTTAGCTTCGATTTTTTCTTTCCATTTTGCTAACACCAGATTTAATGCAGACTCACAAGAGTGCCCCTCTCGATAACCTGATTGCTCTGGGATTAGCAAATCATTACTATTTAAATAATCCATCAGCTGGCCTTTTACAACTAGTTCTAAAATTTTCTCTAATGTGTGCAACATGTTAATGGGTCGGAACTCTTCGGCTTTATCCGTCCCATTAATCTTGGGGATAGGAACCACAATCGATTCCTTCCAAACGTCAGGCGCGTGCCCCGTTCGCAACGATTCATTAATAAGGTCCAGCAGATCGTGTCCAATGACATGAAAGCAATCTTGTATTACTTTTGCGTTGACATTGTCGATACCAGCCGATCTCTCCAAAGAAAAATAAATATCTTTCAACTCTGCAAAAGTAATTGGATGAAAACCATCAAAGCTACAGTTATTATTGATCGGCTGTATTATCTCGTCCGGCTCATTGACCAAATCAATGCTTTGATTTATCGATTGAACACTGTTAACGAAATAATTGTTAAATTTATTTACTTTTTCTCGCGCCGATTGTTCTTCTAAGCCATTAAAAGTTATGGATTGCGGGCAACAATCTTCACTTTTCATTAGTTTTTTTTAAATTTTCCATAACTGTTTGCTGTTTTTTTGATGTTGATCAATCTTCCGCTGTATATATTCACACCGTGCCTTTTTCAAGGACCGTGAATACATGTTACGCGCCGCGGTGTACCTATACCAATCATCGCTACTGTTACTTCTGTAAAACTGCTTGTACCTTTTATCTCTTTTTCGTTTCAAACGCAGAAGATCTAAAGAGTACCAGCTGTTTGCATTATGCAAGTTTACATGTTTTTCTTAAACTAAACTATTGGTACATTCTTTCAGCGTGTTGGTAAGAACAGCTGCTTTATTATCCAAATCACCAGTTACTGGTTGAAAATCCAAGCTTCTCGAAACAAGGTGAGACACTGCTTGTTTCGAATATCTGTTCCAGCACTTTATCTTTACTTTATCATCACGGTTTCGGTCATTCTCGATAAAAACAAAAATCGTCTCATGATCTGTAATTTTGTAATCGGCCTCTGTAAAAGAATGAACATTATCAAAATTTGAAAACACGTGATCTATTAATGTACGAGAATGTCTGGAAATTCTTGTGTATTGACAAACCGTTTGTCTCAAATTGAAAAAAATTGCTAATTGCTTCAATTGATTCGAATTTGGTTCATTAAGCCAATTAATATTAAAATCACCAGCAATAACGTTTAATTTATTCAAATCTACAAAAATCTCCCACCAGTTATCTAAAATTTCCAAAAACCGCTGGTCACTTGAACTGGGGGAATGGTATACAATTCCAAAATTTCCCATCGTCATGCCTTTTTCAACTGATATACCCAGGAACCAATTGTTTTCAACACATTCGTTTAACCGAGTGTTGAATTTAATAGATTCCTTGGCGTAAATAGCAACCCCTCCTGTATATCTGGAGTGTGACAGGCAAAAAGCAACTTTATAACCCGGAATGTTAAATTGATCAAATGCATCAGCTTCAACTATATGAGTTTCAGCTAGCAACACTAACATCGGACGTGTTGTTTCCACAAGATGCCGCAAAGCGGCATAATTTGTAGATAAACCAGCAATATTTAGGTAAACTATCTCTAACTTCCTCTCACGATGCATTTTCTTCAGTTGCTATTTACTTAACAACATGTTGCTTTTTCTTTTTTCAAACAGTCTCCGATATACCGGACACTTTGTACTAAATGCTGGATGTTTTACGTCCAAGTTCAAATTAAATTCTTTATTAGATTTCAAACAATTGACGCAATTAAAATCAGTCGAAGAGTATTCCGATGTTTTATGTTTTTCGCTACACTTAGAGCACGTTTCAGTATTAACACATTCTGTGCTTTTGTGTCCAAATTCTCCACATATGAAGCAACGTAGAACATTAACGGCCTCTTGAACCGAACACCTATCCCACCCAATGTTTACTTTACCAGCAGTCATCAAGTGGTTAAAAGTGTCCTTATCAACTTCAATAATTGTGTTATACTTATTATATTTGAAGCTTGCATTTACAAATTGCGCAATAACTTTGACATCATTAATACCGAGGTCATTATTTTGACTTTTTAACAAGTCAATAAAGACTTCGGGGGAATATTGATCACTCATTCCCACAATTTTCAACTTAGGCTTAGCGTTTGTAGGAATAACAGCATTATATTTTTCACCTAAATTGCTTTCAATATCCTTTTTCACGACCTCAATGTTATCCCCTATTGCACACTCAGCAATTATCGAACCTGCTTTCCCGTTTCTAAAGTTTCTAATTTTGTGTATTTTCGGATCTAAATTGTTTTTCAAAAAAATTCTAGTATCTTCACTAGATTGAGAAGACTCGACTGGTTTAATCACAATGACCGGCCGAGTCTTACGATTTTCCAAACGCTTCAATTTATTTGCATTCCCACTCGACCCCGCCAAAACGTTGGCGTATGTCAAAGCATTTTCAGAAATAAAAACCTCGTCATTTTGCTTGACCACATCTTCTATTGGTTCGTCACGCTTAATCGAAATTATTTTTTTCTTGTTGGGTATAGAGTCCGACTCAGAGTGAATCGTTCTCTCAGTTCTAGACCTCTTTCTACTCATTGCAGCATGTTTATCCCGATCATTTTTACCAATAACATTTATTTTAAAATCATCCAGCTTTTTGGCAACATTGGCTTCAATGTTTGCCATACTCTCACGAAGAGAGTTGCTGAGCGATTTTAAAATATTTTCAATTCCATTAGCAATCGCGCTGTTAATCTGGGTTTTGATCCCGCGTTGAGTATCTGTGAGCGACAGAGACAAAGATAACAATACACTCTTGGTCTCCGTTAGCTCACTACTCATAGCATCATCTTTCCCGCCGTCTTCTTGGGCCGATAAACATGAAGCACATTTGAAAACAATATTTTCATTATCGTTAACGAATTTCGCCGCTATTTTAGTGAGCGGCGTACAAACTCGATGAAATCGAGATTTGCACTTGCCCACACAAACTACGGGATCGTCGCTAACACGAACTACATTACCACACTTTGCACAGTCCATACTAAACAAACAAACAACCGCCGGCCGGACTCGTCAGCAGCAACGGCAAAGGCTAAAGGCAATGAACAATGCAAAAATATAACAATGAATGTTTCAACCAGCAGCCGTAGCGTCTATGTGATATAGATGCGCTGATCGGCGCTGACACAAATTAAATCAATAAAAAACGAATAAATCGAAAGCATGCAAATACACTTCTACTTATCCGTTTATATTTCCAGTTCGGCCGTCGGATCACTTGCACTAGATCACCTAATGCACTTGATTTCACACAAAAAAAGCGTTTTTATATAGACACTAGTGGTACACAAGCTACCATGTTCACCATACATCACAGATATGAGTTTCATTATTTTGATAAATTTGTAGTCTATTTTTCTTACCTTTGTTGTTAACATTGTATCCTTACGCAGCTGTTTACGAACGTTTTACTTCTATTTTCCTTTCTGTTTGATCGCTGTCGTTTAGAATGATGTAATTCTCGGTTTTTATTTTTTTGTAATATATATTTATGGCTATTTTCTTGTTTTTCGGTTTATATTACAATTCTTGTTTTGTTTTCGTGGTGTTTTTTGTTCACTTTATGTATCGTTCCTTTTTTTTTTTTATTCTCGCTAATTTTCCATCGGTCTAGTTTCGCCACTGTTGTTGTGCCAATCACCGTGCCCAGGGAGACGACTCCACCCCGAACCCTAACTTACGACCCGTTGATTACCGGACCGGCGCCAATGGCTTTACTTCCTCGTGCGATGAAAGGCGTGATCCCAGAGATTTTTCGCCTCAGAAAACCTCCCTGTTCGGCTAGGATTGAATCCAGACCAGTTGGGTTGGTTGTAAGTGGATCACGCCACCCTACGACCATCGACACCTATGTCGGCGTTGGGATTCGAACCAACGCGTCGAGCGTGGTTGCCAGAGACGTTACTAACTACGTTAGGGCCCGTCAGTGTTTAACTATTTGGCAATTATTTTGACCTTTGTTCGATTTCTCAGTTGTTTGTTTTTGTCTCTCAGTTTGTTTGAATTAATGCTTTATAACTTCAATTTTTGTCTTTCTAGTTCTGCATTGTGTTTATTTTTTTCATTTTTTATTACATTTTATTTTTATGTCTGATTTTCGTTACTCATTATTGTTTCCGTTTTTCCCTTTTTTCTGAATTTTTTTTTGGTTTTCTTTAGTTCCGCTTAAGTTTTTTATTTATTTTTATGTTTACCTGCAATGTACATTCTTTTCTCATAGATTTTCGTATTTATGTAATCGTTTCGTTTGTTGTGCTTTGGTTTTTGTTACATTTTCATATTTTTTCTTCTGTTGTGTTATCATTTTTATACGTGCCATTTTTTATGTGAATTATTTTGATTTTAGTTCTTTTTATGTTTTGTGTGAAAACTTAAGTTATTTTTTGTACCTATTTTTATCTGAATATATACATATTTTTATTGCTTTCCAGTTTTTAATAAAACTCTACAATTAATGGGTATTATAAATATTTCAATTTCTGTTTTCAACTTTGTCTGCCTTTTCATGCCTTTATCCTTTGTTTCCATACTATTTTTCGACTATCTTTCATTCATTTCATCAGTGTTCTGTTGTATTCTACTTCCCTGATTTTTTATTATATATTGTTCATATTGATTAATCTGATTCAATTGGAGTTTCTCTTACGTGATTACTGTTTTTGTTTTTTCTACTTTATACTCATTTCACAGTTCATTTTATATATTACTTTCCGATTTCTGATTATCATCTGTATTTTTATGTTTTGTGTTTTTATTTAATTTTTTACTATATACACACTCTTCTTTTGCTGCTCTGTTATCGACTCCGTATTTTTCTATATTTTGTTTTGTGGCTCCTGTTGTTTTGTTTTGAGGTTGTTACTTTTTTCTAGCCAGCTGATAATTTTCGTTTAATGCTCTTATTACTGGTTTGTTCTTCAAACCTGACATTTCTACTGTTCATATTGCTTTTTCTGAACCCTTTTCATTTTAGACTTGTTTTCTTCAATTATCTTTTTACTGATTTTTCATTATAAATTTATTTAAATCTACTACCAGCTTGTTCTGATTGAAATTCCTATTTTTCACTCGTCTTGTTTAGATTTTGGCTTAGTTTGCATATTTTCCTCGTATAATCCAAAAAACTCCACCAAAGGTTCGAGAAGGAGTCACCAACTCCAGAGACGAGTTGGCGTAAAATCACTCAATTGCATGTACAGTAAGAACGCGCAACGAAAACGCCCGAAAGGTGTTGAACTAATTACAATTTCAATTCATTTCCTCGATTCGAGTGGTGAAGACGGGGTGGGGCTTTAATTTAGAGCCACCATCAAAAGGTTTGTGCTTTTACTCTTACGCGTCATGCTTCACCGAAGCAGCGAACATCCGTTGAATTGGTAACGAGGTGGAATTTGCATTTGCCGCCTGCATTTGTTTGGAAGAAGTTTATTCGAGCTTTCCTTTTTAATTCTGAATGGATAAGAAAATTACTTTTCCGTAAAGTGGCTTTTCATACGACCACCGGATTGGCTATTCAAACACCAAGATTGGTTTTACTTGTAGAATATAGAAGAAAAATGAATGCTGAAAGAACGTTCCAAAAACGGAGCAATTCACATATCCTGGCAGTGGCACCTGATGTTGAACTGCACTGAGCGGCCAACTGATTTGGCCTGGTGGTTTTTATTTCCGAAAATCCACGACAGTTTTAGATCCCTTTCATGGGTTCGGCAAAAACGGCTGGTGGTGAGTTCCAGCACCGAACGCAAGTCCGCTCTACGCATGACAAGCAGTACTCGGTAGGCTACGATTGTCGTGCGTGTATTGAGTTCCTCCTACTGCTGAGTTCACTGGCTGCAACAGCCGTCAAAGTGTCAAACCGTGTAATAAATAGAGCAATAATAGTCAACAAAAGAAGAAAATAAAAAAAAAAACAATCAATAAAGTGCAATATCGAACAAACTTAGCTCGGTGGAGTATACGCGCTGCACTCATTTCGTTGTGTGTCCCACTTTCGGGAAGAAACACCCCTCGATTAAGTAGAAGGAATCCTTAGAAGGGCTTTCAGCTTTATTATTATTATTATTCACGTTTGCAATCAAAGTTTGATTTATTCAAAATTAAATAAACTGATTAGTTAGAACAAAAAAAATGGTTGGAATGGTTCAAGCTTCGGAAAAGTGAATTTATCGAGGATGGAAAAAGAAAAGATGCCCCATCAGTCACTTTTGAAATTAGCTTGATTTGATTCCAACATTTCGTTTGCTAGTTCCCCATGGGCGCACAGTCGGACAAACTTTCCCAAAGAATCAATACGATTCAAGCCTACCAAAATCCGGCATCGTCATCGCCAACTCAGTACAAATTAGCTGAGATTAGCAAAACCCAGCCCGGATCAGCAAAACCAGCTGACACTGGCAGGCCAAGTTTCGACGTTAATCAATTTTAGCGAACTTCGGTCGGCCTACTGTCTTGCGTAGTAGGTAAATCCGGCCGCTGTCGGAATCATGACAAGCTGGAAAGTTTATCCCTAAACTACTTTTGTTTATTGACCAAGTTTGTGGATCCCCGGGCCCGGGATGGGTAGCAGAGACTAATTCGTTCGTTTGTTTGAAGCGGCCATTAATCAAACCACTCCAAATTGGCGGCGGCGGCGACGGCGGTTGAAACCCAATACCCTAAATCAACCGCCAGTTTTGCCAGGATGATATCTTCTGCTTTACACCTTGCTCGTTTGCTTACAAACCCGGTTTCGCTTCACCGCAGAAACGTTTAATCTGTTTCATTTGACTGACTTCCGGGGAAAATCTTCCTCCCATCCGCGCCCGGCAAGAAAAACTCTCCATTTCAAAGGCGTACATGTTTCCTTGATTGGAAATAATTAAATCCACTTCCAGTGACTGATCCAGGCGCCGGCTTCTAACTTCACAAGTCGAGCAGCGAAAATCTCAGCCACTCGTGTTTGTGTGTGTGTGTGGGTGTTTTCCGCATTCTCTTTCATGTACAGCAAGTAATCTTCGTATCATCACCAATGCCGGCTGCCAACCCAAAGCTTGTTTTGGGCATGGGAAATCACAAGCAGACAACAGCCGGCAGCCTAGTTGGGGTCTCTTACTTTTGGATCGTTGCTTAACCGACTGTATCGTCTTTTTGAAAAGTGGGTTTTCTGTCACACAATTACGCACTGGCAATCATTATCCACAGATTCTTTTAGTTCTATCTAACACTGCAGTGGCTTTAGGATTGCGTGGAATTACACGTTTGTGTTGAACCCTGGGAAGCAGATTTCCTTCTCTTATAATCGCACTTTTTTCTGTTTTGATTTTGTGATCCATTTATTACTTTTGTGTTTCTCCTGTGCTTGATCGCATTTTCTCTTTACTTTTCTTATTTGCCGTTTCCCTTTTTTTGTTTTTTAATTTTGATTTATTTATGTTCAACAAAATCATAAAAAAAACTTTTGTTCAACAAAATCGTGATAAAGAACTAAGTCATTTATGCATGCTCCCTTACAAGTTTTGCCATATACACTGAATTGTGTTTTTACGCGAGTTTTTTACGAGATTTTTTTACGCGGTTTTCTTGAAATTACGTTATTTGTGACATGGGAAGCATTCCCGATCAGAAGAGCATAACTAAAAAATTACAAAATTCTATCAACGTGAGATACAAATAACATAAATTGATACAATTTTGTATTTGATAACAAAATTGAATCTGAATGAGTTATGATAACAAAACGTGACATGAAGTAGTTCTGAAACAAGTCTAACTAATTTTTCGTTTTTATCAAAACCTGTTGTTTCTAACAATGTTTGTTATTATATTGTTCCATATACTTCCATATAACAAATTTTGATATGTGTTTGATACTAGTAGAATCATTTCTGTTATAATTTTTGTTATTTTAACACCTAGCGGGACCAAATTGGAAACACAGCCTGTAAGGTTTTCCCGTGATAAACTAACAACTTCTGTTACATTTTTGTTTTTTCTTTCTGATCGGGTTTGTATATGAACCAAGATACAACACACACACATACATACATGCATACACACAAATGCACACAAACACACAAACACACACGCATACACACATACACGCATACATACATACACACTTACAACATAGTGAAAGATTTTGTCGAAACGGCGCGATATTTTATTTACACGATTTGTTTTAATTACGCGATTTTTTTGCGTGGACGCATCAATTGCGTAAAAAGGAATGCAGTGTATGTATAAATATTTCTCGCGGTTTGGAATTGCTTGTTTAGTACAAGTTGTACATTTTTCTGAATTTTTGATACTCCATTCATTTCTTACCTGTTGATTGTTTGCCCCTACAGGGTTTTCTTAATTTTCGGTTTGTTCTCGTTGATGTAGTCTTGATTTTTCAATTAGTTCAGTTGTTATTCTTTCCCTTTTCATTTTTGCAATTTGTTCACACTTTTTCGCTGCTTTTTGTTTGTAAATGTATTGTTTTTTTCTTATCGTTATTTGTCTTTTCGTGTTCTACTTTCTCTTTATAATTTTTCTTTTTTGTTTTCTCTTATGTTTATGTCTTTATTTTTGTAATATTTCTTCTCAATTTTTAATTCTTTCAATACCTTTGTTTACATTCTATCTTCGATTTCTTATGGTTTGACTTTTTTCCATTATTTGGTTGAACTTTCTGTTCTTGCATTTATTCCTTGGCCATTGTTACTTTTCGGTTTTCAAGTTTTCTCTCCATTTAATTTATTTTTTATTTTTTATTGTTTTTTCCTATTTAACCAGTCAATGCTTTCTTTTTCCATTTCAAATTCCAAACAAAAATTGCCGACTTTTCGTGGGTTTACCTTTGCACGCACTGACGGAACTACCCATGCAGAATCAATTATAGACGCCACCATGCCTAGGACTCGCCAACCTAGGAATGGGAAGCCACCCGTCTACTGGTGGACTGACGAGATAGCGGGCCTTCGCAGTGCGTGCCTCTGTGCGAGACGGAGGATGCAGCGTGCGCGAACAGACGAACAGAGGACAGAGCGCCGCGCAGCATTCAGTTCTGCCAGATCGACGCTGAAGAGTGCGATCAAGGCCAGCAAGAGGGCCTGTTTCGATAGGCTATGCGCGAGTGCCAATACGAACCCGTTGGGTGACGCCTAGAGGATCGTAATGGCCAAGACTGAAGGCGCGCTGGCGCCTGCAGAGCGATCACCAGCGATGCTGGAGCGAATCATCGAGGGACTCTTTCCGCGCCACGAGCCAAGTCCTTGACCTCCGGCGGTCGAGTCCCACGTCCGACGTTCCAGTATCTCAGACACAGACCAGGGATGGTCGGCCAACCTACCGAGCATCCAATCCGTGGGCGACGACAGCCGTGTCGAGGCAGGGGAGGAGGCAAGGGTTACGAATGAGGAACTCATCGTGATCGCCAACTCTCTAAAGGTGAGCAAGGCACCGGGACCGGATGGCATCCCTAACCTGGCAATCAGGCTGGCGATAAAAACGGCCCCCGGGCTGTTTCGAGTAGTCATGCAGAGGTGCCTGGATGACTGCCTCTTTCCGGATAGGTGGAAGCGGCAGAAATTGGTCCTACTGCCGAAGGCTGGGAAACCACCAGGTGACCCGTCGGCATATAGGCCTATCTGCCTGCTAGACACGACGGGCAAGGTATTTGAGAGGATTATCCTCAACAGACTGGTGAGGTACACAGAGGGTGTAAACGGTCTGGCAAGCATCCAGTTCGGCTTCTGGAAGGGCAGGTCAGGGCTGGAGGCTGGATGCCATCGCCTCCGTCACCAAGACGGCGGAGATAGCACTCCAGCGCAAGAGAAGGGGAATACGCTATTGCGCAATCGTCACGCTTGACGTGAAGAATGCGTTTAATAGCGCCAGTTGGGACTCCATAGTGCTCGCGCTCAGGAGCATCCACGTACCGGTGTCGCTGTACAAGATTCTGGAAAACTACTTCCAGAATCGAGTACTGGTTTACAACACAGAGGAGGGTCAGAAGTGCGTCCCAATCACCGCCGGGGTTCCGCAAGGTTCAATCCTGGGTCCGGTGTTGTGGAACATCATGTATGACGGGGTGTTGAAACTAAAGTTTCCTGTAGGGGTTGTGACCGTCGGCTTTGCAGACGACATAACGCTAAAGGTTTACGGCGAGTCAATCGAAGAGGTCGAGTTGACGGCTGCGCATTGCATAAGGAAGGTCGAGGACTGGATGCGCTCCAGGAAACTGGAGCTCGCGCACCATAAGACGGAGGTCACGGTTGTGAACAACCGTAAATCCGAGCAAGAGGCGGTGGTCAGAGTCGGAGACTGCACCATCACCTCAAAGCGATCGTTGAAGCTCTTGGGGGTTATGGTCGACGACAAGCTCACGTTCGGGAGCCACGTCGACTATGCCTGTAAGAGGGCCTCATCGGCTATGGCAGCACTATCTCGTAAGATGTCCAATAGCTCAGCGGTATATGGCAGCAAGCGAAGACTTCTTGCCAGCGTGGTTTCGTCCATACTTAGGTATGGTGGGCCAGTATGGTCCAGAGCGCTAGGTACTAACAGTTACCGCGGTAAACTGGAAAGTACCTACAGGCTCATGTGCCTGAGAGTTGTGAGTGCGTATCGTACGGTGTCATACGATGCAATCTGTGTCTTGTCCGGCATGATGCCTATCAGCATCGCCATCAAGAAGGACAGAGAGTGTTTCGACCACCGTGACACAAGGGGCATACGAGGCACCAGAAGGTCATTCTCGATGCTCCGTTGGCAGAGGGAATGGTCTAATTCCACAAAGGGCAGATGGACGCACCGACTTATACCGGAGATATTCGGCTGGGTCAGGAGGCGACATGGCGAGGTTAACTTCCACCTGACACAGATCCTGTCAGGCCATGGTTGCTTCAGGCAATATCTGCACAGGTTCGGGCACGCGGGGTCCCCCATGTGTCCCGAGTGCGTGGAAGAGGAGGAGACTGCAGAGCATGTCTTCTTCGTATGCTCCCGTTTCGTAAGAGCGAGGAGCAACATGATGGCTGTGAGCGGGCCTGGCACTACTCCGGACAATCTAGTCCGGAGGATGTGCGACGACCCGGACATCTGGAACGCGGCCTGTGCGGCCGCCTCCCAGATTGTCCTGGAGCTACAACGTGTGTGGCGGGTCAATCACCAACACGCCAGTGGTAACTAACTACCAGTCTCCAGGTAGTTAGTTACGAGGTTATAAGAGTAAAGAGGGTGCATCACGCACAAAAGCCACTTCCCGACGTAATACTTAACCGTTGTTCCGGGAAGACCAGGGCTGGAGACAGGAGGGGTTTTAGTGGGTCGGGACAGGGATCAGTAGGTGTCTGGGGGAGTGTAACTACCCCAGCATCTCTCCCCTAGTCTCATCCCCACACCCTGAGTTCTCTTCTCAGGTGTCTGTTTGCAGATTTCGTCGCCACCTTTTAGAAAAAAAAAGAATCAATTATAGTAACCCATGAGTCATAATAAAAAAATTAACAGTTCTAGCATTCGAACTATAACCCCGTCGCGTCGAAAACGCACATCATGCGACATTTTGCGGACGCCGGATATTCCCGCTACGGCATCTACAACATTTTGGCACTATTAGACAGCAATCGAAAGAAAACCCAGTTCCGGACGATAGACGACCCTGAACGACAAGAAGATCCAAAGGATGCTGAAGAGGACTACCGAGGGAAAAGTGGCTACATCGCTGCGTGCGCTTGGCCGTGAGGTCGGCAGCCATGGTCGAAACACCGAACTGTGCTGCCCGGTTGCCACTTTTGCATCGAAACACGGCACGGCGTGTATTGCATTTGCAACTGCCATTGAATGTTAGTGTTGAATCGACAACACGCAGAGCGATAGCCGAACCACCGGTGGCAGTGGCTGTTTTTCATTTTCGCCACGGGTGTTTCAAACTTCGGCAAACACCGGAATCGAGGGATTTGGCTTCGTAAAAACGCCGGTCACAGCCGAGAGTTTCAACTTCGAGAAAGCATCTCGACAACACGCTCGCCTGCTTGTCCTAGCGCGAGTTGATTTGATTAGTGTTGGAAAATATCGAGCAAAATCCGTTTGCGAGTTTTGATGTTTTCAATCAAACCTATCTCGCTTTGGCAAGAGAGTGCGAGGTCGCAAAAGCACTTGTTTACTTGTTTATTTAATGGTCATTTGTGATGAATCCTATATGGTATTTTGCAAGTGCAAGAAATAATTCGTATGCTTTGTGCCGTCAGCGATAACAACAACTATTGTTAGCGCCGAAATGAAACGATGTTATCGATAAGAAGCGATCATCTAAATTAACGATAAATATTGATAACTTTTCCATCTGTAGATTTGGCCGTGGAATTTTACCAAATTAGGCGCTGACTGGACTATTTGGCATTAATCCTAGAACAGAATACTTTTTGTTTTGTATGGCGTCTGATGATAGAGAAATGCGGTTGAATTAGTTTACTATAGCGTTTGTAATGTTTAATATTGATAATTTGTGGAACATAAAAATATGCAATAGTAGAAATTTTTCTGAATATATTTTTAAATTTTTTTTTTCACTTGGTTAATTTTTCGAATGGACAAAATTATTGTTCAAAATATTGTCGAAGAACCATACCGATCGAATAAACCGTTCCACAGTGTTTTATTTTACCGTTTTCGTGCGATTGGATAAATAGAGAATCAAATGTTGATTATAACCATAATGTATGTTCGGAGATGTTTCAAGATATTCAAAAATGCATTTTTCAATGTAGGAAGATGAGTGATCAATCCACCTAAAAGTGAGATAGAAAATTTACTTTTTTATCAGATTGAGATAGATGCTTGATGTCTCCGGCAAAATTTTAGGTGATCTAAAAACAAGAAACTTGGCCGAAGACATAATGTTTCTATCGCTTACATAAAGTTTTCTATTAAGAGGTACTGAAAATCACAATTTTCATTATAACTTTTTCTCAGATTTTTCCGAGTTTTCAAACCTTCTACAAAGTTATCAGTCATCCAAAAATGCATGTTTATGCAGAACATTGTTTTTTTATCTCCCAAAATAAAAAAGTTTTTTGACATATTTCGATATTTTTGGAGATATTTTCACCTAAATCATCTCCAAATTACGCAATTTAATTTTTTTTTTTTGATTCTAGTCCCAAATACCGAACTGATTCGATTCAAAATGTATTCCCAAATTCAATCCCGAAAAAAAAAATCAAATTTCCAAATTCAATGCTTTTCAATCCCAAAATAATCCATAATTTCCATACGATTTCCATGAATTCCAAATGCGTGTTAAAATAATAAAGAATCCAGTCTTAAATTTTAACGAAATCTCATTTGAAATTGAATATTTTATCGTTTTCAGATTCAAATGTACTTATTTTGTTAAATAAATGCAATTCTAAACAAAGTTAAGAGGAAGTGGTAATATTAAAATCAACTTCCGAAAGCTATTGTAACAAATATGTATACTTTTGGAACAATTAGTTGATGCAATAACATCAATAAAAAAAAAAAGAAACAGTTTTATACTCTAACAAGTGTAAAGAGATAGAATAGTAGTTTTTTTACTCTAACCAAGCTGTGACAGCTCTTTGTTTACTTTTCGGTCGTTGCGCGCTGGACATGAGAAGCAGTTTGTAGCAATTTATAGGTATTTTTTTTTTTCTAATTTATAACATTCAACATATGAAACTGGTTGCAAATGCCTGCAAAACCGTTATAAGCCCGTTTTTTTCATTTTGAGATGCCTGAAACTGCGAAAACTTCACGGCAGAAGGATGTCCTCCTAAATTCCACTATTTCTTCTTTAAAAAGTTCGCTGATGATCTAAAATATGATTAGTCCGAAATATTTCCACATACGGTTTTAAATACAGAGGCGGGCAAAAAAAAAATATCTAAAATATGTTTGTACTAGGGTATCGAACGTCTTCGTCAGTGGTTTTCTTCGGCAGTTTTTCTGCAGCAATCTTATGCAAAAGGGGGCCGAAGAAAACCACTGACGAAGACGTTCGATACCCTAAGTTTTTTTTAATACAAGGGGGGGATTTGTTAGTAGCTTAAGTATTTATGATAAATATTAGTAAATAATGAGTATGTGTGTCCAATCACAAATGGTGACTTCTCAACACTGTTAGAAATTTGTAATTTTAATTGTTAGGATTTGTTTGCTTTCGCAATTAGGACTTATCATTCGTAGGGATTTTAGAAGTAAACTTACAACTAACTTAATTGCTAACTTATTGGCTATAAAGAGAGCTTATCGTAGCAATTGAGGATTGCAACGATTTTTGTCGAAAATTGTTAATAATTTTATTTGACATAGCTTTCAATGGTTCAACACCACTAAGTCTATGTAATTCGACCAAACCAAGGAGGACGCTTCAAAATCATTTTCAGAATTTTATTCTGAATCCTTTGGAGCGTTTTCTTCCTTGTTGAACAGCAACTTGACCAGATCGGTACAGCATAAAACATTGCTGGTCTAAAAATTTGTTTGCAAATCAAAAGTTTGTTCTTTAAACAAAGTTTAGAATTCCTGTTAATGAGAGGATATAAACATCTCGTATATTTGATGCACTTGGCTTGTATACTTTCAATGGGCTCTTTGAAAATAAGTTTTTTATCGTAAATTAGTCCCAAGTACTTAACCTTGTCAGACCAACTTAATATAACCCCATTCATCTTGACAACGTGATTATTGTTTGGCTTGAGGAAAGAAGCCCTAGTCTTATAGGGAAAAATTACCATTTGAGTTTTAGTAGCATTGCGAGAGATTTTCCACTTTTTCAAATAGGAAGAAAAAATATCTAAACTTTTCTGCAATCGACTGCATATGACACGAAGACTTTTTCGTTTTACGGAAATGCTTGTGTCATCGCAGCACAATGACTTTGTGCATCCTGGAGGCAAATCAGGAAGATCTGAAGTGAACAAAATTTGATACTTTTCTTTATTGGTAGATGGCCCGAAATCATTTATGTCTCCTGCCAGCCCTAGTGCTCGTTCTGTGGGATCGTTTATTACACACAAATTCTAGCAGTTTTCTTTAATTTTTATGTACTCAATATTATTGCTCCAATTCTCAGGGTCTTCTTTAAGTAGGGCGTTTGCCTCTACTTTTGAAATTTCGAAAAATTGGAGCGACTGGTCAGCGACAAAATCGTCCAACTGAAACTCCGGTTTGAAGTTTTTCACTCTAAACGTATTCTTACCATCACTCGGTTTAGATAAATTTACGAGCATTTTTCGCTTCATATCGTTACTGACCGCGTTGTCGAAAAATGCCAGGCAAATATTAATCTCCGACAGATACCAGAGGTGGTTTGTGATTTTATTGTATGCAACAATATCAGTACTCTCAGAAACAGATTTTATTTTTATTCTCACGAAGCTTAATACCTCTTGTTCAGAAGGCTGATGTGTCTTGGACAATTTCTTCCGGGAATCGCCTGTTAAAATGTCTTTTTTAACTTTAATTTTGGGCAACATCGTTCGGGGTTCAAGGAACGGAATAAATACTGGTTTATCTGCAGCGCCTACTTTGTATATTGATATAGATTCAAACAAACTAATGTCGCTAAGCAGTCGTAGTCAAGAATGATTGACACGATGTTGTATACACTGAAGATTCTTCTATTTTACAATATTTTTTCCACAGAAAAATTCGAATAGCTCAACAACGATTCAAGATAGGGTTTTTGTGTCTTCTAGGAAGTTGTTCCTCATAAAATTTCCCATCTTTTTGTGTATAGTATGGTTGCTAGCGTAAAGTTGGGTCCGCTTTTTAAAGGTTTAATTTCAGAAAACACCAAAATTAGGAATTATCAGGAGAGCTAAAATATCTATAACAATGAAATTTGAGCCAGAACAAGCCGAAATATTTTTTTTTCTTTAAGTTTGGACTCCATAGAATGCGCAAAAAAATATATTTGGGTTCGGTTTTACAGGATTTATAAGTGATAAAATTAATTTAAAATAAAAAACCTGAATTAATCCACCTAGCAGTGCAGAAACCTTTGTTATACTAACTATTACTACACATAAACTTATTATGCCAGGAAACCATAAATCGTTTAAAATTTAATTTTAAAGTTAGTTTTCCAGAGGATGAACCAAACACGATCATTGAATCAAACCTCGACGTAGTTCTCTCAAATATTGTGAATGTCATCACTGGAGTCTGCATTATGTTTTTTCGACCCCAAACCATTTTTAAGCTAGGATAGAAACAATTTATAAACTTTTGACATAACCGAACGCCCAAAAACAATAAAGATAACAATGATGCAGATTTCATTCTAGAACAGCAAATATGTTTGTCAGTTCATTTCAATACTATTGATATAATTCCTCATAATCCAAGCTAAAATACCACAATGGCTTCGTTTTTAAAAATCACAAAATCTAGAAAAAAACATAGCGATTGTAGATCGTGAATTAGCATCGAATATTTCCTACGATTTGCAGCAAAGTTCAACAAACTTGCTCTCAAGAAATTATAGTTCAGAATTATACAGGAACGCGTTAAATGCTTTGTTACCGTATAAAAGTCACTTGAATCATACGTGCGATTATTTCAAGAAATCAACAAAAATCTTGATAAAATCTGTGAGGATCAAATGCTAATAGATTTCATTGAAATTCATATAACTACTTTTGAAAGTTGTCGGTTTAATTCTATTCCACATGTATAATTTGGAAATGAAGGTTTTTCGCAAGACTTAAGGATTCTGGCTTTTTAAAGTGTATTCGAGAACGTTACTCTTTTTCAAGGCCTAGGCTGTATGGTAAAATCCAAAACAATTTCAGAACTTTATAAAACTTGCTGCGACAACGAGAACTGGGATAACATGGATACTCTGTTTGGACTGACTTTTATATTAGAAAGCAATATTTATAATACACAAAAGCGTAGTGTATCAGGTGAGTAAGAAGCGGTCTTAAATAAGCATTCCGGTTCCCTCTGAAAATTATTGAAAACTGTTACAAAAGGTTCATTAATTTACACCAGTTAGGACGCACTACACAGAGTATGAAACACAGCAAAGATATCTTTTACTCTTAGTTTCTTTTGAGAAATAAATAGCGGTTGAAAAAATAGAGAGCGAGAGAAAAAGAGAGAAGGGGAGATAGAAAAAAAATAAAGATAGAGACAGAAATGATCCAAAATGTACAATATCTTATGTTTAAACATTCTGATTTAAATATTCTAACATTCAAGCAACTAAAAAAAAAAAACTCGCTCAGTATGATTTATAAAGAGCTTGGGAGCTACCATTTGCACTTGTATACACCAAAATCGGATAATGCGTTCTGTAAGAAAGGTGGGATTTTTTCTTGTTTTTCTTTGTTCCATTTTGATATACCACACAGATAAACAACATATCTACACCCTGGTCTGATCAAGTTAAATACTTGGGGCTAATTTATGATAAGAATCTCACTTTCAAGGAGCATATTGAAAATATCCAGTCAAAGTGCAATAAGTATATCAAATGTTTATATCCTCTTATCAACAGGAATTCTAGACTTTGTCTCAAGAATAAACTGGTAATTTACAAACGAATATTTAGACCAGCAATGTTATATGCAGTTCCCATCTGGACAAGTTGTTGTGCAACCAGGAAAAAGACACTTCAAAAGATTCAGAATAAACTTTTGAAAATGATTTTGAAGCGTCCTCCCTGGTTTAGCACGAACGAGCTACATAGGCTCACTAATGTAGAAACATTAGAAAATATGTCAAGCCAAATTATCAACAAATTCCGACAAAAATCGTTGCAATCCTCAATTGCAACGATTAGCTCACTTTATAGTCAGTAAGATAGTTTTAAGTTTATTTTAAGTTTATCTTAAGTTTCGTTTTACTCCTTTTTTTCTTGACAAGTAGGTTTAATAATTTTCCTACAATTACATTATCTTAACTGCGAAAGCTAATAACATTCAATAATACTAAAAAGCGTACAAATATATATATAATAGTGTTGAAATGTCACCATTTGTGGCAGAACACACAATACTAGTTCTGAATAAATATTTTAGTACATAAATAAACCATTACAAACTCCCCCCCCCCCCCCCCCTATAAAAAAAAAACATATTTACACCTATACACGTACATACACACATACACATATATACAGCCAGTGTTCATTTTGTTGAACTGAGTCGATTGGTATACAAGACTTGGCCCTCAACAGATTCATTTGGTGTTCAAAGTTAAATATCCTATGTAAAAAAATACTCTTCGATCAATATCTCGAAATCTAAGCCACTAATCAAAAATCCACTCGGTAGCATTATGGGGGAGCACAGTAGCTTTCATTTGCATATAAAATCATCAAAATCGGATATTGCGTTCTATAAGAAAGGTGCGTTAGTATTTTGCGACACACACACACATACACACGAACAGACATTGCTCAGTTCGTCGAGCTGAGTCGAATGGTATATACGGTTCGGCCCTCCAGATCTGGGATCTATTTTGCGTTTTTCGACCGATTTTATAACCTTTGTTTAGTATAACAAAGGTAAAAAGCTATTAAAAATAAAAGGTTCATTTATTACACCCGTAAGAACTAACTACACAGAGTATGAAAATTATGCACAGATGTCTTTTACTCTTAGTTTCTTCTGAGAAAAAAATAGTAGTTGAAAAAAAGAGAGAGCGAGAGAAAGAGAGATAGTGGTATAAAAAAGGATAGAGAGAGAAATGATCCAAAAAGTAAAATACTCCAGGTTTAAAAATTCTTTGGTAAATATTCTAAAAATCAAGCAACCAATAAAAAAAACTCGCTCAGTATGATTTTCAAAAGGGTTTGGAGCTTTCATTTGCATTTGTAAACACTTAAATCGAATAAAGCATTCTGTGAAAGGTTAGATTTTTTTTGTTCAATTTTGATATACTATTTGCGTTTTTTTCGACGCGCTTTTTTTTATTTTGCGTTTTTCGACCGATTTTATAACCTTCGTTTAGTATAACAAAGGTTATAGTATAACAAAGGTATAAAACCATGAAATATTTATTTGTTATTTATTTATTTTTTTTTATTTTTCATAAAACTCAAATTAGCACAACGACTAAGCATTATCCAGAGTTGTCATACAAAAGTTTTTTTTCTACACCATAACTAATCATTTTCCGGTTGAGCCCCCAGACTTTTTGACAAAACGTTATTTTGGGACACCCTAATCTACATAGTCGTTAGTATCCATAGTCTAGAATGGATTGGTTCAACACCAGCATCAAAAAACAGCACCACACCTTTTTGTGGTCACTTTCAAATTTTATTGCTTTCTTGGTGTGCTGTGTGTTGAAGGCTGTATTTACCGGTCTTCTCACCAGCTGGTGACCATTTGGACCAAAAAGGATAACTTTCGACTCATCCGACCGAAAAACGATGCGCCATTTAGTTGCACCCTAGCTAAAAACTTTTTAGAAAATTCAGTTCTTGCCAATTTTCGTGCAGTTCATAAAACTGTACATTGCACTTTCACAATGCTTCTTGTTTCGACACCATTTTGAACAAAACTAAGCATGCATAGACAAAACAAAGTCACAAAGAAGAGGGAGAGAGATCTTTCTTGTTCGTTGTTGAATAACCTTCTATCTTAAATGGCCGTACGTCCTTAGACATAGTCAGCACAACATAACGTTTGCGGTAGAAAAATGGACAAAAATTGCCGATTTTTCATGGGTTTACCTAAAATCGCACTGACGAAACAACTCATGCATCGTCAATCATATTAACCCATGAGTTAGCAAAAACAATTTATTTGTTTATTTGTTTATTTTGGTATAATTTTCATCTGACTCGAAGTCTTAATGAACTAAGGTATATATGTATATAATATTAAAAACTTATCCTTTCTAGCTTTTTCAATTTAATTTACCGCTCTATCAGTAAAACTCTAACTGTGTACGCGAAAAAAGTGAAGCTACTTCGTTCAGAAATGTGCGCGTTCAAAGAACGGTACCCCGCCGCGTCAAAAACGGACATCGTGTGGCACTTTGTGGACGCCGGCTATGCCCGTTCCGGCATTTACAACATCTTGACGCTATTCGACAACGATTAGAGCATTGAAAGAGAGCCCGGTTCCGGACGGCCAACGACCCTGAGCGACAAGAAGCTTCAAAGGATGCTGAAGAGGAAGACCGAGGGAAAAGTGGCTAAATCGTTGCGAGCACTTGGCCGGTAAAACAGTTGAAAAGTATCTGGAGAACATGAACATACATGTCAGGAAGCAGCAGTCCCGTTCACTGGTCTCGAAGCTGCAGGCAATGACGCAGCGATAGCGGTTGAATAAGAGATTGAATCTCACCCTGGATGGCAACGACTGGCAGGGTACTTCGTATTTCATTTCTCCCACGAAGGAAGTGAGCTCCGTGGTGAAATTTATTTTACACACCAAGTTCCCCAAGAAGGTGCTGCTGTGACTGACAATCAGCGAGAAAGGGATGTCAAGGCCGCTCTTCTTTCACTCCGGACTGGCCGTGAACGGGGAAATTTATAACACGAAGTGCCTGCCAGAAGTTGCGTCGTTCATCAAGAAATACCATAAGGGCGGAGATACGGTGTTCTGGCCAGATTTGACGTCGACCCACTACTCGAAGTGATCGTTGGAGGAGATAGAGTGGCTGAATATCGATGTGGTACCGAAGTCGGCGAATCTGCCCAATGTCCCCCAGCTGCGTTCCATTGAGAATTTCTGGGCAAACTTAAAGCGCAAGATCTATTCCGACAATTTTGTCGCGAAAACGGAGGAGGAAATAATAAAAAAAAACGAAGAAAGAGCTCAAGAACATGCCTACACGCATGTTTCCGTCCACCATGGCGAATGTTCCGGTTAATTGCCGGAAGGCCGCTCGCAAGGGCGTAGAATTTTTTTGCAAATAAAATAATATAATAATCATTAATGGGAAATTTGTCCAATTCAATTATCTGCCTCAGTTTTATTTTTCATTACCATCTGAAAATCTCCCAGCTGGTCTCGAGGTACAATGCTGGCCCAACAAGCCAGTCGTCGTATGTTCGAGTCGCGGCTCGGGAGAGACTGTTAGTGTCAGTAGGATCGTAGCGCTAGCCCCGCAATTGTCCTGTACATATACCAGTCTGCTGCGAAGTCTGTTAATAGTAAAACAGAAGGTCGAATTCCGATATGGAATGTCCATTTTTACCGCGAACTTTAGGCCCGTTGCTGTTTACACTGTTCTTCAAAAACGTTTTCTTGCTGCTGGATGTTGGCTGTAAACTAGTAAACGTAGACGATCTTAAGCTGTACTTAATAATAACCTGTCGACGATTGTCGACAACTCAGTATTCACTGTACACATTTCGAATATTGAACGACCCGTTAATGAAACAATGTTCCAATATACTATTACTTGTTCAAGAGTATGTAACCGTTGTTACAAATTGTCCTTAGTGTTTTTTTTTTAAATGTGCTGTATGTTTATATGTAACTATTGTGTTTCTAATTTATTTTCATGTAGTTTGTTAGTAGGATTAGTGAATTAAAATAAAAATAATGTTATTAGTTAGGTTAGTAAGATACACAAACACAAAAATTGTTATACATACTAAAATGGGCCAAGCTAAACGCGGAACTGTTATACACAATCAGAAAAATACAACCCTGAGGGGGTGGGCATAATCAAATGCAGGAAAAGGGAAGAAAATTGTGGGTGGTAAAAGGAGGGGAAATCAAGAGTTGAAAAACCGCCAAACGGTCAGAAGTACCGCAGCGTTCGTGTGAGAAGCAAGTGAGTAGAGATTTAGGAAAAAAAAAATTTTAAAGTAGCTAAGTGAGTGCCGAATATCAGCCAAAGAAAGAGTGCATTCAGGTAAAGAATACCACCCCACTTTAGCAACGACGTGCTAATAGTCTATGTCCGAATAGGACCTTTTTTTCTGTTTTTCCACCAAACGAAACGTCGTTCTCTCACTTCACACGAGTCGGCCTAGGTGGTAAACTCCACCTACGTCTAACCGTAAAGGAGTTTCGGGCAGCGACGAGCCCGCTTAATCCTCGGGCGATCGGCCCTAACCGTAAAAGAGGACCCTTCTCGGTGGCGTCAAAACGGTCTCGTCCGTGACCCATCGATTGAGTCAAAGAAGGAAGACGCTGAAGAACCCGCTTCCCCGCCAAATCGCGCAACCGCCATTGCGATTTTGGTCATACCAGAGCAGCGCAGAACAGCAACGAGTTTTCCCCCTCCCCCGCAACCAGCAACGCAGCATCGCAGCAACAGCCACGTAGCATCACATCGAAGTAGCCGGTACGTACCGAGAGCAGGAATTGTTCTGCTAGCGCCCACCCCACACACACCCACACGCACATATTAGATAGTATATTAAAAACTCAAAAATCGAACAGTTTATCCATTCAAGGAAAAAAAAGAAACCTCCTAGGAACCCAATAGTTTCTTGCACAACTTTTCCGCGCGAAGCCCCTCCGATTACCCCGCGGCAAGCCGACCCGGTGATTCAAGATCCACGGTCTCTTGCTCGGTGAGCTTTCTCGGGAGTACTATATGCCCAAATAGTAATAAGTACCAGGCAGCGATCTTGGTCCACTATTATTTTCCATATTAGTTAATGAAGCGGTTTCTCAATTTAATCCTCTAGTGCCCAAATTTTTGATTCTGATGAGAAACTCTAAAACGCTCACTTCATAGTCAGCTTCACGAAAAAAATAATTCAATTCAAAGATTTCATAAATTCCTGCGAAGACAATTTTTTCATAAAAACCCTTTTTATTAGTAATATAATATTCATTGTGAAGCTATAACATAAAAGAGTAACATGAGAGGTTTAAAAGTGGCATTTTGGCTGTTGTTGAGCATTTTACATCTTTGTTAATGCAGAATACTCAAGTATTTTTTTTAATATTGCTATTGCTAATTCCTGCTATAATTTTTCGAGAAATATTCTTTAGGTTGAACGGTTCGCAATCCAATAATGGCTACCAAAATGGCCGGATCCTCTCTCACACTCTCTCATCAATTACGTACACGTCGCACACACCTACAACTTTCACTCTCAACCAGCGAATCATAATTTTTACTTAAATTCACTAACATACCTGCGCCAATTTTCATAATCTTGCTATTTTAAGATCATTATAATGGTATCTTCACTATTTTATAGCTACCGCCATGATTTTCACATGTTTTCAAAAGATTTCTGCAAATTTGTTGGGGTGCAGCTGGTCCACCATCACACTAGGCAAAAATCCTACCGCTCGGCAAGGCTGGTTTAAATCAGTTTTTTTTTTCACCACTTTCACTGTAGCTGCATTACCTATATTTTTAATTCACACTCGGAGATTGTTTATTCACCTACCGATTGAAGATTTTAGCACGAAAACTGTTTCAATTTACCGGTAACTGTAAATTTATTTCAATAAATGAATTTTTTCACTTCGTAGTCACCTCAGTATCACATCATTTTTGTTTACAAAATGGTTCCGGTGTGTAGGGTAAATCAGCATAGAGTGGAACCCTTCGAGGTTTATAGCGATTTTTCATTCCGAATCTTTATCTGTGCAACCAATTGTATATCTACACTACCCGTCATAAGTTTGGAACCGCTTTACTGAGTATTGCAACACCCAGTTTGAATATTGCAACACCCCGAAAAGTTTAGCATCACTTGATATGGGCAGATTAATGTAACTCTATCTATTGATTCTGGAAACCTAGAGAGTTGTGGCCTTCAGCAAAGTTGCTCAGGAGGTCAAGGGCTTGTAATTGGCGGACAGTATAGTGCGGAATTCAACCACACCGCAGCGCTATTGTGCATGTAATTTCGAGCGCTTCGAACTTAGTTTAGCTCAATAATCACATCTTTTACACTTATGTGTACACATGACGAAATGAAACCAATTTGAATGTTGACAATTTGATCACCACACACAATACGTAAGCTTGTGTGTGTTTATTCTAAGTGCTTTCATTTGACATAACATATAGCATGCGACTGTGTTGGCATGTTGACAGTTTGATCACCAACATTAACAACCCGTTCTACAATGGAGAAAATTGACAATATCGCGACTAAATTGATTACCTCGGCTGCAAACAGTTGCAGTAGACATGCCTCTAATCCGATGATGAAGGATTTGAACACCACAGAGGGCATTTGGTATTACTTTCCGCTGCAAGCTGATGACCGAACACGCAACGCCGTCGGCTCATATGCAAGCCGAGTGATTGTGACTGCAGTACATGGCGCGTTCGAGAAGGCGCGTGTACGCCCCATCCAACGAGCAGACACCCAAAATGTATACACGAAGTCAAAAACATTCGCCCTGGTGGTTGCCGAAGTTGTCGAAGTCGTATTTCAATTAGGACACTGAGTGTTTTTGGTTAGTGTTGACACTGAATTGTAATGAAAATAGCCTCAATGGAATAGTTTGGAACACACATGCGGCCTTATACGTTATACGGCGTTGAATACGTAGAACTACATGTACCCTAGCGCCGCATAGTGGTGTAATTCAGTACTAAGTTGTCTACCATGTAGAAGCCTTAAGCATCCTGAACAAGTTTGCTGAACATCGCAACTTTCTAGCAGGTCGGAATCGTGAGATTAGTCAGGTTCAAAATACGACAAATTGTGTGCCAACTAGCGCCACATAGCGGTAGAATTTCACACTGAGTTGGCCACCATACAGTAGCCTTTGACCTTCGAAACAAGTTTGCTGAAAACCGCAACATTCTAGGTTGTCAAAAACACGAGATATCCGCCTATTCTAGGTGACGCCAAACTTTTCGGGAGACGTTTCAATATTCAAACTGGGTGTTGCAATACTCAGTAAACGATTCCAAACTTATGACGGGTAGTGTATATTACATACCTACTGCTTGTCTGAAAACACCCCTCACTTGAAACTGTTTATTAAAAATGATGACAAATCAAAAAACAACTTCGTATGGACAAGATAATAAAATCGCATCAAATCAGCCATCGTATGTACCAGGAGGTCCACTGTTTGTCAATTAACCCTAATTACAACGCAAAAACGAAACCGTCTTCCAACACATCTTTATTGCATCAGCATGAGGGCAGTGTTGGAAGTTTCGATTTTGTGATATTTTGTTCATTGTTGAGTAATTGCATAAAAACCCTGTTCTAATTACTTTTACAATTGAGGTAATCAAAGGAATCACTGAAATATTTTGAAAACATTCATCTATTCAACCGCAAAACTGGCCACAATGTTATTCGCGATGGTTGTCTTGACGACAACCAACCAGTGTAAACAAAACCATAACTAGAAAAGTATTGCCGCTAGAGAAAATGGGCCGATGCACTAAACGTCGTAGAGCTGCCTTGCAGCGGGAAAAAAAAAGAAAGCGAAACGCGATGTTCCTGATCCCTTGATTTGGGCTGTGACAGATCCGTGGAGGATTACTTCAAGAGGTGAGTGAATCAGATAAAAAAACTGAATGCAAGTTCATCTAGATTTAACCATTTGCTCCCCGTTCCCGTTGTACATAACAGGTTCCCTTGCCTGTGAGATGAGTTGATCTTTGAGGGCCGAATACACTTACGGCATGACATCGCTTTTCTGAAGAAAATTGGCAGTACCTTCTTGAAACCTTCCAATGTGTCTTCTAGCCTCTACCACCTACTCATCTACATGGAAGGCGCAATTGCGCCGCAGTGAGCTTCGCCGTGTGCACGCCTTCTTGTCGTCATGCTTCCCAATTTATGTTTTTTGGAGGAAAAAATTAAACAATATACTTCTCGATCAAAATTCGAACAACCGGTATGCGAAAAATGATACAACACGGCGGTGCCAGCACTTTCGCCAATAGAAAGCTGAGAGAAGGCGACACAAAATAAAAATGCGCCGTGTGGAAGGCACGATGCGTCCACACGGGAGGCTATCCCATATTTTGGAATAATATTTAAACAGTTAAGATTCCTGAGGGTCTTTGAATGCCAATGTACATCATCACACATGGGTTCAATTGCCCTCTAAGGTGAATTGATTTTCGGGAAAATTTGTAAACAATGTTTGACAGGTAGACAAAATAACGTGCAGGATATTTATTACAGGCCTCATCCATACATACAACATCGCATACATAGACTTCACGTATACATAAACACCGAAAACACGATAGTATTGGTGCACTAGACTCAATGGATTGCGAGAGGTTTCATCTTAAGAAGGTTCTGAACTTTGAGTTCTCTCAAAAAAATATGAAATTCGTAGAAAAAAGTCCTAACGAGCTTGCAAATAAAGGTAAACATTACGCTGAGTAAGGGAACCCCATGTTTCTTATTCGTTCCTACCATGTTCCATAAAATGTGTTTATGTCGCTTTTTTTTTCAATAAATAAGTCAGTAAATCAATTTACCTACCTGCAGTCATTAGGTGAAAGGGGTTCCCCTTCTATCGAATTCACTGATCAAAAAACGCCGATAGACACGCAACCAAAAAAAGAGCATTCTAATAACCTAATTTTCCCCCTAATAATCACCAACTCAGCTGCCACTCAAATTCCGCAAATTGCGTAATCAACCGTTCGCAGTACCTCTAACCTGTGTTTTTTTTTTTTTTGCTTGCTTTGCTCTTTATGTCTGTCACTCTACCAGAACCTGCACGGCTTACTGTGATTGCTTTAGCCGCGGTGATGGTGGTGACCCAGATTGCACGTACCACAGGGACAGACAGCAACAGCAGTGGAGAGTGCGGCAAGTGACAGCCGGAAAATGTCACCGATGGAGGGAAAACCTTTTAGCGGTCCGGTCAGCCGGTCGACAGGCGAAAAGAATTTCTCTTCATCAAGAATTGATGTGTATGTAGTGTGTTCATTCTTTAACAGTTCTATTGTCAGAGAACGATCCCCACATGGTTCTATTCAATAAGAAGAGATATATTTGTTAAAACGCTTATGTTGTTTTTTTTTTCTGTCTGTGTGTTGTTACATTCAATTAACTGTTCTGAGACACACAAACAATCCTTGGTTTTTTTCTGGTGGGCTAATAAAGTCAATTAGATTATTATGACACCTTCCTCGTTGTAGCAGTTGTCGTGAAAGTCATTTATATTGAACTTCCGCGGCGAAGGACGCCTTCTTCCCGGCGGTTGACTTTCGCTGCCGTTACTGCTCGTTATACTATAGTTGTTGTTGTTGTTGTTCTGGTTGTTGTTGTTGTTATTAGTGATATGACAGTAATCATCGAACTTGTAATTAATATAACGCCTTACTTGCTGCCGCTGCGCGGTGAGGGGCGTCGGCGTCACCGTCGATTCGGCGGTTCGCTTGAACGTTTCGCCCACTATGAAAACCCCGCCTCCGCTGCTGGTAGCACTTCCGGCGGAACTGTTCCTATAGCTAGTAGGGGTAGTAGTATTGTTGTTACTGAGATTATTATTACACGGGAAACGATCGATAGGATCGGGGGGTGGTTGATTATAGGTTTCGCTGATCGTCGTCGGTTTTACGACCGCATCGTCAGTACTGTTAATTAAATATAGAGGAAGCACTATATTATTGTTGATGGCTTCGTGCAGCTCTTCGGGGCCGGAGGCCACCTCTTCCGGCATCCATCTGGCGTCGTCGTCAGTGCACTGCGAGGGCGATGGTGCCGAAACGTACCGAACTCGCTGCAATTGTTTCTCATAATAGTCTTGAATTTTGACCGTACTTTTGGGTTGATATACTGGCGCTGCAGGTAATGGTGGAGGGGGTGGAGGAGGTGGTGGTGGAGTCGCACTTCGTTCGCCCGCTGATTCGATCGAAGAGGAGGACGAAAAGCGGAGGTTTGGTTTTCGGTTGATGTAAATTATTTGATCGTCCATGGTGACCGTCTTTTTGACACTTCCGGTTGATAGCAGCGAAGGCCGATCGCCTTCGAACAGTTTGTCGAACTCTTCGAAGTCGTTGTTGGGTTTTGCGAAAATGTTGACACTATCTGAGGAATCTTGCGAGTCTAGCTGGAAACCTACTCCAGTCTCCAAAGCCTCCAGCTGGCGGTCGAATTTGGCCACACGCTCGAACTTCTTTGTTAGAGATTCGGTCGATTGTTGTCGCTTTGCTGGTTGCTTGGCTGATTCTTCGTCACTCTCGGTTAGGAAATCGTTGATCCACTTTCGTTTCAGTTCGGAACTCTTCAGTGATTCCTGCAGTACCTCCGCTAGTGGTCTGAACGTTTCTACTGGCTCTTTGGAACGGACAACCTGCTCAACCGGTTTCTTCGGTGGAGGTCTCTCCGGTAGCTTCGGTTTCACCTTCACACTCTCCTGTTTCAAAGTTACCACCCGAGTGGGTAGTGGCACAGTCACGCTGCTAAAATCTTCACTTTCCGTACTGCCAGTGTTACGAAACCTAACCTCAATCTCATCCGAACTATTATCAATCGAGAAATCGCTTGCTTTCTTGAGCTTCCCTTTGACCGGAAGCACCTTTTCCGGCAGCCGGCCCACGTCCTCCGCTTCACTCTCGACACTTTCACTGTACCTCAGGCTACGCGGTCGAACCTCCCGCCAGTCGGAACGTCGTTCCACCCGCAGCGAACTCACCTGCCGTTCGCCTTCGCTGTCGTCGGTTTCGGCCGCCGGGCAGCAACTTCTGAGCGTCAGTATATTCTCGACCGATCGCGTCTTCCCGTCGCTAACCAACCGCCGGGCTGGCGGAGGAAGTTTCGATCGGCGGGCGTCCAAGTTTTCGCTCGATCCCCGCTCGGCAATCCGAAACAGCTCGCTGCGGTTCCGCTCGAGCAAACGATCGCCGAAATAAATCGGACCGGTCGAACGCCACTGAGTTTCTTGCTGCAGCTCCAGCTGCTGCTGCTGCTGTTGTTGTTGTTCCAGCTGCCGCTTTCGAAACCTCTTGCGGCGCGGTGGTGGCTCAACCGTCCCGTAGTTCCGCTTGCAAGGAGAAAATTTTTCATGCACCATCACTTCCGTGGCGGGCTGATGGGGAGGACCTCCGCTGGTTAATTTTCTGGGTAAATTCAACAAAATGCCGCGCTTCGCGGCACTTCGATCGCACTTCAGTGCGTACAGGCCGTATCCACCACTGCTGACGGATTTATTGCTCGGAAGTGCCGGTAGATGTATGGAACCAGAAACGGTGGAAATTTCCGAACGTCGTGTGGGTTTCTTTGAGCCGCCGATGGCGGCAGCGGATGCAACCGTACCAACATTTCGGCTGCGTGAAGTCAAACTGGTTAGCTGGCTAAGATTCAGGATGGAGCCGCCATTCCACTGCTTGAAGCGTCTCAACTTTGGCATCCTCATTGGGGGTAGAAGACCTGCAAACAAAAAAAATGCAACTTTTTAAGTGGTTCCCAAAACCAGAAACAGTCTGTCCCAGTGCGACAGGGACTCGGATCAAAAACTATTACTCGCTACGTGCAGAGCACATCCGAACATGTGCAAGCCGAAAAAGTGGTGAACCTAAATGGAAAATTAAATGGAGCAGCGTTTTTTGCTTTCTCCGCACACGAGTGTTTTGACATCATGATGAGTTTCGAAGTGCGACCGGATGACACGACGACGCGGGCCAAAAGTTGTCCGTCTATCGTCACGGCACGCGCTTGGTTGAAAGGATGAACTTTTAATTGAATTCACATCAAATCGATTTCGCGCGCGGCGCGGGGCCGTTTCGTTAGTGAGTGTTATGTTTTTTGCTTTCGGACGGACGCTACAAGCAAGAAACGTTTAGTTGGAATAGGAAGGTTACTTCGGAATGGAAACGATTTGGAGGGCTTGGGAGTTACTCATAGTAGAGTGAATCGCCAGAAGGCCCTTTTTTTTGGATGATTTGCAAGTCGAATAGATTATTGTAATAATATTCAAAAACCGTCCTTTTAGCTGCTGAACTTTCCCCTCAAGCTTTACAAAAGTGTAAATAGGAAGTTTATTCTTTTGTGCTATTTTCATGTAGTGTTCAATTACTATTCAATTAACTTTCAAACTACCTTTGACCTGTTCTGCGGTTTCTGAAAAAACGATTTTTAAATAGTTGTAGTTGTAACCGCTCCCCGCAAAAGGAGGAGGATCATGTAAAGACAAATTGTTACTGTATCTTTGATTCTTGATATTACATTAAACAGATTTCAAATAAGTTAATCTAAAGTCGAGATAAACCTATTTTAGTATTGTAGTATTTTACTAGAATCAGATACCTACCAATCGATTCCTGAGACTTTCCTACCCTATATAAGACATAATTTGACTACCACTTTTAGAAATTTGCGCATTACCATAAATGCTCAGACATACCTACTCGATATTATTTTGCTTTGTGAAATATACTAAAACCATGCCAAAACCGGTTTCATGGAATCACCGTTTTGAACTCAGTTTTTGTCCGATTTTAAGATGTTTTTTTAATAGACGGTAAGAAAATGCTAATATGTGGACAAACCTTTAGAATTTTGATACAAACAAAATGGCGTCGAAAAAACATTGAAAATTTCCGATTTCTCAAAAACTCAAAATAGCGCCTCTGTTGCTCCTTAAGGTGAAATGTGTTTAAACTCGAAGGAATTTGTTTTTGCGTCAAAATACATGAAAAAATCATCGATTTGAAATATTCGTGATTACTGTCTAGACTTTTTATAGAACGAGAATTATGGCCACTACTTTGGATTCGGTGCGAGCGCTCGACCTGTGCGGTTCGTTTTTTTCCGAATGCTCCGCGCCGATCAATTAAGTTCTTGTACGCGCCGATCAATTGAGTTCTTGTTGCGAAAAGTGCCAAAATCGCATCTCACTTAGTGTTTCGGTGATGTAATCACGATTTTATTAATTGTAAGGGGTGGAGAAAAAGGTTATACGAAATTAGGCTGTTTCGTTTTGCCGGTGAAAGTGAAGCCATTGCTAAAAACCTCATGTTCTCGGTGGCGGAACGCGTTTCTCGTGAGCGCTTACCGTGGGTTTGTGTGAGTGAAATGTGAACTTAGGTAGCAAAAAGAGCGCGTGTACAGGAAGATTGTGTCGCACCCATGCGACGATCCTCGATTAACACCATAGTTCAGAGAACAGACGCACGATAAGTATTAGTATTTTGCTCGTGTTTTTTTTATTATTTGAATGGCAAGAGGAATATAGCGAACCTATACATTGGAGAGGTGACAGGACGCTCACCGTTTGGGCAGCTGTCAACATCGAAACGGATGTGTTCGGACGCGCGTCAGTTTTCACTGTTGAAGTTATTCCTTCAAGTGGGGAAAGATGATGTTCGTGCCGCATCGTTTCCTGTATGACCTCGGCCTCACTCAGTTTCCCACCTACCCCTTCTCTAATGAAGGTGCATTCAATGCTTGAATGAAGCAGCATGCGATTTGCGGAGAGTGTACAACGTTGTCAAATTTCAACGCTCTCCGTGTTTGTTCTCATCTCTTCAAGTTTACTGACGGGAGTGCACAGAATCAACACTAACACATCGGTCTTGCAAACCAAATCCACTGGCCACACGCGTACATGCTATGTATGTAGTTACATAACAATATTGTGTACATTGATAAGTGCACTGCGCAGAGAGGTTTTTGGTCTGTTTTATGCCTCTCGTTCGCATCACTCATTGATTTCCAGAGTTAACTTATGGCAGAGTGGGTCAAATGTATTTTTTTCATTTTGTGCACTAGAAATGGTACACATCGAGCAATATTAGTTGATCATTGATACTGTTTGATGGATTTTTTTAGCTTTTGATTTTTGTTAGTTATTCTTGAAATTGGTATGGAGCCCCCACCAACAACACCTGGTGTAGTGCACGTAGTGAACAATACGACGGGACTACTAGTCGAAGTCGAAATCTTATGATTCAATTTTTTCGATTTTCCTAGCTTTTGAGCAGAGGTTTTTGTATACTATGTCCAAATTATGACTAGTTTGGCATTTTGTCAACAAAATAAGGATATAATTTTGGTCAATTTGCATATATGAATTTTTAAACTATTGGGGCTTTGGATGCATGAAACTTTGCCAATTTTTCTATTTGATAGGCAACACTCGCATTAACAGCTAATAAAAAATCGGCGTGAAATATCGTGCTCCCGAGCGTCTCCGTCGGTAGGCGTGGATTGAGCGGTCATGCATAATGCTTCGGTGTAAACGCGTCTCCGACCCGGGAGAGTTCTGCTCATATAAATGTTTTCGAAATATAGTGACCCAACTCTATCATATGTTAGTTCAAATCGTCCACATAGTGTAGTATAACATTTTGCCTTCCACTAGAATATACCACACACACCTGTGCGTGGTCCTAATAACACTCTATTGTTTACTTCTGCTTTAAATCGGTCTCAAATTAGGAAATCGCTTTTCAAGAACAGACGAACAATTTACAAGAAACGTCGTTAGACAACCTGTTAAGCTCAAAGCCTCGGGACACCGAATATCTAGAGACTTCGCGTTGGTACCTTTCATGAGGTCGTATTTTCTACAGATTGGTTATAACCGTGTTATAATTTTCGAAGAAGTGATAGGAGTGGCGAGGCGTTTACGTAGACTCAACTCTCGTAGCTTTCGTAACATTGTGTAGTCATCTGAGATAAATCAATGAGAGATATGTTTCGGTAGTTGCATAATGACTTCATAAAGATTCAGATTTTCGAATCATTGAGTCTGTCTTGATTGAGTCATAGGTCCGGTATTCTTGCGTGCGCTTTATTTGCGGTGTAACATCATCAACCGGAATGAGTTCGGATCGCGTTATGGTTTCCGTAGAAGATATTATGAACTCGTACGCGCGATATTTGTTATTATGAACCCGATACTAGAACTCAGCGCATCGTTTACCAAAACAAAACCTGCTGCAAACCTTACCCTTTTCGCCAACATCCCAGTAATTTCTCGTGAAAGTGCAGAGGTGTTCTCGGCTTCCAATAAAGCGAGTATCACGTCAACATATTCCTATACCTGCATTCGGCATTCTTTGACCTGCATTCGGATGCGGCCGGCGCTGGTATTGCCTAATAAAAAGATTAAGGTCACCAGTTTTTACACATTGAGGATGAATGTTAATCCCAAGCATCATTCATTGGTTCTCTGTGTAATTACAGCTGATCTGGCAATAACGGTGTAGCAACCGCGGGCGGTCAATCATGCTCATGCTCATGCTCAACGAGAATTATGGCCACTACTTTTATATTATATGTTGATAATATAGATTGTCTATGCGATTGGCTTGTTTACCTAACGCAGACATCAAAAAGGTAGACGAAATTATTCCAGGCGTTCATTTATTGGCTAGTGATGCCAGCCAATTAGCATCGCAATCATCACCTGACGTCAGCGAAATGGAATAAAAGTAAAGATCCTGCCATGTGAATGGTTCTTCCCCCAATCTGATCTGATCTAATCATGCGACTAAGAAGACTTTGGCCAACAACAGATTCACTGTCCTGGAAAATGATACGGATTCCGGTATAATGGAAAAAAAGAAAAAATCGTTTCTCTGTGTGAACGGTTTCCAGGAAGGTCTATGTGAAACAGTTGTCTTTAATATCGACAAAGGATATAAATGCACTATCTGAATGTGCACTAAAGAATACAAATTGATTCTTCCGACGGTGAATCACTACAAAGCCATGCAAGTGCTACTGCAGAAACATAAGGTGGAAAACTTTTTCCCTGATATAGAAACTGAAAAATCAAGGTAGTTGTTTGTGGTCATTCAGACATGGAAGATAACATCCTGTTAGAGAAGCTTAAGGTAAAAGAACTCGAACCGATCCAAATCCATGAAATGACGCACCACAACAAGACTCGGAAGTACCGTGATCAAATGTATCTCGTGTTCCTGGAAAAAAATTTAACCTGCCTGGCGGAGTTTGTCTTTCGAGCGCTATTCCAGCGCTTCCCCACACAATTGTAGCCTGGGAGTGCTACAAAGCAGAGCTCGAACTGCCTGATGTAGCTTACAATGAGGTGATAGCTGACATCAAGCGTACCAAGAACATGAAGGCTGCAGGGTTCGTTGGAGTCCTCAACCTTGAGTTGGAAAACTTGATTGAAGATTTTTGAGAACACCTGGCAGCGGTCTTTAGTAATTGTGTAGAGCTTGGCTACTTCCCGTCTTGCTGAAAGCTAGTCACAAATTCGGTTAAAGTTCCTACCAGCTCTAAAAGCTATTGCCCCATCAATCTCCTATCATCTATCTCGAAGCTGTATTGAAGGCTGATTCTCAGCCGTTTACTGGTGTTTGTAAACCAGAATATCATCTTCCTCCCAGAGCAGTTCGGGCTTAGACAGGGTACTCCACCGTTCACCAACTCACTAGGGTTACTCAAATCTTAAGACGGAAAAAGTCAGTATAGGCGGCATTGTTAGGCGTCGAAAAGGCGTTCGAAAATGTCTGGCTTGATGGCCTGGTGTTCAAGCTGCAGCGATTCAACTTTCCGATCTTCCTCATGGAGATCATTAAGAATTATCTGTAGGACAGATCATTCCAGGTCTATCTCACCAACACTTCCTCTGGCAGGTTTAACGTGGATGCTGGGGTTTCACAGGGTAACCTTCTTGGTTCTATCCTATTCAACATCTTTACCTCCGACGTTTCTCCCATCCGGGTGTTGGCATCCTGCCTATGTTCTGTTCGAATATTTCCGACTATTTCAATGGAATATCTGCATCTATGCAGCCATCCCCGCATTTCAAATCAACTCGACTTGTTCCGCTTGTCGATGTAAAATACACCTCGATAACATTCTCATCGAATGATCGAGTGTGGTTGTCTACCTCGGTCTCTCCCTGGACCAAAAACTCCATTTTCAATCACACTGTCCCGCCTTTCAAATCCCTCTGTCCTCTCACCAATAAAAATCCACCCTTATCCTTGCCAAAAAAGTTGCCATCCTGGATGGGTTGCGTCAAAGCCCACCATCTGAAACTTCAGATTGTCTAGAACAAAATCATTTGGATAGCCTTTTGAAGATCAGATACTCCGAAATCCATCACCTGGCTGGTCTTCATGTTTAGAAAGAACGGAGAACAAAATCACTGTCTATGTTCAGAGAGCTATTTCTGGGATGTTTGCTAGTTCTGCTGAAGACGACCCTTCACTATCAATGGAGGCACTAGTCAAAATTATCTCCGCTGGATTTGAGATCTAGCGTATATACGAAAAACGAAGCTAGCAGCTGGTTGCAAGCATCGCCCAAATCTCTAACAATGGACCACAAACTCTCCGTAATTACGTATTGTTTTTTCAGGAATATACACGTTGAGCTTCTCGAATTCCTTGGCTAGAAGGAGATCGACGTTGTCGTCATAACAGAGACTCATCAGAAGCCGAAAGCCAACGTCTTCCTACCGAATTTTTTAGCTGGTGGCAGGCGACTAGACAAGATCGGTGTATAGGTGGTAGCGAAATTGCTATCGCGGTGAGAAGTAACGTCAAACGTCGCCTGCTGCCGAGTTTCCAACTTAAAACTATCGAAACCTCGCTCGACCCCATCATCATCGCTCCACTCGCTACTGTTCCAAACAAACCACCACACCACAGGAGATACCGCTGTAGATTCACAAAGCGATCTCGGCGGTGGGCGAAGTACATCATTGTCGGGGACCTGAATGCTCAGCACGAGGTGTGGGGCAACCGGAGACCAAACCTAAATGACATTATTCTGACGAAGGATCTTGCGACTGGACACTACGACAGCTTGGTACCGGAGTGCCCTTCTAGAATCTTCCGGTCCGGGGTACTCTCTGTTCTGGACATGTTTCTGTCCAAAATGGTCATCTTCGAGGTTCCAGTCGTGTTCGAGAAGCTATCGTCGGATTGGTAGTCCTGACCTTGGGTGCCACTTCTGAGACGGTCGACAAAAGCGCCAACATCGACCACCCCAGCCAAGAGTTGGACACTCTGCAGCGTGTAACTCGACGGTCCCCGTACAGCAACTTCAGGTGAGTACTGTCCTCCATGTTGGCAGCACCACTAAAAACATTATTGCACCAGCATCCACGAATCCAAAAAGACCATGAGCGACCTACTGGCCAAGGTTATCCAGGGGAAGGTCAACTCTCAATCATTCCTGTGGAAAAGACGAACGCACTAGAGGGCAGCAATTCGTGTCGTCACACAATCTAGTTTAAAACATCGTCAACCCTTTCGAGCTGGCTGTTTCTAAGAGAGTTTCCAATGTCGACAATTCAAATAGTTCGGGTCCCGAGGAAGCAAGAGCAGGAAAAAATCGTATCGCATAACAATCATTCGGGTATCATTTCTAAACGTGATCACGGCGTGTAAAAAGAACAACTTTATTTTAAAAAATGGACATCGCCAAAATCTTCACCATTTGAAAATATAGCGTTTTACCTTTCATTTGAGACCCTCCGGAAAATCAACCATCGCGGGTTTTCGGACAACTTTTTATTTTCATTAAAAGTATTCTGACAGCAAAGCGTTTAACTACCGAGGATAGTACCGAGGATAGTACGGTACCACAAATAAACATGCAAATGCTAGAACTTTTGGAGTGACACTGTGAAGGTTGTAAGTTTAGTCGAGTGCAACTTTCGCCCATACTAGAATTTTTTCAAATACCCCTAAAATTTGAAATTATGGTCAAAATGCCGTTTTTTTCATCTCAGCGCATGAAAATTATTTGTAACTCATCTGGTTGGGGGGATACAGTTTTCAAAATCAATATAGGTTTGTACTAACTTCATAAAAATATGTGAGTTACTCGAGCGTAAATCTCCACGCAAATGAGTTATATGTTTCTTAAGAAAATCAGAATTTTTCACTCTTATCGAAAAATAATCTTTGGACTGTTTCCCCCCCCCCCTCTCTTCTCCCCGACAAATTTCGTCACAAAACTGCAAACCCCCCTCCCCCCTCGAATGCTACGTCATTTATAAATGTTCCCAAAGGCGAAAAATAGGGTTATTAAAATGTATAAATAAACCTATAGATATGACTTAGGTGTACGTGTAATGAGTAGTTTTAAAAAAATTAAAATATATTGTTTTTTTTTCGAATCTAAGAACAAATTTTCACACATCTTTATAAAAATGTACTTTAAATGCTCTATAATTTTTTACAATCCACACTAGGTGGCATCAGAAGTTGTTGCATTTTCTTCCATTTGTAGCACCGTTCAATAAACAGCCCAAATATTATTGTTCGATGAAAGTCAAAAATTCTGATTTCCTTAAAAAACATGTTACTCAGTGAATTATCAGCCGATTTACAAACAAAAGCTTCTATTTTATATCGTTTTTGAATATAGTTTCAAACTGCTTGTGTACTTATAGTACTTTTCTTACAAAAATAACTGACAAATTTCAAGTGAAGTTGAAAATTTGCGTGGAGAAGTTTAAAAAATTAGATTTACGCTCGAATAACTCAACATATTTAAATAAAGTTTCCACTTTTCCCCCTTTCCAAAACGGCCAAAACATTCGAAATCGGTAGAAAAACAAATGAATTAAACATAATTTTCATGCGCTGAGGTCAAAATTCCGGCATTTTGACCATAACTTCAAATTTTAGGGATGTTTGAAAAAATTCTAGCATGAGCGAAGGTTGCACTCGACTAACTTACAACCTTCACTGTGTCACTTCTTGCATTTTTATTTTTATTTGTAGCACCGTACTATCCTCTAGGTAGTTAAACGCTTTGCTGTCAGAATACTTTTTAATGAAAAAAAAAAGTTGTTCGAAAGCCCGCGATGAATGATTCTCCGGAGGGTCTCAATTGAAAGATAAAAAGCTATATTTTCAAATGGTGAAGATTTTGACGATGTCCATTTTTTTTAAATAAAGTTGTTCTACGATACACGCCGTGGTGATATTCATAAGCTTTCAATCCCAGCAAACTATCGCTGTTAAAAATTACACATTCTCACGCATGCAGCAGATGACTTAGAGCAAAGGAATGTATGGTGGCTTTCTCTCTTAATCTCTCAAAGTAGTCAGCCTTAGCGAACCTATACATTAGAGAAATGACAAGACACTCACCGTTAAGGCAACTGTCAACATCAAAACGGCGAGCTGTATAAATTTGCATTGCCGTTATCCGTTTTGATGTTGACAGTTGCCTTAACGGTGAGTGTTTTGTCATTTCTCTAATATACAGGTTCCCTATCTCAAAGATTCTCGCGATACTGTTGAATGCAAGTTACCTTGGATACGATAAATATTATCGTGTTTGAATCATTCAGTCTCCTTCTTTGTTATTCGGAACACTTAGAAGCGAAAACAATCAGCAGCGTTTCTATGGAAAACTTGTACGCGAGTGAAAATAATTGGACGACTCGTGATGAAACAAAGAACACATTTGCATGAAATATTGCTAGTGAGGGAAACTTTCCATGCCTGAGCAAGAGTGACGGTGGATGAACTCTTCGGTCTAGCGAGGAGATTGAGGAATATGAATGCCCTGGACTTGATAACACCTTTAAACGCCAGCCTAAATACCTGAGCCACGGCACATGTACTTCTGTAGCACGTGTTTTGAGCCGATGATGCTAGGAGCATGGCGAAGCTCAATGTGGAAGTTGGCTAAAATTATACTAGTACTCAAAGCGGGAAAAGATTCTTCTATTCCTAAGAGTTATCACCCAATCAGCTTACTCTCTGCTCTCTTCAAGCTGTTTGAAAAAGTCGATCCAGAGCCGTCTGCCTCCTGTACAAAAAAAACCTTAAATTTGAAAATAAAATGACCAAACATAGGCAATTTATCCGTTAAAACCAAGCTTGTAAACGGTTAACACCTAATTTGATTTTGTATCCTTAGTAGGGTAACGGGGGTATTTTGGCCAGCTTTGGGAAGTGTTCGCACAGTTCATAAAAAAACAAACACAATTTTTCAACATAAATACCGACTCTATTATACCATTGTTAAAAGCTAAGTGTCTATTTTAATATACACCGTTCAACAATGCAACATATTGAAAAATATCCTAGAAATATCAAAATTTCTACGCAGTACTAGAAACATATTTTGATCCACCAAATTTTTACTTTGGTCCACCTTTTTATCTAGAAACGTGTATGGAAATAGTTCGGACTAATTGTATTTAAGATCATCATCGGTATTTTTAGAGCAAAAATAGTGGGTGATGAGAACATCCTTCTGCTGTGAATTTTTGTCAATTTTAGGCATCTAAAAATGAAATGATTTGGCGTTTAGCGGTTTGACAGGCATTCTCAACCAATTTCATATCGTTAAATGTGACAAATTAAGAAGAAATTACCTGTAAATTGTCACAAGCTGCTTCTTTGTTCACGTGCAACGGCCGAACGGTAACCAATGTCAAAACTTGGCATGGTCAAAATATATTTGCTTCAGAAAGAGGCGAACATATTTCGGCCATGCGTTTAACCACTTTTTCAACTTTTTCCAACATGTTAGAGTACACAAACTGTTTCTATGACATTTTTTTGATGTTACTACAACAATGAATTGTTTCAAAAGCATACATATTTGTTACAATAGCTTCCGGACGTTGACTTGTATATTATCACTTCCTCTTGACTTTGGGTTGACTCAGCCATGACTTTGAATATGTATGAACTTATTCCAAAATAACACTACCTAGAGCCAGACTTTCGCCGAAAATCCTACACTATGATTCTTAGGTGTGTTATTCAATGTTGCATGCATAGTTTGCTCATATTCATTGAAATTATCAGATAGAATGCGTAAAATGTTACCGGGTGGGCCTAAATACCCCCGTTACCCTATCACAGTAGGCTTTCGCTTGCAAATGTAGAACAACAGTCGCATCTCCCACAAAAAAAAGGATGGTCAATCGACACTCGCGCATCAATACACACTGTTATTCGTTTGGCGATGTTGTTTTGACCTACTTTTGTCTACTTTGTTCTATCTATGTTGAAAAATCATTACTAGATCAATGATATAAATAACCTACTAAATATTCGCACACAACGTACGTAATTCTCATTTCTAGAAAAAATGTCAAAACACGTTTGAGGAAAAAACATCGACGTGGCAAGTACCTACTCGTTTGACATGTTTGTTCAATATAATGTATTAAGACAGTGAGCCCTGCCACCGTCAGAGAAAAAAGAAGACGATTATCGCAATGCAAAGTGGTTCTACCGTGACCATTTACAAGCCTATTTAAATTTATCTCAAATAAAAACAAAATAATAATAATAACAGCACAAAACAAACCAATGATGAAATATTATGATAACAAACTACTTGAACTGTAAAACATTGTTAACAATCAAAAACACAACTAGAAATACAATGAAATTGAATTAAAAACAAAAAAAGAGAAGCTCATTCTCTTGGCAACCGTCAAGGCGAACTATTCGGCTTCCCTTCGATTTGGATTGGACCCCACTAGTGGAAATTCAGTTCAGGTATCGTCGTTGGAATACAGTCCGATACAGAACGAGACCGACACTGGTGACAGGCACAGAGCTGATTTTTTAACATCAATTATCAACTATTCAATTTTTTTTGCTTATTTTTAATTTTAATTAAATTATGTAATATATTTAAGGTATTTTAGGTATTTTTTTAATTCTTGGATGTTTTTGAATTCTTTTGCTCTATAACGCCAATAGACGATATTTTTATATTGATCTTTATTTTTTTACATTCGAACTAAAAATGTGGATAATTTAACCTTTATTTTTTTACATATTTAATTAGTTTTTTGACTATTGAATTTTGGTGCGATTCTTAAACGTTCAATTCCTATGACTTTTAATGATCCACTTTTCGAAAAAGAAGAATGTTATAGTAAGTTTTTAATTGCTTTACTTCTATTTGTTTTGTCTCAAAAAATATCTTTGTGCTGTTTGACTATTTTCACTTTATAATTCTCCCGATTCAAAATAATTCTTTAACATTTTCATCTTCTTTGAATTTGTTCCCTTCTTGACAAGTTGAATTTATTGACTTTTTTGGTTTCTTTGATTTTTTTCTATGACTTCTCGATTTCTGTACTTCATAAGTACATTTTTCAATTTTTAACTTTCGTGAGTTTTTCAATTGTCTCGAGCTCTTGTACCATTAACTCTTGATTTTTTCAATGAACTTCGTTCATACTCTTTTTTGTCTCTTTTTACTTTTTCGACTTTTTCCATACTTCTGGTGTTTATTTCACTTTCAGACTTTCCTAAATTTGATAACTTTTCGGAGCTTTTCAACTTTCTTGTGGCTTGGCTGACTATTTTTTCTCTAGGTATTTTTTACTTATCCATTACTTATATATCTTTTACTTGCTTTTATTCTATTGACTGTTTTATTAGTTTTCAGTTTATTTTAGTTGTTTGTCAATTATTTTCGTCAAGTTTCTGGTTGCACTTCTTGAGCTGCGGATCAACTTCCTTTGTGGTCCGTAGTTATTTTGCAATTTCTAAGTTAAATTGACAGAGTTTATCAGTGCTTTTGGTCTCTGTGGAAAATTACAAGAGCACAGTGTTCCAAAATAGTGCGCGATAATCAAGAAGTGCTTAAAAAGCTAATAATTTAAGTGGTTTTCTCTTGTGACAAGTGTTCCATTAAGGTAAACAAACGAACAGCTTATAACTGGTGAGTGGCAGAAACTGCATGCTACTATACCAATCTTGCATGAGATTATAAAGCTATAAACTTTCAGCTTGTAATATCAAGCTATAAACTTTCAGCTTGCAGAAAACTTGTATGCAACTGAAAAAAGCTTCTTGTGCGCAGCTTACAAGCGCTTACGCAAGGATACAAGAGCTTTGCTGGTGAAACTTGCGCAATTGTGACTTGTGTGCGCACTATCACACAGTGGGCCAACTTACTAAAAACGATGAAAAAAAAATTTTTTTTAAATATATAAATAAATTTATTAAAACATAATTTAAATTTAAAATTGAATTTAAGAAATAAATTGGTCTCACAATAAAACGGAAATTATTAAAATCAATCTTAAATAAGGTTGATAAAATGTCGCTGGAAAAATCTCTCGGTAATCAAACCGAACGAGATATATTTTCCAAAAATGCAATCTGCTAAGTTCCTACAAGTGAATCTCCACCACGCTAAAGGCGCATCGGCAGTCCTTAGTAGGAGATTCAAAAAGGAGGAGCTAGACATGGTTCTTATTCAAGAACCATGGTGCAATAAAGGTAAAATATTAGGGATTCAAATGAATTCTGGCAAACTATATTACGACGATTCACAGAGTTCGCCAAGAGCGGCAGTTCTAGTGAACAAAGCAGTAAAATGCTATCCTGTGACAGAATTGGTAAAACGAGATATTGTAGCGGTCATGGTTCAGGTGCCAACCACCAGGGGGAATACTGAGGTAATTGTTGCTTCGGCTTATTTTCCAGGTGAAATAAATGAGGCGCCTCCTCCTGAGATTGCTTCGTTTGTCAAATTTTGCAGAGACAATAATAGGGCATTCATCATAGGCTGTGATGCCAACGCTCACCATACAGTTTGGGGGAGTAAGGGCGTTAATGGTCGTGGTGAGTGCCTATTGGAGTTTCTCTCGTCAAATAATATAGATATATGCAATAAAGGTAACAAACCAACATTTACAAACGCTATTAGAGGTGAAGTTTTGGATCTGACGCTATGCATTCCAGCAATTTCTGAAAAAATTGCTAACTGGCATGTATCGGATGAAACCTCACTATCTGATCACAAGCACATTTTGTTTGAATGGATTGGTGGGAAACCATCATCTGTTACTTACAGAGATCCTAAAAAAACAGACTGGGATCAATATGCACAATATTTGCGAAAAGATTCACCTTTAAATTGTAGCAGAATTGAAACAGTTTCAAAATTGGAATCTATGACAATTCAGCTAAATGAAATGGTGATAAATGCATACAATAAAAGTTGTCCCGCCAAACAATCGTCCTCAAATAGGGACGTGCCATGGTGGAACAAGAACCTTGAAAGTCTTCGAAAAAATAGTCGGAAACTTTTTAATAAAGCAAAACGTACTTCAGACTGGGCTCAATATAGAAGAGCCTTAACTGAATATAGCAATGAAATCCGGAAATCTAAAAGAAGGTCTTGGGTTCAAATGTGTGAATCTATAGAAAAAACTCCAGTTGTTTCTAGATTACAAAAGACTCTTGCCAAAGATCATACCGTTGAGCTTGGCAATCTAAAGCGTCACGACGGAATCTATACTAGTGGTCCTCGTGATACCTTAAATCTAATGATGGAAACGCATTTTCCCGGTTCTATTGAAAAGACGGATTCAGCCATCTCTGATTTAGTTGAAATTTGTTCTACGCAGACTAGCTCTTGGTCTGCTAGAACGGAAAATACTGTATCAGATGTGGCGGATGAAATTTTTACGAGAACCAGGGTGGAAAGTGCTATGAGATCCTTTGAGCCTTTTAAGTCTGCAAGTGTAGATGGAATATTTCCAGCATTGCTTCAAAAAGGTGAAGCAATACTAATTCCTTCTCTCATTGAGATTTTCAAGGCCAGTTTAAGGTTGAATCATATTCCATCAAAATGGAGGGTAGTAAGAGTAATCTTTATACCTAAAACTGGGAAGCGTGATAAGACGCATCCTAAATCATTCAGACCCATTAGTCTTTCTTCGGTTTTGTTGAAGACAATGGAAAAAGTGCTGAATGATTTCATTCATACATCTTACATGCAAACAAAACCGCTTTCAAAGTTCCAGTTTGCCTATCAAACTGGAAAATCCACTATAACAGCGCTTCATACGCTGGTCATGAAAATTGAAAAGTCACTTTCAGCTAAAGAAATTGCTCTGTGCTCTTTCTTGGATATTGAAGGTGCTTTTGATAATGCGTCCTATTCTTCAATGTCTAGTGCAATGAAGAACAAAGAATTTCACACGAGCATTGTTAACTGAATTCATACCATGCTTGCATAAAGAGAAATCACTTCTGAGTTGGGAGGCTCGTCTATCATGATAAGGGCAACGAAAGGATGTCCGCAAGGAGGTGTTCTTTCGCCACTTATGTGGTCTTTGGTGGTGGACGATCTTCTCAAAAGCTTAGAAGCAAAAGGTTTCGAAGTTGTGGGCTTTGCAGATGACATAGTCATCTTGGTAAGAGGAAAGTTCTAAAAAACTCTCAAGCTTGGAGGAGTAGAAATTCCATTCAGTGCACAGATTAAATACTTAGGAGTTATCCTTGATGCCAAGCTAAACTGGAATGCACATCTTGACTATGCAATCAACAGGGCGGTCAGTGCATTATGGTTGTGCTCCAAAACCGTTGGGAGAAAGTGGGGCTTGAGACCGAAAATGGTGATGTGGATATTCACATCTATTATACGTCCAAAACTAACCTACGCTGCGTTAGTGTGGTGGCCAAAAACCAAAGAGTCCACCGCTAGAACAAAGCTAGATAAAGTTCAACGACTTGCGTGCATTGCTATAAAAGGAGCAATGAAAAGCACCCCATCAAAAGCTCTTGATGCAATTCTTCATCTGCTGCCGTTGTACGAATACGTGCAACTAGAAGCAGAAAAGAGTGCCTTGAAGCTAAAAAGAACAAAAACTATCTTGTCAGGTGATCTTGTGGGTCACCTGACAATACTGGACTTTTTCAAAAGAGGGCCAGTGATGAGTATGAATGGAGACTGGATGGCACCTCAGGATAACCATGACATTCCCTACAAGGTATGCGAAACGTCGCGTGCAGACTGGGAAGTCGGAGTTCCTGATGTCCGTCCCGGTTCAACGATATTTTTCACAGATGGCTCAAAAATAGGTACCAAAACTGGTGCAGGAATCTTCGGCCCTGGAATTAATATTTCAGTGGCAATGGGACACTGGCCAACAGTGTTTCAAGCAGAGATTTTTGCAATACTTGAATGTGCGAATGTATGTCTGACTAGGAAATACATACATGCAAATATTTGTATTTTCTCTGACAGTCAAGCAGCACTGAAAGCACTTGATGCTTATAAATGTACATCCAAGATTGTCTGGGAATGTATTCTCACATTGCGACAGCTATGTCAAACAAACTCAGTAAATTTGTATTGGGTTCCAGGACATTGTGGCATTGGTGGGAATGAAAAAGCAGACGAACTTGCAAAACAAGGATCTAACTCACAGTTTATCGGCCCAGAACCTTTCTGCAGTATATCAAACTGTGCAGTGAAAATGGAGCTAAAACGCTGGGAGGAACAAAAGGTGATAACCAATTGGTTTGATGTCAAAAAGTGTTCTCAATCTAAAAGATTTATCACACCAAACGAGAATCATTCGAAAAAGCTCCTAGAGCTCAGTAAAAGAGCTCTTTGTACATACGTCGGCCTAGTAACGGGGCACTGTCCGAGTAGATATCATTTAGAGAACATTGGCCGGGTTCAGGATGATATCTGTCGCTTTTGTAATATGGAAAGCGAGACATCGGAACATCTGCTGTGCAGTTGTGGTGCATTATTTAAACGCAGATCAAGGTTTCTTGGCAGTGGCTGTTTACAGCCCAAAGAAATTTGGTCTTTGAATCCTGGGAAGGTGATTGGCTTCATAAACCATATTTCACCTGACTGGGAGCGTGTCGGTGCAGGTACCTGATCACTCAACAATAGTGGTCATTGTATTTTGCAAGGGGACACGTATAGCAATTGACTGGGATATATATTACAAAAGTTCACATCAATGGACAACGTAATTCTAATTCCCTAACAAACAAAAAAAAAATTTTTTTCGGTTTTTTTTTTTGGCTTAAAATTGAGGAAAGGGAACTATGATTTAAATTTAATTTATACAACCTTCTCCACATAATTTCGCCAATTGGCTTTTTTATCTTCGTTTCGAATTTATTGGCTAGTTTCTATTATTTTTTAATTTCTACTGTACGTTTTTGTTTAGTTCATGTATACTGTTTCATTTTTTCACATTGATGTTTTCACAGAGATTGGCGACTTAACTCTAGTTTTGTGTAATGTTCAATTTTTGTGTTTCGGCTCGTTTGATTAAATTTTAATTTGATCAGTCTTTCCTCTTGTTCCTGTTGCCTACTATTCCCAACTTTTCTAACTAATCTGACCTTGTTTCTCTAACTGTTTCATCTTTTATTTGTACTCTTTTGAATTTGGTTTTTCTAACTTTTTTCACCTGTGTTGGCTTTTTTCCTGAATTTTCTGAACTTTTCTAGAGCCATTAGTTACTTGTTTACTATTTGCGTTTATTTTATTCTCTTGCTTGCTAGTCTTACTTTTTGTGCCTCTACTTTCTACTTTCCAATTTTACATTACTTCTCTGCATTTTAGTTTTTGTGATTTACTTACGTTTTTTTTTTTTTTTCATTTTTTTATTAGAAATGGTCGACTTCTCTCTTTTGACGTTATCCAACTTTTCGTTGCTTTACCTTCTAGGATATCTATCGACATTTTTAAAAGCATATGTTTAACATCCTTCTTTTCTATTTTTTTTTTTAACTTTGTTGATTTCTTCAACTTGTCGACTTTTCAGGAGTATATTGTTAATCATCCTCCGAAAAGGAATATATGGCAAGTTTTTATTTGCCTTCTTATTTTGCCTACCTATGGTCATGTTTGACATTTGTTTAACTTTTAAATATTTTGACTCCCTTGAGGCTTGTTTAATGTTTTGGCATTGATTGGCTTTGTTTATATTTTACCTTTTTTCAATATAATGAATTTGTGACTTTTTCAATGTTTTTCAACTTCATCTCAACTGCTTTATTTAAGCTTTTTGTACTTGATTGACATTTTTAAATTTTTTAGTAATTTGTTAAATATTACGACTTTTTCCTCCTTATGGTTTGTCTCCGTTGCTGTTATTTGCTGCTCTCAATTTTCACTTGGTAAATTCTTTTTTTTTTTTTTACTTTTTTACTTTTGTGATTGCGATTATTTTTTGGTCATTATGATTTTTTTAATTTTTTATTTATTTAATAGTTAACTCCATCCTTGTTTCATCTTGTATCTTTAAATTCCTTGTATATGCTCGTCTTTTGGTTATTCAGTAGGTTATCCAATAGCTTTGTGTTTTTTTTTACTTTGTGGACATTTTTTGTTTTAAGTAAACTCGAGGTAAAATTTTGAGGCGTCAAACGTAACTTTGTTAAAAAATAACATTCTTTATGATATGAACGTGCTTCTGTAGGTTCCATGTATACCAAAATCAAATCGTAACGCCGTATAAAGTGACGCCTAGTCTGTAGAATATTAAATTCTTAACTTCAACGTGAACAGAACGATCGAACGTAATTTATTTTTTGAACAGCTTTATTGAAAGGTCCCCGACTTCACTCCACTACATATAACACTAAGGAATTTCACGAATACAGTACGAACTCTTTGAACAAAAAAACCGACTACAATCGATTGTAAAATATTATACATACAACCAGACAATCGCTAACGGGTTCCAATTATTTGTAACAAAAACCACAATAGTTCTTACTTTTAGAGAAAACAATTTTTCTCACTATCTCACTTGGAAATACGAGCTCTGCTCTGCTGGATTGCAATTGACAATTTGCAATGGTAACGATTTTTAAAACGCTAGATTGATTTCGAGCACGCCTACGAAAAAAGAGTAAGACGCATTCTAAACTGTGGCTTCCCTCTTGTTAGTTCACTCACCACAAATCAAATTACCGAAGCAGAAACTAATCCTATCACACACACGCACGCACACACACGGCTTCGGTCAGCTTACTTTTGATGAAATCCATAGCCAGCTCACGGCCGCCTCCCATCTGTAGTTGTTGTCCCGGAAGCGGCTGGCATTACCTGCTCTAGCTGGAAGAAAAACCACCCTCAAGAACACTCGAACTACCGCTGCGCAGTAATTAATCCACAGCGCGGTTTGCGGATAAAAGAAAAAAACCGGTGCACTTCTTTTTACACTCCAAACCACACTACGCTGCTCCGAGTCTGCTTCCTGTTCGCCGTTACACACCAAGTGCTACTACTAATCACATTAAGACATTACCCATGCAGCTGGGTACCGTTTCTACCGGCAACCCACTTTCTCACCCACACGCCTCTACTGTGCACTTTACCTAACGAAGAAAATCGCCACGTTGCAGCACCTAAACACCCGTCGTCGTCCAGCAGGTGTATTATCAAGTACGTCGTAAACAAAGACGGATAGAAGAGTAGTTATTTTTCCATTATCTTCCGCGTCCTCGTTTGCGTCCTGCTGCAGTCCGGTTAAAAACTCATCAATTTGCTACAGTTCGCTGCCGTCACCAGAGAGTGCTGTAAAGCAACAAACAGCCGTGCGTCTCCATCGGGTGTACGCTCCCAGTCATTTGTTGATGTGAAGCTTAGCAACCTGGGGACGGTCATTTGTCACACGTGCTAAATTGATGACAGTTGGCAACAACTGCTGTCACCGGCGTGCTTTATCACACAAGCCAAATAAATAGCAGCACGCCAAGGTGTAACTTTTAACTAACGAAATCTGAACGTCCAAATGAGACGTTATCTTCTCAACTTCCGGGTACGGTTTTGTGAGTTTTCTGACGCCTTTTTGAGGAGGTTTCAACATAAATATACCGTTTAATGCCGTACTTTCGACGTTTAAAATTGTTGAAATACACTACCGTACGATGACATTGTGACGTAGATCCATTTGATTAATTTTTTGGCCCAAAAATTGCTTGTCACTTTCGCATTGAAATGGTGCCTACGTCACTTTGTTTTTTTAAAGATAATTCTTCGAATAACGAGTGAATTGACTTAAAAACACCCATGTTTGCTTCTAAGTAACAGTTTTTAATGACCAATCTCTGTTGAACCCTTTTCAAATTCACATCTAGATTTTTTACCGTTATACAAAGACTCAGTTTTCTTTGAAATCTGAGAGAAGTCCTGCCACCGGCCGATCGAATTTCCTTTAAATTAATTTCTTTATAATAAAGGACGCTACTTACGTGTCATAATATCAATTGACCTAATTGGTGCCGGTCTTCGTCGTTATCAACTGTCACACTTTTCACCTTTTACTCCCGTACCGTTACGCATGTGAAATACAAACAACTATTCCACTAAACACGCTCCAGCGATTCAAACCACCGAAAGCTGTCACCTCATATCGATGTAAATGTCAATTTTGGTTTTTGTTTACTTTCGTTTCGTCGCCTACTTTTCTGCGCTCAGTTCAGTTTAGAGTGGTTGTGCGGGAGTAAACGGAAAGTTTTTTCGAGTCCCATGATGTTTGAAAAATATTGATATATTTACGTGCCTTCTATGTGTGTTTGTTTGCCTCGAAGTTAAGGCTCGGCAGAGGAAAATTCGTAGAACGATGCAACTGTAAACATCGAACTGTTGACGGAGGAAAGTGGAAGTTTGATTTCCATTCAAATTGGTTTCAGGCATTCGTTACGAGACGTACGTCGCCGTTTGGCTTATCCTTATTCCTTAGTTTTTAAGTGGCCGAAATATGGTGAAGAAAACCATCACAATCAGAAATAAAACCATTTATTGTTGGCAAGAACTTCCTCCAGAAAACAAATAATTCAACACTGCTTGGGAAATATTAAACCAAACAGAGTGTGAAAACTTCCAGAGCAACTTGGTGCGATAGTTCCTCAATAATTGGACCATCCAAAGCAAACCGAGAATGTCGCCTGGTGGAAAATAGTTTTAGTCCAAAGTTCACTAAAACCTGCTGAACTGTCATAAAACTGTTACCTAGGTCACATCGCAGTCCTGCCAACTGCCGGCAGTTCAATCAACAATTTTATTAAACTTCCATCCTACGAAAAAGCGCAAGACAAGACAAGATAAGACACTTGTCAGCATCACTACCGGCACTGATAATGCTGACAGAGCAATTTTCATTCCACAGCTTCTGAGGTTTTTCTCTAATAAACTTCTTCCTAAGAGAGTAGAAAGCAAGCCCCCCTTTTAAAAAAAAAACTTATATCGACAACTATGCAACTCAGGAAAACTTTCCCCAGTTAGTGCGCAACTGAATGGAAACCGAGCCACCCGAATTGCACAGTTGGATTATTTTCTTCACACTTGCGAGCTGTCGGGAATCTGCGGGGGAAAGTTGGCGCAAAATAATGAACAAAATGAGCTTAATGCAGCAACAGAAAACTACCAACAAACAGCGAAAACTAAAACCGGTGGCATTATGAAAAAAAACAAAAACAAGAGGAAAGCGTCATGAGAAACAGAGCGACTATGAAAACAAAACACAAACACAAATTGCTCTTTAATCACGGAAAAGTTTCCGACTTTAATCTATCGTAATAAACTCTTGCTTATTTTAACGGGCTTGGAAAGAGGTACTGGTACTTTCAGCAAGTTAACTAAACACTAAAAAGAAGCTTAACATAGAAAGCTAAACACTGTAAGCTAAAAGTAGAATAGTAAGAACAGGAAAAAAACTCTTATTTGTTTGCTTACGAAGCACAAAACAGCCACAAAAATTACACGAACGAAAAAAAAACTACCAACTAATATTACACAAAAGTAAACTAACCACGAGGGGGCGGCCTTCAGATGAACACCTGGTTGTCCTCGGAGGCATTCGATAGGGACAGCTGGACGCGTCCCCCCGTGGAGCCATAGCTGGTCCCAAGGGCGCTCCCGGGACGTACCGGCAGCACGGTACGCAGGCTGTCTTTCGCAGGGGTAACGGGAAACCGGGCCGGACCGGTGTATTTGCGGGATAGACCCATGGTTTTTGGTCCCGGGAGGGATTTTGGCTGCGCCGATGTCGAACGGTTTGGACCGGATGATCCGCTGGAGGAGCCACTGGAGGAGGTCGGACTGATGGCCGTTGGTTTGTTGTAGGCTTGCAGGATCTAAACGAGGGAGAAATAGACATGGACAAATTAGTGGTGAGTTAAGGCTTGTTGGTTTTTCATTTTCTTAAAAATATCAGAATCAAGTTTTGATTATTTCAGAATAATTTCTGTAGAGTTTGTCTGTGCTTCGAGTTGTATTATTTTCAAAAAAGTTTAATTTTTGAAGGTTTGTAACATTTCAAAGCCTTCCGACGCTTCTATTATATATTCTCACAAGTTCTTCGACATTTATAATCATTGTTTTTATTGTTCACGCTTTTTTTTATTTTTTCCTATGAATTTTTATATTCCTCAGCGTTCTGAGAGTGTCTTTTATTCTCTTGATTACTGTCGACTGTTCATACGTCGTTGAAAGTTGTAAATTTTTTATATTTGTTCAGGATTTATGATATTTACATGTTAATAACACTGGTCGACAAAAGCAAAAAAAAAATTCCCCCAGAGTTCAAAATTTGAGAAATATGAATGATTATAGGTTTCTTACCATTCCTGTGAATCATAGTGCCCCTAGCAAGCTCGAAAGTGCTTTGTAAAACGAAAAGTAATTGCTCGCCGGGATCTTCGTTTCTACGTTTGCTTACGGGGAAACTTTATTTAAGTCTCTGAAGACTACGAACTTTCGGCTTTGCCAGAAGCACCAAAATTCACAGGAACAGAAAAAAATGCTACAATTTTTATTTTTTCTCCAGTTTGAGTTCTACGGCAAGTTGTTTTTTTCGCATCTGTTGACAACACAGGTTTGCCTGTTTTTGAGATATTTTAAAATTAGGTTTGGAAAATTTAAGTTTTTTTAAATGCTGTTTTGTATGTTATTTGAGGTTGTTCAGCAAAAAACATAGCTTCATTGAAATGTATGATCATTATAACACGATTCATTCTTCAACAAATATACAAAAAAAACTATAGCCATTTGCCAAAAGGCCTGGAGGAAATGCCGTGATCCAACTCTAATCGACTTATGATGGAGCCGATAAGAATCTAAGATGAGGGGATTGCCCAATAAAACCCCAGCATATTACAAAGTTGAACGAGACGGTTTCGGAGAATAGGAAGCTCGGGTGTCGACGGCCAAAAGAGGTTTGGTGCAGTACTACTGAGAGCTGGAAACACTGCACGGACGGTCAAAGGCATTGAACCATCTAACTCGATTATCTAACGAGACTACTGGCGATCACGAAACTCTTTACCAAAAAGAAGTGTAGCAGTATATGCGACAAGAACGAATGTGATAACGTTATATCCACACGAGCTGACGAGAACTTCTTCAGAGAACTATGAGTTTGACGTTATTTTCTATGTAAGTGTGAGGTTTTGATAAGACTCCTTCCTCTTTACATAATAAGTCCCTCTTAAGAATAAATCTGGCCAGGAAAGAACGTTAGATGAAGTTTTTCCCCAGGAAATTGTATTTTGGTAATAGTTGTAGAATGGCAAGAAGCTCGGTATAGTAGAGCAGATGAAACAGATAAAAGAAGGGTGAAATCTCACACACAAACACGAATATAAATAATAAGCGTATCACTTACGTGATACTGCTAATAATGTGAAGTACAAAAACCACCTGGACAATACCAGGACAATGACAGGAAAAAAACACTACACGTGAATGAGGAATCGCTACAGGGTTTAATTTCATAATCAACTTCCGTTTCGATAACACTCAACTTCGCATGATTACCGTGAAACATCGCGTTCCAACTAAGAGTGCGGAGCTTCTATGGTTCGTCAGGGTTCAACGGTATTCTGCACGGATGGCTCAAAAATCGGTTCGAAAAGTGGTACGAGAAATTTTGGTCCTGAACACTTCCGAGAATGCGTTCTCTCACTGCTTTGCATGAACTCTGTCAATTTGAAGTGGGTTCCAGTCACTGCGGCGTTGGAGGCAATGAAAAAGCAAACAAGGTTCCAACCCGCAATTTTTTGGTGCAGAACCCCTTTGCGGTATCTCGAATCTATACCTATAAAAATGCAGTCCGGTCTGTCTGTCTGTCTGATCCATATAGGCTCGGAAACTACCGAACCGATCGACGTGAAAATTTGTATGTAGGGGTTTCAGGGGCCGAGAAAGGTTTTCATGATAGTTTGAGACCCCTCCCTCTTCTGGAAGGGAGGGCCCCCATACAAATGAAACACAAATTTATGCACATCTCAAAAACTAATCGAGCAAATGAAACCAAATTTGGCATGTGGATGTTTTTAGGAGTGACAAATATGTCCATATTAGTACGACACCCCTCCCTCTTCTGGAAGGGAGGGGTGCCATACAAATGAAACTCAAATTTCTGCATATCTAGAGAACTAACCAAGTAAATAGAACCAAATTGGATAGGTGGATGTTTTTAGGGGTAACAAATATATCGATAATGATTTGACACCCCTCCCTCTTCAACAAGGGAGGGGTCCCATACAAATGAAACACGAATTTCGCACAGCACGAGAACCTATCAACCAAATACAAGCAAATGTGGTATGTGGATGTTTTTAGAAGTAACAAACATGTCCATATTGGTTCGAAACCCCTCCCTCTTCTGGAAGGGAGGGGTGCCATACAAATGAAACTCAAATTTCTGCATATCTAGAGAACTAACCAAGTAAATAGAACCAAATTGGGTAGGTGGATGTTTTTAGGGGTAACAAATATATCGATTATGATTTGACACCCCTCCCTCTTCAACAAGGGAGGGGTCCCATACAAATGAAACACGAATTTCGCACAGCACGAGAACCTATCAACCAAGTACAAGCAAATGTGGTATGTGGATGTTTTTAGAAGTAACAAACATGTCTATATTGGTTCGAAACCCCTCCCTCTTCTGGAAGGGAGGGGTCCCATACAAATTAAACACAAATTTCTGCATATCTAGAGAACTAACCAAGTAAATAGAACCAAATTGGATAGGTGGATGTTTTTAGGGGTAACAAATATATCGATAATGATTTGACACCCCTCCCTCTTCAACAAGGGAGGGGTCCCATACAAATGAAACACGAATTTCGCACAGCACGAGAACCTATCAACCAAATACAAGCAAATGTGGTATGTGGATGTTTTTAGGAGTGTCAAATATGTCCATATCAGTACGACACCCCTCCCTCTTCTGGAAGGGAGGGGTTCCATACAAATGAAACACAAATTTCTGCACATCTAGAGAACTAACAAAGTAAATAAAACCAAATTTTGTAGGTGGATGTTTTTAATGGTAACAAATATATCCATAATGGTTTGACACCCCTCCCTCTTCTATAAGGGAGGGGTCCCATACAAATGAAACACGAATTTCGCACAGCTCGAGAACCAATCAAGCAAATATAACCAAATTTGGCAAGTGAATGTTTGTAGATGTAACAAACATGTCCATAACGTTTCGACACCCTTCCTTCTTCTGGCATGTCTCCAAATGCCATTTTTAAATCCAAGATAGCGACTTCCGGTTTCTGAAAAACAGCGGCAAATGACCAGATACCATCCAATATGGGTATTTCCGGGTTTTTAATGATGCACTGAAGCCACAAATCGACCTCAGACAACATTTTGAATTGTAAGATGGCGATTTCCGGTGTCTAGAAAACAGCCGGAAAATGACAAAATACCACCCAATATTAGTGTTTCTTCAACCAGATTGACGCTCAGAGTATTTCCAGGATTATTATGATGGACTGTAGCCACAAATCGACCTCAGACAACATTTTGAATTATAAGATGGCGACTTCCGGTGTCTGGAAAACAACCGAAATCGACCAAATACCACCCAATATGAGTGTTTCTTCAACCAGATTGACGCTCAGAGGCTAGAAATTGTCTCCTAATGCCATTTAAAAATCCAAGATGGCGACTTACGGTTTCTGAAAAATAGCCTGAAGTGACCAAATACCACCCAATATGTGTATCACCGGATCCATAATGATGCAAGTAGCTAAAAATTGACTTTAGACACCAGTTTGAATTGTTAAATGGCACCTTATGGGAAACAGCCGAAAATAACCGAATACTACTACATATAGATATTTACGTAATCGAAATGATGCATAGAAGCCAAGCATTGACCCTGGACACCATTTTGAATTCGAAGATGACCACTTTCAGTTTCTAAGAAAAAAAACGAAAATAACTGAAATGCATTCAAAATATTTCCGGGATAGAGGTGATGTACAAAAGCCAAAAGTCGAGGATGTTGTCATTCCGATAAAACCAATCATTTCAAATGATATAAACCAATCGCAAGGAATCAATGAATTTGAAATGTTTTAAATTATTAAATTGAACACCAAAATAGGCGAGACGAAGTTTGCCGGGTCAGCTAGTGATACAATAAAATTGAAATTTCTACATACCACGGGATACTGCTTGCTAAAATATTTAAGCTCGGTATAACATCGAATTCCGTACGCTGGTTTGAGTCGTATTTGACTGAGTGTAGAGTTTGTGTGAAAGTAGGATCTGTTGTTTCTGACCGCTTTTCCAATATGTCAGGAGTTCCTCAAGGTAGTAACCTGGGTCCGCTACTCTTCTCTATCTTTATCAATGATGTTACTCTTCTGCTGCCACCAGGCTGCCGGCTATTTTATGCTGACGATACGAAACTGTTTAAAAAAATTAAGTGTTTGCGTGATTGCATGGAGCTACAGAACTACCTGGGTCAAGAACTGACCTAGGAGCACCAGCAGCAGATGACCGAGTACCAGCCCCCAATGTTCGTGAAGCTCTTCGTGAGATCGAAAAGCTGAAAAACAACAAAACTGCAGGCAAAAACGGACTGCCAAGTGAGCTCTTCAAACATGGAAGAGAGGCGCTGGCTAGAGCGCTACACTGGGTCATTTCCAGGATTTGGGAGGAGGAAAAACTGCCAGACGAATGGATGACGGGAGTCGTCTGCCCCATCTACAAGAAGGGCGACAAGCTGGAGTGCCGCAGCTACCGCGGTATCTCGCTAATCAATGTCGCCTACAAAATACTTTCACAGATCCTGTTCCGTCGTTTATCACCTTTAACCAGGAGGTTCGTGGGTCCGTACCAAGCGGGTTTCATGGGAACCCGTGCCACCACGGACCAGATCTTCTCGATCCGAAAACGTCACCAGTACAACATGCCTCCACATCACATCTTCATCGACTTCACGGCAGCCTACGATACAGTCGATCGAGAACAGCTATGGCAGATCATGCACGACAACGGATTTCCGGATAAACTGACTCGACTGATCAAGGCCACCATGGCGCAAGTGACGTGCTACGTGCGTGTTCCGGGGTTACTCTCGAACCCCTTTGATTCGCGCAGAGGGTTGAAGCTAGATGATGGACTTTCCTGTTTGCTGTGAGTAGGTATCGACACGAGGGGCACGAATGTCACAAGGCCTGTTCAGCCTCTGGGCTTCGCGGATGACTCTGAAATCATAAAACGTAACTATGCGACATCGAAGGCAAGCTCCGTCCGAATGCAAGCCGAAACCGGATAAAGCGGACTGCAAATGAATACGTCGAAAAGGAAATACAAGGACAGCAATATCAGCCTCCCAACCAGCCTTAGAAAATGTACAGTACTACGACAGCCGTTAGACGACAGGAGGGCTTTTTCCTGAGCAACAGTAGTAACACCAGCAAAAACGTAACAGTCCTTGGAAACAAAATTGTGCGACTTGCAGCGTTGCCGTTGCGTTCGCCATGGACTTCAGTGATTATACTAGTGTTATGCTTCTTGCCTGTGCGCGATGCAAAGCATGCCTTTTTGTAGTGTTTCATTTGAACTTAGATACATGCATCGTAATACAGCGAATTTGTCAATGATTTTACTTTTCATCATAGCATGCCTGTCTATATCATTTAGCGTTGTAAAAGCTTATGTTAGCGATGGGCAAAATGAATTAATTGCAAGCGGCTGTGTGTTAAGGTGCGCCACTTCTCCGGGTTTCCCCTGAAGTTTCCGGGTCTGGCAGGTAGTCTCCGGGGTTTCGGGGGGAAGCGAATTTTCTCCACACCAACGAAATTATTTTCAACCTGCAACCTGGAAACGGCATTAACCAAAATGTGAACGAAAAACAGCAACCTATTTGGACGATTCGTTTCCAATTCCTACAACCCAAATTTTCTAGATTCTCATAATTTAGAAATTTAGCGTAACAGCTTAGTAAAAGTTTTTGGCTGTCATTTTTGAATTTTTTTGCATAGGAAGATTTCGGGGGCTCTTGGGTTGACAGCAATTCTGTACAACTTATCAATTTTAAAAGCAATAATTCGTTGATATTGTCACAAGAATCAGTGAACTCGATCGGATGCTGTGAATTGCAACAAACAAAATAAATAAATCATTGAAATGTTATGGAACGACTTGATGTTTTTTTTTGTGGTTACGGTGAAGAAATATACTAGCTCTTTTGGGATAATTTCTATATTATGTTAGCTGAAGTGTAAGTGGTGTTTAAAAAATATTTCAACTCATTAGTTTATTTTATATTTTGCAAATCAATGCAAGCCTTCCCGCTGTCTACCTTGACAATCTCTGGGCAAAATATTCTTGTAAAGTGGCCACCGTAGCTTCCAATTACAATTTGAAACGGCGAGAAAATGAAAATGAAACAACAATAATTACGGTAATTTCCTTATACTATGGTTTAGAGGATGTGTCAGCTTGTTTTATGATCAAGAATCCACAATTTGCACCTATTCAATCGATATAAATTAAACACATGACAGTTCATAACAGCCGCTCATGACAGTCGTCTATCGACAAATCGAAGGATGTTATCATAGCAAAACGGCTGTTACCGCTACATACTGATGATGGAAGAAGACATACAGAATTTAGAGCGTAATAGTAGCAAAGGGTTTACAACGATTGGTGTACGGAAACGCTTTTAATTGGGTTGTTTAGCTATATCAGTTTTTTTATGTCATCTGAAAGAACTGCATTTTCTAAGCAAAACGTGATTTTCAAAAATTTTCTATCGTTATCCTTCGCTTTTTAAATCACGATTTAAAGCTGCTCGAAACTGCTCGAAATCGCTACAATGACAGTTCGCCCATATACCAACTGTCATTGTAGCGGTTTAGAGCGAATTTTTATTCTTCATTCAAAAATCGAAGAATGATGATATAAAGTATTAAAAAATCACGTTTTGCTCAGAAAATTACACTCTTTCAGATGATATATGAAAATCAGAAATCCGTGAATAGCTAAACAAACCAATTAAATATCGAATAAGGAGGCGTTGAACAGTGTCAGCATGTTTATCAACTTCTCCAATGCCAATATGCTTTGTACAGTTTCGTAACAGCTAACTTTGATGGATGTAGAGTATAGTCACCAGCAGTTAATACTCGTTCAAAACGACAGTAGGAAAAAAGCAGTACTTTTTCGTACGCTGCTCCCAACTCAACTCTCTGTAGACAGCGATAAGCTTGAGGTGGTCGGCGAGTTCGTGTATTTGGGGTAACTAGTGATCGTCGACAATAACACCAGCAAAGAGAGCCAGAGACGCATCCAGGCTGGAAATTGTGCCTACTTTTCAATTCGGAAGACACTTCAATCGAGTCGAGTGCGAACCCCGATAAGACCGGTAGTCCTATACGGAATCGAGACAACAACGTTTCTCACGGAGAACTTTAACGTTCTTGGAACGCTTTCGAACAGAAGGTGCTGCGGACTATTAGACTATCAGACGGACGACAGAAAATGGTGACGGCGCATGGAGCATAAGCTTGGAGAAAATCCAATTGAACACCTGACGAAAGTCAATAGGTCACATCGTAAGGATGCCGGACGACAACCCTGTGAAATCACTTCTCTTCAGCAACTTCGACCAGATCGAAAAAGACTTACGGGTGATGAGACGCCTGGAGAACTGGAGAAACACAGCCAAAAACCAAGAAACATGGCGACAACTTCTTGGTACGCATGAGCCACCACTGCTCTCGTCTGATTGGTAAGGTAATGTAAGAGTATGAAGACCCTATAGAAGCATAGAATGGTAGAAACGACGACGAAAATCACCGTTTAGCCCAAAAAATGCATCTGTGAAGAATGCTTATGCTTGCACTGTAATCAAACCAGACGACGCTATTGGAGAGTGGCGTGCGTCTCGCTCACTGTAGATCATCCACTCAACCGTGTGTGATCCGTTTAGGCCGATCGTGGGACAATAAGCGTTTCTTCGTCGCGCAGCTATTTTACGGTCGTCTACCCTCTAAAGTATATGAAGAAAAAAAAATACCCTCTATAGTCTAGGGACAAGGCACAATCTAAATCTGAGGAGTATTGTTCTCGAGTGATGGCGGCATAAGTGAGTAACCGAAGTCCAACATTAAATGAGAAGGAAGCATCGAAGGCACTTGGGGACCAAAAGAAATACAATACTAATTTTGCGTGTTTGTTGTCCGGCATTCTTACAACATGTCCCACTCACTATACCCTTCCAACTTTAGCGACTTCCTGAATACTGGGCTCACCGTAGTGTTGTGCCAGCTCGTGATTCATTGTTCGCCTTCATGCGCTACCCTCACATACTCGGCCGAAGATGGTCCTAAGCATACGTCGTTCGAAAACGGTCAGTGCTTGCAAATCCTCCTCGAGCGTTGTTCATTTCTCGTGCCCATGGAAGAGTACCGGTCATATGAGCGTCTTGTACATGGTGGTACGGGGGTGAAGTTTACCAGACCTCAAGATCTTGTGGAGTCCACAGTAGGCACGACCTTCACTGCCGTGATACAACATTATGAAGTACATCCTTCATACCAGTTTTTCAATACGGCCCAAAAACGAACAGGTTACTTACTTGTCACTTTTGTATTGAAATGGTGCATACGTCATTTTGTTTTCTTGATTTTCTGCAACGTACGAATAAGTAACAACTAAAAGAAAGACGGGTCTTCGAATAACGAACAAATTGGCATAAGAACCCCATATTTGCGAAAATGGCGCTAACGTCAGTCTGCGAGATTACGGCAGTTCAGTCATGATACGTCTACGTATTTCTTCGCTGCAGTTGTTGTCTGACATTTCCAAGGTACACACATTCGTCAACCACCTTGAACTCATTTCCGTCGTCGTACTTGGCCTTCGACGTATTCACCTGTAATCCAATTGTTTTTGCTTTACGCTTCAGCTTCGTGTTCTGTTCAGTAACCGCCTGGAACGTCCTTCCTACAAGGTCCACGATGTCAGCTAGATTTATTGAAGATTGTGCCCCGCATGTTTCATAATACCTTCGAGTGCAATGTTAAACAGAAGGCAGGAAAAACTGTCGCATTGTCGAAGTCCCTTGCGTGTTTCAAACGAGCTTAATAACGTACTGTACACCATCCTGGCCTTGATTAGTCCTGTAGTAAGTTTCGCAGGGAAGTCATTTTTGTCGTTAACTATTCATAGTTCTACACTGTCGATGATATTAAATCGAGTGGCATTAGGTGGTGCGTGAAGACTTGATATCCGCGACACTTTTGGAGGATCTACCGCAGCGTGCAGATTTATTTAGTCTGTTTTCGATCGCCTATCCACAAAACCGGTTTGATAACTTTCCACAAACCTTCATGCTAGTAACGAGAGACGGCGAACCATGATCTGGGTAGCACTTTGTAGGCTGTATTGAGAATCGTGACTGCTCAGTAGTTCTCACATTCCAACTTACCGCTCTTCTTGTATATTGGACATATTACTCCCTCCTTCCACTTCTCCGGTAGCTGTTCTGTATTCCAGATCCTGACTATCAGCTGGTGAGGATAGGAAGCCCCACTTGACGAATTCTGCTGCGATGTCATTTTTTCCATATGATTTGTTGTTCTTGAGCTGCTTGATTCCATCTTCATCCCGACAAACTTTGGCTCGCAGTTTAGAGCGTACGTGGGATGCGTTTAGTTTCTTGTAGCATTTAAGTGTTTCCTGAAAACGATACAGCTACTTCATTTTCTCACACTCTCGTCTCGTCTTTTTCTCGTCCAGCATCACCTGACACTCTTCGTCGTCAATTCCTCCAGCACCTTTCGCTGCGCTGTTAATGATGAGCTCTTTCTCATCCAGTAACGCTACCTTAAGGCTTAGCACGTACTCAGTGATGAGTTAGAGGAGTTGAAGTCGCTCGGGCGACGTTAGCGAAGTAACCTCTGCAACATGTTATAGATCTTACCTGCACCTTTTAAATGGACCCACATTTATTTACTTCACCCAGCTGAGTGTCAAAATTCGATACGAAATCCCACTAACGCCGGTGAACTGATAGTGTTGGCAGACAAATGATTTTCAGAATTTATTCGATATTTTCAACTTCTTCGACAACGAGTTAAACATCCAAAATACTTGAACGCAATGTAGTGCATTGTTTGAAAAAAAAATTTGAGGAAAATGCAAAAAAGTAGGTTTTCTTATACAAATTCTAAATGCAATGAGCCAAACGCAGACAAAACCAATCAACATCCAGTAAGTATAAGATTTACTGGGGCCTCGAAAGGAACCAAAGAAAAACTTGTTTTTAGAAAATTGATCCTTTTGCCCCATACTAATATCTGAGCAATATTGTGTGTGTGTCTCTCAAAATTCTTTTATTTTCACTATACAGGTAGAAACATATACGTGAGATATTTTTTTTTTTTTATAGACTCGGGTGCTGAGATAAACACGGTGTCGGTGGAAGTTTGAAATAAAGTTATTTAAACTTAGACTTAATATTATAGGATAAAACTTTTTTGCAATCGGAAGTTTACGCCATATGCTAGCTAAACCTCATTACGGGTGCAAACGATGTTAAAAGCATGGATATCGGTGCTGTAGTGAATTTTATGTAGTGGAGGTAGTTAATTGATCTTTGCTGAGCAAATCAACAGCAGAATAAAAATAGATCTCGATGTCAATAAAATCAATGGAGAGTCAATTCCGTTCTCAAAGTTTCTCAACATTCAGGTGAAATTGGCAATAGACAAATCAGTGGTTCCTCGGAAGTGGGCTTACTTATAAATACTCGAATTAATGAAACAAAAAGTTGATTTAAGTTACTCACAAATGTTGCGTACAGACGCCATAGAGCCCTGAATCACGCAGTATAACAACATTTATGACAGACCGGGGACTCATGCGGTATAAAAGATTGGTTTTCGGGATTAATTGTGCTCCGGAAATCTTTCAACGAATCATGACTCCGATGCTCGCTGGCGTTTATGGCGTCATTGTGTATATTGACGATATAGTTATGGTTGGAAGGACGAAGACAGAGCACAATGTTTATGGCGTGTAAGAATTCAAGATTTTAAGGTTCAATGTAAGCTCGATCGGTATCAGTCCTTCTGAATAGATGGTGTAAACAATCAAATGTTTCAGGGAACCAGAAATGAGAGGGGAAGTCGAAAGTTTCTTAGCTCTACTCAACTTTGTGGGTCACTTTATCCCTCATCTATCGATTTTTGCGTGGGAATGTATTTATTTTTGGTTCAAAGAGAACTGCCGCGTTCGACATCCTGCGTTTGGAACTTACTGAAAATGTGAAGGCATTTGGATATTTTGATTCTGTTTATGTCACCGAGCTACTCGTGGGTCTTGGAGCTGTGTTGATCCAAAAGGATCAGAATCTCACCCCGAGGATTAACTGCAACGGAACTTGTCTACGTTGAACTTAGCAAAAGGCATTAGCTGTTATTTGGCGGTAGAAAGGTTTTGTCCGAATTAATTCGACCTGCATTTTAGCATTTTCACAGACCATCGAGAAAGGAATTCGGCCTTAACCGTGGAAATGAAATACTTGTTCGCAATGAACGCATTCGGCTCCCAAAAGAACTACGATTGAAGGCTTTGAACAATGCCCACAGAGATCCTCCCGGTATTGTCTTGAAACTCTACGTGTCGCTAAGGCAACGAACACGGATTGGTGGAAGGTTGTTAAGAAAAACGTATATATCTACTAGTCAGCCTATACACCAGAGAGACGCCGAGACACTCACCGTTAAGGCAGCTGTCAACATCAAAACGGGCGATCTGTATAATTTTGCATTGCCGTTATCCGTTTTGATGTTGACAGTTGCCTTAACGGTGAGTGTCTTGTCATTTCTCTAATGTATAGGTTCGCTAATATCTACGAACCCCACACTCAATGATAGAAAACCAGTGAAGACTTGTTACCAAGGATGGAAAAACTCGTATCGCATGACAGTCATTCGGGTATCATTCATGGGCGTAGCCAGAATTTCAAATAGGGGGGGGGGCAAGCTCTTCAAAATTTTAGAAGTAAAAAAGTGGTACACTAAGGTCGCTTTTCACGCGGTTGTTTTTACGCGGCTTTTTTGACGTGGATTCCGGAATTTACGCGGTTTTTTTTACGCGGCACGTATCCTCCGCGTAAAAAGCGACTTTAGTGTGTTTTGAAAAATAGAAATAAATACTAGTCTTTAGTGATTGTTACATCAAGGCAACCAGTGAAAAGTTGTCCTTGACATCTAGCGAACCTATACATTAGATAAATGACAAGACACTCACCGTTAAGGCAACTGTCAACATCAAAACGGATAACGGCAATGCAAAATGATACAACTCGCCCGTTTTGATGTTGACAGTTGCCGTAACGGTGAGTGTCTTGTCATTTCTCCAATGTATAGGTTCGCTATTGACATCAGAGTGGAAAATTTGATTATTCTTTGTCCAAGCCGCAACCGGGAATTCAAGATATGATTCACAAGATGGCCCAAAATTTTACAGCGGATAGCGGTCCAGCAGCAGCAGCGTCAGTATCAAACCCCGGGAGCAGATTTTGGAGTCCCTCTCTTCGAACATCATCGAGTTTGTCTTCGACGAAGAAAACGGAGTTACGTTCGGAAGTTGTTGTTTAACCGCTACCAGGACCTTTTCGAGAACGATGCAGGCCAGCTGAGTGATGCGGCGAAGGTACGTTTACTTCTCCGGAAGCTGGACACCCATTCGCACAGCCGCTATCTCAACTACATCCTGTCAAAGCTTCCCAAGGACGTGAAGATTGAAGACACAGTCAATATTCTCAATAAAATCTTCGGGCATCAAACGTCAAACGTTCCGGAAGAGGTTCATTTGTCTTTTCACGATTATTGTTGACCATCTGCCGATGAACACTTAGCAAGCAGAGAGCACTCAACCGCTGTTCAAATATTGTTGACCTCAGCCAGGTTTTCACCCGACGTAATGTGCTAAACGAGCGTTCAATCGTGCATGTTTCCATGGGAGAGCAAGTGCAATTTTAACTGCTTTCTCAGTCGCAGGGAAGAAAGAACGGGCTTTAGCTAGCAGGTCTATAAGATCCAACTCTTCCATGTTTTTACGATCTGCTCTCATACTGCTGCAATGTTAATACAAAACTTCCACCTCTCCAACAAAATTGTCAACTTCATAAAAAATTACTCTTCCAGCGACATGCGTATTACGTTAGCGGGATAGAGCAAGGACAACGCGTAGACAGGTGCACTATCTTCATCGAACCGTGTTTCCAGTGAGGTTACAAGAGAATCAAGGTAAGGAATTTTCACAGTTTGGTTCCAATACTCCAAGCTAGTTGATGCAGGCGGATTTGCCCGGTACTTTTGCCGCTACAATATCCTTGGTGGATCAACTGAAAAATCTGTGCAATTCCACGCAACATCGCGCAAGCATTTCAATCAATTATTTTTGATCTGGCTGTTACTTTACACAGATGTTTCTATGGGCTGAAGATGTCGTTTTGTGCTATTAGAGTTATTGAAAACAAAATTCTGCACCAATGTCAACATTTAGGGGGGGGGGGGGGGGAAACGGCCCCCTGCCCCCCTCTGGCTACGCCTATGGTATCATTTCTGAACGTGCTATTTATAAGCTTTCAATCCTAGCAAATCATCGCTATTAAAAGTTACACATTCTCGAGCTTGCAACAGACAACTTAGAGCAAAGGAATATATGGTAGCTTTCTTTGATGATTTTGTTTCAATATTGCCTGCTTCAGGGGGAGCGAGCAACATATAGCGAGTGTTTCACGAAAGAATCGTAAACGATTGCACTCAAGCGATCGCAATGATTCTTTCAAATGTTGGTTGCTTGTAGGCGTAATTCGGCTACTCCACGTCGTGCTTTCACCGTGATATACCACGATGGTTCTTGGTGATTTCAAGCATCAGATGCTAATGCACCATGCTACAATTTCCGTAAGCATTGATGATACCTATTTGCTCCGGCAAGCAAACAATTGAACGCAATCTAACGTTTATTTGGATTCATAATTTTGCACCACTGGCGATAATATCTCAAAGCTTCTCGCGACAATGTTGAATGCAAGTGAACTTGGATACAATAAATACTATCGTGTTTGAATCATTCAGTCTTCTTCTATGGTATTCGGAACTCTTAGAAGCGAAAAACAATCAGCAGCGTTTCTATGGAAAACTTATACGCGAGTGGAAATAGTTGAACGATAACTGATAAACCAAAGAACACATTTGCATGAAATATTGCTAGTGAGTGAACTTTTCCATGCTTGCTTGTTACCATCGTTAAGAACTGATCCGCGTGACGAGGGCGTTCGCGATGCTATGAGAAAGCTTAAAGTTAAAGTTTATGCCAATCTTGGTCACCGTGCAAAAATGTCTCACATAAAAGTGGGTGACACCGTAATGGTAAAGAACTACAACCATGGAAAACTTGAGCCTAAATTTCTATTAGAAAAAAAAAAACACTGTACTGCGTGGTAATGATACTCTACTCGCAATTGGGGAAGAAATAACACTTTGCAGATGTTTTACGCTTATCAAGAAATGGCCGTTACCAGCGAGTTCTCCGAAATGACGTATATCATTATTAACATAACTTAAACCTAACGCACCATTAAATTTTACCTTTCTTCGACATTTTGTGCCATTTATATATGATTTTCCCAATGTTCTCAGATGTGAATTTGAATTTTGAGTTTTCGACGTTTTTATGTTTTGTTTTTTTCTTGGCTTTGCTTAATTTTGGTTCAAAGTGACGATTTTTAAACTTTTCCGTATGTTTGATGTTTTAGAAGATTCACGACCCAGCTGACCCTTTCGTTTGATATTGTTGCATTGAAGTAGCATTTCTCAATGGAGACGCATGGTTATAGGGGGGGAATGTTATTGAATGTTATTAGCTTTCGCAGTTAAGTTAATGTAATTGTAGGAAAAATTATTAAACCTACTTTTCAAGGAAAAAAAAAGGAATAAAACAAAACTTAAAATAAACTTAAAACTATCTTACTGACTATAAAGTGAGCTAATCGTTGCAATTGAGGATTGCAACGATTTTTGTCGGAATTTGCAGGCTTGACATATTTTCTAATGTTTCTACATTAGTGAGCCTATGTAGCTCGTTCGTGCTAAACCAGGGAGGACGCTTTAAAATCATTTTCAAAAGTTTATTCTGAATCCTTTGAAGTGTCTTCTTCCTGGTTGTACAACAACTTGTCCAGATGGGAACTGCATATAACATTGCTGGCCTAAAAATTTGTTTGTAAATTAACAGTTTATTCTTGACACAAAGTCTAGAATTCCTGTTGATAAGAGGATATAAACATTTGATATACTTATTGCACTTTGACTGGATATTTTCAATGTGCTCCTTGAAAGTGAGATTCTTATCATAAATTAGCTCTAAGTATTTAACTTGATCAGACCAATTTAAGACCACACCGTTCATCTTAATAACGTGGTTATGGGTGGGTTTGAGAAATGAAACTCTTGGCTTATGAGGAAAAGAATTAACTGTGTTTTAGAAGCATTAGGGGAAATCTTCCATTTCTGCAAGTATGAAGAAAATATATCTAAACTTTTTTGTAGCCGACTGCATATAACACGAAGGCTTTTTCCTTTTGCGGAAATGCTTATATCGTCACAAAACAGAGATTTCTCACAACCTGGTGGTAAATCAGGAAGATCAGAAGTAAAAATGTTATATAAGATTGGGCCCAAGATACTCCCCTGAGGCACACCAGCTCTAACAGGCAATCTATTAGATTTACCATTTAGATAGTTAACCTGAAGAGTGCGGTCAGTAAAATAACTTTGTATCATTTTTGTAAGGTAAAGCGGAAAACTGAAATTTGACATTTTAGCTATTAAACCTTTATACCAAACACTGTCGAATGCCTTTTCTATATCTAGTAGAGCTGCTCCAGTCGAATAGCCTTCAGATTTATTAGTTCGAATCATATTTGTTACTCTAAGTAACTGATGAGTAGTGGAATGCCCATGGCTAAAAACCAAACTGCTCATTTGCAAAAATAAAGTTCTCATTAAAATGTGTTATCATTCTATTGAGAATTATTCATTCAAAAAGTTTACTAATAGAGGGAAGTAAACTAATTGGTCGATAACTTGATGCTTCAGCTGGATTCTTTTCGGGTTTTAAAATTGGAGTGACTTTGGCATTTTTCCATTTCGTAGGAAAATGTGCTAGTGCAAAGCATCTGTTGAAATTTTTTACCAAGAAATTTAAAGAGTTTTCGGGAAGTCTTTTGATGAGAATATAGAAAATCCCATCATCTCCTGGTGCTTTCATGTTTTTGAATTTTTTGAGAATAGTTCGCACCTCATTCAAGTTTGTTTCCAATACCTCTTCAGAAAGAAATGCTTGGGTGGTGATCTGATCATACTTTTGGTTTATTTCATTTTCAATAGAACTTACTACGTTCAAATTGGAGTTATGAACACTTTCAAACTGCTGAGCAAGTCTTTGAGAATTTTGTTCATTCGTTAGAAAAATGCAATCACCGTCTTTAAGGACTGGAATTGGCTTCGAAGGTTTCTTAAGAACCTTCGAAAGCTTCCAGAAAGGTTTCGAATAAGGTTTTAGTTGTTCAACTTCTCTCATGAAATTCTCATTTCGCAAGAGAGTGAATCTATGTTTAATTTCCTTTTGTAATTCTTGAAAAATAATTTTCAAAGCAGGATTACGAGATCTTTGGTATTGACGTCTCCGTATGTTCTTCAAACGTATAAGAAGTTGAAGTTTACTGTCAATAATTGGTGCATTAAATTTCACTCGAGCCTTAGGAACTGATAAATTCCGGGCATTGAGTATTAAGCTGCTCAAATTATCTAATGCTCTGTCAATGTCAGCACTATTTTGTAAAATAAGATCATCATTCAAATTTTCTTCGATCGTAGAACGATATCTATCCCAATTAGTCTTGTGATAATTTAACACAGATCTAGTGGGATTTAAAATAGTTTCATGGGAAATAGAAAATGTTATGGGAAGATGATCAGAATCAAAGTCAGCATGAGTTAATAAATCACTGCATGAATGACTTTGATTTGTTAGTACCAAATCAATTGTAGATGGATTCCTAATAGAAGAATAACATGTAGGACCATTTGGAAATAAAACTGAATAAAATCCAGCCGAGCAATCATTAAACAATATTTTTCCATTGGAATTGCTTTGAGCATTATTCCAAGATCGATGTTTCGCATTAAAATCACCGATGATTAAAAATTTAGATTTATTTCTTGTGAGTTTTTGCAAATCTCCCTTGAAATAATTTTTTCGCTCACCAGTGCATTGAAAAGGCAAATACACTGCGGCTATAAATAAAATGTCAATACTTGTTTCAATTTCAATTCCCAAACTCTCGATAACTTTGGTTTCAAGATGGGGTAAAACACGAAGTTTTATTCGACGGTGGATAACTATTGCAACTCCACCACCGGCAACATCAATTCTATCGAACCTATGAACCATGTAATTTGGGTTCTTTTTTAGTTTATTATTTGGCTTTAAAAGCGTTTCAGTCACAACTGCAATATGCACATCGTGGACTGTTAAAAAATTGAAAAATTCATCTTCTTTCGCTTTTAAAGAGCGAGCATTCCAATTTAGAAAATTTACAGCATTATTTAAAATCATTGCTGAATTTCAATTTCATAACAATATTAGTTGTAAATTTTATACCTTCGTACATCGAGTTACAGTTCAACAAAACGGACATTAGCTGCAGCATGGATTGTTGTAGGTATCCAATCTTTTCTGGAGTTGGACTACCTAAATCAATACTGGCTGACTTTTCAGCACCAAACACGAATGGTTTGTTACTGTTTGAATTTGAAATATTACCTGTAAGGACACTGGCATATGAACGGCCTGGTGTTGCCTGAACAGGATTTTTTGTCTGAAATTTGTTATCTGAATTTAAATTATTACCTACAGACACACCTGCTAATGAAAGTGCTGGTGATGCCTGAACAGTATTGAAAGTCTTTTGTACACCCACATTGACAACAGGTTGCTTAGAATTCCTACGTTGTCTAGAAGCAATAATTTTTGACCTTACAGGACAATTAAAGAAATTAGATTTGTGATTTCCCCCACAATTTACACATTTGAAACTATTAGTGGTCTCTTTCACGGGGCAGATATCTTTCGTGTGACCAGTGTCACCACAAATCATACATTTTGCTGCCATATGGCAGTTTCGAGTTCCATGACCATAGGCTTGACAATTCCGACATTGCGTAAGATTATGGATTTCTCCATGTCTCTTGAAACTTTCCCACTTTATTCGCACGTTAAATAAAACACGTGCTTTTTCCAAACATTTCAAATTATTTACTTTGGTACGATCAAAATGTACTAAGTAATTTTCCTGGTGTATTCCAGTTTGATTAATTTTGGCATTCGCCTTTCGTTTCATCAAAATTACTTGGTTGGGAGCAAAACCAAGTGATTCTGACAAACATTCTTTAATTTCCTCAATAGTTTGGTCATTTGAAAGACCTTTCAAAACAGCCTTAAACGGTCTCTCGTTTTTGGCATCAAAAGAATATATTGAAAATTTTTAAAATCTATTTCCAATAAAGTGCAAATTGATATTTTCACTTCGGAAACCCACTAATTACCTTCAATTTGATGCCAAAACATTTCACATTGGTTTAACGGCTCCAAAGTTACATATGTTAGAAAACTGACAGTTTTAAAAAAATATCGATTTTTTGTGCAACAGAAAATGCAACCCAAAGGCCCAGCAAAAAAATACGGGTTTAAAGTTTTTCACTAAAGATCAAATATAGCTATTTTGTGTATGATCGACACAAAAAATAATATTCGGATACGACTTAAGGTGTGTTAAATTTTGAACGATTGTTTGCATGCATTCATAGTGTAGTAATTCGAGCGCCATTTATTAGGTGGCAGCTGAGATTTTCACACTCAGAATCTTCAAATGAAAAGATACCCAACCTCAAATTGTATGGAAAAAGTCACCGTTCAGTTTCACCTTAATGCTTGATTGTTACTCACCTTCGGCAAATCCGGCATACTCTTGGAAGGGCTCAACCCTCCAAACATTCCTCCAACGCCAAACCCGAGCCCGCCACCATCCTGGGTTCGATTCCTCGTGCGCAAAATATCCGCCACATTTTTGGTGTACCGCTGCTGGTTCACCTTACGATCGTCCAACATCCCCGTCGGTACTGCATTCTGATTTACATTTTGTTGATGTTGTTGCTGCTGCTGCTGTTGCTGCTGATAGTAGCATCGTATTGCTTCGAAGTGATTGCCAATGTCCTCGTAGGTCGCCTTTCCACCAATCAGCGGACTTTTCCGAACCGATTGCTGCTGATGCTGCTGCTGTTGCTGCATTCCATTTTTAATGTACAAACTGTTCGATTTGGATACGGAGTTTACGGCCGATCGTACAGCGTCCAGTTTGGACGGGTACAAATCCGAATCGTACTGATAGCTGGGTGGCCGTTTTCGGCAATTATTGCTAATGTTTAGAGCACTGGTGCTCAGCGCCGGTCGCAGGTAAACCTGCGAAAGAACCAGTTCGACCGTTCGACCGGTGTTTTGAAGAACCGCTAGGGATTCGTTGTAGGGAAGGTTTAGCAGTGATCGTCCATCAACGGCTATGATCTGTAAATTAAGGAAAATTAGAATCAAATTTGAGAATTATTTTAGAAATCTCCTACCTGATCACCAATTCTCACACCAGCACGAGCTCCCGGCCCATTCGGCACCAAATCTTTCACATACACCGTATTTTCGTTACCCTGAACGATACTGATGCCAAGAGTGTATCGAGCACCCTTACTATCCTCCCCACTGCTGCCACAATCAGCTATACCTCCATCCGAACTGAGATCATCACCGCCAAAGGCGGCCGTCAGGCGTCCGCTTCGGAACAGAACCGACTCCTGACTGCGTGACAAAAACGATCGCTTTCGGATCAACATTTGCGTTTTACTGGCCGGTCTTTCGTTCGGGTTGATGAAATCTTTCAGCACAACGACCGACGTCAGAATGCGATCGTTGATCGCTCTGCTACAGCTCAGGTTATTGAACTTCTCCAGCAGCGTGTCCGAGATGGTTTCGTTGGGCAGCTCGAAGTGGCCACTTTCGCTGCGGATGTTGGATTCTGAGAAGAAGAAAAACATCAGCAACCTCAAAAACTTAAAGTTAGCAAGGTAAAAAACTTACGAATAACGCACGCCTTTGGCGAGAGTGTTTCCTCGCTACCGCCAGCGGATCGTTCGTCGATCTTCTCCATAAAATAAACGGATCCCATGCTACTCTTTAGCGATAGGGCATCGTCGACGTTACTTTCGAGCATCTGCCGCGGATCGGCACCATCACACTCGTAATCCATCAGCAGTTCGTCATCCTCGTTGAAGCTTCCGTTGGCTAAATTTTGAAAAGAGCTGGCTCCACTTAGCGGACCGCTCCCACCGCCTGCCGGATGATCGTACAGATTGTCGAACGATTTGTTCAGAAACTGGGTGGAAAAAACTCGGGTCCCCATTTTAACGCGATTCCTGTTCACGCTGTTGTAGGTTTTTGGGGAATCATCCGGCGAGAGGTTCAACTCCGAAGAGGCCGGATAAATTGCTTGTGGGGAGCAGGAAGAATTTCCACCCGAACCGTACGCCGGGTTCTCATTTTCCTTGTTCTGGTTCTGCTGGTTGGTGATTTCGACGGTATCATTCAGTGCCGATGGCTGTGGGCCTTCCACCGATGATTTGGATCGTTTCAGGAGAAATTTCTGGCGAAGTTTCGCCAGCCGGTTGTCGTTGAGCATGGATTTTTTCAGGTTGCGGACCCGTAGGGCTGTGGTTTTTAGGGGTTTATCGATTTTGTCAACGTGCTTCGCGTCGAAGGCTGCCTTTTCGTCAACTTCGGTCACGTTCAGCTTGGGGGCTTTTGTGGAGGAAGCGTCTGTAGCGGTGGCAGCGCCAGGCGCTCGACCAGGTTCAACGATCGGAATGTTTAGCTCGTTTGAAAGGGCCTTGATGGAGACGAAAGAGTTGCGCAGCTTCATGTAGAACTTGTGGTGCTCCGAGGCGAGGTTGAAGGCGAAGTAACTTCTGGAATTTAGAATGATGATGAGCAAATTCATTTCATTTTAAATTTATTTTAAATCAACTTACTTTCTCCCGTCCATCCTCAGCTTATACTTGACCCTCGTCTTATCCTTCGGATTCAGACTCTCGGTCCGACGCACAACCACACAGAAGACATGCTTCGAGAAGCAAATGTTCTCAATTTCCAGCCAATCGAAGAACGCATACAAATGCCGCTGGTAGCAGTTCTTCCCGTTGCTAAACTCCTGCTGGGCACCCTTCGGATTAAACTTAAGATTCCGCTCGAAAATCGCCACTCCACTGAGCGAAATCGCCACGTAAACCTCCAGCGTGAGGTTTTCCTCCGTCGTCCAGGTGGCACTGTACAGATGCAGTCCGTACTCTTTTAACTCTTGAACGTACCGAATGAAGTTGTGCTCCGCCTCTAGCTGATGGAGGCCACGCTTGCAGAAGTGCGAATTGCGCAGGTACTTGGCCAGCTCCTTCTTCCTGCGGTAAACCTCCTCCGGCAGGTAGTGCGAGATGGTAAAATATTCACTGTATTTCATCTGATAAAAAGAAGGCGGAAGAAAAATCAGTTCGAAATTGGTAACGGAAGTAATTCATATCGTCACATACATTTTCCCTAAAGCTTCCGACTTCCACCTGCAGCGCCAGGCCGCCCAGCGTGATGAGGTCATCTTCGGAGCAGAGAACTTGCCGCTCCAGGATACTCCGGCGGAGCTGCAAATACAGTAGATGTCGCGATTCCAGACAGCTGTGGAAAATAAATCGAGCTTTTAGTACTAGGAGAGTGCTTTTTCGGTGCTAAAGCTCAACTCACCTAACGCCACGAAGCGTTGGCAGGAAAAATTTTATCCGAAGATAAAGTGTGAAAACTACGTTTTCCCCCAGTGCGGCGGATTTTTTCGATGTGTTTACCCAGATTTGGGGGGCCACCTATAATAAGAAAATAAACTTAACAGTCGAAAAATTGGTCTGAAAAAAAATTCTAACCTTATAGATTTTGAGATCGTGCGGTAGAAAGACGAAATCGCCCCCGATGAGGGCGCACAGCCCGAGGAAGAAGTTTTCCGTCAAGTGCTCCATCCGCAGGATCGCTTCGAATACCTGCCGGGCGACGGTGCTGGTGGGATTGCAAATCACATTCACCTTCGATCCGTTGAGCATCAGAATCGTAACGGTTCGGCGATGTTGAGTCTGCAACAGAACTATTAAAATTTTGACCAGACTAACAATCCTGACACTTACCTTGGCATCAGTCAAATCGATAACCTTTGGCACACTGCCAGCATTCCGCACAAACTCCGGTCCCTTGGAGGCATCCAGAATCGCTCCTCGTTCAACCTCATCTAGCGCTTCAATTCGACTGTTGGACTTCCGCAGTGGATAATCCTCCCTGCCTCGTCTTCCAGCGGTGTTCAGATTGTTTACGTGCTGCATCGATACCAGAGGGGCTCCAAGATCTAAAACGAAAAAAGCAATCAGTAATTTCTAACCTAAATCTATCAGCTTGCATAACAACACATACTAGGCATCGACGTCGCATTGAAGCTCATCTCGCCGATCTTCCGCTGGAAGTCGTTCCCACTGGGGTCGATGTTTAGCTGATTGGTACTCTTGGACGGCACAAGGCGCGTCTGGCTGCGCAGCAGCCTCTGCTGCTGTTGCTGAACCTCCGCCATCTTAACCTCAACCATCGTAACGTCAATCGTATTTCGGCGGAAATCATTCCGACACTTGCGTTGCATTTCGGCATTGTGCCGCCGGCGAACGACGTGCAGTTTTTTCGAATCACATTCCGTCCCAGTTGCCCGGATGCTTTTCGAGTAACCGATGGTGGCGTAATTACGCACCGGTTCCACTGTGAGTCGATTGGATTCGGTTGGTCGAGGAAGCGAACGGAACTTACAGTCGGGCGGTGCTACCGCTTGGGGAGCCGGTTCGGCTCGCTTTACGCGTAGGTTGGCTGTTGAACCGAAGTAACGTGCCTGTTCCAGATCGTGACCGCTTATCGTGATGCCATAGTTGATGGCTGCAGTTGCTGTCGGTGGCTGGGAAGGTTGCTGTCCGCCAGGCTTTCGATGGACTTCCAGTTCGCCATGATCCGAGCTGCGTCCAGAATCGGTATCGCTTCTGAAAGAATTTTTTATTAAATGACGCATTGAAGGCGCTGCATCAGAACTCACTTTTGCTCCTCATAGGATTCTATCATTTGCTTAAACTTCGCTGGTGGAGGTGGAACTGCCGGTTTGATCTCGACCCGGGTAGAAACGGATGCGACGACCTCCTTGAACAGGTCGATTGCCATGTGTGAAAACGGTTTGTACAGGTGGTGGCTCTTGCAGTAGTCGGAGATGATCTGAGGAGATAATGAAAGAAAAATGTTTTTCAAAACTATTCGATAATAAAATCAATTTACATGATTTTGTAATAATAAAAATTTGTAAATATGATAATAGATCAAAACCAAGAGGTCAGAATTCAGGAAACGGATCACTAAAAGTTACGATGTCTATTTTTTTTTTCAAATAAATATTGAAAAATTTCATGCATTTCATCCGAGAACTCGATTTTTCAATTTTTATTGAATTCGAGTAAGTTTTAAGGTTGTTATAGATATTCGAAATTTAGGTAGATGTTTCTTAAAATAGGCATATCGTTAGAAACATTGCATCGAATTTGATAAACTTTTTACAGTTGGTGCAATTGTTGGTTATAAAAATTTTTTTTTAAGAAAAAAAATATTTTTTATGGTAAAAAATGATGTTCTTAGGCACTGAAAAATCTACAAAAATCACAAGTTTTTTGACGTAGTTTCGAAAATTTTCTCGAAGTTTCCAGTTGGTGTTTTTTCTGGTTTAAAATTTTTGACTATTCTTTTCAAAATTAACGACTCTAAACTAAATTTTAAAATTTAGAACTTCACATCTAATCCATTTTGGGTACTCGTTCCTACATTTTACCAGTTTAATCGTTTTCTCAATCAATTTTTCTACACTACTATATTTGAAAATTATCTCAAGGTATCTTCAGTTTTAATTTCAAGCTGTTTTGTAGGGTAAGGAACAGGGGTCCACTATTTTCATCAGTCGAAAGAAACGGACACGGCTGGCAGATTATGATTACCAACATTCCGAAAACCTTTTGTGTGTTGCCAAAACATGGCAGAGTTTTTCACAGAAAGAAGTACCGGCCAGTGCATGTAGCACTGGTTGTAGTGCAAGTAGCGCTTAAAATACTGCTACCGCACAAAGGCAGCTGACGCTGCTACCACTACCGCTTCTGGTAACCTCTACTGCTACTCCTGATACTCCCTGCTACTGAGTTAGAACCATCCTAGTGGCTATCCACTAGTAAAATGATTAGCTTGAACAGAAGCAGGCTCTTGCATAGCCCAGATTGTGCATTTCTGGTCAACTAGGTATAATATTCTGTCGATCGTGTTCGTTCGTGATCCAGCATGCCTTAAACGACAAATCAGGTCAATCGAAATCTGCGTTTCAATCAGACTTGACCATTTTTAATAGTACGATGTTTTGCATAATTGTTGCATAATTGCGAGTTGACAATTATCAAGACTTGTTTATGCATTTCAGTGGAAGCAGATAACACAAGATGCCGCACTCAGCTACCCGACGTTCTTACTGGGACATGGAGATGAAGTCGAATTTGCAATCGTCTTAATGGGGCGTTCCAACATTTTGAATGGAGTGTAATGAATGAACGAGAAAATTAAAAAAACCCTTCAACTTAACTTAAATTTGTCCTCAAAAGGACATTTTGTTGTCAAATTAAATATATGATATGATGGTCGCATCTCTGTACTATTCCCGACAGTTGGAATTAGGCATTATTCTAAAAACGCAGTGAAAAGCTGTTTTAAAACTGGAAATTTGACGGCCCATAGATTTTGACAGCCGTTAAAACGATATGATAAAACGTTTGTGTGTTGTCAAAATACGAAAACTATTCAAGTGTCGTTGCTACGGCTACCCGCTGATACGTAATGAGAACTGTCCTTTTTTCGTGTTCAGATTTTCAATCTACACCCCTATATAGCCGAACTTCCTGAGAGACGTAATTCTGCGTCAAAAATCAAACAAGATTGTAGCTTTAAACACGTTTGGGGGGATCAAGGGTCGAGACTTATTGGAAACTTTTATTGAATACTTTTAAAAGTTTGACAAAACAGCTTTATAGTCTGAAAATATGTGGTAAATAACACAGCTCTATCAAATGCTCTTACACCAACGACAAAGATAGATATATAGGAAGCATCAATTGGTAAAAAAAGAAGAATTAACGATTGGAAACTAGGTATGTACTTGGAGAGTACCACGAGCTGCTCTACTTACTCGAGAGTTAAAGCTATTGAGACTGGAAATCGCGGTAGCGATCGCATCATTTTGGGTGGGTGTGTGGGTGGATGAACAAATGCCGAACAACTGGTTGAAAGGTCTCATTTGCCCTATTTATAAAAAAGACCAGCTGTATCACGTTACTAAATTCTGCGTTCAAAGTGTTCTCTCGAACTGTTCTTGAGATTGACACCGTTAACGGAACATTTTGTCTGGTTTTCGAGAGAAACGGACCAAATCTTTATCGCTCCTATCCAATAGGGTCTATCGAACCTAGAGAAATGCTGATAATACCCTACAGACTCACCATCTATTTGTAGATTTCAAGGCGGCCTACGACTCAGTCAAGTGAAATGAGTTGTGGCAGATGATGCTAGAACGCGTTTTAGCGACCGAAAAGCTGGTTTGGATGATGCTGGGGAGAATAGCGGACAAGGCATTAATAGCTTTCGTGACGTTAGATAGACAGAAGCGAGAGGAATGACATCGATATAATCGGAATAAACCGTAGAGCTGTGGCGCTTTAGTACATGGTAGCTGGAAGAGAATTTGAAAGTGCTGGTGGTGTTGGTGCTGAGATGGTGCAAGATGTAAAAATTTTCGAAGGGGTTGCAATTAATATACCTTGATACTCTCAATCACTGCATACTATACAAACACAGCTTCGACTTCAGTGGAACATTGATAGTAGACCATAGCAACCGTACCCATATACTCCCATTCCTAGAAATGTGCCATATACACAACACACCCAACACAGTCAACAAACGAGTTGATCTCGACGGACTCAACACAACTTACGCAGCAGTCCTGTCAAGTATCGTACCCAACACAAACACTCCAGCCAATTAGTTCTTTCTCTGTTCTTTCAATCTCCCCACCAACAACATCGATTTCCTACCCCTCTCGAATCCAAACTACTACCTACCAGTCCCCATCCGCCATCGCAATAGGTCCACAGCGAACAGAGTTGTAAGCTTATTTAAAATATTGGTTTGTCGAAAATAATTTTATATTAAAAACAATTTTGTTACCACCAAAACTATAGCATGTACCCAAAATCTCCCCAATCAGTGTTGACGATAAGCTTTAAAAAGCATCTTGACAAGGAACGAACAAATAATATGTAAGTCACAGACACAATAACTACAGACAATCAGCTAGAATATAACTATTTGTAAAACTATGCTAAAAGCCTCTAATTATGTAATAAATCCCCGCAGTTGCCCCTGAAGATGTCACTGACCAGTGACGAAACGTCGGACAGTATAAAATAAGTCGTTTAAAAATTTTTGTGACTGCTCAGCCGAAAGTATAACATAAGTACACAACATCCCAACAGTCGAAAACTCAGCAAAATCTACTAATATGTTTTTTTTTGTAATGAATATGGTCTTGAATAAGTTCCAATTTATTCCTGAAAACAAAAATCTGCGGTGGGGGAGATGGAATGTGAAATTTTACGATGCCTCATTATGGGGGGAGGGGGATCGAAAATTCCAAAAAAAGTTCTTACGTTTTTTTAATTGAGAGGTGTTTTGTGGTGAATCAATTATTTACTAATATTTATTCAGAATTTATATTGTGTGTTCTGCCGCGAACGGTGACATATCAACACTATTACATATATTTTGAATTTTATTTCATTAAAAGATTGTAATTGCTTTCGCAGTTAAAAAGTATTTACGTAATATATGAATGACACCTTAAAAAAACACCTTTTAAAATTTTTTAAACTTATTTTTTCAAATTGTTTTATTTTCTTCCCTTTAAAATGTTCTACTATATTATTGATTTTTTAACTTTACACAATGAATTAAACTTTCCGCTTTTTTTATTCATTACATCATTTTATTTTATTCCACACACCAGTCAGCTTATCGTGCTTCTCCTTATATCGTTTGCTCCTTTTTATCCTTTTGTGTTGTATATCCTTTCTGTTGTATACTATTCTTAATTTCCATTTTTTCGCATTTTAATGCGTTCCCTTCATATTTTCAAATTGTTTCCAATTGTATTGTTTGCTAGCTTTTTTTGTTTTTACTTGAATTCTATTTATTCTTTCCTTTTTGTTATTTTGTTTTTTAGTAATTCAGTGCATTTATTTTTGTTATATCTTTCCTGTACATGTTATATGTTTCCTGTACACAAAAATGGCACAAATCGTAGAAACGTCACAAACTACCGTGGAATAACAAGTCTCTCTGCTGCATCAAACCCTTAAAAATATTAAATCAAATGAATGAAAACAGTCCATGTGAAACATATGAAACAGAAACAATGTAAGATGGATACATGGAGAAAAAAAAAATGTTCACGTAATGATAAATAATATTACCATTTTATATATATATATATATATATATATATATATATATATATATATATATATATATATATATATATATATATATATATATATATATATATATATATATATATATATATATATATATATATATATATATATATATATATATATATATATATATAATGCGATGCGTTAATAATTTTATTGGAGTATCATATATTATTAGTTGTGAGAAAACGTCTGATTCATCATCTGAGGCAAGTTTTTTGTTTTCATTAAAGGAAAACGGCGGCTAAAGTTCATCGAAAGTTGAGAAAAGTTTAATAGTAATGCTACTATATCTTTTTATTTCGTTTGTTCCGTTTTATCTTAAAAATTTTTATTCCCTTTAAATTTGTTCATTTTGTTTATTTGGGTTTTAATTGTTTATAGGTTTGATTCATTTCTTGTTTATTAATTTCTGGCCGGCGGAATATGTTCATTTTGCAGATCTTCACTTTTTATACTCATCTCGTTCGTTTCGTTTCTTTTTATTCCCTTATTGTGTAACATTCTTATTTTCCAGTTTTTTGTTATTTTTTTATTCGTACGTGAAATTCTATATCTAATTTTTTTAAATTTTCTCTAGGGGCCATCCACATACCACGTGGACAGCTTTGGGGGAGGGGGGTCATTACGTAAAAATATTTTTTTCTCCATGTTTCCTTTCTACATTAAACATTTATTTTCAAAGTTTTTTTCTGTTTATTGAATTTTGTCCAATTTAGTTTCAAATCACATTGTTTCATGTGTTTGGAAGAAATTTTATCCAATTTGTATTTTATTTTCATAAATTTTTCATCTTTCTTTTTCTTTTTCATTTCACATTGACTGTGTGCATTCGCTTATTTTTGTATATATTTTACGCCTTATAAACAAGTGTTTTTTGTCTGTTTAAAACTTTGCTCCGATTTTTTTTGGCTTTCTTCTTTTCTGTTTCTTGACTCGTCTTAATAATTCTTGCTGTTAAATTTTTGTTTCATTTTCATATGTTTTAAATAATAGCTCTCTCTTTTTAAATTTTTCATCCATTTTAAAATAAATGATTGTTTTTTATTTTCAGATTTTCTTTCGCTCTTTGTTAGGCTGATACAAATTTCGAATACTTTTTATGTCCAAGGTTATCAAACTTAGCAAAGGGGGTGTCAAAAAATAAATAACACCGAGACGAAAAAAAAGAAATATCTTTGATAAAAGTTTGTGTGCAAGTTATGACGTTTGTTACTTGCACTCAAATAAATGTTGAAAAATAACACTTTATTATTATTATTATCTATTTCGCTTGCCTTTTGACGACACTCTCTCTATCACTGGACTTGTTCATTGCTAAATTAAGCATTAATGCTGTCGAAAAACAAATAATTTTTTTTTTCCCTTTCCAATATTCAAAATGTTTGCAGCGGCCCCCCCGCGGGGGGGATGACATAAAATGAAAATAAAATTTGTAACGGCCTTATTCTATTGTTTATGTCCTTTTAATTTGTGTCTTTTTTATTTAATTTTAATAAAATATTTTGACGTGGGATTACGTCTTACTTTAGTAGGGTTGCATGCTGTGGAAAGCGTTACGAAAATGTACCCACTTAAAATATTACTTAAAACGCATTTTAAACTCCAATGTCTTGATCAAAATGTGGAGGTTGCCCCAAACTTGTGGTATAATATTTAGCATACACTGAAGAAACTGGGCACGCTCCATCCAAGTGTTTCATTGAATGGATATGAAAATGACTCTGCATTGTTATTTGAAAAAATTTTTTTATCGAATTCAATCATTTTTCATTTTCGTTTCAAGTTGTCACGCACATTAACCTACATCTATGAACCGCACTTCATTTACGTATGATTCCAACACCCCTTTCAAGTGAATTGCACTTGAATCTGCCCCACTGTTTCATCACAGTGACTATCATGTGCGAAACATTTTCAGTTGATTTGTTTTGTTTTTCTATGTTAAAAATGGCGACGGATTGAAAGTCAGCGAGTGTCATACAGTTTTGAAGTTTGATGATTTTCCGGACTACATCTGTAAATGTTAGCAAGGTAAGTGATTTTTTCGAATTCTAATCTTACTTTTATTTCGTTCTTCTATCACAAGATTACAGAGATTCTGATGAAAGCATCTTTGCGCTAGAGGCAATTATTTGTTTACTAAAACAAAGGAAATATTAGAATTTAAATTCAAATTTTAATAAAAGAAAGGTTACATTATAGGCAATCATTTCCACATAGAACTGTTCCAATTTTAAAATTGAATAAAAATCATTCGTAGTTCGGTAAACATTCATTTGAGATTCAAAATCCAAACACTTTATGTTTATATGTCATAACACGAGAGTTAAAAGTATTTTCCTTCTGAAAATGAGGTGTTTATTTTAGTAGAGCTATCTTACAATTAGCTTCTCCTTTATTTCAAGTTCTCACAGTTTGTCCCAGTTTCGCAGAACGAATCTGTGAAAAATCAATCTCATTTCGAGTTGGCATCCAGAAAAGCCGGACCGATAGAGCTCTCACAAACGCAACAATATAACACGTATCGTGTCGTGTTGCGGTTTTGACGAAAGACAATCAAATTTTTCTCGTGTCGGATGGAAGTAAATACCAAGAGTGCAACTGTTAGGTACGTGTTGCAAATTGCCGCTGTGCGTCTGGGTGAAAATTCTGTTTGTGTTGACGTTTACTGGTGGCAAACACGAATTTGAAATTCAAAATTTTGCTGTGATGTCAAGCTATCACCGTCTTTTTTAAGACATTACATCCATTTTAATGAAGCGTTGTGATTTAATTGAAACGGGTTCAGCATCGCTAGCAGAACATTGTCGAGTTTTGCTATGTATCACTACTGAACGTCTGTAGCGGTTTTTGACCACAGTTGCAGAAATATGCAAACAACAACAAACTAAAGTTGGGTTCGAATACGTACTTCAGTCTACTACTTCAACCTTTTTGAATTATTAATTTAAATTTTTTGTTTTTCTCCTGTTCATATTTTAAACAGGGTAGGTAAGCCAGTTATGGCAAGTGCACCAGTTATGGCTATATCGCATAAGCGCAATGGTACCAGTTATGGCAATACTCCATTTAAACTCCATAGGCCATAACTGGTTCATGCCATAACTGGTACATTTTTTAGGTATTGCCATAACTGGTACTCCTCCCCTACATTTTTTTGTACACGTTCAACTCTTCCAACGGACGAACTTACTGAGGTTTGTTGGCTTTTATTTCGATAGTGTTTTGATTTCACATTCCATCTGATTTTATTTTTAGGCAATTAAATTTTTTTTTCAAGTTCATTTAATCTATTTCCATGTGTATTTTCATTAATTTCTATTCTCTTATGCTCAGCTTAACGATCATATTTAGCTATCGTTCATATTTTAAATTTATAGTTACGCACGTTCGTTTCCACCGCTGTGGTTGTTGTTTTGTTTTCTTGATTTTTTTTTATTTTTTTATGTTTATTCAGTTTCTTATCATTCGTTGTATTCCTCCTTTTATTTCTATGTATTTTTGAACAATTTTAATTTTTTTCCTCAGTTTTCTGTGTTTTTTTTCTTTTCTAATCGATGCAGATTTTGTAGTTTGAACTTCTTTTTTTGAAATATTTCGATGAACGGTTGTCTTGTCTTTCTCCAGATTTGATTAGAGCAAAATAGATTGATTTTCTATATGTAAAACAGTTTGTGTCAATTGTGCATATAATTGATGAGTAATAAGAGTTTAGTGTTCATTTTTTCGAGGTAAAAACTGATTTCTCCCGCCGGGAATGGGTTAAATTTTATTTTTATTATTCATGGTCTATTTTCATCTCTATACTATTTGTTTCATCGATCATTATTTTCATATGATGTTGCATATAGCAAAGCAAAGCCTTGGTGCTACATTCCGATTCGGAACTTGACCTTCTGTTTACTATACACAGACTTTGCAGCCAGCCAACCGTTAAGTGTACAGGACAATTGCGGGGCTAGCGCTACGATTTTACTGACACTAACAGTCTCTCCCGAGTCAGGACTAAAACCTACGACGACTGGCTTGTTAGGCCAGCATCGTACCTCGAGACCAGCTGGGTAGCATATGTTGCATATAGTCTACTATATAAAAATGGAACTCCGCAACGCAGATCTTATTTATATTAGGCGGCATCCATAGATTACGTAACGTTCATGGGGGGAAGGGGGTATTATTGAGCGTTATGATTTGTTACATAGAGGAGGGGGGGGGGAGGTAAGACCCGTGTTACGTAACGAAAAATCTCTGAAGAGACTCTCCAAAAACTAGCATTTCTATTAGGCAAATTCTTCTACAACGTTACGTAATTTGTTTGGGGGGGGGGGTATGCGTTGGCGTTACGTATGGGGGGTGGGGGTCCAAAAATTAGATATTTTGCATTACGTAATTTAAGGATGTCGCCTTATTCTCACCGTTTCTGAGATGTACAGTAATCAATATCATTTTCAATCGTTCTTAATCAAAAAGGTAAGCGGTGGCATGTGGGTTTTTTTTTTTCACATTAAAATGTTTGTTGATGTTCGGGTGAGACATTTAAGGAAAACAAAATCTAATTACTCAAAATTGAGATGTTATTTACAAAACTGCGTAAAACATGCAAAATCATGACTTATTATGATCAATTTGCCTTTAAATCAACATTCAGAGCGATAACATGTGACTGATTTTACATTAAAAAGTTCGTTGGTGTTCAGTGAAGATATTTGAGGAAAAATGATAGGTATCTGATCACTAAAAATTAAGATATTATCCCCAAAACTACGTGAAACATACAAAATTTTGTCTTTTTTTAATTTGCTTATAAATCCAAAATTGGAAGCGAATTTGAGGGAGAATAATATGTATCATGAATCAAAACCACATCAAATATGCAAAACCGTTGCAATGGAATATTAAAAATGGGCTTTATATTAGAATCTTATGATTCCCAGCATTACCGGCAACGTTTAACTAGTTTGATATAAAACGCCTTTTCGTAATTTTGTGTTTACTGTTCCACTTTTTAATGATTCTAATTTGTATTCAGTAATAAATAGATTATGTTTTTAATATTTTCTAAAGTTTTCGTAGAATATTTACAACTCTTGATTTTAATTCTGTACTCGCTCTATATTGGAGAATTACTCTTGCACTGGATTTTTTTTTCAATAATTATTTTTAGCTTCAAATTCTTAAATATTGCTAAAGTTTTCTCATTCTTGCATGTTCCTTCCGCTTTTTGCGGTTGTTATATATTTGAAATGTTTCCCAATTGCTTGGAAAATATAAACAATTTTTGGCAATCGAAAAACGGAAACGATAGAAGCAATTTATGTCTGTTCACTATGGGAAATATATTACAAAAACTTTTAGTTATGATCGCTGCATAAAAGCCAAAAAAGTGCCTGATAGATTACAGCACTGATGTTAGACAAATTGCAAGCAAGTTTCAATTAAAGCAAACCCTCGCTTGTACTAAAGCTGTGATGCTCTCTATTTTATTACTCTCTTGCTCTCATGCCAGTCAGTCGCAAAATGTAAACAGAAAGAGCAACGAGGTTTCAGTGCACCTCCCTTATAAAACCATCGTCGTCAGCAAAACGCGAAACATAACCGTGCAGTAATCAATTGAAACAAGCTCCAATGATGACGTCACCAACCGTTCGGTTGGAGGACCTTCCGAATCTCCAACAACTACTTGAATCCCGCTGGTCAGAATTGCACGACGGGCAACAACAAGAAAGCGTTTTTCGCTATCAGCTGATAATTGAACGAGAGCGTGTGACCGATGGGAGAGCCGGCTTTCTCCTACAGGTAAGTACAAACTTGAATGCAAGTGAAATATTTCACCCATGCGAACGCGTGTTTTAAGGAAACGTTTCCTCTGCCAACAGCTTAATCGCCAACGGACGACCGAACGCCGGAAGCCGGATATTTTCTCCGGCCTGCGGCCGCTATTTGATCCCACCCGGTTTAACTTTAACAAAGTCGATTCGCGGGAAATACTGCTGGAGTTCACGATCGGCAGTACGTTGGTTTCGATTCTTATCAACAACAGTCCTTTAACCAGGAACCATGTTCTAATCGTTCCTGACCTGACGCAAAATCAGCCGCAAGTTTTGACGGCAGATAGTCTAACCGTGGCGGTTCAGTTGATGCTAAAACTAGCGGATCGTAACTATCGGATTCTCTACAATAGTCCGGGAGCCTTGGCGTCGGTGAATCATCTGCACTTGCATTTACTGCACATCAGCCACAAGTTATACGTTGAGGATGCGGTAAGTTTTTAGGATTTATCTTTTCAACAAAATAATAATATTTGACACTTGCACAGTGCCTGACCGAGCTCCAAAACGGCCTCTACCGGTTGGATAACCAACCGGCTAAGGCCTATTGTTTCGTACTGGACCCACTCTCATCTACTGCGACGGAATTTGCCAACCGCGTGCACCAGCTGATACGCATTCTCATCTCGAACAATCTGGCGCACAACTTCTTCCTAACATGGAACCACAACCGGTCCAATCTGTGTGCCTTCGTCTATCCCCGGCTGGTGGCATGCGAAAACAAACAGATAGCACCGTTCAATGTGGCCGCCTGTGAGCTGAGCGGATTCGTCCCGCTCGGGCTGGAGTCCGATTACGAGCGTTTGGACGAGCAACAGTTGGAAGCGTACTTCCAGCAGGCTCAGGGTGAGCATCTGTACGCTACCGTGGATGGGCTGGTAGCGAGAGGAAGATGAGCAGGGATTAACGATTTTATCGAGCGCGAAGCCACAGGCAGGACGAAAGAAAAAAAAACCTGGTACACGAATGGGGGTTGATGAATAAATTATTATTGGTGTAGGGCTTGATAAATGGATTTTCACGTTCCATTGGCCGACCGATCCCTCTCCGGGCTCTGATAGAGAGACTATTGAATAGCTGTAATCCGAATTTTTATGTTTGCCATTTAATGCCGGTGCTGATGAATTGTAACCGTTAGAATGCGATTAAATGATATACGAAATTTATTAGTTATTATTTATTCGACTTTCCTTTTCATGCCACATTTGCCGTTTTTGTTTAGATGCTCTGCAGAACACTTATTTATAGAATGAATGAAACGGTTGAAGGCCATGCCATCAAATAAATCCAGCCAACTCCGGGCTCAACTTGGGAAACGAAATCTGAGACACGGAACTCGTGTTTTCCAGAAAAGCCACTTACTGCGTCTCAGAGCTCAGTTAGAACTGAAAATTATGGCCTTTCCCCATGGATTGCAAGCAGAGCGATACAAAAACAGACAAATTACTCCTACCATGACCCGGGCAGTTTGTTATCCGGCAGAGACAGGCAAGTTGTAGTTGTGCCGAAGACAAGAAAAGCTCCTTTCTCATTCTGGCGCAGGCCAACCATTTTCGTGCCGTAATGACAACGATCCATTTCCTGTGTAGTGTCGATTGTAGTGAAACTTGGCACTTCCGAAACAAACACGATTATCGCCGCTTGCTCAAAGCTTACACTCCAACGAACTAAATTCCCCGTTTTTCGTAAAAGGACGTGTGCACTAAACAATCCAACGCCCGGAAGTTTCCGTTCGCCCCCTTTGGCTATTGTTGTTTCGCTTGTTCGAACATCAAAAATTCAAACGATTAACGCTATAAATTTTCCCATTTGACACATTCGATTTTTCCGCTGGTTCCGTTGGCTGGTGGCACCATCTGGTGGCCAAGCAGTAAAACGCAATGTTGATGGTTTTTGTTGGTCATAAAAAACGTGCCGAACTTCCCCCATCCGGTTATCGATGGCCAGTCGCACGGTCGGTTTGCATCGACGATGATTTACGGGGAAGAGAGAGGGCGAAAAAATCAAAAACAGCAAACGCCATCGAAATAATGCCCCTGGATTACCAGATGGCCAGATAACGGATGTTCAGGGGGTGAAATTGCTTTTTATGTAAATAATAATATCGGCTGGAACGAGCGTTCCGATTTCGTTTCATCTTTTTTTTTGTTCTGCAATATTGATGAAACAAAAAACCGGGAGGAGGGTTCAGTTAAACCAACTGAATTAAAATATTAACGCCATGACAGGGATTGATTGTGGAGTCTTCATTACCGTTCAAATTAATTAAACAAACAGCCTTTGACAAGTTGTTGAAAAAATTAATTTACCAATTAATTTTTTTCTCTTTCGAGTGTATGGTTAAAACAGTACTGATTATTAAAAAGTACTCAAAAGTTCCACCCTCTTCAACTCCATTTAGAAATTAATCTGTCGAAACAACATCCTGAAACAAACGGCTCGATTGTATGAAGCTGTCAATCTTTCTCCGAAAGGTTATCTCTTCCAATTCAGAGTCCTATCTACCTACATTTTCTGCTGCTAGGCTTTCTCTTGCGCCCTCTTCACATTCCTAAAGACACGAGGTGTGGAAAACTCGAACAAAAAGTACCGACTTTTATAATTTTGAATTGCTCTGTGCATTGAAACTTGTTTTTATTTCTTCGCCCTCTCGTGTTCTATTCGTCCTCGAGGAAGAAAAACCTGTAGGGGACAGAGGGGGGACAGATTACCAGTATCCTCCGGTCGTTATCGTCCTGGCATGGCATGTGAGCGTACAGCCTTGAAAGAATGGGCTATGGGGGGAGAACCTTGTCCCAACAAACATACATACTCCCAACGTGACTCAGTCGTACTGAAAGACAGCCGACGACGGCTGAACTAAAGAAGCTGTGCGTCGTCGTGCTACATTTCTTTCAAAAGGCCATCTGCGGGCATTGCATTGCGGTCCTCGTATGATTATGGCAGCCGGCTGGGAAAGAACCTGTGCCTAGCCTAGGGGAGTGTTTAGACTGCTGATGGACCTGAACATGCTATCAGGGTCGGATCAGGGGCGATTCTTTTGACTTTGTCGAATGATGTTGAATGCTTCTTCAATATCAAGAAAAGTAACTAAAACGATTTCTCGACTTTTTCTACTAGATTATTGTAGATGTATTTGAATGGTAAGCGAATTAGTTTTTGCTCAATGAGCTTGTCGATTTAAAAAAGATGGTCACATCAAAGAAGAGACTGGGTCATTTCTGTCCTTTTTGACAGTTTTGTTAAAATCTCCTTTCGTCCAACCCTGCAAGCACAGGCAGACCAAGCTAGCGACAAAAACCGGCCGAGGCCGGTTAATGTTATGTGACATAAGTTGTCCAATTTAAAACTACCATTTGTTTCCATCCGAAAAACAGAGCTTTCGAACGTCCCCGGGAGGACGTTCCGTTTCTCTTTCTTATGAAGCGACTGGAGCTAGCAATGAAATATCGGAGAATAATGCGCCAGGCTAAGACTGCCGCCACTGGTTTGGTTGCTGCGAAAGACCAGCACACAAACCGAGTAGGGGTAAACAGGGTAAGACCGCCCTGCGGGGTAAGACCGCCCACCGTAGTTTTACTACTAAGTTCTATAATAATTGAAAAATTTCTTTAGCGTGTCTATTACAGTATAATTACATATCATTTTGCACCCTTTTCTGCTTTGATAGTGCGCGAACGGTCACAGAAATAATCAAAAACAACATTTCAGCTGGCAACCGGTTAATGCGCTAGTGTTTTGCGGTAACGGAACTTAAGGCTTTTCTGTCTAAAAATCTATTGTTTTGTTTGTGAATATACGTTTAATCGGTTGCCTGAACCTGTCTCTTATCGAAAATATCGAAAGCCATGAGGAATCTTGTAAGTTTGACTACTTTTTCGGTGAAATATGAAAATGTTCCGCTGGGGGTAAGGCCGCCCACTATACATGGGGTAAAACCGCCACGAGTACAACTGCTTGTTATTTTACTTCAAAACCCAAATGCCTCGACACTACAAAGGGAGTATATGCAGGATCAGTAAAGCAATTTCAAGCCACATAAGACAACGATGTTAATCGACCATTTTCGATTTGGTTGAAGTTTCCCAGTAATATTTTTTTAGCAACACTAATTTTTGAAAAAAGTAAACTTGTGTAAAGATGGTATTTATGAACAAAAAAAAAATTTAGAGCCAGAACGGTTTGTTTGATCGGTATGACGTTTCCGGCAGAGTTGAAAATAGTAGTTAATAGTAATTTTGTCCTTCCGAAAAAAGTATACACTGTCAAAAAATTTTAAAGGAAAGTTAAACAAATAGATTTAAATTTTTTTTCAAAATAATCATGTCTTTGCCTGCAAAATCTACAAAAGGTTAGCTCAACTTTGATGGTTGTTGGATCATGAGAGTAATAAAAATTTGAATAGCTGAAATTTTGTAGAAAAAAATTTTTTTTGGTCGGTTCGTTTGACTAGTATAGAATCGTTGGTTAAGTTTCAAATAGTAATTTTGTTCTTTAAAAAAAATAAAAAAAAATAATGATTATTATTATTACTTTATAATACATAATAAGTCTTCGAAAAAATCATACAAACAGGTTTAATTAGTATTTATTTTAAGAAGGTATATTATAAATTGAATATTTTGAAAAACCCCAATTCTGAAAAATCTGATTAGTTTGAAAACCTCAAAAAGTTATTTAAACATTTATTCGAACTTGAGTAGTTAAAAGACAAAAAAAGTTAAAACTAAGAAAAAAAATTTTTCACAGTGTATAGTCAAAAAAAGAACACCATCTGCAACTTTGCCAAAGACACCCTATCGATAAAACCAACCGTTTTGGCCCTTAAAATATTTGTTATCTCAAACAGATGGTGGGCGATCTTACCCCGCTGGTGGGCGGGTTTACCCCGCATGAAAAAGATCTGCAAATTTTCAATGAGTTTTTAAAATCGAAAAAAAAACTGGAAAATAAACAAAAATATTTCAGTTCTCATTTTTTAGATGCAGGTATTGAATAGAAGAGCCTCTTAGCGAAGAAAAAATGAAATTGCAGCCGCAACTTTTTTTCTATAAACAGAAATGCTTAAGGTGGCGGTCTTACCCCGCTTACCCCTACGAGTATAGTACAAAAGATGGATTTCCACCCATCATCCGGGACACGGGAAGAAGACAAACGGCCTTCTCTGGATGTGGAATTCTAAGGCTATTCGTTTGCTTCAACACTGCTGTGCTTCATTCCGTGATAGGCTTCAAATTCCGACAGAGAATTACTCTTCGTAAGCTACAATTTTGAAATTGAGCTTTCGACTGAGTCGAAATTTTGTTGATTTCAAACCTAATTCAATTCTGAATGGCTGAACAAAAAAAACTGAAAAAGCTGAAAACATAATGTTTCTATTAAATCCCACTGTTTTCTGGTTCGTTACCTCCGGGGATTGTTTCGTTCGTGTCCTGGTTTGTGGGTAAACTTGCGCTCAGCTTGTTAGTTGCCGCCGGTAACAGCCACAAAAGCTCTCGTGAGGTCGAGTAAAATAGAATGGAGAAAAAAAAATTCAACTCTTTTCCGTTTCGTTGTAGCCCGTTTGTGTGGTTACCAGCCCTGGTCTGGGTTGGACTGCTAGCTAATCTTGCCGCTGCAGTGTCCGGAAGAGAGGTGGGGGAAATGCATACGATAGCGGTTCTGGTGGCAAACCACTTCTAAGCTGTGCTTAATCGTTTAATTTTTTTTGTATGAACCGGTAATTGGCGGTACCACCGTTATTCGCTAGCTAATGACCAAATTTTCCTGTAGACCTTTTTTTCGTCTAATTTAATCGTACACTTAGGTTGAATTATAAAAAACCGCTTTGAGATAATAAGTAATAACAAATTTACTACACACGGTGGATAGGCACGAGAAAAAAAAAACAGAATTATGTGAACGCAACGTTTTTAAGCATATTCCGGGTTTGGATTGCTTGTATTGCTTCAGACTGAGTTGAGCGAAAACAAACTTAAAATGGCGACCGTGATGAAGCTAAAAGCTAGAATGTGTTCAAATAGTTTTCCAACTATTTTTGTTCCAATTTGGCATTATATTTTTAACCTGATAATAATTTTAAGTCTTTTTCAGGTATTCAGGTTTGTTTATTGATTGGAAGCGAATTTTGACCATATTTTTTCCTTTTCTTCTTATTTTGGCTTTTGAATCATTATCGTTCTAATTTTATTGTTTTCTTTGGTTACCAAAATTTTTTAAATAAGGTATCAGCTCTATTTTCGTCCGGGGAGTAGAACTGCTATTTTGTAGGAAGATGCTCAGTAACATGAAGAACCATCATGCAAGACAACAACGCTCTAGAGAACAGCATTCACCTCCCCCCTTCACCCCTTATGATGATATATCAAACCTAACACGATAATAAGAGTCGATACGCTATTTAACAAAAAAATTATTTTAGGAACCACAAAAAAAGAACAAAACATGGAGCGATAATGATTTAAAAACCAAAAAAAGAAAAAGATAAAAAGTATGGCAAAACGGCGAAAGTGGAATAAGATAAAAAAGCTGCGAGTATAAATTGCTGTAAAAAATTGAACAGACTGACAAAAAGAAGTAATAAAATTAAAACCTGTATAACTTTAAAAAGATAGCCTTATTTTTATATGCATAAAGGGATAATCATGCGTCAAATTGACTCCCGACATTTGAATAATTGAAAATGCAAATTTTTCTTCTTAAATTATCAGTTAATAGTCATTATGGTGTTAAGAACAAACGAGAAAAGACCAACGCACTGTCAGCAAAAACACGGGCAATATTGCTGAAAACGGGGAGTCAAAATGACGCAGACTATCATGACAAAGACAACACAAAAATCAAAACATAAATGATAGTGAAGGTGAAAAAAAAAACACTAATTGGGAACAGAAAAAAGAAAAAAAAGTGAAGTGAAATTAAATAAACATCAAACAAATTGATCAAAAGATAACAGAAACAGCAAAACGTGAAAAATTTCATCAAACAGCGATCTAACAAAAGTAAGATTAAAAAAATGGCAAAATGTTACTATATTTTACATCAAAAATCAGATCGATGAAAATATAAGAAAATGTAGAACCAAACAAATAGGAGCAAGAGAAACGAGAGTAAAATGCGTATAGCATATCATATTTGAGAGATTAGAATGGGAAAAGAATAGAAAAACTGGGCAAAAGAGTGGAAACAGTGTGAGTGCAAAGGCGTCATCCACAAATTATGTTAGTTTTTTTTTTTTTTAATTTTAGGCTAAAATTTTCCATCAAATCACATCAAATTTTATGTATGATTTTCTGAGGTTAAAAATATGTGGACCACTATATGGCGACCGTGATGAAACTAGAAGGTGTTCTTGAGGCATTCAGGGTTGTTTAGAATTTGAACAGAGTTTTGGGATTATCTATATTTTTCCGTTATATTCTGTTTGTCGCATTTTTGGTTATTTTAGACATTTTTTATTTATAGCTTTTCGATTTAGTGACGTTTTTCAACAAATTTAAACATTATTGCGAATCTGCAATTCATGAACCTATAGTTTTTAAAAGCAATTTTAACTATCTTTGGCCAAATATGAGAAGTTTTTGGCTTTTTAAATCGTCTTTCGTGGCCTAAGTGGGAACCCTTTCCAGTCACTAAAAGGGTTTTTTTTTAATTCCCACTTTTGCCATTTTTCGTATTTCATTTTCATTCATTTCTATTTTATTCGGCTGCCAACAATATTTAATTAACAGCATATTTTCTGGGTTTCAGAAATCAATTCGTGAAAAATATACGTAAATGGACATTATGTTCCTCACGAACAAAAGTTATTTCAACTAGTTTATCAAGTTGAAGTTTTTTTTTCAATGAAAATGCAAAACTTTTAATATTTCCAAACATGAATTTCGTTTCCAAAACAATTGTTTAGAATGGCACAATTTTTTGTCATAATAACAAAATATGATTTTTTTTATTATAACGTATAAAGTTGTTTTCATAGTTCGACTCGGGAAATTTTACTGTTTTGACAAAAACCTAAAACCAAAACAGAGAAGCTAGAAAGTAATGGTGGTACGCAACAAGTTGACAAACACAGGAAAAGCATGAACAGTAACAGTAAAAATAGTTAAAGTTTGAGTAAAAGAAATGAAAAACTACCACCAGAACAGAAAAACTGATAAACACAATGAACAATACAAAGCAAAAATCAAACAAAATAATATGTCGATTGAAACATAAATGTATAAACATAAGTAACCGCAGAAGAACAATAAACCACGGAACGATAGTATAACAAAACACAAAATGAAAAGGAAGAAAAAAGCAGGCTATGGAACAATAAGGCAAACGTCAAAAGTGGTATAAAATGAAAAAGCTACAAACATAAAATGCAGTGAAAAAACGGAAAATATTGGCTACAAAAAAAATTTTGGAATATAGAGTACATGACAATGAATAAGAAAATGGTCTCAACTTCGAAAGTAAGTAAAGAAGAGGAAAAAATTGAAAAAAGAAAATGTAAAACAACAAAATACAATAACTAACAGAAAACATTAACAAAAACTACATTATAGAAAACACAAAATGTTAGTATATTCTGAAAATATATCAACTAAATGAAAAAATATAGTGAAAATCTGACATCAGAAACAATTCAAATGACACGTAGTACGAACCAATAAGACAAAGTGGAGTTTGTGCAATAGTACAAATGCAAAATGAACGCAGCAAAATAAGCCAAAAAGTAAGTGCAGAGGGTAACAGCAGCAGAAGATCATAATAACACAACTAAAGGCAAAAGTCGACAAAAAATATTGCAGAAGTTAGAGGTAAAGTAAGACAAAGGACTATAAATGAAACAAACAAAAATAGATAAAGAAAAACAGTATTCGAGGAGTCCGAAAAGGTACTGAAAATACTGAATGAGAAAGAACAAAACAGAGATGCGGAAAACATGTCAAAAACGTTTGAATAGACAAAATTGATAAAAAAGAAGAAAAAAAGTTAAAATAAAAAATTCAAAATCGGAACATAATCAAACACTACAACAAACTTAGAAAATTACAAAATGTGAAACATCAGAGTAGCTAAAACCGAGATGGAAAGGGGCAATATTGCAAATGTAAAATGGCAACAAGGCAAATTAACAAATCGAAGGCATTTCTCAAAAGATTTTGAAGCAGAAACAAAGACTTCAGAGCATTAAGACAACTTAATGAATCAACATCAACTAGAAATAAAGTGAGGACAGAGAGCTGCGACAGAAGAACAAATAATAAAGAAAAAAACTTCACATATATAATCGAAGCGAAAAAAAATAAACAAGGTTTAAAAAGGAAAATTTAAGAAGAGCCAAAACAAAATAGAGACCAGATGTCGAGAAAATGAAAAAGAAAGTAACAGATTGGAAATAATAATGTAAAAATATGAAAGAGCAGAATTATTAATTTTAAATGAAAGAAAATATACCAAACTACATTGAAGAAAAGCATGAAAAAACAGTATAAAAATCTATCAAAAGAAAAAAGCTGTGAAATTACCAAAGAAGAAAGTGTCCAACGGGCAAGCCATATAATAAATAAAAATAATAGAAAAAAATTAAAATTATGACAAATAGAAAAAAAATGAAGCGAAAGTAGCATGGAATAACAAAATCAGTTTCAAATAAAAATTAGAGTAACTGACGAATTGCCAAATGAACAAAACAACAAACAAATGGTAATGGTAACAATTAATTACCAAAAAAAAAGATACAAAAAAAATATAAACAATCTTCTATATAAACGCAAAAGGAAAAATCAAAACTGATAGAAGCACGGAACTAAAAAAGCGAGAATATATGGAAACAAAAAGACTCAAAAAAAAGTAGCGAACTGAATTTCTATTTTTAACAACGGCTTTTACCGTTAACACGCAGGTTCATTAAGCAGACAGTATGGGCAGTAGGGAGTGCGAAAAATAAGCGGACTGGAAATATGATACAGATTTGGAACCAACGGGATGCGATATATTTTTCCAAATCTGTATCATATTTCCAGTCCGCTTATTTTTCGCACTCCTTACTGCTCATACTGTCTGCTCAAAAAAAAAAGCTTAAAATAAAATGCGAAAATCCAAAAACTAAAAATAGTCATAATTTAACTGATGAAAAGAATATCACATGAAGCATCAAATCTAGATAAACATTCAAAAGGGTCCTATCTGCTTTCATCGTTTTTCCGGATCGTCTTTTCATTTTGGTAATGGTTGAGCTTTAGAAACTCTCCCAAGCGTGGTTTTCGTTCAGAAGGCTAGAGTGATCCCTCCTCTATAAACGAGTGCAAATAATGTGTCTTAAAAGGTGTTAAATAAATAAGTTGTGGTGATTGAATGAAAGTGATCGAGCAATCAATCAATCAATCGATCAAAGCAGATAGGACCTATTGAAATGATACTCTAGAAATATCTAAATGAAGTTAACCCAGAACCAGTGCAGAACCGCACAGTGGGACCAAACTGAATAAAGACGGACAAAAGTCTTTTTCGACGTTTTATCATATAGGTGTCTTCAGAGTAGTTTTCTTATATGCGATTTTGAATATTTCAAGATATTCGTTGAAAATGTTACTAAGGGGGTATTCAGTCACAATAAAAGCAACAGCATCTAGTTGCTTGATATCAAATTTAGGTCTTCGGCAAAGTTGTAGAACTATAAAATTTCCGAATTTTTGTCGAAGACACTAAGTGTCTATATTGTAAAACCATTGAGATATAGTTAAATTTCTGTCAACACCCCCTTAGAATCAATTTATGGAGTTTCTTTATTTTGAATCGCATTTAATAGAGCTTTAATTGAGCCTAAATTTTATTCATTTTTTAATTAATATATCTCAATGAATGGCACTTTGTGGCAGCCAAAATTAGCATCTTTTAATCAGTCGATGTATACACTAGAAGTGTACGAAAAATCATGACCGGGTATGATCGGGTATTATGGTTTTCCCAGCACTCTTTTCGATCATACCAATCACATTTTTGATGACCTTGTATACGGATTACACACTAACTCGACTAGATGTTGGCAGCAACCTTTCAGAATTTATTGTAACTTTGTAAGTATGGAAGCCTTCCTAAGCAAAGCAACTTCGCAAACTGTTTTTGCCGACATCTGGTCGAGTTAGTGGTAAATCCGTAAACAAAGTCGTCAGAAATGTGATTGGTATGATCGAAGAGATTGCTGGGAAAACCATAATACCCGATCATACCCGGTCATGATTTTTCGTACACTTCTAGTGTATACAACAACTGATTGAAAGATGCTAATTTGGGCTGCCACAAAGTGCCACTCATTGGGATATATTAATTAAAAAAAGAATAAAATTTAGGCTCAAAACTAATTTTCTGAGCAGCCAAAAGCGACTTCAGTGTATACCAATAAAGAAGAAGAGAAACTAGCAAAAGTAAGTCAAGCGACTGAAAATAAACAAACACTGAACTGAGAAATCAACAGTAAGTAGGCATAGAGGCACCAAAATAAAACAAGAAATAATTCAACTAAATGAGAAAGAACAAAACGGGGAAACGGAAAAATGACCAAAAATGTTGAACAGCAACAGAAAACAGATACAATCACGAATTATAATAACACAAAAATATAGTGAAAATAGATAGAGATAGACATAGTAACAGAATAAAAAAAGCAATGCGAGAGAAAATAATTGAAGTTGATAAACTGCAGAAGCCAAACAAATGAAACACTAGAACATGAAAAAAATTGTAAATGCAGTAAACGACAAAATTGAAAAAAAAATCCGAAAATGCTTTCTATGTGACAAAGGTAAATCTATGAACTCTTGAGAAAACTTTTCTAGAAACACATTCGTATTCCAGAAACGCAGTTTTTTTTTTTCAATTTAATTTGAGCTGAATATTAAAATTGGAGGAAAAAAGATTTCTGAAAACATGCAAAAATGTAAAAAACTCCCTGTTTTATGAATTGAAAAAGTAAAAAAAATATGAAAAAAGTATTAACATGGAAATAAAATAAGGTTTAGAGGATAAAAAGCAAAGAAAAAAAGATAACAAATTGAATAGTAGAAACGCAAAATAATAAAATATAAATATTCAAAAATAAGCTTAAATGTATTGGGGAAAAGTAATTTAAAAAGCAACAGAAAAGAGCATGAAGGTGAGAATAAAAACGACACTAAGCTAAAATTGACAAAAAAAGAAATAGAAAATCAGACATAGAAAATCCAAAATGGCAGAGGTATTGAAATAGAAAAATAAAAAAGCTCAATTTAAAGAGAGAAAGTATTTGGAAGAAAACATTCAAAAAACGACTACAACGACAGAAAAGTAGACAGGAAAGTTAGGAAGTAAACCAAAAAATTCTGTTTTGAAAGATACGGCACAAATAAGCTAAGAAAAATGGAAATTGGGCACATGTTTGCAAAACTGCGTTAAAAAGTGAAGAGAAAAAACTGGCCAACGTACCAATGAAACACAACCAGAAGAGACGAAATAAACGGCAGGCAAAATAAGTCAAAAAACGTAGACTTAGACAAAACAGTGAAAAAGCAAAAGCAAATAGAGTGTGACTTTAAAAAAAAAATACTCCTGAAGTAGTTCTGGAAATTTCAAATATGCAATAGAATTCAAAAAATAAAAATAAGAACGAAATGAGGTACAAACATCAATTGAATTAGCAAAATGATCAAATGAGTTCAAACTAGAAAAGAAATAGCAACCACAAAAAAAACAAAGGGTCAAGAGGAAACAGTAATTGTGAAAAAAGCATCGGAATGAAAAAGTGGTCGAAAGAATGCAAAATAAAATATTGAAAAGAGCTATAATATTTGAATATATTTGAAAAATCAAAATGAATGAAAACATTAGCAAAATAAAAAAGAAAATAGAGGAAAAAATAGCATACATGTGAAGACTAATGAAAGAAATAGATACAGACTGAAGACAAAACAAAAATGGTGGAAAAACAATAGGTAAACAATATTATTAAAAGAGCTGAAGTAAAGAAAATAGTCGAAAATAAAATAAAATAAACAAAGCAATAAAGTAAACAGTTTTTAAAGAGAAACTTGCTCAACAAGACAAAAATATTACAAGAATAACAGAAATGGTTGAGGACTGAAATAAAATCTGGCAAAAGACAGCAAATATACGAATAGGGAAAAGAAAGCTGACATCTCAAAGCCCATTGAAAGGCAACTTTTGATAATATTAGTTTTTATGTAGAATCAAGGGGGGGTCAATGGGGGGGAGTTGAATTTTTTTACCCCTTAAATGCCCGATAGGGTACCTTCTGCTTTCCCTATCCAACAATATCCATTCCGACGCTTTTGGAACATTTTATTAGAATATACCCCCAGTCTTCAATATCAAGCTAAGCATTCAGTTTAGTCTTGTGTGTGTCGCTGATGCACCCAAAGATGTCTATGGTGAAAAGATTCTATTATTTCAAAATAAATATTGCCCAAGAACTCAGCCTGGAAATAATAAAAATAATATAGCTTTTCAACCATTGCTATGAATTTTGGTGTCCGTTCTTACCCTGTTTTCAGTTACTCGAATGAAATTTTCCGGTAAGCAAACGTGGAAGCGACAAACCCGATTAGCAGTAACTCTGTGGCCAGTGTTATTTTTCAACACAAAATCTAATAATTTTCCAACGAGTTTTCCTTTCTCACCAATTCTTACTACAGAAAACCATAGTTTTGAACTTTCAGTGGCACCGATTGAGAGGGGAAACCCATTATTTTCACACCTTGCGAAGTGACGGTTCACTTCAAAGCAGATCACAGCCAACCACTTTTATTGACACATATTGCAGAGTAGAATGTAAACAAGCAACAATACCGGAGTCGCGACAACAACAATCGAATCAATCCTTGCATTTGGTGTAATCGTCCACTCGGTGGCGCTGTTGCTAGTTCAGTTCTTTGTGGTCGATTATAAAATCACCTCAAGTGGTGGATTGCGCCACTTTCCCCCTTCAGTGTCCTTTTCCCCCGAGTGGCACATAGAAAGAGCAGTTTCGCAGCCACTCGAGTGAAAATGATCAAGTGCTAAACCGTGCACCGAATGACTCTTTTTTTATGGCACCCGCACTAGCAGCAAAAGTGCAATAAAACTTATCGAGGGGTTCACATACTTTTTATTCTGGTGCGTTGGTGCAATGCTTTGCAGTGTGGATTTTCATGGCTCTCACCCCTCAAGTGAATGACCACAACCGAACCCGACTGCAGGAAGACTGGACTGCGGTCAAAAAGTTATCCTAGCTTTGCCTGGGTCATTAGAAAATAACAATAGAACAGTTGGTTTCAGCCTGTTAAATTCGGAATAGACATGCCGGAATTGAGGCCACATTAAACACATTCAACCAGTCCACTTTAATGCTAATCTGAGCTCATCAGAGTCAAAGTATGATAACTTATTTACAAACACACATTCAGGAAAATACAGACAAAGAGACACGCGCGATCCCTAGCTTAGCGTACGAGTGCTGTAAGTAGGATGTCGAGAGCGCGTTCTAGTTTTCCAACGTTTAATGACTCTCCCTAAGAACGGAGAGGGAAGCCTGAAGTGGTCCCACTTGGACAAGTGTGCAAGCTAACAAACCGGAAGCACCCAGCAGAAGGAGGAGCAGGCAAAAAGGTCCCACAGGGGCCAAATTGTACACAAACATACTTTGTATGTTGGAGTTTCGCGTAAAAATCCTCCAGCTTGTTACATGTTTATTTACATTTTATTTCCTGCTACACCTCCCCCCTGAAGGGCCTAAAACAGAGCTTTGTTTTTGCTTAACAACTGCAACAATTTAGGGGTCCGCCCAGTAAGAAAAGGGAGAAGCCCAGAGAAACCAATAAACCAGTTTAAATGAAAAGCGACAAACCGTAACGATAACTTTAATTTACAAAATGTCAACCCGAACCAAACCACCGGAGATAATCGTTCCGGGGGGTTTCACCTCTAAAACAGGTCAATTTTCGGCCGGATTTATTGCCACCGGGTGCGCTGATTGTGGTCCCCATTTTTTTTTCTTGTTTTTGTTTTCCTTTCTGCCGGTCAGCCTGTCACCAGGTTTAGGAAGGGTCAAGTCCGCGGCGGGTACGCATTAATCATAAACCCGGGCAGTGTCGCAAATTGAATCGTTCTCAGTGATTTTTTGTGTTTTTTTTTCTTTTGTTGGGCTTTTAAGAAGCTTGTTAACCCCGCTCCCTGGATTATTCAATCTTGGAGATAAGTTAAGCAAATAATCAGGAAAAGAATAGAAAGAAAAAAGTAAATACTCACATCCAACAGAAGCATCAGACTGGCCCGCTTGTAGAGATTTGCTTCGCACATCGCCAGTATGACGTGGTCCAGTGCCATCAAACCGTCTTCGTCCTCGTCGTTGCCGTTATTTTCCTTGCCACTTCCTGTCAGTAGCAGCAGCTGCTGCTGATGCTGATGCTGGTGATGCTGGTGATGCCCATTCATCATCATGCCATGCCGCCGATAGTTGACCGAAAAGGATGAGACGGTTTTTTGCAGCGTTACACCGAGCGAGTAGATCCACATCTGTTGGTGTTATTGATGTTGTTGTTGTTGTTCGTTATCCGTCCACCCGAGGGCATCGTCATCCGCGTCGTCCGTTGAAGGGGTGGAAATTTGCATGAACCGAACCGACAGCAGGCAGAAGCGAGAAGAAGAAAAAAAACGGGAAACAGAACAGAACCACTTGAGTTAAACGGAAAATTTAATCAAATTGGCTGTTGATTTATTACTGGCACGGTACTCTGCTGCAAAGTGCGCTTCGTTACTGGCTGATTATGGGAAAGAAAGTTTACTCGGTGGAGAAAAAAACTTAATAATTACTTGCGAGAGCAGTTCGACAGTGAATAAATCGCGTGCCGTTCATTCTTCCACTCGACAGGACAGACAGACGTCAAGCGGCAAGCGTAACGTTGTTAGTGTCAATTTAGTCCTTTCTCGGTTGATGCGTGAGTCCCGATAATACCCATAAGTTCACCCCAAGGTAGGACAAAAAAGCAGAATAAGTCCTTCATTGTCTGTCTGTCTGTCTGTCGATTTGCATTGGTTATAGAGAGGTCCGATTCGATCGAATTCATTATTGGACTGCTCACCGGCAGTCGGACTGGGAGCTTGAGGAGGCCTGAGTGTGTCATTCAGTATGGATTGATACTTTTGTCGTTGTGGATGCATTGAGTTGTGCATTTACCTGTTAGAGGCATTTTGATTTGCATCCAATCATGGTGAAAGCTGTACGGTAAAAAACTAGGATTCGTCATGATGATTATCATTTTCACTTCTATCGACGCTGTTCTTTAGTTTATGCTTGTCTGTTGCCAGAGCGATCACAAAGAGACAGTCGATTCGTAATGTTTTTTTTTTGTTTTTAAATTCAGTCAAGGAAGCAGTCTTAAACCGTTACTCTGTTCACTCTATAATATAATTAATAAAGTAAAGCCATTGGATTGCAACCAGACACCATTTCGAGACTTAATAAATTTAAATAGAATCTCCAATTTATATATGATATGATATTTTTAAAGTTTCTTTTTTCAGTTTTAACGTGATTTTAGACATTTGGATTGGAACTGTTAAATTTTTACATTTTCGATAATTTTTTGCTTGATTTAGGATCATGTATAAAAGTTAGCATGCACAAATTTAGTCCTCATTGTCTACCCGATCACTGTTGCAAGAAAATGATTTACTGCGCTAGTTTTGGATATCCCGTCTGTGTGGGAAGCACCGTCAAACAACCCTGTCGCCAGCTTTATGAAAACTCAAACCAACCGGAGAACGACCACATATTTTCAATGGAAGTAGTAAAAATGAGTTTCCCATAGCTCAGTACTACAGTATACATGAGTTTGTTATCAAGAAACGGGGTGCTTTTTGCTGTAAGGGTCATTACTCAATGCTTAAAAAAAAACGGGTATACAAATTAGGGTTGTAAATTATGATTTAGATTTCCACGAAAACATAAAACTTCTCGTTCTCATTAAAAAATTTCATAAAAGATCTTATTTATAAGCGCTGTCACTTCAGAAAACCCTTTCTTCGTAGCTGTACTACCAAGACAATCATTTAATTTAGTGAATTGGGTAAAATTTTCCTAGCTTAGCAAAAAAACAAACTCAAAGAGACTATCTGAAATTATATATTACTTCTTAAATTATGATTTAGAGCATTTCTAAATGTTTGGTTATTTTTCACAATAGAGGAGAGTTTGTTTTTTCTCTGTGTGTGAGAAACTAAAACACCGAGAAACAAACCGAGAAAACTTTACCGATAATTTACGATACTTAAAAGAACCTGTTTTGATCTAAATAAAATTTCCAGCAAATAACTGTTGATCATTCACCGGGAGTATTTTTTCCTTGATGAATAAAGATTGTCTGAAAAAGTTTAAATCGCTGCTGTGTAGTCGTGTTATTCAAGCGTATTCATTTAGGCGTTCTAACATTTTTAATGAAATGTTAATGAATGAACGAGAAAATACTATAGCAATCCATACATACAAACGAATAAGAAATTTAATTTGAACCGTCCGCTTTGCCGGTCAAAAATAAATGAGAAATTCAATTCGATGGCATGTGCTCTGAAAATATTAAATAATCAATATTTATTTATTCTTCGTCTGACTTTTTAGGTCTTAATGAAGTGTGGCGGGAAAAAGCCCATTTGAGGCATTCCTTGCGAAACCCTCAAAAAACCCGCATATTTTGATTTAATCATTTACAAATCATGAACTAAGTCTAACAATGGCACATTAATACTACAAAGCCGACACTGACTAAGCTTAACTATAGTAAATCTAGACCTTAAGGCTAACACATTATAACTTTCGCTTAGGTCTTTTTTTGAAGGTAACACTTGATTCATTGAAGTCAAACAATTCAAAAATATTATTCAAGACGCTACACATCCCCCTTATGGGTTCGTTTTGACCATATTCAGTACGTTGAAATGGAAGACGCAGGAAGTGTCGTGACCTCAGATTTCTGTAGGGCACATTCACGTGAATTTTAGACAGAATGTTTGGAGCGTCTATTTCGCCGATCAGTAATTTTCATACAAATACGACCCTGGACACATCTCTTCTCTTTGCCAGTGTGTCGATACCAAGTAATTGGCATCGATTGGCATATGGGGGTAATTGATCAGGATTACGCCATGGGAGTGATCCTAAAGCATAACGAAGAAACTTGGCCTGTACTGATTCAATTCGTTTAGTCCAAATGTCAGTGTAGGTCAGTGGTCAGTGTAGGTGTCAGTGTAGGTGTCAGTGTAGGTGTCAGTGTCAGTGTAGGTCAGTGTAAATTACCACGAGGACAATGCTCCACCTTTTCTTAACAGCTTCAATAGCAGCTTAAACTGTTATTTATTTTAATGCTATTAATTCTTGTACATCATTTTTATTTCATCTACTCACACTTGATAGTTTTGTTCCCTAGATCCTCGTGCTACATAGGTTTGGTTAGCTTATGAAATATTTATTTTACTGTAAGGGAATTATATTATTTTATTAGGTTAAGTAGTAATTTATTCATAAATTTACCCAAACGGTATATTTCCACTTATAATAAATAACTTTTCGCCAAAGTAACTAATAATTTAATTATTTCAAACAACTCAAAAAAATTCACCTCCGTCGCAAACTGCTTAAGCTCAAAAGAAATATTTCTCTTTCTCTTTATTTTGTTAAGTGACATAGAAGACAGACGTCAAGCTCATCAACGATCTATCCTATATGCTAGACCGTCACTTCTCACGAGCGCCTGCTCAGTGGTTTTCTGTACACTCATGATGAAGCCTAGGTTCTTGCTAGCGTGCGCAATGATATGAGAGTAGTGATGCCTGAAGGTTAGTTGTGAATCAAGCAGTACACCTAAATCCTTGACTACCGATACTTTTTTGAGATTTGCTCCAGATATATTATAGAGTCACGATAACGGATATTTTTTCCGCGTGAAAAAAATTGCAAGACATTTTGAAACACTGATTATCAGTAAATTACGATTACACCAGTCGAATTACACGAAAAAGTTTAAGGTCGTCAGCATAGATAAGTTTACAGCCTGATAGAATGACATTGCAAACAACATTGAAAAAATTGAAAAAAGCAGTGGTCCAAGGTTGCTCCCCTGAGGCACACCCGACAAGTTAACGAATTTATCTGACTCGGTGTTGCCTAGCTTTATGCAGAGTGTGCGGTCAACGCGGTGCACCGAACGTTCAATTTTGGCCAAAAGAATGGTGTGATCAACACGATCAAACGCAGCCTTCAGGTCGGTGTAAATAGTGTCCACTTGCATCCCGTTCTCCATGTTTTCAATACAATTAGATGTGAACTGAAGCAAGTTAGTAGTGGTCGATCTACCGGGGTAAAAGCCATGTTGGTCTAACGAGATATATGTCTTGAACTTACGAAGTAGAACGTTGCCGACGAGAATCTCAAATAATTTTGATCCAGCGGATAGTGAGGTTATTCCTCGATAGTTCGTTACATCGCCTATTTTATTAGCCGAAAACATAACAGACTTCTTCCAGCAGTCAGGAAATACACAGTCCAAATAAGCACTGACGACGGCACTATGTAAGTGTTGAAATACGTATATGCAAGTGAAAAGTGAAAAGTGATAGAATTAAACAGTGGAAGTGAATAAAAAGTGTAAAGTGCAGGAAATACCGCTTGCGAAAGCGAGTTGTTGAATATCATCCTCAACAGTACACAGAGCGCGATGGCACATTTATTTCAAAATAATGGCTGGTAAGGTCCAGTGGAAGTTGAAGATTTCAATTTTGTGATGGCCTTCAGTATATCTTCATCAGTAAAACATAAGCTACTCAGGTTTACCACGTTATGAGGAACGTCGTGAAGGGCATTCTCAATTTGAAATGTATTTGCAGTAGTGGAACTGAATACGCTTGAAAAGTGTTTCTTGAATAAAGAACAAATACCATCAAGCGTTTCCGCGTTTTCATTCCCAAGAAACATACTGGTAGGAAGCCCACTTTCTTTTCTTTTACTGTTTTTAAATGACCAGAAGCGTTTCGGGCTTCGTTTGAGCTCAAATTGGGTGCCTAGTACATGCTGAGAACAAAGGAAACGATTGTAGATTTTATAATTTTTGCTTGCAGTAGTAAACGAAAAAAAGCGACCAATATTCGCCACTACCAGCTTTCTGCTGCTTCAGAAAGAACCGTTCGCTTTGCCGGCAAACGCACGAATGAGAAATTCAATTCGATAGTGTGCGCTCTATTAAGCGATTAATTATTTAAAAAAGACTATTTCCATTTTACTTTTAATATTTCGATTTCTGTTGTTACGAGAAAAAATATCACGAGCCGTTCATATGAACCAGTTCTTAGAAAAGAGCGAAAGAACGAACGGCTCACGAAAAACAACCACGGTTCTTTGAGCGCACCTGAACTGTTTGGTTTACGCGAACCCGAGACAACACGAACTGTCAACGCTCGTGAATCATTATGAACCATGAGCCGTTCATATGAGTCGGTTCAGAGCCGCTCTTGCAAAAGAGCCGTTTCGCCCACCCCTATCAGTGCTTATGTGGACTGTTGAAGAGCATAACTGAGTAACCCCCTTTTAAAATGCGTGTAGGTGGAAGTAGGAGACGGAAAATTCCAAAATTGAAGTTAGGTTAGGTTATGTTGTGGTTGTTTTTGTCCTGTACTGGATCTTGGGTTCTTAGGTAGGATTTTTAAAATCCATGAAAAATGATTACCTACGTCTCTATTGAGCAGTGTGGATGGATGGTGTTTGTAGATTTCTAAGCTTTCAGATACGTCCAATTTCCATAAATTGTTAACGGGGCGAAGCAGGTGAATGTTATCCGAAGTTAGTGTATGTCCCTCATTAAAGATATGTTCAGCCACTTATAATGTGAAAAGGTGTGGTAGATCATTTTTGGAAACTTTGCATGTCACCAGACTTCTGCCACATGCTCTTTCAAACGGATTCCTAGGTTTCTTTTGGTTTGCCCAATGCAAACCTTGTTGCAGTGGCAACAAGCAACTTTATAAATCCCTGCTTTATTTAATCCATCAATTGAGTCCTTAGTGGAGCCCAATATTGTTTTGAGTTGGGTGTTCCTACTAGTGTAGACGATATCCATGCCAAATCTTTTGAATTTTGAGTGAAGTCGACGTGTTAAGGCCCCATCATATTCCACAGCTATTCTTTTCAGGTCTTCTGTAATTGGGGCAAGTGTTGTAAAAGATGCTCTAAATTGCACTCTCTTCTCTTTGTTTTTAATGGCTTGAATGGTGCTCTCATTATAACCATTTACTCTTGCAACTTCGAAAATGTATTTTAATTCCTTTGTCCTGGCTATTTCACTTAGGGGTGGGGTTTCCATCCGATGTATCGTGTGGTCGAAGGATGCCATTTTATCCTGGAAGGAATTACTAGAAGTGGTGGGTATTACCCGTTTTGTGTTCGTCGGCTTCCTAAAAATCTCAATTTCTAAGTCCTTAGACTTTCTAACAACAACGACGTCTAGAAAGGGAAGACTATTGTTTTCAATCTTTTCAATCGTAAATTTTATATCTCTGTGAACATTATTAAGGGATGTGAAAAACGTATCAAGTTCCGTCTCTTTCAAAATACAAAAAATATCATCCACATGTTGAATAGAGTGGCCATATTTTATATGGCCGTTTATGAAACTATCGATCTTAATCGGGCTGAAAAAGTTTCCTTTTGACCTCTACAATAAGCCACGAAAATTTGAAGTTGATCGGAGTTTATTTAATGGACCCACAAAGCGCTTATATTTAAAAAATCTATTTACATGAAAATTGTACGGAGTTTTATTCTTTTTTTAACATATATCTCTTTATAAACTTATTCAAATACACTTGTATCTTTATAAAACCAATATATTATTGTCCTAATTTAAGTTTAAAATAATCGAAAACTTTTGGTGTTTGTTAAAAAGTTCGGATTTTGAATGAGGTGGGTATTTTTACGGTATGAACCAACAACATGCAATATAAACTAAAGTTCGTCTTCATTATGTGTTGGAACACGGTTAGAATTTTTCATGAATTTAACACCATGTTCTGTGGTGTCGTTTAAAGCGAATAATTTTTGAAACAAGTTTGTTATTCCTAATAATTTTTCTATTCGGCTGGGTCACGGTCGAAAAAATCAACATTAAGTTCAAAACTCGAAAAGAAAGCATTGGTTTTGTATAAAACGAGATGGGATTAATTACATACTAGTAACTGTTCAGGATTTTATTGCTTGCAACATTCGACAGCAGCTATTCAAGGCCAAACGGTATTGAAACCAAAAATGGCCGACTTCGAGCCACCACTTTGAATTTTCAAAGGCACAAGACTCGGTAACAAGTAATGCGTCATCTGTGAAAACGCTGTTTCATGTTTGCTGTGGTGAAGCAAACATAAAATAGCGTTTTCACAGGGAATGCATTATTTATTTCCGAGTCCTGTGTTTATAAAAGTACGAAGTGGTGGCACGAAATTGGCTGTTAGTGGCTTCAATACCGTTTCACCTTAAGGACCATTCGCTTTTAATCGCCTGATCATTTTTTGTTTAAATTCAAGCCTAAATACCACAAGTGATTCTTCATCTTTTTAGTTACAGCGTCTGAAACGACTATCATTTTCGATATATGCGAAAGAATCACGTAGAAAATGCATAACTTGAATCATACATTTGATAGCATTCGTACACCCGAAAAACACCTGAATGTGAAGTTTGACTATAAAAAGGAACATGTCTCGAATGCAATTTATGGTCAATGATCAGAGCAAATATTTTCTCAGGCAATAAATGTTATTTTTAACCATGAGTATTGCGTGTGATAAGTGAAAAAGGGTCACTTTACAACCAAGAAATGTGAATGCTAACTCCAAGAGCACTTCATAATCACCGCGAACTCAATTGCATAACATTGCTTGATTTGATTGCAATCTTCATCGAACCATTTCGAGCGAACTTTTGGATCATTGAAGCTGTGAATGATTTCGTTTGATGCTCTTGTAAAATGGTTGAAGAAAGGTGTTTAAGGTCCGATGCTTTTGCCATATTTTGCATAAAAGTTCACAGATATGAAGAGGACAAGTAATATTGGTTAGTTTTCGAAACTTTTCTGAAATACTCCAATCCACTAGCGTATTATGAACTTCTCAGGCGATATTTTTGCCGGAGCTTTAATCAATTTTAAGCGCGCCTAAGAACTTTGCTGTTCAATCGTAACTCATAAGAATTGGAATTCGATTAACATGAGATCTACCGACTATATCTGAAAAAAATCACCGTCCTGGTGAATTTAGACAACTAGTGCTGAACTGTTTCATAGAAAAAATAATGATAATAATAATACTAAAACTAACATTAAACTCATACAAAAAGCTCTTAATAACTTCAATAATTTTGTTTCACCAATCCGATTTTGACGGTTCACTAGGGATATAATCACTGAATGGCTATTTCGAATCTTCTAACAAATACAAGAGGTCATTCATTTATTACGTAACGTACTCAGAAGAAGAAGATATTCAATTAAGAGTTCCATTGTGCGAGGCCCCCATGCAAAATTGTGTTATTCAGGAATAGAAGGTATTCAAAATTGCTAAAATTTAGCGTTACGTAACATGTGAATGTCCCTTATGATATGGTTTTATGATTAAAGAGTAATTCGACACAAAATATACAACTATTTAAAGAAACTAAGGCAAAAAACTTCTTGAAGAGATGAAAAACACAGCAATTCTTATGAGAATCTATTTTTTTAAATATAAGCGTTTTGTGGGTTCATTTTTGGAGTAAAAAGGAAACTTTTTTCGCCCGGCGCTCATCGAAATCGCATGATGTTACAAAAATGGCCACTCTAATATTGAAACACCACCGGATTGGTAAAAGGTTATTGGTTTCTAATTTGTTTTCCATGTTTGCCATGAATAGCTCACATAAGAAGGGAGAAAGAGGATTTCCCATTGGAGCTCCTTTTGTTTGTTTGTAAAATTTACCTCGAAAAGTGAAATAATTTTCTGTCATACAAAGGCGGGTTAGTTTCATAAGACTCACGACTTTCTTTTTCCAAGTGCTTCATTCACTGGAACACTCGGAAACAAAGCAGCCTCGTCAAACGAGACCATTATCTCATCCGCTTGAATGTTACCCGAATATTTCAAATTTTCAACGAAAACTTCCGTACTTTTAACCGATCGACTTGGGAATTCACTGGGCATAGCTTGAAACTCTTTTACTAACCACTTTGCTATTTTTTCTGTTGGAGCCCCTACAGCTGAAATAATTTCCCTCATTTCATTTCCTGGCTTATGGATTTCTGGTTGGCCTTTTATTCTTGGAAGAACTGGATTTGAAGATGTTGTAATGTATCGCCCAAAGTGGGGTTGCAGCAAATACCTTAAAATAACAATATAGTTCACTCTCGAATTTCCCATATATTCCCGTGAAGACAGACAGGGAACACCCCCTCTTGTGGTGAAAAAGGTAACTAAACTCATTGCACAGTGGTACAGTAAGGCAATTTAGGCGGACATAGGCTTTTCGTTGCGATTTTGGTTTGCGGTTTAAAGCCATAGTTTTTGTAAAAAGTTGTTTCTTATACATAGTCCTCTATTCATGTGCGAATGAAAATTAGGGTGGTCCTAGAATCAACGAAATAAAACATTCTTTGGCAAACTTGTAGACCAACTAATTCTAAGTAACTTTGTAAAAAAAACTTTTTTGTAGACATGAAATTTGGTTTCCAAAAACAGTCTTTTCGCTCTATTTTTTCAATTCAAATTTTAAAACAAAGTTTCTTCGGTAACTTTAATCAAAAATACGCCAATTTTGACGAAAAAACATTGTCGATATATTATACAGATGAAGAGTTTTCACTATTTCTATTTTAAAAATAGGCCCTTTTGATATATTGATGTCTCCGTTTAGGGCAAACAAAAATAATATTTTTTGGTATCATTTGATAGAACAAATATTGTATAAATATTGTAAAGAAATACCGAAAGTTGCTTAAAATTAGTTGATCTACAACTGTGCCGATGAATGTATACATTTATTTATGCAAATAAAAAGTTAGTTTTTTCATTTAGTCTATTTCAGGAACACCCTAATTTTCATTTGCACATAAAAAATAGACTAAATATAAGGAACAAGTTCTTAGAAAAAAAATTTACTCTAAAACCACAAAATCGCATCGAAAACCTCGTGTCCGCCTACATTGCCTTACTGTATCACTGTGCATTGTTGTTGAATTTCTGTGAGCGTGTGACATTCTCACACACCAAACTAAATTTATTCAATTTTAGATTTAGTTGACTCAATTTCATACTTTCACAGAAAAAAATATGTTGCAGATTTCGTGCGTATATTGATTGTATGTAAAACTAACGCCATTCCGGGAGTTAAATATTGATAATATAATAGATGTAGCTTTTCGAGGCACGAAGAAGAAATATTCAAATAATCAGGCCACGATGTGTAAATGGTAAACTAATCCCAAGTTGCTATATACGTGGTTCCCTGTGTAACTTCACTAGCTCAGATCCATCACGGGAAGCAACTACGAAATGTGCGGCCGTCAAGCTCAAGCTCAATAATCAGGCCACGATGTGTACAATTAAATGAATATTTCAATTACCTCGTGAAAAAGATAAAAGGAGAAACCGCACAATGGTTGTCAATAGTCGTATATGGTTGTTGTGCAACTTTTAGCTTAGATAACACTTGAATGTTCTATCAATTTAACAATTTAAGTATGGATACATATCATGTTGTAATTGGTTTAAAAGCTTCATTATATTATATATAAAAGATATTCAACAAAACAAACATAATTAGTGATAACAACTGTTATGCAAAAACTATTATTTAATGTTTAGTTCTCTTCGTTTTGAAAGTATTTTTTGTTTTTTTTTTATCCCTCCGAATTTTTTGCTCTCGAGTTCTAATCTTCGTATTCATCACTTGCAGCTTTGCTTTAACCAGCATATTTATGTATTTACTAGCTGACCAGGCAAACTTCGTCCCCCTATTTTTGTGTTTAATTTAATAATTTTCAACATTCCAAATTCATTGATTTCTTGCGATTTGTTTATATCGTTTGAAATTATTGGTTTTATCGGAATGACAACATCCTCGACTTGTGCCTTTAGTACATCACCTCTATTCCGAAAACACTCATGTTAGGTGGTATTCAGTTATTTTCGTTGTTTTCAAGAAACTGAAAGTGGTCATCTTCGAATTCATTATGGTGTCCAGGGTCAATGCTTGGCTTCTATACATTATTTCGATTACGGAAATATTCATATGCAGTAGTATTCGGCTGTTTCCCAAAAGTTGCCATCTTACAATTCAAAATGGTGTCTGAGGTCAATTTTTAGCTTCATGCATCATTCTGGTTAAAGAAACACTCATATTGGGTGGTATTTGGTCCCTTTAGGCTATTTTTTTTGGAGACAATTTCTGGCCCCTGAGCGTCATTCTGGTTTAAGAAACACCAATAATAGGTGTTATTTAGTCATTTTCGGCTGTTCTACAGAAACCGGAAGTCACCATCTTAGAATTCAAAATGTTGTCTGTGGTCGATTCTAGCTCCTGTGTTTCATTCTGGTATCGAATCATCTCATATTGGATGGAAATCGGCCGGTTGAAGATATACCCATATTGGGTGTTATTTGGTTATTTTCAGCAGTTTCCCAATTACCGGAAGTCGTCATTTTACAATTCATAATGTTATCTGAGGTCGATTTGTAGCTTCAGTGCATCTTAACAATCCCGGAAATACCCATTATGAGTGTTATTTGGTCTTTTGCCACTGTTGTTTAGGAACCGGAAGTCGCCATATTGGATTTCAAAATGGCATTTGGAGACAATTTCTGGCCTCTGAGCATCATTCTGGTTAAAGAAACACCCATATTTGGTTGTTTTTGGGTCATTTTCGGCAGTTTTCCAGTCACCAAAAGTCGCCATTTCACTACTCAAAATGTTGTCTGAGGTCGATTTGTGGTTTCAGTGCATCATCACGATTTCGGAAATACCCATATTGGATGGTATTTGGTCATATCTCGCTGTTTCTCAGAAACCGGAAGTCGCCATCTTGGATTTCAAAATGGTATTCAGAGACAATTTCTGGCCTCTGAGCGTCATTCTAGTTAAAGAAACATCCATATTGGTGGTATTTGGTCAATTTCCTCTTTTTTCCAATCACTGGAAGTCGCCATCTTACAATTCAAAATTTTGTCTGATTTTTCAAAAACCGGAAGTCGCTATCTTGGATTTCAAACTGGCATTTCGAGACAATTTCTGGCCTCTGAGCGTCATTCTAGTTAAAAAAACCCATATTAGGTGGTATTCCCAAGTAACCAAAAGTTCGGATAAAAGTAGAATTCATAGACTAATCAGCCAATCTAACGATCATGAATAGAATTCTATTCAGCTCAATTTTTAAGTAATTAACCGTACTTTTAAGTTCGCATTTGTTGAATAAACTACGTGTAGCATGCAAAGCAGCTTCTAAACCGAACTAGAAAGTTCACATCAAGTTCCGATAGGTCGCCGAACAGAGCGCTACTCAGCTTGAAAAGAAAACTTCAAAAAACTTAAAATAAAAATCAATTTGCAATTTTTCAATTCCCTCTACTCATTATTCGTGTTGGTATAATCCCATGATAATCATTTTCTGAAGATATCTAGATCAGAAGAATAATTATTGCCTGGCTCCATTTATTATTAAATTTCATATTTTTTTGCAACTTACTAACACCAAGCTTCGAACTCGAGTCCTCCCTCTTTTAAGCCTAGATTCATACCACTGCTCCGTTTCCGCTATATGAGATCAGCATCTATTTTACTCGATATGCTGATTTCTCTTAGTTACCTACACGTTCATAACCAGGAACATACCGGGTCTCTCTTTCAGCTTGAAAGTTCAGATAAAGTACAGGCGGAACCTCATGCGAACTAGGAAGTTCAGAAAAGGCTGACGCCGCACTTTTCTGAACTTTCAAGTTCAGAAAAAGTACACGCGGAACGCAATGTGAACTTTGATTTGATTGATTTGTTTTGATTTTACTGCAGTTTGTTGGTAATGTAATTGTAAAAGGTTGTGTACGCAATATTTTCCTTTCAAACGTTTATTGAAAATTTATTCTGATAAGCAGTATATACAAAATATGATAAATGATCAAGATCGATAAAAATTTTTCAGAATAATAGATATGCTGTTTGCCGTAGTCGAAAACTCTCGGTGGTGTCCGAGAAATGGATTCGGACCTCCAGAACCGGCCGAACGTAAAAAACACCAAAGACTTGGACAAAATGCTCAGGAATAAAAGCATCACGTGCAAATAAGTGTCTAACGGGAATTCACAGCTTTCACCCGCTTTATTTTTTTCACATTCCTGGAATCTGAATTCATAATTGATTTCCTGTAAGGTAACAAAAGAAAGAAAGCCTTTAAACTTCCTAATATTACCTATTGGAAATATAGCTTTGTTTTCCTTTTGCCGTTTATTTAGATAAAAAGAAATCCGAAGATGATAAAATAAACCATTTTTCTTTATTATTTTTGAAAAACACATTTTTCAACATTAATCCTGGAGCAAACTTCACTTTCGCCCAAACCGAGTCGGAACTTCACATGAACTTTAAAGTGGAAATGAAGTACGACATAGACTTCTCCTGAACTTTCGTGCTGATTAAAAGAACGGATAGAATGCTAACCGAACTTTAATTTCCGGCGGCTTTGAGGTTCACGTGTAAACCTTATGTGAACTTCAAGGTTCCAATGAAGAGGAACAAGCAGCTTATCCTGAACTTTCACGTGTGAACTTCATGTGTACTTTAAGGTGCTAATGAAGAGTAGTAAGCAGCTTCTACTGAACTTTCGTGCTGATTAAAAGTACGGATAAAATGCTAACCGAACTTTAATTTCCGGAGGTTATGAAGTTCACGTGTGAACTTTATGTGAACTTTAAGGTTCCATTAAAGGGAAACAAGCAGCTTCTCATGAACTTTCAAGTTGCTTTCAAGTGTTGACGGTACTTTATTCAGAATGAAGTTCGGTTTGTCAGTAATGTGTCCTTTGGTTCAGCAAGAAAGTTCCACGGAACCAAATCTAAACCTTATGTGAACTTCTAAGTTCGTGTGTTAAGTGAGATTCGAACTTCTGGTTGCCCGGGTTTGGTAATTTTCGGCAGTTTCCCAGTCACCGGAAGTCGCCATTTTACAACTCAAAATATTGTCGGAGGTCGACAAACGTACAAACCGTGGAACACCACCCATGGATTGCCTTATGCATAGGCGAACTTTATTATTATAAAATATTCGGCCGAGATAAAATGTGAATTTTTTTCAGTGTACCCATTAGGGTAATATTATTGTCAAAAGTTGCTCTATTTCGCATGTCGTGTAGAACAAAATCAGAAGTGGCGCACCTAGCGGGCGAAAAGGTGACTAACGCTTCTGTCATTTTCAATTTGTCTTCATAATTTCACGTAAGTGAACTATATTGGTATTTAATATATTTGGTTGCAGTCTTTAATTGTGTTCTCAACTCGTTTCACTATCTCGGCGAGTGGATTAGTTCGCAGTTTAAAATATGGACCGTTATCAATATTTAAGTTTTCACGAATTCAGAAGGATTCACCATAAACACTGCCAAAACGAAGTTCGTGATGTTGCGGTGGTGATGGACGGGGATTCTTTCGAAGTGGTCAATGCATTCGTTTATCTTGGTGCACTCATAACGTGGGATAACGAGGAGAGCTGTGAGATGAAGAGACGGAAGCGAATAGGGCTTATCACGGACTTCGTAGCCAACTCCCTAACGTACAGATTCGCACGAAACTTGCGATCCACAGGACGCTGGTCCTCTCGGTGATGCTCTACGGACATGAACCGTGGACGTGGAAGGAGGCAGATCTGTGGGCGCTCGGGATCTTCGAGAGTAGAATTCTGCGATCAATAATAATCGGTGGCAAACAAGAAAACGAAGTGTGACGCAGGTGCATGATTTACGAGCTGTACGAAGTATACAAATACGCTGATGAAACAGTGGGTAAATTAACGATCGACGAAGGTAATATCCAGCAGAGACCCGGATAAAAGACGGCGACTACGAGGTAGACTCTATACGCGTTGGATGTGTGCTACGATTTGTCGCCAAAAAAAGTAAAAAGCAAAGTAAGTCATTTTTGATTTTGTTGTTTGCTCTTTGTTGTATCTTGGACAATGAATTTTTTGCTGTATTCAACCTAATTAGAGTATTTTACCAATTTTCGCCAGACAATTTCAATCGTTATGTTTCAAATTATCAATCTTCTTTAGTAAGTGGTTGAATTTCGTCTATAACTTTTAACAACATTTTCATGCTCTCAATCTAATAAATTTCATTAAGGATAGTTACTAGAAGCAGTGATCTATTGTAAAAATTTGCTTTCACAGAATCATTTCCGTCAACCCAGTTTAATATTTTTGACCGCTTTGAACATTAGGTTTTGTTGGTTTAATACTTTGAATCGATTTCAAATATTTTTGATTGTTGTTTTATATTATTTTTTTTTTCCACAATTTTGAATATTGTTAATGTGTTTCCTAATTTTAACCTGTCAAGATGTTCTAAGACTTATGTTCGAATCTTATTCTGTTCTGTTCATTTATCACGACATTTTGCATCGATTTTTTAAGTATGGTATCGAACGTCTTCGTCAGTGGTTTTTTTCGGCCCCCTTTTGCATAAGATTGCCGCAGAAAAACTGCCGAAAAAAACAATGACGAAGACGTTTGATACCCTAATTGACCTTAATCACATTTTCGCCGTTTTTACATTCTTTTTTGCTGTTTTCAAAAAAATATGTTTGAAAAAAACAAGGCCAAAGTACCACATTCCTTCTGAAATTTGACCTTCTGTTTATTCTACAGATGCTACGAAGTCAACCGTTTGTGTGCAGGACAATTGATGAGCTAGCACTGCGATCTTATTTATTATAACGGTCTCTCCCAGCCAAGTTTCGAACATGCGACGACTGGCTTGCTAGGCCAGCGTCGAATATTTTCAGAGTGCTTTAATAGAATCAAAGATGTGATTTTGAACGTCTCAAAAAACTGATTCAAGAATGTTTCAGAATCAGAAATGTTTCAAAAACCTTTGAGAAATGTCTCAGTATGAAATCCAAAACATCTCAAAAATAATTCCAAAATGGTGAAGAATTGTTGCAAAATGTCTTCAAACCATCTGAATAATGTGTCTGGAATTGAATTACAAAAGTCTCAATAATGTCTCTAATAGGTCTCAAAAATAATTGAAATATTCTCAAATATGTCTCAAAACTGTTTTAAGGACAGGCGAGAATGCAAGAAACAATATTTTTAGGTGCCTGTTTGTCTTGTACATAAAATTAGAATGATAGTAAAAAAATAATAGTAAAAAAATTAAGAATTTGAATTGAAGTTAAAATTACGAATCTTATCTTCTTTACAGAAAAAAACACTTAACTTAATCGAGTAAAAATTTTATCTTACCTTCTCCACATCCGATTCGGAAAAATTGATCTTCTTGCCCAGGCTACTGAGGTATTCGGGCGACAGATAGCTCTTCATGTCCAGAAACGCACCACTTCCGCCACCCCCACCCGGTCCGGCCCCTCCGGCTGGTGCTGATGCTTGCGGTGGACCCGCCCCTTCCTGTACCAGTGGCTGCTGGACGGACACCAGATTGAACACGACTCGGCCGCGGGACGTAATCTGCAGTCCGGTGGGCGAAATCAGCGGTCGCACTTTCGTAATCGACGGTGTGTCTGTGAAGCAACAAAAAAAAAGACAAAAATGATTAACGCGTTATGGACAGATTTGCTTACAAAAGAAAACTCCCCGATAATTAATGATAATGAGTTGGGACCGGCGAACGAAAACGGTCCCGTCTTCGCGGTGCGAAAATTTAGTAAGGTGGAAATAAAACATTTTTAACTTCTGCGAAGATGGCTACTGTTAAGGATGATGATGAAATTACGCAAGTAAATTTATTAGCGTTTTTTTTTTCAATTCGGAGCTTTAAAATCGAGCTGAAGATTTCATTTCTCAGCACAAGAAAACGAAAGTCACAGTCGGGGAAGAGCAACACCGTGAAGTACAGCTGTGTCCCGACCTAGTTGAATTCAAAGCCTACACAATGGCGACAAAACAACAACATAACAAAAAGGCTCAGCTCTCGTGTGCCCCCTAAAATAACAAAAAATAAAAAAAGAAAAATAAAAGTCATGGAACGGAACGTCTGTCGACAGCTTTCATCGAGGTCGCCCGTGAACCGAGTTCTCGACATTGTCGTCGGGATTCCGTCTACAAAAGGCCGTGACGTGGGTCCCTGCGGTGATAAAGAATGAAGACAAGTTACGAGATACGAGAGAGAGAGAGAAAGAGTGAGAAGAAGAAAAAAAAACAACCAGTAAAACAGAACTAACAAAACCATGTCACGAACCTAGGAACGAACGAGAAATTATCATTCATCCACCCACCCACGCAAAAGGACAAACGCTAAAAACCCAGAGGAAATAACTGTACATCATTTCCGAGCTTATGGCGGCTTGTGGCGTACGGAAGTTTTCCCTTTTTGCCAAGGAGACGAAAGCGGCGGAAGGTTCGTCAGGTGAGACTTATAATATCATTGCCTGTTTTCGCCTGCTTGCTGATTTTCCTCTGGCAAAGCGCAACAGTGTGTAGCGCGTCGATGAGAGTGCCATTTACCCAATTCGGCATCGGGAACGTGTCACGATTCTCGTGTGTATGAAGGAAACCAAAAAAAAGAAAGCTTCAGCACAGCTTCACACGAAGCGGAAAGTCGCGGCTGAATGATGCAGGAAATCGTGTAAAAAAAAATGTTGAAATTGGTTTTTGGCTTTTTATTTGACGCTGCACTGGGGTGGATATGAATTGCGCTATTTTTGTGCTTCTGAGAAATTTTGGAAATGAAGGACTTTAAAGAATTGTGATTTATCTTCCTTCTGTAGAAAAAATTAGGCAGCATCTGATTCTTAAATTGTGTGAAAAGAGGCTGTGAATTTTTTAGAAACTCCTGAACAATGTCTCACAGATGCAGCAAAATTGTTTCAAATCTGTAACAGAACGGTTGCAATTTTTTCAATACAAACAAGTAGCAGCCGAGTCTCCAATGTATCTCGAAAGTGATTGAAAATTGCTTAAAAATAAGTAAAATAAAAATAAATAATGAACTGTCTTCCAAGTACATGTTGCAAAAATATTATAAACAGTTTCGAAAACGTTTCGATAATGTTTCCTAATATGTCAAACAAGAAGAAAAAACTTACGAATTTCGGAATAGCCTAAAAGTGTATTCTTGCTTGCAAAAATGCCTTATTAACGAAACCAAAATGTCTCAAAACGGTTACGAATGTGCTTCGGAAGTGTCTCAAAAGAGTATCTTGGAAGTCTCAAAAAAATTTATACTTTTTAACCCTGCACATTGTCAAGAATGTCGTACAAAGCCCTGAAATATAAGTTTAAAAAATATCAAATCGACTCAAGAATGATTTTTAAACTAAACGAAGCTGCATGAAAAAAAACTTTAAAAGCGCAAAACAAATGTTTCAATCTTGTTGCAAAATCTCTCAAAGATGTTTCAAAAATGTTTCAACATGTTTTCAAACTGTTTCGAAAATGTTAAAATCATGTTACATCAATACCTCAAAAATGACAAAGAAAAACTCAAAATATTTAAATAATATGTTTCAAAAAGGCAAAACAACTGTAAATTTTTTCAACAATAAATAAAACATGTGTTTTAGTGTTATTTAACATGTGTCATTCGAGTCATGACAAATGCATCAAGCATGCTTCATCTTGTGGCTGAACTGTCTCAAAAATATTATAAATCTTTTTAAAACTGTTTCAAAAATGACAAAGAAAAACTCAAAATATTTAAATAATATGTTTCAAAAAGGCAAAACAACTGTAAATTTTTTCAACAATAAATAAAACATGTGTTTTAGTGTTATTTAACATGTGTCATTCGAGTCATGACAAATGCATCAAGCATGCTTCATCTTGTGGCTGAACTGTCTCAAAAATATTATAAATCTTTTTAAAACTGTTTCAAAAATGACAAAGAAAAACTCAAAATATTTAAATAATATGTTTCAAAAAGGCAAAACAACTGTAAATTTTTTCAACAATAAATAAAACATGTGTTTTAGTGTTATTTAACATGTGTCATTCGAGTCATGACAAATGCATCAAGCATGCTTCATCTTGTGGCTGAACTGTCTCAAAAATATTATAAATCTTTTTAAAACTGTTTCAAAAATTGTCTCATAAATGTTCCTAAAGCGTCTCATATAATAGCTGTGAATGTTTCAAACGTGTCTGAACAGAATCCCAGACACGGATTGAAAGTGTCTCACAAATGCATCGAAATTGCTTCAAAACTGTTCTAAAACTGTTCTTAAACTGTACCAGAACGATTGTAAACTTTTTTTAACATGTTGTCCAAATATTTTTGGTAAGTCTTCAGTGAAGTCTGAATCTGAAAATATAACAAAATGTTCCAAAATTATTTTTTTAAGGAATGTTTCAAAAAAGTTTCAAAAATGTTTCGAAACTTTCTCCTTATATGTCAAATATTTCCTAAATGCCTATTAGGTGTTGCAAAGTCTCTCTTTGAAAATGTTTTATGAGTCTCAAAATACTTCGAAATTTTATTACCAATGTATAAAAGCTCTTAGAACAATTTCAAAAAATCTCAAGACAGTTACAAATATGTTTCGGAAGTGTTTCAAATAAGTCTCTTACACGTCTAAGAAGTAACTAACGGAAAAAAGTATTTTGAAAACTGGTACAATTTAAAACTGTGATTGAAATATGTTTATACTGTCGCCAAAATAGTGAACTTGGAAATCTATTAAAATGTTTCCATATTGTTGCAACATTATTTCGCAAATGTTCCAGAAATGTTTCAAACATGTTTCAGAAATTTTTCAAACACGTTCAGGAACTGTTTTGAAAGTGTCTCAAACAGGTATCGGAAATGCCTTGAAAATGTCTCAGAAGAGCCCAAAATATGTTAGAAATATGTTGAAACAACACTGAATTTTTGAATATAGTCAATTTTTCGAACTACATTTCTATTTTTAACAACGGCTTTTACCCGTTAACACACAAGTTTATTAAGCAGACATTATGTGCAGTAGGGAGAGCGAAAAATAAGCGAACTGGAAATATGATACAGATTTGGAAAAATATATACTTTTAAATATATATTTTTCCAAATCTGTATCTTATTGCCAGCTCGCTTATTTTTCGCTCTCCCTACTGCACATACTGTCTGCTTGATGAAATTGTCAATTGTTTTGAAAAATATATATGTGAAACAGTTGCGAAAATGTATGGGCATTTTATCCGAATTAAATAAAAAATATTTTACAATAATCTCAAAAATGCATTGAAAAAGTTTCCATCCTGTCGCAGAATTATCTCCAATGTGTTGAAAAATGTTTTAACGTCGCTTGAAAACTGTTTCAAGACGTGTTATGTTCAGAAACATTATTGAAACAGTTTTGTTTCATAAACTGTTTCAATAGTGTTTCAAAAAAGCTTAAAATATTTAAAAATTTGAAAAAAAATTAAAATTGTAAAAAAAGCTTGAAATTTGTTCAGAATTGCTTAAAATATACTTGAAAACCTCTACATATGCTACAAAATATGTCGAAAATAAACGGTCGAAATATTTTCCAAAAATCTCAATGTTTGAAAAATGTCACAAAACTGTTGCAAAAAGTTTCCATAATAAACAAAACATAAGGCCTTAAATCTATACTGAAAGTGATCATTTTGAAAATACTCCATAGCTAAAAATTTCAGAAGATTCTCGAAAACAAATTTAAAATGTCTCAAAAATTCTATTGCAAAAAGGTGTACGAAACGTTTCTATACTGTTTCAAGGCCAACTAATTCTGGAATGCACCATGAACAATAATGATCCACGATGGCGTACGCGTACTGCGTACGATGCTAACTGTTGTTGCCGTATGCAAAATAAAGGTAACATGGTTCGCAGTGCCTGGAAGTTGACTCGTATGCAGCTCTCGTTTCTCAATGTCGCGTACCTCTAACAGCTATACTCCACTCGCTATTGTATGACAAACTAGACTGAAGCTGAATTTTCTACACGCCGTCTTTTGTATCGAGTTCAGCGTAGATTTTTGCCATGAGGGCGTGGCCACGCAGTTTCGAGAAAGACAAACGGAACAAAACACATTGTTGAGTCAGAATATGTGGGCAGTGGATTTTATTCCGTCCATGTTATTGCTCAGGAAGCAAGGAAAATGTATGGGAAAGCTTGACCTTGGAACTTTTTACCCTTTTTCACCACTAAGCAGTACAGCAACAATGTTAAACATTATATCAAACAATTGTCACACATGCATTAAGTTGTTCGCTTACTATAATCGTTTGAAAACTGACGCAACATTCGCCAGTTTCATTTTCAATTTCACAAGATGTAATCTAGTATGGAAAACAAAGACGTAGTCCTACGTCAAAAAGTAATTCAAATGTCCCAACAAACGCTCTGATGTGTTCCAAAAGTAATTGTTTAAAAATACTTCCGATAAGTCTGTGAAATGTTTAAATCTTCATCAAAAATTGAGTTCTTGACTTCTTTAAAAGTATTAAAAATGTAACAAATATGCTTAAGTATATAAGTATTAAAAGTGTAACAATAATGCTCTAAAAGGTCTTCAAAATATTACCTGAAGGTATCAAAAGCTTCTTTTTTGCTTTTATGACATAAAGCAAGCTTTTCAAAATGTTTCATTAGTTTCAACATATGTTTGACAAATGTCCTAAATATGTTGCAAAAACGCGTTTAAAAAATGGTTCAAGAATGTCTCAAACATGTAACAAAGATGTCTCAGAAAAGCTCAGAATAGAAGCATGTTTTGAAAAGCTTCATAACTGTTAATGAGAAGCTTCAAAAATGAGGTTGAAAATTGGTTGAAGAATGTCTCCAATGTGATATGAAGGTAACTTGAAAATATATCTAAAATTATTCTAATATGTTTGAATTGAAAACTGATTCGAAAACGTTTTGAAAGGGTGTCAAAAATCAATTGAAGATGTCTTCAGAATGCCTCAAAATAAGTTGCAAAAGAGTTTTTAAAATGCCTTGAAGGTAATTCTTTTAAAACTGTTTTATAGACAATGTTTCAAATATGTCTCATGAATCTTGAAAAAATCTAACATGTGATTGTCTAAAAATTTTCTCAAGACAAGTTTTGAACAAAGTTTCAAAACTGTTATATGAATGTTGTTTTTTTTTTGTTTGACGATGCATTAAAAAAATTCAAAATGTTTCAAAAACGTATCGAATCTGTTGTGAAGAGATTCAAAACTGTTGCAAAAAATGTTTTGAAAATGACTCGAAAGTAACTATTCCAAAAGATAACCAAAAATGTATTGAAATTGTTTTAATTTGCATTCAAAACATCTCAATCTTTTTTAAGTATCGTCTCATACAGGTATCAGAATTGACTCACTGAAGCGATACAATTTTGACACAGTTTTACAACAAAATTGATTCATTTAAATATTATTTCAATACATTTTTGGTCAATCTGGTTAACTTTTCAGATATTTCCCCAACAGTTTTGAAACATTTCCGTAACGATTAGTAGACGTTTAAAATATAGTCTTGACACATTTTTGAAACATCTTTGAGAAATGTCACATTGATAAATCTGGAAAGTTCCAAATAAAAATGATTCTTGAATCATTTGAGGTTTTGAAACGGTTACGAAAATGTTATCAAAATGTGACAGATATGGCTCAACAAAGGTTTTAAACATGATAGTTGTAAACATGTTTCAAAGAAGTGACATAATTGCAAAAGCCTTGATTATGTTCCAGACCTGTTACAAAAACTAAAAATGTTTCAAACACTTTCAAAATGAAATATCAAGATGTTTCAAAACTGTGATAGAATAGTAACACAAATGTCTCATAGGTAGCGTCTGAAACATGCTAATGTCATAAAATTGTCACAAAATTGACTCAAAAACGGATCTTACTATTGAAAAACGTTTCAAAAATGTTGAGTAAATGTTCCAGAAGGGCCGCTATTATAATTAAAAATTTCTAGAACAAACTCATAAATGTTTGAAGCATGTCTTCAATATACTTAAAAAATCTCTTGAAAACATTTCCAATATTTATCAAAAGATATTCTAGAAACATCCTGATATTCTTAAGATTCCAAAAAATGCTTCAAACTTGTGTAAAACATTTCAAAATTTTCTCAAATAGAATCAAAATTGTATAAATAAATGCGCAAAAATATTTCTTTTATAACTCTAAAAAGTTCAGAAGTAAATCAGAAAACTCTTAAAAATGGTACATGAATACGAAAAAACTGTTTTGAAAAAGTCTAAAATGAGGCTCTAATATGGTTTAAACTGTTTCATAAATGTTCAAAGGATGTTTAATGTCTTCTAAAATGCTACAAAAATATTTAAGAAGTGCTATATGAATTGTATTTTAATAATTAACTGGAAAATGAAATCCTCAAAATGCCGCAAAAAATCCTAAATATTTGATAACACTGGTTAAACAGTAGAAAAATTAAAGATTGTTGTTTTTCAACATTTTTCGTGAATTGTGGTGCCCCTAGCGAGTTCTAAAATGCATCAAAAGACCGCAGAGTAATTGCTCACCGGCTTCGTAGCTTAATTGCCAACTTCACTAAAATCTCTGAAGACATTACGCTTTTTCGACTTGGCTAAAAGCTTTCAAACTCACGGTTGACGCATTTTAAACAATGAGAAGAATAGTAAATCACTCAAAAATGCTCCGATGGAGCAAAGTTTCCAATACGTGTCAAACATGTCTCAACAAAGGTATAAAATATGAAAGTCGTTAACACGTTTTAGAGAAGTGACTAACTGTATTGAAAAAGTCTCAACGATTCTTTGAAACTACTTCGAAAATATTAGATTTAAAATGTCTCAAACATGTTCCAAAACTGTTGCAAAAATGTATCTTAAAACGTTGCTGAAATGCTCCATCAAATTCTCAGCATTGAATGCTTCAAAAGAGTCTCAAGAACTCTTCCAAAGTGTATCAAAACTGAATGCATAATATTTCAGAACTGTTGTGGAAGTGTAACACAAATGTTTTAGAATTACTTTAAAAAGGGCATTTAACTGTTTCGGGTATAATTCCTAATATTTAAAAAAAAAATTCTGAGTTAAATTCTAATATCTCTAAACGTTCCGAAACGCAAAATTGTCTCAAAAATGCATAAGAAATTTTAGAATCAGAAATAAACTGTTTGAAGAACGTCTCCAACATGTTGCAAAAAATTTTCGGAAAAATTTTAAATATTCAATAAAAATGTTTCATAAAAGCTTCATATAGTTCAAAAATATGCTTCAAAAAAAGGTTAGAAATTTGTTCAAGAAATGAGTCCGAAAATGTCTAAATGTTTCTAACATATACCACAGAAAAAAAACCTTAAAAACGTTGCTGCATACAAAACGTCTCCAAAATGCCTTAGAACAACTGCAAAAGTGTTAAAAAGCAGTAGCTATTTTAAAAATAATTTATAATAACAATAATGTTTCAAAACCGTTTTTGAAATGTTGCTTGAATGTTTTATAAATGTCTCACAAAAGTCTCAGAGAAATCTCTAATGTATGTCAGATAAAAAGTCTTGAAAAACCATAATGTTGTCTCAAAAAATATTGAAAAATCTCTAAAATGTTTTAAAAGTGAATCAAAATTGAATACATGATGTTTAAAAAACGTATTAAAAGTGTTACAGAAAAGTCTCAAAACTAGCTGAAACATGCAAATGCTTTATAAATGAATGTTTCAATAACACTGTTCGACAAAATGGTAATATGTAACACAGATTGAACAGGCAGTTTCATGCAACGACATTACTCGGGAAATTCGTTTGATAATTAAACGAAAAGAAATGCTGCTATAAATAACAAAAAAAAAGAGAATCTTTCCGAGTCATACGCAGTGGTAATTCGCAATGACCAGAAAATTAACAGACTTGCCAAGGGCCACTAATGTGACAACACCATTGGCACTTCTTAGCGCCCCGCAATAATTTATTTGAAGTTGTTAAATAGAGTGGGTAGAAATAAAATTTGCTTTCAAAATAAAAATTGTTTTAAGAATAACTCGTTTTTTCACTATAAGCGAAGTTTTGGGGAGTGACACACAGTGCAAGCAAGAAAACAACACATGTTACAAGTGAACACACGCTACTTGATGTTTTCGGTTTTTCGATTTGCACCCCTTTTTGCCTTGAGACGTAATTCTACGTCAATAAAACCGAAAAATAAATGAGCCATGAAAATTAAACAAAACCAGAACGAATATTTTAAAAGTTCACCAATCAAATTTTCGAAAAGTATAGGTGGTATTCCAGACACAACCGCAGGCCCGGATTTAAGGTGGGATGGCAAAGGAGGCAAATGCCCCGGGACTTCAGATGCGAAGACGTGGAGCCAGAGTGGAGAACTTTTTTTGTGTTACCTCTAAATGTTTTAAGAGAAGGGGGTCCCACAAAAATACCTGGCCCGGGTCCCCCAGCACCTAAATGCGGCTCTGCACAACCGCCTAGTTGACGTAGGACTAAGTTAATCATATTTTTGCTTCAAACACCTTAGTTGTATGAACGATGTTCCTAATGAAGACCGTTTTTCATAATCCTGATAATGGCTGCTTTCAAAAGTGCACTCATTGTGAAAAATTATGGCTTCCTTTTGGAAAATTTATTACACTTTACACAAAATACTTAAACGTCTTGAGAAAGACGAAATCAGAACAAAATGCTGTTATCCCTCAGCCGCAGGATGCAACATGCAACAGCGTGGTATATTATTGCGTGGCCAAGCTGCAACACGATACAACGTATTATTTTGTTGCGGCTAAAAGCTTCGTCGGTCCGATATCACTGTTTGCCAATACCAAATGCTATTCATTTTTTGCACATTCATTTTACAAACGGAATAAAATCGTGAACGTGGCCAGAAGAGCAAATTTAAAGCAAGTGCTAGTATAGAGAAAAAGAAATATACCTAATATAATAAAATGTACGTAAACCTTGCAGAATCAGACCTACACAAGGGCTTATTTATCTCAACAACAAGTAAATCTCGTAAAGTAAATTCATTGGAAAGCTTTGCCTCATTTCTTTTGCATCATTATGTTAATATTTCACTTAAGCATCACTTGAAAATGTGGATTGAAAATGGTAACACATTTCACGAAAAGTTACTCTTGACGAAACCAAAATTGAAGGCAGTAGAATCTTCGAGTGGGACGAAGTGTTGCTTCTATATTCCAAAGTTAAACAAAGGCTGCCAGGCCAGGCTAAAATCTCAAGCGTAGGAACAGTGAATAAATCATCCGCCTATAGTTTCCCATGAATGGACCACGAACGCACATAAATTCTGATTTAAAATTCGAACCCAAATCCGATTGCGAAGCACAGCTTAGACCGAAAGCCGGTAGCACTCGTAAATCAGGGAAAAATGTCAGATTAAAGCAATCAAGTTATCGATTCACAGCTTTGTTTAATTTGCTGTTGGCATTTGGGATGATGCTTTATTCTCGGTACTTCAAAGTCTCGCAGCTCGGACGATTGAAGTTCGGATAACATTTTCACTTTCCACGAAGCCTCACTCAGAATACGGGCGGCAATCAAATTATTCGCCTCGGTAATTCGACGGTAATCGGAGAAAAAAGAGGCACCTCAGCTTCCAGCACGTGTATGCAAATTCGAATTAATTAACGCTGGATTTTAGGCGCGTCCGGAACGGAACAAGGGACACGTTGTTTTGTCCGGAAGAAGTTGACCCATTGAACCTGTGGGAACGGGAGGATCGGTTTCACAGTCCAACAAATCTGGAGCAGGGAAATTGTATAATGCATTCGGGGGAAAAACATGATTGACGGCTGGTGGGCAACCGAGCTCGGGTTTTTAATGAAGACACATTAGAGAGAGTTTACATGCGGTTTTCATTGTACGCAAAGCAGCACCGACTCTCTTCTAACCTAATCAATCATTTTGCTCCCCGTTCGGATTAGCCTTAACTCAAACCAAAGAAAAACACTCACTTCAAACCCATTTTGTTTCTGCAGCGGAAAATATCGAGAGTCCCAAAAATGGCTTATTGTACTTGAAGAGTCTTATCGCTGCTCCTCTCGTTCTTTCCCCCTTGCTTCAGTCAGTCAGTTAATCAAATTTACATGAGCTTCTCCGAGGGAAAAATAGCAGGATTTATCCGACCCGCTCCGACGGTTTTCTCCCCTAGCAGAGGACGCACTTTGCTCCACTCCGTTATCCATCATTTCTAGAGTCGACCGGTTGTGCCAGCTCCAGTGGAACGAATGTTGGGATTTTAACGCAGGATCAGGGTGCCCCCGACAAAGATCCAAATCAGACCGAAGACGACGACGGATTACAGTGTAACTAACTGTGGTGGAATTTCTGGTTGTTGACTGCCATCCCGCAAAAAGGGGCTTTGAATTGAAGGGGGCTTTAAATTCATTCAACATTATTAGCGAAGGCTGATTGTTTAATTATCACAGCTCGGTGGAAGATCGAAAAAGGTGTCAACAAAACGGCGAAACTGGTAAAATAAAAACTTCCGGATTTTCTTCCCCTGCTCGGGTGAATAAATTCTCCTGACTCTGCTCGGCCATTTTGGGGACCACCTTAATCCGGCCGGTCGCCCGTGAACCCTGACGCTGTTCTCTTTCTTGTTTTTTTTTTTTTTGGTGTCTCTTGAGGTGGAAAATAAGCACCGAAATGGAGAATACAAGATGCGGAAGGAATGTGGTCCTTCGAGATAGTCGCCGTTGGCGATGCTAACTTTAAATTAATGCTTATTTGAAATTCGGAATCTAGGAATTGGGATTTGGAAATGTTCTTCTAAGGCCATTGTAGATTTTAGGATTGGCAGCTAGCATACTTTCCCTTCCGATTTCGAAACTCATTTTCCCTCGTATCAGCTGTTGTTCAAAAAACCTTATATTGCATCCCATAACAGCAGCTGCCGGGGAAGAAAAAACTCATTAGTTCGCAATTTGCCTTTCTTACGTTTGCTGCAAGAAACTGTGCGCGTGTGCACGCAAATCGAAAAAAAAATAATCCCCACCAGAAGAGGTAAAACTTTTCCTGCCAATCAATGCACTTTTGCGTCTGTTGGTAATTGCAAGTTTCGATTAAAATCCGCCACAGTCTCGCTACTACCAAGGTAGTTTTAAAATGAGACAGTTTTTTTTTCGTCTCATTGATCTCTTTTCAAGCTCCGAAACGAAGCGGGAAAGTTTTCCCGTCCATTTGTTGTTTCCATTTCCGGCGGCGAAAGTTTTCCCCTGCATAGATTCGTCGAGAGCGTACTTTCCCAACAATGGGTCCAATTTGTCAAAAGAGGTGGGTTGAGGGCCGGTGGAGTAGAATGAAAGCAGAAAAGTGCACTGCATCGATGGAGCGATGAACAAAAACAGCCAAATGTACAGCCCGTGGTTGAAGAAAAAAACTGAATAATGTTGGAAAAAAGGATGACACTGTTGCTTCTCTTCGGTTCCACCCTGCTCGATAACCGTGCGTCTCCATCGTCTGTAGAAATGCTTACGCTTGATGTTTTGTTCACTTTTTGATTATATCGATTTCCCTTGTGAAATATTATTTTGAAACGAAATGAAATATTTCGCGATGCTTTCGGTGATATTTTTGAGACAATTTTCATGCAGATTTGGAAAGCTTTAAGAACAATTTCGGGGCCTTGCTAACTATTCTTCCTAAGAGTGTTTAATGCGTATTTCAAGAAATAGTTGTTTCAATTTTATTACCTATTTGAGTCATTATCGAGACATTTTAAAGACGTTTACCTTCAAGATTTTTTTTCTTTATGAAGCTGCGTTATGGTATTTTTATGAGACCTTCTAGACATGTTTTGCTTTTATTAATAACGAATCGAACTTTGTTGAGTTAAAAATATTCCTGAGACATTTTGAATATGTTTTCATGTTTATATCTGTACATACAGAATAACTGGAAAATATTTGTGACATTTTCAAGGTACTTTTGACTTTTTTGAAACACAAATTTAAAGACATTTGGCACTGTCGCGTTATGGAAATATTTCTAGGAAATTTATCTTTGAACGATGTTTGAAACATTTTTAAATTAATCCTGAGATAGTTTAGAGACATTTGAGATGCATTTCTTGGGACAGTTTCAATAAAGTTTCATATTTTCGAGACATTTTTAATACAGGTTAAAAATTCCAGTTAAGCCTTTTTCAAGAATTCATATTTGGTATACAGTCAGATTTTTTACGCCAGGGATAAGTTCCAAATTTGCATGAAACCACGTAGAAAATCTAAATTGGGTTGAAAAAATATCATAGAAAACTTTCCCAAAGCGTATAAACATTGACTGAATATAACAGTAAACAGTCTAAGGGCGAAAATGCAATATTTTAAATTTTCATTATTTACACCCAAAAAAGTTTTTTTTTTGAAAACTAAGACGTGATTACTATCGTTCTAAAACGGAAAACGTGACAGCAGTTTGATAATTTTATTATAAACGTTCTTGAGACTTTTGAATATCTTTTGAGATTCCTTAGAAGCGTTTCTGAAACTTCTGAAACATGTTACATTTTTTGTTGTGACATTTGTTAGACAAGCAACATTTCTTCGAGATTTTGGAACGTTCCTGGGACATTATTGTTCATACAGATTTTTCGACACATATTGAACACATATTTGCTCCCGGTATTTTAAGTTCAACTATTACTCACTTTTTATTTCCGACACAATTCTGAGGCAATTCTGCAATCGGATAAGGACATTTTGTCTCATTATTTTAAAATATTTTAAGTTCGCTTTAAAAAAAATGTTGTCAATTTTGGAACATTTTTGAGATTCTCTCACAAAACATGTTTGAAACATTCACGTTGCAGAGGGTTTTGAGACATTTCTGTTATACTTTTAACACATTTCTTAGACACCATAAATTCAAATTTGATTCACATTCGAATGGTTTTCAGAGATATTTAAATATTTTTTAGAAAACTCTAAGGTGTTTCAAAACTTTCACTTTTGTCATACATTAGAGAATCTGGTGAGACTTTTGTGAAACATTTCTGCAACATTTAGGAAACAGTTTTAAAACATTATTGTTTATGAATTATTTTCGAAATAGTAACTGTTTTTTACCGTTTTTGAAATAGTTTTAGAGCATTTTTGAGATATTTCGAATTCATTATATTCAGATATATATAATTTATATAGACATTTTTTAAGGCATATTTGAAACATTCTTCTAATCACAAACAAACTTCTAACCATTTCTAGAAGCATATTTCTAAATTAAATATAGCTATTTTGAAACATTTTTGCCAAACATTCGAGCCTTTTCCGAGATATGTTTGTAATTTTTTCGAAACAGTTGATAAACCTTTTTGAAATAATTTCAACACATTTATACATATTTAATTCATTTTTGACAAATTTCAAGTCATTTTGGATACATTTATGTGAGATATATTAGTCTAGTCTCAGGGCTCTTCTACGATAATCTTCAGCATCATTTGTAAGCATTTGGCAAATGGGACATTCTGGAGAAATTTCGATTACCCTTTGAAACATTTGAAAACATTTTTTTAGTTTTTGCAACACTTTTAAGACATTTTCAGAGAAATGGTACATTTATGTTTAAAAAGTTGATGCATTTTTTGTAAAACATGTTCTCTTGTGACATTTGAATGAAGCTTAAGGATAATTTTGAATCATTTTAAATGCCTTTTTATAACCTTTTTAATAGAATAGTTACACTTGTGACCGATTAGAAATATAACAAATACTCTGAAAACATGAAATCTATTTCGAATACATTTTGAAACATTTTAGAGATTTATTAATACATTTTTCAGACTCTTTAGAAGCATAACACTGCATAGCACAGGTTTGGCCCTAAAGCTCAAACTCCAAAAAAATTAAATACTATAGTTTTCTAATCGTTTTAGTGAGTTTTGATGCCCCTTTCAAAGATAGAAGTACGTCAAAAAGACTCAGAGTGATTGATCGTCTGGTTCTTTGCTTCTACGTTCGTTCACTCACCATTTTTGAAATATTTCCAAACAGTTTCTTTAAATGTTAGAATCGAGATAATTTTGCAACAATAGTGAGACATTTTTAAAGCAAACAATTTTTGCGCAACAGCTTTTGGTGCAATTTTTGGAAACATTACTGGAACATTCTATTTCATTTTTGGCTTTTCTCGGACTCATGAAACATTTTAACAGAGAGAAATTTTGGAAGCATTTGAACCAATATCCGAAACGATTGAGAAATCTTTTTGAAGCATTTTAAAAACATTTGTGTTACACATTCATTTCAGTCATGGAACATCATGCATTAAATTTCGATACACTTTGGATAAATTCTTGAGACTCTTACAAAACATCAAAGAAAACACATTTTGTTCAGACTTTTGTGAAAATTCTTTGAGACATTTTAGAAACATTCTAGTGCAGAGACATTTTAATTCTTTTTTTTTATTTGTTTGTTGAGACTTCCTCAATACAGCTCTTTCACTTATTTGAAACATGCTCACAACCACAACCATCGTATTTTAAGCATTTGTTGAGACATTTTTGAAACACTTCGGCAACTTTTCTTTTGCAACCGTTTTGAAACATTTTTTTTTTGTTTCTCTTCATGATTTTAAAATGTCACATTATAGAAACATCCATAATTTTCCTCGACATGTTTTCGAATAAACATATTAGGAACGTTTAACCGTTATGTGCTGGACAAAACAAAACACCCTTACATGCCCGACGGAGTACCTGGGCACCCATTACAGGCCATGTTTGATTTTGGTAACACGTTTAGATTCAAATTTTCTGTGATGCCTACCGAACTGAAGTGAAAGTTCAATTCAACGTGGATGGTTGCAGGTGGCAACACCTGCGTGCCAAAATCGAACGAGGTCTGTAATTGAAACTCTTGTAACTTTGACGATTTTCATTCGATTTTAATAGTTTTAGTACTGAAAGATTCAGCAACTTATCTACTTTGAAATCAATGCCAGCGGTACCCAGAAAGAATTTTCTCATTACCGGAAATCCGTTTTTTCGAAGAAATGTTCTGAAACTGAGGATTTTCATGAATATTTGATGTATATCAACCGAACTCGATTTACGACACGCTTATGGAATAGCAACAAGCAGGCAATCTTCGGCCGAACGGTCATACCAAGACTAAGTTATTCCGTGCAACTCTACTAAATTTGAAAAAGAAACAGTAAAATGTTACAAAATGTAAAATGCATTGACAAATAATACGAAGAATATCGAACGTCTTCGGCGCCGAAATCGTTCGATACCCTATCTGATTATAGCAGCAAACTTGAGTTCCAAAATTAAATATATATCGTAAAAATATTAACGTTCCTGAACAGTTTCTCAAACAGGTCTGGAAAATGTCTCAAAAGTAAATAAAGCTTTGTTGAAAATATCTTAAAACTGCTTTATAGCTAAGAGTTTTTGCTAAAAAACTACCAAAAATGTGTTTTGAATATGTCAACAATACAACAATCAACAATCTGTAAAAACAATTCTCAAATGGTCTTGAAATATTTCAAAGCTGCCTTGTCTCAACCCGTTCCAAAACTTCATCAAAATATAACTAAAATGCCTCACAAATGTTTCAACACTTTTCAAACGAAATGTTTGAAAAATTGAGACAATCTCGAAAATACCCGAAAATATTTCCATGATATTATTGATTATAGTTTGTAAAGTACAAAATGTTTTCAGAGTGTTTGACTGAGTTTCTAAAATGTGTTCAAAGAAAATGTCTAAAAATGCATAAGGCGGCTCTTGAAAACTGTCGTCTGAAAACTTTAAAAATGTTTCAAAAGATTATTAAAAACCTAAATTATTCCACCTAGCGGTCAGACCCAGCCTTTCTCATTCAAACTTATATCAAATTGTTATGAAGTTTGTTATTTGTAAGCTTGAGAGATGACTCGTTCGTATGACACTATTTATGTTCAAATAAGTCGTGTAATCTTTGAGATAATAGAATTTCGTTGTTTTATTAACAATTTAATACATAACGGTTGCTTAGTTCGATTATAACCAAATGAAATGGGAACGTACAGGGCAGCCAAACTTTGAAACCACGTGTTCAATCATAATTCATCAGTTTACCCTTAACTAGCCCGTTCATCTGATAATACTATTGATCAAATCGGTTGTGTACTTTCTGAGATAATAAAGTTTCGTGATTTTCACAATTCGGTACATTACAGACGAAGTTACAATTCGATTACAGTAAAATTCAATAGGGTGTGATGAGTCAGCTAGACCTTTTATTTGACACTAATTCCGTGAAAATCGGTTCAGCCATCTCTGAGAAAAGTTAGTGAGTTTATGTATTCTTCGGAATATGTTTCTTTTCATAGCTAGATTTCACATTTCTAAACATAACAGGCAAAGTAACAGTCCGATTGCAAAAAAATCAATAGGGTCTGATGGGGTAACTAGACCTTTAATATAACACGGATTTTGTGGAAATTGGTCCTGCCATCTCTGAGAAACATGAGTGAAATTAAACAGTCTTCAGAAGACGTTTCTTTTCATAACTTTTGAACCACATATTCAATCTATATAAAATTCAAAAGTTAAGGGTTTTTAAGATAGCCCGTTCATTTGATACCAATTTTATTGAAATTGGTTGTGTGGTTTTTGAGATATTGATGTTTCGTGACTTTTACATTTTTAAACATAACCTCTAAAATAAAAATCCGATTACAATGAAATTTAATAGGGTCTTATGGGGCAACTAGAACTTTCATTTGCATATAATTTCATTAAAATCGGTCACACACACACACACACACACACACACACACACACACACACACACACACACACATACATACATACATACATACAGGAAATGCTCAGCTCGTCGAACTGAGTCGAGTGATATATGCCATTCGGCCGGTTGGACAACTTTTATTTCTTCGGAGAAAGGCAGAAAGTTAAAAAAAATATTAATTAAAAGTAAAATATTCGTGCTGAAGAAATAGCGAAATAAAAAAAATGACTTTGAATTTCGTACACTTCAATCACGAGCAATACCGGGAACGTACGAATAGCACAATGCCAAATTTAAATTTTGTTGAGGCCATATGTTTTGATCAAAGCAGTTACAGTTTTAAATAGTCTTTGAATTTCGTTTCTTTTCATAACTTTTGAACCACATATCAAATTGCTATGGAATTTCTTACTTGTGAGTTTGAGAGACAACCCGTTCAAATGACACTAGATGTGTTCAAATAAGTCGTGTGATCTTTGAGATAATAGACTTTCGTTGTTTTTATAATTTAATACATAACGGTTGGAATAAAAATACGATTATAGTTAAATAAAATGGGAACCTATAGGAAAGCCAAACTTTTCATTTGACACTAAGATTGTTGAATTTAGTCCAGCCATTTTTGGGAAAACGAGTGAATTTGAAAAGTCACCGGAACATGTTTCTTTTCACAATTTTTGAACCACGTGTTTAATCACTATAGAATTCATCAATTAACCTTTAACTAGCCCGTTCATTTGATACCAATATTGTTCAAATCGGTTGTGTACTTTCTGAGATAATGAAGTTTCGTGATTTTCATATTTTGATACATTACAGACAAAGTAACAGACTGATTACATTGAAATTCAATAGGGTATTATGAGGCAGCCAGACCCTTCATTTGACACTAGTTTCGAGGAAATCGGTTCAGCCATCTCTGAGAAGAGTGAGTGAGTTTAAGTAGTCTTAGGAATATGTTTCTTTTCAAAGCTGGATTTCACATTTTTAAACATAACAGGCAAAGTAATAGTCCAATTGCAAAATAAATCAATAGGGTCTTATGGGGTAATTAGACCTTTCAAATGACACTGATTTAGTGGAAATCGGTTCATCCATCTCTGAGAAACATGAGTGAGATTAAACACTCTCCAGAACACGTTTCTTTGAATAACTTCTGAACCACACGTTCAATCTTCATGAAACTCAAAAGTTAAAAGTTTTTCAAGTAGCTTGTTCATTTAAAACCATTTTTGTTAAAATCGGTCGAGTAGTTTCTGAGATAATGATGTTTCGTGATTTTCACATTTTTAAACATAACCTCTAAACTAAAAATCCGATTGCAATGAAATTCAATAGGGTCTTATGGAGCAATTAGACCTCTCATTTGCAATTAATTTCATGATGATCGGTCCAGCCATCTCTGAGAAAATGGAGTGAGATTGGGAGAGCGTTACACACACACACACATACATAAAATGCTCAGCTCTTCAAACAAAGTCGATTGATATACGAGATTCGACCCTTTGGAGCACTTTTATACCTTTGGTTTTTCCAGTGATTGCTATACCTTTCTAGGAGAGAGGCAAAACGTATGAAACTGTGGTAAGAATGTTTTAAAAATAATTTGAAATTTTCTATAACTTACCAAAACATACATTTTAATGCGTGTCAGAAATATCCTAGCAAAACTACAACACTGTTTCTTAAACTTCTGAATGAAGTGAAAAAAAAACGAATGCACTTATGAAACGTAAAAACATACAGCAAAACATAAAACATAATTGTAAAGTAGTATAAATCGAAAGTAAAAACGTTAAAAACTAGTTAAATATTTATTTACTACGTCTTCAGGCCAAGCTGCACAGACTGACTTATCCCTAACTAGTTTAAACTAGAAACACATGGTAAACAAACCGCATTGACACGTTAGTCATTTTATTGTAGCGTCTTGAACTTTTGGTTGTGTAAAAATATCTAACTAATAATCACCACGTTCTCATTACATTCTCCAGAAAAACAATTTGCAGGATTTTTTAGAACATTTGACTCCACAAACAAATATGCCGGTATACAATTTCCATCAAGTCTGACCACTTAGCGAATTTATTAGCGCCATCCTTCAATTAAGGTGGATCCGATTCGATGATAACAATTGCAACGTCACAAGTCAGCCCCGACTCAGACTGCCGTGACTATTCATGGCAGGAAAAAAACATGAAACCAAAGCTTAGCTGCAGACTATTTTCGGTGACAAAATTCAGTCGGCTCTACTTTTATTTAATTTTTCTGCTAAAATACTGCTACACCTTCCCCCCATCCCAGCGAAGCTGGTGAGGTGTGAAATTTTCGGACATTCACCGGGTAGTGCGATAAAGGCCACTCGGGAGAACGAAAAGTTTGAATGATAAAATGGAATCCAGCTTGTGGCAGCTGTGAAATTTAATGGATCATAACGAAATTCCGGAGGCGAAAAGTTTTAGCACTGATTGTTTTTTTTTTTTTGGCTCGCCTCCGCAGGTTCAATTCCATTGTTGGTGAATTTATTTTCGCTGAAACATATTTTTTCGCAGTTTATGGTGGTAGACACAATCGGAGAGGAAAAAAAACGAAGTTGGACGTAATTATGGTAAAAAAATGTATGAGTCATGAAACTATAAAAAAAATAGCTTGTCTCTCGTTTGAGTGTTTCAATCTTTTTGTTTTTGTCATTAGGTGTCCACCTTTTGAAACTTTAACCAAGCACACAAAAGATAAAACAAAACACCCAAAAAAGGTTAATAAATTTCCCCCAAAACTGCTTGCCCATTTTTCGGGGACGCAGACTAAATGGCACCACCTTAAGTAATCTGACCAGTCTCCTGAGAAACCCTTCGTTTTGTTTCCCGCACGTTAATTGAAAATCAAGGTTTTGTTCGTTGGTTAGCCTTGGCTTTGACGAAGAGAGGCAAAGCAATGATAAAGGAAAACGGTTTCCTGCGATGAGAAAATAAGCAGATATCCGATCCTGCAAGAGATTCACGTTGAACCTGAAATGGATATTCGCTACTAGCCGCTAAGACCCGGATCGAATGCGATTTTTTAGGTCATTACATAACATTTGCGCTTCGTTTTCCAGATCTGCATCACAGTTCAGGCATTTCGTGACCTTAGGTTTGAATTTGAAATTTAAAATTTTCAGCGAGTAACTGAGTTGAAACTTCCATTTTAACCTTTAAAAATTTGAAATTATTATTTCATGGTGATTTTCCATAATTTTGTTCAGATGGGAAACTACAAGCTAGAGCGTCACATTCAGTACCAGTCAACCCGACTGCAACATTCCAGTAGGTGTGATGTACAGTAGCTTTACACATTCTATAGAATGTATTTTCTCCTTAAGAACAACAGAAAACCATCAACACATCCGATTAGATTGCATTTTACTGTCGCACCGTTGTTGTAGCCTAACCTGAAGTCTTTTATTTCTGTTGATTTGGGATGCCGAAAGAAAAGCCAAAAAATCATTCTAGCCCTAGCTCCAGTCGACAACGGGAGTTGGGTGTGAAAAATATTTCAATTGTTGAATTCCTACCGGGGCAGATGCTACTGACAGAGAATTCTCATAACCAAAAAAAAAAAAAAAAAACAAGGGTGAAAAGAAAGAAAAGCAGAACTGACACTATTTTACTTTCACTCCAGGCGAATGAATGAGCAGAAAAGTAATTTTAAAAATATCTTCCTATCACTGTCTGTACAGTAGGGGAATTTTTCACCCCTCTTCTGTGTGGAAATGTGTCAAATAAAAGTTCCAAAACCGGGTGGTTCAGGTGAAATTTTTGTTTTCCTACTCACCAGCTAGGAACAAATCCTGCAGGGCTTGAACCGATTGGCACAGCAGAGCCCAACCTTCCGGTTGGCTAATCCGCTTGAGGGCCACCACATCGGACAGGTTGACATAGTTGAGACAATAGCCACCGGCACCGAACGGTCTGCCGCCAGTGCTGCCAGTTGCTGTTGCTGTTGACGACCGATCGTCGACGCTTATTTGTTTAGGTTGCTGCTGCTGCTGTTGATAATGATGATGATGGTAGTGAAGATGCTGCTGCTGCTGCTGTTGTTGTTGTTGTTGTTGAAGATGGTTGTGGTAAAGATGATGCTTACTACTACTACTACTAGTGCTACACTGACGATTGCTATTGTTACCACTACTACTACTATTACTAGCACAGCCTGCTTGATTTTGTTGTGGTTGATGTTGCTGTTGTTGTTGTTGTTGTTGCTGTTGCTGATAGTGCTGGTAGGTTCCGACAGTACCGACAATCGCTGTAGCTGCCGTAGCCGTCGAGGACGCGGTCGACGTTCCGGACCGGGTACTTCGAAGAGAATCCCGTTCGTCACCGCTGGCACTTCCTGTGTTTTGGTTGTTGTTGTTGTTGTTATTGTTGATTTGTGGATGTTGCTGCTGTTGCTGTTGCTGTCGCTGTTGAAGCCTTCGTTGCTGCTGCTGGACCCGACTGCTGGCCAGCTCCAGGAATTCGCTCCGCAGAGCTTCGATCTGTCTGGCCTGCAGGTCGTGCCGGCTGTCGTTGGTTTTGATGGTAGCGTTACTGGTGCTGTTGCTGTTGCTGGTGGTGTTGGTGTTGGTGGTAGTGGTGGTGGCGGTGGTTGTAGTCGCATTATTATTGTCGCCGTTCGGAATACTGCTAACGTTGTTATACTTATACTGAAGATAAGGCCCCCGCGGTAAAGTGTTATTCGTATAGGCACCGTAGGTGGGTCTTGACCCGGCCTTTTGTTGCTGCTGCTGTTGTTGATTCGGGTGGCCACTCTGGTAGACGATTGGCCTTGGCTCCGTTTGATTTTGGCTCAGTGCAATGGGAGGAGAGACCCGTTGGAGCATCGGATTGGAATTGGTTCCGGCTTTGGCCACCAGCTGGAAGTGCTGCTGCTGAAGAGAACGCTGCGGCTGGTGTTGTTGTTGTTGCTGTTGTTGGTGCCATTGATGATGAAAACGGCCACCGGATGATGATGGATGCGGCAATGTGGCAGCATGGTGCGTTCCACCAGACGCTGATGTATGTGATGATGATGATGTTGGTACCGATGCTGGCGGTGGTGGTGGTGGTGGCGGTACAGACGGCGGCGGTGACGATGATGATGACGACGACGGCAGCGAGGACGAGGACGTGTGATACATTCTGAAATGAAAAGGAACGTACGAACAAATTAATGCCGGTATGGTTGCCATTAATCATCATCAACTGCGACGATGGTGGATAACGCCCTCAAGAAGTGAGGTTAGCTTTTGTGCGAAAGCAGGCCGAATTTTGACCCGCTCGGAACAAACAATACGAGTGAGTGGAGACCGTTTGTCTCCCAGGAAGGGCCGTGATAATTATCGGGATTGATTGTCTCCCCGATAGTGTTTGGGTGTTTGTGTGTGGGCGCGCAAAACAGACCGACTGTGGTTCTGTTGTGGAAAGTAATTGAAATTGAAGACCATTGAAGCTTCAGGATTAATTGATTGATTACTTTATGGCAGACAGAGAATGCCATCATCATCGTGTATGAGAATAATTAAGTGCTGTCACTAAGCAGAACATGCATTGAAGCATCTACTGTTATTTTGTTGTGAATTCATATATAATTTTTTTTAAAAGTTTCTAAAATGTCCCGAAAAAGTATCTTTGATGTTTGTTTGAAATGTCCCAAAACAGTTGCAATGTTTTTTAAACATGTTATGCGAGAAAAAGGTCCGCAAAGTTGCCATTATATCTCATAAGTTATTATTTTCAAAATTCCTGAATGGAGTCTGAAAATAAAAAGGGTTTGATAGTGTCGTACAAATACATCAGAGCTGGTTTCAAGTCGCATGTTTAAAAATGTTACAGTGAAGTTACGAACAAATTTTAATAATGTCTCCTAATATGACAAAAGCTTCTCTGAAAAGTTCATTAAATTATACAAATGTATCATATTATTGTTTAAAGAGAGGCTTTTTCAGTCTCAACGGTGGATCAAAACGCTACTATGTCTTATGTCCGACGTTTCAGCCTGTGGAATTGGCCTTCCTCAGGTCGGACATTATTATTGAGATACATTATTATACATTATACATTATTAAGACTGAAAACGCCGTATTTCTCTTGGAAATTCATGTTACAGTCGTCCTTGAATTTTACAAAAAGATCTTAGACACAAATCCAAAACGTTTCAATAATGTTACAAACATGTTTCCAAAGCATATTCAGAATGTCTCAATGATAAATACAAAAAAAACTTGAAATTCGCTCAAGAATTTCGTCCAAATGTTCGAAAATGTATCCTACTATCGAAAGAATGTTATAAAATTTCAAAAATGCAATTGAAATACTTTCATTTTGTTACAAACATATTTCGAGAATGACAAAAAGAAGCCTCTATTGCTTTTATAATATTTTTCATTTTCTGTCGATGCATTGTCTCTAGAAAATCGAAGAAAAATTGAAAACCTCTTTTAAAATGTCTTAAAAATGTTTCAGAAGAGAATTTTAAAAGTAATCTTCAAAAAACACCCTCAATATTGTAAAAATAATCAACCAATGATTTTAGAATTCACACTTTCCGCCATAAGTTTGGAATTGCTCCACTCAATACGCAGTATCTGGCAGTATCTCGTAATTTATAGCATCAGCTGAATTGGACAAATATCTCGTGTTTCCGACGACCTGAAAACTTCCGATCTTCAACCAACCTGTTCAGAAGGTTATGGACTTCGGTTAGGTGAGGAGTTCCACCAGTACGTGGTGCTAATGAGTACGAAATTCCTGGAATTTAGACCTTAACTTATCTCACGATTCTGACCTCCTAGAAAATTACGGTCTTCAGTAAACTTGTTCAAAAAGTCATAGGCTTCTTAATGGTGGACATTTAGGAACGGAAATCCAGCGTTACATTACGCAAGTGTGCATGCAATTCTTCAAACTCTGATACTTTTTTATTCCGTGATTCTTACAACCAAAAAGTAATTCTAACAACCTAAAAGGGACAAGTTGTTGTAACGCCATTGCAGGAAAAGCTCGAAAAACTTATGTAGTGTATGTCAGCAAAGCAGTAATTGAAGCAAATGATACCCTTCAAGGAATCGACGATACATTAAATGAAAAAAGAAATAAAAACCTGCATAATTTCTTATGAGAAAATTTATTGGTTGATCCGCTGAATACTGTTTTTTTTCTAAGTAATGCGATTTTCTATGTACTCTATGAGCACTATGTAGCAACTTTTGCAAAGCACTCACTGCTCTAGCAGCGGGGACAATTTGTGGTGTCTCCGTCTCCTTGTACTTTGATTCTCCTTTATCCCTCTACATCAATTCACTCGTAGCACAGCAAATCTCAAATGCGATAAAGCCGTACGCAGACAGGTCAAAACAAAGAAAAAAAATTTCAGAGCGCCTCTCAGTGACGAACCGATGGATACCGCACGTAACTTTTTAAGCTCTTGTACCGAGCTTGTGCTTGCTACGAATGTCAATTGGTCGGCGTGCGACCAGACCGAATCAAGCGCCACTTTTTTGAAAATTGAGTTTTTAAGACTAGTGGATCTTAATATTGATAATCTATCTTTCATGAAAAAACGAAATCATTTGAACAGTTTATAATGGTATTATAAAGAAATTTCTCTGCAGCAGCTTGCAGGAAGTACACAGGGTGAATAAACTTTGATCGCCGATTACTCGAAATAATGTTTTTGGCGCTTGGTTCGGCCTGGTCGCACGCCGACCAATTGATAAGATAATACACTCGTTGTGTTGGGTGCCTGTAATTTGGCGAAGTCACTGAGCGGCTCGGAGCGGTGATTCTACCAAGTCGGGTATGTAGTCTTATTTCTAATCAAACTGTTCATAAACCAAAAGTCCTTCTGTTTAACTATACTGAAGACCACAACTTTCTAAGCCGTTAATTTCACGAGATAAAGTATAAAGTACTTTTATGATTATAAAATGCTCCATTAATTGTAAGGGCTATTCGGCATGTTTAGGCGCTCATAAATACGCGATTCCTCTCCTTGTTAGTTGAACATCGAACATATTTTGTTAATTTTTAAACTTGGGAGAAGCCTGAGTATGCATACTATTAAAGACTGATACACGCAGCCTTTAGGACTACGGATACCAAAACAATCGGTCAAATCGGTCAAAGCCGAATCGAAAAAAAAAGATCGCAATGACGGTTGGTGGATATTGGTGAATGTTCTAACGTCGCCCAGTGCGTGCGTAAGCAATCACGCTATGCAGCTGGAACGTGTAAAATTATAATTTGGTTAGCGCATATAGTCATGCACTTGAGGTTATTGCCGGAGTAAGATTTGATGAGAATTGCGTCTATGGAAATTGATACTTGTGACAGCAGTTAGCAGAAAATGCTGAAATCTTGATGAACTACGTTGTGGCAGAATTTTGAACTAAGCTGTTGGCAGACCAGAAGCCCTTATTGGCCTCCTGAACAACTTTCATGAAGACCGCCACTTTCTAAGTAGCTAGATTCGCAAGGTAAATGTTGTTCAAAATACTCGTTCATAAATGTACTTAAGCGACGCGTGGTGGCGGAATTTCGTAAAAAAAACTGCGCGCTAAATAAAAGACCTAAACACTCTAAACAACTTTGCTGAAGACGGCAGCTTCTTAAATGATCGGATTAACGAGAAAAATTGAGTTCAAATTATTCGAAACTATACGTACACTGTTAGTCGACCACAAATTTTTGACCTCTTGAACAAGTTTGCTAAAGACCACAACTTTTACAAGTAAGTCAACTTTGGGTGACGCTAAATTTTTACGGGATGCTGTAATAGTCACATTGGATGTTGCAATATCCAGTGAAGCGAGTCCAAACTTCTGGTGGATAGTGTTTACTATAGATTTGGATGTGCAGTTTCAAATTGTTAAGATGGCTTCTTGAATTGTTCTCCAGTTAAGCTTTCGGAAGTATTCTCACTAATTTAAAATAGTATTTTGCAGTTGTTGCTGAAAGCCTTTTCTCAGTTAAATTATATAGTTTCGACAATTTGAGATAAGGACTACGGTTTGCAAGCGTCCTGATGTTTATCAATGGTTACACAGTGCAACATTTTTTTGCCTGGGCTTCCATGTATGATTTTTTAATGTATTTTAAAGCAAAAACAAATTCCACCGAGTTCGAACACATTTCACCTTAAGGGGCAACAGTGACGACGATTTTTCGACGCCATTTTGTTTTAAAGCCAAATATCAAAATTCTAAGAGATTGTCCACATATTAGCATTTTCTTACCCATCTTAAAAAAAAACAGATCTCAAATCGGATAAAAACTGAACGAAAATTTCCGATTTCTCAAAAATTCAAAATAGCGCCACTGTTGCCCCTTAAGGTGAAATGTGTTCAAACTCGGGGGAATTTGTTTTTGCGTGAAAATACATGAAAAAGTCAATTTTTGAGGCACTGTGTTATAATCGAATATTTAACTTAGCGTCTCCACCGATTCAACAGTAAATGGAGGCGCACTGTTAACGTTGGCGTTGGGGTGGGTGGGAGCTTTTGACGCAATTTTGAAATGGTTACAGGCACCAAAATTCACAGAAAAGGTTAAATAGCTATAATCTTTCATTTTTCCCAGTTTAAGCTTTAGGACCGCACCTGTAGTTTTCTTCATGCGATTTAGTAAAATTACTCTAAAACGGTTATTTTGAAAGATAGAAAAAAAATTTCTTCTTCAAAGTTGCGCAAAATTAACGAGACTACAATATTGTAAAACATCGTTCAACTCTATCTGCAAAAATAAGGAAGTAAGATGCTGAATTTCAGCGAACATTTGGTCACCCTAATTCGTGATTACAGAAAAATGTGCGTTTCATCATACTGCACAGTTTTGTGGAAAAATGTGTTCTTTAAAATTTTACTAATCGAGCTCCAAATCCAAATTTCCCACTGTGCAATGGTTGCTAGGCGTCTCCATTTATTCAACAGTAAAAGGGGGCACACGGTTAACGTTCGTGTTGAAGTAGGTGGAAACTTTTGTCGCGCTTTTGAAATAGCAAAGAGCACCGAAATTCACAGGTGTAGTTTAATAGCTATAAACTTTCATTTTCCCAGTCTGAGCTGTAGGATCGCATTTTTTATTTTTCATCAACCAGTGTTATAAATTCTGATATTCGATTTTTTATTGATTAGACGATTTTGAAACGATTTTCTTTCTTTCATTTCTTTCTGGAATTTTCCGATAGGTTCGATTGATGTACCAAGCTGAGACAACATGATAAAAAAAACACTTTAGCACGTTAGTGACTTTATTGTGGCGTCATATACTTTTAGCTTTGTGAAAATGTGTAATTTTGTGTCAGACAATCGTCACTAGCGGGAAGTGTAAGTTTTCATATTTCATTCAAAGAAAATGGCGACTGAAGCGCATCGTGAGTACCTAAGTAAATTTCACAGTAATGCTGCTCTGAATGAAACAACGTGTACTGTTATTGGTTCCGTTGCTTTGAAGACGGTAATGCTGAATCGGAAGCTCAATGAGGGTCCATGTTAAACGCAGCAACAGCTTGCTTCGGTAATAGGAGTTATCCTTTTCCATTTCCAAGCGATTGTATGCTTTTGGAATGATCAGTAACTAAAGAACCTGGGTCTCTTATAACCCAAAGCCAAGGGATGTTAAGCTTCGTTTTTACACCTGTAAACAACGTCAAGAAAGGCAAGTCTTTCTTCATCAGAAGGGAGATGAAAAATGAATTCATTACAGTAACCCAAATAAAGAAAGCCATGAAAACAACCTGATCATGGTCAAGGTTATGCTGTGTATTTGGTGGAGCCAGGTCGGTGTTATTTATTGTAAGCTGTTGAAACCGAACGAAACCATCACTGGGGAACGGTACTGACTTGAACTGGTGCGGTTAAGCCGAGTATTGTGCAAAAAACGGCCATAATACGAGCAAAGGTACGAAAAAGTGATTCTATTGTATGACAACGCTCGGCTTCATATTACCAAATTCGTTAAAATCTACATATAAACGCTAAATACTCCTCTGATATTGCGTCGTTCGATTATTACTTGTTCTGTTCGATTGCACATGGCCTGACTGATCAGCAGTTCTGCTCCATATGAGAGCGTCAACAAAATGGCTTGATTCGTGTTATAGCGTAACAGTATTCAATCACTGCACTGAAAGATGAGACAAAGTTGTAGCTAGCGATAGGCAATACTGATTTACAGCTAGTTACTTTTCAAAATATAGTGGCATTTCTATTAGAACAAATTAGTGAGAACCTAGAAGCGCACACAATAATGAAAAACTTACTTCCAGGGATTAAAAAAAATTCCAGCAGAAAATGTCAATTTGAGCTCATTACGGTGAAAAACGTTTCTAAAGGTTGGAAAAAAACAAAATTTTGTTCTACGAAAAACACTTAGATAAGCCATAAAAAGATATCCCAAATTGAGCTACGACTAGTTAACATCTAGAGACTATAAAAAAAAGTTGAAGGAGGTATTCAAGACACGAACGAATGGTTAACGACTACTAAAGTTATTATTCATCAAACTGTTCAGTTATATAGGGTGATTGGTTTCTTGTTGGAAATATGTCAGGGGCTGATAGAGGGCCACATTTGATGAGCAAAACTCTTCTACGCATATGCCCTAACGTCAATCTACTCAGAGATATTCAACTTTTATGTTTCTTGAATATTCCTTATTTAAGTGGCTCTCACTTCATATGTATGCCACTTAAAATAATTCTGTTGGTTTCATTTGAAAGCTGAGAAAATTTCCTACTAAATGCATCTTTCGCATGTCTTAATAAATTTAAAAAAAAATAACATTTTGGAGGCAAGAATATTCAAAATTAGTGTTTTTCAAACGTATTTTGATGTTTTCTCACAAAAAAAAAACGTAGTGACGAAAATTGTTTGTTCCTTGACACCAACTCTCTATCTGCTGTAGTTTCCAAGAAATTTCAATTTTAATGCAATATATTTGATGGATTGAGTTTTGTGTTGTGGCAGATTCTTCACCAAACATAAAACATTAAAATTGAAATTTCTAGAAAACAAATGAAACCAATTGAAATGCCCTAGGTGGCATACATTTGCAGTTAGAGCAAGGAAGAATATTCAATATTTAAGGAAGGAGGTTTATAATTCAACATTTTCGAACTGCTATCCCCCAGTCGCACCTGCAAGATGCAACACGCAATAGCGTGATATACTGTTACGCAGTTGAGAGTGAGCACGCACTTTTGTTATATGTTTCTATTCGACACGAGTGAAATTTGATTATCTTCCTTCCAAGCTGCAACACGATACAACGTGATGTTTTTTGACGTGGCTGAGTGCTCCATCGGTCCAGTTGCTAACACGAAATGAGAATTTCGTTTCGTACATTCGTATTTCATAAAACTTCTTACAACATGGGTCCCACAATTGAATTGAAATTACCTATGCATTTAGAGTTCAGAAATTAAATATTATGTTAAAATATGAAAAACTTTCTAACGGTAAAAAGAGGCAAAAAAGTTCCAAATTATGCTAAAAATGGGAAAAGCGCGTGTAGAGATCAGAAAAGCCATATTTTTCCCAAATTGATCTGAGGATTGCAGAAAATAGTTTCTTAGGATAAAAATAGCCATAAAATGAAGATCCTCAATTGAACTCCATTCAATGGACAACATTCTGAAAGTCAAAAAGTTCAAAAAAATCTATTTAGCGAGAAAATACGAAAAATTAGTTGACAGGCAAGGATAGTCATAGAAAATCATACTGTATTGAGCATGAAATAGCGAATAAAGACCAAGAAATAATCCAAATTTGAACTTAGATAGACGAAAACAGCTTCCTGTTGTAAGATTTCTGTTAGATGTTTCATTCAGTATTCCTAAAGTTGTATTTTTTGCGCTACATTTGCAGTATTTTTAGTGTTTCTTTTAGTTTTTTTGTTGTATTCTTTACTGTTTATTTTCCTGCTCTATTTTTTTATGGTTATACATTTTTTTTTACTGTATTCTTTCTATTGAATAAAGTATTTTTGATGTTTTATTTTTCTACTGTTCTTTTGATAATTATTTCGATAAATGATTTTTTATTTTGACAAATCAACGACGCAAACGTACTCTATTCTCCATAGTTCCGAGAGTTGTGCCGATGTTTACTGAACATCATTCTGACGTTAATTTCAAACTATTTCTATTTTATTATAGCACTGTTTCGACCTCCTCTATGACTGAATTTCGATAACGTATATATTGTTGAGATTCCCAACTTCCCCTCAACAATATTTTTATATTGTTTCAATTATATTCAATGTGTTATTCAATATTTTGATATTATTCTCAAATTATTCTACAACATTTTTACAACTTTTTACATTACTCGAATATTTATTTAAAAACTTTCGATAAAATTGTGAAAATATTTTGACAAAATCCGGATGATATTTTGCGAATATTTTGATAGTGATGAATTTGTAATAAAGTTTTAACCATTGATCAATAACATTGAAGTTTAAAAGAGAACTCTTTTGTTTGTTGCCTAGTTAATAGATGCCATGTGGATCGCGTTGTTTCCCAGGGGAAACGAGGTGTCTAATATCAACCATTTGTACCGACAAAGGAATGTTGGGAAAATAAACTATGTCAGATTATGCAACGGAAGGTTGCAAAGACTCAATGGACTGTAAACAGGCAAGGCAAATAGTTGTAAGGGTCCTTTTTCGGTAATTTTTTTTTTCGAGATTTTTTCTCAAGTTATGAGAGTTTTTGGCTGAAAAAGCCTTCCTGTGCCAATAAACAATGCGGAATACAATTTTAAATGGCATTTGCTTGTTTTTGGGGATTTTATGTCACAACCCAAAAGCAAGAGATTTTTGCCTATTTTTCGCTACTAATACAGACAACTACCTTCTTCTTCCTCGCCTATATATACCTCATGGACATAAATTACCTATCTGTCTGCGGGGATAAAATGTAGCAACAAAATCTGGGAGAAGGCCTGTGCTCCTTGCCCGAGTTTAGGAGATATAAGTCATCTATATTTTGACATCATTTAATATAATATATTTTTTAAATGTTTGGATAAACTTCTGCATTTCTTGACAACTTTTTTTTGTTATTATTTAATTACTTCTTTATGTTTACAATTATGCAAAATCATTTCGACATTATTTAGACATAACTTGGGTTCTTCAATTGACATCCTGTTCTGCCATTTTTTGCTTCTCATTATTTTGGCATTATTTCCCGTCATTTAAATATTATTTCATCATTTTTTTTAAATTGCTACACTGTTTCAACATTTTTGAAAAATTTAGTTTTCGATCAAATGACGATCAGTTAAGTTTCGGATTAAAGTTTCCGAGTTTTTTCGATTCCTATACTTTTCTGATTTTCAACTCTTCGGTTTCTGTTTTGTGAATTAAAAATATTGCTCTCTTACTTTATCTAATTTTTTTTAATAAATCATTAATAATTTGTTTAGTACTCGATTCATTTAGTTTTTTCCCAATTTCCCCCCAATTTCTACCCAGAATTATTTGCAGGTTTACTCCGTACAGATAGAAAAATTAGTAGGGATAGATTGTAAAAAGTTTTTAAACCGGTTGAATTTATAAAATCTTCTATCAAGAAACAAGAGCTGAACTCTGTTCTATTTTTTCGCTGTGTAGTAACTTTCTAGAGTTTTTTTTCATAGTTTTTTTCGTCTTTTTTATGATTTCTAGTTAACCTTCGAGTCATGTACGATGGCTCTGGTGATATTTTTTTACATGTTTTTGGTTAACATTGTGCCGACTATTCGGTTCAATCCTTATTGGTTATTAAATTATATTTTTATTTTTTCTATAACAATATAGGATTTTTTTATGCTTGTTGTTCTGTAAGAAAAAATCATCAGTCACAGTCACAGATATGATTTCACTTCAGCTCGCATTTAAACACATTTCTCACTGAATTCTTAAAGGAACAAAAGAATGTAGGAAACCATTTCTCCGGCTGCAAGAGCTAGAACATTAATTTATTTCGAGATAATATCGGGTTTTGTCGCATTTTTTTAGCACTTTCTGGGAAACGAACATCACAAAAATATCGATTTTTATGTAACTTCAATGTAGAGGCATGCACTGCATAACGCTTTCTACAAAAAGAATCCCCAAACTGGGAAGCCAAATTCCACTAAATTGAGACATTATCCGATCGGGGAAAGAATGTAAAAGCCCACAGGACTAGCGGCAGAAAGTCGCTTCCATGGAGAGCAAAACGTCCTCAAACTAATAACAAAAGCCTCGAACATAACCTTCTTGGCTACGATGGAAACTCCTTCCGGGTCCAACATCATCACGGCTTCCATTCCGTGGCAGTCCGCCGCATTCTTCCTAGCTAATGTAATAAAATGCAATTTAATTAATATTTCTATTCTAGTCCGAAGTTTGCTGGCTATTCTCGCTTTTGCGGTTCGCTGCACTTCGGATGCAACCGACCGATCCGAGGATGGGCAGAAGCCATTCCAGTGCGGATTTCCTGGCTCGGCTGCATCCTCGGATATAAAGGAAAAGCAAGAGGGAAAACCCCCGACCGATCGAACGGGACCAAGTTTGCCCGTAAATTTCCTCCCCTGGGACCAACTACACAGTTTCTGTTGTTGTTGTTATTGTTGACTTGCTCTACCGAGGTGCCGGAAAGCTGTTAGTAAATTATATTACTTCTTGCCAAAGATGGCGGCGGAACAGTGGATGATGACGACAATGCAGAAGCCAAACACCGAGCAATAGGCAAACGGTTCAGTTCTCGCTTCCTTCCTTCCGTCCGGTCCGTCCAGCAGTAAGCGTCGAGCGCCAAGCTCGGGAATAGAATGAAATTATTGTCTGCACCTTTACCGGATTCCGTCATCTGTGAGCTGTGCACTTCCGCCTAGAAGCAGAAAAGGCGTCCGAAATAAATGCTCGCTTCTTACTCTGCGAGTCTAAATTGGATTAGTTTCGAAGCCATTATTGTAAATTTATTTCCTTTCCAATGGCTTTTAGGAGTGAAAATTGCCCCGAAAGATTAGTTTTCACCTAAAACGCAAAAGATGGGAGAGAAATTTTCAATCTGAAGTGGTGAAACAATTACCATCAGCATCCGACCGGGTTCGATTAGGCGGAAATCGTCTTTTTGCGTGATAAAACCCCTCGTTTCGAAGTGAGAACTCATTATCATTTAGCCACCCAAGGACGAAGCTCAGACTTACGTGAGTCGTGATAGCAGAAGACGGCAAGCAGCAGCTAATCTTGTGATGCATGCTGCAGAAAGCGACCTGGGCAATTATGAGTGGCGTTCAGCTCGCTCGGGAATTAATTCCGGATGTCAGGCTGAATTTCATTAGCGAACGTACAGGAAAGCGGGAAGTCACAGTCACTTTGAGCTGTGCTTTACGAGAAATTAAATCCGGATTGGAAAACTGTGCTCGTGCTCGGGTTTGCTTTTGAAAGTGTGTGTGTGTGTCATAAAACTGTTTGCAGATTATGTATTTCGGTGTCGGTGCAGTAATCAGTGGCACCGGGAGTGATCACAAATTGAAACTGCATCAATCAACGGCCGAATCCTTTCGGTTCCAATCGGCAACGGATTAGCTCGGTATCACGTTTCTGTCAGTCACCGCACCTTCCATGGAATGCCACAGCAACAGAAAAACCAATTTCGACTCGAATTGAAAACCGCGGTAGCAAAGGTAAAAATAGCTCTCATCAGTGAAAAATCCATTCCAAACCGGAAATACGCCCAATCGTCATCCCAGCAGCAGCACCCACGAACACGAACATGCCAAATGACATAAGCCCGATATGACGCGGAATTAAAAAACAACCTCTCTCTCTCTCTCTCTCCTGTTCAGAGTCCTGGTAAGGACCAGATTTCGAACCGGTTGGCTAGCTGATAAACACCACGACACAGGTTCGCAATTCATGCTTATGCTCAACCGACAGCAAATTGGATTTAATATTTTCACTTTCGCAGAAAATTATTCTTCCCAATTAGTTACCATGATTCCCGGCGGAGGAGAACTGATGTGTGGCTACATGGCGCGTTTCGAATTAATGGAAAACACAGAAAAATAAAATAAAAACGAAACCAGCCGTCGACCGGCGGAAGCAATGCAAAAACACGAAACTGCACAACTGTTCCTGTGTAATTAAAACCTGTAATCACAGCCCCAGGGGGTGCGTTGGCATAGTTTCCGTGCGGTTGGCTGCCCCTGTAAAAACAACAACAACAGACCGGCACACTTCTCGGAACTACGGAAGCTACGGAGAATGGAGCACGTTTGCGCCTTGGAAGTGACTCTAATTCTTTCGAATAAATGTTCATTTTGGTACATCGTTGATGATGATGATATTTAGCGTTGATTTGAAGCAATATTCGGATTTCCATGGATGATTTTTTTGTCCAACTCATTCAAAAAATGAAAATGTTACCCGGCGGATGCCAAAGGGGATTTCAGCATTACCAATAAAGCTATGGCGAGACTTTTGTTATCGGTTTGAGAACGTTTCGCTCTACCAAGCAGACCATTTCCTGGCTTCACATTTGTTACGAATAGATAATGTTTAATTCCAATGGTATTCGAACTTGTACAATAAAATTTAAATAAAACGAATATTTTGGAGGAGTCCGTTCCCCATAAATGGCATATAGAAAATCCGATGTTATCTCGAATTGGACTATGCCTGGCTTTTGAGGCTAGGGACACCAAAATTCATAGGAACGGTTGAATAGCTATAATCTTTCATTTTTTCCGGTTCAACCTTTTGGAGTGCACCTGTGTTGACCAGTGTTTTGATTTGGGGTATTTAAAAATTCCTTGGTATTACTCACAATAGTGACAAGTTTATTTGATTTAACATCATTTTGGATTGCCATTTACCGATGAAACGGGATGTTTCTAGTTCTCTTGTTTTTCTCCGCTCCGCACGCATTGTAAGCAAGCAAACAATAACGATCATACACACACGCTACCGGCACACTCACAGTTGTTGGCATTGGTCAAATGGCAAGAACTAACGCGAGGTGACAGATCCGGACAAAGTTACTAACATGTCCGGACACGTTCAGCAATGCTGTGCAGTGCTGCGGTCCGCCGGTTGGTCCGTCTACTGTAGGATTTTGCGATCGAATTAGTCGCCTGCTTACCCTTACTGCGCTTAAATCAGTTGCTGCTCTGCTGGCTGCGAGTCAAGCCAGTTTATAGTAAAAGTCAACCGTTCTATTGCTACAGTAATCAGTTGTACAATGGAGACTGAATTTCTGCAAGCTAGAGTAGTTATAAGTGACTACTGAAAGTTTAACTTTCGGTAGACGTGTCTTAGTGGACTAATGCGAGTAAAACAACAACAAATCGGTGATAAAGTCGAATCGTTTGTATACTTCAGCATCGGCTGTGCTAGAATGCCTTGTTTCAGCTCTAATTGGCTCAACATTTGTCAATAGTATAGTTATAAGTACCTATTTGAAAGTGGACCAATTCAGTGACGCTCTTAATAATTGAAATTTAATTCTAATAAATAATTGTCAAGATAAATGTAAAATTATGGCAAAAAATGTCTACAGTTGAAATGATATCAAAATAATATTAATTATCTACATATAAAAATAATTCATTAATGGAAATGTTAAAGTAAATATGAAACTGTTGCCAAATTGATTATTAACAGTGTTAACATAATATTGAAACGTCATTAAAATAATAGTTAACTCATACCAAATTATGTCAAAGGATTTTCTAGTGACAACATAACATCACATTGGGATCTGAAAAATGACGGACGAACGTCTTTTCTAGAGAAAATTCTTATACCATTACGACCGGACCTAGAATCAGATTTTGCCCCAACGTGATTATCATGATGCAAGCTTTTCTGGATCTGACCAAAAAAAATGATGAAAATATTTTTTTCGACACGTTCAGTTGTTGGCGTTCCTCCAACGAACGCGTTGCGGATTTGAGTCCCGTTTAAATTAGGGAATAAATTTCTAAGTCTTATTAACACCTTTCTGTGTTCATTCATTTTGCGCATACTCGAATAACTTCGTAGGATAGAGGAGGGTGATTTCGGCGTAATAATATTTTTGGCCCATTCTCAGCTGTTTTAGTTACATTTACCTTCACAAATAATTTATCACAAAAAAAATAAAGACTTTCACGAACACTCGACTGAGGGCACTCCGTCAGAATTCAAAGAAATTTTGTGGCTGCAACTTCCAACCAAAAAAGGTTTTTAAAACATTGAACTTGACAGCCTACACTGAAAAAAATCATTTTGAAAATCAAAAAGTGGTTTTTAATAGAGCGGCTGAATTTTTCTCAAAATAGAAAATAGGCAAACTCTTCTGAACAAACACTCTCAAAAATAGGTCGCTAAGAAGTCGTTTTAAAATGTTTTTGCAAGAAAAGCTTTTTTGACATAGAGCTACGTCTCTGTAAAAAATAAATCTGGAAAGGAAAAAACGGAAAAATATGTCTAATTTTAAATGCCAATGAGGCTAGTTTTCATTTTTCTAGTGGATGGCCACTTGGACGGTTCTAAATAGGTATCAGCGGTATTAAAAATAAAAAGTCAAGTAAAAACCTGTATTTGTGCGGTAGCTGCAGCATTAGCAGTAGGTGCAAATGACAGTGTGAGAACAGCTCTCCACTGTGTTGCCAGTATGCCTTAATCCCCACTGTCGGGATAGCACAGTGATCACTCGACATTATATCCGATTACTTTACGACTTTTACGAATTTCATTTTTTGTCTTAGGTCCACATTTTAAGTTAAGTAAAGTGGGCAATGTATGTAATTTCACGAGAATGCGAAAATGAACAAGGACAGCAGGTGTGACTTAGATTTGTGATTTTTTCTTATCCAGACGGGACTTAAACCCGCAATCTCCGATGACTCAAGCAAAGCATTTTGGCCAATTAAACTGAAGGTAATTTCCCCCCTCCACTATTGTGTCCCGCTCCTAGCACACCTCGATCAACCACACCAATTGTCTTGTCGGAAATATTTTTGTAAATGAGAGTTCTACGTCCACCTTTCGGAAGTGGCTTTGCATACACCTTTCTGTTATTTCTTCAAGAGTACCCGCTTTAGTTTTTTCAGAAGAATTTTAGTCAACAAAATTTTCTACCTAACAAAACTTATTATTATATGATACAATATAATCTAAGAACGGGGACAATCCGTACCAACCGATAAGTAATATAATATAATTCTTTGGGAGTGACAAAGCTAAGAAAGTACACTCCTTTGTTGACCAATTTTCTGGGATGGAACATAGGTATTTCCCCCTCATGTTCGGGTTTTGAAACCAAGGATATAGCGCCTTTACTCGCTTCAACTGTTACGGTTGGAACTGGAGTATTAACTCCAGTTCTAGCATATTAGCTCATTTTATCTTATGGTTATAGCGCCATTACTCGCTTTCTGAAAGGAATATGAATTAGGAAATGAATTTGAGTTCCATATAGTTTGTCTATATCTCCTGTTTCTTGAGCAAAATTAATGGCTCCCCTCTGACACTTCACGTGCACTGACATGAGTCAACCCTCGCTTGTGAACGATCACATAGAACGATCTCACCATTCAGGATTACGTTTTTGTCGACGTTCGGCCTTGCCGGACCCAAACTACCACTGAAATCGAAACCAAAAAAGTTTTTACCTTAAACGCCCGCCCGCCCGCACCTTGAACGACTCCGATCCAGAAATACTACCAACCGCTAGTGGGGCTCTGATGCTACCACGAATGCCTGTTTCTACTATTCGGCTGAAGGTTTGAAGGCCATTATGCCGGAGCGATCTGGGATGGCATTTTTTCTATTCCTGAATCACTTTAATGACAACACCTCAAGCACGTAGCAATAAAACACCATTGCACTACTGGTAATTTAGAAAATGTACCACAAGGAACATAATTTTCGAATTTTTCTAGTGGAATTAAAACCACGTCAAAAATTTATGTCTTTTCGCGCTCTTGGCTTGCTGCGATCCCCCCGATGTTCTACAATGTTGTTTACTGAAATAAAACATACAATTTTACTGATAAAATTTTATTTTTCTCATTTATACTTGTTTAGCTATTGAATTTTTTTATCAAAATAATGCACTAATTTTTTTTACACAAATAGAAGTCTTCAATTGAACGAATCGTTAAATGTAATTTCAAGTCATCGGCGTAAATGAGTTTGCAACCCGAACGCAATGTTGAAGCTACATCATTGAAAAATAGCGTAAACAAAAATGTACCTAAGTGGCTGCCTTGAGGAACTTCGGTTGGATTGCATAAAGGACAATAGTGCAAAAGTTAGCATCATAAAATCGCTCACCTAATTAGACAATTTCCGTGACGCTCTCGAATATCAAAATTATATTAAATATATACATGAAAAATTAAAAATAATGTAGTATAAATGTAAAAATGAAGTTAGGATAATGTTCGGAACATGACCTTCTGTTTATTTATACACAGACTTCGCAGCCGACTGGTTAGTGTACAGGACAATTGCGGGGCTAGCGCTACGATCCTACTGACACTAACAATCTCTCTCGAGCCGTGACTCGAACCCACGATGACTGGATTGTTGAGCCAGCGAGACCTTCTGGGAGATGTGTTGTAATAATACTAAAACGTCGTTAGAATTACAGTCGAATACCTTTATATCGATATCGCAAGGGACTGTCCTTATAGCGAAATGTCGCAATAATACGAAGAATGTTTGCATATGTAGAACAAAAGGTACCGTTGAGAATGTCGTTATAGATTCAGCAATGTCGTTATAGAGACAGCAATGTCGTTATTCGACTGTACTATTGTCGCAATAAAGAATGACAAGTATTAGTTTTTGTATGCCGTTATAGAGGAAGGACGTGATAGCGAAATGTCGCAATAAAACGAAGAATTTTAGTATAAAACAGAAGGGACTGTTGAGAAAGTCGCTATAGCGAGATTTGTCACTATGAAAAGTGTCATTATAGAGGAATTCGACTGTATGTGAAAACCAAATATTATCGAAGTATTATCCTAAAAGTGTCACAAAACCGTCACACTGAAATCTGAAAAATGAAAAAAATTCTTAACCCATTATGAACCGGACTTAGATCCTAATTTTTCTCCAACGTGATTTTCATGACGCAGGCATGTGTTGTTCTGATGAAAAAAAAATGATGAAAACAATTTTGAACATTCAAGTTTCTACTGTGCGTTGCTGCATCAATGCTTGCATTGATAAATAATTTTAACAAAAATGTCATCTGTGGGCTACTAGAATGTATTATCAACACAGAGTGAGTAATTATCCACATTTAGGCGTAGAGTATATATTATTTTTTCTCAGCTTTAAAAAAAATATTGATAACTTTAAAGTAAGGGGAGGTGCGCCTAGTATGATGTTTTTGTAAATACATTCGCGTTTGCCGGAGACATCGGAGATTGTGGGTTCGAGGCCCGTCCGGATGAGAGAAAAAAATTCTGAGTCGAAGTAACATCTTCTGTTCTCGTTCATTGTTCGCAGACTAGGGAACTCTTATAGGTTAGGACTCTTATGGGTTAGGAGTTACGTTACATTTACCTGCACAATTAATTTACCATCAAAAAATAAACGAGGGATTTCGTCCCCACCAGGCTTTGTTTTGCTTATCTTCATCTTAAAGAGAAAACAGTTTTCTTCCCTTTTACTGTGAGCTTACATTCAATGTGCATCACACCATCTGCTGTAGAGGGAGCGCAGAGTAGTAGTTTCTCTGACGAAAAAACGCTCCTAATTTGACAGAGCAAAAACCCAGTGAAACTCTTGTAAATTGCTCATCCGCGCACGCAAGAAAAGTGACATAAATTGCTCGGCGATCAACTGAGCATTGCGTTACCGTTCTCATCGCTCTGGGGTGCGACAAAAACAGTATAAAATCGAAATTTCTGCAGAATACGCACCCATAGTGAGTTGTAAATCTTCCTATAATATTAAATTCGAAAACGGTTAGGATGTGGCCTCAATGTGAACCTACATGTTTTGATATTTGGCCAACTTCACTTCTAGTACAGGAGAAGCTAACGAAAACTACTCCCTTCAAAACTGAGAGAGCAAACAAATGTTTACCCCTAACACGCGATGATTAAGAGTGAAAAGGAACTCTGCGACTGAAATATTCTACGCCTAAGTGTGGATGATTACTCACTCTGTGTGAGAGAAAGTCTTGTTCTCCAAGGGGTTTGGCAGGTAGAGAAGGAAATTTGAGAAAAAATCAAGAGAGCGGAAAAAGCCTGGTCCCAACTTGACTGAATCCAACGAAACTTTGTAGGCGTGTAGGCCTTACAACCAACTTTGCATTTTTTTTTAAATTAATCTGTACTAACATTTGAAAAGAGCTTAAGTTATTTTTATTATTTTTATATTTAAAATATGCCAAGAAATAAAGAAAAGCTGTAAGGAAATGACTTGTAGGGAACTGTTTGAGTTTTAATTAAAAAATATTGAAAAAATTTAATCCTACATTGTTTTTGATATCCTTTTGAATTTAATACTACACACTGAATTTATTCTGAATGACTTGTAGGGAATTGTCTGAACTTTCATTCAAAAATATTCAAAAAATAGAATTTGAGATCAACACTGACAAAAAATGTATATAAAACAAAAAGTAGTTAAAAAAGAGACAATTTTGTTGCCCAAAACTCGTGAAAACAAATTAAAGTGGCACTCTTGAGGAAGAAAAGTTTTCCAAACAAAAACTTTCCCAATTGGCTCCATGCTTGGACGTTTAGGAGCAATTCAATAAATTTGTGAAAAAAATGCAGAGTTGCATGGAGTAGTAGGCATCCTGCTAGGCCGTAAAGTAGCCAAGGGACATAAGTTGAAATTTTCGCTGGTATATTGTTATTTTACTAGCGGTGATCCGAAATTTGTTTGTAGACGGAAACTACAAGACTTTTATTGCATGTTTATGAAGAAATCTGTTAAATTTCACATTATATTACTAAACAGTTAAAGAATGAAAACAGTTTGTCAACGACTTCACCATGAATCTAATTATGGCCTTAAGGCGACTGTTAAGAAAAAAATCAAACAGTGTATTATCAGAACGTACGAGGCTCATGATCAGGGATGCCACAAATACAGATTTTTCTGTATTTTACAGATTTTTTAACTGAAAAAGCAATACAGAATCTGTATTACAGAATTAGAGAATATTGCCTAAAATACAGATTTTACAGATTTTTTTTTGTTATACCGACGAACTGAAATCAATTTCAAGGTAGAATTTTACTATACGATTTTCAAAGTTTTGTAAAAAAACAACATTAGGATTATGTTGGTATCGATGCAGAAGAAGTGGAATGTGACTTGAACGAAGCGCGAAAATTAACGTTTCGAAATATTTGTTAGGATTTCTATGCAAAGCTCGTAAAACTAATTGCAAATTGGTGCGATTTCAACGATCCTGTTGCAAAAATGGCAGCTTTAGGAAATCTTGAATCGTTCGAGAAATTGGAAAATTTAAATGATTCGATGCGACAATTCTCCGAATTCGTAACAGTAACTGACTGACAACCCGTATAATCAATAAGCATAAACGGATGATAATTGTTAGGCACGTTTTATGGTTATTGATTATGCTGGAAGGCCTGTCTGACGAATTTCGCACACTTGAAAACAAATTTTTGACCGGAAGATTCATTGAAACAAATGACTTAACTTGGTCTGAGCTGTTGAGATCATTTGTGAGAATTTTCCAATAAATCCAAACTCCTCTGCTTGTTTAGAACGCATACATTTAACATACAGTTGAAACCAGAAATTGCATGGCCCCTATGCTAATGATCCCAATTTTAAAAGCTGAAAGCTACGTTGCAGACCAAGGAGGAGATGCTAATATGAAATTAACGAAAACTTTCAAAAATAAATTTAACAAAAACCTGTATAAACATCACGTAGAGAAAAATGAATTTGTTTTAATATAATCAGCAAGTAAAAACTTTTCCATCCAACATTCTGAGTTTGCTCGATACAGATTTTTCAACCCGAGATACAGATATACAGATATTTTCAAAGAAAAATACAGATATAAATGTGGCAACCCTGCTCAGGATCAATAATTGCCCAGTTGCACTTGATGATCAATTGGACGACGAGACGAATGGTTACAATCCCTCAAATGTTCCTGCCGAACATGAAGAATTCATCCACACGGCATTCGTTTTACTGTTCGACGTGGGTTCCGAATCGCATAATGCTTCAGTATATTGCGTGTAAATATGATCAAGTAAAATCGTAGTTTAATGACATTAACCCTCTAGTGACCAAGTTAATTTCTCGACGAGCTTCGGCAAAATCACTATGAATCATTATAAACACTTTAAAAGTGATTTATTGGAGCTTTTAAGAGATTTGACTGAAGCCCGCCAAATGACGGCATTGGGCACTAGAGGGTTACCTAACATTAACATTAACAATTTCATCCCACGGAGAAGACGATTATTCAACTGGATCTTCCATCAAACCCCTGGGTTGCGTCAACTCAGCTCGCTCCAGTTTATTCTTCATCACGTCTGGCATTCCTCAAGGCAGTATTCTTGGACCGCAGCGCAGTGGTCCAATGAGGCAAAGAGTGGAACTTATTCCATAGCGCCTTTCACCTTAATCCTAGCTTAATAGTGTCTTCGGAACAATTGTTCGTATGAATGACCCGCATAATTGCAAATTGCCAAAAAATTTGAAAAGTTTACTATACTAAAAATAAAAAAAAAATATTTTTTTTTGTGTCAAGAGATAGAGGAATAATTCAATTTTCGGATGACTGCTCTGACCTTCAAAAAGACATCAACATTGCACTGATCTGGCGTGACGACAATTGTGAGTGTCAACAGTACAAAATGCAAGGTTATGTCTTTTACCCGGCTCTCCTATATAGTTAATAAACGTGTCACGTCTATTTGCGATTTCGGAGTAATCAAATACGTCTTTTCTATAATTCAAATTTTCATGGTTGAAGCCTCTCCAGGGAACTCTAGTTGGTGATACTTGGCAGAAAACAAAAGTGTCGGTAAAGTAGTACAGTACAGTAACAGCAAGCGTGGAAAAGAAGGCTAGTAACATTTACACACAAGCACGGATAAATAAAAAGCATGTCACAAATAAAAAAAGACATTTTAGAGCCCAATTAAAAGTTTTTAACTCGGAAGTTAAAAATTCAGTGTCGTGAATCTAAAATAATAGAGCCTGATATCCAATATTCTGAGTTAAAATCTTACCAGAATATTTAGAATAATCAGAGTATTATCAAAACAACATTAAAATAATATTGAACGAATGATAAAATATGTCATAAACGCAACAATAATGTTAGAGTGATATCGCGATGATGATAAAATAATGTCCAAATAATAAATGACTTAAGCTTTCAAATAATGTCAAATCCAAAACAAAATGTGGTCAAAATAAAAATCAATATTACTGTCCAAATCATCAAATCATATTAAAATGTACAAATAAAAACAAAAATGACAGAAAAAAATAATGATAATGATGATTGTAAAATCTAAAATGTGCCACGACCTGTCGAATAAATTTTCTAAGTTCTAAACTTAACACGAGAGATCACACAAATCCATTAGTTTCTACATAGAATCGCCCGTTATCTGAGATTCAACTAGCAATCAAAACATATCGGCAAACAGTTCCAATGACACTTGATTAAGGGGGGACCCTACTCTGGAAAGTCGAAAAATAATAAATTTTTGTATTTTTTTTTCGGATGCTTAGAGTAGAGTGATGTGTTCGGATATTGTGGCTATTGATTAAGGTATATTTGAAGATATATTTTGCACGCTCTGGATACAAATATAGTGAGGATTACGCTGTAAGCAGCGTTCCTCCCGAAACCATGTTTTTTCAACTGGTGGTAAATTTTTCTCAGCATCTACTGAACCGATTTTGCTGAATTTTTTTTTTAACATGTAAAAATGGATTATCTAACTTGTTACGTAGCCGTTTTTTGATATCTGAGTTTTTCAATGTTTTATGATTTTTTAAATAGTGATTTTTCATGAAAAAAAAAACAATTTTTTTACTAAAATGGCCGCCATTTTGGCAATTTTTGGAATTTCAAAAACGGCTACGTAACAAGATAGATAATATGTTTCTATATACTGAAAAAAAAATTTCAGCCCGATCGGTCTACTAGAAGCTGAGAAAAACTTACCACCAGTTAGGTACTGATTTAGAGAGAGCATCCACGTTCCCAGCTGCCAACAGTGTAATACTCACTATATTTACATTCACGACATGGAAAATACATCTTCAAATATACCTTAATCAATAGCCAAAATAGCCAAACACTTCACACTTCACTTTACTCTAGACAGCCAAAAAAATATGAAAATTTATGATTTTTCGACCTTCTAGAGTAGGGTCCCCCCTTAAGGATTCAATATTTGAGCTGCCCATCAAACGTTGGCTAGCAGCAGTCAGTCTGCCCGTTCGCAGACCGTTTCTCGCCTTTCTGCGCTCTTCATTTGTGCACTGAAAGGACCACGAAAGGATTAAATCCCAACTCATCATTGTAAACAAGCCAGGGAAAAGCTATTCGCTCGAGAGCTAGCAACCTTTCAGTGTTCAGAACGAAACGATGGCGGTTCGGTTTATTCGAGCATTTTCGGTCGTATTTTACTTGTTGCTGGCTACTAATGGCGGCCGTGGTTTACCATTGGCCCTGCGTTGTCTGGAATATGTCTACGAGCGTAATATTCAGCGTGACCAGGTTCTTTACGTGCTACACAATCCTCTCCTGGATGACCATTTCTATCGGATGGCGATGTCCCGAAGAAGCATACTAGTGGGAAGTTTGACGGGTCCGGTGGTTATTCTACCAACAAAGGAGGAACTTCGGCATTTGTTTAACATCGTTACGCACTACGTGCTGGTGTTCGAGACGGTCGACTCTCTCGAAGCGCAGTTACACTTCTTAGCCAATTACACCGAGTATCGTTCCAGAGCTTTCTTCGTTTTGGTTTTCCTAGACAACTGGAAGGGTTGTTTGATGCAGAGTTATAGCATAGTGTCGGTGTTTGAAACACTTTGGAAGCGATACATTCACAATACGATTTTGATTTACTGCCCGGAAGGGAACTCCTCGCGACAGTGTCCAATTTACACCTGGTTTCCGTACGCTAGATTCTCGAGCTGCGCGGCCAACTTTTTCAACTACGACCAAATTGATCGCTGTTCAGTCGGTGAAAATTCTTTCCAAGTCGAGTACTTAAATCAGCTGAAAACAGTCTACGAGTTTCAGTTTTCATCCAGAACTGATGAATCTGATTCAGTCGCAGAAGAAAAAATACAGTCAATTTCCGCTCGTTCCAAGAAACGGCAAGAGACTGACTGTTTCCGCTTCGTTTCGAACCAAGTTTTCTTCGCTGGCGGCAGCCAGAAGCAAAACTTTTCGCTTCCCCTGCAGAAAAGTACCGTCCCACTGAGCACCTTCGAGTTGCGTTCCCACCGGGAAAAACTGCCTCCTCCCGGACCAACCCATTCCGAGGATGAATTTCTCCGACTTGCACTGGCAAACCATCCAACCGATTTTCACCCGTCGGAATCGGTGCTTATTGCACCGGATGAGCCGCATTTTTTCCACAAGGTTCCCGACAATCTGGGTGGCTGCGAGGTACGAGCCCTGCTAGCCATCTGGCCACCCTTTGTGACGGACCCCAACCGCAGCGACTGGATCGGAATGGAGCACAAACTGCTGCTCGATGTTGCACGGTTCATGAACTTTCGCATTCACGAGCAGTATTATAGCGGGGTTAACCGTAGCGGCAAGATCGCTATCGGTCTGTTTCGGGTGAGTAGTTTTTTTTTTTACCTTGACATTTTTGATATAAATATTGGTTACTGGTTTAGAAATTTTTGAAACAATTTTTTTTTTAATTGCAGAACAGCTCAGCGCAGCTCTTCTTCGGCAACCTTTACCCAAACAGCAAGCGGGCTCTCGAGTTCGACCACAGCTTCTGTTACCTGCAGGACGAAATCGTGTGGGTGGTGCCACTGGCGGGCAGGCAGCCACTCTGGAGGAATCTCGCCAGTGCCTTCAGGTATGAGTACAAAACCTTGCCGTCGCTGCTGCTGCTGCAATGCAATGCACGGCTACACGAAACCGACATTTCCGGCTTCTGCTTGCTATAGAAACGCTATAATTTATGTAATATATATTATATTTGTGTTCAGTTTGCGTCTCCCGTCGTCCGCTCTTTCTGACTGCCACATGACAAGAGGGAAAGTCTCTGACGCAAGCCCGGCTGGATTTGACTTTAACGATCTTTCCACCATTGCGAGCGTTGCCGATAGGGTTGTTCTAAGTGACAGTTTCATAACTCAAGTAAATAACGTGAGAACAAGTTGAAAACCTGTGGGGGTGGGGAAGGTAGTCATTCTTTCTTCCCCGTTCTGAAAGTAAACTTTCACTCAGTTCCGGGCAAAAGCACGTTTCTTTACTCCACGCTATGAGAAGTGGAGCAAATTTGCATTTACCGAAACGATCACATGAATATCGAATCACCGTCAAGCAGGTGAGTGATGGAAAATTGTTTTCCTTCTCTACTCGGTGTTGTTTGTCCCTCCTTCTGCGAAGGAGGAGGGAAACGGAAACAGGCTGTAGTTTCTTTTGCTGCTTCGGAGACAACGACGACGATGACGACGACGACAGTAGGAGGGTCGCATTGTGTTTGCTATTGAATAGCTCGAATTGCGTCGTTTTTCCGCACTCTGGTTATGAATATTGAAATGGAGATTAAACTCCGTAATGGCGGGAAAAATGAAGCCGGAAGTGATATGTTTATTGGAAATGTTCCGTCCCCACTTCGTTTGAGCCCTGTTTTAGCAAAAAGTTTCCGCCATAAAACCGAATGAAGCTGTGAATTAAATTAATTGAAGCTTCGAAAGGATCTAGATAGCACTTAAAGAAGGTTCAACTTTCCGTCACCCTTTGTCTTCGAGTATAACACCTGTTTCTCAATCTCCAACTCCAATGTTGCAGCTCTTGGAACCACTTTCGTCATTACGCATGGACGGATTGAAAATTATCCGGTATTAGTACCGGGTCCTTTCTTCGTTCCATTCCGTCAGAGTTCCGGCCACCATCATCGGTACTCACTTGGGCCCAAGCTCACCGCACGACATTGCGAATGCATGCCGTCATGCGGGGATCGTTATCACCGCATCATCGAGCTTACCCTGGGTCCTTCGACGACGTCCATTTGGAAGTGTGTGGGGCAGAGAGAGAGAGAGACAGACAACGGAACGAATACTAAGCCATGGCTCAAGATGACTATGATGGCAATGGCGATGGCGACGACGACGACGATGATGATGATGAACGTCATATGGATGGATTACTCAACCGGGTGATGCTCATACGGATGTAATCTGCTGGGAATGGTTGTTCCTGGTTCAAGAAGTACTACATCTGAGACGCTTGTAGGGTGGCTCGCTTTGCGAGGAAAATTTGCTTTAGATTCAATGGATTATCAAAAGACGATAAGACTTTTTTCGGTCTTACCTTAAGCTACAGCATTTAATTGCTTTTTCTTCATAGTAGATCAAATCCTTATCGATACTTGCATTCAATTTCGTTTTTCTTCGAAAGTAACAAAAGACCTAATCTTCCACATTGAAACTTTCAATTCATTTCCTGATTTGATTTGGTTACCAAAACCTCACACCATCTGCTAGAATCATGTTCTATTTTCAGAACAAAACTTTTGCTCTGCTCCCACACTCGGCCGGTTTCTAGTGTGATGTTCTGTTACACCTTCCCCCTCTCAATTTTTCCACCACTGTGTCTGCACTGCTGTGCATATTTGAATCCTACAAACTGCAAAGAACCGGATGGAGTACCGGAAACAGCCACAAAATTTAATGAATCATAGCAAAGCTCGGAAGAGCGAAAAGTTTCCGGTTACAGTCTAATCTGTTCATCTCGGCTGCTCGGCGTGTCGGCGTTGCTGATCTCGCCACCGGGTCTTAATTAAAAACTTTAACAGTTAACATTTTATTAAGAAATTTTGTTTTCACTTATTTTTGAATCTGGCATTACCATGTAATTAACTCCCGAATTTATGTCCTGAATTTTGATTTATTTATTCATCGCTTTCTCTGAAACATTCATTGGTTTTGTAACCTCACTTTGACCCCTTTTTTCTTCCATTTATTTCGCGCTATCAGTTTTCTTCAATTTGCATAATATTGATAGTTTTGGTTTATGTTAGCTTTTACCTTTAACAAGGTTTGTTATTGTTTTGTTTGTTTGTTAGTTTATTGTCCAGTAGCGTGAGATCTAAGCCTTTTAAAATTTGCCACCTTTGATTTCATACAAGTAATGATATATACTCTCTCATTTCCATATACTTTCAATTAGTTGTTAATGTGAAAATGGTACGTCACTGTTTTTTTTACGTTTTTTTGTTTTGCAATATTTTAATTGGCAAATTAAAAGTGACGTTCTTAGATTTTGTTATGCCTCTTTTTTTCTCTTTCATTCTCTCTCTTTTTCTCTTTCATTCTTTCTCTCTTTCTCTTTCATTCTCTCTCTCTGTGTCTTCGTCTTTTTCTCCTCTTTGTGTATTTTTATTGCTTTTTCTTTGTCTTCATCTTTCTCTCCTTTTCTCCTTCTTTCTTTTTTTTCTCTCCATCCCTATCTCTATCTCTATCTCTATCTCTATCTCTATCTCTATCTCTATCTCTATCTCTATCTCTATCTCTATCTCTATCTCTATCTCTATCTCTTGCTGTATTTTGTATTTTAAGTTTTTTGTTATGACTCATAGCACGGTGCTTCAGCGATTTAGAACTTCTGAAGTGACCTAGTGTAGGTTGTAGGTCACCCTCAAAATCTGAAGTTATGGTCAAAATACGGTTTTTTGGACCTCAGCGCATTTAATATTTTTTCACTCAGTCATTTATCAAACGATTTTCAATATTTAGGCAGTTTTAGAAAGAGGATAAATGAAGCTTTCAAAATATATACAGGTTTTTACTTATATCAATAAAACATGTTAAGTTATTTGAGTTTAAATCTAATTTTTGGACTTTTTCACGCAATTTTTCAATTTAATTTCAAATTTGCCATCTATTTTTGTGAGAAACATACCACGAATATACTGTAATTTTGAAAGTATATTCCATTCCAAATCAATTAAGAGTAGTTTTGTGAAAATCGGTTGATATTTGGCTAAGTTATATATTTTTTAAGAAAACCAGAATTTTTGGCTTCTATCGCACAATTATTTCACGGAGCTACAAATGATGAAAAAATGCAAGAACTTTTAATGTGACTTAGTGTAGGTTGTAGCTTCAGTCAAATGTTACTTGCGTGTTTACTTGGAGTTTTTCAAATACCCCAAAAATTATGAGTATGTTTGTTTTGGAAAGGCGAAAAATAGAAATCATATCATCAGGCGAAAAATAGAAACATATAAATATGTCTAAAGAGTTGACCTATATGTGATGAATAGTTTTAAATTAAATAAGATGATTTATAATAAACAAAATAAGATGATTTTTTTTTCAAATTTTATCTATATGTGATGAATAGTTTTATATAATAGAATTTGAAAAGTACATTTAGTGTCAAACGAAAACAGTAAGTTTTGTTTATGAAAATCTGTTATAATTTGGCTGAGATATGACTTGATGTTTTCCACCATATACTTAGGTTTCATCAAATCATTTCTCAGCCAAACCTTAACAGGTTTTCATTAACAACACCTATTGTTTTCGTTTGGTACTAAAAAGAACTTTCCAAATTTTACAGCAATTAAAGCACCATCATTAAAAAAATGTGTGAAAAATTGCAATAAATTTGGAAAAATTTGAAAATAACATAAACCATCTTATTTATTTAAAAACTATTCATCACATACAGGTAAACTTTTTAAAAATTACTGTATTAAACATTAAAATGTGAGCTAAGGTAAAAAACAGGGTTTCGAATATAACTTATAATTTTCAGAGTATTTGAAAAACTTCAAGTAAACGCGCAAGTAACACTTGAATAAAGCTACAACCCACACTAAGTCACATTAAAAGTTCTCGCGTTTTTTCATCATTTGTAGCACCGTGAAATAATTGTGCGATCGGAACCAAAAATTCTGGTTTTCTTAAAAAATATATAACTTAACCAAATATCAACCGATTACCACAAAACTACTTTCGTTTGATTCGGAATTGAATATACTTGCAAAATTATAGTGTATTTGTGATATGTTTCTTACAAAAATAGACGCAAATTTAAAATTAAATTGAAAAACTGCGTGAAAAAGTCAAAAAATTTACATATAAACTCAAATAACTTAACATGTTTTATTGATATTAGAAGAAACCTGTATACATTTTGTAAGCTTCATTTGTCCTCTTCCTAAAACTGCCTGACTATTGAAAATCGGGTAATAAATGAATGAGTGAAAAAATATTAATATGCGCGGAGGTCCAAAAAACCGTATTTTGACCATAACTTCAGATTTTGGGGGTGTTTGGAAAACTTCTATTATGAGCGAATGTTACACTCAACAAGACCTACAACCTACACTGGGTCACTTCAGAAGTTCTTGCATTTTTTTTTTCTGTTTGGTTTATCCAATAATAGAAAGATTTTCCAATTGAAGAATTTATAGCTTGAAATATGTTCCAATATTTTTCATTGCTTGCAGGCATTTTCATAATATTATTTTCCAAGGATTGTGAATGTTTTTCCATATTACGTTTTCTTGGCTTCATCACTCAATTTATCAACAACTTTTCGTTTGTTTTTTCACTGCAATATTTCACAGAACTTCTCTTGTTTTCCACTCAGTATTTAATTTAAATATAGTGAACAAAAATATTTAAAAAAATTCACATCCCGACTGCTATAAAAATATATGTCAACAAGTCTAAATTTAAACGTGATTACCTTCAATTGAACGGTTCCAAAGAATTCTCAAAATCATTACCTGGAAACAGAAACAGAAAAAAAATAACAAAACATTAGTTCACAGTTCACTGCACTGAAAGAATTTTTTCTGATTCTATCACTTTTGACTCCCAGTCCCCTAGTATGGATCCTGACCGTCGTCAGCGTGGTCACTTTCATTCCACTGCTCGCTGCCATCACCAGCATGACAGAGTCCCCTACCTACAAGCTAGCCGCCATCGATGGATTCGGAGTTCTTATGGCCATGTCCTTGCGCCACATTCCGCTATCCAGCATTGGACGGTGAGTGATAACGCTTTTTCTTTTTTCTTTCATTCTGAAGGATTTGGTCAATCAATTCACGCGAAATCCAGCCGAAAAGTGCAATTCAGGTTTTAGTGAAGCGTGTAGCTCTAAGCTAGGAAGCTGGAGAGATGAAACGAAAGGATGATGGCTGTTCATCAACCCGTGACGTGGTGTGATAGACAAAGTTGTTGACCTGGCCATGTGTGCAGTACTCAACGGATCCGAGTAGAGGTGATGTAAGAGTCGACGGAGCGAAGATTAAATTTCACAAGTATCGTGCAATGGACACTCGCTGCAAGTAATCCGAGCAAATTTCACAAAAAAACCCATTCGATATCGCTATCAAACTTCGACCGGTTTTGGATTACGATTCACTTTCTTCCTCTTCCGATGTCGATCCGCAGCGAAACCGTAGAAGGAAGCAAATAGAGACGAAACCAATAAATTAAAGTTGCAACATTTTTCTATCCGAGATTGCGGAGGCTGCGGCGGCAAAAAAAGTTCACACCCGCAATTGACACCAGAGCGGGGCGGTGGATGGAAAGATCAAATAGCACTTGAACACAGCTCGAACCCATATATTATGTCTCGTGTCGATAAAAAGGCAGCACCCCGGCGAGGGGAGACGAGGTGAAATTTAATTAAAACGTCCAACTGCAGTGCCTAGATAGGGACCACGATAGAACAACTCTACTGAAATAAGTTCCCCGACCTCCACACTCTGACAGCTCTTAATTGAAGGTACCTTCCTGCAAATAAATACCTGCATCAGATCAAACAGCCAGTGCAAAGTTCGAGAGTGGTGTTAAAAGTTTAAAGACCCTCTATTACCGGGAGAGGAGCTTCGCTTCCAACCAATTTACTTTTATATTTGTTTTTGATTACAGGATTCTTTGCTGTTTGGTTTTGGTTGAATAATTTACCTTCTGTAATTTTAGGAAGTGCAACTCTGAAAAGTTCACATAGAGTTTGTTTTTCATCATAACGTTTAATGAATAATACTATAAAAATACCCATTAATCTATATTTAGGGTGGTCGGTATTACCGACTTTTCGAAAAACCGGTTTTTCGGTATTCATAAAAATAAAAACCGGTAAAACCGGTATTTTTATTTCTTTCGGATTAATACAAACCAGGGGTGACTCGTGGTCTTTAAACCTACTTTTTCAACTAAAAAGTTCTTGATATCATAGTTCGGAGAAGTCATGTTGATTGTCCGCGAAAAAAAACGCAAGTCATTTTCCCTGTAGTATAAAATAAAAAAATAAAAATAAAACTGAAAAATAATTAAAGATATGGGGTGTCGAACGTCTTCGGTAGTGGTTTTCTGCCGCAGTCTTATGCAAAAACTTGCCGAAGTAAGCCACTGCCGAAAACGTTACCTACATAAATTTGGATTTGAAATTTATTTTTTGCTTAGCGTCTCAGGTTGCATCTATGTATGGACGTGTCGCTGCATGATTATGATTGTGCATTTATGAGTACCTCTGCTTCATTACGATCCAGATTTTTTTCTAAGATTAGGACCTCTGCGACCATTATTTTGATCTCTTGTGGTATACGATCCAGATACAACACTGGATAACAGTGTTTTAAAAACTCCAATGAATGAATCTAGTGTTATGATTACGAAGAACATAATTTCGAAACTAATGTAATAACGAAAAAAAAAACATGCAGATTTTTATTTAAATTTTCTTTCACATCGCAAAACTTAGTTTCAAATTAGTGAACAACATTAAATTTCGTAGAAAAACAATATTTGAAACTGTTGAGAAGAGTATATGAATGAAATAAAAAAAAAGAAATCACGATCAGACCAGAATTTACTTTTTACGAATACGAATGAATCGAAGGTAAATACTTCTTTATTCTGTTCGATGCTCTTTAAACAATTCGTCCAAATTATTTATTATTATTATTATTATTTTATTAACTTAAGCTTCTAATGGAGAAACGAAAAATGTGGCATATGAACAAGTTTGTAACTGAAATAGAAATAAATATTTGAAATGAGAGGTTGATAAAAAATATAGAAAAATATAGAAAATTATAGAAAAAACAGAAACTTGTACACGAGTGAGGTCGGGTACATTCAGCTAGTTGCTAGTAAAAGGCCGCTACGGTACGGGCGACGAAGCTTTGACCATGCTACAGCTATTAACATTTCACTTGATTGTAATTACTGCCTCATAATTCGAGTTAAACTGGTAGGTTTTGAACCTACCCACGCGTTACCTCTGTCAGTATGAGTGTGTGTAGAGATAAGCTGTTCTACTTAAAAAATAAATGCTTTACTGATATGAAGTTTTTTGACAGATTATCGATACACACAAACACATTGTCTGAATCCGAGCAGAACAAACAAAAAGATAACAAAAATTGGTAAATAGGTGAGGGTAAATTAATATATAATGTTGCTTCTGTCTAAATGTATTTATTATACAGGGTGTTAGGAAGCTCACTTAAAATCCTTCAAGGGGCGATAGAGGACCATGTTTGATGAAAAAAATCCTTCTACGCATATGGTGAAAAGTCAACTACTGCAGAGTTATTCACTAATTTCAGCTTTTGGTTATGTTTGCCTTAAACAAGCAGAAAATTGTGAATTCTACCACACTAAACGAAGGCTCGGCTGATTGCTTTTAAAGTGAAATAGTTTCTAAACTAAAAGAGTTAGGTGCTTGGTGTCAGAGTAGAGTACACTAGTAGAGTAGACTCCAATGTTCAATTTGGTTAACAACAAACTCCATGTTTATCACACATTTCGGAGAGAAAATTGCTGTTAAGTTCTCAAAAACATTTGATTTCATATTTGTTCCTTTCTAAAGGCTTCTTGTTCTTCCTAATTCGACATTTTTGAGACACTATTGATTACGAAATTTTCTCAGCTTTTCAAGGAAACCAACAGAATTGAGCTTGCTATCATACTTCTTGTGATAGACCTCGTTAAAGGTAAACATAACCTAAAACTAGAAGAAGAGAATAACTCTGCAGTAGTTAAATTTTGACCATATGCGCAGAATTTTTTTCATCAAATAGGGTCCTCTATCACCCCTTAAAGGATTTGATTAAAAGTGAGCTACCTTACACCCTGTATACATCGTCATGTGATTTTTAACGACTACCTAAGTGAGAAACATGCATTAGCCTAACAAAGATTTATGAATATTGTGGGAAGTTTTTTTTTCCATTTTAAGAAAAATACTGAAAATACCGGTTTTTTCGCCTCTCTAATACCGGTATTTCGGTATTGAAAATAATATCGGTTTTACCGGTTTTACCGGTTTTTGTTTTACCGGTAAACCACCCTATCTATATTTTACAAACAAACTTCCGCACCTCGTAAATGACAATTTTTCTTCATTCCCAGCGTCTAGAAAGTCCTAGATTTAGTACTCTCGTACCCTCCCGAAAATTGCAAATCCAGCCAATTTAGCAACTTCACGCATACATTTCCACCCCGCTCTTTCCTTTAAAATTTCTCTGCCTGTCTGTGATTTAAAAAGGCTGCCTCGCAGGTAAATTTTTAAGCCCCACACCGACGAAAGGGGATAGGAAAAACCACAAAAAAAAAACAAACAGCGGCAAATTTTGCATGAAAATTCTTGCCCTACACCTCCTATCTTCGCACCTTTTTTGCCCCGAAGGATGAGCAAACTAAATTAATTAGACAAGTTATTTATAGCCGTTCGCAGTGAACTTTCTCCCTCGTCCGAAATTACCCTTCACGAAGGTCCTAGAGCAAAGGTTCATTCCGGAGCAAACCGCAAATAATAAATTAAACTCCCGTCTACCGTTTGGCGCGCGCGCTCAAGATATATCGTAATAATTCAAGAACGTTTTCTTCTCCTCCGCTACCGTCCGGGCTTCCGGGCGGCAGCAGTGTCTTCTTCATCCTGTGGAGTTTGTATTCGGTGCACGTGGCCATCTTCTACCAGTCCAAGATGATCGATATCCTGACGAGGACGCCGAACGTGCATCAGATCGACAGTCTGGAGGAGTTGCTCTCGTCCGGTATGCCGATTGGCTTTCCGGAGAATTTCGTGGTAAGTCGTAAATCACCCCTTCCTGCCGTATTTTTGCCTTTTCTGAAGGTCGGACGGACCGTAACCGGTGCGAAAATTGGCTCTATACCTTTATGACCAAGGAAGAGGCTAATTTTGATGTCAGGAAAAAGGACTACCGTTGAAGATGCAAAAGACAGGAGTGCTTTTTCTGTGTGATTGGCTAACTGGCTTCCTATCGTGCTTGTTATTGTCGCAGGTTCACCTGGAGCGATTGAACGACAGTACCATCGAAGGCATCCTTCAGCGGAAAATCGAGTGCACTTCCGAGTCCTGTCTGGCTCGGCTTGCGGAGGACGGAAGCACTCCGTTCGCTACTCTAGGAAATCGGTAAGTGTACTTTGCTTCAGTTAGATTATTTTTATTATAAAAAAAATATTTGTTCTTCATCAGTGGGTGGCAAAAGGAGAAAAAATTAAGTTCATTTATTAAAAAATTAAGCATTATTAAATCATAAAATTATTGAAGCTATTTTTGACTGGCGTTCAATACAAAGGAGTTTTGGTGTTTCGCTTTACGATCAAATGAAATGTACTAATTGCTATTCGCTTATCACCAACGTTTCGGTCCTTTTATGGGACCATCCTCAGGGCCTACAAAATACTAATATATTATAAGCACTCACACTTATCTATTGCGTATGTTTTTTTTCTGTTTTTTCTGTGTTTGTGTTTAGTCAGAGTTAGACAATTCGAGTAGATACATTCTTTAAGGAAGCCTAAGGCTTTCACCAAAAATAACCAGTGCGAAACCCACCGGAACGAGCTTATCTATTACTGCGCCTTTGATGTACGGTATCGAAACCTTCACGATAGGTCTGTTATGCGTTTGCTCAAATGTTTCTATTTTGTTGTTTTCCGTTTCGAGTGAACAGTAGCAGTCAGAAAAGGACCTCATCGGAGAAAAAAATTAGGCAGAAAACCTAACACCCAAAAACTGCAACGTCGTGACTTGTTTGTATAATTGTTCATATGTTGTTATAATTTTTGGACTTTTTGTTTCTCTCAAGGTCAATTATTTTTCTTTTATGTATTTTTTTATAATTTCGGTACTTATTATTTTCTGGATTTTCATCAATTACTTTAGTAAAATGTTTCGACTGGTTTTGCATTTATTTTTTTCTCATGGTCGTTTTTTTGCAAGTAAAATGCTTGATCCAACAAAAAAAAAAATTAGAAGATACGGGAAAAATGAATAAATGCAATATATAATATAAAAAGTGTACGAAAATAAAACTGCAAAAATTACATAGAAATTAAGACAGACGAGGAAAGAAAATATGGAAGACATTAAAAACCAAAAGTAATCGAAACCCATAAGAAAAAAAAAAACATTAAAACTCCAAAACAATCAGTAGAGAGATATTACCATGAAAAATTGGAAAAGGTGCAAATAAAAATATATAGGGTGTCGGCTCTATTATCGTCAGGTTAATGAAGTCATAGAGAACTAATATTTTGCAGAGAAGTGCTCTGCATTATGAAGAACCATCATGCAAGAAATTAACGATCTTGAACATCTTTTATCTCTCTGACAGGTAAAAATAGGTAAAACCTGACGATAATAAAGCCGATACCTTACAATCAGTTACAAAAAACTAGTGAAATAAAACAATTATCGATCAACAAACACAGACAGAAAAATCATAACCGAAAACGGAGACTAACTTAAATTCATAATTGCAAGAGAGCAAAAAAATGCTTTCCAAAATTTTACTGAATTTTGTATTAAAACGAAATATGAAAACTGAGTCCAAATAATCAAAACCAATGTGAAAGAACCACTTTGGAAAACAAACAAGAGATGATAAAAAAGCCCGAAAAATAACAAAAAAATAGACTCATCAGTTCACTGCGACCAGAAACATTGATCTTTTGTGATATCGCCATTGTGTTTGCTGTATTCCACACTTCTATTGTTAGCGTTATCACAATTGAGAGTAAGTGACATTATTGTTGATTCGTACTGGAGTGTATGCTTCTCTTTCTTTCCGAGCCTCGCTGCCTCCAGCTAATATTTTCACCAATTACAATTTCCTGGAAAGGTTACAACTGAATGTTCCTCTGGCCATTTATCTCTTAGAAAGGACTTATTTTTGTCAAGACGTATTTGTTGAGGTTTCGTAAAACTCAACGCAAAGGAAAAAAAAAATCCATGCTTAGGTTCTCTGACATCAGATGGCCTGGATTCTAGTGAAATTTGAACCCTCGACTACCCACTTGTCAAAGCGAACTCTTCAACACTGCGGCTGCGAAGCCCCCAAAATTAAAAACAAAACAACTAAATAAACAATGAAAAGAAACAATCAAAAGAGAAAAACCTTAAAATTTTACGAAAATATACTTCCAGAAAATAGAAATAATTGAATAATAACATAAAAATGTTAACTACAGAAATAAAACTTAGAAAATAAAAACAAGCATGGAAAAACAATAGAAGCAAATATGAGAAAACGGCAGGAAATATGTATAATTGAAACGAAGGAAGTATCATCGAAAATTTAAAAAAATTCAACCAAAAATTATACCTAATGTATTTTTTCACCTTCATTCGTACTCAAAATCGCTATAGTGGTTTTTTTTCTTAGGTTTCTTAGAGTGACAATTTCTGAAAAGGGTGGTCCAAGAAATTTTTTTTTCAAAATTTCCAGTTTCAACAATTTGTTGCCTTTGAGCCGTTTGACTGATTTTAAATATTATGTATGCAGCAGCCTTTCAAGGAAAAATGCCAAGCTACACTTTGAATAATAATAACTATGTTAAATTTGCAAATCATAGTTGCCGTTTTGGAGGGTTTGAAAATTTTACACAAAAAAAAATTTTGGCGGTGGTTGGAATTTTGGAATCTTTAATATCCACCATGACAACCGTTCGTCTCCATTCAAAAAAGCTACTGCAGTGCAGCCTTGTGGCACAAACCGAATGTTGCCGTCTGAAATGGTTCAAGACCTAGGAGACCTGATGTTTTGATGTTTTCCCATTGAGGGAGATTTTTTAAATGGAGACGCATTGTGGTCATGGTGGATATTTTAAGTTTTAGTAAAGCAGTTTGCGAGGATGCGAAAATGAACGGGAATAGAAGGTGTGACTTTTAGGCTTAGGCGCCTAAAGCTAAAAGTCACACCTTCTATTCCCGTTCATTTTCGCATCCTTGCAAACTGCATACATTGCCCGCTTTACTAAAACTTAAAATGTAAGTCATATGACAAAAATGAAATTAGTTCGTAAAGTAAATGGTGAATATTGTTAATCAAAAAAATTCTATCTCGAACAGAAAAAAAGTAGGAGGTTGTATCCAAGACACGACCGCATAACTGACGTAGAACTACGCACACTATTAACAAATGCATTGTTGTAAGTGTTTCATTAATGAGTCATAAAGTCTACTAATGCTTGCTTTTTGTTGTCTCAACAGTGGGGGAATGAAGACACTGAAAACACGAATTGTAAAAGCTGTTTCGCATTCAGTAAATTAGATTTAAATTGCTTATATCCAGCCCAGATGGCTCGCTTGAGTTGTTAAAAAATTCTTAATATTCAAATACTTGTTTGTTTGCCTTGAAAAAGGCTCAAAACTGGATTTGCTGATGGCAACCTTTATGCTACCTCAGTAGTGGGACAATAACGTCAGACTGGCGACACACGCTGAGAAGTGTGAAGAACCGCGTTGCTCCTGAGACATGTTGACCAACCACAGGGCAAGTGATTTGTTTGATTTAAATGCAGCCACAGGCGCAACCCGCTGCTATCCACTGCAATCCGCTATAACTGCTGAGTTCTGATATCTGCTGATATCTGCTAATACTGCTGTCAACGTTGTGGACGGTCTAGCCAGCTCACCTACCGACTAATGAATGTAGCTGATTTTACCAGAAACACTCTTTTATAGTTGAAGGTTGCTACGAAACAGGCCACGCCTTTCTGTTCATTTTTGCCATTCTCTAATGTTCTTTAGGCGAATTATTCCACAATTACAACGAATAAACACCGATCGTGCTTTCACACACGCAACGATTTTAACCCTCATCGTGTCGCGGTTTGGAACATCAAGCGATTTCGTTTGCTCGCTGTTGCGTGTTGCATCATGTTGCAACTGAGCAGCTGGCAGACGACGAAATTCTGTTTATGCTGATTGATTGAATTTCAATTTAGTCCTGTAAAGTCGAATTGATGTTAAGGTGTTCTAACAGAACAGGGCGGTTTGTTGTTCAGAATCGGTCATGCTGATCACAGCCTTTGTGCTGCCCCAGCAGTGGGGGGGGGGGATAAGGTAAATAAATAAAGTAAATTTTTTGATCGCGACTGAATTTGATTGCTAGGATTCAGCACAAAATGCTTGTGTTATTGCCAAAAATTTATTAACCTTGAATTACTTGTTTATTTGCCTTGAGAAAGGCATTTTGCTGTTCAAAATCTTTTAAAGCTGTTTTAGCATTCAGTAAATAAGACGGCCGCGACAGAATTGTGTTTTCTTGGATTCAGCACAGAATGTGTTGTTGCTAAGATAAAGCAAAACTTTATTGCGGGAAGAAGGCCGAAGCCCTTAACTGACATATCGAGACGTTTGGTGCTACCTCGCTGCTGCTTAGATACGTGATGTGATTTGTTTACTGGCGCAACCTGCTGCTGCTACTTCCGCAATTCGCTACGATGCGGCTAACTAATTATTTTATTCTGTCGACCTTTTCTGGGAAAGACAGCAAGCGACCAATCAGAGGACGTAATTCTCGTTTCAACAAGGCTTGACAATTTTCAATTGTACAATAATTCGCATAATCAATCAACACTTTTCTACATTTTGGGTGGATGCGTGTATAATTTTCCAATCAATTGCTGCAAGAATCAAAGAAATCGGTTGAAAACAAACCGATATATAAGCATTTAAAAAGGGACATATTTCGTCCCCTTTTCGTTAATAGTTTTCCTATTTACATCCCTATGTGGTAGGCTAAAGAAAAACGTAGTTCTACGTCAAAATATACTTCCATAAAAATTAGATAGTTTTTGTAAAATTGCCTGAGACCACAAAAAAATCTAACGAAAGAGTCTCCTAGGCAGGGGAAAAATGTAACAAGCAATCACAGTTTTTTTATGACATTCGAGAGCGTTCCTGCATAACAGTAGCGGTATTGGCAAAATAAAGACTGCCGACAGACAAAAGGTTTTGTGAGTATAAATTTGCCGTCTAGCTCCCCATATTCGGATTTCCTTGCACGAAGGCTCTTACCGGCAGCCTGAACTCTACTCTTTACGATTTACGATACTTCCTACAACCTTTTGTGACAGCCGTCACACAACATTCGTCATAGACAAATAAAAAAAAAGGTGAAAATGTCTCCGGTGTTTTCTTCATTCGCTATTCTGGAGACATCCTCAAAATAAGACCAAATCGACACACAAAGTTCATTTTTCGAATCCCTTGGTGATAATACGTTCTCAATGTCATTACCCGACTGCTAGCGCGGGTAGGTATAATGAACAAACAGTAACAGAAAAAGTATTTTGAAAAGACAGTAAAAAGGGCTGTACTCTTGACAAGCCTACTCCTGGGTCCCTAACCCTCCAAAACTGCAAAATACGGTTTTTATCATGAGCAGTTCCACAAAAAATGTCCGAGTTGTAACTTTTTTTTTTTGAATTCTCGTTTGTGATTTGGCTGAATCTTTGCATAGACGTTTCTATAGGCAAAAGCTGCCATTTTGTGCCATTGGTTTAGTTTTTTGAAACACGACTCATTTTTGAGAAGCTATAGAAAAATGCTATTTCGGGAAGGCATTGATGAACACAAATATATTTAAGGCCAAAACGATTTATTTTTTTGTTCATCTATTAAAACGATTTATTTGATCCGTGTGACGTCTTCGACAAAGTTGTAGATAAAAGTTTTGTCTTTCCGAAAAAGATATTCACCGGAAAAAATTTTTTTGTTAAAAATGTTTAAAGAAGAATTTTAAATAAATTATCCAAAAAAGTTCATTTTTTTATATTTAAAAATTTAATTTTTTTCATAAAAAACTACAAAAGATTATCTAAGAAATGCAATCGGTCAGATTATGGAGAAATTAGATAAAATTATTGGAAAATAAACATATTTCTACAGCCAAAACGGTTTGAATGATTGGCATAGTGTCTTCGGCAATGTTGTAGATATCAGTTTCGTCCTTTCTAAAAAAAATATGACCCTCGAACAAAAAAATTAAAATATAATTATTTTTTTTTTTCAAAATATTATAAATTTTTTTTTCTCGACTTCTCCATCATCGGACCAGTTGCAGTGTTCAGGTAACCTTTTGTAGTTTTTATGCAAAAATATAGATTTTTGAAGAATGAGCCTATTTAGATAATAAATTCAAATTTTTCTCTTATTATTTTTTTTTCAAAAAATGAATAATTTTTTTTTGAGTATATTTTTATCGGAAAGACAAAATTATGATTTACAACTTTGCCGAAAAAGTCACACCGATCAAACAAACCGTGATGGTCCTAACAATATCTATCATCAATACCTTCCCAAAATAGCATTTTTCAATAACTTCTCAAAGATGAGTCATGTTCCAAAAAATTAAACCAGTAGCACAAAACGGCATTTTTTGCCTATAGAACCGTCTATGCAAATCTCCAGCCAAATAAAAAATGGTCGATTAAATTGGTTGCCCACTTTCTTGTGGAATTGCTCTCATAATTTTCATAAAGCTATCGTTACTTAAAGTACAGTTTGTAATTTTTTTATGTTGAAGAGCCCATTGACTACCTTCAATTTGCTTCCAGAAAATTTGAAACCGGTTAATAGGCTCAAAAGTTACAAAATTTTGCAAAAAATATTGACTTTCTGAGCCATCCTATTTCAGAAAGTTTCACTCTAAGGGCCAAACAAAGAAATACGAGTATAATTTTTTTAAACAAATAACAAATAAAGCGATCTGGAGTACATAAAATAATAAAAGCATAACAACTTAATGCAATTCAGGGTTTTTAGGTTAATTCTAATTAACTTACAGATGTGAATTTTGTAAGAGTTTTGAACTTATTTTTCAATTTTTAATAAATAATTAGGTAATTTTTCTGTTGAAATTACAGTTCCTCTTGTTTTGATTGCTTGAATCCTGTTTTTATTTGCTTTCTTATATGCATTTACGATTCAACAACGGCTGATTACTACTTTAGTAAAATTGGTCATTTCGGCTTTCCAGGCATCTGCTTATAAAAAAGAAAATTTATTTTATATTTCCGACGTTTCGATTCAATAGTAAACCTTGAAAAGGGTTTTATATTAAATCGAAACGTCGGTAATAGAAAATAAATTTTCTTTTTGAAAGCCGAATTAACCAATTTTGCATTTACGATGATATTTGACTACGCAGAAATGTAACAACGAATTGACAGTCTCACCAGGATGACGCTTTTGAACGTTCGTTACCTTTGAAATTCTGTTTCCCTAATTTTCACTCTTTCAACGCTTTTGCGCATTGTATCTCTCCGTTTTCATCATTTTGATTTACAAATTCTGAATTCGCTATCACTGTTTGATTTCTTATCTCCGGTGTTATTTTTGTGACGGTTTTTTTTTTAATTTTGGACAGTTTTTCCATCTTCATTTTTCGTTTTCATTATTAATGCTTAATTTATTTTATTGTATACAGCTGACATAACGCATTTATTATTTTAAACGCCCTCATTTTCACTTAACTTTTTACTTTTAAAACCATATCTAGGGCTTCGTTGTTTTGTTTTCTAATTTTTGGTTTATTTGACTTTATATTATCTGTTTCAGAGCTTCTTTAAGCTATTGATTTTTTACTGCTTTTCAACATTTTCTTTTATTCATATTCGTTTTTCTTTATTTTCTTTTCTATATCCTTTTTTCTATTCATGAATTATGTAATAGCTTATTTTTCAAACTTTAAAACTCTTCCAACATATGTTAAACCTTCCAATTTCCTGTTTTTATTTGTTCAATTTCTGCTAAAAGTTAGTTAGTGTTAATTTTAAATTTTTTAACGTTTCAATTTCTAGAACGTTTCCAAAAGACAATTTCGCCTATATTCTTCTTTTTTTTGTAAGATTTGGACCACTGCGACCATTGTTTAGATCTTTTGTAGTAAATTCTTCTCTTATAATCCAACTGTTTTTCATTTATTTAATTTTTTTTTGCTAGCCACTTGGTTTTGGTGTACATGTATAAGATTTGATGATCGAGCGATTGTTCTCGAACAAGTTATTTTGCTGTTTTGTATTTCGACTTTTTTATTTCTTACTGAACGCATTTCTCATAGCGGCTTTTCTGCAATTTGTTTTGAACAGAAAACTGCCTATTTAATTTTTACTTCCAAATTATTTGTTCATTCTTTTCATAATTGTATAGTCTCGTCTAATTTTGTTTTATTTTTGCTTTTTTGGAAATCATTTCATTTCGAGTATTTGGGTTATCGATTTCTATCCATTCATTTAGACAACTGTCATTAGTTTTGACAAATTTCTTCGAAATTATTTGACATCCATATCGCCGAATGCGGTCTCTGATTAGTTGCTTTGGCAATGTTTATCATATGGTATACTATTCTATGTGTTTTTGCCATTATTTTTTTTCAAAATTTACTTTGCATAATTGTTATTTGACCAGTTTAATGTTTGATTTGTTGATATTCTCTAGACCACTCTAGGCTTTAGGATTTCTCATTCCATTTGACGCCCCTATTATTTTGATTGTTGTTTCATTTTCCGACTCTTGAAGTTCTTGTTTCTTTTCCAATCTGATTTAAAACTTTGTTTTTAACTACTCCCACTGTTTAATTTTTAATATTTTTTAAACTATCGACCATTTATCCGTTTTTCAATACTTCATATCCTTTGGGTTTTCAACCTTACAAAAGTATTGTACGATAACAAACTTTTTTGATTTCATGAAGGTAGTTCGTAAAAAGAATTCTTCATTTATTAAAACCTTGTTCTTAGAAAAGTTCTATTTTATTTTAATTTCAAATAATCGAAAAACCTTACTCAAATTTCTTCTCAGTTTTGTTCGAATTTCTATAAACTTTATTTTATATTTTTCTTTTTATGTTTTTTTTTATTTTTAATACACTTCTAATCATTATCTCTAACTAAATAATTTTGTTATCTTAAAATTCTGACTATTTAACGTTTATTTTTCACCTCATCCTCAATGTTTCAAACTATTATTGTTTCGTAATTTTGCATTTTTACCCGCATCGAATTTTTAACTCTTTGTATCGTTTGTGATTAAACTATTCTAATTTTTTCTTTATCATTTTGCGCTTTTCATACATTAATTTGTATTGAATTAGTGTCTAAAATTATCACTCTTTTTCTAAATTTTCAACATTTTCAGTTTTTTTTAAATTCTACAAACTTTTGGTGTTGCGTCCTTTTATGTTTCCTTTTTTATATTTTTTTTCAACATTTCACTCCTCTTGTGATTTTATTTTTAGCTTTCTTTTCGTTATTTTCACTTTTCGCTGTTCATCTATTAATTTTCTTTATTTTTTCGTTTTGCTTTTTTCTTTCATTTCAAGTATCGCTCTTTTCCAATATATTTTATTTCTTTTATTCTTCAAACTGTTTATAGTTCGTCCTTTCTAGAACGGATTGAAACCGTGTGACTGATTGAGAATACTTTGCAACACACTGTTTTGGCCTAATTTCTATTTAGTCTGACTTACACAATATTCCAACGTCATCGACTAACTTGTTTACTTGTCGCTTTCTCATCTCTGTAGTTTGTGTTCTATTTTAACTAGCTTTATTTTTTATTTTAAAGTTTATTTACTTGTGTATGCTGTGGAGTGTTAATGAATTATAAATTCGTTCTCGGGGCCGGATTTAAGGGCTGACAATGGGGCAAATACGCCGACACCCCCTGCCCCCCGACTTAGGCTCAACCCCCCCCCCCACCCTTCCAAATGCTGATCATAGAGGCCTATCTGCATCAGAGCGGTCAGATTAGAAGACAAAGTGAAGACCTTTTTTGCTCCTCACCTTCAAGTTTGCCGCGGTTGTTTTACTAGCATTATTTTTCTAAGTTTTAAGTAAAGCGGCCCCCAACACTCAAATCCGGCCTTGTTCGTTCTAGAATAATTTCAGTCCTTTTCAAAGCTTCACAGTTTATCTACTTTATCATCACCTTATATTGTTTGTGATTTTATTTTTCTATTTCTCTCCTTTATTTTTCCGCTTTGATGTTCATGAAACAGTTTATACTCAAATTTTTCCCTTAATTTTTACTATTTTTCAGCATATTTTGACGCTAACATTTTTATTTAGATTGTTCCAACTCTTGATGTCTCTTCCACTTTTAACTTTTCCCTTTTCCAAACAAATTTTTCAATACTTTTTTCATTCCTATTTTTTACTTTCCCTCTTTTACTGTTGATGTAATAATGTATTTTATATGTTTTTCACTCAAAATTTTTATGTCTTGTTTTTTTCACATCATATTTCTTCAGTACTCGTTGTCTTTTTCGTTATTCATGATTATTCTTTCAACACTTTCGGAGTTCTATCTGTTTCAATTTGACTGGTTTTATTATTGAGTTTTTGAATTTGTTTATTTGTATATGTTTTTGATTTGCATAATGCTTTTTGAATTATTGTTTCCATATTTTCGAGAATTTCCACCAGTTTTTTTTTTTAACTTGTGCTTCTTTTAGTTTCATTAGGCCTTATTTAATGTTATTCAACCAATAGATTGCAGCTATTCTGCTTTTAAACTTAAACTACTTTTCTAAATATCGTTTCCTTCTACCCTTATTCTCGATTGTCTTTTCTTGTATTTTGACAATTTTACATCGGGATCATTCCATCTGAAGAGTGCAACCAAAGAGATAAACGTGGAATAGTTGATTCAAGGTCATTATGCAATAATCCCAGTTTTGGTGCCGATCGGTCCACCCCTCGCCCCGTGAGACTGCCCCTTTTTTGAATAAATTTCAATTTGTTGTCAAAAAGTCTTGTTTTCCTTCAATTATAGCTTCAAAAGCATGACGTCAAGATATAATTTGACCCATGGATTCTGAAGAAAATTATTTGAGGACTCCAAAACAAAAATATCAATTTTGAACGACACTGTTGCCAGATATATGGTTTTTGCATTTGGAAACTGAAATTGCTTTTTTGGGCAAATGAGTTTATTTTGATTTTAAATTCAACAACTCCATCGTGTTCTTAAGAAAATTACAAGCAAACCTCAAGTAAAAGCATTTCTTATTTTTATTCTGTTATCTCTGGAACTGGCTCGATTATAGACATTCTGAGTAATTTAATTTGAAGAAAATTATTCAAAAAACCAAAAAAAAACAATTTTGACCAGCTGTGTTGCCAGATATGTAATTTTTACAGTTGAAAATTATATTTTGATTTCAAATTCCCTTCAATAAAGCTTTTGTCACCACAAATATAGCAGCGGTTTATCTTCTCTGTATGATAAGTGTCTTATAGCGCCAACAAATAAATGCGTCTTTTTTAATTTTTATGTAAATTTGAAAAATAAGGATTCAAATTAAAATTATAAAAGTTTCTTAAGAATGCTGTTACTCGAGTTTCTCTCATAATATTTCTACGTGATAGTTTTTTTCGTGAAAAATTTTCTCAGCAGCACGATGCAATTGCCGATTTTGTAATCAAAATATACCTATTGGCATGAAAATGCAGTTTAATTTTTCAACTGTAGAAATAACATATCTGGCAAAACTGCCGGTCAAAATTGATATATTTTTATTTTAAGAAAAATTTTCTTCAAATTTTGTTATTCAGAATGTCCATAATCAAGCCAGTTTCAGGGATATCAGCAGAATAATAATAGGAAATTCTTTAACTCGAGTTTTGTTTTTAATACCTCAGGGTGTTAAGTTTTTTCTATGTAAAATTTTCTTAGGAACACCATGGAGTTGTTTAAATTTGAAATCAAAATAAAGTTATTTGCAGAAAAATAAAATTTCAGTTTTCAAATGCAAAAACCATATATCTGGCAACAGTGTCGCTCAAAATTGATATTTTCCGTTTGGGATCCCCAACTAATTTTCTTCAAAATTCATGTATCAATTCATTTCTAGGCATCATGCTTTTGAAGCTATGATTGAAGAAAAACAAGACTTTTTGACGAAAAATTGAACTTTTCTTGAAAAATGCAGGGTCTCACGGGGCGGGGGGAGGACCGATCGGCACCAAAATCGGGATTTTTGTATAATGACCCATGAGTCAACCATTTCACAAAATTTGAACCAAATCTGAGAAGGTCGCACACATGAGGTGTGCGCAGCTGAGATAGAAACAGGTGGGTTGTTTTCAAATAACTAACTATTTTAGGTTATTACGTATTGTTTTAATTCTGATTTTATTCTATTTCATTTAACTTATTTGATTGAGCTACGGAGTGTTTGAGTTATAGTTTTTCATCGATCCAACTTAGTACCACTTGATACCATTTTAAATTTTGAGCCTTGTGAAGATTGATACAGTATTTAGTTTTATGTTTTGTAAATTATATTCAGTTTATGTGTTATTTAAATTTAGATCTTTAAATAATTTTTTTTTGTATTTTTTAGCTTTGTCTTTATGCTGATTTATTTATAACAATTCAGCGATTGCGACTTTTTTATCTCATTTACATTTCAACCGTTAACCGATTTTGAGGAAAACATTTTTCATGAATTGCTGTGTTTCTGCTTCAATTTCTGTTTCTTCTAGAATTTTGTCTAAGATTTGTTGCTTTTACGATAAAAGTATAATGTTGAACTTACCATCATATTTTCTTCATTCATTTTTTCTTCGTTTTTTTTTCACCCTTTTTTCTTTAATTTCGTTGTTTAATTTGAATTGTTCAATAATAATTGAGGCTAGGTTAGGCAATTATTTTTCTATTCTATTTTATGTTCTTGTTCTTATAAGAAGCGCATTTTTAAATATTCAGTTTTTTCTCACATGGATTATGGACACTTTTTTTTCTTCATCGTTTTTAGTTATTTTGCTAGTTTAAACTAGCGGTTTTTTACTGCCTTTTGCAGAATGTACCTCCGATACTCGGCAGCCCACCAGTCGCGACCCCCGCGCTTTCATGTGGTGAGCAAAATTGTCGCCAAATCTTTCATCCAAATTGTAATTAAAAATGGTTTCCCGTTGAGGGATCACATCAACAAGAAAATTCGGTAAGTCAATTCTTCTAAAGTTTATTTGAATTAAAAGGAATGGGACTTTTTCTTTCCCGCAAGCTCCATGGTCGAAGCAGGCTACTTAACGGCAGTTTCCAGAGCATTCAAAGCCCAAACAGCGAACGCGTCCTGTGCCTGCTGGGATGAGCAGGGCCACGAAGTGCGTCCACTGAAGTTGGAACACTTCGAGGGTGCGTTCTTCATCTTGGCCATCGGAAGCTGTTTTTCATTTCTTGCTTTCATTGGGGAAACTTTTACGAGACGACGGCAATAAACTCTAGTTTCTAGTTTAGCTCATGTATTTTTAAATCCGAACTTACCTCTACACATCGTGGATCGGTCCGTGGCACTCCTTGATGTCGGTGTCCTTGGCCCGCACGTAGCAACACGGTGGGATCGGATCCGGACCGGTTCGTTCGATCTCGATCTGTACGTAGTCAACTCCGGCTGCGGCGGCCGCGGCTTGCGATTGCAACGCCGCTAGACCGATATCGTACGGATTCTCCACCAGATGGTGCTGCTGCTGTTCCCGCTCGATTTGCTGCAGCAGTTGTTGATGTTCCAGACAGCAGGCGCACAGGTGCTGCTGTTGCTGATCGATGGGTGAGGGAACCAGAATCGGCGAACCTCTCAGACTTAGAATCTCTTCCAAAGAACAGTCAGCTACCAGCTCTTCCCCGCTGGTAACCGCGGGAGCATGAAAGCGATGGTTCCCCACGGCCACGTCCACCGCACTTAGCAGCGAACCAACACTGTACCGCCGGAAGCGAACCGTTTCACCCGTGCAGGTCGTCGTTGTTCCGGTCGATGTGCGAACCACGTTCAGGCCAGCACCCACTGGATCGCTGCTTCCCCTCTTCGAACCACGAATCGCACTTAACGAGGGTGGCGGCAGGTAATACACCAAGCAGGTCACCCCAACCAAAAAGAGGAAAAAGATAAACACTATGTCGAACATGAGTAGCGAGTTCAGGGTCATCAACTGCATATCTCGAAACGGGACGCGGAAACGGGCGGGAAGGCCTTCCGCGGGGCCTCCGGGATGGGGGACGACAATCGGTTCGTGTTCAAAACTGCCAAACTCTAGGCTTGTTGTGGTCAATCTTCTCACCAAAGGTTTGACACTTCGGCATTGTACACTACACTATCGCGGATCCGAGGGAGCACCAATTCATTCACCATTATTAGCTGTAGTATTTTTTCAGAACACATTTATTTATACTTTCGAGTAGAGCAAAACCGAATCAGTTTTTCCTTTCTGCGACGGATTCAAGCCAAACAACAACCGTTCCGGGATCCTGGCTCTAGGTTCAGCCAAGAGCAACGCCATTAAATTAAAAAGCACATTCCGGTGCGTCCCCGAGACCAGAGCGAAAAACCAGGCGGGTGGAAAAATCGAAAATTCCTGTCGTAACCAGTCGAGGCAGCGAGCGAGCGTTTCACTTTAACATTTCACTCTCATTGTGGATCACGTGCGGGCCCTTCGCACAGAGGCTTCTCGTCTCGTCAAACGACGACACGCCATCGAGGACACGTTCACCCCGAACGGAAATATTTAATAAGCGTATGAGTTTCTGCTCCTTCCCCCCACGCCAAAAACCCCGCCAGCCGCTGAAAGGTTTCATCAAACCCGGCCGCAGCGGCCGGAGAAGGGTGCGAGCATCGATTATTCGGAAAATAAAGCCTTCGTGTGTACCGGATTGAAGCATAAAAACAACAATAACTATTTACAGCAGCGATAGAGTAATAATTATTCTGTCAGAAGGTAGGGCAGTGCTGCCAAAAGTTTTGCTTTGTTATTACTAATTCAATTAAAAAACAGTAGATATCATAATCTGGCAACTGATTCTCGATTGTGTAGAGGGAAAAAACAAAAAGGCGAACAAGTAAAGTAGGAGCTTGGGGATCGGCAGGATAGGCATTTGTCAATATTTATTCTATGGAAATTACACATTACTCTCGCGTGGAAGGGATGGTGGAAGAGGGTGCGAATGCCACAGAATGCTGCCTCTTACGCGATGGTTGGCATCAGTAGACTGGAAGCGAATGATGAAGAGCAAGTTTGGAAGATTGGAAATTGTTTAGTAGATTGTATTCCTGCCGACGAAGTGAAGCGGAGCCTAATCAAGGATTTAAGTAAGACTACAAGGGTTGTTGAGTATGCCAACAGAGACGTTCGGGAGAAATTTTTTCGTTACGAGATATCGCGCACAAATTGATTTTTCACCAACTCGGAGCATTTCAACCGACTCCCAGATCGAATGTTCGGCAAACGAGCGAAATTATGTTCTTCATTTTATGGCACAATAACCGCTTATGTACTTTTAAATTTGGCGTGGTTTGCCTGTCTGAAATAAAATAAATTGATTTTTTTACAAGTCGTGTGTTAAGAAACCGGCAAACAGATGGCATTAAAATTTTGGTGCCGCACTCCTGGTTTCTTAGCGATATGGCGAATGTTTCGTTTTTATGATTGCTTTTTCGACCTCTTCTGGAAAATCCCTTGAATTTTTTTTTATTGCGTAGGTTAGGTCGAACGAAATGATGATTCTATTTTGTTTTCGCCTTTGTTTGCCTTTTAATACGATTATTGAATATTTTGAGACACAATTAACCTGTTTCTATTTTTTATATTTTTTTGCAGTATATATTTCCGGAAGTAGTGTTATCAATTTTTTTTTTATATATTTTTTGTCACTTTGTTAATTATTGAATGATTTTTTTTGTTTAGTCTAACAATTTGTAACATCATGAAATTTTTCTATAATGTAAGTTTTTCATTTATGTTACACTAGTTAGGTCAGGTTTTGCTCCAGAGCTCAAACTGCACGAAAATGTAATATGTAATGACAAATGATCGACAAAATGAAAACAAATCCCTTTAGCCCAAACTGGGAAAAAGATATACATAGGTAGCTTTTCAGCCATTCCTGTGAATTTTGAACCTCCTAGCCAAGTCGGAAGTGCGTAAAGTCTTCAGCGACTTAAATGAAGTTTTTACGTAAGCAAACGTAGAAGTGATGAACCCGGTGAGTGATTACTCTGCGGTCTTTTGATTTCGAGCTCGATAGGGACTCCAAGTTTCACAATTGAGCCAAAAATATTGTAAAACTTTGATAAAAATCTATTGAAAATGTGTCAATGGGTCGTTAAAAAATTATCCGATTTAGGAAGAATTAAAGCAAAAGAAGCGGTGTCAAATGCATGTCAAAAATGTGTTAAATGTGGAATTAAGTCAAAAATGTCTCGAACGGTTTTAAAATGTCTGACTAAATTGTATCACAAATGATTACGATTAGTTTTTAAAATGCGTGATAAAAAAAAAACAACAAAAATGTGATACAAAATCTGCCGAAATTGTGATAGAAAAGTGTTAACCAGCGTATTAATTGTGTCCGCAATGTTTTAAATAAATCCGCGTAAACCACACAAGAACAGCAGTATCGAAAATATATTTAAAAAAATACTCAAAAATTCTTTGAAAAAACACATCAAAAAGGTATCAAAATTATAGCAAAATCTGTCAAAACTGTTTCAAAACTGGCAAAACTGTGTCGAAAGGGTGTTTAAAAATGCTTTAAAATCTATCAATAAGAAAATGTCAGAATATTTGAGAAAGTGCCCATAATAAGCTTGAAATTTTGAAAAAATCCAACCGGATCAAATAATTGAGAATAACTTAAAAGAGAATCTAATTTTGTTGAAGTGAAAAAAAAGGAATATGTAATGAAAATAAACACATATGAAAGGAAAAGAAGCAACTAAATTTAAAAATACCTTAAAAATTGAAAAAAAATTATACCTACATAGAGCAAAACATGAAAAAAATACCCAAAGGAAATTAATAAAGCAAATTGAGACATTTTTGTCACTGGTTTTGATACATTTACGATAGATTTTTAATGGATTTCTGTTACATTTTTATCGTTTTAGATACATTTTTACACTTTTTTGAAAAACTTTTGAAACCTTTTTTTCACATTACAGATATACTTTTGTCACAATTTGTTGATTTTTTATAGTTTGGATCTCAATATTTCTATTTTTGTCGCTGTTTATTTTAGTACGAGAAAAATAGATTGGATTTATCTTTCCTGGACAACTTCGACTTATTTTAGTATGACTCGTTAAGGTTTTTCTCATTCTTTATTTTTTTGATTATCATTTTAACCTATTCCAATACACAGGGTGATTGGTTCCTTGTTGGGAATATTTCAGGGGCTAATAGAGGGCCCCATTTGATGAAAAAAAAATCTCTAACTCTCTTCTTTTATCAACAGTAAAACGATTCAAAACAGTCAATAAGAGCTGAATATTTTAAGACAAAGCTAAAGTCCCGTCGGGATGCGGTACAATTTTTCCAAATTTGTATTATTATTTGTATTTGTATTGTTCGCTTATTTTTCGCTTTCCCTACTGCAAACATTGTCTGCTTAATGAACTTGAATGTTAACGGGTAAAAGCCGTTGTTAAAAATAGAAATTTAATTCGAAAGATTAGGTTACTAAGATTTAAAGATACATTAAGGTCTTTTCTTACGCGGATTTTTTAGAAAAATCGTTTTTTACACGGTATGTTTTATTGGGTTTTCGTTCTCGAATCACTTATTCAGAGTGACCGATGAGGTTGCTTAATCCAATCATTGACAATTCGCCGATTTTGCCTAGCCTTTCAATATTTTTCCTTGACATTCAGCTCGATATGTAGGCAGAAACAACACTGCTGTTGATTGTTTTTCGCCTTTTTTACGCGAAAAAAAGGTTTCTTCTGTGAAAAACTATTCATATGCATGCTTAATATGCATATTCTAAACTGTTTATCAACTCTAAAATAACCGTTGATGGAGTCAAAATTCTTTGACAGAATTGCTCAGCATTGCTCTTACCAAAGTAATTTTTAAGCAACAACAATCACGAGGCGAAACCAATCACAATCCTGGAATCTCCTTTGTGACGTTTTTAATTAATATGTTATTTCATCCGCAATGAGATTAATAATTAAAAAATGAAGAAAAGAGCACATGCTAATTGTAATTACAGTTTTTTGAAGAGAACCATTATACCATTTCTCTGGTCAGTTTATTTATTTATTCATTTTGTTAAGAAGAGACTATAGAATTCAGTGCGAGAGAAAGGCATGTGGTGGGGAGTCTGATAATAATCTCATGTTGAAGTACTTTAGCATCCAAATGTTTTGAGCATTGAGAATCCGCGACCACCCGCTAGACAAAGCGGATTCTATAACCTTGCCACTATGAGGGTCCCCTGGATTTTTGTTGCTTGAAGATTTTGTAATCTTTGGATTTTGGGATTTCCATCACTGTTATATTTCTGGGCTTCTTAGGATTTTAGGTTGTTTTTAATCTAGATCTAAGGATTTTGGATTTCATGGTTTTCAAGGAATTGAGGAAATTGGGGCTTTTTAAACCGCTGGTCTTTTGGATTTCGTTATATAATGATCATGATCAGTATTGTAGGATTTTGGGATTAACAAATTTTGGGGTGTTAAAATCCTATGATTTTGACATTTGAAGGTTTTTTATCTTTAAATATCAGGATTTTTTGTATTTACTGTTTAAAGAATTTAGATTTTAATGCGTTGGGATTTTGGGATTTCTAGATTTTCGAATTATATGTTTTATGATTTCTTTTCTACGACTTTTGACTTTCAAAATCAAACATTTACAGGAATTTGAGATTTTTTGATTAAAGAATTTTATGGTTTTATAATTTTAGGGTTTTAGAATTTAAATATTTTGGCGATTAAGAATGTTAGGATTTTGGAACCTCGGGATTATTAGATTTAAGGATTTTGAGATGTCATTATCCTAGGTTTTATGATATTTAGATATAAATTTAACGTGCAATTTAAGACCTTCAAATTTTACGTTCTGGGAATTTGGGGACTACTATCTTTAATACATTGCCAGATTTATAAGGATATTAATATTAAGAACTTAGTATTTCAGGGTCTTAGGATTTTGGTAAATTGGGATTTCATGTTTGAGTAGTTTGTATGAGTTTGAATTCGGGATTGTAGGACTGCGGAATATTAGAATTTTGTTATTTTGTATTTTAAGATCTTATTATTCTTGGATGTTACGATTTCTATATTTTGGGATGAGATTTTATGATTTCAGGGATTTCAAATTTTAGGATTTTGTTATTTTATTATTTAAAGAATGAAATTCAGATTACTGTGATTGCGGGATTTTAATATTAGCAAATTTCATTATTTTATGATTTTTCGACATAGGAATTTCATAATAAAATGAGGAATGAAAGATTCCATGATTTAAGGATTTTCATAATTTTAGGATCTTTGTTTTTTTTTTGATTTTTGAATCTGAATATTTAAGGTTTTCGGGAGTCAATTTTTCATGTTTTGAAGATTTTCGGATTTTCAGATTGTGGGATTTCTATCATTATTGTACTTCTGGGTTTCTTAGAACTACTTTAATTTAGTTCAAGGGATCTTAGTTTTCTAGGGTTTCAGGATTCTAGAATTTAAGAATTTTATTTTTTTTTAATTTGCGGAATTTGTGATTGTAGGATTTTGAGGTTGTGAGACTGAAAAATTTCAGGATTTTGTTAGTTTAGATTTTGTGATCTTAGTATTTTAGAATCTTAGGATTTCAACAGTTTGGGAAATTATCAATTGAGGATTTTAGAAATTTGGGATTCCGGCATCTCAGGACTTAAAAAAGCATTTATTTTTGGGCATTTTAAAATTTGGGATTATAAAATTGCAGGATTTTGTGATAAGCTAGTATTTATATGAATCCTGAATTTTGATATACACTAAGGTCGCCTTTTACGCAGTTTTTTTTTCACGCGGCTTTTTTACGCGGATTCCGGAATTTACGCAGTTTTTTTTACGCGGATTCCGGAATTTACGCGGTTTCTTTATACGCGGCACGTATCTCCCGCGTAAAAAGCGACTTTAGTGTAATGTAGTTCTGGAATTTTCAGATCATCGAATTTCAGTATTTGGAGATTTTAGTTCTCTTGGCTTTCTGAATTCAGGATATTTGTTTTGAGATTAACAAGGATTTCTTGATTCTAGAATCTTATAATTCTTAGATGGATTAGATAGAGGAAGATGATATTAGGATTTAGGAATTTGTTAACTCGAAGCATTAACAAATTTCACGATCTTAGTATTTTAGGATTCAGGGATTTACAGTTTTTTTGACAAATAAAGGGTTTTTTTAATTTTTGGGATCAGGGATTGAGTTGATTATAATTAGGATTCGGAATTTTCCAGTAAAAGATCCTGATTTCCAGTTGAAGATTATTGAATTTAACATCCGAGTGACATTTCCGTTGAAGTAAAATTAATTACATCATAAAACGAATCGTCCAAGTTCCATAGCTTCTGGTATATTTATTACCAACATTAGCAGCGTCGTTCGTTTTATAGCTCCACCGACTTGCTGCGCTCGAAAATTAATAATAAACTCAGCAAATTTCATAAAATCCTTAACCCTCTAGTGCCCTGTGCCCTGTGCCGCCTTCAGACGATCTTCAGTTGAATCTCTAAAAAGCTTTAATAACAACAAAGTTTATAAAGTTTCATAGTGATTTTTTCGAAGTCCGTCTAAACACTAATTTGGGCACTAGAGGGTTAAGTTAGAAGCTCCGAAAGCAGAAAAGCATGACGATTTCGGGTCAGTTGGCTGTGCCTGTGACGCGAGGAGAAAGCAGAAAGCACCTGGCACCGGAAGTAAACCGGGAAACGAATCGAACGTCAAACACACAGTCACAGCCACAGCCAGGATAGGACTTTTATTTTAATACAGTTCGTTTGTTCGCTTGATCAGAAGTTGATATCGGTTTCGGGGGAAAACGGAGGTGGGTAGAAAACCTGTTGCGAATAAGAGTAAAACTCGGTTGGGCAGATATTAATAATCGATTGCGAATCTGCCAATGCAATGGGGAGGAAAATCGATGCAGCGCGGCTGGAAGTTTCATTAAAAATAAATGAAAAGTCGAGGTGAAAATTTTACACATTTATCATCCAACCGGTTTGGGGCCGGCGCTCGTGCTGGTGGGAAACCGCTTAATTGCTGCGCAATTTTGACCTGTGCGGGCGTGTTAAATTTAGCAGAAAATATACTGCGAAAGAGTTCACTGTTTGGAGCAGCTGAGTTCAATATGATGCTTTTCGGAGGTGATGTGTTGAATGTTGGTTTTAGATTGTCTGTTTTTTTTTTGCCGATAGCAAACTCGTCTTCCCTCAATTTATTTGCTACTCGTAACGAAGCCAGCAGCAGCAGGTGAGGCGTGAGAAATGTCAGAAAAAAAAAACATCCAACAGAAAAATAAAACAGATAGGATCTGTCTTAAAACGAAGAATGCCACAATTGATTTTAGTGTCGACATGGCATCTGTACACAGATAAACACACACACACGTAGAATGCGACACTAACGCATCGTTATCACATTTTTATCGTCACCGTTGAAAATTGGTGCTGACGGAAAAAATCCGCTTTCCGAAGGGGTGACGGAAAAGTTGAAGGCGACATTTGATGTTCAATATTTGCCTCTTCTCGTTGGCTTTCGGGTGGGTTTCTGTCGGTGGCAGAGTGACAAAGGGTTTTCCGACCTGCATGCTGTCGAAGCAGATGTTGATGCTGAGTTCGCACATGAACAGCTCCGGGTGACACGGCGAATGTTCCCTTCTCAGCTGCAGAGCCATGGCCGTGTATTGGATTTCTTTTTCGGAGGGGTCAACATGGTCAAAATTTATCAGCACAGACCGCGAACCTCTTACTAAATCTTTGATTTAAGAAATGAATATCGCTTTGAATCCCAGAAACTTCTCCCGTGATCACGACTCCGGCTGCAGCGAACAAATGTGTGTGAATTTAGGACCACGCAGCGCCGAAAGAAGGATATTGCGTAATGATACCAATCAGCGAAACACAATTGAATTGTTCATTTTCTGGTTTTTGACGAGTGCGACTCGACACAGAGAAAGAGAGTCCATTCTTCCGGCAGCTCGGTTACCGAGAGACCAAAACGTTCGCATATGGAGACGCATGGTAACAGACGAATGTCCAATTAAAAACCACACAAAACCGGCAACAGATTGCCACCACAAGGTAACCAGGACTTAATCACTGAAACGTGCTTGTGGAAAACCGGCCGGCGCAGTTGTTAGGGAATTTGGAATCACGTTCTGATTCGAACGTGGCCACCCGGTGTGTTCGATTTCGCCTGTGAATACCGACTGCTGACTGACGGAAGAATAGCTTGGTTGTTTTTTATTTTATTTTTTATTTTTTTACCAGCAAACGAACTGAATGTGTGTGTGTGTGAAAACTGATGTGCAATCTGAATTCGTAACAGCTTCACACTCAGCAGGTTCCATTCATCGATAGTACGCTTGAATTGATTGTTGCTGTTTTGTTCGAACTGTTAAAGCTCGAGTGTCCGTGGGAAAATCAGGGAAATGGTGCTTTGCTGTAGGAGTTTTCCGCTCTAAATCCACTTCCATCCACCGATTGGTTGGGTAAAATTTCGCATTCAAGGTTGCTCTCAAGTGCAGCTCAATAACCACTGCAAATATTGATTATCCTTCGATCACTGTGTCTTCCCTCGGGATTAAGAGCCTAGCCAAGGCCCTTCCACTTGAAAATCACAACGTGACGTAACGTGCGCTCTTGGGCTCCAGCTCCAGCGTCATCCAACAATCAAAGCGATCGCTCGTTTGCCACCACAAAACAACACACTCTGGGAGGATGACGACGACGATAGCAGCGCTGCTTTCGTGGAACTTAGACCCAATCGAGACATATTCATTACACTGTGCTTGACCGCCCTCGTGTGCAACAAAGTCAGCCACAACCGCACAAAAAGCTCTCGCATTCCTTCGCGCAGCAAACGAACCACACGCGAAAGCGAAAGGATACTGCTAGTGGTCCCGTGGGTACTGGATTATATCACGCAGTAGATAGCGAGAATAAGCAAGAAAAAAGTTTTATTCATGCGGAACAAGGGGCAAATAAAAGCGCCAGTGTACAAGCGAATAATTATGCTGACAACTCCTTTTTTGTGCGAAAATTCTTTTGATGAAAATTTGATATCTCGGAAGCTCTTTTTAACCGATTCATCAGATTCTTCTGCAGTTACAGGGTTGAAAGTTTTGAGAAACATTATAGAATTTATTAGATTCAGAGGTCGTTTTTTCTTCTCTTCTATTTTTATTGATATAGATCGTTTTTCACATCTCTTTTTTGAATCTCCAAATTGTTAAATCCTAGAAACCTTGAGTCACACAATTCCAAACAAACAAAAAAAAAAAAGACCATGAAATCCCCCAATCCCAAAAATCCTAAATTTCGTAAGAAAATAATCGTGAATCTCCTTAATCATAAAATCCTGATACTGTGGAATCTAACTATTCACAAAATCCTTTAATATTAGAAGTCTGAGATCCCAAAATTATCAATAAAAACGCCAATATCATGAAATGATAAACCCCAAAAATTGATAAATTCTCAAATCCTACAAAATCAAAATCTTTAAATCAATAAATCATGAGATCCTAATACCTAACATTCCAAAACACTAAAATCCTTTTAAACAAATCCTTTAATCCCAAAATTCAAGAACTGGAAATCATGAAATTCTCAAGTATTAAATCTCACATTTCTCGACACATACGAAACATATATTTTCTAGAATCCCAATATTCTAAAATGACAAAATCGTACAATTCTTAAATCCTAATATTTTGAAATCCTCGGAACCAAAAACAAAATAAAAGTTTAAATTTCTGCAATCTTGAAATCCTAAAAGCCCCAACATTGAAAATATCAAAATCTTCTATAATTCTCCTATAATCCTAGGGGCCCAAAATCTTGAATTCTCAAGCTTCTATAAACCTCAAATCCTGTAAACCGTGAAACCCCAAACCCATGAAACCCATAGACCATAAAATACTGTAATCCTAATACCTAAGCTTTTTCAAAATTCTAAAAAATTCTATTCCCAAAAATCTGGAATCTCAGAATACTAAAACCACAATATCCTAATATCATAGGATCTTTAGGTGTTTCATAAACCTCTAAAACCCAATCTCATAAAATCCGAAAACATTTTTTTCTATCTTGGAACTCGTTTCCTTCCAATCCTGACAACAAAATCGAAATTTTTTCGTTAATCCTTGGAGCCTAAAATCTTAAAATTTTGAAAGTCTGCAATCCTAAAATCCCAAACCCCCTAAATTAAAAATATTATGAAATCTTGTGACTTTGAAAACTCCTATGTAGGGTCCCAAAATTCAAGATCTTATAAATCTAAACCCCTATAAACCGCGAAACATCAACAGCATTAGAGCGACAAATCATAATATGCTGCATTCCTAATATCCTACTATTCAAAAAAAATCTAAAATATTAAAACCCCGAAATACCAAAACAATGAAAATCAAAATTATAATATCCTGAAATCCAAATATTTTTAAACTGTTAATATCCTTAAGCCCTAGAAACTTGAAGTTCTTAAATCTTATTACCCTAGAATTATGAACATAGAAAACCTAAAATTTAAGTTCTCCAAACACCAAAACCCCAATGTTTAGGGACCAAAAATCCCCAAATCCTAAGATCATTAAATCCTCAAATCCCAAAATTCTAATTTCCCAAGATTTTAAAATTATAAAATTATAAAATTAAATCGCAAAATCCTTACATTTTTGAACCCTACTATTCGAAAAATCCTAAAACATTAGAACTCTAAAATTCCAAAACTTTGAAAACATTAAGGCGTCGTACACAAGTTACGTAAACGCATGGTTGGGTTGAGTCTACGTTACTCATTGTTACATAGGAGGAGGGAGGGGGTTCAGTTACAGTTACTTAACTGTGATGTTGGCTTAAAACGCCAGTTTGCGTGCGGTTGTTCAGTGTTACGTAATTTTAGGGGGGAAGGGGAGTCATCTAAATTCTTATATCCCACAAACCTTACATGCCAGATTCCCAAAATCATGATGAACATTGAAATACCACAATACGAAATCTCAATCTAAAATCCTAACTTCATAAATCTTTAGAGCCTAAAACCTTGAAAGATTGAAGTTCTACAATCCTAAAATCCAAAAAACCCGAATTGAAAATTATAATTTTCTAAAACTCTAAAATACTAAATGAAACTAAATGAATGAAACTAAATGAAACCCCAAATTTGTTGAAGACTTAAATCTTAGAACACTAGCATCGGAAAATCAAACAATTCTGAAATTTTCATTCCCAAAATTTCAAATCCAGAAAGACTCAAATTCCCGAGGTCCCAAAATGCTGAAATTCCAAAATATTAGTATCGTGTAATCATAAAATTTCAAAATCCTGTTATGAAATCCCCACATAACAAAACCTTGAAATGCCAAAATCTGAACTTCCTTGCTTTTCGAAATCCCTATTTTTTAAAATCATTCAAAACTTAAATGCTTAAGACACAGAATCATAAATATCATCAAGCCCTGAAATCCTGGAAGTTCTAAAATTTTTTTATTTTAAAATCCCCAAATGCTACAAATGGGAAAACCTAGAATCAAAACAAAAATAATTATCGGTTTCCGTTAGACCAGTCCACATAAGCACTGAGAATGACTGTATGTTACATTCGAAATATATATTTGCGCGGACTAAATTTCAATATTTAATTCCCAAATTTCTAGTAGAGTCTAACGGAAACCGATAATTATTTCTTTTGATTTCTTAAATCACTCTGCTAAGACGCTCGGTATAGATTTTCCAAATCCTAGAATCCTAAAATCCATAAATGTTACGGTCTTATAATTTAATCCTAAAATATCGAAATCCTAAGTTCTTGATATCTAAATATATTCTCAAAATCCTGGAATTTAAAAAACCTCGAAGTCGCTAATCCGAAAATATTAAGATTGTAAGAATGCAAAACAATTCATTCATTAAATTCCTGAATTCAAAGAGCCTATAATCTTAAAATATAAAATCAAAGAATTTTGAAACCCCAACATTCTAAATTTGGGATTTTAAAGAGACTCCATCGTCGGAAGAAACGTCAGCATTGGGAGCGTGCTCTTGCGAAGATAAAGGACTGCTTCTCCAGGTACGATGCGAGAAGCTTCTAGAAAAAAAATTGCGGAATCAGGAACCGAATCCGAATCCACAAACTGAGGCCGTTTCAGAGAACTTTTGTTGGCGAATGGCAATGTGGTTTTCGAGGGGTACGCTTTACTGCAGACCAAAAGTTCATCTTATGATAAATCCTCGATAAATTTCGAGCGCACAAACTTGCATTCAATCCTTAGCGGCAAACTGAAAAATGGCGGTTGGCGCACACGCATGCACTATAAAGTTTGTCAGACTTACAAATTACCATAGCATAGCATAGCATAGGAAGACTGCCCGTAGTTGGTCGAACTAACGAAATTGCTAAATGAACCAGAGGAATGGTGCTTGGGATTAGCATTATAACGTGTGTCAGGCTTACAGATTAGTGGATATAGCCGAGCAAATAAAATACAGCAGGCTTTAGTGGGCTGGGCATGTAGCAAGAATGTCGGAGGAATGATCAGCAAAAAATATATTTAGTAGCAATCTCGTTGAGGGCCGTCGCACTCGCTGGATGTGTGCTGCCTGCGAAAATGACCTCATAATTAGTGTTCCATTTTTTTTCCGTTTTCAAACTAAACGGGTTTTCTATTCCTTCTCGTCATTAAGAAGTTATAAAAATATTTTTCGTTTTTTTTTAGAAATTTCAAGTCCTGAAATCCTTAAGTTCCAGCGTCATAAAATACTGATATCCTGAAATTCTAAGATCCTCAAATCCAACAATCTTTGAATCCTATAATCCTGAGATCCTGAAACTCCAAAATCCTAAAATAATAAAACCATAAAATCCTAGAATTACATAATTCTTCAATCCCAAAATTTGTAATAGTATTCGGGAGTACGACATAGATAGTAAAATAAGCATAAAACTATCATCGTGGCAACTGAACGAAAACATTGTGATTGCTTGAAGCTAAAATTGAAACGCATTAATTTCCAGTGAGAGATTTTCCGGTAGTGCGAGGAACTAAATCATCCCAAAATTAACTCAAAAAATCTGAGCGGTGAATCGCTGTAATAACCTCCCAAAATCTTGTGAACCGTGTAACCTCAAAACCATTAAACCGACGTATCATAAAATCCTGCAATCCCAATATATTCCTATTCAAAATATTCTAAAATATTAGAACCCTAAAATCTCCAAACAAGTCATAATATTCTGGAATCCTAGCATTTTAAAACTTTCAGGTTCTAAAGCCCTTTAAACTTTAAGTTTTGTACTCATTAAATCCTGAAATTCCATAGCCCTAAAATTAAGAACATAAAAATCCTGAGAACCTAAAATTTTAAGTTTCCAAAACACCAAAATCCTAAAGCCCTGTAATCCTAAAATCCATGATCCAGGGTCGCAAAATTTAATTTAAATCTTTAGATCACGAACTACTTAAATCCAAAGATTTAAAATCCTAAAATCATAAAAATCTTTGAATCGTGAAATACTAAACCCTACTATTCAAAAAATCCTAAATTATTAGAATTCTAAAATCCCAAAACACTCAAAACCTAAAACTTTAATATTATGAAATGATAAATTAACAAAATCTAAAATACCAGCATCTTCAAATCATGAACCCCAACACCTTACATTCCCAGAATCTTAAAGTCTTCAAATCTTTAAATCTCAAAATTATAAAATATTTGAATCCCAAAATCTAAAAATTCTCAAATTTTTACATTCTTTTATCTCACATTTCTAAATCTCCCAAAATATTTTACAGGTCGGACTCGATTATCCGGGACATCAAAAAAAATTCCATTCCGGATAATCGAGTTTTCCGGATAATCGAATCACAGAAAAAATATTGAACTTTGCGATCATTTCCTTTTTTTATTTTACTTGTATGATACAGTGGTGTAACCAAAAATGATTTCTGAGGCGAAAAGCGATAAAATCTTGAGAAGCAAAAAAAATTGGACATTGATTATTTTCACTCAATTCTAACATGTCTCAAGCATGCCGGGAGTGACCTAAATGGTAACAAAAATGCCAGCAGGGATGGTAAAGGCAAAATTTCGGAATAAAAATTAGAAACGAACATCAAAAAAATAAAATTCCGGACAATCGAGTCCGACCTGTATACCTAAAATTTCAAAATCCTAAATTTATAAAATCGTAAAATTTTTGAATTTTATTATCTCAAAATCCTTGAGGCCTAAAACCCTAACAGTTTGAAGTTCTACAATCCTGGAATCCCGGAAACCACAAATTGAAAATAATAATATTCTGAGACTCTAAAGTCGTAAATCCAAAGGCTTATCGTTTCTCCTCAGAGAAACACTACTGTGTAGAAGATTATCTTTCTCTGCGCAAACAACTACTCTCACATTGCTGAGCAAAGCGACGCACTTGCTCAAAGAGAATCTGAAATATATCTCAAGAGAGATAACAAACTGGTGTGACTTTATCCACACAAAAAATTATTACGCTCAATAACTACACAACAAAGCGCACTGCAGTGCTTTTACTGTGTTTCTCTAAAGCACATATCGAATGGGTACGCATGTAGATTGCGTTGTTTGCTTTGTATTTCGAAACTGAAAAGAATAATCTAGCCGCCCGTCACACATGTTTATTCTTTGAATACTGTCGAATTTATCTCACCAGTGATCACTAGAGTGATTCACCACTCTCGCTTTGTTAGGCTGTGGTGTAAACGGCAAGTGTATTATTTTTTCACAATAACAATAAAGAAGTTTGGTTCGAAAAAATGGGGACATGCAGCGCCCATACTAGGCAGGAAGTGTGCGGTTCATTTTCTCCCTGCTCTTTCCACATAGTGGTACCTTTTCCTGCTACGATTAGAGTATTTCAAATATTTTTTATGTCCCTATTTAATTTTTTTAAGGAAAATTCCTATCAGAGGCTTCAGTTTCAATTTCACAAACCGAATGTACGAAAATCACAAACGCAAAAATACTACTCGTATCTTGTCGTGCTGCGGCTTGGAAGGAAGACGATCAAATTGTTCGCTTGTCATATGGAAGCAGATACCAAAAGTGCAACTGTTGCTGCGTATTGCATATTGCCGTTGTGCGGCTGGAGGATAATTTTGTTCGTGCTAACATTAACTGCATGAGTATGAAGGTCGAATTCTGCTGTGATGTCAAACTATAACCGTCTTTTTTTCGTCGGCAATTTTCTAAAACGGATTCAGTATTGTCAACAAAACGTGCCGAAGTTTTCTGTTAGAAATCGAATTAGTGTCGTCTATACTGCTGGTTATGCACAGTATCATCGAATTGTGATGAACATAACACTACTGTGCATTTGCAACGGGTTCTAATCTAGTTTTATTTTTATAGAAAAAAAAAACATTCTTTATGCTTTTCCGAATTAATGTAATAGCCTTGAGAAGGGCTGATTAATGTAATTGTAAATTTCATTCAGTCATAAGTGCACCCTGTTTAGACCGCGTATGTAATCTGAATCGACATAATTATGACTAAAAAGTTTTAAATTTACGTAGTCGCTCGTCTACCACGCGGTCGTGTCTAGGATATCACCCTGCTACTATTTTTGAGACGAAAGAAGTGTTGTGGAGAAATATTTTTCGACGTGGGACTACGTCTTTGTTTTCTATACTGGTATGCATTCTGTAAAATTGGAAATAAAACTGGCAAATATTGCGTCAGATTTCAAACGATAATATCAGTATAACCACACGATGAATAACAATAACCAATATGTTGATGGATAGATAAAATGTTGAATAATTTTGTTATCATTATTTTTTCATTACCAAGCGGTGAAAATCGATAAAAGTATCAAGAACAAATTTACGCGAACAATGAACCAATCACATGCGAGCATTCCTAGCACAGACGACATGAATAGACACCAACCATTCCCTGTGATATTCTCTGTATCCATATCAAAAAAAAAAAATTGACAGTCTCCCCGTCCCAATAGGTCAATTTATGTTTGCTTCCATGAGCCAAGACTAATTTGTGTCTCGAAGGTAAAGGTTTTTCAAAAAGTTTGAAACAACCCCTTATCATGAACAACTTCTAAACCTGCTGTTAGAGCGTAATAAAAACTGATGTCTCGAAAGAAAACATGCTGGTAAAATCAATAGTACCGTAGAGTATATGTGGAGCAGAGCGCCGATAGTTTCTCGTCGTCTGTCACTGCAGAGGGCACGACTTCTATTTGCGTGCAATCAAAACTGCAATGCTGCTACTGGTGGTAACTGAAAGTTTATCTCATGAATATGGTTACCCTCAAAACCATAAATTACTCAACAAGAATTGAACACTTTGCAACAGTATAAGAATAAGAGCCGGCGAGTGCTCGTGGATTTTTTGTCCATTTACTAAGATCTATGCAGAATATTTTTTTTACATTTCAGCATTGTTAGTTTATATTATTTTATTTTTAACTTTATAAATAATATTATATACTTATATTAGCTGTCTTCGTAATATAGTGAATGTAATTGTTGGTAAATGAAACAAAAGCAAAAAAACAAAAATAAATCTTTTTAAACTTTAACTACGTTGTAATTGTGAAATGTTGTTTGCACAGAAAAAAAAAATACTACAAGCACAATATCACCAAATGTAAATTAAGTTCATCGGGTGTTATTGAATATATTTCTGAAAAAACGACAAATGAATACTGAGAATAAAAATACGTAAATCACTGAACAAACGAATTAAATCTATCTGTAATTACAGTGATTACAGTGTTTAGTCCCACGTCACCATTTCATACAACCCTAGGGCTATATACCTTGTGGTATTTTTTGTTTTTATTTACGGGTAAATTGCGTTTGTTTGAAAGTGAAAAATAGGGCCAAATATGTGCACGCCGCTTGCATTTTTAGCGAAGAGCCGCTGTATGAAATTGTTGATTAGTTCAACATTTTGTTTTCTTTTATCAAAAACAGGTTTTTTTCCTTCTGTTTAAACCGACCACTATAGAAGTAAACAAGATTATGTATTTGAGTTTTACCCTCCAAATAAAAATTAAGAATTCTTAAATCCTTAATTCATGCAGTCATAAAATTTCAAAATAATAAATTCGTAACCCCTAAATCCTAAAATCATAAATTCCTAAGATCCCTAACCCGTAGAATCAACGAATACTAAAATCCCAAAACCGCAAAACCCTACAATCATGAATCTCTAAAGTCCTAACATTTTGGAATCCCAGAATCCCAAAATACCAAAATACCAAAATCCCAATATCCACCAATTCGACAATCCTAAGATTCTAAAACTCTAGAATGTTATAAAATCATAAAACCCTGAAATCATAAAAAGCCCAGAATAATGAACTTACATGATCCCAAAATTCTAAGGTAGTGAAATCTTAAAATATCGAAATTCAATAATCTGAAAATCCCAAAATTCCAACATTTCCGAGTCCGAGATCTTAATCTAGTAAAATCTCAAAACTTTAAAATTCTTAAATGCCTAAATCTAAAATTCTGATATCCTGAATCCTGAAATATTAGGGTTCCGGATTCCAGACATCCTCGAATCATTGAATTCTAAAATCATAACATCCTGAAATTTTCGAAATCTGAAATCATAGAACACTAAGAACTTAAAATCCAAAATAAAGAAATTTCTAACTCAGCAGCCCCAGAATTCTACAATCACAAAATACGAAAGTCCTTAAATCTGAATTAAGTGTATGAAATCTTCGAAAACTCAGAAAAATAATGAAATCCCAAAATTATAAAGTAATGAAATTCTAACTTTCTCAAATCCAATAATCATAAAACCGTGAGATTTCCAAAATTTTAAAATTCCTAAGTCTCAATATCCAGGACTTACCCTAAAATTCCTGAAATCCTGAAATTCTAGAATATTATAGCCGTGAAATTTTAAATTTCAGAATCCCAAAATCCTTGAATAACACTGGTCGACAAAATGAAAAAAGCTTTTAAAGTGAACCTGTGTTGATGAGTGTAATCAGTGAAACTATAAAATTAACAAATCCAAAAATCTCGCGAACCCAAAATCTACAAATCATTAAATGCCGAATGCCATTGAGCGTAGATTAATCTAATCCTCTGTTCCCAAATTCTCAAAATTTCAAATTAACACAACACTAAAATCTTTATATTTGTCTATTTATAAAAAATTTCAAATAAAAAATATTGATATATATTGAAATTTTGTTACTTGGATATCTTAGATTCCTTAAATTGCAAAGTCTGGAAGCGCTGAATTCTCAAGTCATACTTGAAAAATACCGTGCATCAATTTGTGCCAATTGCTATTTCAGTTATTTAGTTATTATTTTCTTTATATTATTTTTTTTTTATATTATGGTTTAACCATTTTTTGATTGTTTTTTTTTTTTTGTTTCCAAGATAATCCAACTATTCTTTTTATTGGGGTTATTCTACACCTTTTCACTGGTACTGCCATTTTTGCGTTTTTTAGCTTTTGTCAGGTTCGAATATTTTCTTCCTTCCTCTTCCTATTTAATATCATTTTTTATTAAAATTTCTGTTCCTTTTTGATTTTTTGTATATTTTTAGTATGTGATGAATTCGTTATTGGCGGATGTCCATCACTCTAAATTTTTTTCATTCACTAGTCGAAATTACTGTTTTCAACTCTACGGTATCTTTGCTTGCTACTTTAAGACGACTTTGAATCACAGCTGTACGGCTGTATTTTTTGGATTATGTGTTTATTTATTTGATAACCTAATCCGCTACTCGCTTTCTGCTTTATGAATTCATTCACAAATTGCACCGGAGCTGACTTTGAACTTTTGTTCTTCAAAATTTGCCTGAAACTCGCTTCTGAAAACTTTATCCGTAAATAACCATTCAATTATCATACATTATTAAACTCTAAACCCCACGCTTCCACTTTCACTTGAGCCCGGAATAAACCTCATTCATTGCTGCTTTAAATTTTATCAAAACCTCACATCCCACTCAGAAGTCTCCGGAATGGAATAGAAGTTTGTATGGTGTCTGCGGTGTTGAATTTATTTTTAGCTCAATACGAAGCTTTATTTCATAGGAAAAACCTCAAAAACACTGAATCATAGCCCGCAAATATGCTAATGCCATAATTTGCTACCGACCGCCTAATTGGCTACGGAACATAACCACGAAGTTTGTTTTTTTTTTCTATTTTTTTATAGAAGTGATTTGATTGTTGTTTGATTTAATAAAAGCAAGCTTCAGCACTGGTACCGAGGAAGTCTCTTTGATAACACCAAAATGACGTCCATAAATCATCCATCGCCCAAAGGAAAACTCGGGAAAAGTTTGACAGTAAGTTGACGCAAGTTGTGGCGGATGAGCTCCAACAGCGATAACAACACGTCACGGTTTGTTTAAAACTTTGAAATCGATAATCAATCAAAGTGGCGTGTTGCGCGGTTGTCATCTAGGACCGAAAATGGGTAAACTTTTCCCCGCCAGGTTATGGGCCCAACTAACTTTCGAGTGATTTCAACGGGAAACTTGTGAGATGGATGGATGGCTAGCAGATTTGACAAGATAATCAAATTAAATCCGTCGAGAAAGGTGAGAAATTAACTTATCAAGCACAAATTTCATACAATGCACACGACGAAACTCCTGTCGTTGATAAGGGACTTTAATTCCAGTCCACCACTAGCCACTCACTCTTCAGTTGATTTTGAATTATTAGGTGACACTTCTCACCGCTCACCGATTACCGAATTAACCGAAGCGACTGTTGCACAGCAACTTTGACTGAACACAGAAAACAGCAGCTGACTTCAGAACTCGTCCGCGATTTCTAACTGGCAACAATGACGACGGCGACTGCTGCTGGCAACGAAAGGACACCCGACGACGACGACGACGACAACGACGATTGTGTCATCTCCCTTCGGTGGTCTGCACGAAACTGCTGATCCTGACACCACCGGCGAAGGAAGAACTGCAGCCAGGATGCTGCGTGCGTTCAATGGCCCCTAGAGCCCGAGTGTCTGCCTGCCACAGGAAAAAGCTTTGCATTTGTTTTCCCTTTCGTGGCGAACGTGCAGCGGCCGGATCCAAGCCGGGAGCCGGATGCTGTTGAATGTTCGACTTGCTCGCCGCTGGCGCGCTTCGAGAGCTAGAGCGTGCAAACGAACGAGCGAAGAGAATAGTTTTACCAGATCACAGCAGCCGTGGCGCGATTTATACACTGTCGATCAACTACAAGAAGAGCGGCAAAATCGATGAAGAGATTATTTGTTTCCTCTCTCACTCTTTGAGCTCGCTTGAGACTGTTGCAATTGTATAGAACAAGGCGGAAGATTTGCGACGTTGCACAAAGCTTTCCGCTGCAAGGAGAATTAGCCAAATTAGCATCCGACAGGAAAGGGATAAGTTGCTTATTGAGCATTTCTTTTTTATCCAACGGAACTCATCAGAAATTTACACAATAATTCGATCGATTACCCAAATTGGGCTTCATTAAGAATTCGCAAAATCGGCAAAGCTGGGGGATCAACGTCCTTTCGGCTGACACGTCTTACTCGGTATCGGAAAAAAATATGTTTATACTAACATGAAAATCAAAAACCATCTGTGGAATACTAACGCCAGCAAACAAACCAAGAAAAAATCCTGCAGCTACGCGTACGTGGCCTCACACGTGCTTGGGAAAGCAAACTGTCTCGGGCGCGTTTGCCTATGAAAAGAAGGAGAAACCGAAAAAATACCGGTCCGTTTGTCCGTTTTGCGCTTAACCGGGGTGATACGTGAGCAGAAAAGGTTTGCATTTGCGCTACTTTTTCCTACAATAAAAATATACCTACTTTTCTTTTCACATGTGCAAACACGAGCATGTTTTCTGTTCAAAATTTTCGAATTATGATAATGTATCGTCATAACATGAAGTACCTTCCAAACAAAATCATATTGAATGGGAAAATGAAGCTTCCATCCTTCGCATTCTTGAGCGCTGCTTACTCCTCAAGGTCCATTAGTCGAATTGATACTCCACACAATATAATGCCAAGCTGTCGTCCGTTACTCAACAATCTGTTTGTTGCTCATTGTTTAATAACCAGAAGGCTGGAAAGTGCAAGAAGTACATCAAAGCACAGTGACCGCACCATAAACTAACAACAGTTAAGGGGGAAAAATGAATGGGACCTGATTTCTACAGATTTGTGTCAGACCTCGACCTCGAGATAAAACTGAAATATGTGTCATTTATCCTTAAGACTTTGAGAGGCTTTCAGTAAATAGTCTGAATTTTCATTTAAAAATATTTAATTGGATTTACTCGAAAACAAAAAGATTTTGAAAGAATCAATATGTTTGTATGAAAATTTAGATAATATTTTAACAACGATCTCTAGACAGCTTTTATCTGACTCTTGTCATCATTTATTTGATTTCTAAAAATGAAAACTTGAACCTTTTTCAAAAGTTAGTCTAGAAAATTCTCTAAAAAAAGCTGCTTAGATTAAAGAAGGTCTATACTTACAATGTTTAGGGGAGAACTTTGCAATTCGAACCAGTTAGGTATTTAGGCAATTTACAGTGAATTTTTTTTTTTTTGATATAATAATTTATTAACACTAATATTTAAGTTACATTTAAGTTCGTATCACGTACTTATATCATAGATTAACAATTGATCGCCTAGACTTAATCCAATGTTACACAATTATTATAATAATTACAAATATCGTTCTCAATCTGATCATTTTAATCAGAATTTAATAAATATTTAGTGAACTCCCAAATGTTCGATTAAATGCCCCTCGGTTTGAATTCAATCATTTCTAAGCGACATTAAACGTGTAGGATAATTGTCGGATCTTATTAATGTATGTTTATAAGGAAGCTTATTCTAAAATACGCGATTTGAGTATAATCTTTAATAAAAATCACCATTGCTACCAAAACAAGTTCGTAGCCAAGACGCACCACAACAAAGGCTAAAATGCTCCAAAGCAGAAGGCTAAAATGCCTCTAGCAGGAATAAGCACGCGAAGTAAAAAGCGCTAGAAGTCTCAGAAGTAAAATCTAAAGCAATAGAACATACCCTAAATTTTCAAGTAATCCTCTGCAGCGCTTTTTAGTGCATTCTACTCCAATTTTAGTTTTGTTCGTTTTTAGGTGAAAGTGGAGAAAAGTTGGTGAGATAAATTAAAATATCCATTGTGTTATAAATTTCAATAGCGTGAGAGATAGAAGAACCACAGTTTTTTGTATTATTTGCTAGCCAGTGAACCATAAAAGCTTACATAAAATTAATGAATAATTTCATGCTGGACAGAGCCACAGCTTTCCAAGTATTTTAGTCATTATGGCACACTTTTTCGTATGAAAACTGTAGTAAAGCAACCATGCAACGTTTTAGGGAATTGATAGCATGGGCCATCTTACTCAACTGGTGCGTTATGTACGGTTCTCCCCTAATTAAATTCTGAGAGGGTGCTGCTAACATCCATGTTTAAAAATTTAAGCTTTGATCTTGACGTCCGCACATATCGTTGTAGCTTCTCTGTGATGAATCTACGCTAGTGAAGTCGCACAGAGAACCGCATATATGACTACTTGGGATTAATTTACCTTCTTCAATGTACAATTCAGTAGCTCCCGCTTTGTGTAGATCGATTACGACGGCGGAAGGAGATAGGAAGAAAGGAGGTGTAACAGTCGTTGTTGTCGGAGACCGAGTTTACCTCTGCATCTCCACAACTGCGGTAGAAAGGAAGGGTTGTGTCACCGTGATAAGTGACCGAATCGAACAATGTTGCACGCCAAGTTCATTCATTGCAAAGGCGAACGATGAGCATCTCTCTCGTCAAACAACGTGAATCTAAGCAAGCGGCACGCGCAAAAACCATTCCTCCACTCGAAGTTACTCCAAAAAAATTAAATATCTATCAGAATATTTTAAAAAACAAAAAAAAATAGTTATACAAGTCGGACTCGATTATCCGGAGTTTTGAAAAATATTTCACTTCAGATAATCGAATTCTCCGGGTAATTGAACCGTTTATTTATTTTAATATTTTATTTTTATTTTCGCTTGTCAAGAACAGATAGATTGCTAATTAAAATTGGTAAGCGTACCTAAAAAAATTTAAAAAATGGTCTTACGACTGCATGTCGATGTTTGTCAAGTATGCAGGACGGAAGGTTAAAAAAGGGTAAATTTGGACCTTTTTTTATCACTTAGAAAACCCAACTGAGGAACGATTCGAATCCACAGAAAATGTTTAAGCAATAAAAAAAATCTATTTTTGAACAATTTAACGAAATAAATTAGCCTCACTGGTGGATTATCCTAAAATGCGACTTCAATAAGATAAGAATGTTTAGACTTTTTTCATGCCGAGTCAGAAAACTCAGCTTACTGTATGTGGAGCTCATTTTTTTAAACATTGGGTTCTGTAACAATGTTTGGAGACGCTCTAGTCAGGACGTATTTATGCGCAACTGTTGCGTGTTGCTGTTAGACACGAGGGTAGAGCTCAAATTGCTGCTTTAGTCGAAACTACAACCGTTTTTGTAAGATTGTTAATGATGAAACAATCCAAATGAATTTTATTCAACATTTTTAAAGACCAGAGTGAAAACGGTGCTGAAGGAACCAGAGGCGTATTTACAAAGACGACCTACAAGTTCAGCGGTTAACTCCCGCTCAGATGGCCGCTCCTTCTGGGATGTAGCTAGCCTGGTGAAAGTTGGGATAATCCTCAAGGAATTTCCTAAATAAAAACCAAATGACAACGGCGAACCTGGACGCTGTACAAGACGCTCGTTTCATTAAGATAGAAGAGCAAAGGCATGAAGTGGCAAAACCGAAGTTTGCAAAATATAGCTACAAGGGCAGTTACATGGTTCTTTACTGTAAGGACCAGAAAACCACCTTGTGGCAAAAGGATGTTACTTGGGCCCTTGTGCCTTGAGAGAATGCTGAACTGGTTGCCTTGGATGTGAAAAAGATTCCACGTCCGGAGGCCTTTCATGCATTCCTCCACCTAAGCATGCTTCTCTTTTCTCCTCAGAAAATCTCTAGAGTGCAGGATAACATCTTACACTGCGAAAACAACTGCTCTCACACTAAGGAGTAAATCAACACACATGCTAGAAGAGAACGACAGACGATTTTTAGCACCGCGCTGAAATCTGAAATCTCTCTCTTGAGAGACAATGAACTATGGTGTACTTTCTCGCACGTATGGACATCACACACAATAATTACAGAGCTATCTGCGGTGCGTTTTACAGTTTGTTTCTTGAGCATGTCAAAAGAGGAAAAGAGATTGGGAGAAAAAAAGACTGCGTTGCTCGTGCCGGTCGAGTTTACTCTGGTCGAATTCGTTTTCGCGGTGTAGCTACACGAGGACTACACTTTTGCCCGGTAGTTTTTTTTTCCTTTCCAGACTACTCGCCAGTGGACTCTGTGGTGTACTTCTGCGTTTTTTCTGTAGAGTGATTCACCCCTCTTGTTTCTATCAGATATGGAGTGAGCTGGAATTGTGTTTGTATCTCTGTAAGTTGGTTGTGACACTTTGGAGTGGAGAAAGAAGCAGTTTGGTGAAAGCACTTGCTACACGCAGGCACATACTGAAAGGGAAGTGCGCGGTGAATTTTGCTCCGCTCTTTCCACATACTGAGGAGAATGACAAGCATGCACCTATCAGGTAGGTCGGCTAAAAAGCCATGGCTTATAACGGCACGTTCCCCTCACATGCGGAGGATTTGTGCCTATGCATGCACCTAAGAGCAGACTTCAGCAATGAGAGAATGAGAGGGCTCATGGAAAGCCAAAATAATGGTACAAAATAATGGGCGCTAGTATTCCGCCCAGTGACTCAAAAGTAGGACCCAGTGGTGCCAAAGCGGTGGCCCTGAAAACTGGTCCTAAAGACAGAATTGCTGGCAACGAAAAAAAAACCGACTAGCGGAAAACGCTCATGACTCTCAACTGGGAGGAAACGCTGGCTGCTCTGCTCCGCCTTAAAGATACAAGGAGCAGAATTCAGCAAATAATGAAACCAATTAGGTTTTAACAGGTGAACCTCCATCACGCTGAAGGGGCTACCGCTGTGTTGTGTAGGGGGTTCAAAAAAGAAGGGGTGGACATGGCTTTCATACACGAACCATGGTCCAATAAAGGCAAAATTTTTGGAATAGAAACGAACACATGCAAGTTATTCTATGACGAGAAGCAGAGCTCTCCCAGAACTGTAATTCGAAGCTTGAGCGGCTGAGGAAAACATCTCGAAAAATGTTCAGTAAAGCAAAACGTACTTCAGATTGGGCTCAGTATAGAAAAGCACTTACTGAGTACAATAATGAAATAAGAAAATCCAAAAGGAAAACTTGGATTGATGTGATGTTTCGGCAAACGGTGAAGTACGTTGCTTCAAAAAGGTGAGGCAACCATGATACCGTTACTAAGGCAAGCCTAAGATTTAACTATATTCCGTCAGAATGCAGGTCAGTACGGGTTATCTTTATACCAAAAACGGGCAATTGAGATAGGAACAACCCCAAATCATAAGACCAATAAGCTTGTCTTCGATCGTATTGAAGACAATAGAAAATGTACTAAGTTTCAATTTGCATACCGAACAGGTAGCTCAACAGTTACAGCCCTTCATACGCTGGTAGACAAAATTAGAAACATCTCTGTCAGCAAAAGAAATTGCACTATGCTATTTTTTGGATGTTGAAAGTACTTTTGATAACACGACCTACTCTTCCATGGCAAACGCGCTGAAGAAGAGAAAGTTCAACACATGCATAGTCAATTGGGTTCACACTATGATCGCACAAAGTGAAATCTCTTCGAAGCTTGGGGGGTTCATCCATAACTGTAAGAGCCATGAAAGGATGCCCTCAAGGGGGAGTACTCGCGCCACTGTTATGGTCTTTAGTTGTGGATGATCTTCTCAGATAAAGGTTTCGAAGTTGTAGGCTTCGCAGATGACATTATCATTATGGTTAGGAGAAAGTTTGACAATGTAGTCTCGGAAAGAATGTCACACATTCCTGGTGCATAAAAGAGAGTTTAAACATGAATCCTGCAAAAGCTTTAGTAGTACCATTCACTAAAAGGAGAAAATTTAACCTAATGCTTTTAGGCTTCAAGGGAAAATTATCCAATTGAGCGAAAAGGTAAAATTTTTAGGATTAATCCTTGATTCAAAGCTTAACTGGAACGCGCACCTAGAGAGTGCAATAAGCAAGCGGTCAGTGCGTTCTGGTTTTGCTCCAAAACGGTTGGTAGAAAGTGGGGATTAAAACCAAAAATGATTAGATGGATTTACACGCCTATTATTCTCCCGAAAATAACTTACGCTTCCTCAGTTTGGTGGCCCAAAACAAAACAGGCTATTACGAGAACAAAGTTAGCGAAGCTTCAGAGACTTGTGTGTATTGCTATAACGGGAGCAAGCGTTGGACGCGAATCCTTCATCTGCTGCCTCTGCATGAATTTGTGCAACTAGAGGCGGAGAGGGATGCTCTGCGTCTCAAACGTTTTAAAAATATATTGCCGGGTGACCTTGTTGGTCACCTGAGTATATAACAACACTTATAAAGAGGGCCCGTAATGAGTATGAACGGAGACTGGATGAAACCTATTGAAAACAGCGATATTCCCTATAGGCGATGGCAGTTACATGGTTCGGCAGTCTTCACGGATGGCTCTAAAATCGCCTCAAAAACAGGTGCGGATATCTTCGGTCCTGGAGTTCGGATATCAGTGGCTATGGGTGAATGGCCAACCGTATTTCAAGCAGAGATTTGCACTATAATCAGGTGTGTTTGCTTGAAGAGAAACTATAAACACGCACGGTGCTCCCACAGACCGTTATCATAAAATAAAATGCACCAAAGAATCTGAGTACACCATTCGATTCTTTATGACGTCCAGAATCTCTGGTCAAAGTTTCAGAATCATTGTACGATACTCTTTTGAGTAATGCCCTTCTGAAGGTCGTAAAGTACAAAAAAGTGACATAAAAACGACGAAAAACTTATTATAAAGCACGTATTTCACCACCATTTTATGAAATAACTTCCAAAATAGTTTCAACACATTCAAAGGGTCATATTTCAAGACATTAATGATTGGTGAAAAGATTTATTGGAAAATCCCACAGTGCACAGTGGTCTCGAAAAATCGTGATCATCTAGATTTGACTGTGAAAAATTGATTTTATGTACTCAATGTCTTCAGCAAAATTGTTTCATAGAACAAGGCCTTACTTTGGCGTTTTTAGTTTTTCGATCAATCCACCTAACAGTTTGATAAAAGAAATATTTTTTTCTAATTCTCAATATACCAGATAGCTTCCTTCAGCAAAGTTGTGGAAAATTAAAAAAAAAATTGCTGAATACTGCGATATCCTATCCCTACGTTGGACACGACAAAATAGAGTTTTTTGTGGAGCACCTCTCCTCAAAATCATTTTTTGTCTATAATTTTGTCTGTAATGGTCAAAACAATGCAAAATGTTTTAAGATTTCATTCATTCAACTAAGATTCTCTTAAGACTTTATAAAATTTATTGTTTTGACAATAATAGAAAAAGTTATAGACGAAAAACTGATTTTAAGGAGAAGTGTTCTACAAAAAACTCTATTTCGTCGTGTCCAACGTACAGATAGAACATCGTAGTATTCAGCAATGGTTTATCTTTTAAAATTTTCCACAACTTTGCTGAAGGAAGCTATCTGGTATATTGAAAATTAGAAAAAAATATTTTTTTATCTAACTGTTAGGTGGATTGATCGAAAAACTAAAAACGCCAAAAGTAAGGCCTTGTTCTATGAAACAAACATTGAGTACATAAGATCAATTTTTGACAGTCAAATCTAGGTGATCACGATTTTTAGAATTTAGACCACTGTGGACTGTGGGATTTTCGAATAAATCTTTTCACCAATTGTTCATGTCTTGAAAGATAATCCTTTGAATGTGTAGAAACTATTTTGGAAGTTATTTCATAAAATGATGGTTGAGAACGTATTTTACAATAAGTATTTCTTCGTTTTCATATCACTTTTTTGTACTTTACGACCTTCAAAAGGGCATTACTCAAAAATGTACCGTACTATGATTTTGAAATTTTGACCAGAGATTCTAAACGTCATGACGATTCGAATGTTGTACTCAGATTTTTTGGTGCATTTTATTTTATAATAACGTTCTGTGGGAGCACCGTGCACGCGAATGTTTGCATTTTCTCTGACAGTCAAGCGGCGCTGAAGGCTTTATGTGCCTCAAAATGCCCTTCAAAACATTTCTGGGAGTGAGTTCTCTCTCTCTCTCTCTCTCTCTCTGCGGATGCTCTGTTGTATGAACTTTATGTCAATTTGTATTGGGTTCCAGGGCACTACGGAATTGAAGGCAATGAAAAAGCAGACGAACTGGCCAAACAAGGTTCCACCTTTAACTTCATTGGTCCGAAACCCTTTTGCGGCATTTCAAACTGTACAATAAAAAGGGAATTTAAACACTGGAAGGAACAACGGGTGACACTCAACTGGATGGCTGTTAGAGAATGTCATCAGTCAAAAAGGGTAATAACGGCAAAAGCAAAAATTACAAAAAAGCAATTAGAGCTCAATAAGTGGGCGCTCTGTATCTACACTAGACTAATAACCGGGCACTGTCCGAGTAAATATCATATATAGAACGTTGGTCGAGTTCAGGATGATACATGTCGCTTTTGCAGCATGGAAAACGAAACCTCGGAACATCTGCTATGCAGCTGTGGTGCGTTATACTTGAAAAGAATCAAATTTCTCAATAAGGGTTGCTTACAACCCACTGAAATTTGGTTTGCCAACCCTCGGAAGGCTTTATTAAGCACATTATACCTGACTGGGAGCGTGACGAGGCAACCGGTCATCACTCGATCAATAGTGTGTGACTGGTTAACTCATATAGCATGCACAGTAAAGGGGATATACTGCAAAAGTTCTAAATAATGGACGCAGTAGTCTAATTCCACAACAACAAAGAAATCTGTAAATGAAGATGGAAAAAACCTCCCAAAATATCAAAGTATGTGCAATAACTTTTTTATTTTAAGAGATAGAAAAAAAGCAATAGTGTTTATCAAGAACATGCATTTTTAGATCGCTGGTAAAATTGTAGAAGGTTTGAAAATTCGGAAAAATCTGGGAAAAAGTTGTAATGAACATTATGATTTTTAGTGTCTTTAAACAGAAAACTTTATGTGGATCGTAATGTGTGAGAGATGGCAACATGATGTTTTTAGCAAAGTTTTGAAATCAACCAAAACTTTACCGAAGACCTCGCAATAATCTTGATATGATGAAAAAGTGATTTTTTCATCTCACTTCTAGGTGGATAAATCACCTATCTTTATAAATTAGAGATGCTTTTTTTGAATATCTCGACTTCTAACATACTATTTGGCTTTAATAAACATTTGTATCACTACTTAATTAATAGTAGGCAAACAGCAAAATAAAACGCTGAGCAATGGTGGAAGATAAAACCGGATGAACAAGGTGATAAAATCAGGGCCGTGTTATAATCGGGTAATTATTGTATTTGCAGTTTGCATTACATTTAGTTAATAGTTTTTTGCTTTAACTTTTATTGTTTTAAATTTAACTCATTTTTTTATTTCATATTTTTTTTATATTGCCAGCTGATTTTCGATTGTTTTGTTTTATAATAGTTGTGAATTGTTTTCTCGTTCGAACTATTCAGAATATTACAGGCTTTGTTATTTCTATCAAGTTCAGATATATTTGTGTTACTCGTGATCGAGAATTCATGTGGTAAATAGGTAATAAACAACAATCAACTTCTCCAATGCTCCAATGCGCAGTAAATCGACACATTGACGACTATGCGTGAAAATCGAATGTTGGGAACTTATCTTTAATTGTTGTTGAAGGCGATGAAATCACTTAATTTTGTTTAAACAATTGACAACCGAAATGTAAACAACGAACATTCTCGCAGATATTAACCAACTAACTCGCAATACTAGATCTAATTAGAATCATGCTATACGATGTCTCGTAGTCAATTCTGCGATGAAATTAGAAAGTTATTACCAAAAGTTAGAGATTATCGACAGCGAGACCAAGGAGGAGTGGAAAGAATGCTGCTTCTAAGAGTTGGAGGTTCGAGCCCAGATGGATCCTCGAATATTAAAGCGTGAGCCCACAGGAAATATATATTAAAAGTTAAAGACTGACATTTGTAATTTACTATTCCTTGTAATTTGAATAGCGAGGAATGAATAAAATATAATAATTGCTACTGTTCGCTGTATTTTTTTTTATTGAAAGGTGATATAATCGCATGTTATGATAAACTAATGCGTAGGAATGCATGGCGAAGATCGCATAAATATTTGAAATAATTTGCTAATGTTGACTTCTGAAGTCAACATTAAGTAATAAAAGAACCCGTAGTGTATATTCATATATCGCTTATAGTTTCGTTTCAAATCGTAAATATGAAGTAGTAGAGTCGCATTAAATAATGAAACAACCCAGACAAGTTAACAAGCTTCAACAGTTTAAGTCGCATATATGAACTTTTTCCAGCGCACTGGTTTTTGGATATTTTGGGATATTTTGGCTTCCACTTTTGCGCGTATTAGCAACATTCGCAGCTTCTTGTGCGATGTAACTATCACGTATAAAAGCACGTACAATAGGATGACTGTTTGCATTATACGCGTAAATTGGTTGTTTGGGTCATCGTACCTCGAGACCATTTTAAGGTCAAAACAAGTAAAACATCGTACTAGTATCATTTGAAAATTAGGTTGTGAAAGGATTGAAAAACTATATCTTCAATAACAGTTGCTTTTTTTAGTGGAAACATATTCTTGTCTTAAGTAAAGTAGAATCTCAAAAAAGTCACAACGGCTTCAATAAGTACAGATTGAATATTTGAAAAGGAAGAAAAAATCAAATAATATCAAAGCAAATTTGGTTGAAAACGAGAAATAAAAAAACTGCGAGTTAAAATACAAAAAAAAATGAAAATTGCCAAGCAAAACAGAATTGAATCCAAAGGTTTAAATAAAAAAGAAATTAAAACGTCACAAAATTCAAAAATAATACTGCATTATTGTACGTGCATTATTATGCTGACAACGTCAACAACGCTGATATTCGCTGATATCCAAAATGAGATCCACCATTTTTTGAAAACCTAAATCAATCCACCTAGCGGTGAGACCCAGCCTTTCTCCTTCGAACTTATAATTTGTTAAAATAGATTTACTCCAACACTCAAAAAATACACCTTGATTATTTCTGCTGGATTTGTTATTCATTCTAAACAACAAATTTTTGGTAGCCAACAGCACAACAACACCGAACATTTAAAATTTAACATATCATCGGCTTCGTGCAACACTGGCACAACTCAAAATTTTACATTTTTGAGTTTTTGATGGCAAACGATGACAAAAACTGTTAAGTTTCGTCACACGAAATCCCATTTCGAAAATCACAAAACTTCCAGAGTTATGAGTAGAAGTGCCTTTGCTGCGCAAATCGAAATTTTCTATAAAGTTAGCAAAAATAAGGTTTTAATTTAGACAACGTGAGCACGTAATATGTGCATAATAGACCCAAAGGTGTTAAATAAGGATTGGTAATCTTAAACTTCAAAGTTTTCTTGAAATTCGAAAAATAAATTTTCGATGCAAATTTTCAAACGCGTTTTTCTCGAAAATATGTTTTTTGAGTTGTGCCAGTGCTGCACGAAACCGACGACATGAATATAAATTAACACAAATAACAATAACGCAAATAACATTAAATTCTTTCAACTATATGATGCGATGTTGTTTTTGATTGTGGTATAATCGATTTGTACTCATATACTGCCTATAAATACTCAGATTCTTTAAGTCAACGTTTGTCAGTAGATTTCAAATAATGTATAATTAAATGTTGTTCCTTATACATTAATTTGAAAGATCTTATCAGTGAAATTAAAATTCTTTAACGTTATTACTGATCGTTTCTGAGAGGCATCCAATGAATGGCCAAATACCAATCAATATGGGTTCTTGAAACCTGGATTATACCCAGTGGCCAGAATCCGACCTAAAACCCAATTTTCAATCCAGATGACCACTTCTGGTTGCCTGATAATCATAAAATCACAAAATCCATCATAAAATTGGCGAACTGCCTAATCTGGGTATTTCTATGGCGAAGATGGCGACAGTTTCCGATCAACAGCCTAAAGTGACAAATATCATCCAATACGATTTGAAGAAGCGGTATGATACCCTGAGGCCAGAAATCATTTTGAGACGCCATTTCAAATTTCTAGACAATAGCTTCCGGTTTCTACCAGTCAACAAACATTACCCAATGTGAGTTTATCAGTACCCGGGATGATGCTCAGAGACCAGGAATCAACTTTATACTTTTTTTTGAAATCCGAATTTGCGACACCTGTTTTCTTTAAATAAGTCGTGTGATCTTTAAAAGAAGAGATTTTCAATATTTTTACAATTTGACACATAATGGATAAAATAAATGTTCGATTACACTGGTCAACACAAGTGATGCCCCGAAGGTCAAACTAAGAAAAAATGAAAAATTATAGCTTTTCCTGTGAATTTTTGTCTTTCTAGGGCAATTATTATGAGCTTTAGAGCAGCATTTTTTTTTCAATTTTGGCAACCAGTGTTATAATCAAATTAAATGGGTACCAAAAGTGCAACTAAACCTTCAATTTAAAACTAAGATTGTTGAAATCAGTGATGCCATCTTTGGCAAAACGAGTGAATTTGATAAAGTTTTCTGAACACGTTTCTTTTCATAACCTTCGAACTACATGTTCAATCATCATAAAATTCGTTATTTAGAGGTTTTAAAGGGGTTCTTAGGGGTTTCAAAGGTTTTCAGGGGTTTTAAAGGGCTGTTCATTTGATACCTATTTTGTTAAAATCGGTTGTGTAGTTTCTGAGATAATGGAGTTTCATAACTTTTACATTTTGATACATAACAGACAAAGTTACAGTCTGATTATAATAAAATTCAATAGGGTTTTATCAGGCAACTAGACCTTTCTATTGCTACTAATTTTGTGAAAATCGGTCCATCAATCTCTGAGAAGAGTGGGTGAGTTCAAACAGTCTTAGAAACATGTTTCTTGTCATAGCCTGATTTCACATTATTATACATGACGGACAAAGTTAAGTCCAATAACAATAAAATTCAATAGGGTCTTATGGGGCAACAAGACCTTCCATATGACACAAATTTTGTGAAAATCGGTCCAGCCATATCTGAGAAAAGTGAGTGAGCTTAAACAGTGTTTGAAACTCATTTCTTTGCATAACTCTTGAACTACATGTCCAATCATTATAAAATTATTTCACAAATGGTTCAAAAAGCAAGCCCGTTCTTTTGATAAAAATTTTGTTCAAATCGGTTTTATAGTTTCTGAGATAATGAAGTTTTGTGATTTTCACATTTTGATACATAACCTCCAAACTAAAAATCCGATTGCAATGAAATTCAATAGGGTCTTACGGGGCAACTAGACCTTTCATTTGCAATTAGTTTCATGAAAATCGGTCCTGCCATCTCTGAGAAAATCGAGTGAGTTTGGGAAACCGTTACATACATACACACACACACATACACACACACACATACAGAAAATGCTCAGCTCGTCGAACTAAGTCGATTGATATACGAGATTCGACCCTTTGGAGCACTTTTATACCTTTGTTTTTTTCAGTGATTGTTATACCTTTCTAGGAGAAAGGCAAAAATGATTTTTATACATTTTTCTACAACAAAATTCGAAATTTGTGTGAACAAAGAAACGAATTTAAAAAAAATGACAGAAAATTCAATAACAGATTGAAACCCTTAAATATGAAAACATTCTAAGCAATAGATTAGAGCTGAGAAAAGAAATAAAAACATAGAAGAGGTTAGAAAATAGGAAAAATAAATCAAAAATAAAACAAAACCAATGCGGGATAACATAAAAGTTAACAAAAAATAAAAAAAAACAAGAAAGAAAACGGGAAAAAGGAACACATGTAAAATGACTCAAATAATAAAGTTTTTAAAAAGTTATAAAATTATTGGAAAACGAAAAAAAATTAAACAAAATCGAATCGAAATCGAAAATTATTATAATAATAAGATAAACAAGCGTTAGTTGTCACAAGCGCTAGAAATAAAAATACAAAAGTAAAGAGTATATTTCAAAAATAATTCGAAATTCAATATGTACAATATAAGACAATTTAATGAAATATGAAAAAAAATTAAAGAAGAATGAGAAAAGGAGGAGGTTAGATAATCAATTAATATAACAAAAAGCTGAAAAATTTGGGAAAAATACATTTTTTATCATTTCAAGATTTTTCCACTCTAGCTACTCTTTGATCGCTTCGAAATAATAATATAAATTAACTAGAATTTTATTTATTTCCATTTCAGTAATAAAGATTGCTCAATTTTGTCAATTCCAGCTCTTGTTGGCAGCTCCGATGATTTCATTATAAGCTTATTATTTCACCATTACCTCAAGAGAAGGTCAAATTCGGCGTGATTAATTACATCGTCTGCCCCGATCCGTCCGACGGTAAATTCAATCAACGGTTGAATCGCGTACACGTACTTCGGCGGAACGGAAAAACAAAAATACCGTGCGCCCATCGCCGAATTATAAAAACAAAATTGAGCAAACCACAAACCTTCGATCGAAAAACCACACTTTTCTGGGCACATTCCGTGCAAACCGACCGAATGATGAGAGCATTTGCTTTTGCCTAATTATTACGAAACTCGACTCAATTCGCGCACATCATATGAACCGACGCCGCCGCCGGATTGCATGTGGCAGGCGATTCTGTACCGCTTCGCTCGGATGGGGTGTTTAGGCAGGTAGGTTTGTGCCCACAGTCGCGCGATAGGTGGAGAACGGCAACGGATTACATGGAGCCAACAACCGCAGAGATATGTTCATGCAATCGGACCATCAACGCGCATAATTTTTGTATTGCGCGTTAGGCGAAAAAAAATGATAATAAAAAAAAAGCAATGAGCATTTAAAACCGAAAGCATCAGGAATAGTTTTGAATGCTTTTTTGTGCATTTGAGGAATATGATCATAAAATGTTGAAAAAACACCGTCTTACCTCATTTCAGATGGTTTCGAAACTCAATGGTGTTGAATAATTGGCATTTTTTCCCCAATCAGTACCTGAAAGAAAACAGATGAAATTTAAATTAGTCTCAGCAAAATTGCAATTTACAATAGCCTTTAAAATTCCAACAGTGTGTTGGACCTCAAACGAGTTGTGAAATTGCGGCAAATACGTAAACATAAACATCATTACACTAACGGTCCTTATGCCGCTATTCAAACTATCGGTTTCGATCTCTATCCAGACCAACCTTTTCCGTTCTACCTTTCTCGGGAAAAGCTCCAGTTTGGCTTACTAGCCAGCTTTATTTCCACCCCCGTACGACTTTATTCCATGCATCCAATATTCAGTCGTTCGTTTGGGATTTTCTTTTTTTTTTCGGTGCTGCCAGGAAAATCCGCTTGGAATTCCGAACAATCCATTTTTACACAAACAGAGATGCACACACACACACACACACAAGTATAGTCTTACTAATACACAGGAGCAGATTTCTCGATCCATAAAGTGCAGCCCGAAACCACTACCCGAATTGCAGTCTTCGAAAAGATAGCACTATAAAAAATTAACTCTGTGAATAAAATTCACAGCGTGGTACTAGTTTCCCTGATTACTCTTGAAAAAACACAAACCCAAATAAAAATTATACTATGGTCACTTTAGAAACACCGTAAATCGATTCGATTTCTATCAACGGTGAGTGAACCTTCGTCGTCTGGCCAAACCGAAACGACTGTAACAGTGGGAAGGTAATCGAAACGGATAATCTTTCCTCGGAACCCCCCGCCGCCTATGCCCCAGCAGACTGGATACGACGGTAAAGGTGATTTGGTTGGATAGTTTCTCGGTTGGCACAGGGCCGAAATCCCTAGATGTGTGTTGTTACGATACGACTACTGGCGGCAGGCGACAGGCAAAACGAAACTCTGTTTGCTTTGTAAACATGACTGAACTAGGCGAGAGACAACGGCGTGTGGTGTGGAGGAATTCGGCTAGCCCTAGAGTAACGTAATCGGGCTTAGGACAACACAACAAGGCATCGGTTTGATCGGTTACTGTTGTACCGGTGCTTTTGGCAATGTGTCGAACAAAGGCGGTTTCTAGCAATTTGAGCAATTTATGTATAATATCTTTCGGCTCTTTGAAAACATTCGATATAGATTCCAAATTGACTCCGAAATAATTTTGAAATGGTTCTAAAATAATCCAATAATAATTCTAAAAGGATTTCTTTAATCTTTCAAATGATTTTAAAATAATTCCAAGAAGATATGAAAATAATTCTAAAATGACCTTTATTTATTCCATAAAAACTCAAAAAATGCAAGTCGATAACACTACATCAGTCGATTTGAGGCAGATAACTTAAAAACCCCTTTCATGATAGTTGAGCTGAAGCAAGTTATTCATATCCTTCTACCTTACAGAGTGATGAAGTGTATGGTTGATAGACAGAGCGGGATGGTACTCGTTGCGAGAAGCATCTGTTCCAGGAGCTTCCATAACGGTGAGCAGAAGATAACAGCTTTCGAGCGATACCAGAACATTTCCAATTATTTGACTAGATACAATTCGATGAGGAAACAGCAATAATAACAACAACCGCCGCGCTCATTTATGCTCTTGTTCGGGTTGCGATCTGTTTTAAGCTGCGAATGCGTCTCCAGACACATAGCTCAATAGCCAGATCTCAGTGAAGACATGTAAATACAACATAAGTTCTTCTCCATGACCATGACAGCCCAATATACGTCTGAATAACTTCAACACTGTGTTATGTTCTGTATTTTGAGTTAATCTTGTGGTTTAGGAAGTCAAAAAATTTCGTAAAAATCGATATAGAAGTTTTTGAAAGAAAAAAATCGAAACGAAATTCATTTGTGTAGTTTTCTACACAAAAAGAGACTAACTATCAAAAGAATATTCTATAAAACGATTACTAAAATAAATACAAATACAAATTGAGTTTTTAAACTATACACAAGCAAAGAGAACGCAAGGCACAAACTAGAATTACATTTTCATTGCACTTTCTACAACTGAAACTATATCATTCTTGATTTAAAAAGGGCTATCCATGTCATTTTGTGCAATTTGTATTTTTTTTTTCGAATCACTAACAATTGTTGAGAAGCTATTATTCGTCTTCGACAAAGTTTTAAATAGATATTTTGGCTTTTAGAAATTAATATACACCGCGCGAAAATAATTCTTGAAAGTGCATATTAATGATGAAAATATTTTTAGAGTTAAATATGTTTGTTTGATCGATAAAGAGTATTCCGCAAAGTTGTAGATAGTGATTTCGTTCTTCAAAAAACTGCACTGTAGAAAAATCCAAAAAGGCTGGAATTTTTTTGTTTTTCATTTCTCTAAGTTCAAACTTTTTTTTGCTGATTTTTATGATGTATAATATTTCTGAAAGTACCTACACATATTTGCCAAAGACATCATATCAATCAAACTGCTTTTTTCCCCATTTCCAAGATCAGGCAACCATGAATGATTTTTCATTATTTCTCAATATTTCTTTATCTGTCTTTCTCGACCTTTCTCAATCTACGTTCCTCTCTTTCTCTATATATCTCTCTTTTTCTTCCTCTTTTTCATTTTTTTATCTCTTCCTCTTTGTTGTTCATCTCCTTTTTCATCTATATTTTTCCTGCTTTCTTCATATGTTTCTCTTTCTCTTTCGCTATCTATTTTTCTCTCCCTCTCTCTTTATTCATCTTTCTTTTCTTTTCTTTATCTATCTTTCTCTCTCTTTTTCTCTCTCTTTCTCGCGCTTTCTCTATCCATCTTTCTCTCCCTTTTTTATTCAACATTCTTTCTGTATCTGTCTTTCTCTATCTTTCCCTCTTTCTTTCTTTTTCTCTATCTGTCTATCTCTCTTTCGCCATCTGTCTTTCGCGTCCTCTTTCCCTATCAACCCCCCCCCCCCTTTTTTTCTATTTATCTTTCTTTTTCTGTCTCTATATATCTTTTTCTCTCTTTCTTTATGTATCTTTCTTTCTTTCTCTATGTACCTTTTTCTTCCTTTCTCTACTTGAATTTTCGTTCTTTTTCTATCCATCTTTCTCTCTCTCTTCCTCAAATTTCCCTCTTTACCAATATATCCCTCTCTTTCTTTGTCTATCTTCCTCTCTTTTTCTCTTTCTATTTTTTTTCTCTCTCTTTCTGTATCTATTAATCTCTCTCTTTCTCTATCTATCTTTTGCTTTATCTATCTACCCTTCTCTCTTTTTATCTATTAATCTCTCTCTCTACCTTCCTTTCAGGGGGAAACATCTTTTCTGTCTATCTCTTCCTATATCTATTCTTGCTCTTCCTATATTTATCTTTCTTTCACTTTCTCTATCTTTCTCTCTCTTTTCTATATTTCGTTCTCTCTCTCTTTCTCTGTCTATCCTACTCTCTCTCTCTTTTCTATCTATTTTCTTACTCTTTCTCTACCATCATTCTCTCTCTTTCTTTATCTATCTTCCTCTCTCTATTTCTTTATCTGTTTTACTCTCTGTTTTTCTACCTATCTTCTTCACTCCTTCCCTATCATCTTTCTCTCCCTTTCTGTATCCATCTTTCTTTTTCTTTCTGCATCCATTTTTCTTTCTCTTTCTATATCCATTTTTATTTCTCTTTGTGCATATCTGTCTTTCTCTTTGTATCCATCTTTCTGTTTTTGTATCCATTTTGCTCGCTCTTTCTCAATCTTTCTCTCTCTTTGTATCTCTGTATCGTTTTCTTCTTTAGTCGTTCTTTTTTTATGTACCTTTCACTCTCTTCTTCAATCCATCTTTCTCTCTCCATTTCTCTTTTTCTATCTAATTCCTTCACTCTCCATTTTTTTATCAATCTTCTTTCTTTTATCCTCTTTATGATCTTCTCCTTCTCCTTCTCCTTCTCCTTCTCCTTCTCCTTCTCCTTCTCCTTCTCCTTCTCCTTCTCCTTCTCCTTCTCCTTCTCCTTCTCCTTCTCCTTCTCCTTCTCCTTCTCCTTCTCCTTCTCCTTCTCCTTCTCCTTCTCCATCTCCTTCTCCTTCTCCTTCTCTTTCTCCTTCTCCTTCTCCTTCTCCTTCTCCTTCTCCTTCTCCTTCTGAAACGATTCCAATTCGAATTGAATTCGAAGATATATCTAGAATGATTCTCAAATGCTTTAAAAAAGACTCTAAAATAATTATAAAATGACTATGAAATCATACAAAAATGGTTCTCAAACAATTCTAAAAAAGCACTCTAGACTGACCCTAAAATAGATTTCAAAATGATTTTAATATTATTCAAAACTTATTCTAAGATGCTTCTAAAACGATTGTAAAATGGTTTTGAAATATGGATCCAAAATGATTCAAACATGATTCTGAAATAATTATTGAATGGAATTATACAAAAATTACTCTTAATTGACTTCAAAAATGACCTTATATCGATTCCGAAATGATTTTAGAATGATCTCGAAATGACTCTGAACTGATTCCAGAATGTTCCGAAAGGTGATTGTAGAATGATTTTAGAATGTTCCTAAAATGTTCTAAAAATGAATCTTGAATCTTTCTCAAATGATTCTAGAATCATTCTAAAATGATTCTGCAATTATTTTAAAATGATATCTAAATAGATTTTTGAAATTATCAAATCGACTCCGAAAAGAATCTCAAACGATTCATAAATGATTCTTAAATACTTCTGGAGAAGAGATTTGATAATTTTAAATAAATTTTAGAATTATCAGATTAAACGCGAAGGATGTTAGACCTCTTCTTGAAACTAGAGGAATGCTGTATTGACGGTAGCTTTTTCAAATTTGACTAACGGTTCTTCTCACATACGTGGGATACAGCTATGGCTAACCCACTTTCTACCACAGTAGCAGATCCTATCACAGAAGCATTGCTTGACTGTGTTTTAAAACAATCGAACATCAAATGATTGAACATAGAAACTAACCAACACTTAAACGTAGAGCTAATGTAAGTACATAATGTAAAAATTATAATTTGAAAAGAAAACGACACCTCTCTACACTATATTACAGACTCCTTTGATAAAAAAAGAGCCTTCGATCTTTAATTTTTTATTAATATTAGTATCCTGCATTACTGTTTATTAGAGAGCCAATCGATTTTATGGAATAAGTTTTAGGTTCGTTTTCTCGAAAAAAATCCTCAGAAAAAAAAAATTAAGCTCAATCGGGCTTCGGGTTGTGAAAACTCAAAGCGGTCGAAGTTTCAGTTTTTTGACCAATGGAAAAATGCGCAAAAATTGACGATATGAAATTGTCTAAATCGATTTTTTATGCCAAGTATTCTAGAATCGCATACAACTTTGAGAATTGATGTTGTCACAAAAAAAAGTTCTCAAAAAAAACAACTTTCCCAGAGAGTGTTTTAGTTCGAAAATTTTCTGATTCCTAAAACATCGATTCCTTAAAACATAATAGAGATCTCGACGATTCATAGATTTCTAGAACAAAATTGCACAGAATAATCGATATCGAAAATTTCAGGCAATGACAATCTTCAAGACCTTCGCCAGAGATTTGCTTAGTGATCGATAATTATCGACAGTTTGCCAGCCAGAAGCAGATGCAGAAAAACAACAAAAGGTTGCTTCCGTGTAAACAGGAACAATATGTAAAGGTTTTTTCACACATATCGTTCGCACTTATGCGAAATTCCGTCGTTGTCCGTACGAGTTGGAGTGAGCGAAAATTAATTATCTCTCAATTTTCTAATAATTTCAAAGAGGATTTTATGTAAGAGTGAACAAGCATCGAAGTCTCTTTCAAAACTGGAAAGGCCAATTTATTATTCAGTTCTGGCATCATTGTGGAGTATGAATGCCAATGCGAGGAAAATATCAATAACTAACGATAACACTAAAAACTTAGTGATTCTATCGATAGCTGACAACTATCGATACTATCGATAATAATCGATAGGTTTCCCATCCCTAAAACAGACCGTGCGTTGCACGGTAAGCGGTATCGCTAAACATAGCAAGAAAACACTCAATCTTTTACGTTATTCTCACTCATTCTATCTCTTCAATATTCCCTCGCAAACACATCTCCACTAATGCAACGCTTATTGAAAATGAGTGATGTGAACGCCAAAACCTCCCTACAAGAAATTTCTGGCTATACCACCAGTGTCGAGAATTTTCAACAAGTTATACATAACCAATTTTATTTCGTTCATTTTAGGTCTCCTATTATTTTCTTGTGTTCTGTGTAACTTTTACTCTCACCAACTTAATATTCTCGCTGATTTTATCTCTTTACCTTCAGTCAAAACATTTTTCCTCGTTGCCTTTCCTCGTTCAAATTTTGGCTTTTATGTTGCTCTTAGTTTCAACACATTTCCACTGTTCGTATTTTTTTTTCAAAACTTCGCATTCCTAGATTTTTTTTATCTTTTTGTATACAATAAAGTCTTTTCACACGCGTTAAAAAAATCTTCGTAAAACAGCCGCATAAATTCCGAAATCCTTGAAAAAAAAAACCGCGAAAATTTCGAGATCTGCTTAAAAAAAGCACGTAAAAAAATCTAAGTGTACTTATTTTACTTGCTATCAAAATTATTCTGCTCGATTTTATGTTGCTCAGTTTCACCTTTTTTGTATCTAAATGTGCTTCACTTTGGTCACAAACCATTGATATATACGCTTTTGTCGGCGTTTTTTTTAGCTTTTTTTATTTTCAATACTCTTTAAAAACACAAATTTAGTTTTCTCCAAACTACTAACGTTCTTTTATTTCAGGTATTATTGTTCACCTTTTGCCTTCTTTCTTTTTCTTAATTTCAACTATTTTTGCATTAAATACTATTTACACTAAGGTCTTTTTCATGCGGGTTTTCACACGGGTTGCTCTCCATTTCTCAGAAATGGTACAAAATATCAACCTTACTTCAATTATGTTTTCCGTTCTAGGCCAAAAGTAATCATACATCGGTTTTACACTTTTCAAAAAGTCACAATTCCTGGAGCAAATACTGTGAATTTGAAATATTGCATTTTGGCTATCATAATCAAACAAAGTTCAACATTTTGGGAGAGCTTTCTTCGTTATATTTTTAACCTAAAAAAAGTCTTTATCCCACGCGTGACAAAAACCCTTAGCGTAATATCACTGTTGTACACCTTTAATTTTCTTTTTTTTTTTCATTCTTACTGTTTATGCTATTTTTCGACCACTCTCCATGTGTTGTAAACTTTTGCAATTCATGATTTTGTTCGAAAGTAGAAACATTCTTTCATTTTACCAATCAGTTTTGTTTCACGTGTTTTGCTCTATCGAAAATTTATTTTTTTTGAAATTTTCATCTGTTCTGATCTTTTAATTTAATTATTTGTTTACATTTATTCGTACCTTTATCGCTGCTTTCAGTTGTATTACAAATGTTGTCAAGATTATCGTTTTTATTTTTCATAGTTTCGGCAGATACTTTTCAGAGCATTTTCAGACTGTTTTGTTGTACTGTTTATGTTTTTTTCTTCCTTTGTTTGCTACTTTTACTGTCTCTGTTGAGATTTTGTTATTATAGTTTTTCAAGTTTCTGATTATTGTTTGAGTCGCATCCACTTTTTTCAGCTTTCCGTACTTTTGTTCAACTTTCGTTGCTCTTCTGATGTAAATGAATTGTACTTTGGTTTTGCTTTTATTAGACTGTTGTTTAATTTTTATTTTTTCGTTCTAGTATTGTTATTTATTTTAAAAAAAAAATATTTTTGGGTACTTTTATTGCATTTGTTGTATTCTATTTTGTTGTAGTTTTGTTTCATTATTGTTGCACTTTTGTTAACCTCTTTTCATAACTCTGTTAATCGTTTGCTATTTTTTGTTTTTAATTTTGCTATACATTAATTGTATTTCTGTTGTACATATTAAAATTTTCACTTTGTTTATTTTTTTACTTTTGTAATACTTATTTGGCACATTTGTAGTATTCATAATTTTGTAACTCTTTTAATGTACTTTTGCTGTACTTCCATTGAACTTTGATACGACAGTGGTTATGTTTGTCTTGCACTTCTATTAAACTTTCGATGTTCTTTTGCCGTACTTTTGTAGATGTTTTGCTGCACACTTTTTAATTTTTGTTATACTTTTGTTTTTTTTTTATATTAGCACTTTTGTTATACTCTCTTTCATGTTAAACTGTTTTTACATTTTTGTTTCACATTTCTATTATATTTTTGTTATACTTTAGTTGTACTTTTGAGGTATTTTTGTTTGTTTCACTTTTGTTACTTTTTTGTTGTATTTTTTATGGACTTTTATTTTACTGTTGTTCAACTTTTGTTGTACTCTGTTAAACTTATGCTTTACTTGTGTTGCAATTCAGCTCTATATTTTTATTATACTTCTACATTACTTTTGTTATGTATCCGGCTCTTTACGCACCATATTGGCGGGTGTTATAATGCGTGTTCGTAGTATGCAATGCTCTTACGTCAGTTTCGTGATTTCAGGAGTTTTGGCAACAGAGCAATTTCACAAAAAAAATTGGCAACCAATTTAATCGACCATTTTTGATTTGGTTGAAACTTTGCATAGACGTTATATAAGCAAAAGATGCCATTATGTGCTATTGGTTCAAGTTTTTGGAATACGACTCATTTTTGAGAAGCTAATAAAAAAAACTATTTAGGGAAGGTATCGATGATTAGAAATATTTTTAGAGTAAAAACTGTTTGTCTGATTGGCATGGTCTCTTTGGCAAAGTTGTAGATACTAATTTTGTCCTTCCATTAAAAATTGTACCCTGTGAAAAATTTTTTTTTTCCAAAATATCATGACTTTCTTCTGATTTCTCCATGATCGGACCAGTTGCATTGTTAAGGTAATCTTTTGTAGTCCTAAAAAATAGATTTTTAAAAAATGAGCTTTTTTAGACAATTAATTTTCAATTTTTCTTCTCACTTTTTCTCAAAAACATTATTTTTTGTTTAGTATGTTTTTTTCGGAAAGAAAAAATTATTATCTACAACTTTTTCGTAGACGTCACACCGATCAGACAAATCGTTTAGCCCGAAAAATATTTGTAAACATCAATACCTTACTAAAATAGCATTTTTCAATAGCTTCTCAAAAATAAGTCGTGTTCCAAAAAATTAAACCAATAGCAACGTCTATGCAAAGTTTCGTAGAGTTTGCAAAGTCATTATGGTGCGTAAGAAGCTGGACAAAACTTTCCGCTGTATTTATGTTGTACTTTTTTAGTATTTTTATTTTATTTTTCTTATATTTCGATTGCAACTTTTTTGAATTTTTATTATACTTTTGTTGTACAAGAATACATCAATCTTGTTATACAGTATTTCTGTACTATTTCTTGTACTCTGAACATACTTTTGTTTGACTTTTCAGTTCTTTTGATAAACTTTTGTTTTACTTGTGTTGTACTCTTTTTGTATTCCTGTTGTACTTTTAAATCTTTTTTGCTCAACTGTTTTTGTTTTTTCTGTTGTATTTCTATTGTGTTTTTATCATACTGTAGCTGTACTTTGGTAGTACCTTTATTCTACTTCAATTGTACTTTTTATACTTTTGGCATACTTTTGTTGTACTATTACTGGGCGTTTGTTTCACTGTTGCTGTGTTTTGTTGTACTTTTCGTATAATTTTATTGTATTTTTGTTGTTCGTTATAAGTTCTTATAGGTTGCTATTTTGTTTTGCGCAATTTTTGTTGTTGTTTAATTATACTTTAATTGTAATTTTGTTGTGTTTTTGTTGTACTTTTGCAGCAATGTTGTTTTACTTGAATTGTACTTTTTTACTTGTATTATGCTTTTATTGTACTTTTGCTTTTTCTGCTGTTTTTTCAGTTTCTTTTAATTTTATTGCATTTTCATTGTACATTTGTTATAATTTTTGGAGTGCTTTTGAACTCTCGTACACTTTTATTAAGCTTTTGCTGTACTTTTATTGAACTTTTATCAAACTTTTGTTGTACTTTGTAGTTCTTTTTTAAACTTTTGTTTTACTTATGTTGTACGTTGGTTTCGTTTTCAATATAATTTCATAGTTCTTTGTCATATATACTGTCTTGAATTTTTTGCATATTTTTGATTTTATTGTGTTGTGCTTTGATTATTTGTCTTTTTAAACTTCAGTTGTACGTTTGATATATTTTATATGTACTTTGTAATACTTTCAATTTACTTTTTTATGCTTTTAAAATAGTTTTGCAGTGCATTGGTTGTACTTTTACAGTGCTTTTATGTCACTTTTGTGATATATATTTTTGTATTTTCATTGTATTTTTATTATACTTTTGTCTGCTATACTAATATTTTACTAGTGTTGTACTTTTGTTGTACATTTATCTGATGCTATGAGTTTTACACTTCTTATAGGTTGTACTGTTTTTCTATTTTGTATTTTGTTTTGTTGTATTTTAATTGTTATTTTGCTATACTTTAGTTGTACTTTGGTTATATTTTTACTGTATTTTTACTGTAACTTTAGTGCACTTTAATTTTACTTTTGTTATACTTCTGTTATACATTTGTTGTACTTTCATTGTAATTTCATTGTACTTTTGCGGATATTTACTGTACTTTTGTTACACTTTTACCTCAATTGTATTTTAGTTTGTTATACTTTTGTTACACTTTGTTTCCTTGTTTAAATTTTCCCACCTGCGATTTTTTTACATTTACAGTTTCAGGAGTAAAGTACCACCAGCACAAGCAACTTGTCAACCATGAAACTTTTGCATTTCGTGTAAAATCTATAGATAACATGACTCTGTTGATGGAGACAATGTGCTGCAAGTGTTTGTCAGTGAACAGGTAAAAAGGGAGGAAACAAAATAATGGTTTCTTTTGCCGGGAGGAAAATGCCAAGTTGCAACATGATTTACTAGAACATGGTTTTAATGCATTTCGCCCGTAAAAGAAAGTACACACACATACACACCAGGAGTAAAACACGCTTGAAAACTACATTTGAGGCAAAAACTTTCGTCAGCATCCGACTTAAGTTTGACGGACGGAAAAATAAATCGTCTCACATAAAACTAACCCCAAACATCGCACACCGGCAAACGTTATTTGCAACTTGCCGACATTTCTCGGCGTCGGAAGTTGGGAGTTCGGGGCAGACGGGAAGGACTTGTGTCAGAAGGCGTCTTGTGTTATCACCTGTCGCATTTTCACCGTCTGGATTCATTTCCGGTACCGCTTCTTCACACCCACGCCCAAGCTTTTACCTCTTTTCCTCCTCTTCACTCCACGGGATGATAATGGAATTCTCGCGTGACATCCACGCGCTCGGTTCTGTTTACCTGAGCCCCCTCCCTCTTTTATGCTATTTTACATTTCTTGCCATTAATGTCATCACATCCTCCTGCCGCTCGTAGCCTCGCTCGTAATTATTTTGATGTTAATGATAGGTAAAAAAAGAGAGGTAGGAAATTCTCGCCCCTTAATAGCGGCACAACACAACGCTACGGTATTTTCTTATCATTTCTGGCAGGAATTCAATTTTGAGATGCCAGATTTTGGCTTCCACCAAGCTATCGCACACCTCGAAATAGGCTCTAGCAATGACGGGCTGGCTATTTGGAGCGAAATCAAACATTCTAACATTAAGTGAGCGTTTTCGCTTTTGTCTGCCGGGCTGACTGAGAAAATCAGATTGAATAAGTAGAATGAAGTGGAGGAGCGGGAAAGGACGAACGAAACTCCGAAACACATAACCTCCCATAACTAGTTAGGGGCTCGTGTAATCCCATTACGTAAGAGGATTTCCGAAGGTATGCAACGTGGAGGGTCAACCCAACGCATGACCTCCTCCGTCCGGTCGGACGTAGATCGAAAACAATAACGCAGCCCTAGTAGGGCTTCCGCCTTGCTGGCTGGACACCCGGCATTAGGCAATCGGTAGTTGTACAATGCACTCGAACCGTGTTGGACACAGACGGTGCTCCCGCTCTGGCTTCTTCGGTTGTGTGCACAGCATCAAGTTAGTACACATTTAACAGACGGTTGTGACAAATAAAGAAGAGTAATTACAAGTGTTTAATCGCCGGTTTATATAGGGTAAAGGTAAATAATTAACGTCACCTTTTTACTGCTTCAAGTACTAAAATGCTTTATGAACGAATCGGAAATTTGCTACCTACGACTCTTACGAGTAATTAATATTCGAGAATCGCTTCCTGAATGTCACCTCGAAAAACCTCAAATCACAGCAGGCTGGCTACTGTCCGATAAGTCCGCCTGCATGCTGCTGTCTGCTACTGCTATCAGTGCACTGGATGCGCACCGACTATGGCCGAAATACAATTGTGAAGGAATTTGCCTGAACTTATGGAAGGGTCGCAGTGGGCTGGGAAAATTCTGGGCCGAATTCGAACAAGCTGCCGAGATAACGATGGAGGCTGGCGTCGCCAGTCGAGAGTGTACGCCAAATTTTGACGTATCATTTTTGGGAACTATTTTTTCAAAAATCGCATACTAGAAATATGGCGAGAAAATTTCGTTGAAACAGTGAGAAAGCTGAAATTGTTGAAAAACCACCAACAAATTTGTTAAAAACCATCGAACGATCGTAAAAATTGTCGAACGAACTAAAAAACATGAAAAAAAATATCAATTCACAGTGTAGTAAACCAGTTACCGCCTGGAGCCATTTAGCAGAGTTATGATAGTGCGATGCTGTAGAAGAACAAAAGTTTTTAATAAACCACGGGCTGCAGTTTTGCAAACCACTCAACACAATTTTCCCCAAGTTTCAACCTCTCCATCAGACCGTCGGGCTTCGAGCGGTGGTCATTTTGCGGGAATAGAAAATTTTATCACTTGCAGACACGTTCTCAAGCAGCAGCAGCATCACTAGGTTTCCGACGCACGGTAGTAATGGAAATCAGTTTTCTAGCTTTCCTTTCATGGAGGGGACAAACTTCTGCGTTTGTCCCGGAGCAGCCGTAATGAGCCTCTGTTCTCCGATTCCCGAGCGACGCCGCTGGACTCAAAACATTTTCGACTAGCAAGTTGTAAACAAATCTAACTTTTCACCCGGAAGGGCTTCCGAGTGGAAATTATTCTGTTATAATTTTTCTCACGGAATCTCATGGAAATATTCAAAACGAGGATCATTAGCCAGGGTGCAGTTACAAGAGCACAAAGAAATAACAGCACAAAAAAAACAACAGTTGACTACAAAAACAAAACGACGTTACGCGACGCGTTTCGCTCGATTTGTATGCTTTCGCGTCCGCTACGGAATTTCGATTGCATCAAAAGTGGTTACGAAACGCGCGGCTGTTTTCGATTCGTTCGACAATTGAGCTTCCCGTTTGCAATATAACCCATTTTTTCTCCATTGGACGCAGCCGCACCGAAGACCGTAGAAGTGCGCACTCTTAACCCATTTGCAGGGGGAAATTATTACTGAATTTTAAATGGCTCTGCCAGCCAGTCCAGGCGGGCAGCGTTTCTTCACGCAGTTCTCTTGTCTGTCTGTTGAGTTTACACGCTGCTAATCGTGGCTTTGATGGGCGCGGGCGGAAAACCATTAATTAATAGTTTTCTGAGCGCCAAAACCGAACCGAACTCGCGCTTGAAGAAACGCTCCGATAAGTGTCTCTAGAGACACGGTGTTCTGGCCCAATAATGGACTGTACGAACACGCACACACACACAATCAATGCGTATTTATTACCGCAAACGCAAAGCATTTGTGCTGGTTTTTACTTCGGCTTTGAGTGGCCACTCGCCTTAGACTCAGAGCACACTTAGCAAAGGAAATGATCAATATGGAAAATTGAACCTCGTAAAGTACCTACCACTTGAAATCATTGGGATTTAGCTCTTTTTCTGCCCGGTTGATTACACTTCTAGCACAGTTATGAATTCAGTACAGCAGCTCAGTGTTTATTCTGTGGAAACGAGAAGGAAATTGTTACGATAAGTCGAAAGTTTTAAATAGCTTATATCTTCAGTCAGATCATTCGATAGGAAAAATATATTTAGAGAACCGGTATTATAGAATGACCAACAGTCAAATATTTATGAATTTTTCCCAGAGGCTACGAAGCATAAAACTTTGAAAAAAAATATCCAGAAATAATATAAATATACGAGCTCGACCTAACATTACGATCAAAATTATTAATCAAATATGTTTCTCAGTGTTATTAATAGCCACATGTTCGGAAAAAAAATCATCCATCTGATCACGATTTATTGAGTCTTGTCATTTGTAGGTGAAATTTCGAAACGAAAAAAGAGTCCATTATAAAAATCATTTTAGAGAAAAGTTACTTATTGACACGAATTGTGGAGCGTTTGCTGGGTTTGAAATATCAACTGCGGAAAATGTGTACATACTTTCTGGAGTACGGGCTAACATTACGTTAGATTGCAAAAAAAAAAACAAAAACTGGAGACGGGCACCAAACCACAAACATGCGACTAGAATGGTCTTTCCAGAATTTCTGTTTCGTTCAAGCACCATTCAATTGTCTTGGTGCTACCTTCAATTCCTCGCGAGACAGGTTAAAAACTGATTTTATTCTGACAGATTTAAAATTTCCAAGCGAACCATTGTAATATCTTGTTCGCTAACTTTCTCGACCATTTTCGGTATAAAATACGCTTCGTGAATTTTACGGTTCAGCAGAAACCAATAGTAAAATTTATAGCGATTATTATGTGTCGGTTGTACTGTAATACCTGTAATACATTGGTCATTCCGAAGACATCTTGCACGAAGTATATATTTCGTTTCCTTTCGTCATGCTCTGTAGTCAACACGTTCTCAATGTGATTACCTGACTGCTAGCGCGGATAGTTATCACGAGCGAACAGCAACAGAAAAAGTATTTTGAGAAGACAGTAGAAAAAGAGACTGCACTCTTGGGATGGCCTGACTTTGATTTTCTGAGCAAGTATTTGCTGGAATAATTTTCATTTTTTCCGGAAGGCGCAGCATAACGGCTCACCGGGTTCGTCGCTTCTACGTGTGCTTAGAGGAAAACTACATTTAAGTCTCTTAAGACTTTACGCACTTCCGAGCTAGCCAGGGGCACCATAATTCCCAAAGACGGTTAATATGATATAAACTTGAATTTTTTTCCAGTTAGAGCTTTAGGGGATATTTTTTCCTACCTACAACTTCGGAAACCTACACCTAAAGACATTATATATTGTCGAAACGTTTAAGGATAAATAGCAGTACTTCGTCTTATTTAGTATTTAGAATGATGAACCGCAAATCCAAGCAAATAGATATACAAATCACATTTTTACCTTGTTGAACACAAAAAAGCCCACAATGGAAAGCAATACAAGAATAATAAAGATAATATAAGAATAAGAGATTCTAAATCTAAGAGCAACCTAAAAAGAGAAAATTAGAAGTCTAATAAATAAAGATGAAAAACAGAAATTTAAAACTAGGTGTGATGATGAATATAAACATGGAAATGCAAACAATTAAGTGAAAAAAAATACAAAGAGACAATAGAATTTATTGAAAATAATAAAGTCAATCAAAACACCAGGAAAACCGGTACTGGAGAAAAACAACAATAAAAATGTCCAATGTTTGTTAAAATATGAAGCGAATAACTAACAAACATATTAAAATAAGGCAGAAAACAGGGAAAAAACTAAAATAAAAAACATAGCAAACAGATAAATGAAAAATTATTAAATTAGTCAACACAAACAACACTAGCTATAACAGAAAGAGCATAGCAAAATTAAACGCAAAAACTCAAATTTGAAAATTCAAGAAACGAAACAAAATGTAATTTAATTTTTCAAATCTTAAAAGCGAGCAATGGAAAAACAATAAAACCGTTATATATACGGCGAGAAACTGAAAATTTACAACTAGTGAAGAGCTGGTAACATAAATGAAAACGAAATACAAACGCAAAAATGAAGTTAGTGATAAAATACAAAGAGCTCACAAATCAATGAAATAAGTCAAAGCATCGAAAGAAAAGACAAACAGTGAAAGATAAAAAACAGCAGAATCTAAAAACAGAACAAAAACATACGAAATAAAGCTAAACAGGAAAACAACGTTAGAGTTCCATTATTCTCCGTTTTGAGAAGGGAAAAGAACACAGCAACCGAGCAGAGATATAACAAATGATATTGTTAAAAAATAATATCAAAGATTGAATGAAAACGCTTCAATTCTGGAATGAAAAAACAGTATACAGCAAAGAGACAAATAGAATTTAAAATAAAGGAAGAACAAATGAATTAAAAAATAAAACAAATTAGGCGGACAGCAAAACAAGCTATATGAACAGGACAAGCAGTACTCTAGATACAAAACTCAATGATAAAAAATTGCTAGTAAACATGAAAACAACACTGCAAAACAAACCAACAAACCGAAACAGCAAACAAGTGAAAAAATGCAAATAATCAAAAGCATTCAGAAAATATCATATAAAAAAGTAGAATACATAGAAAATCGATCAAAACATAACAATTCACAAACATTGAACCATAATAAATACAGTGAATTGCTGAAGCTTTACAGGGCATGAAAGAGTCAAACCAAGTTCTATAAGAAGGATACTGCTGAAGGGGAAAAGAGTGCAAATAAATTGCAAAATTAAAACCAAAATTCTTACAATCTAATAATAAGTTAGAACGTCTCTAATAAAAAAACCTAATAATAAATATCACGACGTGAACCAGCCGCCAACGGAAAGCCCCAAAAATATAGACAAAAAACAGGTAATATAATAGAATTAAAAAAAATTACAAATGCAAAAAATATGACAAATTATTGAAGAAAAAAAAATAAAAAAGAAGTAAATTTTTAAGAAAGCATCTTTACAAAAGAAAAAAAAACAAACAAACCAAAAGTATTAGAAAAGCAAAAAAAGCAGTAAAAACGGAAAAATATTAAAAGGAAAATAAAGAAACCCAAATAAAACAGAAACAAAATAAAGCAAAAAAGCAAAAAAATAGATTACTGTAATTCACCGTTTCCAGAATGAAAAATGCAGAAAATAAAAAAAAAAAAAAAATAAAAAAATAAAAAAAAAAAAAAATAAAAATAAAAAAAAAAAAAAATCAGTGCGTCTTGAACTGTCCTACAGATCAGACGTTTTTTCGGTTGCTTGTGGACTGGTCTTTGACTGCCTATAGCTTCAAAGTTTGTGTTTTGTCAGTGTGTCTTTTAAAGACTACCTGAAAGTTATTTCCCATCAGTCTTTCTCAAGACTACCTACTTTTGAATTTAACATTTGTTTTAACTTTTTTCGTATCACCTGAAATGGCTGGACGGAAAAAGAAACCTCGCATCGCTGCGGGGAGGAAAAGAGAGGCATCTCTTTCTGACACATCGAGTGTCTGTAGTGACAATCCTTTTGATATTTTGCCTGAGCAAGAAGCTGGTGAAATGGAAGTTACCAATAATGAAACTATACAAAATATAAAATCTTTAAAAAAGGAGAAAGTTCCACCTATTGTGGTAACTATTTCTTCTGAATTTAATATATTCAAAAAGGAACTTTCAACGTTTGTTTCTGACGTTAAAGTTACCTATCAAATTAGCCGTAGAGGTGAATGCCGCTTATTAGCCGACTCAGTAAAGGGTCGTGATCGTCTTGTTCAGTATTTAACTGACAAGATGTACAAATTTTTTACATATGACACCAAGAACGCCAAGCCGTTCAAGGTTGTCTTGAAAGGTCTCACCAACGATCAAACCGTTGATGAGATCAAACTTACTTTAACAGAATTACTTGGCATAGCCCCTACCCAAGTAATTCTAATGAAACAAAAATCACGAGGCGAAAACAGTCAGAGAACTGGAATTTCCCTTGTTAATTATTTAATTCATTTTAACCGCAATGAGGTTAACAACTTAAAATTTTTTGAAAAAGCACATGCTTTGTATAATGTGCGTGTAAAGTGGGAAACTTATAGGAAGTATGGCGGAGGTGAAAAGCATATCACCCAATGCCGTACTTGCCAACGTTATGGCCATGGTTCCAAATTCTGTAACATGGACCAAAAATGTCTTAATTGTGGAGACTCTTCTCACAAAAAGGACACATGTCCTGTGAAAGAGAGTAAAAATTTTCGCTGTGCGAATTGTAACGGCAACCATATGTCAAATTTTTATCAATGCCCAGTCCGTTTAGCAATTGTTAAGGCAAGGCAAGGTAAACAAAATTCAATTTCTCAATTAAAACCAACTTCAAAACAAAATTCTCCAAGCGTACCAGTGACGCATAGTTTACCTACTCCTTTGCATACCCGTTTAACTTATGCACAGGTTACAGGTAGTTCGAACATTATACCGCCTAGTGCTGGTAGTTCGAAAATGACCGTTAATATGGGTAAGCAAAACACGCTAGAAAATAATTGTACACCTATTACTCCAGCTAATATTGCTGCCGAAAATATTTTTCCGAATGTCAACTGCCTGGGGCCTATTACGGCAGGTAAACTTTCTTTTTTGCAACAGGCAATGTTCGATCTTATGAACGCCATGTTGCAGGCAAAATCAATGTTTGAAGCCATTCAAATAGGCACAAATTTTACTATTAAAATTGTTTCTAATTTAAAATTTAGCAATGATTTTAAATAAAACAATTAAAATATTAAATTGGAATGCTCGCTCATTGAAGGCCAATGAGAATGAGCTTTTTAATTTTTTAACAGTAAATAATGTGCATATTGCAATTATTACTGAAACATTTTTGAAACCTAACATAAAATTGAAATATGATCCCAATTACGTGGTTCATAGATATGATAGGATTCAGGGTTCCGGCGGTGGAGTTGCAATTGTTATTCATCGCCAAATCAAACATCGTGCTCTTCCCCATCTTGAGACGAAAGTTATTGAAACTTTGGGAATTGAAGTTCAAACTGAACTTGGGATTTTATTTATTGCCGCAGCATATTTACCATTTCAATGCACACGCGAGCTCAAAAATTATTTTAAAGGTGATTTACAAAAACTCACCAGAAATCGTTCGAAATTTTTCATAATCGGCGATTTTAACGCTAAACATCGTTCATGGAATAATTCTCAAAGTAATTCCAATGGCAAAATTTTATTCAATGATTGTTCTTCAGGAAACTATTCTATTTTGTCTCCGAATAGTCCTACATGCTTTTCTTCTGTAAGAAACCCTTCAACAATTGATTTGGTGCTAACAGATCAAAGTCATGTATGTAGTGATTTGATCACACATGCTGACTTTGATTCTGACCATCTTCCAATAACCTTTTTCTTTATCACATGAATCAGTTTTAAACCCTATGAGCTCTGTTTTTAATTATAACAAAGCTAATTGGGAAAGATACAAAAATTATATTGAGAGAAATTTCAATAATGAGCTTGATTTGCAAAACGAAGTGAATATTGATTCCGCTTTGGAAGCATTAAAATGTGCAATTGTTGATGCCAGGAATTATTCTGTTCCAAAGGCTCAAGTGAAATTTGATTCACCAATAATTGACGAAAATCTTCAACTTCTAATTCGTTTGAAAAATGTCCGCAGACGTCAATATCAACGTTCTCGTGACCCTGTTTTTAAAACTATTTATAAAGATTTACAGAAAGAGATTAAACATAGATTTACTCTTCTGAGAAATCAAAATTTTGAGACTAAAGTTGAAAAATTGAAACCATATTCAAAACCATTTTGGAAGCTGTCGAAGATTCTTAAGAAACCTTCAAAGCCTATTCCAGTTTTAAAAGATGGTGAACGTTTTCTTGTATCCAATGAACAAAAGGCTCAAAGACTTGCTCAGCAGTTTGAGAGTGTTCATAACTCAAATTTGAATTTTGTGAGTCCAATTGAAAATGAAGTCACACGTCAATTTGATTTAATTTCTTCCCAGAATTTTTTACCTGCAGAAATAATTGAAACTAACTTGAATGAGATTAAATCAATTATTAAAAATTTCAAAAATATGAAAGCACCTGGTGACGATGGAATCTTTAATATACTAATCAAACATCTCCCTGAGAGCACAATGGATTTTTTAGTGAAAATTTTCAATTGCTGCTTCAAAATTGCATATTTTCCCAAATTATGGAAAAATGCAAAAATTACTCCCATTTTAAAACCGGATAAGAACCCAGCTGAAGTTTCAAGTTATCGACCAATCAGTTTGCTTTCTTCAATAAGTAAACTGTTTGAGAGAATTATTCTTAACAGAATGATGTCACACATCAACGAAAATTCAATTTTTGCAAATGAACAGTTTGGATTTCGCCATGGGCATTCCACAACTCATCAATTGCTCAGAGTTACTAATATGATACGAGCTAACAAATCTGAAGGTTATTCCACTGGAGCTGCTCTTTTAGACATAGAAAAAGCATTCGACAGTGTTTGGCATAAAGGTTTGATTGCGAAATTGCAAACTTTTAATTTTCCAATTTTCCTTATCAAAATTTTAAAAAATTATCTTACTGATCGAACTCTGCAGGTTGTCTATCAGAATTCAAAATCTGATAGATTTCCTGTCAGAGCAGGTGTGCCTCAAGGTTCAGTCTTGGGTCCAGTCCTGTACAACATATTCACTTCAGATCTTCCTGATTTGCCTCCAGGATGCACAAAGTCATTGTTCTGCGATGACACAAGCATTTCCGTAAAAGGAAAAAGTCTTCGTGTCATATGCAGTCGATTGCAGAAAAGTTTAGATATTTTTTCTTCCTACTTGCAAAAGTGGAAAATCTCTCCCAATGCTTCTAAAACTCAAATGATAATTTTTCCGCATAAACCTAGGGCTTCTTTCCTCAAGCCAAACAATAATCACGTTGTCAAGATGAATGGGGTTATTTTAAGTTGGTCCGACAAGGTTAAGTACTTGGGACTAATTAATGATAAAAAACTTATTTTCAAAGAGCACATTGAGAGTATACAAGCCAAGTGCATCAAATATACGAGATGTTTATATCCTCTCATTAACAGGAATTCTAAACTTTGTTTAAAGAACAAACTTTTGGTCTACAAACAAATTTTTAGACCAGCAATGCTTTATGCTGTACCGATCTGGTCAAGTTGCTGTTCAACAAGGAAGAAAACGCTCCAAAGGATTCAGAATAAAATTCTGAAAATGATTTTGAAGCGTCCTCCTTGGTTTGGTACACTCGAATTACATAGACTTACTGGTGTTGAACCATTAGAAGCTATGTCAAATAAAATTATTTATAATTTTCGACAAAAATCGTTGCAACCCTCAATTGCTACGATAAGCTCCCTTTATAGCCAATAAGTTAGCAATTAAGTTAGTTGTAAGTTTACTTCCCCTTTTCTGACAAGTAGGTTTAAATCCCTACGAATGATAAGTCCTAATTGCGAAAGCAAACAAATCCTAACAATTAAAATTACAAATTTCTAACAGTGTTGAGAAGTCACCATTTGTGATTGGACACACATACACATTATTTACTAATATTTATCATAAATACTTAAGCTACTAACAAATCCCCCCTTAAAAAAAAAAAACAGAAAATAAAAAACGAACGAATAAAATGTCTAGACTTAGGAACCTAGTCAATGACAAAAACACTAATAGAATAGCCAATGAATACAGGGAGAGCCAATAGAAAACGAAGAAATCATCAAATCAAATATTTAAAAATAAACAGAATAATAATTGACAAAATAAATAGAAAAAAGAGATTAAACCACACAAGAAAAAGCTACAAAAAAAAAAAAGGTTTAAAAAAGAAGACAAAAATATGAAAAGAATAAACATAAATTGCTGTTTCAAAAAATAATGAGATAATAAATATAGACATGCAAATGCAAATAGAGTGAATAAAAACAAGACATGACATGTTCTCAACATTGATGGTCTGAATTGTTGAAAAATAAAAGTAGAACACTGAAGGTGATAAAAATGTCAAAAAATATGATAACAGGAAAGTATCAAAATTGAGCAGTTCGGTAATCAATAAAAAATTTACGAAAATCCCCAAGCAGAATTATTCTAGCATTTCTTTTTTTACTGGTATATTTTACAACAAATTCATTCATAAACTTTTGCTCTACGATAAACGGTTTACGAGTTATGAGTTTTTGGAGCACATGATGACCGAGTTAATTTGAAAGATTTATTTCAGTTTTTCAAAATTAACCATCAGGTTTTTTCTCTATTTGCTTCGTTCCATAGAACTATAAACTCTATCTGTGATAGAACAAAAATTAAGAAACACTCATCGCGTCAACATGTTAGATAACAGACGAATAATGATTAAAAAATTCGAAAGTTTTACGGCACTTTTAGTCAATAATTCGAAAAAGTGCTGCTGAGAAAATGAAACGGGTCCCTAATTATTTCAATGCATGAACACTCAATATACGACTATTTACGCCAGTAACCTTGAAACCTTGTTATAGAAAGCTATAAAATTATACTGTAGCAACGATGTTCATTATTTATAATATTTGAACTAGAAAAAGGCGTATCAAATTACTTTTCCAAGAGAAAATATTGATGACATACATAATAATAACTATATAACGGTATTTTTATGACTTTAGAATGCAAACAAGCCTCTGTTTTTGAAAAAAAAATTTTTTTTGGAAAAGTGAATGGGATTCGGAAAATAATTTTGAAAAAAAAAATCAAGTTTAACATGCCGCCGTGCAGAACTTATTTCGACATTATTTCCATGTGTTTTGACTTGATGTAATTTTGCCCCATTTTGCAGTTAATGGATATCAATGACTTTTACTTATATTCAACACCGAAACGTATGCAACTTTTATGATTTTTTTTAGTTTACTTCATTTAGGAATGAGGTTGAAATAGTGATCAGAATTGTTTGTTGGTTTCGACTGGGGGCTACTTTTGACAGTTTGAAAATCGACGGAATTTCGTAAAGAGGTTCTTTTTATTTTAAAGTTGACCTTATTTCATAGTATTTTTCGAAACAGTTTCGAGAATACAACCGATTGGGGTAACCAATTTAATAATGTGAAGCAGTAAATATCAGTGAAAATTCTATTTAAAAAAAAGTGTTGATTTTGAATTGCCATTTACCGATGATACGGAATGATTCTAGTTTTTTTTTATTATTCTCCGCTCCGCACACACTGCAAGCAAGCAGACAAGTCATAACGATCATATTAGCAACAGTGGCCTAATGGCTGAGAGTACATGCGACGCGATAGATCCGGATAAAATTACTAACATGTCCGGACATGTTCAGTAATGCTGTGCAGTGCTACAGTTCTCCCGTTTGTCCCGTTTGGCTGTGGAACACTGTGATCGAATAAGTCACCTGCTCAACCTTACTGCACTAAAAACAGCTGCTGCTCTGCCAGCTGCGGGTCGAGGAAGTTTCTAGTAGGAGGCAATCGTCCGTTTGCTGCAGTAATCGGCCATAAAATTAAGACTAAATCTGCATGCTAGCTTTTATACGTTACTATTGAGAGTTAAACTTACGGTAGACATGACTTCGTGGACTAGAGCAAGTTAAACAACAACAAACCGGTAATAGAGTCGAACCGTCGAGAAGAAGGCCTTGACTCAGCTCCGATTGATCGAAATATGCGTTGAACAGGGCTCTAAATTTTTTTATAATTCAATAGTTGGCATCTAGAAATCACAATTTTCCGTATTTTGTTGGACGCATAGCTAGTTTTCCAATCGATTACTGTGAGAAAGAAGCGAATTTGTTGAAAACTGACTGAGTTTTGAGCATTCGAAAGTGGACAGTTCTCGTGACGCTCTTGATAATTTCGGTTTTTCAATTTACGAGCGAATTTTATACGAGTAATTACTTTGTGTCAATTAGACGCACTTAGAATTAGAATTAAGAGTATAATTTTCAAAAATAAACAATTGAAATTTTGAACAGGATGTGATAATGAATATTAACATGGAAATGCAACCAACAGAGTGAATAAGAGATGACCACATTCATTGAAAATAAGAACGTCAATTATGACACAGGGAAAACCGATATCAGAGGAAGAAAAAACGATGAAATAGCAAAACAAATATTAGTAAAAAGGTTTGCTAGCAACAACAAAATATAAAGCGAAAATAAGAAAAAAAATAGAATAAATACATAGCAAACAGAAAAATGTAAAACAATGGATTAGGTTTACACATGAAAAACAATAGCTAGAACAGAAAGAGCATAGCAAATTCAAACGAAAAACACCAAATAAATTTTAAATTCTAAAGGTTTAAGAAACAATATAACAACAACATTTAATCTAATTTAAAAATCAAATCTAAAAAGAAAAACTGAAAATAACGTAATGAATAATTGATAAAATAATAAAAAACGCAGATATGAAACAAGTGTTGAAATGACGGGCAAACAAATCAACGAAAGTTGACAGAATATAAAAAGCAGCAACAAACAACGATATATAAAAAAAGCAGAAAAAAATAACAGATCAAAAACATACAAAATGATGCAGAGTAGAATCATTTGCGTGAAAAAAAATTAGTTCCAATATTCTCCGTTTTAGAAAGCAAAACAAAACAGCAAGCAAAGAAACAACTAATGAAAACGCACACAGTAAAAACAAAAATGGAATAAAAACGCTTGAAGAACTGAATAAATAAAACAGTAGGTATACATGCGAACACAGAACTAATAATAAGAGAATAATAAATAAAATAAGAAAAAATAGAAAAAGGTCAAATAGCACGGAATACCCGATAACCAGAAAATTTTAGCGGACAGCAAAATATGTTAAATAAAAAGCAGACAAAGAAGTACACTAAAAGTAGAACTGAAGATTAAAAATGTGCTAATGAACATAAAAACAATGCAACAAAACAAACCAAATAACAAACAATTAAAATAAACAAAATGCATTAAGGTAAAAACAAAAATCAGGAAGCCAAAAAAACCAAGGTCAAAGAAAAACAAAAACAAAAGCATTAAATTAAAGGTTATAAAAACTGAAAAGAAATGGAATAACAACGAATGCCTGGTTAACAGAAAAAAAAACGAAAGCAGAAAATGAGACAAAAATGGAATACTAAATAGAACATTCACCACATAAAAAATCAATCAAAACAACGGTTAACAACCAAACAATAAACTGTGGTGAATACAGTGACTAGTCTGTGACAGTGACTAGAGAAACTTCAAAATCATGAGAGAGTCAGAATAAGTTAAACAAGAGAAAATCGGTAAACGGAAGAAAATGCAAATAAACCCCAAAAGATTCAAAATTCTTTGAACTAAGAAAAAATCTTGAGAGACATGAAAAATCAGAAAATTACAGAAAACGGAAAAAAAATTACAAACGTGAAAAATATGAATTAGTCAGTATTGAAAATTTAGTGAAGAATTATATTTTAAAAGAAGAGAAAAAAAATCAGAACCATTTTTGCAAAAGAAAAAACCAATCACTAAAATTAGGAAAGAATGAATGGCAGTAAAAAGTAACAAAATATAAGAGGGAGGATGAAGAAATCAGAGTAGAAAACAAAACAGGACAAAAAACCTATTACAGTTATTCTCCGATTCCAAAATTAAAACCACAGAATGGTAATATAAAACAAATTAAAGTGTACACAATTCATATAAAAAAGTGGTGGAAGTGGTGGATGTTTTGTGAAGGATGTTAGATTTATTTCGAAAAATTGAAAAGAATGGATTATAAAACCAGGTAGAAACAAAAGAAAAAATTAGAATTAAAAAAAAACAACAAATAACTAATGAAAAAACACCAAAAAAAGAGAAGTTTAAGACCACGAAAGGAACCAATAGGCAGAACATTGAAAGTCTTATAAATGAGGGCAAAGATATGAACAAGGAAAGCATAAGTTGCAAATGAAAACAAAACAAAATCATACATATGCAAATATAAGGAATAAAGTGGATGAACAAAATCGAAAATGAAACAAAAACATTTCCACATTACAGTTCGAAAACCAAGAGAGAACACAACAGAGAAACTGTCAAGACATAGAACAGAAAATACAATCAAATAAGTAAACATAATAAAATCATCGGTTAGAACAGTGAAAACGAAAAATATTAAACGTAATAAGAAACATTAAAAAATTAAAACGAGAACCGGGATATATACAGCGAAAAATTAAAGTTTTAAAAAATAGAAAAGGAGCAGAAGATGTTTCATAATTTTAATTTAAGGAGTAAATGTAGTAATGAAGATAGAAAATTAAACTAACTGAAAATATGATCGTAGAAACTACGAAAAATATAGTTCAGCAGGTGGGACTCGAACCCACAACTTCCAATCTCCGGTCAGATGTGTTCCCGTTACACCACCGCAGAACGTTAAAGACGTAGTTCTAGAATCGAGTTTTGTATCGCTTATCCAATTCTCGCACTTCGTACATTTACTCAGTAGAGACTATTATTTATAGCTGGCTATTGTTTAATAGTCTCTACTGAGTAAATGTACGAAGTGCGAGAATTGGATAAGCGATACAAAACTCGATTCTAGAACTCCGTCTTTAACGTTCTGCGGTGGTGTAACGGGAACACATCTGACCGGAGATTGGAAGTTGTGGGTTCGAGTCCCACCTGCTGAACTATATTTTTCGTAGTTTCTACAATCATATTTTCAGTTAGTTTAATTTTCTATCTTCATTACTACATTTACTCCTTAAATTAAAATTAAAAAATAGCATGACTTTGCTTAGAGTCGAAAAAAGAAAAGTAAAAATGTTTGTGACGCAAGTCGATGTTGCGGCTGGTAGAGATGGCAACTTACTGGCACGTTTCTATCTCTCACACTGAGAAGTCATTCCAACTTCCACTGAGGGTGTTGAAACAATAGCCAGCTATAAATAATAGTCTCTACTGAGTAAATGTACGAAGTGCGAGAATTGGATAAGCGATACAAAACTCGATTCTAGAACTACGTCTTTAACGTTCTGCGGTGGTGTAACGGGAACACATCTGACCGGATATTTTTCGTAGTTTCTACAATCATATTTTCAGTTAATTTAATTTTCTATCTTCATTACTACATTTACTCCTTAAATTTAAATTAAAATAGCATGACTTTGCTTAGAGTCGAAAAAAGAAAAGTAAAGATGTTTCATAAGAAATAAGTAATAATAAATTAAATGACAAAAGGAGGCAGGGCCTAGCGTGGTTGGTAACGTCTCCGCCAACCACCCTCGACGGCTGGGTTCAAATCCTAACGCCGACAACCAACCCAACCCGGTCTAGATTCAATCCTAGTCGACACCGGGACATTTCCTGAGGCAAAAAATCTCTGGGATCACGCCTTCCATCGCAGGTGGAAGTAAAATCGTTGGCGCCGGTTAATCGTTAATCAACGAGTCCTAAGTTAGGGTCCTGGTTGGAGTCGCCTCTCTTGGCGTAGGTGATTGGCACAACAACAGTGGTCGAACTAGACCGACGGAAAATGAGTGAGGATAGAAAAACAAAGTTTTCCAATCGGTTGTTGTAAAAACGAAGAGGATTCTGACTGACTGAGCTTTGAGCATTTGAGAGTGGACAATTTTCGTGACGCTCTGTGTCAAACAGATGCACTTCCAACGAAACTGGGGGTACCAAAATTTACAGGAACTGTTGAAAAACTTTTATCTTTCTAGTGCAATTAGAATCAGTAGTCTAATGTGTAAAAACAAACAACATAAATAGGAGAAGAAAAAATTTAAACTTTAAACTGGATGTGATAATGAATATAAACATGAAAATGCAACCAATAGAGCGAATAAGTGATCACAACATTTATTAAAAATATTACGGCAATCAGAGCACCAGGAAAACCGATATCGGAAAAAAAACAACGATAAAAAAAAATCAAGCTAGAGCAGCAAGAGCATTAAAAAGTTAAACGAAAAAGAATAAATAAATCTAAAATTCTAAAGATTTAAGAACCAATATAACAACAAAATTTAATTTAATTTAAAAGAAAATCTAAAAAAAACAAGCGACAGAAGGAAAAACAATAGAACCGTTATGAATAACAACGAAAAATTGAAAATTTACACGAAATGAAGCAGCGGTAAGATAAGTAAAAATAAAATACAAACGCAGATATGAAGCAGGAATTGAAATACAGTGAGCAAACAAATCAATGACAAACTAATTAGACAGAGTTCAAAAAGCAGAGAAAAACAGCGAAATATAAAAAAGAACAGAATCTGCAAAAAGAACAAAAAAAAATCATACGAAATAAAGCAGAACAGAATCATTTTTGTGGAAAAAAGTTTGAGTTTTTTCCAAGAAAGACAGAAAGCAGAGTAAGCAGAGATATAACAAATGAAAATGGTCGAAATAAATTTACAAAAAACTAAAAACGGTAGAAGTACTGAATAATTAAAACAGTATACAATTAAAAAAAAATTACAAAAAAAGTGGAAAACAAATAAGTAACCGATAATAAAAAAAATGAGCAAAGAGCAAAATAGGGTATATAAACAAAACAAACAATGCTCTTAAAGTAGAACCCAATTTCAAAAATGTACTAATGAACATAAAAACAATACAGCAAAACAAACAAGCAATCCAAACAGCAAAATATCAAATAAACAAAGTGTATTTGGATAAAAACAAAAATTAGAATACTAGTGAAACCAAGGTCAGCAAAAATCTTAAACAAAAGCATCAAATCGAAATGTTAAAAAAAGAGGAAGAAATTGAATAACGACAAACAACTGACAAACAGGAAAACAATAAAGCAAAAAACGAGAAAAAAGAATAAAATTCTAAATAGAACATTCAGGAAACTTGAAATAAATTAGATAAACACATGAAAAATCAATCAGAACAAAACAATTGACCAAAACAATAAACCGTGATAAATACAGCGTACAGCTAAGACTTAAAAAAGCCTGCAAGTGTCAAAACAAGTTACATAAGAAGGAAAAAGAATGCAAATAAATTGCAAAAATGTTTATAACTAAAAAACAACCCTAGCAGACATAGAGAAACAGAAAATAACAAAAAAAAATTCGAAAATATCACTTAAAAGTTAAGCGGAAAATTAAATTTCAAAAAAAGAGAAAAAAAAATCATTTTTGCAAAAGAAAAAACCAAATACAGGTCGGCCTCGACTATCCGGAGACTCGATTATCCGGAAACTAGATTATCCGGAATTCGATTATTCGGAATTTTAGACTCGATTGTCCGGAATTTTATTTTTTTGGTGTCCGTGTTTAATTTTTATTCCGAAATTTTGCCTTCACAATCCCTTCTGACATATTTGTTACCATTTAAGTCACTTCCGGCATGTTTGGAACATGTTCGAATTAAGTGAATATAATCAATGTCCAATTTGTTTTTTGCTTCTCAAGATTTTACCCCTTTTCGCCTCAGAAATAACTTCTGGTTACGCCACTGCGTCATACATGTAAAATAAAAAAATATAAATATTTAATTTATGTTCGTTAATCTGTATTTTTTGTGTGATTCAATTATCCGGAAAACTCGATTATCAGGAATGGAATTTTTTTGATGTTCCGGATAATCGAGTCCGACCTGTACTAGTATTTAAAAAAGAGAATAAAAACGACAAAAAACAACAATATATAGGAGAGAGAATAAAAAAATCAGAATAGAAAAAAGGAAGAATGGAGCAAAATAAAACAAAATCGATTTTTAATACTCTCCATTTCCAAAATGAAAAACATAGAATAATATTAGAAAACATACAAAAATGTACTCAATTTATATAAAAAAGAGGTGGAAAGTGCGAGTTGCTTTGACAAGAATGTTAGATTTATATTAAGAAACCTGATCAAAACTTCGATAGAATAGAATATGAAAACAGGTAGTAACAAATACAGAACAAAAAAAAATGAAAAAAAGATAAACGAGAGAAATCTAACAACGCAAGGGAAACCAACAGAGAGAAAATTGAAAGTCTTATGAATGAGGACAAAAATGTAAACAGAAAAGGTACTAGTTGCAACTTTAAACTAAATAAAAATGTGCATATGCAAATACAAAGAATAAAGTGGGTAAAAAAACCTAAAACGAAACAAAATACGTTTCGAATATTACCAACAATCAAAACACCAATAAACTAAAGGAGGTGACATTCGAAAAACTGTCAAAAATAAAAAAAAATGAGAAAAAAATAATAGAATAAAAATTGGAGTAGATTGAAATACGGAAAACAATGAAATAAATAAATACAAAAAAAAGCGTTGATTAGAAAAGCCAAAACAGAAAAATTAGACGTGAAAAACGTACAATAACAAAAACGAGAACCGTGACAAATTCAGCGAAAAATTGAAATTTCAAAGAACAGAAAAGGAGCAGAAGATATTTCATAATGCGTAAGTAATAATTAATGACATGTCCAAAAATTACAAAACTGGAACTTCCGAAATTAAATTTACCAAAGTAGAACAAGAAGATATGAAAAGCAGAAAATAAGTAAAATATTAAAAACAACAGGACTAGGGAATCAAACACCAAAAATATACAAAATGAAGCAGAAAAGCATCGTTTCTATGGGGAAAAGTTCGATTATTCTCCTTTTCTAGCGAGAGAAAAAGAACACAGCCATCGAGAAAACACTGTATGAATAATAGAACAATAAATTAATATTAAAATCAAAGAAACCATGTGGAGTTTGAAGTCGAAAAATTAAGCAGAGTGAAAAATCCAAACATATAAAAATGCCTGTCTGTCTGTCTGTCTGTCTGTCTGTCTGTCTATCTGTCTGTCTGTCTGTCTGTCTGTCTGTCTGTCTGTCTGTCTGTCTGTCTGTCTGTCTGTCTGTCTGTCTGTCTGTCTGTCTGTCTGTCTGTCTGTCTGTCTGTCTGTCTGTCTGTCTGTCTGTCTGTCTGTCTGTCTGTCTGTCTGTCTGTCTGTCTGTCTGTCTGTCTGTCTGTCTGTCTGTCTGTCTGTCTGTCTGTCTGTCTGTCTGTCTGTCTGTCTGTCTGTCTGTCTGTCTGTCTGTCTGTCTGTCTGTCTGTCTGTCTGTCTGTCTGTCTGTCTGTCTGTCTGTCTGTCTGTCTGTCTGTCTGTCTGTCTGTCTGTCTGTCTGTCTGTCTGTCTGTCTGTCTGTCTGTCTGTCTGTCTGTCTGTCTGTCTGTCTGTCTGTCTGTCTGTCTGTCTGTCTGTCTGTCTGTCTGTCTGTCTGTCTGTCTGTCTGTCTGTCTGTCTGTCTGTCTGTCTGTCTGTCTGTCTGTCTGTCTGTCTGTCTGTCTGTCTGTCTGTCTGTCTGTCTGTCTGTCTGTCTGTCTGTCTGTCTGTCTGTCTGTCTGTCTGTCTGTCTGTCTGTCTGTCTGTCTGTCTGTCTGTCTGTCTGTCTGTCTGTCTGTCTGTCTGTCTGTCTGTCTGTCTGTCTGTCTGTCTGTCTGTCTGTCTGTCTGTCTGTCTGTCTGTCTGTCTGTCTGTCTGTCTGTCTGTCTGTCTGTCTGTCTGTCTGTCTGTCTGTCTGTCTGTCTGTCTGTCTGTCTGTCTGTCTGTCTGTCTGTCTGTCTGTCTGTCTGTCTGTCTGTCTGTCTGTCTGTCTGTCTGTCTGTCTGTCTGTCTGTCTGTCTGTCTGTCTGTCTGTCTGTCTGTCTGTCTGTCTGTCTGTCTGTCTGTCTGTCTGTCTGTCTGTCTGTCTGTCTGTCTGTCTGTCTGTCTGTCTGTCTGTCTGTCTGTCTGTCTGTCTGTCTGTCTGTCTGTCTGTCTGTCTGTCTGTCTGTCTGTCTGTCTGTCTGTCTGTCTGTCTGTCTGTCTGTCTGTCTGTCTGTCTGTCTGTCTGTCTGTCTGTCTGTCTGTCTGTCTGTCTGTCTGTCTGTCTGTCTGTCTGTCTGTCTGTCTGTCTGTCTGTCTGTCTGTCTGTCTGTCTGTCTGTCTGTCTGTCTGTCTGTCTGTCTGTCTGTCTGTCTGTCTGTCTGTCTGTCTGTCTGTCTGTCTGTCTGTCTGTCTGTCTGTCTGTCTGTCTGTCTGTCTGTCTGTCTGTCTGTCTGTCTGTCTGTCTGTCTGTCTGTCTGTCTGTCTGTCTGTCTGTCTGTCTGTCTGTCTGTCTGTCTGTCTGTCTGTCTGTCTGTCTGTCTGTCTGTCTGTCTGTCTGTCTGTCTGTCTGTCTGTCTGTCTGTCTGTCTGTCTGTCTGTCTGTCTGTCTGTCTGTCTGTCTGTCTGTCTGTCTGTCTGTCTGTCTGTCTGTCTGTCTGTCTGTCTGTCTGTCTGTCTGTCTGTCTGTCTGTCTGTCTGTCTGTCTGTCTGTCTGTCTGTCTGTCTGTCTGTCTGTCTGTCTGTCTGTCTGTCTGTCTGTCTGTCTGTCTGTCTGTCTGTCTGTCTGTCTGTCTGTCTGTCTGTCTGTCTGTCTGTCTGTCTGTCTGTCTGTCTGTCTGTCTGTCTGTCTGTCTGTCTGTCTGTCTGTCTGTCTGTCTGTCTGTCTGTCTGTCTGTCTGTCTGTCTGTCTGTCTGTCTGTCTGTCTGTCTGTCTGTCTGTCTGTCTGTCTGTCTGTCTGTCTGTCTGTCTGTCTGTCTGTCTGTCTGTCTGTCTGTCTGTCTGTCTGTCTGTCTGTCTGTCTGTCTGTCTGTCTGTCTGTCTGTCTGTCTGTCTGTCTGTCTGTCTGTCTGTCTGTCTGTCTGTCTGTCTGTCTGTCTGTCTGTCTGTCTGTCTGTCTGTCTGTCTGTCTGTCTGTCTGTCTGTCTGTCTGTCTGTCTGTCTGTCTGTCTGTCTGTCTGTCTGTCTGTCTGTCTGTCTGTCTGTCTGTCTGTCTGTCTGTCTGTCTGTCTGTCTGTCTGTCTGTCTGTCTGTCTGTCTGTCTGTCTGTCTGTCTGTCTGTCTGTCTGTCTGTCTGTCTGTCTGTCTGTCTGTCTGTCTGTCTGTCTGTCTGTCTGTCTGTCTGTCTGTCTGTCTGTCTGTCTGTCTGTCTGTCTGTCTGTCTGTCTGTCTGTCTGTCTGTCTGTCTGTCTGTCTGTCTGTCTGTCTGTCTGTCTGTCTGTCTGTCTGTCTGTCTGTCTGTCTGTCTGTCTGTCTGTCTGTCTGTCTGTCTGTCTGTCTGTCTGTCTGTCTGTCTGTCTGTCTGTCTGTCTGTCTGTCTGTCTGTCTGTCTGTCTGTCTGTCTGTCTGTCTGTCTGTCTGTCTGTCTGTCTGTCTGTCTGTCTGTCTGTCTGTCTGTCTGTCTGTCTGTCTGTCTGTCTGTCTGTCTGTCTGTCTGTCTGTCTGTCTGTCTGTCTGTCTGTCTGTCTGTCTGTCTGTCTGTCTGTCTGTCTGTCTGTCTGTCTGTCTGTCTGTCTGTCTGTCTGTCTGTCTGTCTGTCTGTCTGTCTGTCTGTCTGTCTGTCTGTCTGTCTGTCTGTCTGTCTGTCTGTCTGTCTGTCTGTCTGTCTGTCTGTCTGTCTGTCTGTCTGTCTGTCTGTCTGTCTGTCTGTCTGTCTGTCTGTCTGTCTGTCTGTCTGTCTGTCTGTCTGTCTGTCTGTCTGTCTGTCTGTCTGTCTGTCTGTCTGTCTGTCTGTCTGTCTGTCTGTCTGTCTGTCTGTCTGTCTGTCTGTCTGTCTGTCTGTCTGTCTGTCTGTCTGTCTGTCTGTCTGTCTGTCTGTCTGTCTGTCTGTCTGTCTGTCTGTCTGTCTGTCTGTCTGTCTGTCTGTCTGTCTGTCTGTCTGTCTGTCTGTCTGTCTGTCTGTCTGTCTGTCTGTCTGTCTGTCTGTCTGTCTGTCTGTCTGTCTGTCTGTCTGTCTGTCTGTCTGTCTGTCTGTCTGTCTGTCTGTCTGTCTGTCTGTCTGTCTGTCTGTCTGTCTGTCTGTCTGTCTGTCTGTCTGTCTGTCTGTCTGTCTGTCTGTCTGTCTGTCTGTCTGTCTGTCCATGAGCAGATAAGGTAGCTGGATAAGATGTTTTCCAATGTAAGTTTTCTTAAAATCGCTCTAGTTTTCGTATAATTTGAGTTAACCTGAGAGGAGGTTCATTAAAGAAAGTGATCTATTCTTGCCAATTCTATCCAGCCAATCTGCATCAGAATCACGAGAAAAGTTCATAGCATAGAACTTCTTAGGATGGACCACTTCCTTCAGTGGACCGCTCAATTTGACAAACTCAATTTATGATTTCCAGGAAACTTCCATCGGGAATCATCTTATTCAGTTTATCTAGGGTGAATTAACCTGTAATGGACCCCTCTCCTATGGTGGACCACCCGCCAAAATAACTCAATTTATGTGAAAACTCCAAGGATTTTCAGAAAACTTTTTTCGGGAAACATGTTATCCAGCCAATATGCATCACAATCACGAGAAAATCCGATTCAATGATAGGAGAAATTGAGTTAATTTGACGAGTGGTCCACTATAGGTTGATAAAATAAAGAGGTCCACTATAGGTTAAGTTACCTTACATCAGAATCGTGAGGATAATTTGAACCAAAATTCCAATTTTTATCAAGAGAATAAATAGTTTTTCGTCAGGGTGGTCCACTGAAGGAAGTGGTCCATCCAAGTTATTTCAACCTAATATGCATCAGAATTGCCAGAAACATTTTAACCTAGGGTAAATTAACCTATAGTGGACCCTTTTCCTATATAGTGGACCACCCGCCAGATTAACTCAAGTTATGCGAGAATTCGAGGAATTTTTAGTAAACTTCCATCAGAAAGCATCTTTTCCAGCCTGTCTGCATCACAAACATTTATAAATTTCGATTCATGTAAAGAGAAATTTAATTAATCTGACAGGTGGTCCACTATAGGTTAACTTACCCTATAGTAAGGGTCTGCAGAGTGGCTAAATTTATGCGAAAACTCGAAAAAATTTTAGAAAACTTTCATCGGGAAACATCCTACCCAGTCTATCTGAATCAGAATCAAGAGAATCTTTTATGAACTTCGATTTAGGGTAAATTAACCTATAGTGGACCCTTTTCCTACAGTAAATCACTCGCCAAATTAATTCAGTTTATGCGAAAATTAGAGGGATTTTCGGTGAACTACTTTCGGGAATCAACTTATCCAGCCAATCTGCATCACAAGCATTCAAAAATTCTGATTTATGTTATGAGAAATTGAGTTAATCTGACGGGTGGTCCACCATAGGTTAATATAGCAATAGGGTAAACTATCCTAGGTATGTTAGGAGAAATTGAGTTAATTTGACGAGTGGTCCATCGAAGGCAGTTCTACTCTACATCGTTGAAAATATTTTTTGAAACAGGTCCGAGACCGTGAAAAAAATAGTCAGATGTCATAGATTGTTGGAAAGCTGAAAACCGTCAGTACAAACCATCAAGGAATTAGGTACTCGTTGAAAGGCGGGAAAAGAGTAACAAACATAAAAAATCGTCAGGAAATTGTCGAAACTCGTAGAAAAGTTGAACAACGTTCAAGAAATTAGGGTTAAACTACATTGAATAGAGCACGTCCTTTAGTGGACCACCTGTCAGATTAATTCAATTTATGCGAAAACACAAGGGATTTCCATAAAACTTCCATCGAGAAACATCTTATCCAGCTAATCCGCATCAGCATCACGAGAGTCTTCTATAAATTCCGATTTATGTTAAGAGAAGTTGAGTGAATCTGCCAAGTGGTCGACTTTAAGTTAATGTACCGTATTTTCCAATGGGAGTTTTCTGGAGATCTCCCTAGTTTTCTCATAAATGGAGTTGGTCTGACCGGTGATCCACCAAGTTAGTTTTACCCTGATATTTCGGATTAATGTTAGGAGAAATTTAGTCAATTAGACGAGTGGTCCAACAATGGAAATGTTCCATGGAAAGCAGTGCTATCCTTTATCGTTGAAAGTGGTCATAAACCGTAAAAAATTAACAAATTTCCAAAGATTGTTGGAAAGATCAACACTTTAGAAACACAAGAACAGAAAGAAAAGCGCAAGAAAGAAACATTGCGCGCGAAATGTAAAAAAAACATAAAAAACGTCAGGAAAATTTCGAAACTCGTACAGAAGTCAAAAACAATTAGAAGGACCACGCTCTTTAGTGAACTACCTCTCAGATTAACTCAATTTATGCATAATTTTGAAGGATTAACAGAAAACTTCCATCGAGGAACATCTTATCCAGCTAATCTGCATCAGAATCAATAAAAACATTCTAAAAATCCGGTTTATATCAAGAGAAATCGAGACATTTTATTGGTTGGTCCAGGAAAAAATGTGGTCCATGGCAGTTCTACCACAATCGACGAATGGCGTGTAAACAGTGAAAATACGCAAAAATATTGAAATTCCGTGGAAACCAGAAAGTTGTAGGAATACCGTAAATTTGTTTTTAGAAAATCATGAAATCGTTATTGAAAATCATCAACAAATCGATGAAAAAAAAAACTGTTAGCTGATTCTGAAATTTTCAAAAAAACTGGTGTAGGAGTTTTGAAACAGTTGAAGAACAAAAATCTCAAAAAACGTGTAGAAGAAAGTAGAACAAAAAATGGTCCTCGTAAAACACGTCCGAAACTTATCAAACAGTCAAAAAATCGTCATCTAGTTTTATCCAGTGTTGTTTTATCCATCAACCGGTTTTGGTGCTTTACTTTTTAAATTCAAAATAGTTATAGCAACATTTGGTACCAGTAAAAAGAGATTGTGATTTTTGGGATTTTATTTTTATACCTAATTGAAATATCAAAAGCCTAACAAAGTATTAATATTAATTATATGAATGTTGTATGATTATAAACACTTCTTCGCAAAATACATTACGAACGAATTATATTCCTTTCTAAAAAGTTACTGCACCGGAATATGTATAAACAGCAGCTTCGCAAAAGCCTTCAACAAACGGCTAATTTGGTTTCCAGTTTCAGCCATCACCAATTGGAGGCGGCGCAGGTAAATTTAATTAAGGCCATCAGCGCTGCAGCCGTTGCCCTCGCGCGTTCGCGCGTCCTCTAAACCATGGAAATATTATTCCACAAGATTTTCCACCTTTCGAACACGCCACCGCCGCCGACGCCGATGCCGCCGTTACTGAAACCTTTCAAATTCGTTTTGGCGAAAAACCCCCAACTTAGAGCTAAACTCTCGGCCACTGCACCGGGACTTGGTTTGTCTTGGTTTTGTTTGCTAGCACAGAACCATGAAGCAATAAATCACCAAGTGCCTCTTGTTGCCTCCATCCTTGAACCCCAACAGCAAGCGCGCAAACCGAGTTGCCAATCAGTGGCTCCGCAGACTTTCACGCTCGAATTGGCCTGGGCAGTCAGTCAGTGACTGGCGATCATTGCCGGATGCACTGGAAACCTTGATTCGGTTGGTGGCGTTTTCTTCTTTCGCTCGTTCAATGCTTTTAAAAACAAACTATTCGTGTGGAGGTCATTTCCAAGAATAGAATCTCGGAGGCTTCGAATAAACAAAATTCTAGCGTGATGTTGTTTTATAAAAGCCTCACGAAAACGGTTACATTGTTTTTATTGCGACAAAATGCGAACATGATTGATGAAATTTTCGCCTCCTCCCATCTTAGATGGAGGTTCCAAATCTGCTTTATCACATACAAGCAGAATCCCAGTCACAAAGCTTCGTCACTCATTCGTGTCCTCCTCCGCAGCAAGCAGATTGGACTGTGTTCGCCAGATGAAAGTTGTATCCTTTCATCCCAATGTGATTGCTTCTGGCTAGGACATCCCACACATTGCGACTGGCGCACGACGAACAGTGACCGTGATGTTAGTTCTTGCCGTTTGTTGTCGTCGTGCGCCGTACAAATAATGAATGAATAAATCCACCAACAGAACCAGAATTCAATTCCGAACAACTGAACATACAACTTCGTTTTTACTTTCTATTCTCGTTACCATTCAGGAGAGAGAGCGAAAAATCCAACAACCCTTTTCCAGCCCAACCCGCCGGCACGTATCGAATGCCATATTATGCCTTCCGGTGGCAATAAAAAGCCACCCTACCACAAAGGACCCTCGCCGAGAGGAGCAAAAACAAAACACCACCAGAACACGGCGACGACTGGCAGCAAAAAGCCGGCGATTGCCGGAACTGGTTCCGGCATCGCCGCCGACGGGACCGTCGAGGACGAGTTCAACTCCGGCTTCGGTCAATATTTGCGATCGCCCCAAGGTTCGTATTCCGGTGGACGCGTGGGAGAGGCACTTGGGTCGTGATTGTTTTTGTTTTGTGTGATGCTTGTTTTTTTTTTGCTTTCTTTCATCCTCGGAACACAGCTGTGGAGATGATGAAACTGTTTGTAATCGCGAACACGGTGGTGGTGTTTTTTACGATGGCCTGGCCCCAGATGCAGCATTCCTTTCAAGTGATTAAGTCCCTGTTTACCGGGATGGATGAAGACGAATTGTGAAGTGTGAAAAATTACGAAGGAAAAACAAAAAACAATCGAACGTTAGAACAACATGTTGCTCCTGGCATTCCGGAGTTTTTTCTTTGTGGCCGTCATTCTCGGTTACAGCACCGGTGTTTGGCGGTTGATAAACGATTACTTCCGCCGGGGGTTCAAGGATTTTCTGGCGGAGGAAGTGAAACGGAACAAATATCTGGTGGAACATCCGGGCCCGGAGCAGCAGGGTAAGATAAACTCGGAACCGCTGACCGCTAGTAGCGAACCAAAGCAGTCCTCCGGATCGGTGACGGCAAACCGGCTGCTGGACGAGCTGATCGTCAGTTTTGGTCGGCTTTTTACCGCTTCCAGCCGCAATGAACGGCAGCAGTACTCCCAGAGATCAGGTAATTGTAACTCATCACACCCTCTATTTCACAAAAATTGTTTCGGAAAATATTCAAAATACTTCACAAATGCTCATAAACTTTTTAATTTTTCTGATATTTCGTAATAATAATCTCGAACTGTCTTAAACCTGATAAACCAAACTAAAGCGCATCGAGAGTTAAAAAAAGTTCACGTAAATGCTGCTCTAAGTGAAACAACGTACCGTGATTAGTTCCGTCACTTTAAAAACGGTAATTGCGATGTTGACATTTGTCAGCGTGGAGGAAGGCGAAACATCTTTGAAGTGGCTGAATTGGAAAAAAAATCGATGGAGATCTTTACGCCAATCGCAGGAACAGCTTGCTTCAGTATCATGTCCAAGCATGAATTTTCAAAATTAACCTTTGTTTAAAAAAAAAGGCACCGAAAACTTAGTTGCGCGCCCAATAGAACAACAAAATCCCTGGCCCTCTCTGACTTTCCCGAAAATTGTGTTGGAAATGTTGCCAGCAAATCCAAATAAATCGTTAATAACTTTTGAACACATTTAGCAACCAAAGAGAAAGACTACTAAAAAGTCTCAAATGTTGCCAGAATTTTGGCTAGGATTCTTAGTCACAGTTGCTCAAAGGTTGTTAAACAACGTTAAAAATTAGTAAAAATGCGGTCTTAAAATCAGCAATAAACTTGAATTCGTCGAAAAAAAGCGTTTGTAAAATTGGTAAAAATATCAAACTACTGCGAACAAAAAAAAACAGTCATCAAAAACCAACAGAAAACAGAAAAGCGTTAGCAAATTGCAAAAAATGTCGATTATTCCGTTTGAAATGGACGGGTTATGTTATATAAAATTCGTCAAGAAACTGTTAATAATCACCATAACATAGAAAGTAGTCAAAAGTAATCAAAAAGTCTTTTTTTTTCCTGTATGCCTGAAGGGCACTGGGTTCTGAAATGCCGCTGCGGCTTTCTTGCTGATTGTCTTTTGTGGCGGGTCCCGATTGCTGAGCACAGGTTACGGATTGCTCGTACTCATTGATGGAGTAGAACTGTTTTGTTGTGAACCTGTACCCCAATTAGGTACAACATAGTCAGTGCTGAGAATAATCAATATCATGATATTCAAAAGCAGCGATTTTCAGCCATCTCTAGATTGATAATCATACTACCCATGCGAACGTTTCATGAAACCAAACAACCGATGAACACTGACGGCATAAACATTTACACTCGTTTTGATATTTTGATCGTCAAAAATGATTCATTCGACAATTATCACTGTACCGTAAGGTATACAACGCAAGAACAGGCATTCACTACTAGGATTAATAATCACCAAAATTGCTCTGGATATCATTTCGTGGTCTTTGACATTCATTCCACTGTTCTGTCATTGAATATGGTAAACGAAATTCATGCACCGTCGCAATAAGCGTAGGTTGCTGAGTTGCAACAGAAAAATATGTGCTGACACCGAGAAAAAATCAATTCGTCTACTCGTGAATAAACATCGATAATCTGAGGCACTGAACATAGTTTATAAAACTAATGAACTGCTTGGGATTAGAGCTCCATACTTGGTATGGAGTTAGTTAGGAGGTAACTTCCTAAGAAGTTGTACCTAGAGGAAGCAAGAGCTCCACAAGAGCAAAGCGCTGAACTCTTTGGTTGAAAAGTCATAGATTTTCTACTAAAAATAGTAAAAAAAAGTTTAAAATGCGCCAAAAAAACATTAAAAAATTCACAAAAGTATTTAAACTATGATTGAGAACTGTTAAAAAGGTGCAGAAACTCGTTAAAATGATTAATAAAAGTTGCCACGAAATCGACACCATGAACCGTCATCAGCTTATAGAACAAAGTAATAAAAAAATAATTAAAAATCGTAGAAAATAGTAGCGAAAACTTGCCGAATGTCGTTAAAAGTTGCTGATATATGCAAACAAAATTAACATAAAATGATTTAAAACCGTTTAAAATACTGTACATATTTTCAGCTCCTTTAAAGCTCTTCCAAAGCTTGAGTAGAAAAAAGCTTATGGGGTTATAAAAGGCCCAAGAAATCATTTATCCAAAATTGAAGTTAGAATTACGAAAGGAAACGAATAAGAACCATAAAATATCCGCCCACATTGAGCTCAGAATAATTTAAACAACGTTCCTTGAAGAAAAATTTCAGGCTCAATTTCGCCGAAATATTAAAAGTTGAAAAGTGAATTTCGTACAATAGGTTATGGTCTGATGATCTTTAACTTGAAAATGACGGCTGAGCATCTTTTTGACTCCGAAAATAATCATTTACGCCTGAGGTCGATATTGGGTTGCTGGGTATCATCCCGATTTCGGCAGTATCATACTCATATCATCATTCAACAGCACTGATCAGTTTTTTTAATACGGCCTAAAAATGAATGAATTTCCTTTCACTTTTGCACTAGAACGGTGCCTACATTACTTTGTTTTATAGTTTTTGTGCAACGTACGAATAAGTAACAACGAAAAGGAAGATACCAAACGAGAGGTTTTCGAATAACGAACAAATTTGCATAGAAAACCCATATATGAAAATAGGGACACTTACGTCACTTTGTCATCTCACGACAGTATATATGTTGCCGTAAGACGTAATTCTACATCAAAAACAAGTCTAAAGACCAACAAACGGATAATGCTTTTAAATTACGTTCAGAATAGCGAAAAACGCTAAAAAAGGCCAGAATAAATCAAAAAATATCCTAAATTACCCCAAATTAACAAAACAAACGAAACCAACCAGAAAAGACGCTTCACGATTAAATTAAATTAAATCATCATCCTGCAGTAGATCCCAGATGAGATCCGGAAGTACAACCTACTAATCCACTTCTTGTGGATTTCAAAGTAACGTACGATTTAGTCTATGGAAATGAGCTGTGGCAGATGATGCTAGCAAACGTTTTCCTAACGAAACTAATTCGTAAAGCTGTTTTACGAATTAGTTTCATTTTATTTCGTCTGTTTAATTTCCTGTTAATCAGGCAGTTTGGGCAGTTTTTGGAATGCGAAATATGAACGATAACTGACAAAACTGGGTATTTAGTCGTCGTTCGATATTGGACCACTAGGAGGACTGTTGATGTAAAAGTGAAGTCAGTAAAATGCTAGAAAAGTCAAAAAAAAATTGAAAAGGTAATAAATTCAGAGTGGCGAAAAACACATTCGTTGAGACCTGAAAGGACAAAAAAATTTATTAAAAATAGAACTCAAAATAGCGAAAAAACGTTTCTTAAACCAGAAAAGACTAAAGAATTACCCCAAATTGAGTTCAAAATTGCGAAAAATATAACTTAACATCAGAAAATCAAAAGAGAAAAAATATCCAAAATTTCAATTATTCCGTGAAATTTTTCGCGTTTCGAGACTTTTTTTATGCCAAATGGTTTAAAAATGCATGAAACGTCGAGATCTGCTGTCATCCGAAAAAAAATTCCGGAAAATTCGACTTCCTGGGACTTCCCGGAATTCCGAAAATTAGAATTCTGTAATTGGTCAGTAGTGTCTCCAAATAACTTGTATAATATACCCCTATGTTTTTTTTCCTTACAAATGCTCGAAAAAATAAATTCCGAAATTCGCGTGAAAGAAACGCGTGAATTCCTAAATTCGCGTATAAGAAAACTTCAATTGCTAAAGGTTTTTAATCATTTCTGTTGAATACTTTCGAAAAAGAATCAATAGCGGTGTTATTTCTACCTGCGAATCGAGCTGAAAAACAAAGAAACATATAAAAAGGTTAGGCCAAATCAGTGAATATTAGGTAATTAGATTCAGTAACCTCATTAGACACTCTAAACAAGCGATTTGAACACACAAAAAAAGAAACAATGAAAACATACCGAGTAAAAAACGACCTTTATGAAAAATCCGCGTAGACCATAGTTTACACTATAGAAGGCACCAAATACATTATATTCCATTTGGGGGGGGGGGGGGGGGGTAGGTTTCTTTTATACGACACAGATTAGTGCGTACGTTGAAGAAAAAATGAAAATAAAATGAAAAGATCACTTTTTTATTGAATTTCATTAGGAAATTGCTGGTACAAGTCGGACTCTATTATCCATAGTTTTTAAAAATATTTCACCCCCGATGATCGAACTCTCTGGATAATCAAGTCGTTTATTTGGCCATTTTTCTCAAAAAAAAATTTTTCAGATGATACCAAATTTTTTGAAAAACGGAATTTCACTGGCCGCCTCCTCCGGTAATATTCAGATTTCAAAAAAACCAATCCTGAATCGCTTTGCGCCACCATATTTTAAGTCCGATAGGTGAACATATTGTATAGGGTTTTTTTTTTAATTCGAGATGACCATTTAGAGCTGGTACCCTAGCGTTCATACAGAAGGCAGTTTAAAAGTGAGCTTTTTGTTACGAAATTGGACTTCATACAGTGGAAGTAACAAAAGAAACGTCAAATGGTAAAAATCGAGGTTCATGTAGAGCTTCATTAGGGCTTGTACGAAAGCTTGTATGCATGGTTAAATAAACTGAATTAGGCTATTAAAATCGTCTACGCATAGAAACTCTACACCAAGTTGTTGAAGGTCATAGAAAGTGGTTTTGGTCTTCAACAAAGAAAAATATTATTCAGAATTGAGCTTTGAGTAGAGACAACGCTTCTAAAACCAGTAGAGGCCACAAAAAGACTTAAAAGCGTCTAAAGTAGTAAACCAGTAAAGCGCCTAAAGAAGTAAAAGCAAGTAAAGAATCAACAGAATAATTTCAAATTTTTCCCAGAATGGTGTGAACATGCTAAAGAAAGCCAGAGAAAAATTCTAAAATTAAATCTAGATAGCAAACAATACCTCTCAAGACCAGAAATCGCTATTACCCTCCCTGAAATAAATCCCAAGTTGAGCCCAGATTTTCAGAAAAATGCTTCTAGAGGCTGGAACATACAAAAATCAAAATAAGGCTATGGCTGGGGGAAATAACTCTTATAAAATCCAGGTAAAAATAGACTCGAAAATAACCCTGAATTGAGTATAGAATAGCGAAATATGCTTTTAAGATAGAAATACAAAAAAAAAGAATTGAGCACAGTTTGGGGAAAAATGCTATTGAGGGTTGTAACAAAACAGGAAACAACTTCTAATTTAAATCAGAGTAACTAAATTTGAGATTATGTTCCAATTAAAGCCAAGAAGAAAATAATCTCAAATTCAGTTCAGAGTAATAGAAAAACACTACTAAAATTCACAACAACAGACAATTTGTTGTTGTGAGATCATCGAAGAGTAGGGAAAAAATGATTCCGAATTAAATGGCGAAAAAGCAATTATAATGGTGAAAAAAAAAGTTGATAAAAAAATGATTCCAATTTGAGCTCAGAATAGTGAAGTGATTTTGTTGCAGCACACGGGTAAAAATAAAATCTCGAAAACGGGCAAAATGACTCATGATTTCATGATTTGGGTGTATTTTCATGGTATGAATATACACCATGAGTAAAGACTCGTGGAATCATGAGCCAATTGTTCGTAACGCACCCCGTGCGTTACTGTTTTGCTGACATCATGAGCAATTTGGATTGAAACCATGATTAATGGGTCATGAAATTTAACTCATTTGACTCATGAAATCGGGCGTCCAATTTATGAAATCTCCCTTTGACTCATAGAACCATGATTGTGATTTATGAAATCATGAAATGCGAGTCATGAAATATTGCATTTGACTCCGGGAATCGGGTGTTTGATTTATGAATTCTTGCTTTGGCTACTGGAACCATGATTTTGATTTATGAAATCATGAGTTGCGAGTCAGGACATATAGCATTTGACTCATGAAATCGGGTGTTCGATTTATAAAAAAAAATTTATAAATCTTGCTTTGATTTAGGAAACCACGAATTGAACTCATGATTGATTGGGCTAGTTTCATGAAATCATGATTTGTGTGATCCGATTCACGAAATTGGTACATTTAATTTATGAAACTTTGCTTTGGTTCATTAAATCTTAATGTCATGTCTTATCGATCATGAAACTGAAAATATAATTCATGTGATCTAGCGTTCCACGAATGAAATTTGACATTATATTTGAATTCGTGTTTTGTTTTATGAAGTCAGTAATTTATTTCATGAAACTACAATAAAAATTCATTAAACTTAGAAAAAAGTTCATAAACTTTGAATTGGATTCATCACTCTGATAAGTTGGAATTTGATTCATGATTATGAATCATTGAAATTATAATTTTTCAACCTTAAACAATTGATAAAAATCGTAAAAGATCAGATTTTGTTCACGGTCTTAGGGATGGTTTGAGGATTTGCGTTTGTAGTAACAAGTTCGACAGTCAGTATTATTTATGATTTGCACGGCAAAACAAAGTAAAACATAAATTAATAAGTTTTCTTTGACAGCTTTTCTGCAGCAGTATTATGCAAAAACCTGCCAAAGACGTTCGATACCCTAATCAATTTATAATAACATTTCAACCATTTTTGATCGTTTTTCCTAACGTATTCTATTTTTTCTGAAAAAAGTACTGTAAATCTTTATCGAGAACACAAAATGTTTCTCATCTATTTTTTTAATGTCATTTGCATAGCATTGCATTTGCACTTTGCATAGATGTTCGTATGGGCTGACGATGTCATTTTGTGCTATTATCATTTTTTGTTTTTGGTCACGAATAATTTGTGAAAAGGTTTTTTTTTAAAGTGGTATAAGGCGGCATCCATAAATTACGTAATACTAATAGGGGGGAGGGGGATATATTCTTTGGCATTACGATTTGTTATATAGGAAAGGGGGGGAGGTAAGATCAGCGTTACGTAACAAAAAATCCAAGGGGAGACTTTCCAAATATGAGCATTTTTATTTGGCATATTCTTCTAAACAGCGTTACGTAATTTTTATGGGGGTAGGTTTTGGCCTAAGACAAGACGCGACAGCTGGCTTCTTATTTTTTTTTCGTAACGGCCGTCATCCCCGTCGAAATTTTTTTGAACGTTCCATACCGTTGATGCCAGAATGATTGCTTTACAGTGAAAAGTAACCTCGTTGTATTTTCTACGTGACGATTGCGTTATCGACTTCAGCCAATCAGCAGCCGGTTCAAATTGGTTGAATGTAACGGTGACCAGCTGTCACGTCTTGTCTTAGGTTTTGGCGTTACTTTTCGTTACATATGGGAGGGTGGGGGTCCAAAAATTGGGGTTTTTGCGTTACGTAATTTATGGATGTTGCTAAGGCAATCGACGAGACAGGTGCGGTCAGCTGATTTCAATTTTTTTTAACTTTTGACAGCCTTAGGTATGTTCAAACGGTCGCAATTTGGATGCAACCCTGATCGAAAAGCACGAAAAACAAACGATCGGTTGCTCCAGTATGGTTAGTGACAATCCTTTACCCAATAATAAAATATCACTTTAGACTTTTTTTCCGGCATTAAAAGATTTTGTGTTTGGTTGTGTTTTGGTTTTGCAACTTGAAAAAACAATTTCAAACGTACAAGCAGTGAAACGTCACCCGTGGATTGCCTTCTTGGTGGTTAAAAAATATTTTTAGAGTCAGAACGGTTTGTTTAATCGGTGTGACTTCATCAGAAAAGTTGCAGATAACAGTTTTATCTTACCGATAAAAGTATACACAAAAAACCTAAATTAATCCACCTAGCGGTCGGACTCAGCCTTTCTCATTCAAACTTATTATTTGTAAAAATAGATTTACATGAATGCTTAAATCCAAAAAGGTATATTCACTCTTTGGGTTCTAAAATATTGATGTTGTAATTAAAGTATAAAATATGAAATTTGACGTAATGTTAGTGCTTCAGAAATAGCGAAATATAAGAAATGACTCTTAATTCCGAACAATTTAATCACGAGCGATACCGGGAACGTTCAAATAGTACGATACCACATTTAAATCATGTTGAGGCCATATATATTGATCAAAGCAGCTATAGTGTTGAATAGCCTTCGAATTTCTTTTCTTCACAAAACTTTTGAACAGTATACCAAATTTTTATGAAGTTTGTTATTTGTAAGTTTGAGAGATTACTCGTTTGTATGACACTATGAACACTATGAACGTATGGGGGAGCCAAACTTTGAAACCACGTGTTCAATCATAATTCATCAGTTAACCCTTAACTATCCCGTTCATTCGATCCCGTAACTATCCCGTTCATTGATCAAATCTGTTGTGTAGTTTCTAAGATAATGAAGTTTAGTGATTTTCACATTCCGATACATTACAGACGAAGCTACATTCCGATTACAGCAAAATTCAATAGGGTGTTATGAGGCAACTAGACCTTTCATTTGATACTAATTCTGTGGAAATCGGGTCAACCATCTCTGAGAAAAGTGAGTGAGCCCAAGTAGTCATCAGAATATGTTTCATTTCAAAGCTGGATTTCACATTTTAAACATAACAAGAAAAGTAATAATCCGTTCGCAAAAAAATATCATTAAGGTCTTATGGGGCAACAAGACTTTTCATATGACACTGATTTTATGAAAATCAGTCCAGCCATCTCTGAGAAACATGAGTGAGATTAAACAGTCTCCAGAACACGTTTCTTTTTGTAACTTCTGAACCATATGTTCAATCTTCATAAAATTCAAAAGTTGAGTGTTTTTAGGTAGCCCGTTCATTTGAAACCAATTTTGTTCAAATCGGTTGTGTAGTTTCTGAGATATTGATGTTTCGTGATTTTTACATTTTGATACATAACCTCTAAACTAGAAATCAGATTACAATAAAATTCAATAGGGTCTTAAAGGGCAACTAGACCTTCCATTTGCAATTGATTTCATTGAAATCGATTCAGCCATCTCTGAGAAAATCGAGTTAGATTGGGAGAGCGTTACACACACACATGCAGAAAATGCTCAGCTCGTCGAACTGAGTCGAGTGGTATACGACATTCGGCCCTGTTGAGCACTGTTATACCTTTAGTTTTTGCAGTGATTGCTATACCTTTCTAGGAGAAAGGCAAAAAGTGAAATGATAGAAATGACTTTTAATTTCAACTTCAATCCCGAGCAAGGCCGCAAACATTGAAATAGTACAATATTAAATTTAAATGATGTTGAGGCCACATATTTTGATCGCAGCTATAGTTTTAAACAGTTTGCGGGTTACGTTTCTTTCTATAACTTTCAAACCACATGTTTAAACATTATTAAATTTATTGTTTAAGGGTTTAAAAGCCCATTAATTTGATTTCAACCATGTTCATCGCTTCTGAGATATAAGAGCGATTTTCACATTCTGACGCAGCGCCAAAACTAAAAGTTTGATTACAATAAAATTCAATAGCAACCTAAGCGGCAAATAGACCCTTCATTTAACACCAATATAGAAAGAATCGGTCAGACCATCTCTGAGAAAAGTGAGTGCGAAAGGTGCACATACACACGTACACACCCACACACAAACATATACACTTCTACCATACATGCATATATGAAGAAAATGCTCGATTCGTCGAACTGAGTTGAGTAGTATATGACATTCGGCCATTTTAATCATTTTTCTACCTTTTAATTAGCCAGTGATCGTTAGGAGAAAGTCAACATGTTTACTTTCATTATGTGATTTCACATTTTTATGAACAACGGACGCAGTTACAATCCGATTGCAATGAAATTAAATAGTAACTTATGGAGCAACTAGACCTTTCATTTGACACTAATTTTGTGAAAATCGGTTCAGCCATCACTGAGAAAAATGAGTGAGTTTAAACAACCTCAGGATAACTTTTCTTTACAAAACTTTTGAACCATATGTTCAATCATAACGAAATTCAAAAGTTAAGGGTTCTGGGGACAGCCCAATCATTTGAAACCAGTTTTATTGAAATCGGTTGTGTGGTTTCTGAGATATTGATATTTCGTGATTTTTACATTTTAATACATAACCTCTAAACTAAAAATCCGATTACAATGAAATTCAATATCAACCTATGGCGCAACTAGACCTTTCAATTGAAATTAATTTTATGAAAATCGGTCCAGCCATCTCTGAGAAAAGTGAGTGAGAAAAAAAAGTTGCACATACACACACACACACACACACACACACACACACACATACACACACACACACACACACACACACACACACATACATACATACAGAAAAAGCTCAGTTCGTCGAAAGTAGTCGAGTGGTATATGACATTCGGCCATTGGGACCACTTTTATACCTTCGGTTTTTCTAGTGATTGTCATACCTTTCTAGGAGAAAGGCAAAAATATTTATTTTACAACACAAAACAAGGAAAGCAACTTGTTTTGAAGGTTTTTTTTTAACTACAAATGGTTTATGGGTGTTTGCTCCAGTGTTGCTAAACTCGCTCTAAACAAGCATGCGATACTCCAAGTATTGTTTTCACCGCTACCGAAATCACACACACACAATGGATTATTTCCACCATTCGAACTGTCTCTCGTTCTTTCACACTTCCTTCATTTCACACCACCGAGTGTTGACGCTTGCGAGTTTTATTCGCTCCCGAAATCATGGACACACACTCCTATTTACGGTCTTATTCGCGTGCACTCCCCTACTCACGAGCACGATCAGCCAAAAATAATTGTTTCAAGACGCATCGGAAAGGCGTGGCGCGATGCAGTGGATCGATTATAGTTAAGTGAACTGTGTAAATGTAGTAAAAGCGGTTCTTATCAGATGCTTAAATGTTAATAAGTTGTCATCAAAATGTCGCCTCAAATTCTCTCAGAAAGCAATATGTTAAAAATCATGGATATCCTGAATAGTAGAACAAATGTTTGATGTTGATGGTTGCTCTAAACTGGGCTCCTTATTGTGGAAAACATCAACAGGGTCTACTTATAAAAAAGTTGGTTACTCAGTTATTTGTTTCTTGGTGCACATTTAAATTTCGAACTCGTGCTGAAACATGAAGATCATATCGAATTTACAATCGTTTATGTCAAGGTGCACCAACATTTCGAATAAGGTGTAATGTATGAACGACAAAATTTTAACTCTTCAGTTGACTATTTAGTTCATCCTTAAAAGGACAATTAGTTTTTTAATTCAATTTAGGATATGATGCTGATCCCATCTCTGTGCTATTCCTGACATTAAAAGTTGTTTTCGGACTATAAATTTGACGGCAGACAGATTTTGATTGCCAACACCCCCGTTTGTGTGTTGCCAAAATACGGCAATTTTTCACTGGAGGAATTGCCGCTACCGCATAAAAGCCGCTTTTTACTAAAAGAGGTAATACCGTTGCACTTACCGCTGACGCTGCTACTACTACCGCTATTGGTACTCGCTATCGCTGCTGCCCGCTGCTACATAGTTAGCACCCATCCTTCACTAGTAAACTGATTGCTTTTTTAAGACTTTTTAAAAAAAACTTTGTTTTATTTCTTGTAATTTTAACACTTTTCAATAACAATTTTCAATAATAGGGTAGCGAAAGGCTTCGGCAGGTTTTTTGCAGCAATCTTAACCACTGCCGAAGCCGTTCGCTACCTCCAATAGTTCAAATAATTAAATTACAATTGTCTGCATTTGGGGACTGATGCGTGGATAATTTTCAATTGATTGATACAAAAACGACGGATCGAGTTAGTGCCGCGGCTAGCAGAATTACGTACCGCACCACCATTACCACTCCACCAGCGTTGATTTCCTAGTCTCGGCCACACAGGAGCAGCAGGGCTGGGATCGTTACGGCTCTGCGACAGCATCAAACAATCCACTTTATGACTCAGTGATCCAATAGTATCACACAGCTGTTCAAATTGAACAACATTGTTTGACACAGCCGGCACATTATTTAGTTTTTCGGCAAAATAGGCAAGGATTCTTCTACCGCCTAATTTATCTTTACAGGCGGGACAAATAAACATTGCCTTCCCTTGTGCGAACAAATCCTTGTGGATTTCACAACATTAGCCGATAGCCGATGTGACGAAAAGCATCGCAGAAACCGCGGGGCACTGGTTTCAAGTCATTATTAGGCAGATGACACTCGCCGCACAGCTTCTTATCTATCAATTCTAGCAGCAACAACAACAACGAGTTTACATTTCAAGCGAAGGAACTCTAAACTGAGCTTGATGGAAAATACAAACTTTACGGCTAGCTATTTGTATACGTGCACTACGTCAATAGGCATATTATATTATAGACCTGGTATCAGTAGTTATTTCCTTTTTTGTATCCTTTTCGATCTCCAATCCGAATTTTTTTCCGATCGTATGTTCTCTGCCACAGTTGTTCAGTTTCAACCGCACTTGATAATACTGTGTTGAGTAAATTTATGCAACCGGATACTCGTCATATGTTTTATCAACACGTTCACTTGCGAAAACCTTATTTTGCACATGAAATACGCTAGTCCACCTACGGTATTAATCACGGATGCTAAAATTGCAAATAACTGAATATACCGGCGCGCAGTTTGACAGATATGTGTTACGTTTTTAGCAGTCATGAGTCGTATTTTTAAAAGCGCTCTGAGTAGCTCATGATATTCAGAGTCCAACCCATGGTATCATGAGTCATAACTCTCCATGCCATCCAGTCCAGTCCATGCGACAGCGATGTGTTACGCTTATAATAGCCATGAGTCACATTCTTGAAAACGCTTTTCATAGCTCATGATATTCGGGGTTGACATCATGATATCATGAGTCATAGGTCATGATTCTGTCGGAAAACAACATTCATGATTTCTGAAAGGTCATGAAAACGGAAAAATATTTTTACCCGTGCAAATATAGGATTGTTTTTTGTTTCGAATCGATTAAAATATAATCATTTAAACTATCTAAAAAATTCATCAAAATTTAATAGTCATAAATTGTAAAATTTGTTTGTCGTCAAGAAATTATTAAGAGCTAAATACACAAACAATTACTCAATCAAAATGACTGCCACTGTCAAAAGGAAGTTAAAACAATACCATAAACAATCCATTAAACAGACAATGTATGCAGTAGGGAAAGCGAAAAATAAGCGAACCGGAAATATGATACACATTTGGAAAAATATACCGCATCCCGACGGGACTTGAACCCGCAATCTCCCTGTCTCCGGCATGGTGTTTTGACCAATTAAACTACGGGGACAGTGGTTCTATGTTTAACAACGGCTTTTACCCGTTAACATTCAAGTCCAGTAAACAGAAAATGTGTGCAGTAGGGAAAGCGAAGAAAAGCGAACTGGAAATATAATACAGATTTGGAAAATTGCGGGTTCAAGTCCCGTCGAGATGCGGTTTATTTTACCAAATCTGTATCGTATTTCCAGTTCGCTTATAACGGGTAAAAGCCGTTGTTAAAAATAGAAACTCAGTTCGAAAACCCATAAATAGTTTAAGAAAAAATGTTAGATGCGGAAATACTCCTGAAGACCCAAATTGAACTGCAATTAGTAGATAAAGTAGAAAGCCGAAAAAGACAAAAGAGATTACCCCGATTTGAATCCAGGGATAAAAAAAGGCTTAGAATAGAAAAAATAACACTTCTGGATACCAAACAAAAAGTCATAATCGAATGGCAAAAAACGCCTTTTTTGCATAAACAAGGAAAAGAATTCAGATTGAGGACAGATTAGTAGATTAGTACGCTTTTAGTGACTCTAACAGAAACAGGAAACAATCCCAAATTGAAGTCAGAGTAACTTAATTAGGGATTATTTTCCAATAATGGCCAAGAAGGGATCATTTTATTTTATTCAATTACGATAACGCTCTTAGGAAGAAGAGAAAACTGTACAGGAGAATTAACTCAAATTAAGTTCAGAATAGATGTTATTTGAAGTTCACAAACATGCTTCTGAAGAACCACTAGACAAGTGTTCCTCAAATATTTCCAATTTTTTTTTTTTTTTTTTTGATGAAGCCTGATCAGAGGAAATAACCGTTTTCCAATATATGATTTAAAATAGTTTCATATTACTTAAGAAGATGCCCAAAATAATTTTCATTACCACTTAGTAGCGCTCCAGAAATATTTGAATGTAATACTGTTAGAGAAAGAGTCAAGAAATTTCTCGCAAATTTGTTGATCACAGAGTTTGAATGTCTTTCCATAATAGAAAATCGCTCAACTTTCCATACACTTCCTGCGTAACTTTCCAAGGGGACCTAAGTAACATTGAGAGACTCTCTTTGTTGACTTTCTCTTTGAATAATAACTAAGATATTTTCCCATTTTTCATGGTACTTTTTGCATAATAAGCTGGGTTATATTATAATCTTGCTTTTTTTGGAAGAAAAATCGTTGAAAACTTTAATAACGACCCTGTAATTAACGAAACAGCGTGAGAGAGAAAAAAATCGCTCATTGTTACTTCTTTTACAAACTCACGCGAGATTTGCATTATTTCGTAATATCTGCAAACAAATCAAAAGGCCGAATAAAATTTTTAATTTAAAAAATATGGTGAAATTTATAACAAAATTTGTAGAAAAAAACAAAGAAAATTTAACATGAAATTTTAAAACAAATTAGCAATAATATTAACTGCTTTTGAGTATTTTGATATTTGAGTAGTTTTACATGACGGAATATTTTATGGGTCTTATAAGCAAAAATTTTCAAATTAAAAAACAAAACAGAGTTTAAAGTGTAAGTGTAAGTGTAAGTGTAAGTGTAACTTCGAAAGGAAACAAGAGAACATAAGAAAAAAAATAAATGTCCAGCTTTCAAAGGTTCATGGAGAATAAATTGAAAGTAGGTTTTGAGCATACAAAACATTTATTAATATTGTAAATGTTTGAAAACCTAAGAAAATATCTCAAATAAGAAGAAGCAACAAATACTGAAAAAAACCTACAAACCTGCAGAAATTTGATAAAAAAAGCCTAAATCAAAAATTATCATGTAGCAGAACGGGAGATTATCGAAGAGAGAGAATAGGAGGGAACAATCAATCAATGTAAGATCAAGTGTTTTCCTGCTATAATTAGCGATACCGCACGTGTTGTTTTAATAAACCATTGCGTAGTTCAGCCAATGGTTAATAAAAGAGTTATGTACATTCGAATTGATGTTTATCGTACAACAAGCACAGCAGGGCTAAAAAGATTCTTCTTCTCGACAAAAGTGTCCATGCAAAATTACACGTAATCACGTGCAGTCACAAAAATCCATTCCCACAGCCAGACACAGCCGTTGCATAGCCTGAAATAATATATATACCCGATACTTTTTCTCATGAATAAAGTGCTGATACTAGGTACTTTATTTCCCATGAGAAACAATGACAACCGTATATCAGCAAAATAAGTGACATAAAATGAAAAAAATGTATCGGCCTTATGAAATCGGGCTAAAAAAATAGTCCCCAAGAATATTTTAGAAGTTCAAATAACAAGAAAAATGTTCTAATCACGTCCAAGGCATTTTTGAAAAAATAATCTAAAAACCTACACATAGAAATTGACTAAAACATTTTCAAATACTAAAACAAGCGGCAGTTAGTTATCTAAAATAATTGAAAAAAAAATTCTTAGATCTAACAAATATTCAAAGAGAAGCTGACCAAGAATACCTCCTAATGAATAACAAATTCTAGCTTTAGGATTGTTGTCAATCTGCCTTAATAATATACTGAAATACTGCAAAATGTTTCTAAACCGCTAAAAAACCTTAAAAGTGCTCTGATATCACACAAGTTTTCAAATAAAATAAAATACAGAGAAAAAAATCGAAAACGATTAGAATATACCATATGAAAAAAATTTCTAAACTATTCTCAAATATTTCTGAAGTGTACCCTTGAAAAACAATTTTGAAAATCATTTAAATTTTACTGCAAGATAATCCGGTACTGCTAAGTTACTCCAAAAAAATCAGAATACTTTTCTTTTCTTTTCTATCAGTCCCCCCACACCACACCGACCAACCTCCGGTGTTTGCAAAACCAACAATCAGTGACAACCCGGCCGACAACGGCGACGATGAAGGTCAGGCGAGAAAAACATCATCAAACCCGGCAACCGACAACACGCCGGATCCCGGCGGGACACCGGCTACGACGTCAATCGATGGGCGGAAAACAACGGCGAACGGCGAAAGTAAAGGCGATAACGAGATTTGGTCAACTTCCTCGTCATCGGCTTCGGCGGTGGATCCAGAGGACGACAAGTGGCTAAGCTACTGGAGACGGAAGCAAATTGGCAACAAAGTGGCAGCGGAGGAAATCGACGGTGGAGGTCACTGTGAAGCAGCGGTTCCAGCAGGCGACAACGACGGAGACATCGGTTGCCACCCCTAGAAGTACGACAATAAAGTTATAAACGAAGAGTATAATTAAATAAAACAAAGTGAATAGAGAACCATCGAACGGAGCTTGGAGTCGATTGTTGTTAGAGGTAGCGAAGTTTAACGTCTCACAAGTGGTAAGCAGGAGGGGTGAAAGTTGAAACGAGATTGTCAAACTCTTACGATTACTTGGGTGTCGTCGAAGGGGGAGTGCACTTTTATAAACATATAGTCGAAGCAAAAAGCAGAAAAGTTTCCGCACTGCTGTACCGGGTTGGAAAAGTTTTATCCGGTCTTTGTCAGTCAATCGAATTAAATGTCCTCCGGACACCGGCTGTAATCTCGACTCGACCCAACTTCACTAGGAAGGAGGAAGAAATGAAATTTACCATAAAACGTAGAAAGAACTTCTGACAAGTGATTGTTCTGGAGGGAAACTAAATAGAGTAATATTTGTTCTACGTGGAAGTTGTGAGGAATAAAATTTTATAAGTAGCGTAGTGTTATTGCTCTGTATAAATCCAAATTATATATCTGAATTAGTAATAAAATATTTTTATCTTTGATTCCGTCATTAAATTTTTTATCATATTCGGCAGTTGTCATGCCCAGAAGCGGTGCTACTCGTGTTACTTCCGCGAAAGTTATAGATGTTCATTCGAGCGCGTGCAGATTTTAGCTCGCAGATAAAAAACACAAAAATTAGCAACCCTGGCAGCCCGGTTCGAACCGTTATGACACGGCTAATGAAACCACCGTAAACCATGTTTCCGTTCAGTTTGTTGATTTATGCCAAGTAGTCACTCCAGCACCCGCACTGTGCACTGTGTGGGTGTTTTCGGTTCGAGTGGGAAATGATACCAACAAGCGCGAATTATGCCCCGATAGTTCCGGACAGCAAGGCCGCCACCGCCACTAGTTTGGCCCGCTAGTGCAACGGTTCCGAAAATTACCAGCGATTCAGGTGATAATTGGCATCCACTTAACGCGGGATTAACCGATGTCAAACTGCATGGGAACACACCGTGAATGTAGCTAATTTAATTGCGATCGTCATCAACATCATCATCATCATCATCAACGATGCTTGCTATGATATACATATTATAGCATGTTTGTTTGTGGCGTGCTGCTTTGCTGTGTATCGAAACAACCAATTTGTCGCTCGTTAAGTGTGGACAACGCAGCCAACAAAGCAGGAAACTGCCGTTGTTAAACCATTCAACTGCAGATTTGATCATAGTTTATGCTATTATGGCTTCATCGAAAACCAGCTCCGCGCACCTAACCTAACTCGATTGAAGTTTGGCTTTTCAGAAAAAAAAACCGACAAAATCAACCTTTTCTCGATTACACTTCCGACTGATCACCGGCAATTAACACAAATTGATACGATGAAATGCGGAAAGTCTCTTTTCATGCATTCACACTTCTTCCTTCCTTCTGCCGGTTTTTTTTCTTCTCCCAATTCGTTATTTCACTTGTAAAAGTTGCGCCGATCGTATCTTTTTCGTTCCGGTTGTTGCCGTTGTTGCTGCTGCTCGCAAAAGTTGCCCGCCTCTTTCACCGGTTTACGTTTTCCCACGAGAATAGCGATAAGGCGGCCCGCCTGAAATATGACACTTGAAGTGAAGCACACAGCAGCGCCAAGCTGTTTTTCGGAGCTGTCAGCAATTAAAATTTGCGTGAGTATTTGATTTTCTTCTACCCATGTGATGATGATGATTATGATGCCGTGGTCGTCGTCGTCGTCGTGCTCACAATGCGAACTAATTGTGTGAGTTTTCACTTTCAAACTGCACAAAGTTATAATTTTTTCTGCGTTTAAAATCTCCAATCATTTTAGTTTTCTTCGACATCAGCAGTGGTGATTACGCTGCGCTTCGAGAAAGTGAAATTAGGCGTCTTACGCTGGTGAATTCGGTCGTTCCGGGTCGGAACTTTTGATTTAATTGAGCAACTTGTTTGAATCGGTATGATTAGCTGACCGAAAGGGCTTCGAGCACTGGGAAGGTAATTATTTTATCTAAATGGAATAATTTTATGATACACTTTGTATGGAAACTACCTACACTATAATCTACAAAGACCACACTTAATCGATAAACCATGTCTAGCGAAATAGTTCACAACACAAACGTCATTCATTTCCAGCAGTGTTAAGACAGTGTGTCAAGACATCAAAGACAATAGAGACCACTTGACATGGCTTCTGAATTGATGTCCTCGATTTAACGAGTCATTCTTGATCTTCAGAAAGCAAAATAATCATCGATATGTTATTTGTTCGAAAAACTTCTTTGTTCAACTATAACTTACAGTGTAATAGAACTATTGAAATTGTATTTCCTTCCCATGGTTTATGTCTTCAAAAGATCCAATAGCAGAAAAATTCTCATGAGTAGTTACCTGAAAAGAAAGCAAAAGTAAGTGTTATAAAATTAGTTTTACTGTAGATTATTGTGCACGTTCGAGAGAATAATTAAAGTCAAAATTGAATAAAAGGCAAACCCTATTTTGTCTTTATAATATGGGAAATTAAAAAAAAAACTTGGATACTGACTGGTGGCGAAATCTTCGTCTAAGACCAAAAAATACTTCCAAAAAATCAAAAACATTCAAGGACAGAATTTATTCCTCATTGAATATGATTGAATATGAAATATATATACCTTACAGGCATATATTGATCTCAAAATCACCATGGGTTCTTCGGGCGCTTTAAAAGTCACAAATGGTCGAAAACGTTTTCCAATCATCAATTCTGTAGGCAGGCTTGTTATTCTCCTGAATATGCGAAAAGAGCGGTGATAAAATTCACCACACACTTCTCCGACGCTGCATGTAGCAATTTTTTGCACCACACTTTTTTCTTCGATTTTGTACACTTGCTGCTTACACTACAGCCGAGCGAAACAAGAGTGGTATATAAATCTTGTGAATTAATCTTGCGCACTGCTGAGATAAAAAACAGTTTACTTGAAAGACTCACTGTAAAAGCAAAATTGAGCTTAAATTTACTGAAAAAAGTATTAAAAATTTAAAAGAAAATAGAAAGAAAAACGCTTCTGAAGGTCATGAAATATTTAAACTAAGCACAAATATACTTTTTTGAAACAGAAAATGATCCCAAATTAAGCTTCTGAAATCCCGAAATACGCACAACGGAAATGATGCCAAATAAAACTTAGAATCGCGTAAAACCGGCTCTAAAGTATAGAAAAGGCTGAAATATATCCTAATTCAAACCCAAAACTGAAGAAACAGCACTTCTAAGAATCAGTAAAAGCCGAAAAAAATGTTAATTAAGTTCAAAATACGATTCTGAAGGCTAGAGAAGATAAAAAAAAGATTATTGCTTTCTTGAGCTTGATTAACCAACACGGGTTGCCACTTTGTTACTGATCATTAAATTTATCAATTATTGCTTAGGATTAGTTATTCAATGTAAATCAATTAACCGTTCCGATAGTAATATTACAATGAAAGTAGATCAATAAGAGAAAGGAAAAGGATTTTGTTGCTACTAGAGGCCGTTTATACTCTTGCACACTCCACAAGCGTTACATAAACGGTTATTTTGTTTTAGTATTCTGCACACCAACACTAGTCCATATCATAAAACGAGTGTACATAAACCGAACAAAGTATCAATTGATTTTTTTAAAAACTTCAGAGAAGACCAATCAAATTGAAAACATTCCAATTTATCAAACTGTAATGAGGCAATCCTTCGTTTCAATTCACTACGTACGAGAAATTAAATTCTTTTGCTCAAAAAATCCTAACTTCCCCAAGCCTCTATAGCCAAGAAGAAAACAAAAACAAATCGCTATCTTGTCCGTAATGGTACGTCCTGAGCAGGTGAATATTGTTACATACCCACTACACGTTTCAAATTATGGCCCTTAATGAATCTTATAATTGTGATAAGGAATCCTGGAAGGCCTCTGAATCGACAGAAAATCTACACTGTCATTGCACTCGAGACACATCACAAACATCACAAATTTAAAACAATAACTTGTATTTATCTGACTAAATCCATTGAATTTGTTGCATAAAATTAGATCCACTTAATATTTATTTGGTCGCAGCTTTCTATTTACTGTAGCGCCTCTAGTGGGGGTTACGAGGAAACCCTTGACAGCGCAGCGATGAAGAAGGTTTGTTTACATAGTGGTGAAAGTATAATCAAATTCGAGTCCAGCGATGCCAGATTGAAAGGCATGTCTTCAAATGGAAGTCATTTACCCTGCGATGAAGACATCTTTGTTTGTGAAGACAAATGGAAGTCATTTGAAAAATATGTGAAGACATTAGAAAATATGTTTTAAAATAGTTTATTTGACACGGCACGATACATATTATGTTTTACTGAGCCAGATACAATTCTTATTATTTCTAAGTTAGCAGGAAAAAGAGGGAGGCACTTTTTTTATTTCTCGCGGCCAACTACGAGCTAGTGGGGATTTAAGGTGAGAGGAGGGGAGATATAAATTTTACTTATAATTAATACTAGAAAATATGTGATATGACCCGCATTTTGCAGAGGTGGTGACCTTTTTTTTGCTCGACAGTTTTTGTTTTGCCGGTAACTTTTTCAGTCCAACGGGCCATCTCGGATTGGAAGACATGTGAAGACATTTTTTATTGAAACGTGAAGACATTTGGAAAAATCACCTGGCATCCCTGTTCGAGTCAGTGGATCAAAAATTTTCGGCGATGGCACGTGAAAGACGTGTGAAAATTTGGCACACTCACGTTGAAAATCAAACGTGGTCAAGTGCAAAAATGGGGAAGTGCCTCCAATTTTCCATATCAACCGTAAACAGCGTTCTGGAACGATTCAATTAAACTCTAACGCTGGATCGCGCCGATCACAGCAACCGAAGAAGTAGAACGATTGACAAGTAGCTACGATTGAAAGTCTGCAGAGCAGTTTGGACGAATCCTGGGATCACCCTGCGCGATTTGGCTAAGAAATTCTCAGCACCGTACAGCACTGTGCGACGAATCTGTCGGCGTGAAAGCCTGCGGTAGTCCCACGCCAGCAAGTACCCTAGGCGGACTCATAGGCAAAATCTCGTTGCAAAACGCCACGCTAGGATGCTGAATGAGAAAGTCTTGACCAAAATTTGACGACTGCATTTTAATGGAATGAATTTCGCCAGATCCTAAGACAAAAATTCCAGCGATTTGAATTCGTGATTGCTGATAAGTTCGCTCGGAAGGTGATGTAGTGACAGATGATCTGCAGCTGTTACAAAAAAAATCTAGATTTTTATCACCAGATCAACCATGAATGGCCAGGTGTACAAGGAATAGTGCCTCCAAAAGCGGGTTTTGTCGTTCATCCAATCATAATAGAAAATATTGGGCGATAATCGAAAAAAAAAATGGCGGATCGAATAGACAGTTCCACTGTGCAGAGACGGTATAAAACGAAAAATGCGTGAATTCATCCGAAACTCAGACGAATATTTTTTTTTGTATTTTTCCTTTAAAGGTCGATAAATTTACTGCCAAATGATATCTCAAGAGTTTTATACGTGGTTTTTTGACGAAGATTTGCGCGACCAAATGCTAAATGGATCAAACTTTATTCGAGCGCCTTCACAAACTGTAGCAACTACTCACAATGAACACTTTAGTTCAAGCATAAAAAACTGGTAAAAAAACAATTGAAATATTGACTTCTACTAAACCGACATCACAAGCACTTATGTTTAACTGTGCTGTAACAAAATCTCCCGATAGAAAAAGATAACCAATTATTGTCAAAAAACTCAACCTCTGTGAAAGATTCCAAATCAAGTTCAAATTCGTCTAAATACTATTCTAAAAATCAGAAAAGACAAAAAACAAAATCAAACTCAGAATCGTCGAGAAAGAGCTTCCAAAGACCAAAAGTTTATAAAAACTAATACCAAGTTTTAAATGATTAAAATATAATCCCAAATTAGATTCGAAATCACCGACAGGAAACCCAAAAAATGATCTGATATCGAGCTTGAAATCGCCAAAGAACAAGCTAAAAAATTTGTTGAAACGATCAAAACAAAAAAACTGATATTGAATTGAGCTTAAAATCAGCGAAAAACGCTGACTAAAAAGAGATTCATAAAAGGTTAAAATATTATCTTAAATTTGTTTCAGAATTCATGAAAACGTTTCCGAAAACCAGAAATGATCGAAACAAAACTGGTTCCAAGCTTGATAACTGCCAAAACACGGTTCTAAGCATTTTTAAAAGTTAGAAAAGCCAAAATAAGAAATCTCACTTTCCGAAAACGCACTATACTTGACTTCCCAGGGTTCCGCATATTGGAATCGTGAGCGTCTGCCTTGTCTATGGGACTAGAAGTCATGAATGATAATTGAATAATGTGAATCTATCGAGTTCGCATCCTCTTACTTAAAAGGATATGAAAAACAATGAGATTCTCTCTAACACATAGTGAATTTTCAGAACAGAGATTTATGAGAAGTATTTCCATGTGCGAATCATACAGATTCGGCCTCTGTCGCGAGGGAGATTCCTCTCACCGAATTATCGGTATTTTGGGAATTCTCACTCAGGATTCTCTGCGAGTTAGTTAGTGTTTTGAAGGTTCGAAAACGTAAATAATTTTCCTCAATCGTCAAAAAACGCAAAGAAATCATCCAAATTTCAACTTGAGATCTCACTTAAGGAACGTACAAGTATGTCCCAGATTAAAATAAACTCGCCATTGAAAAATTGATCACCAATCAAGTAAAGAATCATTATTCATCTCATTAAGCCGATATTCACGGATTGAACACCAAATTTTCACGAAATCATTGAACAAATAAACTATATACGCTAGAGAGCTTGGTAGCCGCAAGGTTACAGAGTCCGCTTTGATAAGCGAGGGGTCGTGGGTTCGAATCTTAGTAGAATCAGGCCATTTGGTTGTCAAAGGACTTTAACATGGTATCATTCTCAGGCTCTCTACTACATACCCTTCCTTCAAGCTGAATTCTATAGTACCCTTGCTGACTTTCATCGTAACAAAAAAAGTCCCTCTTATAATAAAACTGTTCTGAGTAACGTATAATAGTTTTTTTTTTCTTCACATAACATTTATTTGACACGGCACAAATACAATTGAATGTTTAACGGCGCCAATTATATCTGATGACTTAAAAACTAAAGCAAATTTTTTATCCTTGCTGCCGACTACGAGCTGAAATTAAGTCTAACTTAAAACTAGTATGGGATTTCCAATCAGTGTTTTGTTGTTCAATGGTCGTCTGATAATCGTCGAATGGCATGTATGGATTCGTTCTGCTGAGCCACGATGTCGTGAGTTGGGACAGAGGCTCGTAGTCCTTGGGTCCTGGTTCTATTGTGCGGGGTCTGGTTGCTGGTTTTGTGCTTAAGGTTCAAACGTGTTCTTGTCGTTTTGTTGGGTGTAGACGGAGGGGAACGGGACTAGACTGGGGCGTGGATGGATTTCAGGAAAACGTATATAAGGGACATGTAGGATAGGTCACGGCTCGCCAAGACATCACGAACAGGAACAGCCGGCTGTCTACCCTCGGCCTGCAGGGAAGCTATTAATTTAGACCTGGCGTCACGGTGTACAGGGCATGACCAAACCACATGCTCTATGTCGTGATAACCTTCACCACAGGCACAGATACCACTTTCCCCGAGCCCAACACGACGGAGATGCGCGTCAAATCTATAGTGATTGGACATAAGCCGGGACATCACGCAAATGAAATCCCGACCTACATCCAACCCCTTGAACCACGGGTTCGTCGATACTTTGGGGATTATGGAATGTAACCACCTTCCCAATTCCCCTCTGGTCCAAGCATTTTGCCAACTGATGATCGTATTCTGACGTACAAGTGCGAAAAATTCATTAAAGGCAATTGGTCTTTCATAAATATCACCGTTTGTTGCGCCCACCTTAGCCAAAGAGTCCGCTTTCTCATTACCCGGTATCGAGCAGTGAGAAGGGACCCACGCTAAGGTAATCTGAGTAGATTTTTCGGATAAAGCACTCAGATGTTCCCGTATTTTCCCCAGGAAATACGGAGAGTGCTTAACATCTTTCATCGATCGGAGAGCCTCAATGGAACTGAGACTGTCCGTAAAGATGAAATAATGGTCCGTGGGCATTTTTTCGATAATCCCTAGGGTGTACTGAATTGCAGCTAATTCTGCGACGTAAACAGAAGCAGGATTATCGAGCTTATGGGAGACGGTTAAATTGTTATTGAAGATACCGAAGCCAGTGGACCCATCAAGAAGTGATCCGTCAGTGTAGGACATATTGTTTCAGTTGATGTTTCGATATTTATTGGAAAAAATTTTAGGGATCTGCTGCACGCGTAAATGATCCGGGATTCCACGAGTTTCTTCTATCATGGATGTATCGAAAAACACAGTAGAATCAGAAGTATTTGATAAGTCGACACGATTTGGAATATTCGAAGAAGGGTTAATATTTTGGGACATGTGATTGAAATACAATGTCATAAAACGGGTTTGAGAATTAAGTTCGATTAACCTTTCAAAATTTTCAATCACGGGACGGTTCAAGACCTCACATTTGATAAGAATACGAGAAGACAGGCTCCGGAAGCGGTTTTTCAATGGTAGTACTCCAGCTAAGATCTCCAAACTCATCGTATGGGTCGATTGCATGCAACCCAAGGCGATACGCAAACAACGATATTGTATTCGCTCCAGTTTGATCAAATGTGTGTTTGCTGCGGAGCGGAAGCAGAAACACCCGTACTCAATGACAGACAATATCGTTGTTTGGTAAAGCCTTATAAGGTCTCCTGGGTGGGCTCCCCACCATTTTCCGGTTATTGTACGAAGAAAATTCACTCTTTGTTGACATTTTTTCATCAGATACCTCACGTGACAACCCCAGGTGCCTTTAGAGTCGAACCAGATACCAAGATATTTGTGTACCAAAACCTGAGAATTCGTTTTACCCATTAATTGTGTTTGAAGCTGAGCAGGTTCATGCTTCCTAGAAAAAACTACTATCTCAGTCTTCTCCGGAGAGAATTCGATACCTAGCTGTAAAGCCCAAGCAGACAAATTGTCCAAGGTATCTTGCAATGATCCTTGCAAATCGGCAGCTCTGGCTCCTGTAACAGAGATTACACTGTCGTCTGCAAGTTGTCTTATCGTGCATGAATTTGCCAGACATTCGTCGATGTCATTTACATAAAAGTTGTAAAGAAGGGGGCTTAAACATGAGCCCTGGGGAAGACCCATGTAGCTAATGCGAAAAGTTGCCAAATCGCCGTACGTAAAATGCATGTGCTTTTCGGACAACAAATTGTGCAAAAAATTGTTCAAAATTGGAGAAAATCCTTGTCGGTGAAGTTTACCCGAAAGAATGTCAATAGAAACGGAATCAAAAGCCCCCTTAATGTCCAAGAACGCAGACGCCATTTGTTCTTTGCGAGCATACGCCAGCTGAATATCTGTTGAAAGCAACGCAAGACAATCATTCGTCCCTTTGGCACGGCGGAAGCCAAATTGAGTTTCTGATAGTAGACCATTTGATTCGACCCAGTGGTCTAAACGACGGAGTATCATTTTTTCCATCAATTTCCGGATACAGGATAGCATTGCAATCGGCCTATAAGAGTTGTGATTAGAAGCTGGTTTCCCTGGTTTTTGGATGGCGATCACCTTCACTTGCCTCCAATCCTGCGGTACAATGTTTTGCTCCAGGAACTTATTGAACAAGTTCAACAAGCGCCTCTTGGCATTGCCGGGTAGATTCTTCAACAAGTTGAATTTGATTCTATCTAATCCAGGCGCGTTATTGTTACAGGACAGGAGGGCAACTGAAAATTCTGCCATCGTAAAAGGTGATTCTATCGCGTCGTGGCCCGGAGACGCATCGCGAACAATATTTTGCTCAGGAACAGAGTCCGGACATACTTTCCTGGCAAAATCAAATATCCACCGACTTGAAGACTCCTCGCTTTCGTTGACCGTTACGCGATTCCGCATTCTTCGGGCTGTGTTCCAAAGAGTGCTCATCGATGTCTCCCTCGACGTCTCGTTCACGAACCGACGCCAATATCCGCGTTTCTTTGCTTTAGCCAAGCTTTTAAGCTTGGTATTAAGCTCCGAATACCGTAAATAGTCGCCAGGTATACCTCCCTTCTGGTAGGCAAAAAACGCGTCGGATCTTTGCGTGTAGACATCGGAGCACTCTTGGTCCCACCACGGAGTGGGAGGCCGCTCTTTGATCGTTACGCCGGGATATTTCTTCGTTTGGGCTTGCAACGCGGCGTCGAGAATCAAGCCCGCGAGGAGGTTGTATTCTTCAAGTGGTGGATGATGTTGAATCGACTCGACCGCTTTTGAAATCATTTCCTCGTATAACTTCCAATCGACATTTCGTGTGAGGTCATACGGAATGTCAATTGGTCGCATGCGAGTTAACCCGTTAGTAATTGAAATAAGAATAGGCAGATGGTCGCTACCGTGAGGATCGAGGATTACCTTCCATGTGCAATCCAACCGTAGCGACGTCGAACATAAGGATAGATCCAAAGCGCTTGGGCGCGCTGGAGGTTTCGGGATACGTGTCATTTCACCGTTGTTTAAAATAGTCATGTCGAAGTCATCGCAAAGGTTATAGATTAAAGAGGAGCGGTTATCATTGTATGGGGAACCCCAAGCCACGCCATGAGAGTTGAAGTCTCCCAAAATCAAACGTGGCGAGGGAAGAAGTTCTATTAAATCAAAGAGCAGCCGTTGCCCAACCTGTGCTCTGGGAGGAATATATATTGAGGCAATACAAAGCTCTTTACCTTGTATTGTCATTTGACATGCGACAACTTCGATGCCTGGAATCGAGGGGAGGTTAATACGATAGAAAGAATAGCACTTTTTAATCCCTAAAAGTACTCCTCCATATGGGGTGTCTCGATCAAGGCGAATAATATTAAAATCATGGAAGTTGAGATCAATATTTGAAGTAAGCCAAGTTTCACAAAGGGAAAATGCATCGCATTTGTTTTTATTTATCAAAACTTTAAACGAATCAATTTTTGGTAAAATACTTCTACAATTCCACTGTAAGACAGAGATAGAATCCTTCATATACGCAGTTGAATTAGGCATCGAAGGATACAATCGCTGCAAGGAGAGGCCATTGGGCAGTCAACTGCTTCAAAAATGATCTAACTGTTGGGAGGAATGCTGTAAGAAAAATTTTAATTGGATCGGGTACATTGAAAGTTTCAAAAATCCAGTCCACAATGTCAGAAAATTTCACTAATCCAGAGTTTGTTTCATCAACTGGGAGTGTAAAAGGAGCAACTGGGGTTTTAGATGTTCCTGGCAGTGCTGGGAACTCCTTCTGGGACTTTAAATTTGCCAGCCCAGGAGGAGTTTGCTTCGGTTTTTCCGCAGCACGGTTTGGTTTGTTTGTAACTTTCATTTCACTTCGAGAAATCTTAGGACCTTTTCTGGGAAGTTTAGGAGAGGAAATATTTTTCCTCTTTCTAGACTCCCCAAGATTGGCGTAAGATGCTCCCGCTGGTGAATCGTCAGAATCGGTTTCATCAGAGGACAACAGATCGAAGGGGTTCGAAGTAACGGGAGAAGTGGTAACGGTCTTCTTCAGCATGTCAGCGTAGGAACGCTTTGAACGCTCTTTGAGAGACCGTTTTATTTTATCCCTGCGCTGCATGTACACCGCACATGTCGAGAGCTCATGCAGATTTTCCCCGCAGTGAATACACTTTTCAGCGTTAACACTGCAAGAGTCTTCCGCATGAGACTCCCCACACTTGCCACAACGTGCCTTATTGCAGCAGTAGGCGGCAGTATGGCCTAACTGCTTGCAATTCAGGCAGTTCATGACGCAGGGCACGTAGAGCCTCACAGGGAGACGAGCCCGGTGGATCGAGACGTGGCTTGGTAGTGCTGACCCGGCGAACGTAACTCGAAACGAGTCTGACGGAGTGTATACTGTTTTGCCACCGATGATCGATGCTGACCGCAATGGCTTGCAGTCGAGCACCTTTACATCGGGACACGTTTTGTTCTTGAAGCACCCTTTGGCACTTTGCAGTATACACTCGACGGACAGACTCGAATCGATTATGACACCGTCGATCTCCACGTCTCGTGCGGGTATGTAAACGCGATACTCGCGTGTGAAGAGCTCAGAGCAAGCTATATCGTTGGCCTCTTTCAGGTTACTGACCACGACACGGAGCTTGTTAGGCCGGACCTTGGAAATTTCGGTCACGCCCTTGTACTCCTTCGTCAGGTCTTTAGAAATCTGCAAGAGGTTCAACTTTTTCGATTTCGGTCCTGCCTTTGGCCGAAAATAAACAGTATAGCTGCCCTGGGCTCCGTCTGGGTAAAGCCTGGGGCGAGGGGGGACTGAAGAATGAACAGGGGAGGGGGTAACAGAAGGGTCAGGGTCAGAGGGGTTCGGGGATGGTGGCGCGGGAGGCGAGGGATCTACATCCATCGCGCTAAGTCTAGCGCACTAGCGCTGACAAGAACACGTACCTTTTTATTTCTCCCTTCCAGTAAGGTTGGTTGTCCGATCGTTCGAAGTAGCAGCCGTTACAGCCAGCAGCACCAATACAGCAGCACCAAACAGCCACCAGCAGCGAGCCAGGTGTGAGATCACTCCACACAGCGATACAACTCACTGACACTGATGGCTTCTTCTTTTTCCTCTTTTGTGTCTCGTCCACTGCTGTAGCACAATCCAGCCAGCAGCCAAATCGGCTTACGCACCAGCTGGCAGTCACGATGCGAAACAGTTGCACAAAGGCACGACCTTGAATCCGGATTTATTTCACTCGACCAGGCAAACAATGCCAACACTTGTTCACACGTCTTTTGTGTTATACTTTATCGGACCGATCACCTAACACGTCCGGTACTGATGCGTGTTCGGCACAGAATGCAACGTATAATAGTTCTCTTCAGGGAATTGTGATTATGACGCGGTCTTGGCTGGAGGAACGAGGTTTCGATACGACTCCTTCCTCTTGACAAAAATATAAGTCCTACTTATAATAAACCTGACCAGAGGTGAAGCATTGAGTGCCTCTTCAGGGAATTGTGATTGTGACGCGGTGTTGGTAGGAGGAACGAGGTTCGATAAGACTCCTTCCTCTTGACATAATAAGTCCTTCTTAGAATAAACCTGGCCAGAGAGGAACGTTAGGTGTAGCCTCAGTTCAGGCAATTGTAATTTGGCGATATTGGTAGGATAGAAAAGAAGCTCGGTATTGTAGAGCAGTAAGCTTGAAATGTAAGGGTTAACTCTCACACACAAGCACGGATATAAATAAAAAAAGCGTATCATTCACTTCAATAGTGATACTGCCAATAATATGAAGTGCGGAGTACAGAAAACACCTGGGCAATATCACAATAGATCAAAATGTCTCTGGTCGCAGTGATGAGTCCACACAGAGAAAAAAAAACTATATACGCTTACGTGCTCTTTGTATATTTAGCAAAATTAGCTAGATTTATACTGAATTTTGTAAAACAAACCATTTTTCACAACGCTTCCATATCCATCTCAAAACTTGAATCACTGCTCAATTATTCATCTCACGACGCCCCGTCACACTGTTAATCATGAATGAATCACATTATCACGAATGAACGTAGCCGCAGCCCGTCGTATTAGGTTACCTTGATATCCGCTGTAGTAGCTTACGTGCAAAATTGGTAACCTAGGTAACCACTACAGTGCTGTCGATTTATGTCAATTATGTCGGAATAATTCAACATTTTCAGTATAATTTTTTCGTATTAACAAACCTGATTGAGCAACTTTTGATTTTCTTCAACGCAGTGAAAACAGATGAAAATACATACAGCTGAAATTTAGGAATTGTAGAAATTCATCTCATAGATTTCTGCTAATTCAAGCATGTTTTTAAAATTTGCGGTGAACATTTCAAAGCTTAAAGTATTCTCAGCGTGGTGAGTGATTTTGTTTAGTGATCAAAATAAAAAGTGGTCCGCTAGTGATGAAAACAACTTTGGTTGGCTGCTGAACGAGTCCCGTTGTAACCGTGAAGAACAATGCGCGGATTTTGTTTTCTAAAGGTAGGTGATTGAATTAAATGAGTTTTCGAGTGCAGATGCCCGACTGTAATATCAAATTTAGATCTTTTAAATGAGTTTTTGAGGATTCTTCTTAATGAGAAATCTAAAGTGAACTAAGAAGAATCCATTCCATTCCAAAATTTCCAGCTCGAAAAGATCCTTGACTCGATCGGGAATCGAACTCGATATCACAACCGTGTGGGAGAGCTAGCCGACCGACATCGCTAACCACAGAGCCACGAGGACCTCCGGGACCGGGGTTTGATACCCAATTAAACTCAAATTCACCTGAAAACCGCATAAAAAGTTCAGAAGTGAATTGGAAAAATTATTTCTAACCAAGGTTAGAACCAACGAAAAGCGCTAATGAAAACCAAAAAAACAATAAATTGATCCTTAAAGTTATTGAAATATGCAAAATTCCAAAATAAACTTGGAACTATTTACAAATGCCTCCAAATAGGAATAAAATTTGAAACAAGGATTACAATCACTAAAAAACGCACTGGAAATGGTCCTCAAAATCTGAAAAAAAAAATCAAAAAATGATTTTAAATTAAGTATTCGTAAAAACGAATAGTAGACTAGAAAGAAAATAATCCAAAATCAAACTTGGAATGGAAAATAAACACTTCTAAAGGCCAGAGAACACTTACGAATGTTTGAAAGGATGAAAAAAAAAAAAAATAAAGCTCAGAAAATGATAGCTAAGCTCAAAATTATCAAAAAAAATGTGCTTTTAAAAGTCACAAATTATCAAAATGTGAAAAACTGCTCATAATGCTTCTGATTATTATAAGAAGAAAAAACAAACATACATACATTCAATGATAACCAAAATGTTGTTATAAAGGCCAGAAAAGACCAAGCAGAGATAGATCCCAAGTTGAACCCAGAAACGTATCCGAAGGTCAAACTAGAACAAAAAAAGAATGACAACCAATTCAGCTCACAATCGCAGGAAAATGCTCTCAAAGACTAGAAGAGGTCGGTGTAGAGAATCACCAATAAATTTATCATGAAGTAAAACTGATTATATCGGCTTTTCAGTCATCTGCTCATGAAAACGAATATTTATTTTCTATTTCGGACGTTTCGATTTAATATCAAATCTTAAATAATAAATTAATAATAAATTTTCGTTTTGATAAGCAGATGACTAGAAAGCGGATATAATCAATTTTACTAAAGTAATTATCAGTCGTAAGTTGTTAAAACTTTATCATGAAGGTAAAACAACTTTAAAAACAACTTAACGTCAATCTTTCAAAGATCACAAAAGGTCATAATTTATACTAGATTAAACTCAGAATCGTCTAATTATATTTCTAGAAGTCAGGGAAAATTGAAATGAAAACAATTCTGGCTCAGGAATCGCCGAAACATGTCTACGTTATTTAGATCGAATAAGGCTCAGTATCATCAAGAAATGGTTAAAAAATAGAAAAAATATGCAAAATCAAGCTCAAAATCAAGAACAAAACAAAAACATTTGAAAATCATAATAGTTCAAAATGAAAAAAAAATATAAGTTAAGCACAAAATACGCTTCTGGGAGGCAAAAAAACGTCAAAGCAGAAAATGAGTCCGAACTAATTCCAGAACTGCTGCAAAATGCTTTTAATGGTCAATGGAATGGTTCATAATACCCCTCAGAAAATTATTCCAATCCCGTTTCTGAAAGTCAGCAAAAGGGTTAAAAAGAAAATGATACGAGACAGGCTTGTTATTTTCCTCAATATGTGGAATGAGCACCGCATACCCAGCATGAGCTCTGCGCGTAGCGGTTTTTTTTTGCACCAAACTTCTTTATTCTGCTTTGTGCTGTGTTTCTGCAGCTCACAGAAAGCTTAACACACTTGTTGCTTACATCACAGCTGAGCAAAACTAGAGTAGTTAATCACTCTAGTAAGAAAACATAGAATTAAGCCGCGATGTGCACTGCTGTGATAAATTCGATAGCATTCGGAGAGCTATCATGCTTAACGGGCGGCTGTTTTTTTTCGGATGCAAAATGCAAACCATCTACGCAATTTACTTTCTTACATAGATGCTCTCCTCATTTGATATTTGCAAAGAGATACATAGTAAAAACACTATAGTGAGATTTGTAGTGTAGTTATTCAGCGTAACACCCTTTCGTGTGAGGAAGCTCACACCAGTTTATTATATTTCTGAAGAGATATATCATATTAAACGCATTTTTGTTTGCATGCTCCTCAGATGCACACAATTCGCTACTCATTTCAAGCTAGTGCGTTACTTTGCCCCCCAGTGTAGGAGGAATTTTTGCAGTGAAAGACATTCTCCTACACGATAGTGATTCTTTGAAACGATAAGCCCACTATAGGCTAGAAAAGGTCAAGATCAACGTGACCCTCAATCTATCCTAGAATTGTCAATTACACGCTGAAAGTCAGAAAAAAAATGTTTTTGTTTAACAAATTTTAAATCTTTTATTTTCTATTTCTCCAAGTTCAATCAACTATCAATGTTCAGCTAACACTGTGTAGTTTACGTGGAAAAAAAGGATTGAAAAGAATGGGTTTTCGGAGCACTTAATTTTTCTTGTCTTGCGGGGTAATTTTTTACTGGAAGCATCAACTTAATGTCTCTCTTCTGGTTTTAATTTTTATTTTGTTGGAAATTTTTCAACTCTTTTAGCTCATTTATCCGACAGAAAACCTTTTGTAAATTACACAAATATGAAGAGATTTTTTTTTGTATTCTCGTGCTAACTACAGAGATTCACAACGCAAGATTCTCCCTTCCATGTAGCGCCTTGTAAAACAATCGAACGAATCGGTTGCTCACTTTTCATTCTCAAAAACGAAAGGATGTAGAATTTTAAATTTATTCACGCCTTCCAGACACAGAGCAAGTAATAACATGCAAACCGAGGCTCTTGGTAAAGTAGCGGAGAAGCATACCTTTTTTCCAAACGGAGAGGCGGGCAACATCTGTTCGGATTAAGTTTCCCTCCGGATAACCGTTGCTGTATACCAAAATTCTAACCTCTTGCAGCCGCAACTAGTTTGCCGACTCGGAACTAGATTTTTAAAACTGTATACAATCATAGCGCGCTTCTGTTCCATTCTTCCGGAGCGATAACGGCTGACCTCGGCTCTAGCGTGATGGCAACGAGGCATGAAATCTTCTGATTTGCTGCTGACCCACAACTCTGGAGCATCACACCTCTGCTTTCCATTCGTATTATTACTGTTAGCCAACATTTATTAGCGTTAAGACACGGGCAACTGTTTTGCTTTTCCGGATTTTGTTTCCACCGTCCATCGATTCTTGTCCGATTTTATCGGTGTTATGAATTCAATTTTCAGCGTGAACTGTTTTACTGACTAAATGCATTAATTCAGACGATAAATTTAACAATAATCATCCCCTTGGAGAGGTTAGACGGAATCGTAAATTTTAACGCTCTCTGTCTTCAAGTCGTTCTCGGCGTGTCAATTTACACCCCATCAACCTCGGCAATCGTCGTCGTTTTTGTTATCGCAGTTTTGCCACCAGAGTGCGCGAAGCAAGTTTACCCGACGGAACCAATTTGTTCGGCAAACAATAGCAGCAGCAGCGAGCGGCGACGACGCAATTGTCCCATCATTAAAGCACGAATTTTCGAGCAGGTTGCGCACGAATAAACACGCGTCTTGTGGTTCGCGGTTTGGCGGGTTAACCTTGACGCCTTTATCCACCCACCGAGCCGAGAGCGACGCGCTCGGTAATGAGTTTTAAAATGTTGTGTAAACGACCAACTTCCGTTCCGGGTAAAGACGCGGATTGTTTAGACAAATTTGGGACGTCACTTCTCGGAACGGAGAGGTCGGTTAGGGTTTATGGGCTTCGCTAAATTGTTTGGTGTGGAATATGAGGCGAAATCGGCGTTTGTTTTGTTGTGACGACTGGCGAGGATAAATGTTGGGCCTTAAATTGCTCCGAGTTGGTGTTTATTGTGTGTCTTTCTGGGGTAGTGATGATTAATTCAGTGATTAATTGACTGGCTAGATGGTTGCTGAATTAAATGTCAATGGCAGCCGCTGGAAGTGATAATGGCTATTGTAAAAATGACACTCAGAGGTCACGTGCAACGCAAAAGTTTTATTTCATCACACTGAAATCTTCTTTGACTGAATCAATCGGTTCAGCAGTTAGAAGAGCTACGCAGAAGACTGTAGTTCACATTCCTACTCGAAGTGGGACACATGTTGAAACAACGTTCGGATGTAGAGTAGATCAAAGACACTAGAAAATTTCCACCTTTCCAAACTAATTGATGGGACGATTCCTGGCACTTCTGGCAACGTTGTGCTTGAAGATTGATCGTTTTGGCACGTGCTTTGTATGACATTTCTGTGCTCTATTAATCATCGTCGAGTGCGTGCGTTGTTAAATCACTTCAAATCTGGAATGTTACATTTTACAAGCGGCTTTCATCTGTAGTTTTTCTACAGCACTGGAATGCAAACCAGACATTGAGGAAAGTTGACCAAATTGCAAAAGCTGAGGTTAATTTATCTTCTTCCTTAAATTTGTCCTATATTTTTACAAGACAAAAATAGAATGAAAATATGTGCATAGTTCTAAAAAATAAAATGGAAAGGGAAATAAACTACCGGAAAATATACAGAAGAAGGGGTAATGGCCTCTTTCTGTCATTTAATGTCCATGCTTTTCAGACACAGTTTCATTGCATATTTTAATTAACACTTTGTCTTCTTCATCTCAATTAATCACATTCAGTTAAATGTTTTTTTTTGCGTTTCAGTTTAAGCTTTTGTCTTTTAGAGGTTTCCGCTTGGCATTTTTTTTTTTTTTTATTCTCGCTTATTTTCCGTCGGTCTAGTTCCGCCACTGTTGTGGCCAATCACCGACGCCCAGGGAGGCGACTACACACCCAGGACCCTAACTCACGACCCGTTTATTAACGGACCGGCGCCAACGGCTTTACTTCCTCATGCGATGGAAGGCGTGATCCCAGAGATTTTTCGCCTCAGAAAATCTCCCGGTGTCGGCTAGGATTGAATCTAGACCAGTTGGGTTGGTTGTGAGTGGATCACGCCACCTCACAACCATCGACACCTATGTCGGCGGTGGGATTCGAACCCAGGCGTCGAGCGTGGTTGGCGGAGACGTTGCCAACCACACTAGGTATTAGTCCAATATAACCAAATTTTGTGCTGAAAATCCCTCATAAATACGTGAAAAATTATCAAAATTATACACGTAGAAATATTTGTCAGAGAGTAGGTGGCAAAAGAGTTCGCCTTCTCGTGGTGCAACTTGAGTAATGTTAAATGGACTCAACAATCGCGTGCTTGATGTGAATCCTATCTAATCCCCAAGTTCCTTCCAATAACGTAGTACTTACGAGAGTGTCGCTAGTCGTCGGCCTCCTGTTAAGTTAGTATCGCATTATAACTATTCATTCTAATATATCCAAGCCCAGGCCTACTTCAGTTTAGATTGGTTCAAATGTTACTCCCAAATAGACTTGGCAAAGCATGCACTGCACTAGGAGCGGAGACAAAAAAGTAGCGCTTACTTTGAGCTGGGTGCTTCGATCAACGATTCGGCACGCAACAAATGAAAAACAGTACCAAACAGCGTATATCTCTCAGGTGGTGTCTTTTTCAAAGTTACATGGGCATCACTATTTTAACGAAAATTTTCAATAACTCGAAAAATATAAAAGATAAAAATAAACTTTCTTCGGTGGAATTGTGAGCTTTATTATAGCAAACAATTTTGCAGAATCAAAAGAATCTGAAGTATATCACAACAAAAGTTATATTTAAAAAAACGATTTAAGGGGCATTCTATCTTAACGGTAAACTTTACAAAAGTCTAATTAAAATGGCAGATAAAAGTATGAGGTCTTGGACAAAGTTGTTTCTTAAGAAATGGGGTACAATTTTGCCGAACAAAGTAGATTTTTATTTTCAAAATTTAGAAAAGTGTGAACTCGTTGTTCACTTTCAGGAGATTACAAAATTGCCTATCTATAAAATGATATAAATAATTATAAAAAATAAAGAATTTTTATTAGAACATCAGGCTGATAACACCATGGCTCTAAAATGATTTTTTTGGATCAAAACTATTCCCGACACGTTTTTGCTGCTTTGAAAACAGTGTGCGTAGTCGCCCACCAGGGGATGCCGCGATTTTTTTTTTTTTCTTGAATTATAAAAACTATGTGAGTGAAACTGCGGGACAAAATTAAAAACAATGGGACATCGGTGTTTATGACGAAACGCATTGTTTTAGCGTTTCGATGTCTTCTAGTAAGTTTCTCAGTTTTGTAAGACTTTAATTGAATGGTAAAATTTTTGTTGAAATTTTAACTTTTTATTTAATGATAAACTTGATAACTTTCTTCCGACACATTGTGGAACATAAAGTTACGGAGATTCAGAGGATGAATAAAATGATAAAATAATCAAATTCCAAAAAATAGCATTTTAATTTTAGAAACATTATTATGAATCCAAGCAATTGGGAATAAATGCCCGATAAAAAATGATACTGAAAGCAGCTGCGAATATCTTCTTGAATAATCGGAAAATTGAACTACTAAAGACGCAAACCACACAATTTAAGGGGGTGCTGTATTACTAGTGCCACGCTACCGAGTCTCGTGATGGGGCTGCCATCTTTGCTAAGTTATTCGGGACAACACGTTTTTTAATTTGGTCACCCGCTCCGGGTCAGACGCTATAGTGAGCCGCCCTCAACTTTCAATTTTCTCTGAGGAGGTCAGCCCCTCCTTCTTTTTTTATATGTTCGAATTGTCGATTTCGAACCGATATTTGTATCAAATGAAATTATTAGATATTAGGTTCCTGTTTATATTAGCGCTTTCATTTGATAGATATTCGAATTGAAATAACTTAAGGTCAGTATAACCAACCCAAATATTTAAAACTATTTCACGGTATTCTCGAGTCATGTAAAATATTGAATACGTGGCACTTTTGGCGGATGAAGGTTACAACAAATAAGAATTTGCTTAAGAAGGGCCTGTTACGGATGATGCGGGTCAATTTGAATCACTAGTAACCATATATGCTAACCAAGCTGCCCTCACTGCCGACGGTAAATACGAATAGACTTGGAATTGGAGGCAAGCACGACTCAAACGTCATTAAACAAATTCAAGTTACGCTGGATAAGCTGCAGTTTGCATGTAATTCTACACTTTTGAATAACGAGATTGCTTCAAAGAAATTTAAAAAAATAACTACTTCAATTAAATGATTTTAGAGCGCTGAAAAGATCCATTGGTGTACCAAAAAAGTGACACTCGGCAAGTTTCATTATGTTTTCGTGATTTCCGATTGCCACTTGCACATGAAGTGATGTTATTCTCGTTCCCTTGTTATCACGGTAGCATCTTCAGCACTTTGGTAGCTACTACATATTAGGGTGACAGTGGGATGTATGGAAAAAATGTCATCATCGAGAGTAAAGAACCGATTATTACAGTTTGCTACCTTTCATACCAGGCTTACGAGGAAAATTCTCAGTGAACAAGTGGCCTAGTAGATTGGGAAGTGACATTCGTATACTTTAGTGTGGGCTAAGTTGGGGACGAAAGGCATAGATGAGTTGTTGAGTTTGATTTAGACTGAGACCGAGAGTTTCGCTCAAAATCTGGTCTTATTTTCAACTCTAATCGGTCAGAATAAGCTTCAAACGAGGCTTCACATGTTTCATTAGTACAAAAGTTAGTATCACAGAATCAAAAACTTGCACTTTTTGATAAACGCATATCTAATTTTCCCATTGGTTGATGTAAGAAAATCCACTGAAAACTGAGTGAGTTTAAAGCATTTGAAAGAGGGCAATTTTCGGAGCGCTCTCGGTGTTTTTGGATTTTCAATTTACACCCCTATAACGTTGCCGTAAGACGTAACTCTACGTCAAAATTCGAAAAAAATCCAGGTTATTAAACAGAAAGAAAATCAAAAAAGGATACCTGAAGCACGATAAACTGAGAAGTGTTGAATAAGTAAAAAAAAACAAATTTAGAAAAAATATTCGAAATTCCAGAGTCAAATTCAATTCCCAAAAATTCTCTAAACTGCAGGGATGGATCTTTTTAGAAAATAATCGAACCCGTATTTTTTCATTGAATCATTAGAGCATTCAGCTCCGCAATAAGCTAACCATAAAAAACGACTTTATTCGATTCGATTCGATCAAAAATTCATAAGTTTTGAACCAGTTGATCGATTTTTGATATTTTTGGATAAACTTAAAACTAATTATTTCTAGTTTCAAGAGAAAATACCGGAAAAAAACTGTGTGCTTTTACATGCAAAATATATAGAATTATTACATTTTTTGTCATGTTTTCAAATTGAATTTACTCAAATATAAAAAATAACACCTTTTTAAAAATTTCTCCATATATAGAGTCAAATGTGCCCTTCAAATTGAAACCAAGATATGTTTTTATGTTTGCCCCGATAAAAAAAAACGACAAACAAATATAAATGGCATTTTGATGAATACTACAAGGTATACAGCCCTAGGGGTTGTATGAAATGGTGACGTAGGACTTAGGGTTGTATATATTATATGCTGCTATAAACTGTTCATAGGCAACACTACCATTGATATTTGATGGTCGTTATTGTAAAACTAACGATGCATGAATATATGAAAATTTTACCCTGATAGTAGTTGTGAAAATTCTCATAACTCTTGTCTTCAAGCATTTATAGTTCTAAAAAGAACCGATTCCATAATCTTCAGCTCGAAATGTGTGCTATAGAGCGCTGATGATCGCACCACCACCGGTAGCATTGAATATTTTGCTTGACCGCGCAAAATAAAGTTCGCTATCCGCTGTGCCCTCCAGTAGCTGTGCCAGCAAAATATCCTGCAGCGTACGATGGTAACTGTTGCTGCCGTATGAAAAATAAAGGTAACATGCTCCGCACTGCCTGGAAGTTGACTCGTATGCAGCTCTCGTTTGTCAATGTCGCGTACCTCTAACAGCTATACTCCACTCGCTATTGTGTGACAAACTAGACTGGAGCTGAATTTTCTACACGCAGTCTTTTGTATCGAGTTCAGCGTAGATTTTTGCCATTAGGGCGTGGCCACACAGCTTGGAGAAAGAGGAACAAACCAAAACACTTTGTTAAGTCAAAATATGTAGGCAGTGGAATTTATTTCGTCCATGTTATTGTTATCTGTGCTCGGGATGCAAGCCAATAACGAGGGTAATGTATGGGAAAGCTTGACCTTGGAATTTTTCACCCTTTTCGACCATTAAGCAGTAAAGCAACAATGTTGAACATTATATCAAAAAATTGTTACACATTTTATCTATCCACCGACATATAAATGACTAAGATGCATTAAGTCGTTCGCTCGCTATAATCGTTTGAAATCTGACGCAACATTTGCCAGTTTCATTTTCAATTTCACAAAGTGTAATCTAGTATAGAAAACAAAGACGTAGTCCTACGTCAAAAACATAAATAACTTTGAACCTGAAAACCGTTTAAAGACAATTTTAATGTGAAAATTGGAATAAAAAAGTTATAGCGAAAAAAGTGCTTTTTTCAAGGATAAAAAAACGTTTTTTTGCAGAGTTGCCTAAAATTAACGAACCTATAACATTGTGAAACAACCTTTTCTTGTTTCTACAAAGATTAAAAAGTTTTGTACTTGGTTTCATCTAAAATTTTGTTTATACCAATGTTTGATAATTTTTCACTTTATTGTACGTAACAACTTTGTAGAAAAAAGTTTCTTTCTAAAATATAACTATCTAGTTTAAGATCCAAATATTCCCTTAAATTCGGTTTCTGGATCATTGTGGATCGGAAAATCATCTATGCCCCCGCTCAAATGCAGAAAATTGTAATTTGATTATTCAAAAAAAAATACTATTGAAAATTGACAAGCCTTGTCGAAACGCTGATTTCTACCTCTGTCTGGTCGCTCAATGCTTGCATTCCCTAACACGGTCGTCAGAATATTATACCTAGTTAACCGGGAATGCACTATTTGGGCCATATAAGAGTCTGCTTCTGCTCAAAGCAACCATTTTACTAGTGGATGGCCACAAGGACGGTCCTAAGTAATATCTCGCTGCCATCAAAAGCGGATGGACCAACAGAGTAAACAGCACCTTCCACGGCGCTATATTTTGGATCTTCCTTCTGTGTGGAAAGCACCGTTTATATACAGGTATGTCCCCACTTTCGTGAAAACTAAATCCAACCGTCCTCTCAAGGACGACCACATATCTTTAATTGAAGTAATTAAAATGAGCTTTTCACATCTGAATACTACAGTAATCGTGGGTTTACTATAAATGGAAACTAATTACTGTTAAATACGGTACGCGATATAGTAACCTCACAAAACGAATGTCACAATTTTTTTTTTTTTAAATTTCCCGTTCTTATTGCGCCGATTTGGGTCTAGCAATATTAGGGCTTTTGAAGACAGAATAATTATGCAATACCTGCGAAGAAATAATATCTTTTTGTACTGTTGATAAAATTGCTGTATTTTGGCAAGTGGTAGAAAAATTTTACATACTGCACACACAATCAAATGATACTCTTTTCATGACGTATGGGATGACTAACGTTCTATTGTTACCTCGGTAGTATTTTCTGCCATTTTCAGAACCAAGTTGTCCAGAGCTGCTAGCAACAAAATTTAACAACAAAATTTAACAATACAGCCGAGTGGCAGAAAAACTGTTTCACAATCAAATGACTTCACAATGTTCAACACAATTTTTGCTTCCTTTCTCTCAATAGGGTCCACCTAAGAACATGTCGATCGTATTCCCAAACCTATTGCAAGACCTAAATTGATATAAGACAGGCTGTCGTAGTTCTACGTTAACTTATGGTCGGGTCCTACAAACAACCTCTTTCACTATTACTTACTCTTGACATTAATTAGCGGTTTTTGGACATATTTTTGATTGGTTTTGAATAATACACGATAAAACTATTCTTGAGATATTTTAGAATGCATCAAATATTCCTAAAATATTTTTGACGGAGTTTTTCCAGGATTATAGGATTTTAAGGCTTATAGGATACGAGTTTATTGGATTGTATTTTGGCTGAAATTCTGATAGCTTGCAATATTTTAGAATTGGTGGAGCGCAGATCTTTAATGACCGTTGATTTTTAATATTTTTGGTTAATAATATAATTGTGTTTTCGATAAAAGTTCGATGAATTGTGGGGGTATTTTCAAATTAAAGTTTATTAAAGGGTAATTTTTATTATATTATATTCTATTTCATGTTTATCAATTGCTTTTACAAGTGAATTATCAAATTTTACATTACCGTTGTTATGTTGTATTTTGGTTTTTCAAAATCAAATGAATGTGAGATTTCACTAACTCGAAACTTGTAACTAAACTTACAGATTACTGTAAAATCCAATGAGAAATGTACAGTTTGCACAAGTATGAGGCAAACCCCTTTCTATCTCTGTAAAAGTAACTAAGCTCAAACCGACAATTGTCTGATGGTATATGACACTCAGAAAACTCCTTTACAGTAACAGCAGCGTAGCTTCAAACAATTGCCTCTTGAGGACGAACGCGAAGAACTTTTAGGCGGTCGCTTCCAGCGCAATTCGTTCGCAATCCGTTAGTATAGTGTGTGAATGACTTCACGAGTGGCTTCCACTTTTCGTCAGAGGAAAATTTTTTGAAGCGTTTTGCTTTGGTTTTTATTATGATGGAATGTTGTACAACAACAATAACAACAAGTGCTTTAATCGCGAGTACCATAGAAGATCCAGCCAGAGGCTGGTGAGGTTATTATTTCGTCTGTTTAGGGAAAGTTTTTTTCTCTGGTGAAAATATTTGTACAAGTATCCGAAAGCTTATTGAAGCTGAAACTGTTCAAAAAAAGCTCAATTAAACACCTTTTCAGGGTGAAAATTTCAACACCATCCCCTTTTAGAATGGCAAATTGTTTCCCCCAAACAAGGACGACAAATGTTACATTACCTCAAATTAAAGAGCATTCCGAGGCCGACAGAAGACCTCCAGATCACTATGGCTGGCCTTGACCGTATGAGCGGATTTTTACCGTTTTCTCTTGTAGTGCGTGCTTTTAATTTTTAATTTCACTCTTTCCGAATGGAAGGCGAGTGTGGCGAACGGCCATCGACCGGCCCGTTTTTCTTTTCTTTCCCTCAACTATTTATTTCCAACTTTTTCGCCCACTCTCGAAACGGTTCGGCTACTTCAGAAGGCAACAACCGGCCAGTTATTTTCGCTCGAGTCGTACATTTATGCCCACATTTTTCACCTGTTGTTTTAAGCCATTTTTGAAGCACACTTCACACCACTGCTGGTAGTAGTAGGTATTAATTACTGGCTTAAGTGCAGCTTGTACGTTGGCTTGTTACGAAGCTGGTGCAGATTTGTTTCACCGCCTAACCGACCGACAACAAAGCGGTGAAACTGTACGCAGAAGAAGGGGCCTTGCACCAGGAACTGGCACTGACTGACTGCCGCGATGGTGGTCCGTGAACGGTGCCGAGGATGGCCGGAGGCCGCCTATTACGTTTGCACATGTTCGTAGCTGGCAGTACAACAACGCGTTTTCCACCCCCGAAGAAACAAGGAAAATGCGTTCCATATTGCACACACGCGGGCACACGCTGTTTGTTCGATCCGTCGATTTCCGTGTTGGCTCCGGCCTTCGCCTTTCCTTCGCCTGTAGAAATGTGTACCGCAAACTGCTCTCTGCCGGTGGGCAAGTGCCGGATTATGGGATGCACCCTTGCATGGCCACCAGCGTCGGGCATCGTTACGCTTTCCTAACGCCGCCGGCGAATCGAGGACTTGGTTCGCACCGAGGTGGCCGCGTAATCGTGTGATGGATCCAACTAACCGTCTCGGAACATAAGCTGGTACGCGCTGTTGTACCATTTCACCGAAATCGGTCGGTCGGCTTTTCGGTGCGTTTGTTTAATGTTGTTACAGTTGAAGGGACTGTCTGTCTAATAATAAGGGTAGTGCAGCAGATTTCGAAAATTTCATTTCTGCTAGTCACTTCCGCTTGTGTGTGCCATGAAACCAGGCGAAGAATTGATGTTTTTTTTTTGTTAGGCTTGAAATGTTGGTGTTTTTTTTTTTGTCTACAGATTCATCGTTTAATTGAATAATTAAATCGTTCGCGTATAATGTTTTCCTATGCTTCAAACATTTACCTGTTTTTTGAATTGGTAATTTTTACATATTATCATATTGATGAAAAACTAGCTTTGCAAATTACTTTCACCATTCGTTGTATAAAACTTCCAACCAATCTCTTCCTAACAAGGGGAGAAAAGAAAATGACGACTTTTGTTCAATATCTCGATTTCTAATCTCACATTTAAGTGAATTTAATAGTCGAAAATCTTTCGTAGAATTTTTTCGATGTTCGATGCTTCAGCTAGTTTTTTTTTTTGGTCCCTACAATAACTCAAAAGGCAAGAATGAGTGACGAAATGATAGGAGTAATTACATTTCCCACAACATGGGTGTCTTATCTCACACTATCGAGGCGCCGGCCTTTCCATTAAGCAACTAAAGAGAGGTGTAAAATGTTCTGCCTGTCACTCTGAAACACAGTAGGGCAAACCTTCGTCTTCTGCATACACACACATAACAAGTAAGAAGAAGCCAGAAGAACGTTGTTTGTTTGGAAAGGATGAACGAAAGAAGAATAGATGGACATACTTTGAATTTATAATTACACATAATGATGAAGACGTTACGTGTCTCTTCTCTTTTAGCCCCCACTCGAGAATGGTTTAAGATATTTGCACAGTATACAAGGGAACTGAAGGTAATAGAAATCCTTCCGACTAAGAGAAAGGAAGAAAAGTCATTAAGCTTGCAATTTCAATCTTTATTTTATGCAAATGTAATTAAAGCATTCTTTCCCTGGCATATGACATACATTTTACACAGCTGCAATTCTATCATTCTTCTAATGAAATATAAGAGAAATGTCATTTTAGTGCCCAGTACATCATATGACAGCAATCTAAGCTCGCAAATGAAGCGATGAGAATGAATTTTTGTTTAACCTAATCGTTGTCTTCTTGAAATGTTGGAAAGCTTTTGCATTTTGACTTCGAAAATGCTTGAATGTTAGAAACGTAACACATCAACCTAAAAATACTCATGAATACTTGAGTCTTAATCAAAATATATTTTGAAACTCAGATAATAAAGCAGTAAAGTACTAGATCTTGAATTTTAAATAAAAATTCTAAAATCATGAAATTCCACAGAAAAATCTAATGCCTCTGCTGATAAAAGTAATTTTCCCCAGCAAAATTCTTCGAAAATTATAGCCAATCATTTTCAATTTTCACTTCCAATAATCGCAGCACTTTTTCAGATATACTAGATTTTCGTCCTAGTAACGTGCTGTTATACTCAGATGAAATAGATCGCGCGCATCGTTCACGATTACGGAATAAAATTTGACGACAAATCCAACCAAATGATCTTCACTTCAAAGCGAAAAAGAAAAACAAACAGTCCACTCAACCAAAATGAACTTGACCGAAACACTTTTTACTGACACTGACCGATGCCTTGACAATCTTCGTTAACTGATAAACTGATTTTGTTGTCTTGCTTCCATCGCATGAAATATAATGAGGTGTTTTGACAGTTCACTTCCATGCGGAAAGCGGGGAGGGAGAACTCTGAAAGGATTGTAAAAAAAACAACGTTTATGGATGCTTTTTTCCACTTTCACTCAAGAGTGTCAACAAATACCAACCCTGGCCTCAAAACTTCTAAACCGGCAAATTTTTGGTCATAAAAAACGGAAATCTCCAAATTTCTGCACTCTAAAACGCGATTCCAGAATTCCCAAAGATAAAAACTAAAAAAACTCGAAATTCTAGCATTTGTCTTCATGGAAGCTAGTGAAACATCCTCGGATGCCAGAAGTCCTGAGTTCACAAACCCACAACCTTAAGCTCGTACCGGAGCACAACTCTTACAATTGAACTCACAAAAATATAAAATCCTCAGATGCTTGAAATCGTGAAATTCTATGGTTCAAAAACTCTTGAGCATTATGTATAGAAAAAAAATATTTTTAATCCTAAAATGGTTGATATGTTGATAACAGTGCCCCAAAATTCCTGGATCTCGAATTCAAATTTATTAACCTCTCAGATAGTTAAATATTAGGAAAAATAAAATTTCAATGGCTTAATACTATCTTTTCTAAAATTACGAAAAGCGAACGAATTACTGAATTGATAAATTTTGAAATTCATGTAGCGCAAATTTCTCTTTTTTTGCAAAAACTGCGTACACCTGAAATATTCTTATCCAAAGAAATAAAATACTGGAGACGTGAACTTTTACATTATTTTTTAGCTGTTAATCTGGGTTGAAATCAAACTCAGATGCACTGGAATAGTTGTATTCATCCTCTGATAGTTTAAGAATTTTAAGTAAAGCTAGTCGATTATTTTCAGCTTTCAAAGCAATGTTCATGCAATAGAATGCAGGAAAAATTATTCATATCTCTTCGTGAAACTACCCAAAAACTTGAGCAAATCATACAAAATTTTGTTCAAATCCCTAGTGAAGAAAAAACAGGCAGCTGATGAACGGTCCTGCCAGGAATGTGGATTGCATCAATATTGGAGTCCTTATACTTATTCAAAATGACGGAAACTTTATTTTAACACGTTACAGATAGCTTTGATACTTCAAAATGATGTGGAGAACAGTACACTAAATAGTTAGAATTGAAATAATGAGCATTTATCTCGCATCTTGGAGTCAATGATTTCTGAATTAACTATTCGAATCATTGGAATACGAAAACAGGGGTGTTTTTTGTGTGTTTTGCGTTATGTTCAGTATCTTCCGAGTAGACTCAACTTCACGAAAAGTTTGGAACAAATGTAGCACAGCCACTAACAGAGATGTATGCGTTGGTATTGGGTCGTCACATTTTGAACCTTTCACTTTTTCTTCTGGGGTGCCTCAAGGAATCAATCTATACTATCAATCTATCTATATATCAAGAACGTTACTGTTATATTATTACGATGTACAAGGTTCCTCTCTGCGGGTGATGTGAAAATTTTCATGCCTATAGCCTGCCTTGATGACAGGATGGAACTACAAAAGATGCTTGATACCTTCAATGATTGGAGCAATCGAGATCTCCTCACCCTATACGTAGATAAATGTAACGTCGTTATCTTCAGTGGAAAGCTACAACCAATCAACTTTTAATACAACTTGTCTGGGCGAGCTTTCCAGCGCGTATGCCGCATTAGAGATCTTGGCGTAATAGCCAGCTTACCTTTCGATTTGATTTCCGCCATCCCATGTGCATGAATGCGTTGTACTGTGCCCTGATACGTTCGGTGCTGGAATCTGCTGTTATTGCTTTGTTTTTCATTCAACATGATTTTGGTTGACCGCATAGAAACTATCATGGAAAGATTCATGCGTAAGGTACTTAATCAGGGTACCCGAATACTTTTTCAGACATTATTGCTTAAAAAAAAAAAAACAAGGATAACCTCAACTCAGCCAGCTGAAACTTATGGAATGTGGAAATAATCAATAATTTCCATCATCAGACTGTTTATAGCAGCAGGAAGGGATTGAAGGAGAAAGGCTTCGAATTTTTTTACCTCGGCAGGGTACCCGGGTACCCACAAAATGAAATGCTTCTTGCTTTTTCATTTCTTGACCGATTTCCAATCTTGGCCTGTCAAAAGATTGGAAAGTCTGTCTTCTTTTAGAATTCGGGACCGACATGAACCTGTGAACACATCTGGTTCCTGTAAATCCGGATCTTCGGACGCATATTCCGGTAATAAAAATTAGTACAATTGTCGAAGAATCGAACAACATTGGTACTAAAATTCATGAAATCACTCCAGGAGTTGATTTTCATTCATTTCGAGTCCATGTTATAAGTTATCCGAAATGGCCGTTCCGGAGCAGATTCCCAATTTTGAACATTGTCCCGAAGATCCAGATTCACGGGAAAATAAACAAATTTCCCAATCTTTTGACGGGTCAAGATCGAAAATCGATCAACAATTGAAGAAGTAAGAAGCATTTCATTGTAGTGGGTACCCGGGTACCCTGCCGAGTACTTAGGGGCCATTTACATACCACGTGGAAAGCCGGGGGGGGGGAGGCTTGTGAAATGACCACGGTCTTCACAAAAAAAAAAAAGAATTTATATGGGCATTTGTCCACGAGGGCCCCAGCCCGTGTAATAATCGTTAAAAATCTGTCCACGTGGTATGTGGATGGCCCCTTACGTGTGTTAAAAATGCCGAGTGAATAACGGTTAAAGGAATCTGCAAAGAAGTAGCTTCTGAATATAAAGACAAGCTATAGCACAGCGTGCGACTGGTGTTCATTCTTTTAAAATACACTCAGAAATAAAATGTTTTATTTAGTAGAATATTTACAAATAGGCTCTCTTTGCCAAACGTAATCGATCGGAACGGAATGCTTTACTCAATGACACCGTAAGACCGTAAGGCGCTAGAATGCTTGTAGAAAAAGTTATTCACCCCAAACTGATTGAATGTCTAACGAACGGCTCACCATTGAATTTTCTAGCAACACTGCTACAGCATGCTGCTATGGCAAACTTGTTTAAGGATGAGAAATAATTTCGCATGGAATTCAGCTCGAAAGTGTGATTTGCTCATAATATCTTCGGAGAAGCCTCTAAGATTAATTTAACGCGATATCATTTCCTATCACATGGTTGAATTGTAAACAGCAGCATGCTACAGCAATACTGCTAGAAAAATTCAATGGTGAGCCGTTCGTAAGATATTCAATCAGTTTGAGGAAAATAACTTTTTCCACAAGCATTCTAGCGCCTCACGGTCTTCAGAAGAGTTTTTCTCAGGGAAATTTCCTACAAAAACCATGTATCAATATATTTCTAGGAGCTAACTGGACATCTCTAGAGTATAAGTTTTAGAAAAAGGGTTTTTCCCATATAAAATCGTGTGGAAGATTTAAAAGTCGGGCGCAAAAATATAGTTTTATCGATCGATCTGAAAATTTACACCCATAAGGAACACGAAAAGTGCATGGAGCGAAAAATAACACCATCGCTTTTTTCCCATATAACCGTGTCCCAGTCTAATGTGCATCTGCAAGTTATAAAACCTTAAGATCCCAAGAATTCCAAATTACAAAATCCTTAGTTTTACTACCAATCCTCGTGAAATTCAGATCAATATTTTGAAACTCCTGAGCAAACATAATTTTCCGAATTGCAGAGAGGTTCTGATAGGTAAACCATAGTTCAAATCCACAAATGGCCCAGATTTCCAAAATTTTTGAAATCCTCTCATTCGGCATTTAGGATAACTGAAAATTGTTGGAATCCCCAGTGTGTTAAAATCTTAAAGATTAAAATCGTGTACCTCAAATCTAAACATTCCTAAATACTAACCTCCTTAAATCTTGAAAACGTCGAATTCTGAGGACAAAAAAAAGGAAATTTGTCAAACCCGTAGCTCCTAGAGTTCTAAACATCAAAAGTACTGCCCCCGTCATGGATTCTTGAAATTACAACTAAGAAATCCAAAAGCGATAGAAGGTTAAAATCCTAGAATCCCAAAATATGCAGGATTTTGCGCCAACTCGACCAAATGTTGGCAGCACCTGCTCATAATCCAATGAAGGCGTGTCGAAACATTATGTAAACTAACATCTGAAAAGGACTGAAGTTTATTTTAAATTGGTGTATCTGTATAATGACGAAATATAAAGCGATCACTATGAGAGAATCGTCCAAATTTCCATCCAAAAATATTAAAAAACAATTAAGATCCACTGGAAAAATTGATTTAAAAAATGATAAAAATGGTTATCTTTTTATTAAACAATTAAAATACCTAAAACTATCCTGAACTAATCAAAATGGACACTCTCAAGGCAAAGGTTTTTTTAACATGAACTTTTTAATGTCCAGCAATTTTCACGTTCTCCTGAACTTGCATGTGACTGATTCCGACCAGATATTGGTAGAACCCTCTCAAAGTTCAATGAAACTTTGTGGTTATGTAGGTCTTACTAAACCAAGTAGCTTTGCATACAATTTTTTTTAAACTATTGTTTGGACCAGGGATGTAACGGACGTGATTTTTCAGATATCTGCAGATGCGGATGCGGATGCGGATATAAGATTACGGATGTAGATGTAGAAGCATTCCTTGTGTTTTATTTGCTAATATCACATGACCATGACCTCCCCAGTGCGAAAGTTATTTAAGTGAAAAAACCTAAATTAATCCACCTAGCGGTCAGACCCAGCCTTTCTCATTCAAACTTTTATTTGTAAAAATAGATTTACATGAACGCTTCAATCCAATAAATGTACATTCACTCTTTTGGTTCTAAAATATTGATGTTGTAATCTATACATATAAAAATGTAGTCCGGTCTGTCTGTCTGTTTGATCCATATAGGTTCGAAAACTACCTAACCGATCGACGTGAAAATTTGTATGAAGGAGTTTTTGGTCCCGATAAAGGTTCCTATGAGGTCCCTTTTCTGGAAGGGAGGGGTCCAATACAAATGAAACATACATTTCTGCACAACTCAAGAACAAACCAAGCAAATGAAACCGAATTTGGCATGTGGATGCTTTAAAGGGTAACAAATATGTCCATATTGGTTCGACGCCCCTCCCTCTTCCAGAAGCACATGTTTCTTCACAAATTTCTGCACATCTCGCGAACTAATCAACTAAATGGAACCATATTTGGCAGGTGAATGTTTTTAGTGGTAACAAATATGTTCCATAATCGACCTTAGGCAACATTTTGCATTGTAAGATGGCAACTTCCGGTTTTTGGAAAACAGCCAAAAATGGCCGATTTCCACCCACTATAATAATATACGGATAAGGAATGAGGAGAAGGAGCGTAAATCGACCACAGATACCATTTTGAATTCTAAGATGGCGACTTCCGGTTTCGGAAAAACAGCGGCAAACGACCAAATATCACCCAATATGGGTATTTCCGGAATCTCAATGATGCACTGGAGCCACAAATCGACTACAGATACCATTGTGAATTGCAGGATGGCAACTTGTGGTTTCTGGGAACAGCCAAAAATGGCCGATTTCCGTCTAATATGAGTATCTCCGGATCTAGAATGATACACAGCAGCTGAAATCGATCACAGACCTCATTTTGGACCTCAGGTTAGCGACTTCCGGTTCCTGGGAAACAGCCGAAAATGATCGAATTACACCCAATATGGGTGTTTCTTCAACCAGAATGACGCTCAGAGGTCAGAAATTATCCAAAATACCATTTTGAAATCCAAGATGGTGACTTCCGGTTTGTGAAAAACAGCCTAAAATAACCAAATACCATCCAATATTAGTATCTCTGGAACCAGAATAATGCAATGAGCTAACAATTGACCTCAGACACCATTTTGAATCGCTAAATGGCAACTTATAGGAAACAGTCGAAAATGACCGAATAATACTCAATATGGATATTTCCGTAATCGAGAGGATGCATAGAACCAAACATTGACCCTTGACACCATTTTAAATTTAAAGACGACCACTTTTAGTTTCTGGAAAACAACCAAAATAAGTAAATACCTCCCAAAATGGGTTTTTCCGGTGTCAAATTGATGCCAGAAAATTTGCTGAAAATGACCGAATACCACCCAATATGAATATATTCGGAATTGAGGTGATGTACAGAAGCCAAAAGTCGAGGATGTTGTCATTTCGATAAAACCAATCATTTCAAACGATTTGTTATTTGACTTTGATCATATCCTATGGCCGATTCGTCGTGCATTTTCAGACTTCAAACACAACGCAAGGAATCAATGAATTTGGAACGTTCAAATCGTACGATACCACATTTAATTTATGTTGAGGCCACATATATCGACAAAAGCAGGTATAGTTGTAACTAGTCTTTGAATTTCTCTTTTTTCCTCTTGAGCCACATATCAAATTGTTATGAAGTTTGTTATTTGTAAGTTCGAGAGATGACTCGTTCGTATGACACTAGTTATGTTCAAATAAGTCATGTAATCTTTGAGATAATAGACTTTCGTTGTTTTATTAACAATTTAATACATAACGGTTGCTTAAGTTCGATTATAATGAAATGAAATGAGAACGTATAGGGCAGCCAAACTTTGAAACCACGTGTTCAATCATAATTCATTAGTTTACCCTTAACTAGCCCGCTCATCTGATAATAATATTGATCAAATCGGTTGTGTAGTTACTGAGATAATGAAGTTTCGTGATTTTCACACGAAGTTACAGTTCGATTACAGTAAAATTTAATAAGGTGTTATAAAGCACCTAGACCTTTCATTTGACACTAATTTTGTGGAAATCGGGTGAGCCATCTCTGAGAAAAGTGAGTGAATCCAAGTAGTCTTCGGAATATGTTCCTTTTCATAGATGGATTTCCCATTTTTAAACATAACAGGCAAAGTAATAATCCGTTCCCAGAAAAAAACATTAGGGTCTTATGGGGCAACAAGATTTTTCATATGACACTGATTTTATGAAAATCGGTCCAGCAATCTCTAAGAAACATGAGTGAGATTAAATAGTCTCCAGAACACGTTTCTTTCTGTAACTTCTGAATTATTCAATCTTCATAAAATTCAAAAGTTAAGGGTTTTTAGATAGCCCGTTCATTTGAAACCAATTTTGTTCAAATCGGTCGTGTAGTTTCTGAGATATTGATGTTTCGTGATTTTTACATTTTAATACATAACCTCCAAACTAAAAATCCGATTACAATAAAATTGAAAAGGGTCTTATGGGACAACAAGACCTTTCATTTGCAATTAATTTCATGAGAATCGGTCCAGCCATCTCTGAGAACAGTGAGTGAGAATAAAAATCTGCACATACACACACACATACATACAGAAAATGCTCAGCTCGTCGAGCTGAGTCGAGTGATATATGCCATTCGGCCCTTTGGAGCACTTTTATACTTTCGGTTTTGCAAGTGATTGCTATACCTTTCTAGGAGAAAGGCAAAAAATATTTTTTTCTAGTGTAGAATCTCAAAACCTTTTTGCCTTTCTCCTAGAAAGGTATAGCAATCACTTGCAAAACCGAAAGTATAAAAGTGCTCCAAAGGGCCGAATGGCATATATCACTCGACTCAGCTCGACGAGCTGAGCATTTTCTGTATGTGTGTGTGTGTGTGTATGTGCAGATTTTTATTCTCACTCACTTTTCTCAGAGATGGCTGGACCGATTTTCATGAAATTAATTGCAAATGAACGGTCTTGTTGCTCCATAAGACCCTATTGAATTTTATTGTAATAGGATTTTTAGTTTAGAGGTTATGTTTAAAAATGTGAAAATCATGAAATATCAATCTCTCAGAAACTACACAACCGATTTGAACAAGATTGGTCTCAAAAGTACGGGCTATCTAGAAAACCCTTAAGTTTTGAATTTCATAAAGATTGAGCTTGTGGTTCAAAAGTAATTAAAATAAACGTGTTCTGAAGACTGTTTAATCTCACTCTTGTTTCTCAGAGATGGCTATACCGATTTTCATAAAATCAGTGTCAAATGGAAGGTCTAGTTGCCCCATAAGACCCTATTGATTTGTTTTGCAATCGGACTGTTACTTTGCCTGTTATGTTTAAAAATGTGAAATCCAGCTATGCAAAGGAACATATTCCGAAGACTACTTGGACACACTCACTTTTCTCAGAGATGGCCGACCCGATTTCCACAAAATTAGTGTCAAATGAATGGTCTAGCTGCCTCAGAAGACCCTAATGAATTTTACTGTAATCGAACTGTAACTTCATTTGTAATGTGCCGACTTGTGAAAATCACGAAACTTCATTATCTCAGAAACTACACGACCGATTTGATCAATATTATTATCAGATGAGCGGGCTAGTTAAGGGTTAACTGATGAATTATGATTGAACACGTGGTTTCAAAGTTTGGCTGCCCTATACGTTCCCATTTCATTTGATTATAATCAAACTTAAGCAACCGTTATGTATTAAATTGTTAATAAAACAACGAAAGTCTATTATCTCAAAGATTACATGACTTATTTGAACATAACTAGTGTCATACGAACGAGTCATCTCTCAAACTTACAAATAACAAACTTCATAACAGTTTGATATGTGGCTCAATAGTTATGGAAAGAAGAGAAATTCAAAGACTATTTAAAACTACACCTGCTTTGATCGATATATGTGTCCTCAACATAATTTAAATGTGGTGTCGTACTATTTGAACGTTCCAAGTTCATTGATTCCTTGCGGTTTGTTTGAAGTCTGCAAATGCACGACGAATCGGCCATAGGATATGATCAAAGTCAAATAACAAATCGTTTGAAATGATTGGTTTTATCGAAATGACAACATCCTCGTCTTTTGGCTTCTGTACATCGCCTTAATTCTGAATATATTCATATTGGGTGGTATTCTGTCATTATCAGCAGACTTTCTGACATCAATCTGACACCGGAAATACCCATGTTGGGAGGTATTTTTGGTTGTTGAGCATGAGCATGAGCATGATTGACCGCCCGCGGTTGCTACTCCGTTATTGCCAGATCAGCTGTAATTACACAGAGAACCAACAGATGATGCTTGGGACCAACATGCATCCTCAATGTGTAAAAACCGGTGACCTTAATCTTTATATTAGGCAATACCAGCGCCGGCCGCATCCGAATGCAGGTCAAAGAAGGAATTTGTATAGGAAAATGTTGACGTGATACTCGCTTATTGGAAGCCGAGAACACCTCTGCACTTCCACGAGAAATCACTGGGATGTTGGAGAAAGGGCAAGGTACACAGCAGGGTTCGTTTTGGTAAACGATGCGCTGATTTCGAGTGTCGGGTTCTTTAGAACAAGTATCGCGCGAACAAGTTCCGTCACGATATTCATAATGCGATTCGAAGTCATTCAGTTTGACAATGTTACACCGCAACAATAAATCGTACGCAAGGATACTGGACCTTTGATCAAATTGGGACAACTTCAAATAATATGATATCTCCTCGTAAGGTGATCCTCTTTACACCGAAATCAGTTGCGCGTTGTTGATCTATATGTAGATAATTCGACCTCATGGAGGTACCGACGCGGAGTCTCTAGAGGTTCGGTCAACCGGACATTTTCTACCTAACAGATCGACCAACGACGTTTCTCGTATACACTTTGTCTGCTCTAAAAAAACGATAAGATACCGCGAAAAACGCTTATTACGAAAACTAACCATGAGTATATTTCTAGCCAAACGTCGCGATCCTCTGCGTACGACGCACGCGATGTAGCCCATGCTACTCGTAGCAATCAGCTATTTGTCGATCCCGAGTCAATCCCAATCCCGAGAAAAAACGAACGCACGTCGCGATTCTTGGGAAGGTATACATCGCGTTTTCGTTAATCGCGATATTTATCGACCGGACGAAATCTTCGGTTAAACAGTCACAGTGAGACATGAACAAGTATCTGGGTATACCCCTCGAAATCATTATATTCCGAAAACGTTAATATAAGTAAAATTCTCCCGAGCCGGAAACGCGGTTTACATCGAAACACTACGACATTTCACGCCGATTCTCTCTTAGTTGTCGATGCGAATGTTGCCTATTAAATAGAAAAATTGGCAAAGTTTCATGCATACAAAGCCTTAATAATTTAAAAATGAAAATTTCCATATTGACCATCCATCGAGCTAATATAGTCTTAAGTTTGTTAACAAAATGCCGACCTAGTCATTATTGGAACATAGTATACAAAACATAAGCAGCCCAAAAGCTAGAAAAATCGAAAAAGTGAAGCATAAGATTTCATGTATTATCCACAACCATTGCTTTCGAGGTGAACACATGTTTGGCTGATAGAACCCTACTTGAAGCCTGACCGTGCAAAAACGTGGTAGATGACGGCTTCGAGGCATACTATGCGTCATGTTGGCTCATTACTAAGTTGAGCTACTCATTACCTAGGGTGTGATCCTGTTGGAAAGATAGAAAAATGGCAAAGCTTGGTGTATCTAAAACATTAAGTGCAAACATCAGGTGTAGATGTACATACTAATCCAAAGTCTTAAAAATATTGATAAGACCAAACCAATCATGATTATTTCAGGCTGACTAAATAGTCATCAGATGTCAAACTCAACTTTATTGAATTTTCTATTACCTGTTATGCGAGAGTCAGTGCGTTCAAAAATTCATTGCACACGACATATCAGTGAATACATATCAATTAATCTATTCCACCATAAATTCTAATAAACAATACTATTACACAGAACTACACGAGAAAAAGGCTCCAGAAAAACACCTTAATTGCACTCTGTTTTCAATTTGGACATTCAAAACTGTAACAGTTAAACATTCATGACGAGCACAATCAAAACGGCGTGCTACGTCGTTCCGCAAACTGGCAACTACGTGGTATTCGGTGGATCATCACATGATGTGAACCATATTCGAACGCGGACCATTTAGGAAAATAAATATAATACCAAACGCAAATCGTGTATGTCGTATCGAGCCCATTGATAAGTTAACTCACCTGACAATTCTTAGTGCTTTTACTTCTATGCAGCGATTAACAAAAGCACTAACATTTTACTACTCTGCAGTAACCACACCGGAAAAATACTACATTTTATCCTCCGATGAGATTTACGAAGTTCGCGACTCAAATGCACCGTATGTAACTGGATTTTCGTTCCCCTTAGTCGAACCGGAGGAAGTCGAGAGACTCGAGAATTCGGTCTCTCAAAACGATCGCATCCGCGAGGAATATGTAGGTTTTTCAGCTGATTTCAATCGGGCAACATATGAAAACCTCTAACTATTTCGCAAGGTAAACTTTTTGACTCGCAAGAAACCTGCTGGAATGTCGATAGTTCAATTTCTTCCAATGGTTTTCTCGGACGAAGCTCTGGATGGATATAATTACAACGGATCTAATGCGCTCGGAAAATGCAAATTGCCCATGAAAGGGTATGACATATTTTCGCACTGCTTTATTGGTAAGTCTAGCTCAGAACGTCTTAAGTTTGTAATTGCAATTCCACCGTTGAAATACTGATTCCTATTTAATCTAAGAACTATGTAATTGGGATCTTATTTCAATTAAATTAAATTTTAAAACCGTTCCATGAGAATACTTTGTTATAATTTGAAATGTTTCAGACATTGAATTTACCTGCGATGATTCTGTCACATAGCTGAAGCGAGATTTTTATGTTTTGACCGGTCCTGGCCAAAAATGAGACCCCCTCCCCACAAAAAGGGGAGAATCATGTGAAGACAAGTTGTTATTGTATCTTTTAGTGTTGCTTACACTCTTGATGTTACATTAAAGAGATTTCAAATAAGGTAATTTAACGTCGTTATAAACCTATTTTAGTATTGTAGGGGAAAACGACATGTTTCTGACATTTTACGTAGATCAGACACCTGCCAAACGATTTCTAAGACTTTTTTCTCAATATAAGACATAATTTGACTACCACTTTTAGAAATTAGCGCATAACGATCAATGATTATCATACTCCATATTATTTTGCTTTGTGGAATATATTAAAACCATACCAAAACCGTTTTCGTAGAATCATCGTTTTGTGCCCAATTTTTGTTCGATTTAAGATCTGTTTTTTTTTAAGGTAGGTAAGAAGATGCTAATATGTGGGCAAACTCTCGAAATTTCGATATTTGGCTTTGGCGTCGAAAAAACATCAAATATTCCGATTTCTCAAAAATTCGAAATGGCGCCATTGTTGCGGCTTAAGTTGAAATATATCCAAACTCGGGGAAATTTGTTTTCGCATCAAACTACATCAAAAAATCATACATGGAAGACGGAACCATTTACAGCAAAAATTAGAATATATTTGTCCTGTTGCGTTTCTTAGCCCTTCTAGGCTAAATTTTGACTAGATTCATTTCATTTGTGGCTTTTCTGGTCTAAGCTGCTGAATTTGAAATTATTTTTGTTATTTTTTTGCTGGCATTATTTATGTTTAATCCCTTAAATAAAGCATAGTAAAGCATAGATAGACTGCCCGCAGTTGCACTCCGTGGTTGATCAAACCAACAGAATTGCAAAATGAACCAGACTAATGGTGCTTGGGACCTAGGATCAGCGTTACATTCTCATTGTGTAATTTTCACTGGTTCGAAATACTTTTACAACTAACCAAGAACGACGCTGGCCACGACCAAAAGGCGGTACTACTTGGGAAGAAGAGGGATGGTGATGCTCGTTTGGTTTAGAGACCGCGGGTTCCACTGCATCACTACGAGTATAACAGGGTAGGATTTGTGATCATATGAAAAAGAACAGCTTTTCTCCTTTTTGGTAAATGATACTCTACGTTACGCGAAATTAAACTTTAAATATCACAAAGGCTGTTGTGTGGGCTAATTAGAATTATAGATATTTACCAACTCAATAGCTTCAACATCACCAGTTTTCCTTAGAAAATCCTGGGAGCATATCAGTTACTAAAAATATCTAAAACTACTGAATACCACCTAACTATTACGCAGCAATTCTTCCATTAACTATATTAACGCGTTATGTAAATAATCCTCCATTTTCATCGATGAAATCTAAGATAGAATAGAAATATGCAGGAAAGAATACTTAGCCTTATTTATAAACCATATTTGTGCCGTCTAGGGTTCTATTACAAACATCAATTCGAATTTATACTTTTCCACAATCCTGCGACTTCCACTCACTCACTGAACTAACACGTTTAACAGCTCACTGGCTTATTATCACAGCAAATTGTTACACTTGGCACTAGTGGCATATGTAGCTTAATAAATTTATGTATATACTTCTGTTGTCGGTTTGTATTTATAATTTTCCTGTCTGTTGGGAGGTATTTTTGGTTGTTATCCAGAAACTAAAAGTGGTCGTCTTCAAATTCAAAATAGTGTCCAGGGTCAATGTTTTGTTTCTATGCATCATCACGATTACGGAAATATCCATATTGAGTATTATTCGGTCATTTCCGACTGTTGCCTATAAGTTGCCATTTAGCAATTCAAAATGGTGCCTGAGGTCAATTGTTAGCTCCTTGCATCATTCTGGTTCCAGAGATACTCATATTGGATGGTATTTGTTTATTTTAGGCTGTTTTTCACAAACCGGTAGTCGCCATCTTGGATTTCAAAATCGTATTTAGGATACTGGTTAAAGAAAAACTCATATTGGGTGATATTTGGTCACTTTGGACTGTTTTTCAGAAGCCGAAAGTCGTCATTTTGGCCTTTAAAATTGCCTGTGAAATCAATTTCTGTCATCTGGGCGTAATTCTGGTTCCGAAAACATTCATATTGAATGGTATTTGGTCATTTCCGGCTGTTTGCCAGACACCGGAAGTCACCATCTTAAAATTCAAGATTGTGTCTGTGATCAATTTTCTAGCTTCTGTGCATCTTTCTGGTTCCAGAAATACTAATATTTAATGGGAATCGTCCATTTCAGGCTGTTTTCCAGAAACCGGAAGTTGCCATCTCACAATTCAAAATGTTGTCTGAAGTCGAGTTGTGGCTCCAGTGCATCATTACGGTTCCGGAAATACACATATTGGGTGGTATTTGGTCATTTGCCGCTGTTTTTCCGACACCGGAAGTCGCCATTTTGGATTTCATTATGGCATTTGGAGACAATTTCTGGATTTTGAACGGCATACTGGTTAAAGAAAAACCCATATTGGGTGGTATTTGGTCATTTTCTGCTGTTTTCAGAAACCGGAAGTTGCCATCTTACAATCCAAAATGTTGTCTGAGGTCGAATATGGAACATATTTGTTACCACTAAAAATATTCACCTGCCAATATGGTTCCATTTAGTTGATTAGTTCGCGAGATGTGCAGAAATTTGTGAAGAAACATGTACTTCCAGAAGAGGAAGGGGCGTCAAACCTTTATGGACATGTTTGTTACCTCTAAAAACATTCACATACCAAATTTGGTTGTATTTTCTTGATTGGTTCTTGAGCTGTGCGAAATTTGTGTTTCATTTTCATGGGATCCCTCCCTTATAGAAGAGGGAGTCGGGTTTCAAACCATTATGTACATATTTGTTACCACTAAAAACATTTACCTGCCAAATTTTGTTCCATTTGGTTGATTAGTTCTCGAGATGTGCACAAATTTGTGTTTCATCCAACTATTATGGACATATTAGTTACCCCTTAAAACATCGACATGCCAAATTCGGTTTCATTTGCTTGGTTTGTTCTTGAGTTGTGCAGAAATTTATGTTTCATTTGTATGGGACCCCTTCCTTCCAGAAGAGGGAGTGATCTCAAACTATCATAGGAACCTTTATCGGCACCAAAAACCCCTACATACAAATTTTCACGTCGATCGGTTCGGTAGTTTTCGGGCCTATACGGATCAGACAAACAGACAGACTTGACTGCATTTTTATATGTAAAGATTACAACATCAATATTTTAGAACCTAAAGAGTGAATATACATTTATTGGATTGAAGCGTTCATGTAAATCTATTTTTACAAATAAAAAATTGAATGAGAAAGGCTGGGTCTGACCGCTAGGTGGATTAATTTAGGTTTTTTATCTCTCGTCATTATTCAAATAGGGGATCAGTAATATTATCGTCAGGGGGATAAATGATGTCCTAGAGTTTTAGTTTCTGGCATGATGGTTCTCCATATTGCAGAGCATCTTCTTGTAAAAGATTATTTCTTTGTGACTTCATCAACCTTTTCGACGATAATGGTATTGATACCCTACATCTATTTATCAAAAATAGGTTAGAAACTTCACACCTTTCAAACGCTAATCCAGATAAATTTTCAAAAAAAGTATGCAAAGTTGCCTTACTACCCGTAAGGCCAACACCCAAAAAGTTTGGAATAATTCTGAGAGGGTGCCTTCATGAACCCACAAGGATCATTGGATATTATATTTTCAAACTATTTCCAAATCTAACCAATAAAATTTAACAATAGATTTTAAGATCTGAAGTTACCACATCCTTAAACTTTTTGTAAAAAATCACAACAGTTTTATATCACTCCGAACACACAGAAATCCCGATATTCCCAGAAAAAAAACTGTTAAATTAAAAGTTGTTGGACATTGTGGAAAATAAACGAATGAGAACTGTCTATAAATCGTCTCAATGCTTCAATAACAAAAGGCTAAAATTTCTCTAGAGTTTGTGTCGATCAGCGTAATTTTCCAATATCATTAAAATGTCACATTTTCAGATATAACCAGAACTTGAAATTGTTACATTTGGGAATCGAATCTAATGTATGAGAATTACAGGATTACAGCAGAAAATATCGGAATAGCGAAACTTATTGATTCTCAAACGGGAAAATTCGTGGTGCTTTTAAAATTAACAATCCGCAAACTAAAAAATAAAAAGCTCGTACGTAAAATTTGTAGGTTTTTAAAAGAAATAATCATCGAACATGTCATGAATGATAAAATTCTCGAAATTCCATAAGATTCGAAAGTTATCTGAAAGTCACAAGATTCTTATATATCTTTCAAGACACAAAAATCCCAGCAACCAGAAGATATAATTTTGATATTTAACATAAATACGGGTGGATTAATACTTGATGTTTTTCTTGCAATTTATTTACAACTCGTTTATAACTTGATTTTGCAGGTGTTACCTAGGTACGTTTACAGAAACATGAATAATTGTTTCTAGCGAATCCGACGTGAATTTATTCAAGTATATGGTTTTATCTGACAATAAATTTTATATGATGATCGGAACAAACCCATTTCAATCCAGAATTCAAGTATTTCCGGGCAAACAAAATTAATTGGCCAAAACTATTCTGAACATTTCATAATTGGCAATTCTTCTAACAAGAACTTTTCCATGAATTGTACCTATGTGAAATTCATCATTTTATATCATGTATAAGTACAGGTAAAGTGAGACGGTAAAGTCTCAGAATTTTAGCTGCAAAGCAAATATTTCGGACAAGAAGGTTTCCACGAGTGAAGTGTGTACAATAATAATTTTGATGTTATAGAAGCATTTTGCTTGGAAATATTGTATTTTTGTAATATTTGATTCAATAATCACTGCTTGAAAACAAGGCATGATAGCAATCGTAAGGGCGAAGTGTGCGCGAAAATGATACATTTTTTAAACTTTTTTACTAACAGTATTACTTGAAAATCTTCATGAAACTTTCTGGACATCATCAGGAGGAGTGTTCAATGATACCGATAAAGATTTGCAAAAAAAAATCATTAAATAGTGGAGCATTCTCGCCTTTGAAAAATTGATTCGATCATAGTGCATTTTCGGACTGCTCTGATCATGATACAACACCCTAGAAAACTCTGAGTTTATTGATTTCCTTTTTTTTCGATTTGATAACTATCCGGAAACAAAATTCCGCTTGCATAAAAAAAACTGATGTCAACACCTTGTTGAATTTTTCATGTTCGTTCACGTTTTAAAACCTTTCATTATGATCAAAACAATTGACATAATTATGACAATTTCCCACTAATTTATCTGTCATTGCTTCTTAATGGACCCACCGCTCCACAGCCTTGGCCCCTTCTAATCGAACCGCTCGAACGCTTTCTTTCGCAACTCTAAACAGGCTCGTTAAGTGTGTGTGTGTATACACCAGTAACCGGAAAAAAGCCCATCAGCACTACTACGAACTACTCTTACGAAGAAGATCCGAAACCGGAGCAGCAGCAGCAGCAGTGATGGATCGGAAAATTGCACTCAAGCAATTTCAAGTTCAACTTTCACAATCGGTGGCAATGGCATGATGATGTTGCTGATGATAGCAATGTTGATGATAATCAAGCTGACGGCGACGACGAGGATGCACCGTCCTCCCGTCCGCCCACCGGCCGTCGCAATCAATGTCGTTCGTTTGGTTGATTGTTAATTTTCCTTCACTGCGCCGCGACTTGGGCTGGCTGACTGCTGTTTGCTAAGCGCACAGCCCCTGAGAAACCAGTTCAATCGCGTCTTCTACCCGGTAAGACACCGACCCTCTTTCGTTCCTTCATCGGGGCGAGCTTCGACGGCGGCGGCGGCGGTGATCCGTAACCGATCCGAGCACGGAATGACGGAATGAAAAGTGATAGTGAAATCGATTCGCTCACACGCGCTTACTCGCGAAAACAATGGCAGCACTGTCCGTTGAGCGGGGCGGTAGGAGGTTGTTGGTCGTCTTCACCGCCAGTGGAGCATTTGTCAAGGCCTTCTGCTGGATGTTTTATGATGTGCGTTTATGATAATCATGTGAAACGAAACTTTCATCACATCGCACGCGCGCGTACAGACAGGTTGCTGTGATGAGAAATAAAAAGACAAAAAATCGACAACTTCGTAGGTCGCTTTCGTCCGGCTCATAGCCGTACGCAAGGGTTTCCGCTTGGAGGTTCTCCAGTTATTTTGGAATGCAACCAGTATCAGACTAGGCGTGAATAGAATAGTTCCACATCGGCAGATAAAAGTGAAGGTCTGCTCAACCAACCGTGTAAAAGTTATCAGTGTTATGTTCGGTTCGTTGAACAATTATATTATATAATTATATAATTGAAATTATAATTTTGTAAAATATTCGATAAATGTATTATTTTTCACACTTTTCCAATAATGTATATAGAAAAAACCACTTTAACACTACTAACACTTCGAACGATTACATGATTTTACCTGATGATTAACTACCAGATTTAATGGCATTGGCTGTTCCATATAATTTGATAAGCTCCTATTGAAATCATTTTCACTCGCTGCTTAGTTATTTCTTAACTCTGTCATTAATTTTTATTGCTTTATTTCACCTCTGCAAAATGGTGTGAATCTCTAAAACCCCCGCATACCTTGCCATCTTCTCCCACCCCTCACGGTTGATTGGCGATTGAAGCTCGCTGATATCATCGGGGCCGTAATTTTTTATTTGATTCGATGGAAAAGATTAACTGGCTGCACTAGACGCTAGACGACAAACGAAACCCGGATCGAAGAAAGCCACCGCGCCAAGCTTTTGCTACGAGCGGCCGCATACATATTATGTAAACATAGGAGAAATTACGATAACATTTGAACTGCGCAGTCTGCCTAAAATCATCGAATCCACCGCAAACAAAACCGTCATCAGCCGAGCGCGCATCGTTGCGCGATGGGATCGACCTTTTTGAAAATTGGTTAAAATGTTTTTCGACGTTGTTGCGTTTCTAAAGGTTTTAAATATGTTATTATTGCTTCATTTACCTTGAAAAGTAGTTTTAAGTCATAGTTTTTCCGTTTGATAATGAATCTATATGAATAAAAATAAGTTAGTATCCGTATGTCACGATTTAACTCTACAACGGATTGTTGGATTTCTTTCTTTACGCGTTAGATTTGTTATGTTCTGCATCAGGTTTTAAGCCATAAAAATTGAGAAAACCAACGATCGAATTCTGAAACTGTGAAATTCAAATTTTAGCTTTTTTCCGCTGCGTTGCAAAAACAATGTCATCAGTGTGTCTATTTAACACGTCACGGTCAAAAGCATGCGGCATCCGAACTGAAATTATAGTGGGCAGCACCGCAATGCTTATTTTATATTCATGTCATATAAAATAAGTGTGCGAAAAACTCAAACTAATTCAAATTGACAGCCGAGAGAATGGCATGACTGAGCGCCGTCAACATCATCTGTGCAATTAAAAACCTAAATTAATCCACCTAGCGGTCAGACCCAGCCTTAAACTTATTATTTGTAAAAATAGATTTACATGAACGCTGCAATCCAATAAAGGAATATTCACTCTTTGGGTACTAAAATATTGATGTTGTAACTAAAGTATAAAATTTGAAATTTGAATTAAATTCAATCATCAGCAATATCAGAAACGTTTAAATTGAACGATAACATATTTAAATTATGTTGAGGTCACATATATTGATCAAAGCAGGTATAGTTTTGAATAGTCTCTTAATTTTTTTACTTTTCATAACTTCTGAACCACATATAAAATTGTTATGAAGTTTATCATTTGTAAGTTTGAGAGATGACTAGTTCGTATGACACAAGTTATGTTCCAATAAGTCATGTAATCTTTGAGATAATAGACTTTCGTTGTTTTATTAACAATTTAATACATAACGGTTGCTTAAGTTCGATTATAATCAAATGAAAAGGGAACGTATAAAGCAGCCAAACTTTCAAACCACGTGTTCAATTATAATTCATCAGTTAACCCTTAACTAGCCCGTTCATCTGATATCAATATTGTTCAAATCCGTTGTGTAGTTTCTAAGATAATGAAGTTTCGTGATTTTCACATTTCGATACATTACAGACGAAGTTACAATCCGATTACAGCAAAATGTAATAGGGTGTTATGAGGCAGCTAGACCTTTCATTTGATACTAATTCTGTGGGAATCGGGTCAACCATCTCTGAGAAAAGTGAGTGAGTCCAGGTAGTCTTCGGAATATGTTTCTTTCAATAGCTAGATTTCACGTTTTTAAACATAACAGGCAAAGTAATAATCCGTTTGCAAAAAAAAATCATTAGGGTCTTATGGGGCAGCAAGACCTTCCATATGACACTGATTTTATGCAAATCTGTCCAGCCATCTCTGAGAAACATGAGTGAGATTAAATAGTATCCAGAACACGTTTCTTTCCATAACTTCTGAACCACAAAATTCAAAAGTTAAGGGTTTTTAGGTAGCCCGTTCATTTGAAACCAATTTTGTTCAAATCGGTTGTGCAGTTTCTGAGATATTGATGTTTCGTGATTTTTACATTTTGATACATAACCTCTAAACTAGAAATCTGATTACAATAAAATTCAATAGGATCTTATAGGGCAACTAGACCTTTCACTTGCAATTAATTTCATTGAAATCGGTTCAGCCATCGCTGAGAAAAGTGAGTGAGAAAAAAAGTTTCCAGTGATCGTTAGGAGAAAGTCAATATGTTTACTTTCATTATGTGATTTCACATTTTTACGAACAACGGACAAAGTTACTATCCGATTGCAATAAAATTCAATAGCTACCTATGGGGCAACTAGACCCTTCATTTGACACTAATTTTGTGAAAATCGGTTCAACTATCTCTGAGAAAAATGAGTGAGTTTAAACAAACTTAGGATAACTTTTCTTTACATAACTTTTGAACCATATGTTCAACCATAACGAAATTTGAAAGGTCAGGATTCTGGAGACAGCCCGATCATTTGAAACCAGTTTCATTGAAATCGGTTGTGTGGTTTCTGAGATATTGATGTTTCGTGATTTTTACATTTTGATACATAGCCTCTAAACTAAAAATCCGATAACAATGAAATTCAATAGCAACCTATGGCGCAACTAGACCTCTCATTTGCAATTAATTTCATGAAAATCGGTCCAGCCATCTCTGAGAAAAGTGAGTGAGAAAAAAAAGTTGCACATACATACACACACACATACACACATACATACATACATACAGAAAATGCTCAGTTCGTCGAAAGGGGTCGAGTGGTATATGACATTCGGCCATTGGGACCACTTTTATACCTTTGGTTTTTCCAGTGATTGCTATACCTTTCTAGGAGAAAGGCAAAAATATACTGTTTTTATCAAGATCATTAATTTTTTCAATTAGGTTGAAAGATTTTTCCCGTGTGAATTTTGCATCCTCAGCAGATCATAGCAATTCTTGATAGAGTTTCAATTTCATTCAGAACACGACTGTTTTTGAACAAATATTTTCAATACAAAACTAACTGCAATAGAAATAGAAACCCCATCACCAGCACGTAGTCTTCAACTTACTGTCGCATTGCGTAGCTGAAAACAGACTTTTTTATATCGTAAAAAGAGTGTTTCTTGTAAACAATATAAAATGCAGTGATGGCATGAACTCGTGCAAAGTTGAACTGAGTAACACTTTTCTAGATTTGAATCCAACTTGAATCTGCTTCCTCTCGATAGTTCGAGTTTTTTTGCACCGCACACTCTGATCGATTGAGTTTAAATGCGTGCAATGCATGCAGTGCACGACGTATCCAACGATGCAGGCGCTGATGTGACGCGATGAGTTTTGTTTTTAGATCGAATTTATGCTTTCAAAGGACAATGAAACAAAATGTTGCAGCAGACGCGGTGCGAATTTCATCGCAATTCGATTTTTATGCAATTGTTGTTATGCAGGATTCAAACTCAAATCTAACTCAAGTGTAATGCACTATTAGTAGGGTTTACGTGCAAACCGAAAATAAATGTGCAAGCAAGTTTTAAAACTCACTTGGATACGAGTGCAAAGTCACACTGCCTACTCTGATAAAATGTAATAAAATTCATAATAAAAACATATTTTCGAAAGTTTTAAAGAAACGTCATGTAACCGTCCTCTGCAGAACGATTATTAATGCAAACAGCTAGTCAAATATCATCGTAGATATTGATGAATAGTAATTTGCGTAGTCCTACGTCAATAATAGGGCCACATCTTAAATGCGACCGTGACTTCTTGACTCGGAACTATTTCTAGGTTTCAGTTTATTGCCAGGAAACCTTTCCTGAAAACGACAATGATTTGATATTGAGTTCAGACTGGGGAACGAATGACTCTAGCACTTTTAGACCAAAAATTAGACCAAAAACGGACGAACAAGAAAATAATTCTCTCTAGAGTAGGGAAGATACAGAAAAAACTTGAAAATATCAAATGTCAAAAAGTCATCCTCAATTTAAAGAGACTAAACACCAAACAAGACCCTAGAGTTAGCAAAACGCATAGTCTCAAATTGATCCCATAGCTGAGTTAAACGTTAAAACGAGGCCAGCAAAAAATATATCTTAGAAAGGTCAAAAAAGTGGCTTAAGAGCCAGAAAAAGTTTGGTTTTGAAACGAATTTCAATTAATAACAAACGCTTCCTAATATCGCTTCTAACCTAATTTCGAATTGCATCCAAAAATTATAAATGGCTGAAAATTCAAATTTTAGGAGCTCAGAATAGCACATAAATACAAAATTTCCCCAATATGGCGATAACATGCTGCTGAAGGCTAGCAAATGTCAAAAATATTATCCAGAATTGAGCTTAGAATGGCGAAAAATCGCTTTTGAAATTTAAAAAAGTGCATTAAATATCCCAAATCAATACTAGAGTACAGTTAAAACGTTCCTGAGGAGGAAAAGTCAGACAACTTTTAGCTCAAGTGAATCCAGACATTCTTGAGTAATGTATTTTATCTTCTCACACACTGCAAGCAAGCTACCAGCACACTAACTTACTGTTAGAAGTGCCAAAAAGCGAACGCACCGAATCCGGACAGAATCACAAACATGACCGGACATGTGCTACAGACATGCCTGTATGATGGTGCTTCCCACACAGACGGGAGATCTAAAATCTAGCACTGTGGAAATTTCCGTTTGTCAGTCCGCTATGGAAGACTAAGATTGAATGAGCTGGTGTTGCAATAAAAACTGGGAAAAACCTATATTTGAAATTGTCGCCTACTGCGCTGCGACTTGCCGCAGTTCTGCTTGCTTCTCGTCGATCCTCGTTTCGCTACAGCAATGAAGACTAAAGTTCTGCATGCTAGCTTTTATATGTAACTACAGAAAGTTATACTTCCGGTGAGCGTGCATTCAAGCGAGCAAAACAACAACACCAAATCGTTTAGAAAGTCGTTGTATCGTTTGTATATTTTAATGTCGGTTGTGCTGGGGAAGAGAGGTCACTACCTTGGCTATTTACACAGTAAAAAAAATACATTTGTTTATATGCACATAAATGGAGCATTGGAAGCCATGCAATATTCCGTGTGGCATTGCTGTGAGAATGAAGGAACTGCGTTGGAAACTGACTGATTGAAAGTGGAAAACTTTCGTAACGCACTCGATATTTCCGGTGTTTCAATTTTCACCCATATGTTGCTTTAAGATGTAATTCTACAATAAAAATTGTAGGTCAACTCCTGTTGCCCTACCAGGAATTTGTGAAATTCTTCCGTAAAAATCACAAGTATTCCTGTACACGCGATCTAGTGACCACGATTACTTTACGATTAAATTCTATGTCACATTGGAACTTACTGTTAGCTCTAGAGTGTATTCCGCGAGAGCCAATTTCCCCTCGCGGAACCACTTCCTATCTCTGTTATGCTAATGGCCCTTCTCGGCCTTTTTCTGTTCTAGTACCTTAATCGTGGGTTTGATCCCACTTAGTCTAATTCTACCGAGAGCGGTGAGCCGTGCGCTCTGCCACTCCATCATGTTTGTAAACAATCACCGGTAACTCACCCTCGCGATGCCGGCCAATCAAGTACCCAACCGCGGGCTCTTGTTTAATTATTTGTGCTAACGAGTAGCGGTTTTCGTCACCCAAGCCAAGCGGAAGACTTGGCTTCAACTGTTAGCAAGCTCTGACCTGAAAACCGGGTTCTAAGCATGTCACCTAATGTGACGGAACCCTGTAGTCATGCGGGGTGCCGTTACAAAATAACTCCACTTGGGCTCAAAATATTGAAAAAATGCTAAAAACAACCGGTGATAATATTAAACTACATTATTCCAGACAGGAAAATTTACCCCAATTTCTCCTCAAAACAGTAGAATGAATCTTCGTAGAAGCCAGATAAGGTTGAAATAATAAATGGAGTGAAATTGAGTCCAAAACGAAAAAGTGCTTCTAAGGACCTGAAAAGGGCGAAAAAGAACCCGAATCGAGCTCAGAATGGCAAAAAAAGGTTCTAAATAAAGTCTAGAGTGGACAAAAAATGCATCGACAAAAGGGATGAAAAACCTAAACTGAGCTCGAAATAACAACAAAACGCTTTTAAAGGACAGAGAACGACTACAAAATCATTCTTATTTACCTTAGATAAACGCTGAAGGCCACAGAAGAGTAAAAAATACAATTCCAAGTTGAGTTAAGAAGGACAAAATAACGCCTCTAAAGCCGGAGAAGATGAAAAAGGTATCCCAAATTTGTTCTCTCATAATGGCTAAAAATAGTCTCTAATAACAAATCTCCACTTTGAACTCAAAATACTGAATAAATGTCAGGAAGGGTTAAAATCAAACTGCATTATCACTAATCGAGCATAACATGTTGAAGAACGTGTCTTACAGACAAATAATTTGACCTTAAAATATAAAAAATACAAACGCAGAAAAAGTGCTTGAAAAAATCCCAATTTATCTAAGAATTGCTAGAAAAACGATAAAGCGACAAAAATATTTTAAATTTAATGCTGAGTAATTAAAAAAAGGTCCTAGAAAACCAGAAAAAATATCAACACTTTGATTTCAAAATGAGTTCAGGATAGCGAAACAATGCCGAAGATCTAGAGTATCAAAAGAGACGAAGAAAAAAAAATCACAATTAGGAAAAATGCTTCTAAATCTCTGAGAAGGCCAACCAAATCATCCTAAATCGAGCTCAAAGTGGCCAGTAAACGAAACTAGGCTGAAATTTAATTCAATTAACTGTTTTCGAAGACAAGGAAAAAACAGAATAAAATGATATCAAATTGATCTCAGAACGGCGAAGAATGTTTCTAAAGACAGAAATCAGGCCGCAATTTGAAATTCTAAACTGGGCTCAAAATAAATATAAACACCTAGAAAAGATTTTATTTTATTTAAGAAAAAGGCAAAAAAATATAGCCTTATAAATAATCCTCTCATGATGGTGAAAAAGCGAAAAATATCAATAAATAAATTTTGTCAAGACCGAATAAACTTTTAAATAACAGGATAATTATCCCAAATTAATCTGGGAATACACAAAAACGTTCCCGAGAACAGAAAAGTCGACCAAAAACTAGAATGGAACCAAACTATCTCAAGAAACACTGAATGGACAGAAAAAATTACCGCAAATAATAAAATAAAAAAAACTAGAAGCCAGAAAACATGAAATATAATTATCATTCACTCAGAAAAAATCAAAGATTATCTTAAGATTGCAAAAATAAACGCTTCAAAACCAACAGTTTTCCCAAATTTGGCTCAGAATGGTTGAACCAAGTTTTTAAAAAGCCGGATAAAGTGCTAAAATAGTGTAAAAACACTTCTGAAGATAGGAGAAAGGCATAAAAAAATATCCTAATTGGGAAACACTTCTAAACTGATTTCGAATTGCACTAAAAGGTCAATAAAAAACAAAAAAGTACTCCAAATTGAGCCCGGAACGATGAATAATATATAAAGATAATCCGAAATTGAGCTCAGAAGGATATGAGAAAACGCTCCTGGTCTACTCAGAATGACGAGAAAGCCAGGAATAGAAAAATCCAAAGTTGAGTTTGGAATGGGAAACAAATACTCACAAAGACCATGGCGATAAACGCTTCAATTTTACTCGGAATGACGAAAGATGCCTATTGTTATGGTTCCAAATCCATTTCATGCTAGAAATAATGAATAACTGCCAGGAAACACAATCTTAAAAGCCAAAAAACGAATAAATTCGAATTGATTTCAAAGCTATGAGGAAAAAAACTATTCCATACTGCAAAAAAACCAAAATTTAATTTCAATTGGTTAATAAAAAAATAGTATACAAAATAGTGGAACAAAATCTAACAAAAATCTTAAAATCGAAACCTTTCCGAGTCTGTGGGCATCTAAGCATTACGGCAGAGTAAACTACTCTTCCAAATATGTTTCTTTCGTTTGCTGGAGGATCATCAAGATGTTAAGAAGTTAAGCTGAGATAAAAGTTTAGTGTTCAATCATCGACGTAAAGACAAACGTCATGCTCCACTAGATTTCGGGAAACTTTTTGTTTCCGTATAGTGCTTCAAACCAAACTCAATCAAGCGAGCTCACACAGGATGGGGAAAATTACTCATTACAATAGGTGAGGTACCATAATGCTTCACACAGACCAACGGACGTGGACCACTTAAGCTGCTGCTCACTGGTTCATCGATCAAGATTGAAGAGCTGAAACCACTTCACAGACTATGCGGGCCTGTGTTGAAGTATGACTACGACTACCTGCGAATGCTAGCCGAGCCCTCGCTGTGGTGATGCTGCTGCTGTACAGAACGTTTACCTCACCACAGCAGTCGGGGGAGGAGGATTCGATCGTTGATGGAGGCGGAGATGGAGGTAAACCATCACGATCATTACCATTCGGCGATTCGGCGCAGCGGGAAACTAGATGCAGCACAGCAAAAAGAGCAAACAAAGACCACGAAATGAACTTTTTCGGAAGGGGTTCTGAACCTTCATACATAAGTGTGCTGTTTGGAGGGCAATTTTCATGATTTGGCTGTACATATATGAATATGAATAGCTCTGAAGTTTCAGTGACTTGAGTGAGATTCGCAAACGAACTCGTTGCGGGACGACATCGAGGAAAGTCGACGTTTTTTTTCGAGATGTCATCTCGTTTAAATACCGCCTAGAGGTTTGGCTCGCTATTAAATGTAGCAAAACAAAGCTGTAGCCCATGTGTGTTTGCCCCAAACAAAACGTCATCGCGTTCGTGTTGGCTTAAGCTTACTTATCCACACTCACACAACCATCTTCCCGCACGCCATAGATGGAGAAAAGGGCCATAACAAGAACACACGCGAGAAGAATACCGTATTCTCCAGCTTAAGGTGAAAATAAACGTCGAAACAACTGCGCAAAAGGGAAAAGGAGAAACTCTCGTACCTACGGCTACGACCAGGCGGGCCAAGCCGGGTCGGATCAGACCAGGGTCTCTCCCTGCCGCCGCTGTTGTTGTTGTGGAGGCTCCTCGTGAAGAAATTGAGCAAAATAAATAGGTGTATACAACGTGAGTCGTAAACATAAACATTGGAACACCGGTACAGTGCTCCCAACGCCGAACTAATACAGAGCCACGAAGGTGAGGTAAACACAGCCTGATACCTGCCCCCTGCCTGGCGGCAGCAGCAGCAGCAGAGGGTTTTGTTAAGTTGAGTATGGATTACGAAGAGATTACTGAATCGGATAGAGCCAAGCGGTGGACAGTGGAATCAATGCTTAAAATGACGGACAGAAATCATTTCTAACGTTTTAGTGTGGCCTAACTCCAAAAATCTAATCTAATCAATTTTACATAGTTTACAAAGTTGTTATAGTATTTCCCGCTAGATTGACGTGAAAAAACGCAATCTTTTTATCGAACTTGTTTAAGTTGAGTGAGTTTAAGGCATTTAAAAAATCTTTCTTGGTTGGTTTAATAGAAAACACTAGAGGTGAGTTGAATGGTACTGAAAAAAGCATACCACAACAAGACAATTTGTACACCAAAAAACAATTTTGTTGAGTATACACGTAAAAAAAATGTTTTGCAAAGGAACAAACAAAAAAAAACAATCAGAAAATTGTTTTCATGATGGTTGAGTTTCAGCAAATTTGTTAAATTTCCTCCAAGAATAAGCGTGTTTCAATGTCCTAATAAGATTCACTACTTTGAAAAAAGACTCAAGAGCATTGTTTTTTTCTACCTAAAAATCAGGGAAATAATTGGAAAGGTTGTTTATAAGACACAACCGCATGATTACGACAAGTAGTTGAGATTTTTCTACCACTCGCGCGTCTTGTTGTAATCTTTTGCTTATCTGTTAGCTGTTATGAACAACTCAGTAGCTGATAAATTTCTGAAAATAGTAGCAAATACTATCGAGGTAACAACAGAACAAGAGTCATCCCACACGTCATGCAAATGGCAATCTATAATATAGGGGAATTTGTTTCTTAGCACTCCAAAACCATTTGACTCTGCGTGGTAAAATATTTACATCACTCACCAAAACATTGCTGTTAGTGGTAAAGCTTAATTTTATTCACAGTTCTATAAAAGCATGTATTCAAATTTGATTTTGATCTACTTATTACATGATTCAAGGTTTACAATTTACGTGTCTTCAAAAGTGCTAATACTGATAGACCCAAATAGGTTCAATAAAAATGAAAAGTTTCAAATTTTCACACGTTTTAAGCACGTTTTCTCGAAACTATGAATTATGAGTTGTTCGTTATTCGTTTTGCAAAGTCACTGCGAATCAATCAGCACCCGTGTTTCATTTCCTTACTAAAATATTTCCTTACTGAGATGATTACAGTTCTAAGCAGTAAAAGCAAAAAGCCCTTACTATTTCAATTAAAAATATAAGGTCGTCCTTAAAAGGATGGTTGTTTTTATTTTTCACAAAACTGAGAACCTGCCTGTATATCGACGGTGCTTCCAACACAGAAGGGAGATCCAAAAACAAAACCTTTTTTTTTTGTCGGGAAATTTGTTTACAGACATCTGAGAAGAAAGCTCTGGGAGTGGGGTTAAATTTAACCCCACCCACTAAAACCTCTCCAGTCTCCAGCCCTTATCTTCCTGCAGCGATAGTTAAGTATTACTTCGGAAGTGGCTTTTTGTGCTTCATACACCTATTCTACTCTTATGCCTCATAGCCAATCATCTGGAGGCTGGCAGTTGGCGACCAATGGCATGTTAGTGTTTGACTCGTCACACACATTGTAGCTCCAGGTCTATCTGAGGCAGCTGCACAGACCGCACTCCAAATATCCGGATCTTCGCCCATCTTCCGTGCTGAGTTGCCCGAAGTTATGTCTGACCCCCTCACTACCATCATATCGTTCCTCGCACGTGCCTGACAGAGTCTGTATCTGGAGGAAATCCTCAATGGCGCCTCTCAATGTACCCTTCGCGAAATTGAACCATTCTCGCTACCATGTGACCATCGACGAAACCACACTGGCAAGAAGTTTCTGCTAACTGCCGTCCACAGCTGAGCTATTCTAGATATCTAGATAGTGCTGCAAAAGCCGTTAAGGCCCTTCTACAGACATGGTTATCGTGGCTCTTGAACGTAAACTTGTCGTCAATCATAACCCCCGGGCGTTTCAAAGATCGCTTTGAGGTAATGGTGCAGTCTCCAATTCTGATCACCGTCTGTTGCTCTGATTCAGAACCGTGACATCCGTCTCATGATGCGCTAACTCCAGTTTCCTGGAGTGCATTCAGTCCTCGACTTCGCATATGCAGTGCGCGGCTGTCAGCTCGACCTCTCCAATCGATTCTCCGTAGACCTCTATCGATATGTTTTCCGCAGAGTTGACAGGGAACTTTGGCTTCAATACTGCGTCGTACATGACATCCAACAACACCTGCGTTACTTGAAAAGCACTTCTGACCCTCCTTGGTATTGTACGATACCGGTACAAGGATGCTCCTGTGCGTGAGCACTATGGAATCCCAGTTGAAGCTATTGAACGCATTCTTCACGTCAGTCGTAATGATTGCGCAATAGCGAATGCCTCTTGTTTTCGCTGGGCAGCCACCTCACCGTCTTGATGACGGAGGGAATAGCACCTAGCGTGGACCTACCTTTCCGGAAGCCGAACTGGTTACTTGCCAGACCACTTACACCCTCTGTGTACTTCACCAATCTGTTTAGGGTTATTCTCTCATATCCTTCACAAAACTTGAATCACTGCTCAATTATTCATCTCTCGACGCCCTCATATTGATCACACTGTTAATCATGAATGAATCACATTATCATAAATGAACGTAGCCGCAGCCCGTCGTAGTAGGTTACCTAGATATCCGCTGTAGTTGTTTACGTGCAAAATTGGTAACCTAGGTAACCACTGCAGTGCTGTCGATTTATGTCATTTATGTCGGAATAATTTAACATTTTCAGTATGATTTTTTCGTATTAACAGAAACTGATTTGGCAACTTTTGATTTTCTTCAAGGCAGTGAAAACAGATAAAATTACATACAGTTGAAATTCAGGAATTGTAGAAATTCATCTCATATATTTCTGCTAATTCAAGCTTGTTTTTGGAAATTTGATGTGAACATTTCAAAGAATAAAATATTCTTAGTGTAGTGAGTAATTTTGTTTAGTGATTAAAATAAAAAGTGGTTTGCTAGTGATGAAAAAATCTTCGGATGGCTGCTGAATGAGTCCCGTTGTAGCCGTATAGAAAAATGCTCGGATTTGGTTTTTTGAGGTAGGTGATTGAAATAAATGAGTTTTCGAGTGCAGATGCCCGATTATAATATCAATTTTAGAGCTTTTCAGTTAGTTTTTGAGGATTCTACTTTATAAGAAATCTAAAGTGAACCAAGAAGAATCTAATCCATAAATAAGCAATTAGAAAATAAGCATTGTCCCAGTTTTAAATTGTGTTTTCATGTTGTATGAGATGGATATATGCGCTGAGATGAATAATGGAGCAGTTTCCCTATAATTTCTTTTTTTTCTGAATTATATTTTTTTTTATATTTTTTTTATATTTTTTATTTTTTACCTGTTTTTGGCTTTTAGGAGCGGTTTTTCGCAATTTTCTGATCTTTAGATCTCTTGCGTGGTTTCCTCAGTTAAAACTCATTTTGGAATCAAACTCTCGGCTTTGTTTTTGCCTTTAGGAGAATTTCGTGATTATTCTATATTGAATTTGAGATATTGCTATGCTGTTTGTTGATTCTTCGAAAGTATATTTTCTCTCCACTCTGTGATCAATTTGATGCTTTTCAAACCATTCTTTTAGAGCTTTGTCATTCTGAGCTTAATTTGAGAACCTTTCTAGCTTTTTTTCCGGCGGTCAAAAATGTATTGTTTTGCTATTTTAAGACTCCGCCATTCTTCCGTGCTTCCGCCATTTTATTGTGCTTAGCAACCTTACTTTTGTCATCCATTTGGGTTCAGTTTTTTGTTTTTTTTTTTCAGACCTTTGAGCGTAGTTCGAAATCATTTCTGGATCGTTTTACATAATTGTTCTTTTTCTGCTTGGAAGCGTTTTTACGCTACTCTGAGCTCAATTTGAGATCATATTTAAGGCATTTTAGGAGCTTCAAAGTAAGGCTGGCAATAATAAATCTAGTATTAAGGAGTTAGTTAATATTTTTTGCCATTTTCTGGCTTTTGAAAGCGGTTTACCGTCGTCTAGATTTTTCTTTTCGGTCTCTTCAGGTCTTCAGATGTACTTCTTTTCCATTCTTAACTCAATTTTGAATCATTTTCACATTTTCTAGCCTTACTTGTCATTCTTTTAGGAACTTTTTTCATACCCTTCTGTGCTTAACTTCGGGTTTCTTAATATTTTATTCGCCATTTTGGGGTCAAATTGGAATACTTTTTTTTTGTCTTTTTTGACCGTTGGGCGTAATTGAAAATCATCTGCGAAACGTTTTACCCAATTGGATTTTTTGCTCTTCTCCAATCTTCAGAAGTATTTTTTTACGCTATTCTGAACTCGTTTTTCTGAGTAAATTTTTATTCTTTTAGTACTATTCTGGTATTTTACGTCATTTCAAGTTTGATTTTGGAACTTGTTTTGCCTTTTCTGACGTTGGGAAGTGTATTCTTCGCTAGTTTAAGTTCAAACTTAGGTTATTATTCATCCTTTAGACAGGTTTTTGTCTATTCTTATCACCTTTTTAACCTTTTTTTTAAATTATTCTGAGCTCTGGGGTCTTTTTTGATCTTTAGGAGCGTTTTCCTGGGAATCAATATTCTATAACGATTTTTCCGCTTCCAATTGTGGTAACTTTTTCAATCCATTTGAAACGTTATTTCGCCTTTCAAAGCTGGGTTTGTGGTAATTTAGTTCATTCTCCTGGTAACACAAAAGAAGAATATGGACCTCGCAGAGATATCACATCAAATCAATGTGATCGCAAAAGCAAAGCTAACGAAACAATAAAGATAGTAGAAGAAAATATATTCAGAAGAAGTCAGTGAAAAAACAAGACAGAAAATCGGATAGAAATGATCATAAAACGAAAAAAATCCCTTTTAGCAAAATTATTGATAAACTAAAAGAAAGAACATAAATAATTCAAACATTTTGCAAAAAGATAAACGACATATTTCTAGATAATTTGTAAAATTCTGCTTAATAAATACAAAGTAAACAAAATTCACAAAACTTAATTGAACTAAAAGAAATCAGATAAATAAAGTTACAGAATCGTTAGTTAAAAAAGGATGTATTTCCAGAACATAACAGCAATTTAAAAAAAAATAAAACACTTAGTACAACATAAAACAAAAAAGTGTTAAAATATAAAAATGAAAAATTAAATACCGAAAAATGTAAACAAATAGTCTGGCATTAATCGAATTCATGAAACTGGTGAAATTGTCGGAGTACTGTGGCGGTTTTTAATGATTAGACCAGAAAAATAGGAAAAAATTTGACGTGAATTCTGCCTCATCATCAGATATAGAGGTTTTTATGAGGTGTATATAACTTAGCGAGTATTTTTTTACAAAATAATCTCCTATCGAAAAATTTAATCAATTTAAAATAAGTTTGGGTCTATTAAAACAGGTAACATGAGTCGCTTGGCTATTATTTTCTGGTTGTTTTATGTACTCTTAGTTATACTAACAGTTTAAAAAAAATAGTTCAGATCATTTTATTATTGATTTTAGTTCGCTTATGAATTCGCGAATAATATTTAGCAAACAAGTATAAAAAACCAAACCGAGCTGAATCGTCATCTAAATGCAACCAAAAACTGGTTCTCTACACTACCAAAAGATCGACAGCTTGGGGCCTGGAATGGGGTAGCACAAAAAGCTTCAACAAATGCATGCGCGGCGGGACTGCGGCGGCAATTATCATTTCACCGTCGCTGGATGACCGACTGCCGCACGTGAGAGTGCTATGCTTTCTTCCCCATTCACTGCGACGACGCTGCTTGTTTGACTAGTTTTGCTTGGCTGGTTGGCCGACTGGCAAGTGTGTGGTTCCGCGGAAGTCTCTTTATCCGAAACATCGTACGCAGAAACAAAACCGGTTCGGCGTTGATGCGACGATGATGCAACCCGGTTTTCCGGGTTTGCGGAAACACATTTTGTGCATCATTATGGTTGAGGTTTCGAACCGATTCGGTCAACGTCCGCTTGCCACTGAGGCTTAATTTAATAATCATAAATTTAAGCTCCCTTCTAAAAGCGGGTTGATCAATCCACAAACCAGCACCCAATCGATATATTCTCGATTCCGCGAGACGCCAGTAAGGCACGGCCGGCATACTCTCCCGCATTCGACCGTAAAATAAAGTACACTTAGCCAATCCCATTTAAAGACCACCCGCACCCCTTCTCCCAACTTTATCAAACTTCAACCAAAACCGCAACAGAGTGTTAGGGACAGAGAAACTGACTGACCTTTAGCGCTTTTATGTTGCCTTTCTACCGCACCAACATTCAAGCACAAAACTGCCTGACACTGGGTACTGTTTTTAAGCCCGCTCCAATCCAAGCTGGTTTAATCCAATTAAGCCAATCCGCACGGTTTCGTGTCGATTCGGGTCAAATGCAGGCAGATTTTTTCACGAACAAAACACCAATCGACACGTGCAACGGCGAACCGATTCTATACACCACTCTCTACTGCGCGCTGGTTGCGTTTCGCACGCTTTGACAAAACCTTAATCTTTCACTTATTTTATTTTTATCTTCGCCTTATCCACTTGTATTCTTTCCACTTCATTCGCTTTTCGTTAATTTATTTCCTTCTTCCCGCATCCATTGATCGGACAGCGCAACTACCAACAGAGGCGCTAAGCCAGGCACGTTACTTTTTTCTCCCGCTACTCCCTCCGGGGCTTCCAACGCAACGTAAGCACAAATACCAAGGAACACAGAAACACTTCGGGGATTCGGTACTAAATTAATCTCAAACACTTTTGTATTTTCTTCAAAAGGATTTTTGTTTTCACACCTTCACCTGTTTTGGGGCTTGCTTTGACTTGAAATAAAAGCCTTCACTTGTCAGTATTTTGAACGGCACGAACCCGAAAACGAACATTCGTTTCCCATTCACAACTCACAGAATCACTAATTCAACACAGAAAATAACACCAAATATTGATCACTCCCAAAAACAAAACAAAATTTGGAACAGGAAAATATACTGCCGAGCGACGGCAACCGAGGACCTGTTACCCGTTCGAAGTTATCCGACCGTTTGAGCCTGCAACTTTTCAAATGAAAAGTAGACTTAACTCGCTGTCTCGTGCGCACACCATTCGTTCTCTTTCCCACGGAGCAGCAAATAAAAGTAAGTGAACAAGAGAGAGAGAGAATTAAAACGAGAAACGTGCTTGCCAAACGGCGTGCTCGTACAGAAGAAGTGATGGGAAAAAGAGATTGGAAGGAGCCTGCAGTGGTGGCCCACTGGTGGGCTGAAAGACGCAAAACATGCATGCGCTCTCACACATACACGCTAAAAGAAACTGGTTTTGTTTACTGTTGCACTTTAAAAAACCTGAGCATGCTCAGGTTGGCAGCTCTGGGCGCGATCGGGTGGAATCTAGATCTAGCTTAACTTTATCTAGAGAAGTTGGGGGGAAAAGGCTTGGAATTACACGGATGGGTGTTATTGTATACTTTCAGGGCAAATTTCTGTTGATGCAAGGTAGTGTAAAAAGCTCAAAAGAGCATCAATTTGTTTAATTCATATCCCACAATTTAGAGTCAATTTTCTAATGTAGAATCACAAACACAATTTTTTCAACAATTTCAAAAGAAAATCTAGACAATTTCTTAAAAGCCATCACTTCACAACTTTTCTCTAACTCTTGTCATTTTTTAGATATATCCAATTATGAAAAGGTTTAAAAACTCCAAACTTTCTAAATGATAGACTAGATAAATTTTTAAAAGAAAGGTATGCAAATTTTTACTTGTTTCTTGTTATTCCTGAAGAATTATAGATTTGGCATTTAGAACTTCAATTTAGAATCTTCTGGTTTATTTTGCTTCTTTGCTTTTGTGCATGTTTGCTTTTTACCTTTTCGTGGTTAATTTTTTTTATATTTGTATTATTTTTTGCTGTTTTATTATTTTTCTTCTCGGTTTTTCACAATCTACTGTTATGCATTTCGGTTTATTAGCTTTTGGCTATTTCGATTTTTTGTTTTTCAGAATACTACGTTTTTGCAGCTTTTGTCTTTTTGCTTTCTTGCTTTTCTACTATTTTATTTTTATTTATCTATCATTCTTTTGGGTTTTTAATTTATTTAACTCATATATTTTGAACCTGTTATACTTTTTACTTTTATAGTTTTATATTTTTATAATTTTGAACTTTATTTAGTATAGTACTTTTATACATTGATACTGTGATACTTTTATACATTTATACTTTTATACTTTTATACGTTTATATTTTTATACTTTTATACTTTTATACTTTTATACTTTTATACTTTTGTACTTTTATACTTTTATACTTTTATACTTTTATACTTTAATACTTTTATACTTTTATACTTTTATACTTTTATACTTTTATACTTTTATACTTTTATACTTTTATACTTTTATACTTTTATACTTTTATACTTCTATACTTTTATACTTTTATACTTTTATACTGTTATACTTTTATACTTTTATACTTTTATACTTTTATACTTTTATACTTTTATACTTTTATACTTTTATACTTTTATACTTTTATACTTTTATACTTTTATACTTTTATACTTTTATACTTTTATACTTTTATACTTTTATACTTTTATACTTTTATACTTTTATACTTTTATACTTTTATACTTTTATACTTTTATACTTTTATACTTTTATACTTTTATACTTTTATACTTTTATACTTTTATACTTTTATACTTTTATACTTTTATACTTTTATACTTTTATACTTTTATACTTTTATACTTTTATACTTTTATACTTTTATACTTTTATACTTTTATACTTTTATACTTTTATACTTTTATACTTTTATACTTTTATACTTTTATACTTTTATACTTTTATACTTTTATACTTTTATACTTTTATACTTTTATACTTTTATACTTTTATACTTTTATACTTTTATACTTTTATACTTTTATACTTTTATACTTTTATACTTTTATACTTTTATTCTTTTATACTTTTATTCTTTTATACTTTTATACTTTTATACTTTTATACTTTTATACTTTTATACTTTTATACTTTTATACTTTTATACTTTTATACTTTTATACTTTTATACTTTTATACTTTTATACTTTTATACTTTTATACTTTTATACTTTTATACTTTTATACTTTTATACTTTTATACTTTTATACTTTTATACTTTTATACTTTTATACTTTTATACTTTTATACTTTTATACTTTTATACTTTTATACTTTTATACTTTTATACTTTTATACTTTCATACTTTTATACCTTGATACTGTGATACTTTTATACTTTTAGACATTCATACTTTTATACTTTTATACTTTTATACTTTTATACTTTTATATTTTTATACTTTTATACTTTTATACCTTCATACTTATATACTTTTATACTTTTATAGTTTTATTGTTTTATACTTTTATACTTTTATACTTTTATACTTTTATACTTTTATACTTTTATACTTTTATACTTTTATACTTTTATACTTTTATACTTCTATACTTTTATACTTTTATACTTTTATACTTTTATACTTTTATACTTTTATACTTTTATACTTTTATACTTTTATACTTTTATACTTTTATACTTCTATACTTTTATACTTTTATACTTCTATACTTTTATACTTTTATACTTTTATACTTTTATACTTTTATACTTTTATACTTTTATACTTTTATACTTTTATACTTTTATACTTTTATACTTTTATACTTTTATACTTTTATACTTTTATATTTTTATACTTTTATACTTTTATACTTTTATACTTTTATACTTTTATACTTTTATACTTTTATACTTTTATACTTTTATACTTTTATACTTTTATACTTTTATACTTTTATACTTTTATACTTTTATACTTTTATACTTTTATACTTTTATACTTTTATACTTTTATACTTTTATACTTTTATACTTTTATACTTTTATACTTTTATACTTTTATACTTTTATACTTTTATACTTTTATACTTTTATACTTTTATACTTTTATACTTTTATACTTTTATACTTTTATACTTTTATACTTTTATACTTTTATACTTTTATACTTTTATACTTTTATACTTTTATACTTTTATACTTTTATACTTTTATACTTTTATACTTATATACTTTTATACTTTTATACTTTTATACTTTTATACTTTTATACTTTTATACTTTTATACTTTTATACTTCTATACTTTTATACTTTTATACTTTTATACTTTTATACTTTTAAACTTTTATACTTTTATACTTTTATACTTTTATACTTTTATACTTTTATACTTTTATACTTTTATACTTTTATACTTTTATACTTTTATACTTTTATACTTTTATACTTTTATACTTTTATACTTTTATACTTTTATACTTTTATACTTTTATACTTTTATACTTTTATACTTTTATACTTTTATACTTTTATACTTTTATACTTTTATACTTTTATACTTTTATACTTTTATACTTTTATACTTTTATACTTTTATACTTTTATACTTTTATACTTTTATACTTTTATACTTTTATACTTTTATACTTTTATACTTTTATACTTTTATACTTTTATACTTTTATACTTTTATACTTTTATACTTTTATACTTTTATACTTTTATACTTTTATACTTTTATACTTTTATACTTTTATACTTTTATACTTTTATACTTTTATACTTTTATACTTTTATATATTTTTACTTGTATACATTCATACTTTCATACTTTCATGCTTTTATGTGTTTTGTACATATTTTTATGTTTTCGTGTTCTGATATTTATTTTTCTATGCATTCATATATTCATGACTTTATATTCTCATATTATTATCCTCTCATTGTACACTATTTTCAATACATGATTCTACTTCACTTATCTTTATCTGTTTTCTATTCTAACTTATTATCTCTCAGAGTTTTTGTCAATATATATATTGCAAGCTTCATATTCTTTTTACATAGTTTTTTCGTTTATAATTCGTGTTTTCATATTTATTTTAATATTTTTATGGTACTTTTGTGTATGTTTGGTTCTTTGCTATTTTGTTTTTCTTCCGTCTTTCCTTTTTGTTTCTAGGCTTTTGCTATTTTGATTATTTGTTTGTTTGTATATTACTTTTTTTGTATAATTGCTGTTGCGCTTTTTACTGTTTTACTTTTTAGAACCCTAATTGTTTTACTTCATGCTTTACGATTTCAGATTTTATACTCCAAACTTGCAAAGTTCAAATCTTGGGTTTCAAATTAAAGCTTTTGATTATGAATTTGGGACTAAACCAATGATTTTAATCTTTTTCTATTATTTAAATTTTTGCAGTTTTCCCCTTCTATTTTTTTGCAGTTTCTGCTAATTTTTTGTTTCTTTGTCTCTTCTTTAATTTGTTTTCTTTTTCTAATTTCCGTTTTTCGTGTTTGCTTTTTGCAATTTTATTTTATATATTTTTGCTTCTTCTGCTTTTAGCATTTTTGTATTTCTGCTCCTGTACTGTTTTGCTTACATATTTTTTGCATTTTTACATAATATTTGCTTGCATATTTTTAATATAACATAATAATATTTTACTGACATATTTTTTTGCATATTACATAATTTTTTGCATATTTTATATTTCTTGATCTTTGCGTATCTGTTTATTGAGTTCTTTTTTGCTATCTTCTATTTTTATTTTCAGCTACCCCGGTTTTTTGCTAGTTTTGCATTGTTATTCTTTTTTTATTTTCATATTTTTACTCTTCTGTATTCTTGTTTTTTGGTTCTTAATATTTTGATTTTTTTTTTGTTTTGCTCTTGTGTTTTATTATTTCGCTTTATACCTTACTTGTATAAGTGCTTCTAACCTTTTTTTCACTCTTTTGCTTTTTAGGATCTAAGTTTTTCTACTGCTTGCTTTACGATTTCAGGCTTCATACTTCAAATTCAAAATGTTCAAATCTTGGATTTGAATTTTAAACTTTGGATTATGAATTTGGGGGTTTGATAGTAGGATATAAAATTCTAGCATGAGTTTCTCTTTAAACTTTTGCTCAGTTTGTTATCTACTTTTTTTGCTTTTTTGTAATTTTTGCTGATTTTCTGTTACTTTTTCTCCTTTCTACTTTGTTTTTTGTTTTATTTTCTTTTTTTTTTTCTTTTCTTTTTTTTGAATTGAATTTAAAATGTAGAATCCAGGATTTCGGAATTGCGATATAGGGTAGGGAACATATTTTAAGCAGCTTTAGGAGCCGCCTGTGTATTGAGACGAACTACTTGAAATCTGTGGAGTGAAATACAAACATAAATATATCAATTTGTTCGCTATCTTTTTCTCTTTCAGCACTTGTTTTCAGATTCTAAAACCGATTTAGCAAACTTTAACAATAATCAATTAAAGTTCCCTATCGAGGGACACTATTCCAATCACCTCGAACCTTTTAAGCAGTTTGCATCTGTTTTGCAGGGGATTTTCTTCGGCACCCAAATACCGCCTGAATAGCTGCAACATTTTTCGTTTGATGGTTTTTCTAAGATTTTTCTGTGTTGAACGGAATTTCATGTATTCGTAAGACAGCTTTTTAATCAGAGTTTTCGTCTTCATCCTTGAAATTGTCGATATTGATCAAAATTCAGGAGATTGAGGCCCGTTAATTTCGACTGATTAAAATAGGCGCCACTGCTTAAGCCGCTTCTCACCCTAGAATCAAAAGGATTCAAAATTTCGGATTTAGGATTTGGGTTTCAGAATTTGGGATTTTAAATTCAAAATTCTGCCGTTAGAATTTAGGATTTGAGACTTAGAGTTTTATATTAGGACTCAGGATTATGGATTTTAGATTTACGTTTTAACGTATGGGATTTGGGATTTAGAATTTGGGATTTAGAAATTAGCCTTTAGGATTGAGGATTTTAGATGATCTAAAATAGAGGGTTGAGAATGTACGATATATGATAGAACGTATATGAGATTTCCTATTTGATATATGGGATTTCAGATTTTCGGAATTTTTTATGAAAGATGAATTTTAGATTTTAAATTCAATATTTTATAATCTTGAATTTCAATTTTAAAATGAAAGTTTTTTACACTTAAGTATAGCACTTAGAGTTAGGTTAAGGGTTTGGGATTGAGAATAAGGGATTTGAAAATTAGGCTATATTCATGATTCGGGATTAAAGAATTACTAAATAGGAAAATAAGGGTTTCGGATTTAGGTTATGAGATATTAGGATTTGGAATTTTGGATTCGAGATTAAGAATTTGATATCCGGAATTTTGGATTTGGGTTTTGGAATTTTGAATTTCGGATTTGAGATTGAGAATTTAGGATATGAGATTCAGGATTTGAATTTAGGATTTAGGATCTGGGATTTTGAATGCAGGAATTGAAATTCAGGATTTTGGATTAAGAATTTGATATTGGGGATTTAGGATATGAGAATTGGGATTTCGATTTCAGAACTCAGGAATTTGAATAAGGGATTTAGGATTTAGAAAGATCAAAAATTTGGGATTAACAGTGTACGATATAGTATAAAAACGATTTAAAATTTGCGATTGGGATTTTGGTTTCGGAATTTGTATTTAGAAGGATAAACTTCAGATTTCATATTGCGTCATTTGATGTGCCATTGAAAAAATTGTTATAAAATTTTGATCTCGCTGCGCAGTACTTACCGTTTATAAATCGTTTATTCATTACAAAATGATTCTTTTGCTTGAAAACCTGCAATTTTGAACAACAAAACAAACTGCTTACTTCCTTGTGATCCAACCCAACAATAGTTCAATTTACCAACTAATAAATTCAGAATCGCCCACCTCCAAGGGAAACATTTGAATGCAACAAAATTGCAAGATTTTTGCGTCAAAAACAATCCCACGACAAATAGTCAAGTTCTGCAAGAAAGAATTCAAATCATGTGAAACCTCCGATTGCGCGTTCCGCCCACATGAGGTGGCGGTCACAAAACAATCGTGGCTTTTTACGATAAGATTTAGAAGCGTACTTTGTCACTGGTAATGGATAATGAAAACAAAACCAGTCTCAGCCCAGAGCGTAGAAGGACAGACTTCAGATCGCCACGCCGCCAGCACGCAGCGTACGCGGAAACCGATCCAAAGACACCGCCACCGCCGCCGGAGTGGTCGTCAAAATTATGAAACTCGAGGTTGTCGACAACTGCCTGTACTCTGCTGTGCTGGGTGGGAAAATCTCCCACAGCCTTCTCCAGAGCCGCTGTCATGGGTTGACGGACGGAAAAGATATTGCAATGCAACCGAATAACCAATCGCCAGGGATATTTCGGACAGTTTGGAATAATTTACTGGAAGAAAAAGGTGCTCCCTTCGAAACCACAAATCAGCCGAGGAAAATAATTACAGCTCCCAATAGAAGAATTGCGCAAGTGTAGGCAAACTGTCATTGGATAAAACGCGTGAAACCACGATTACTACAAGTACGTGAGCGGATAAAAGCGGAACGAAAAACGAAACCCGCAGTCCAGTTCAGAATAGCAAACAAATCGCAATTAAAGTTTTCCCATGCAGAAACACTAGGGGGTAGGGAAATTTATTCATTATCTGTACACAGTCGATTGTTGTTTTCGCACATATGTTTCTGTACCTTCTACAGACCAATTTGTGTTGGCCGATTACTTCTGGCCTGACGGTTGCTGCAGGGCAGGAAAGAAAAACAGCACAACGCATTTCTTAATCCCTTCGATGCAAGATTTCCATGAGAGAAGATATAGAGTATGGACTGAAGGGTTTTAGTTTGACTGCTTTATTTGTTCGATGGGTTTAATTAATTTCAAATTAATCTCTTTTCTTTTAGACAGCTCTTCCTTTCGTCAGCTAATTTAATGCTTCTTAGCGCCAGAAATAGGATCTAGTCCTTTCTAATATAATTCACACACAATACATGCTAATTTATCCAATTGCAAAATTCATTTTTCATTGCAATTTTCACGAAACAAGCATTTTTTTAACAGAGAAGTTATGATAAAGGTTTGTTTTATATGTTGAAAAATAAGAAAAGAATAACCCGCCCCAAACTGGTGAAATACCCAAAACAAGAGAAATATCTCGATGATTTTTAAGATGGGACTGATATGCAATGATAGGCAGTTTAGTCTTCTGTCGAAATATCTCTTCCCCCTTCACCCAATACTAACCTTTTTCAAGTGAAATCCGAAAATCCTCCAGACTACTTGGATCCCGTTAATTTCCTTCACAATAAGCACAACCGTTGTTCAATCAAAACATCTTTGGACTTTAATTTCTTCCTAATAACTAACAATCTCTCGCTACTCTCTACACGTAAAACAGGAAAAAACGAAAAAAAAATAAACACAGTTGTATTAACACTATCTACAAGTCTGTCAACGTAGATTGAAAACAAACGAAAACAAAAAAAAATAAAAGAAGAAGAAATAAACTAATGCCTACTCACTTACACATACGCCACTACACCCGAACAAATACTCTACAGTCTCTTACACGGCTGACTCACTGGAACCGCTTCGCTCACTCCTCACCCAGAATCTGCACACTCCGCACCGGTTTCTTACTGTATCCCGGCGAGGGAGAAGTGGTTTGAGGCCGTGGCACCGATCCCGCCGGAACGTATCCCGCACCAGGTACTTCACCTCCAACACCACCGCCGCCACCGTGGAACGGTGCCGCTGGATCGTGCTGGATCGCTAGGAGCAGCATTCGGTAGAGCAGATCTTCCCGCACCTCCGGTGGAATCAGTTCCTGCTGACTGGCGGCGGCCGATCCCTGGTAGTCGTGATCGATTCGTGGTGCGTACTGGGGTACGTGAGGTTGTTGTTGAGGCTGTCTTCGCCGCAGCTGGTAGGCCTGTTGTTCGGGGGCGGAGTAATCCGCTGCCGTCGTTTGTTGAGGGCCTCCGTTGGGTCCTGCTGGGGTATATTGACGGGTTCCCGTTGATGGACTGTACAATGGGTTCTGGTAGCGTGGATCGAAGTAACCGGCACCGGGGTTGAAGAAGGGTGGTCGTGGGATTTGCGCTGGATATCCGCCACCTGGAGCTCCTGGATATGAACCGGGAATAAAGGGTGGTGCCAGGGAAGGGCCACCGTAGTAGGGATTGGTGTAACCTCCGAAGCGGTACGCTTGCAGATGTTGAGCTTGCTGATGACGGAATATCAGTAGCTGGAGGATTCGTTCGAAGTCTCTGGTTGTTAGGGGACGATCCGGAACGTCGTAGTATGGGCTCACTGGAGTTTGGTAAGGATTACGGTACGGATTGTAGGCGTACGGCACCGGGTACGATTGTTGGGGGTAACTGTGCGCATTAGGGACGCTGTTAGCGACGGGTGATTCCTGTTGGTTCTGAATGTAGCCCGGTGGAGGAGGAGGAGGACCCTGCGGTCTCCGCTGTTGACGGTATGCTATGTTGTTATCCTCATCCTCCGACGGATAATTTTCTGGACTACGTCCTGAGGCGTCTCGATAGTAGGACGGTTCGGCACTGGGGAAAGTCCGGCCATGGGGTGGAATACCCAACGGTACACGGTACCGTTCGGGACGATCTTGAGCTGGAGCGAATCTATAAGCCTCCCTCGGTCGAAACTCTATCGGTCTTTGCCGATAAACGCGTCGTTCGTCTTCGGCGGTTTCAGTTACTTCACGGTTCGAGTTCGCCGGAATCTGCACAACAGATCCGGGCGTATCGGTAACGTAGCTGTTCTCCGAGGAAGGTTCCGTTGCCGGTTCGTACATCACCGGAGCGGGTTCCTGTTTGCGTGGAGGTTTCGCGTAAACTCGTTCGGTTGTAGTCTCTGGACGTTCGCTACTTAGCAAGCTCTGGAGTTGGGCGGCCCGCTGTCGAGCTGCCAGCACTGCGGCTGGAATACGTGGAGCCGGTGTGGTTGTATAGATCGGCCTTAAGCCCGGTGGTGTCGCGGCAAACAGGTTAGCAATTTCTTCTCCAGCGGATTGACCGTAAACCACCTGCTGTTGAGCTTCGTACTGTTCCGAGGAATCTGGTGGAAGTTGTCTTCGTAGGAAGTTACCTCTTAGAGGTTTTCTCTCCGGCTCCCGTTGTCTTGGCGTTACTGATTTCGAATAGATCTTGGTGATGTGTTCGCTCTCGAGTTTCTCAGGTCGAGCGAGTTGTTCGATGGTTTTCGCCATCAGTGGTAGTGGGGTGGGTCGTATAATCAGCAACGGTTTGGGGGTTTGAACTGATGAACTTTGACTGGAAGCCATGGTTGGTTCCGAATAGGATGCCGAAGTTTCCGTCACCCGTGATGTTGGCCGTTCCGTTGTAGATGTTACATGTGGCCGCTTTCTTGGAATAGTTTGGATCACGCTCGTACGCTGGGGAGCAATGGTGGAACTCGTATGGTATGATGCTGGACGTCGAGTCGTTGGAGCTCCGATGTGGCTTCGATTGAACTTTGGTGGAATGTGTACAACATCCTCCGTGACGGGTGCCGGCGCGGTTCCCTTGATTCCTGTGCTGTTATGCGCATTATAGGACACCCGTTGGATGTCCCCGTTTTCATCAATATACCCATAGGTACCCTTGATATTACCCAAAACATCCCGGCTCTCGATTTTAAACGTCCCATCTTCCGCCTCGTACCCCACGGTGTACGAGCCGTCGTTGTTAATCTTCCGAATCTGTTTGATGATTTCCAGCTTCTTCGGATCCTTCGTTTCCGCCTCGGAAAGGTCAGACTTTTCACTTACCGCGCTCGTCGGTTCGTCGGCTTCGGTTTCCGGCACATCAACAGGAACTGTCGTTTGGGTCGACTCCAGCATAGCATCCGTCGTTTCGACTGCAATCGCATGCACCGCACCGAACCGACTTAGCCCGGTACCAGCGGCAAGCATCAGGAAGATGATCAACCGTGTTGATATCTGTTTGTTGGACGGAGGAAGAAGAAGAGAAAAGAGAAAATAAAGAGACAGAATTATATGAAAAAAATTTATTATAACTATATAACGTTTATAACGAGATTCCATAGTTTTTCCATTGCTGTCAATGGAGTTGCTGGAAAACGTTTTTGGGAATATCGAAAAGAAGAGAAAAAATACCAAACTCGCTGAAAACGCATATAACACCTCAAAAAGTCCAATGCAGCAACGCTAAGGGTATATGAGAGCGGAAAATGGTCTTGAATTACGCTGAAAATGATCTAAAATGCTCCTGATAGCCCAGATCAGACCGAACAATGATTTTAGAATTGAATTACCTAAAATCAAATCATTTATGTAAAAAACTAAAATATAACAATAGATCAACCATAGACTAACAGACGTAACACTGGAACCTAGCTCCATCGCCACAAAAAAAAAACGTTCAATTCAAATTTTCAATCAAACAACAGTCATCGCGCGAAAATGTCGTCTGGGGCGCTGTCATGCAATCTCATACATATTTTGTAGTTCCCTATTTGACACATGAATAAATTATAGTGAGACTGGTATGCGATTATTATGCATTACAGCGTATAAAATAATCGCTTATCAGTCTCAACCACAGAGACGGAATCAGGTTGTTATTCACAGTTTTGAAACTGGTTTATTTTGCTGGACGCGAATCACTTTGAAAGTGAGAAAATATTGTTTAATCACGTGCAAAATATCGCATACGCCGATAGCTTAATTAAAGATTGTCTCAGGTTTTGATCTAATTATTTTTGATTACATTTAATTAATTTTTCGTGTAGTTTTACTTAACATTGACAAAGAAAAACTAAATGTTGAGAGAAAATGCATTCACACTTTGAATACAAACGTTATTTTTGCCTTTCTCCTAGAAAGGTATAGCAATCACTGAAAAAACTAAGGGTATAAAAGTGCTCCAAAGGGTCGAATCTCGCTGGACCGATTTTCATGAAACTAATTGCAAATGAAAGGTCTAGTTGCCCCATAAGACCCTATTGAATTTTATTGTAATCGGATTTTTAGTTTCGAGGTTATGTATCAAAATATGAAATCACAAAACTTCATTATCTTAGAAACTACAAAACCGATTTGAACAAAATTGGTATCAAAAGAACGGGCTTATTTTTTGAACTATTTGTGAAATAATCGGACTTTTATTTTATTTTTTCGGACTTTTATTTTATCAATTATGTGTTTAATTGTAAATATATTGAAAATCTCTTCTTTCAAAGATTACACGACTTATTAAAAGAAAACAGGTGTCGCAAGTTCTGATTTCAAAATGAAGTATCAAGTTGATTCCTGGTCTCTGAGCATCATCCCGGGTACTGAAAAACTCATATTGGGTAATGTTTGTCCCTTTTAGATTGCTTTCCAGAAACCGGAAGCTACTGTCTAGAAATTTAAAATGGTGTCTGAAGATGATTTCTGGATTCAGGGTATCATACCGTTTCCCCAAATCGTATTGGATGATATTTGTCACTTTAGGCTGTTGGTCGGAAACTGTCGCCTTTTTCGCCATAGAAATACCCAGATTAGGCAGTTCGATTTTATGATTATCAGGCAACCAGAAGTGGTCATCTGGATTGAAAATTGGGTTTTAGGTCGGATTCTGGCCACTGGGTATAATCCAGGTTTCAAGAACCCATATTGATTAATATTTGGCCATTCATTGGATGTCTCTCAGAAACGATCAGTAATATCAACTGCGTTAAAGAATTTCAATTTCACTGATAAGATCATTCAAATTAATGTATAAGGAACAACATTTAATCATACATTATTTGAAATCTATTGACTAACGTTGACTTAAAGAATCTGTACATGAGTACAAATCGATTGTACCACAATCAAAAACAAAATCGCATCATATAGTTGAAAGAATTTAATGTTATTTGCATGTGTATGTGCTAATTTATATTCATATCGTCGGTTTCGTGCAAAACTGGCACAACTCAAAAAACATAGTTTCGAGAAAAACGCGTTTGAAAATTTACGTCGAAAATTAATTTTTCGATTTTCGAAAAAACTTTGAAGTTTATGATTACCAATCCATATTTAACACCTTTGTGTCTATTATGCACATATTACGTGCTCACGTTGTCCAAGGTAAAACCTTATTTTTACTAACTTTATGGAGAAATTTCGATTTGTGCAGCAAAGACACTTCTACTCATAATTCTGGAATTTTTGTGATTTTCGAAATGGGATTTCGTGTGATGAAACTTTACAGTATTTGGCATCGTTTGCCATCAAAAACTCAAAAATGCAAAATTTTGAGTTGTGCCAGTGTTGCACGAAGCCGATGATATGTTAAATTTTAAATGTTCGGTATAGTTGTGCTGTTGGCTACCAAAAATTTGTTGTTTAGAATGAATGACAAATTCAGCAGAAATAATCAAGGTGTATTTTTTAAGTGTTGGAGTAAATCTATTTTAACAAATTATAAGTTCGAAGAAGAAAGGCTGGGTCTCACCGCTAGGTGGATTAATTTAGGTTTTTATAACATCCATTAAGGGACAGGTATGCGATTACATTTTCGATGAGACAAACAGACCTGATATTTTTTGAAAACTCTGCAGAACAAATTATATTCTTTTCACGTTTGTTTTAAAAAACATTGAAGATTCTAACCGCTGGTGGCCATTACTAAAAATCAACAAAAATGCAGATGGGCCTGATATGCGTTTCACGGTAGTGATAATCTTTGTTGAGATTTTGGATTACCTTTGTTTTTTTTTGTCTCACTTTCATTGTGTTTTTCTTCTCTGCTTAATGGTTACTGCAATTTATGTTAAAATTTTCTGATTATTTTATTTTCTTCATTTTTTTTATCCCCTTTTATAATTTTTGCTTCATTTTTGTTGTATAATTTTTATGTATTCGGCTGGTTCCATGCGTAATACATGATCCTATTCTGAACTTTATCACTTGTTTTTTGTTTGCTTTTGGCATTCTGTTTTATTTAAAAAGCTATTTCATATTCTTGTTCATATATTCAAATAATTCACAATTTTCAACAATACTTTGTTGATTTTCTTCTCTTCTTTTCTCTGTCTTGATTTCTGTTGTTTTATTTTTTCTGTAATTTATGTATTCTGTTCTATTTCCATTCAAAGTTTGTATATTGTATTTGTTGCAGTAGTTTCCTCTTAGTGGTACCTTGATGTTGTGATTCTATTAATTTTTTCTCCTCATGTACGAGTTTTTCCTGCACACAAATAAAGCAAAAATAAATGAGAATTTGTCAAAACAAAACAGATTTCTAACGTTGTTTTGATACTATTTGCGAGCTTATTTTTTGTGTAAACTTCGTTTATTCAGAGTTTCAAATGCTGATTTCGGCATTGATGCGATATGTTTTGAGCATAAAGTGCAGCAAAACATACAAGCCAAACGGCAACAGTTTGAATAAACAAATATGCTCCAAAATAAAACCAAATTTAAGATATCAAAAACAAAAAAAAACAACAGCGAATCAAATAGAGGAGAAAAATTAAACAACGGAAAGCAAGGCAGAAAAGGTACAGAATATTAATAATTTATCAAACAAATAAAAATTGATTGTGGCAAAAAATCACGGAAACTATCCACAAACAGAGGAGAGTTGCGAGTAAAAACTGTTAGAATGATTTAAAAATATTAAAATCAATTAACCTAAACTAGGCAAGTAAATTAAGACAGTAAACCAAAATCCCTACAAAATATATCATTCTTTTATTCTTTGAGTATCGGTGAAAATTATAAATTTTCAGTATGGGCACTATGTTCTGGAGCGCTTTTTTAATTTTGAATTTATGTGGCACTTTTACTACTGTTTAATATTTAAAATGTTTTGTTTTAACAACATCGAAATCCAATACTATCGCATTAAGAAGCATCTGATCAAATATTTAATATCTAGAAAAAGTAATATGGAAACTGAAATTAAATAAAATGATCACTTAATAAACAAAATAAAGTAAGGCAAAATTCTGAAAAGAATTAGTTCAGTTGAATTTCATAATAATGCGAAAAAAATGAAAGATTTATTTAGCTGATCTTAATTTTTTTTTTTTAAATTTGGATTCCAATTCCGCTTTTACGAACTCTAGTTTATCATGTCTATTTTTTGCAATTCATCAATTTTGAATTCCTGCTTTTCACTTTTCCCATATGTCATGAAATTAAATCAAAGATTTAAACTTTATCAAAGAAGCTGTTATTTCTGGAGGACAGTCACTATTTAATCCTTATCTTCACCCAAATTTGTCAACTTTTCTGTCCCTCACACTCGTAATGTTTCACTCCAGTGCAAGCCCCATTAGCCCCATTAGCCATATCCTGCCATTATTTTCACCACCACTGTCCGCAGTTGCCACAACTAAATTAATATTAATTGTTCCAAAATCGCAGCATTTTTCCGCTCCACATAGCCACCGTAAAGTTCCGTAAAGGCCACCGCAATTTCAACAGTCCTTTTTATTTTATTTTATTTTCGAAACACGCCCGTAAAAGTGCACAGCCAAGCCCATCATGGCAACAATCTACAGTTCATGTTTTTTTTTTCTTCTCCAGCTCATCACACAAACGTTCAACGACAGTTCAGCAGCTCCATAACGCACTATCAGCACACCAATTAGCACATAAATTATCCATTTTTTTTCTCGCCACGATTACAGCCCCAACAGACCGAACAAAAGGTTGTGCGCATACATTTCCAAAACAAATATGTCGAAAAGTGTCTGCCGCTACCACGGAGAGCATCCATCCGATTAACATCCAACGCCGTCCACCGCTCACCCACCCGCCGATTAGAGCAGCATAATAAAAGCACGCAAATAACTTAGGCGCGCATCGTTCCGAATGTAGTTCAGTTCACATGGGCTTCTTCTTCTTGCGGGGCAGAAGATACTAACTAAGTTTTGAGCAACGCACGGTCACACAGCATGAAGGGTTCATATATTTAGTGTTTCTTCACTGATCGCATTCTTGCCCGATTTTACCATTCTCACATTAACTGTTCACCCACTGCAAGTACTTGCTGATGAGCTTCTCGCTTTTTTATTAACTAGTTCAAACCCACCAAATCAGCCCTAATCAGCGACCTGACACGTGGGCCACACGTAACCGAAATCACGCCAAGCTCACCTTCTGATGAGATACCGATCCCATCGTGTCGTCTGCGACTTCTTAGCACCTGGCGATGAAGATGCACTTTCGAAAGGATATATCGCGTCCAGAAAAAAAAACACTCACACACGGAAAAGTTTCCCGCAGGTAGACATGAAAACGCAACCTCGGGTAACAGAAGTAACTGAAACAGATTAGAAGGAAAATAAGAACAGAAAAGAAGAAAAAACAGCAACAACAATTACTACGCGTCGCGTCGGGGTCTTAAGATAAAATGAGTCTGCAGGCGTGGGTGGCAGGTCGCTATATAGCATTGGCCCGGGGGTCGCTGCCACCACCATCACCAGCAGCAGCTGCAGCAAGAGGGACGACAGGTGGAAAAATCGCACTAGGCGCAGTTTGACTGACGCTTGAGTTGATTCGATTGTTTACGTTACATTTTGAAGGGATAATTTTCGGATTTCAGTGACGATGCTGATGATGATGATTAACCTGGTGAACCAGAGAGAAAATGCTGGTGAAATGAATTGAGCAGAAAAAAAAAACAAACAGTTGGGAAATAATTACGTAGTCACTAGGAAATGAGTGTCAAAACGTTCTGCTAACGGCTAAAGAAAACGATCACCTTTTAGGTATCGTAATTCTATGTTCCATTTCCCCTTTAATTAAAATTTAACATGCAAAATTGCATTTTAAATCAAATTTTTACATATTTTTCATGCGGCCGAAGAAAAAGTTTGCACAACACATTGCATATACTTTTTATTGAATTTTTATACATTTGTTGGCGTTAATTTTTGAATGAGATCTTTTTTTATAATTTAAAATATAATAAAACTTATCGTTCCAATTTGAACAATAAAAAAATAAGCAAGTGACCTTAAAAGTTTTCAAAAAATCAGAAATATTTCATAATCATACAATCTTTCATAAATGCATTGAAATAATTATAATATTACAAGACGATTCTCAACAACGTCTCTGGAAGGTCACGATAATGCGTTTGAAATATATCTCAAGAAGTGTCTTACAACTCCTAAAAGTTATTGTTTAGATAACGGTTATAAAGAGTCCCAAAAAATATCGAAAATTTTCCAAAAGTGTCTCGAAAAAGTGTTTAAAAAGAGATTAAAATACCTGAAATACAACCAAAACGTCCCGAAGCAAGGATTCAAAATATCTTAAAAATGTTTCTAAAATGTATGAAGAGTGTTTCAAAACTGATATTGAGTATCAAACTAAGATTGAGAAGAATGTATTCTCACTAAACTAATCGCTAAACTTGAAGAAATGCCTCAGGAGAAGTGTCGAAAATTTATTAAATATATATAAAATGTATCAAAGATATCGCAAAAGTCATTGTAAGCATCGTGAGCATCAACGAAATTCTCTACAACGCAACGTCTCAGATTGATGATCCCTTTGTCCAAAAGTAACGCTTGTTCAACAAAAAATGAGAATGATTTGAATACTTTTCTGTAAACAAAGTAAACGGCGCAAAAAATTTTCTCACCGAATGAATTGCTCTCTGGATTTCCTAGAAACGAGTAACTTGTTTTTTTTTTTCACTCGGGTGCTGTTAGTTTGATCAAAGATGGCGTTTACAGTTCTTCGAAACGCATGAAGGTCAAGAGAAAAATTTTACTGTAAACCGTTCTCCAGACGATAATTTGATAATTTGGTCATGAGCACTGTTTACCGGATCCGGGCATCCCGGAACGTCGAGCGGAAGACCGGCAATGACTGTCCGAAAAAGTAGAAGAAAACTTAGTTCTTAGAGGACCAGAATTCTGATGGTAAGTACCACTTCTGGCCGGACAAGACGTCTTCCCATTACGCCAAGAAGACGTTGGCGTACTTCAAGGAAAACAAATACCGTACCGGCTTGTCACAGTGACGTCCGGTTGAGGAATTTTTGGGGTCCTTCAGTGGCCTGGTGTACAAAAATAATTGGTGGGCCACGGACACCAAGCAGCTGGCCACGAGAATCCGGAGTTGTATCCGGAAAATGGATGTCGGTGCCGTCCAGCCAGGCCCGGATTTAAGGGGGGGTGGGCAAATGTCCCGGGCCTTCCGAAACGAAGGGTCCCCCTAGTCCTGGGCCGGACGTGAAGACAGAGTGAAGACCTTCTTTTTTGTGCCCTTCCCGCAAAGCGTTAAGTCATTCCAAATTTAATTTTTTTCTTTTGTTTTTTTTTTGTGAAAAGAGAGGGCCCCACGAAAATATCTGCCCAGGGCGCCCCAGCACCTAAATTCGGCTCTGCGTTTAGCACTTTTGTGAGAGCATTTTCATCAAGTTGAGCCATACGCCTAACCACGACCCCTTTGTTAACATTCGGTGACATTTTTTATTTTAAAGAACAACCGTTATATTTTTAAGAGAAAATACTGATTTGTCGAAGTAAATTTCTATTTTCAACAACGGCTTTTACCCGTTAACATTCAAGTTCATTAAGCAGACAATGTGCGCAGTAGGGAAAGCGAAAAATAAGTGAACTGGAAATATGATACAGATTTGGAAAAATATACCGCATCCCGACGGGACTTGAATCCGCAAACTCCCTGTCTCCGGCATGTTGTTTTGACCGGAGCACCATCCGTTGTTGTGTCGCACTTGCAAGCACGACTCAGACTGACTTTGGTCTCGATCACACAGGTCTATAAGAGTTATCAGCATCAGCTGACTCTTCTGTGTGTGATGAGACATTTCTTTCAGTCTATAAATAACGCTTGCACAGCAGTGTGTGCAGTTAGGGATGAGCAATAGAATAAGTCGGCAGTGGGATGTGATACACATATAGATTATGGGACAGTGCCACCGTCCCCGTACTTTAATTGATCAAAACACCATGGCGGAGACAGAGAGATTGCGGGCTCAAGTCCCGTCGGGATACGGTATATTTTTCAAAATCTGTATCATTATTCCAGTTCATTTTTTTTCGTTTTCTCTACTGCACACATTGTCTACTTGATGAAATACTGATTTGACTTTTTTTTACTAGTATCACTGAAGAAGTTTTATTTTTTATTGAACAACCGTTATGACATTTTTATTCTAAAGAATTAATGTTCTCAAAATGTTTTGAGAATGTCTCGAAAATGTTGTAAAAATCTTTTAAAAAGTTATCTAGAATGTCAGGTTACAGAGTCCGCTTTAACAAGCGGTTGATCGTGGATTCGCATCTTAGTAGAATCGGGCCATTTGGTTGTCAAAGGACTGCAACATGGGTTTATTCTTAGACTCCCCTCCTTCATATACTCTTCCTTCTAGCTGGATTCTACAGTACTCCTGTTTACTCTCCTCCTCAGAAAAATAAGTCCCTCTAATGATAAAACTAGTAACGTATGAAAGTTCTTTTCAGTGAATTGTAATTAGGCGATTTTGGTAGGATGGAAGGGGCTGGGTAGAGTAGAACAATAAGCATGAAACGGATGGGCAAAACTCACAAACAAGCACGGATAAAGATACTGTCAAAAATATGAAGTGTGGAGTACAGAAAACACCTGGGCAATATCACAATAGATCAAATGTCTCTGGTCGCAGTGATGAGTCCACACAGAAAAACAAATGTCTCGAAAACTTCTCTGGAACATCCCAGACGCAAAAACTTCTAAATAATCCAGAAAATGTTTCAAGGAAAAGAGTCTCAATAACGTCCTTGAAACATCTCAAAAATAAAATAGTCAAATATGCTAAAATTAAATGTTTCAAAAATTAGTCTTCAAAATTATTCTGAAAGATTTTTAAAACTGTTGCACAGATGTTTCCAAAATATCCCAAAAATGTCTAGGTAAAATCCCTGAACCGTTTCCGAATACATCTTAAATGTCCTTAAACTGTCGCCAAACCTGTCACGAAGATGTATTAAAAGTGTTCAAAAACAGTTTCAATAATGTTTCAGATCTGTTACAGAAATCACGGTGCTCTCACAGACCGTTAGTATAAAAAAATGCACCAAAGAATCTAAGTACACCATTCGATTCGTTATGACGTCCAGAATCTCTGGTCAAAATTTCAAAATCATCGTACGCTACATTTTTGAGTAATTCCCTTTTGAAGGTCGTGAAGTACAAAAAATGATATAAAAACGACGAAATACTCAATGTTTTTTAAGGCTCAAAAGAGTTTTTTTAAGCTGATTTAGAGATGTATTCAGAAATTTAAAAAGTTTCCTCAAATGATAGTCATAGAAAGATTAAAAAGTGTTTGAAATGTGTTTCAAACCAATCTGATTAACATGCCCGAAAAACATCTTGAAATAGTAAGACAAGCCCTCAGAAGCGAATAACTTAAAAATACTTCGAAAGCGTTTCATAAAAAAGTCTATCAAAGATTTCAAAAAATATATCAGAAGTAATTGTTTTGCGAATGCTTTGAAGTAGTCTCAAGCGTAAATCAAGAATGCTTTTAAACTATTTTCAAACTGTTTGAAACAAATAATAAAATTTGATCTAAAGTCTCATGACTAAAAGGATTAAAATCTTTTTGCGAGAAATTTAAAAATGTTTCTAGAATTTCAAGCATGCCCTAAAATATCTTTCTAAAGTGTTTTTTATAAATACCTCAACAATGTTTTAATATATCCCAGGAATATCTCATTAATGTCTCTAAAATGATTCAGAAATGTATTTAAAATGTCTCGAAACTACTCCTTAAATACCTATGAAATGTCTCAAAAGTTGTATAAGATCGGTCATATAATAATCTAAAAAGTGTATAAAAAATGTTTCGAAAATACTTCAAATCTGTGACTAAAATTGTTTCAGATTTGTCTTACTTACATACTTATAGCCTTTAGCCGTAGTAGCTCGTGCCGTATAAAGAACTTTCCTCCACTCTCTCTGATCCTGGGCTACTCGTCGCCTCTCGAAACTCGTAGATCCGCTTCAACCTATTTAAGCCACCTAGCACGCTAGGCCTCTCTGTTTCTGGTGCTGATGGGGACTTTGAAGAAAACTGATTTAACCACACTACTGTCATGGTTTGTACTCCACAAAATCCGTAACATTTTCCGTTCAAATATGGCCAGCACGCGTATGTGCTCCGTGATCAGCGTCACTGTTTCAACTCCACAGAGAACTACTGGTCTAATTTGAGTTTTGTACATCGTCAGTTTCGGTCTTCGCAGACACTGTAGGCCCGATTTCCAGCTTAAATACGTCGTTGGATCTTTTTACTTGTGCTATTGTCGGCGGTTACTCGAGATCCCAAGTATACGAACTCATCTACCACTTTGAGGTCATCGTCGTCCATGATCACCTTTTCATATACTTGGTTTCTAGTCCAGCTTCCCTAGCCTCCAGTTTTAGGCTGGCGTAGATTGCCTTCGCCGACCCAAAGTTTCTCGTAATAACGTCAAGGTCGTCTGCGAAGTCTACCTTTGTTGAAAATCGTGCCTTTTGTTTGGATGCCCGCTCGTCGGATTACACCCTCAAGAGCGATGTTGAACAATTTGCAGGATTTCCTTGTCTCAACCCTCTGCGCGCTTCGAAGGGATTCGAGAGTGTCCCCGGTACGCATACGTTAAAGCTACATCAGTCGTATCCGTTTATCCGAAGAACCATAGTCGTGCATTATTTGCCATAGCTGGTCCCGATCAACTATATCATACGCTGCCTTAAAGTCCACGAAGACGTGATGTATGAGCACGTTGTACTTCCAAGGTTTCTGGAGAATCTGCCGGAGAGTGACGTTATAGCAGCGCGTGCTTGCGTGAAGCTCACTTGGTACTGCTCTCCGAATTCCTTTGCTAGAGGAGAAAGACGGCGGAGCAGAATCTGGGAGATGAGTTTATAGGCAGCGTTGATCAATGGTAGTTGTTGCATTGTGGCCGATCGCCTTTTTTATACGGCATACAACTTCTTCCATCCATTCCTCCAGTAGTTCCTCTTCCTCCCTTATCCTAGAAATTACACAGTGAAGTGCCGTTGCTAATGCCTCTTTACCGTGTTTTCCCTCCTCGTCCCTACACATATCTGGACTCGGTGTGTAGCCCTTACGAGATTGGTTTATCTTCTCGTAAAACTTGCAAGTCTGATTAGCCCGAACCGATAGTGGCTGCGTTCTAACTTGTGGCGATGCTTAGATAGCTTTCCCAATGAGGTCCTAAAATTTTACGCTGTTTTCTGATTTTTATATATCAACTGAAAGAGTGCAATTTTCGGAGCAAAACGTGATTTTTGAAAAAACGTTTATCGTATTCCATTGTTTTTTAGATGAAGAATAAAAAATTGCTCGAAATGTGTTAAAGAACATTGGGCGAACTGTCATTTAAGACAATTCGAGCAGTTTTTTATTATTCATTTAAAATTCGAAGGAAAACGATAAACATTTTTCAAAGATCACGTTTTGCTCATAAAACGCGGCATTTTCAAACGATATATAAAAACTGATATGGCTTTAGGACCCATTTTAGTCTTTTTCCTCTCCATCGCTTGCTGGCATTCACCGTCAAACCAGTCAGTTTGTCGGCGCGGGCTCGAATCTTAGTAGAATCAGGCCGTTCGATGTCGAATAGGACTTGAGCAAGGGTGTATTACCAGGCTCTCCAACCACTTACCATTCCTTTGAGCTGAACTCTATAATGCCTTGCTGTGAGATCCTCTTAAAAAAAAACAGTCCCTTTCATAAAAAAAATTGGTCAGAAGGACACTAATCAAACTTTTCCAGGGTAATTATAAGTGGCAATATTTGGCAGAATGAAAGAATCTTGGCATAGTGGAGCAGTAGGCGTGTAAAAGGAAAGATACAAATCATTACACACAAGCACGGATAAATAATAAGTATGCTACTTCTCAATAGCGGTATTGCTAAAAATAGAAGTGCGGGATACAGCAGACACCCGGGCCTGAGTCTGACAAAGTCATTTTCAATTAACAATTATCAGATTATAGTGACGCTTTGACCCGTCGCTTGCAATTGAAAAGCTTTTGTATCATTTTCGAGCACTTCGTGAGTCCTATTAAACCCAGTCGAAAGCTCTTGCTTCGATTTTGACAAATAAATTGATACAAATGCTTTTCAATTGAAAGCGGAGATTATCTTTATCACTCTCACATGACGGGGACAGGAGGCCTCCATACAGTACTTCACGCATATGTAGAAAAGAGGGAGGAAATATTGATTGGAACAGGCGTGACGTATTCATTGGGTGGCATTGCCGTTATAACTACGGCTTGCGGTATCAGAAAACTATCATCAAACGACGCGATGTGGTGCTAATTTCAATTGAGACGCTCTCTACGTCACTCTATCCGTCAATTGAAACAGTCATCCAAGTGAAAATCAAGTGAAAATCAAACTGTTCGAAACGAGATGACAGTGCGAGATATTCAGTCTCTTTGTTTTGTTTGGAAAATGTAGGGCCCTGATCCGGGCATATGTCACAATAGATCAACAATTCTGATCGCAGGGAGGAAGTCCATACAGAAAAAAAACGATCTTGATGTACCAAGGCGAGTAACTGCCGTTTGTTGCCTCCCACTACTCGTAGAATAATTCCTTCTCGTCGTCAGGTTTACCTTCGTGCGGGAAACAGGGCCGGCGGTTCATGTGGGTAGTATGGGTAGTAGTACCCACTCGGAAAATATCCATGTGAGTACTTACCCACACGGAACTATCTGACAAAACCCAAAAAAATGTAATGTTGCGAGCGACAGATTTTTTGTTGGTTATCGTTGAGCGAGAGGTTATAAATCTACTGATTTATGTACATTTGTAAAGTTTCCCAGGGAAAGGATAATTTTTTTTTAATTGTTTTATTTACGATAGAGTATTTCATTCAAGATAGGGTTCTAAATTTCATTTACGATAGAGTTCTAAAGTTTTGTTTTCTAGTAAAAATTGCCCATGCCAAATTTGAGCTCAATCGGACTTCGGGAAGTAGAGCCTCAAAGCGGTCAAAGTTACAGTTCTTTGATCGATGAAAGAAATGTTCGAGCTGGGAGTGTCTCTTGTGTGTTCTAGTGTGGCTCGAATCTCCCAGCCCAAAAGTTTCAATGTCCCTGAAAGCTTTTTTTTTAATTTTTTATGAAATAGCATCAGATCTCGACATTTCATGCATTTCTAAGAGATTTGTTATAAAAAAAATGATTTTGGAAATTTCAAGAACTACTCTTGTGCACTTTAGGCTGATCAAAAATGTAAGACTTTCACGACTGTAAGTGAAACCTTTTCAGAAGTTCGATTAAGTTCAAATATTGGATGGAGACTTTTTTCGAGAAGACAACATTGATTAGCCCTAACGTTAATTAAGAAAATGCTTAAGAAATGCCGATTTTTCATGGGTTTACCTTTACACGCACTAAAGAATCTAACAACGCAGCATCAATCATAGTAACCCATGAGAAAAAATTGACTTGAACTTTAACCGTAATGGCGAAAACAGTGAAGCTACTCCGCTCAGAAGTACGCGCGATCAAAGAACGCTACCCCGGCGCGTCGAATGCGGACATCGTACGGAAAAGGGATACCGGTTACGCTTGTTTCGGTATCTACAACATCTTGTCACTGTTGGACTACAATCAGAGCATCGAAAGAAAGACCGGTTCCGGACGACAGACGACCCTGAACCACAAGAAGCTCCAAAGAATGCTAAAGAGGAAGACCGAGGAAAAATTGCCAGGACGAACACATACGATTCGCATAGATTCTCTAGGATTCCTCACATTGGATTCGTGAGCATCCTTGAAAAGGACTCCTGAAAAAAGAATCCTCAGGAATGCCCTGTATATGGCTCTAGGATTCTTGAATAAGAATCGTGAGTGGGAATCCTCCGGATCGTGTTTGAGATTCCTTTCACGATTCCGTCACCGTGTTAATCGATATCCTGGGGATTGTTACTCAGGATTCTCTGCGTGTTAGTAAGGGTGGCTATCGCTGCGTACGCTTAATCGGAAGGTCGGTTTAACCGGCCAAACAGTGGAAAAGTACCTGGCAAACAAGAATATCAGAAATCGGCAGTCCCGTCCATTGCTCTCGGAGTTGCAGGCAATGACGCAGTGGCAGCGGCTGAATGATATCGATTTTTTCGGCGAATCGCGACGTGATGGTGCTGGTCGACGTCGAGACCTATCTGGCAACGACTGACAGGGCACTCCGTATTCTACTTCCCCCACGAAGGAAGTAAGCTCTGAGGTAAAATTTATTTCACACACCAAGTTCCCAAAGAGGGTGCTGCTGTGGCTGACAATCAGCGAGAAGCTCCGTACTGGCCGTGAACGGGGAAATTTATAGTACAAAGTGCCTGCCGAAAGTTGAGTCGTTCATCAAGAAATACCATAGGAGCGGAGACGCTGTGCCCTAGCTAGATCTGGTGTCAGCCCACTACTCGAAGCAATCGTTAGAGGATTTGAAGCGGCTGAAAATCAATGCGGTACCCAGGGTGCGTCCCATCCAGAGTTTCTGGGCGAACCAGAAGCGTAAGACCTACTCAAACAATTTTGGCGCAAAAATTGAGGAGGAATTTATAAATAAAACAAAGAAAGAACTCAAAAACATGCCTACACGCATGTTTTCGTCCACCATAGCGAATGTTCCGGTAAACTCCCGGAAGGCCACTCGCAAGGGCGTGAAATTGCTTTTGCAAGTGAGTTTATATAATTACCATGGGCGCAACTACGGGGGGGCTGGGGGGCGCTGAAGCCCCCCCTGGAACGTGTTTAGGCCCCCCTAGAATTTCCCAGAGAATGATTGTATTCAATATATATACATCCCATACTACTTATCAGAGCATCAAAATCCACACAAATTGAGATGTCGTCATTCATTGGCTAAGAACTAGTTCTGCACCCAGGATCGATTCTCAACCCTTGCTCTCTTACTCACCTTACCAGTCAGACGAAAGCTGTAGTAACTCGTGCTGTATCAAGTAGTCGCCAGTTTACTCGGTTTTGGGCTGTGTTTCACCAGTTCCCCAGACGTCTCATCACTCGCAAGTCTCTTTCGATCTGGTCGAGCCATCATGCACGCTGCGCCCCTTAATTTCTTGTGCCGGTAGGGTTGCTGAAGAGAAGTGATTTCACATGTTTTTTTTTTTTTTTTTTTATTCTCGCCTATTTTCCGTCGGTCTAGTTCCGCCACTGTTGTGGCCAATCACCGACGCCCAGGGAGGCGACTCCACACCCAGGACCCTAACTCACGACCCGTTTATTAACGGACCGGCGCCAACGGCTTTACTTCCTCATGCGATGGAAGGCGTGATCCCAGAGATTTTTTGCCTCAGAAAATCTCCCGGTGTCGGCTAGGATTGAATCTAGACCAGTGGGGTTGGTTGTGAGTGGATCACGCCACCTCACAACCATAGACACCTATGTCAGCGGTGGGATTCGAACCCAGGCGTCGAGCGTGGTTGGCGGAGACGTTACCAACCACACTAGGCCCCCGCTCTGGGATTGAGAGCTTATGAATAGACAGTTCAGAAGTGATACCCGAATGATTGTTATGCGACACGATTTTTTCCATCCTTGCTTGTAAGTCATTTTTGAGATTATTTTTATCTTTGTAAGGTATATTATAAATATTTTTGAAACTATTTTGGGGCAGTTGTAAAACATGTTTCAGATTCCTTCAAATTGTTTCTGAGACATTTCAGCAATACTAAATCATTTTAGAAACAATTTTAAGACAATTCAAAGCCGTTTTACAGACGTGCATATTTGATTTATTTCTGGAACTCTAATACGCTGGATTTCTTTACGTCCTAAAAAAGAACCGCGTAATTTTGAGCAAATCGTTTAAAAAAGATCGCGTCGTTTAGATAGAATTTTCCGCTATGTGAAAACAAAATCGTGTAAACTAAAATCACGTGAACAACAATCGCGTAAAAAAAGAATTCAGTGTTTTTGCAACATTTTTTAGTAAGGGTATGTCATTTTTGAGACATTTTATTTCACTTTTTGGGCAATTTTGAAATTATTAGAAATACTATGGGGACATACATTTGTCACATGGTTGTCGTCCGGCATTCTTACGAAGTGACCGGCCCACCGCAACCTAATGTCTTTCGCCAGGTGTGCAATGGGGTTCTCTCCAAGCAGCGCTTGTAGCTCATGGTTCATGCGCTGTAGCCATTAACCGTCGTCCGCTTGTACTCCACCGTAGATAGTCACCTTCTGTTCGCCGATAGGCACCTTCTGTTCGAACATATCAAAAGGACTTCCGTAGAGGACTACCGGTTATCAGGGTTTTGTAGTTTTTTGTATCGAAGTGGTCATGTCCGATCATCACCGTGATTGGTGCGTACGTTTGTAATGTCTGAGAAGAACGGGCCGTCGTTGAGAACGTGGTCAATTTGTTTTGCTGTACGTTGGTCGAGGTAAGAAGGGACTTTGGACTGCTAATCCGCGGGAAGCTGCGAAGTTGGTGCATAGCAGGCTGTGCGGGCCGATAACCGGCTTATATAAGTCTATCCTTCCGTTCATGTCCCCAACGACGATCTTGATATCTCTACGCGAGCAGCTATCGTAGAGTTTCTCCAGCTGTACGTAGAACGCTTGTTTCCCTGTATCAGGTCTTCCTTCGTGAGGGCAGTGCACATTGGGAATAGTGTAGTTGTGGAACCGGCCTTTAATTCTCAACAAACACAACCTGTCGCTTATTGCCTGCCGCTTTGGTGGTACTGTGCCTTGCGGCCACAAATCCACCGTACCTTCTCTCCTTTCAGGCAAAGCTCCTGGAGCGCAACGATGTCGAAGTGGCGGGGTTCTAGCTGATCCAGCAGAATCCGGTCGACATCCGGGTCATTAAGCGATCTACTGTTACATGTACTGAGCTTCTAATCGTCGTCCTTATTTCGTCGGCTGGGTCATTGCCGATTGTTCCGGTTTGTTTTGAATTCTTGATTCTCCGTAGTATGTTTATTTCAGTATGCTGCCTTACTAGGTCTGCGATGCCTAGTCTTGCGACGGACCTGCCGCCATGGATGTAGCCGGCGAGACACCGCATTTCATAGTTCAACCGTCCGGTCCGGATCAGTCGCTGTTTGAGCCGCCCCTAGCCTGTGGGGTAGACGCGCAGACAACCTGCTCTCTAAGGAGAACAACTACCCCACCGGTTCACCGGTTTTTCCTTGGTTGCTCGTATCCCAGTCGGTACCACGTGGAGGTAGGAATAGGGCATTACGCCTTGAACCACAGTGGGGTCTATTTTATTCTAACTAGTACGGGTGAACTGTTAAAAAGCACTGCCCAGCCGTTTACCAAATCTAGCTCTCCTCAATATCGAATCATTGTTGCTGAAAGAGCTTGGCGTTGACGATGTGTTCAAGATATTCAGTACATCTTCGGAGATTCTATTCCGAAGTGATTTTTTCTGCTTTTACGATACTATTTTAAGCGACATTAAAAAAGCATATTCAAACTTTTTTTTTCTCTTTTTTAAAATGACATACATGAAAACTAGCCTCCTCTAGAAATTTTCCTTAGTTGCGCCCATGATAATTACCTTCCATGGTAAATTCATTGAAAACGATTATCTGTCTTGGTTTTTTGCTATCACAATCCGAGTTTTTTTTAAATTTTTTTTTATGCAAATATTACTACTGAACAAAATTCGAAAATCCAATTTATCTTAAACACTCCATTGGCATCCACTGTCAAATTTTCGTAAAATTATGTTCAGGTATCTCTAGGTCGCCTTTGTCACCCATGAGCCTTCCCTATTCCTTACTACCTACTTGGGAAAATAATGTGATGCCGGCCCTGGCGGGCAATGCACGTTGTTAATGGTGTAATTGAAGAAATGACCTCCTGCATTCTGCCCAGTACACAAAAACCTGTTCCCAGCTCGATAATAGCTCCACCGCTCTGGTAGAACAGGGTCTTGTCGTCACAGATTCCCCACACCTTCTCACCTTTGTAGCAGATCTCCTGCAGAACCACGATGCTGTACTTGCCGGGTTCTTACGGCTCAAGCAGCACCTTGTGTCCGACTATGAAATTTAGCGAATTGTAGCTCCAAGTACCGAGTTTCCACCCGTGGTCCGTTTTTCGTTGTCTAGATCCGTGCCGCATGTCCCGAGTTATATTTTTTTGATTGTTAGTGGTACACCACTAACTATTGTTTAGATAGGTTTCCTTACCAGGGCCACGATACTGAGTCTCGCGATGGGGCTGCCATCTTGGCTATAGCGTTCGAGACAAGTTTGTTAATTCAGCCGTTTGCTCCGGGTCAGACGCTGTTGTGAGCCACCCCTAACCTGGGTAACAGACGCTTGGAAAGCCTGAGATTCCTCCTGGGAGGCAGGTCCCCCTCCTCTTTTCTGTTATCATAGGGCAGTCAAATGTCTGTAAAATTATTTTAAAATGTTTTCAAAACACTTAAAAATTGCCTCAGAAATATGTTCTACAATCTAATAAAATGTCTCTGCAATCATGCACAAAGAATCAAAAATGTGTCGCAAATGTCATAAAAACATGTCTTCAAACTTGCCTCATAAATCTCAAAATCCCATCAAAATGTCTTGAATGCGTAAGAAATGTGTCAAATGTGAATGACTTAAAAATCATTTTTAAGCATCTTAAATATGTTTGAAAAACATATGTTTAACATGTTTACTAGAATGTTTCGAAAATGTCTCAGATTGTCTATGAACTTTTCATTAAATATATTCACTATACGTCTGCAAGTATGCAGTCTTCAAAACATACCAAACCGCTTAAATTTTCTCTTAATTAACTGCATTTAAAATGTCTCAAGTGTCATGTTTCTAATATGTGTATGAATTATCCTAACAAAATCGAAAATCGTACAACTCAAAAACGTACCAATAATCAGAAGTTTGTCTCAAAAGTGTCAAATGAGTGTCCTAAAGTTACTCGAAAGCGATTGTTTTATAAATGCTTCAAAGGACTTTGAAAAATATTTTGAATGTTTTTTAAACAAGTCTCACAAATAAAAATGGTCTTGAAAGTGAAAAGAAAGTATTTTGCAACTGCTTCTCAGCCTCAAAAGTGATCAAAGCTATTTTAACAGTAAGTCGTAAATATTTTGAAACATAACAAACATATCTCAAACGGAAAAAAATGCATTAGAACATTTTCGAAAAAATCTCAAATATGCCTCAGAGGCGTCTAAAAAATGATATAGGTACAAATATTTTAAGACAAAATATCTTGAACATAGCCTCACAAATGTCCCCATAGTTTTTTTTTTCTTCACAAATGTATGTCCCCATAGTGTTTCTAATAATTTCAAAATTGCCCAAAAAGTGAAATAAAATGTCTCAAAAATGACATACCCTTACTAAAAAATGTTGCAAAAACACTGAATTCTTTTTTTACGCGATTGTTGTTCACGTGATTTTAGTTTACACGATTTTGTTTTCACATAGCGGAAAATTCTATCTAAACGACGCGATCTTTTTTAAACGATTTGCTCAAAATTACGCGGTTCTTTTTTAGGACGTAAAGAAATCCAGCGTATTAGAGTTCCAGAAATAAATCAAATATGCACGTCTGTAAAACGGCTTTGAATTGTCTTAAAATTGTTTCTAAAATGATTTAGTATTGCTGAAATGTCTCAGAAACAATTTGAAGGAATCTGAAACATGTTTTACAACTGCCCCAAAATAGTTTCAAAAATATTTATAATATACCTTACAAAGATAAAAATAATCTCAAAAATGACTTACAAGCAAGGATGGAAAAAATCGTGTCGCATAACAATCATTCGGGTATCACTTCTGAACTGTCTATTCATAAGCTCTCAATCCCAGAGCGGGGGCCTAGTGTGGTTGGTAACGTCTCCGCCAACCACGCTCGACGCCTGGGTTCGAATCCCACCGCTGACATAGGTGTCTATGGTTGTGAGGTGGCGTGATCCACTCACAACCAACCCCACTGGTCTAGATTCAATCCTAGCCGACACCGGGAGATTTTCTGAGGCAAAAAATCTCTGGGATCACGCCTTCCATCGCATGAGGAAGTAAAGCCGTTGGCGCCGGTCCGTTAATAAACGGGTCGTGAGTTAGGGTCCTGGGTGTGGAGTCGCCTCCCTGGGCGTCGGTGATTGGCCACAACAGTGGCGGAACTAGACCGACGGAAAATAGGCGAGAATAAAAAAAAAGCTTCCAATCCCAGCAAACCATCGCTATTAAAAGTTACACATTCTCACGCATGCAAGAGACAACTTATAGCAAAGAAATATATGGTAGCTTTCTTTGATGATTTTCTTTCAGTATTGCCTGCCTACGGTGGAGCGAGCAAAATATAGCGAGTGTTTCACGAAAGAATCGTAAACGATTGCACTCAAGCGATTGCAATGATTCTTTCAAATGTTGGTTGCTGGTAGGCGGAATTCGGCTACTCCACGTCGTGCTTTTACCGTGATATACCACGATGATTCTTGGTGATTTCAAGTATCACATGCTTATGCACCCTGCTACAATTTCCGTAAGCATTGATGATACCTGCTTGCTCCGGTCAGCAAACAATTGAACGCAATCTAGCGTTCATTTGGATTCATAATTTTGTATCACTGGCGATAATATCTCAAAGATTCTCGCGATAATGTTGAATGCAAGTGAACTTGGATACAATAAATATATCGTGTTTGTATCATTCAGTCTCCTTCTATGGTTTTCGGAACACATTTGCATGAAATATTGATGGTGAGTGAAAATTTCCATGCTTGCTTACAAGTATTTTAAAAATTCTGGAATTGTCTCGAAAATATTGCAAAAATGTCTCACAAATGTAACAAAAATTTCTCAAAAATAAAAATATTACGACCTATATCAAAATATGTCTAAGATTAGCCTCAAAGTTGTTTCTTAAATCCTTCAAAAATATATTTCAATGCCCCAAATATGCTACTCAAATTTATCACCAAATGGCCTTCAAAGTAAACTACTTAAGTATGCTTAAAAAAATTGAAAATATTCGAGGAATATTCCCAAAAACGTCTAAATGTGATTCAGATTTTCTCAAAACTGAAACAAAAATCACTCAAGCATATCGCACAAAAACAAATATTTCAAGAATTCTCCAAAACAGAAATATATTGAACAGTTAAAAAAAATGAACATTCGATTTAAAAATGGAAAAACGGATAAAAAAAGCCAAAAAAGACACAAAGCAAATAAAAAAACTTCTCAAATATATATGGCCGGTTGAGGAAGGACTTTTCGTTTGAGCATGTCTATGTAAATTTGAACGGCTTTGGCAGTAAGAGGCCGAGCGTTGTCATGCTGTAGAATCACTTTTCGTGCCTTCGCTCGTATTGTTGATTCCATTCAGTCTCAAATAAATATTACCGAGTTGGTTTCACCGAATAAGGCTGTGCGAAATTTCGAGGTTTCCGAAACTGAACGAAATTTTTCTCGAAATTCTTCAAAAAATGTCTAAAATTTATAAATTTTAAGTAAATCTTTTCATTGATTTATATTTAAACAGTAGGCTTAAAGATATTTGGAGTTTGTTTAAGTGGAAAATTTTCAAGAAAATTCCGGAAATTAGGAAAATTATAGTAAACTATAGATTTTTGAAAACTTCATACGGTCAAAGCTCCAAAGGTCCAAAAATATTGGTTCAGAAATCATAATTTGTATCTATTTATTAAAAAGTTCTCAATTTCGGTAAATTTCGGTTAGATTCGTGAAACTCAAAATTTCGTGAAATTTCACACACCCTTATCACGGAATACACAGCATAACCTTCGCGGCGTGTATATTCTGGCGAACCGAAGACGTAAAAGCATGACCGGCTAGTCTTCATGACTTTCTTTTCTCTAGGTTGCAGTAATGAATCCGTCTTTAATCACCTGATGCGATGAAGAAACCCTTCTTGTTTAGGGGAGGGGGCAGTTGTTCACAGGCGAAAAAAACGACGTTCAACGTTCAAGTCCATGGTTTTTGAAGCATTCCCAAAGCATACATTCGCTTGAAAAAGGCTGCGAGGGTAACTCCTAATACCAAAGCAAGCTGTTCCTGCTTTTGGCATGGACTCTCATCGTGCAATTCTTCAAGTTCAGCATCTTCGAAGGATTTTGATCTTTCTTCATGCGGACAGTTGTCAGCGTTGAAATTACTGTCTTCAATGCGATGGAAACAAGAGCAAAATTTCCGCCAACTTTTTATTTTAACTCTCGATGTACTTCAGCCGCCGTTTTCTTCAAATGAAATGAAAAAAAAAATACACTGCAAATGACGATAATTTGTCACAAAATTCATCTGCTGCTTGTTATGCAAAAATTCAGCTCAATGCCTAATGTAACATTTTTGATAGAGTTCAAAAGTCCATCAAAAGATATTCGACCTGCAACAACGAAAATAGCTTTATAGTGTATCTAGAAAACCTCACAGCTCTTTGAAGCATGTCCAAAAACGATTTCAAAATAACTCAAGCATATCGCAAATAATTATCCATGAAACATCCCGCAAAAATGTTAGGAAAATTTTTAAAACATGTTTATAAAAAATTTTGAAGTATCGCAACGTATAAAACACGATTCATTGATTAATTTACCGAAAATCATTTGAAAAGGACCCACTAAGTTCCACAAATGTCTCTCAAATGTCTATGAAGAGATTGTTCTAAAATACTTCGGAAGAGTTCACAATACTTCTTATAAAGTTTCGAAAGTGTCTCTAAAATGTGTATATGGTATATGTGTCTAGAATGTATATCAAAACTGGCCCAAAGTGGTAGCAAAAGGTTTTAAAATTATATTATGAAAGAATTGCAAAACTGTTCCCAAAATGTATTCAAAATGTTTCAAACGTAAAAGTTTCAAAATGCTTAAAACTAGTTGGAAAAGTTATCAGAATTCAGCTGTTATGAAAATATTCAAAGTGTTTGAAAAATATTTCCATAAATTAATTTTTTTAAATGTTGTTAGAAGATGAAAAATGTTTCACAAATATGCCTGAAATGTTTCAAAACACATGTTTCAAGACATGTTCCAAAAATGTTTTCTAAATGATGAAAAGACTACTGAAATTTTCTTATGAAACCATTCTCAAAAAGTTTCACATCAGAGCTGTGACGGAAATGTCTCAAAAATATCTCCAAAAACTTGTTTATAGGAAAATAACAGGATTGTAAAACATGAATCTAACTTTATTCGTGATAGTTTTTTGTGTGTTCTAATTATTATTTCAATTAATGATTTAAACAATTGACAACTAATATAAACATTAGATTGTGCAGTTAACTGTTGGAGCTAAAATTAACGAGGTTACCGAAATATCACAACTGATATTAAGTATATCCACATTTAGATCCAGATTCGAATGCTTTTTTAAACCAAAGCGTTGCATACTGTTAATGACGAATGGCTAATTTTTGTACATGTTGTAAATAAAACGGTCAAAACGCCACTTTTTTATTAATGACGAACCTAATCTAGTCTGAAATGATAAATAATTTAATTCCTTTTTTCTGTTTTCACAAAAACACAGGTTTGGTTTATCAACTGGCTCGTGGATGGCAAAGAAAATCTGCATGACAGTATAAATAAAAATTCCACCTCAGCTCAGAGAACTAAACCTTAACAATAAGATTTAGTTTTCAAAGAAAACACAACCACTCTTCCTCTCACCTTTTCCTCCATCGAGCGGCAAGCTTTTGCCCTTCGTCACGCGCGCGATTGATCAAGTTGTAGTTTGCTGCCGATTTAACAAACCAAAAGTGATGGAAAATTCATTGCGTTTCGCCACCCCAAACCTAGACATAACATTTTCAAACAACAACATACAGTGGAAATGAGATTCAACCTTGAACCGAACATTACTTGGTTTTCGTGGCTGCGTGCCGACATTGTTTCTTTTCGAGTGATTAATGTAAGTGGTAAACTTTTTAACACTTGAGTTTTTTTTCTCTCTCGCAACAGTCGTATCATAGCATAATGAAATTCATTTTCCGCCTCGTAAAATTCAATCGTTGTGACAGTGATAAAGCCGTTCAACTTTATACCGAGCTCTCGTTTAGAATTTCAAATGTCGAAAATTTTGCGAAAACCAACTCCTGGTTGATGGTTGCGAGAGGTTGCGTCAATTGTCTGGAACTTGGACCTCAAGTCCACACCAGCATCAAACTGCCTTTGTTCTAGCTTTGTCCGTCAAGCGAAGAAAAAAAAACGAACCCGGTGCAGGGTGACGAGAAAGATCACTCTTCTGTTCGTAAGTGGAATCGGAAAATTTAGCATTAAACTGTAAAGAATGGACCATGCGTTTGCTAGGTGTAGCATTTTCCCAACCTTGTTGGCTACCAAAGACCAAACGAGCTAAAAAGAATTGCCCCCCTCCCCCCTTGATGCTGGGCTGGGCACTGGTGGCGCTAATGGACCACACCATCCCCCCCCCTCCCCCTATTGTGTGTGCAATTTGTCGTTCCTAGGTTCACTGTTAACTTTTTAATTATTTTCTTGTAGCAAACTAGCTGTGCTGTAAGCTCCCTTTATACCCCTCCTTGTCTTTCTACCCACCGCGGTTAAACGAGCGGAACAATTGTCAGCGGACCAAAGTCAGCCGTTTTCGCCCTCTGCATCTGCATCTGGGCGCTCACCCAAACGGTCCCCAAACGGGAGCCACTTTATGCCGGTCAAACTTGACTGATGGAATCGCGGCAGCGCGCCGCAGAGAGATCAAGAACTGATTGATATAATCTTACGGTAACGACCCTCGCCGGCTGTCCGAAAATTGCTCGCTCGCATTGTTCTCGCGTGTGTCCAAAAGCGGAGGGCGACCATTCAAGTTTCAATATTCAAATTTACCCTCTTCCCACCCCCAGCGCCGCAGCTATGTTTAGTCGACCGTGATCTGTGCTCTGCCAGGCCGCACCGATGCAAACAACAATGCGACTCGCTGCAGCGGCTGATTGGTGGGAAAATCTTCGCCACAAAAGGGGGTGGCGATCTCTTTGAGCCTATTGTTATTGGGTATATATTTTGGTTTTTTGTTTTGCTTGGCGCAAAAAATAGCCTTTTTTATTCACTCTCTAGTTTGAAGAGAATTTCCTGTGTCCTCCGATCTGGTCTTTTGTCGTTTGACATGCGTCCGATGGCGTGCGGTTTTGTCTCGATTAAATTGCAGCGAAATTATCAGAGTGAGATCTCTACTTTTTCGTGATTAACCTTCAGCTTGAGAATGGACTCTACCCTGTCGGAACAGTAACTTGAAACAAATGAAATGAGCTAGCAAACATTGAAGATTGATGTAGTTTTCCTTATGGTTATTTAAAAGACACATTTGATTTATGAAAGAATGTTTTTTTTTTTAAATTCAATACTTTATTTTGAAACAGTTATTTTGAGACACAAGAAATGTATTTGTACATTTCTGAAGTTGCTTTGCAGCATTTTACGGCTACGTTATGAATGCATCACGTTTTGATATACTTTTGAAATATATCAGAGATACTTTCTGACTCATTTGGAATCATTTCCTATTCCGGTCTCAAAAAGAGGTTTTCGGCGTTTTTGCCCTTAATATGGAATCAATTCCTATTATGTGAATTTATGGCAGAAGAAAGCCAGCTTTTACGGCCATTCTAAGCTTAATTTGGGATCATTTTCTATTTCGGCCTTTTCTGGCCTTTAGAAGGGGTTTTCGGCGATTCTAAACTTAATTGGGGATCATTTTTTATTTCGGCCTTTTCTGGCCTTTAGGAAAGAATCCCGGCGATTCTAAGCTTAACCCTCTAGTGCCCAATGCCGCCATTCGGCGGGCTTCAGTCGAACCTCTAAAGAACTTCAATAAATACTTATAAAGTGTTTATAATGATTCATAGTGATTTTACCGAAGCCCGTCTAGAAATTAACTTGGGCACTAGAGGGTTAATTTTGGATCATTTTCTATTTCTGCCTTTTCTGGCCTTTAGAAAAGGTTTTCAACCATTCTGAGCTTATTTAGAGATCATTTTCTATTTCGACATTTTCTGGCCTTTAGAAGGGGCTTTTGGCCATTCTGAGCTTATTTTGGGATAATTTTCTATTTCAGCCTTTTCTGGCCTTAAGAAGGGGTTTTCGGCTATTCTGAGCTTAATTTGGGATCATTTTCTATTTCGGCCTTTTCTGGCCTTAAGAAGGGGCTTTCGGCTATTCTGAGCTCAATTTGGGATCATTTTCTATTTCGACCTTTTCTGGCCTTTAGAAGGGGTTTTCGGTGATTCTAAGCTAAATTTGGGATCATTTTCTATTTCAGCCTTTTCTGGCCTTAAGAAGCGGTTTTCGGCTATTCTAAGCTTAATTTAGGATCATTTCCTATTCCGGCCTTTTCTGGCCTTTAGAAGGAATTCTCGGCGATTATAAGCTTAATTTGTGATCATTTTCTATTTCGGCCTTTTCCAGTCTTTATAAGGGGTTTTCGGCGATTCTAAGCTTAATTTAGGATCATTTCCTATTCCGGCCTATTCTGGCCTTTAAAAGGGGTTTTCAGCCATTCTGAGCTTAATTAGGGATCATTTTCTATTTCGGCCTTTTCCAGTCTTTATAAGGGATTTTCGGCGATTCTAAGCTTAATTTCAAATCGTTTTCTATTCCGGCCTTTTCTGGCCTTTAAAAGAGGTTTTCTGCGATTCTAAGCTTGATTTGTGATCATTTTCTATTTCGGCCTTTTCTGGCCATTAGAAGGGGTTTTCGGCGATTCTAAGCTTAATTTGTGATCATTTTCTATTTCGGCCTTTTCTGGCCATTAGAAGGGGTTTTCGGCGATTCTGAGCTTAATTTGGGATCATTTTCTATTTTGGCCTTTTCCAGTCTGTATAAGGGATTTTCGGCGATTCTAAGCTTAATTTAGGATCATTTTCTATTTCGGTCTTTTCTGGCCTTTAGAAGGGGTTTTTGGCCATTCTGAGCTTGATTAGGAATCATTTTCAATTTCGGCCTTTTCTGGCCTTTAGAAGGGGTTTTCGGTGATTCTAAGCTTAATTTGGGATCATTTTCAATTTCGGCCTTTTTAAGGGGTTTTCGGCCATTCTGAGCTAAATTTGGGATCATATTCTATTTCGGCTTTTTCTGGCCATTAGAAGGGGTTTTCAGCCATTCTGAACTTAATTAGGGATCATTTTCTATTTCGGCCTTTTCCAGTCTTTATAAGGGATTTTCGGCGATTCTGAGCTTAATTTGGGATCATTTTCTATTTTGGCCTTTTCTGGCCTTTAGAAGGGGTTTTTGGCGATTCTGAGCTCAATTTGGGATCATTTTCTATATCATTTTCTATTTCGGCCTTTTCTGGCTATTAGAAGGGGTTTTCGGCGATTCTAAGCTTAATTTGGGATCATTTTCTATCTCGGCCTTTTCTGGCCTTTAGGAGGGGTTTTTGGCCATTCTGAGCTTTATTCGGGATCGATTTCTATTTCGGCCTTTTCTGGCCTTTAGAAGGGTTTTCAGCCATTCTGAGCTTAATTAGGGATCATTTTCTATTTCTGCCTTTTCCAGTCTTTATAAGGGATTTTCGGCGATTCTAAGCTTTATTTAAAATCGTTTTAAATTCCGGCCTTTTCTGGCCTTTAGAAGAGGTTTTCTGCGATTCTAAGCTTGATTTGAGATCATTTTCTATTTCGGCCTTTTCTGACCTTTAGAAGGGGTTTTCAGCCATTCTGAGCCTAGTTTGGGATCATTTTCTATTTCGGCCTTTTCTGGCCTTTAGAAGGGGTTTTCGACGATTCTAAGCTTAATTTGGGAACATTTTTCTGTTTCCGCCTTTCCTGGCCTTCATAAGGGGTTTTCGGCGATTCTAAGCTTTATTTAATATCGTTTTTATTCCGGCCTTTTCTGGCCTTTAGAAAAGGTTTTCTGCGATTCTAAGTTCGATTTGGGATCATTTTCTATTTCGGCCTTTGCTGGCCTTTAGAAGAGGTTTTCGGCGATTCTAAGCTTAATTTGTGATCATTTTCTATTTCGGCCTTTTCTGGCCATTAGAAGGGGTTTTCGGCGATTCTGAGCTTAATTTGGGATCATTTTCTATTTCGGCCTTTTCCAGTCTTCATAGGGGGTTCTCGGCGATTCTTTGGCCTTTAGAAAAGGTTTTCTGCGATTCTAAGTTCGATTTGGGATCATTTTCTATTTCGGCCTTTGCTGGCCTTTAGAAGAGGTTTTCGGCGATTCTAAGCTTAATTTGTGATCATTTTCTATTTCGGCCTTTTCTGGCCATTAGAAGGGGTTTTCGGCGATTCTGAGCTTAATTTGGGATCGTTTTCTATTTCGGCCTTTTCCAGTCTTTAGAAGGGATTTTCGGCGATTCTAAGCTTGATTTGGGATCATTTTCTATTTCGGCCTTTTCAGTCTTTATAAGGGATTTTCGGCGATTCTAAGCTTAATTTAAAATCGTTTACTATTCCGACCTTTTCTGGCCATAAGAAGAGGTTTTCGGCGATTCTGAGCTTTGTTTGGGATCATATTCTATTTCCGCCTTTTCTGGCCTTAATTCGGAATCATTTTCTATTTCGGCCTTTTCTGGCCTTCAGAAGGGGTTTTCGGCGATTCTGAGATTGGTTTGGGATCATTTTCTATTTCCGCCTTTTCTGGCCTTTAGAAGCGGTTTTTGGCCATTCTGAGCTTAATTTGGGATGTCGGCGATTCTGAGCTTAATTTGGGATAATTTTCTATTTCGGCCTTTTCTGGCCTTTAGAAGGGTTTTCAGCCATTCAGGGCTTAATTAGTGATCATTTTCTATTTCGGCTTTTTCTGGCCTTTAGAAGGGGTTTTCGACGATTCTGAGCTTGATTTGTGATCATTTTCTATTTCGGCCTTTTCTGGCCTTTAGAAGGGGTTTCTGGCCATTCTGAGCTTAATTTGGGATCATTTTCTATTTCGGCCTTTTCTGGCCTTTAGAAGTGGTTTTTGGTCATTCTGAGCTTAATTTGGGATCATTTTCTATTTCGGCCTTTTCTGGCCTTTAGAAGGGGTTTTCGGTCATTCTGAGCTTAATTTGGGATCATTTTCTATTTCGGCCTTTTCTGACCTTTAGAAGGGTTTTTGGCCATTTTATGCTCAATTTGGGATCATTTTCCATTTCGGTCTTTTCTGACCTTTAGAAGGGATTTTCGGCGGTTCTGAACCTAACTCGGGGTCATTTTCTATTTCGAGCCTTTCTGGCCTTTAAAGGGGTTTTCGGTCATTCTGAGCTTGATTTGGGATCATTTTCTATTTCGGCCTATTCTGGCCTTTAGAAGGGGTTGTTGGCTATACTGAGCTAAATTTGGGATCAATTTCTATTTCGATCTTTTCTGGCCTTTAGAAGTGGTTTTCGGTCATTCTGAGCTTAATTTGGGATCATTTTCTATTTCGGCCTTTTCTGGCCTTCAGAAGGGGTTTTTGGCCATTCTGAGCTTAATTTGGGATCATTTTCTATTTCGGCCTTTTCTGGCCTTTAGAAGGGGTTTTTGGCTATTCTGAGCTAAATTTGGGATCATTTTCTATTTCGACCTTTTCTGTCCTTTAGGAGGGGTTTTTGGCCATTCTGAGCTTAATTTGGGATCATTTTCTATTTCGGTCTATTCTATTCTGGTCTTTAGAAGGGGTTTTTGGCTATTCTGAGCTTAATTTGGGATTACTTTCTATTTCGGGCTTTTCTGGCCTTTAGAAGGGGCTTTTGGCTATTCTGAGCTTAATTTGGGATCATTTTCTATTTCGGACTTTTCTGGCCTTTAGAAGGGGTTTTCGGCGATTCTGAGCTTAATTTGGGATCATTTTCTATTTTGGCCTTTTCTGGCCTTAAGAAGGGGTTTTTGGCCATTCTGGCCTTTAGAAGGGGTTTTCATCATTTTCTATTTCGACCTTTTCTGGCCTTTAGAAGGGGTTTTCGGTCATTTTGGCCTTTAGAAGGGGTTTTTGGGCATTCTGAGGCTAATTAGGGATCATTTTCTGTTTCGGCCTTTTCTGGCCTTTAAAGGGGTTTTTGGCCATTCTGTTTTTAATTTGGGAGCATTTTCTATTTTGGCCATTTCTGGCCTTTAGGAGGGGTTTTCGGTCATTCTGAGCTTAATTTGGGATCATTTTCTATTTCGGCCTTTTCTGGCCTTTAGAAGGGGTTTATGGCCATTCTGTTTTTAATTTGGGAGCATTTTCTATTTCGGCCTTTTCTGGCCTTTAAAAGGGGTTTTCGGTCATTCTGAGCTTAATTTGGGATCATTTTCTATTTCGACCTTTTCTGGCCTTTAGAAGGGGTTTTTGGCCAGTCTGTTTTTAATTTGGGATCATTTTCTATTTCGGCCTTTTCTGGCCTATAGGAAGGGTTTTCGGTGAATCTAAGCTTAATTTGGGATCATTTTCTATTGCGGCCTTTTCTGGCCTCTAGAAGGGGTTTTCGGCGATTCTGAGGCTAATTAGGGATCATTTCCTATTCCGGCCTTTTCTGGCCTTTAGAAGGGGTTTTCGGCGATTCTAAGCTAAATTTGGGATCATTTTCTATTTCGGCCTTTTCTGGCCTTTAGAAGGGGTTTTCGGCGATTCCAAGCTTAATTTGGGAGCATTTTCTATTTCGGCCATTTCTGGCCTTTAGGAGAGGTTTTCGGTCATTCTGAGCTTAATTCGGGATCATTTTCTATTTCGGCCTATTCTGGCCTTTAGGAGGGGTTTTTGGCCATTCTGTTTTTAATTTGGGAGCATTTTCTATTTCGGCCTTTTCTGGCCTTTAGAAGGGGTTTTCGGTCATTCTGAGCTTAATTTGGGATCATTTTCTATTTCGACCTTTTCTGGCCTTTAGAAGGGGTTTTCGGCGATTCTGAGGCTAATTAGGGATCATTTCCTATTCCGGCCTTTTCTGCCCTTTAGAAGGGGTTTTCGGCGATTCTAAGCTAAATTTGGGATCATTTTCTATTTCGGCCTTTTCTGGCCTTTAGAAGGGGTTTTCGGCGATTCCAAGCTTAATTTGGGATTATTTTCTATTTCGGCCTTTTCTGGCCTTTAGGAAGGGTTTTCGGTGAATCTAAGCTTAATTTGGGATCATTTTCTATTTCGGCCTTTTCTGGCCTCTAGAAGGGGTTTTCGGCGATTCTGAGGCTAATTAGGGATTATTTTTTATTTCGGCCTTTTTTGGCCTTTAGAAGGGGTTTTCGGCGATTCTAAGCGTAATTTGGGATCATTTTCTACTTCGGCCTTTTCTGGCCAAGAGGTTTTTATTTTTAGTAAGTCTACCATTTGATCTAAAATATTTTGAGTTAATCACATTTAGAATATTAGTTATCATCTAACATAATCCCTCTTGACCGAAAACCCTGCGCACGACACTCTGTCGCTACTGGTTGAAACCGTTGAAAATGGCTCGTGGATTTGTGGCATTGCAGCCGAACCGTCGCGTCTGAATCGCGCACCAGGAATTCCGGGTTTTTATTACCACATTTATGCAGATTAATAACCCACTTTTAGCTTCCTGCAATCATTCGCATTCTCGACGGCCTAAAATAAATAAACCCTTCTTTTTTATTCAGGCATTTTTTTGTGTAACAGCAGACGCTCGCACCAACGCAATTCTGACCCTGAAAGGTCTTCTCCTCCGCTGTGCGCTTCATCCACACTCTAATCTCCGATCGGTTCATCTGAGCGCGGCGCTTCGTTATCGACACCTTGCAATCTTGTTTCAGTTTGGCCAGTTTACCCAGTTCGAACAAGCATGATTTCATCAGAAAGGAAAAGGCAGTCATCGACGGACGCATGCCGTTTTCAAAGACTCTCGAGAGTATAAATTATTAATTGGTGCAGTGCTGGTGCAAGTTGCGCCGCCGCTGATGGCCGTTTTGTTTCGGGGCGCGGTTCTTCACGGTGTACAATCGAAGAAAAGTTTCTGGAGCGGAACATCCCCTGAAAATGTGTGTGATCATCCTACTGAACTTCTTTAAATGATCAATTAGGAGATTTCGGTTTTTGGACCAGTGGAGCCTGTAATTAGGCGGAGACTGGCGTCACCGTTGGTAGTCGGGAGTTGCATCAATTTGCCACTAAAATACCATGTCCCCAAAAAAAAAAACAAAAGAAAGAAAACCAACCAATCAATCATTGCTGGTTTTTGGATTACTTCACCGGCACTGGAAGGTCAACCTTAAGTGATGATAATCTTGCTTGTTCGGTTGCAACGCCTAACTACACCCTGCAGTCATTCGAAAGGGCCATCAGAAAAGAAAAAAAAAACAAAACCGAGTAAAAACACGGACGGAACTTTAGGGGGGTGCCGCAGTTTAGTTTGTAGCGTCTCAAACGAGAGGAAGCTGATTAGGAGGGAAGGGGGTACCATTTTTTTATTAATTGTGTTGTGGTTATTGTGGGAGTTTCCTTCGAGTTGGTCTTGCTTATCCGGGCCGAGGTGAGGCTCCAATTTGAAAAGATCGGAAGATAGTTTGGAATGCGGCGACCTTGGAATTGAAACGCGAGCGGATGACGAGCGACAACAAAAGTCATCAGGTCAGGTTAAGGTTTGTTTTTGTTTCGTGTTGCTTTTTTCGGGTCTAATTACCGTGGCAGATAAGGTTGTAGATAATTGAATATGCTTTGAGAAAAATATTGAGAATATTAAAGTACGGTGAATTATAACTTTGTTTGTTGATTTTCCATGCTGGTTGTAATGTTTTTCGTCGTTTTACAGTTTTAAAAATTTTATCTCCATCCGAAATGTCATTAGTCGTAATAATGTTTCAAAATAATTTTCGAAATAAATAAAAAATATTTCAATAGTGCAACAAAAATATCTCTAAAATGTGTCAAAACTATATGGTTCCACAATACTTTAAAATGCCTCTAAAATGTGGCAAAAATGTGTCAGTTATATATTAAACTGAATATTTTTTAAGATTGTAATAGTCTCGAATATATCTTCTAAAAAAAGTCAAAAATTTCTCAAATATGTATTAAAATTATCTTTATAGTGTTTCATTTCCAAAAACGTCTCAAATGTGTGTTAAAAATGTTTCCAAAATGTCTCAAAAATGAGTGTTTCGAGAATACTTTACATTCTCAAAAACGTAATTCAAAAGCGTCATGCAACGAATAAAAATTAAAAATGAATCAAAATCGAACAAAAAGTACAAAAAATATGTAAAACTCCCCTCGTGCCGGCTATGGAATAAACAAAACATTAAAGCAAAAACAACACTGCAATTCATTACCGCGATACGGTTGTGTCCTATGGAGCAGATTGGCCAAACAATGCGCGTTCTGACTGACACGCACGGGACGGAGCGAGCGGAGACTCAATCAGTCAGTCAGCCACCACCCGGAATACGGTACACGAGATGCAGATTAATTTCTTCATTCTTTGGGAAAACCTGCCACCCTCGGACAAGCAGCAGCAGCAGTCGTTCTTGAGACACTTACAGGGCCAGAGCGGAGCTCCGCGGAGGTCCCTGTCCCCGGGGTGTGGACAATAGAACCAGTGCAAAATATGCCAACTTCACACGGTAGTTCAATTTTGTAGTCATATTTTGTGTGTTTTGTTCTCTGAATTTTTCTGCCATGCTTTCGGGAGACAATATGCTGGCCAACGACGCGAACAATTGAAGGTGGCCACCAAGCACACACACTCTCACAGGAGGGTGGTGGCGAAAATGCTACCCTACGCTGTGGTAGCGACGAACTGACTACCACCCTATGACCATGATGCTCTGTACTGATCGGTACCGTTCCGCCGTCACCGTCAGTTGAGGTTTTTTTCTACTGTAAGGTGAACTAAGCGGTGTCACACGAGTAGGTCATTCTTGGGGCGATGCTGCTTAGTGGGATTTAGTGGTATGCTAAATACACGAGCCATTAGTCATACTTTATGAACAGACTTTGGCACGGTAATTATTACTGTATTTTAAACTAGGTTCGTCATAGTTTTGTGACAGAATATTTTATGTGTGGGAAAATCTACGATGAACCAAGGTTCACGGGTATGTTGCTTTTGTTGGCATATGTCAAGAACGCCATAAATTATACTAGCGGATGGGTTAATTTGTTGTGTTTTTAATCCTTTTCAATAAAACTATAATATTTAAGTATTTCCTACTCTGGCAGAAGGTTCTTAATTCTCCAGTTCCCGAGCCCGCATTAAGACTTGATAAAAATTACTATAAATCTATTTAAACCCGATTTTAGAACTTAATAAATATTTCTGCTGATTCTACTGAAGCCCGTCAAAAGGCAGGCTTGAGCAGTAGAAGGTTAAACATGAGAAAAGATTTTTTCCATTGATCAAAAATCATTGTTCACTGTATTAAAAATAAACTGAGAAAGAGAAAGAAATAAGAAAGGAAGATTTCGAATAGATGCTCGATTCGAATCAACTCTTTTTTATACATAAAAAGTACCATGCTCCTTCATAGAAATGTAAGCCCAATCAAATGGCGTTCCGTTTTCCGATCGTTTCTGTTCACTCTACTAAACAAGACATAGCAGAGTTCCGTACGATCATTGCGCCTGAATTCACTCTGCAAAGCTCTGTACTGAACAGATACTGGCGAAACCACCCACGAAACACGATCGCGTGTGCTTTTATGTCGTCGATCGAGGGGGTCGATTCGAGCAGATGCGAGCGATAAGCTTTCCGGAGAAGCTTGAAGCTGACGGTTGGAGTGGCAAAAATGGCAAAAAGGATGCAACATATTTGAACAGAACAAACTAAATACTAAAATGGTTCGAAAAGCATACAAACGAATAGGGAAAATTAAAACAAATTGAGAGATAATAGTTTCAACGGTTACTTAAAGTTTATTGAGTTTATATTTAATCAATTTTTGTTTATATTTAAACAATTTGTGAACTTTGCAATCGAATTGATCCAGATTGGAAAATATTTAAAATGTGCCTAATGTATAGTTGAAGATGTTGAGTTTGGGTAATAATTGATGGAAAATAAATTCGAAAATCTATCGAAAAATAATATTCAACTAGTTGAAATGTTTCAAAATGCGAGGAGAATTTTTAAATATTGTTTTTATATATAATTCACAAGTATTGTACAATGACTTTAATATAACATAAAAACGCTTCATAAGCCGCTGAGACTGATTCATCAACAGTTGATATGAGATAGATTTAATAAATATTATGAAGTTTTTCAGGAACTACTTCTGCTTTCTCTGTCTTCACCGCTATTAATGCTTCTTTTTACCCATCCGCTTACTTTTCAATTTTTGTTTACTTCATACTTTTGTTTTTGCTCTAAACCATTTTTTGGGTTCCTTCCATTTATTTTTGTCATAAGAGTATTGTACAATTGTTTTTTTTTTCTATTAACTATTTTGAAACATCCTTGAAGATAACTAGAAACTTCGATTCTCCTGTATGCCAATGCAGCGATCGTGGCGCGGTACTATTTATATCGTCTCCTGGTGGCCGGTTGCCTAGAGACCGAAAAGTAACCATATCGTGCGCGAATGTGTGTAGAAAAGATCGCACCAGCAACCTCAATGGATCCAGATCAATTCCTTTCCACTAACACTAATTCCTTCAATCAAAGGATACTTGTGGATGATGCAGAGAATTTGTCGGTCTCGAGTAGCAACAAGTATTGAACTAACACTCCCGATCAGGGCTCTACATTTTCGAAACAAAACAATGAAACTGATATACTCGCGCTGTCATTTCGATTCGAACAGGTTCATTTTCCCTTGATTCCTTTCGGCTACTGTCAACGAATCACTTCTTTCTCTCTTTCCCCCTTTCTTCTTTCGGATCATTTCAAATGAAACTAATGACTATTTCAATCGACGGACGGAGAGACGAGAGTCTTTCCTTTCCTTCAGCGTCTCAGTTGAAATTAGCACCACATCGCGTCGTTTGATGGTAGTTTCCTAATACCGCAAGCCGTAGTTAGAACGGCAATGACATCCAATATAATACGTTACGCAAGTTCTGATCAATATTTCCTCCCTCTTTCCTATATATATGCATGATGTACATGCCTCCCCATCTGGTCTCGAGGTACGATGCTGGCCCAACAAGCCGATCGTCGTAGGTTCGAGTCTCGACTCGGGAGAGGTTGTTAGTGTCAGTAGGATCGTAGCGCTAGCCCCGCAATTGTCCTGTACACTTAACGGTTGGCCGCGAAGTCTGTGTATATAGTAAACAGAAGGTCAAGCTCCGAATCGGAATGTAGCACCAAGGCTTTGCTTTGCTTTATGCATGACGTACTGTACGGAAGCCTTCTGTCTCCGTCAGCACTCATTGTCATTTTCAATTGAGAATCGTCATGTGAGAGTGATGGTGATAGTCTCCGCTTTCAATTGAGAAGCGTTTGTATCAATTACAAGCCCTTCAGTTGTCAGAATAACCAAGAGCTTTCGACTGGATGTCATGTGACTCACGAAGTGCTCGAAAATGATACAAAAGCTTTTCAATTGAAAGCCACGGGTCAAAAAGTCACTATAACCGGATAATTGTCAATTGAAAATGACTTTGTCAGGCTCTGCTCCTGACTGACTGAGTTTTGAAGTAGAATACTTCTCTCAGGAAGTTCGGCTACATAGGGATGTGAAATGAAAATCTAAAACCGAAAAAAGTGAAAAATATGTCCAATTTCAAATGCTAATAAATCGGTTAGTATTCGATGGATTTACTTCGTTCTTGCAGCAATAGATTGGAAAATCTTCTAAGATTCTTCCCAAAATAAGATAATTGTAATTTTATTATTCACACTATTGTACTATTGAAAATAGTCAAACCTTTTCAGAACGAAAAATTCGACCTCTGATTGGTCGTCATATGCTTGCGTCCCAAGCACGGTCGACAGGATCATATACCTTGCAATTGAAAACATGCTTTTTGGCCTATATAAGAGCCTGTTTCAGCCGGAGCCGCTCATAATAGTTCTAGACAGCGACAACAGCAGTCGTCCTTCCTTAGCAGCAGCACTAGCCCTGTGGTTGGTCCCCACGTCTCAGGAGCAGCGCGGTTTTTCTCAGCGTGTGTCGCCAGACAGCCATTATTCCCCCCGTGTTGGGGCAGCATGAAGATTGTCATCAGAAAATTAAATTTCGGCAATCAAAATGCCTTTTTCAAGGCAAATAAACAAGTCATTGAGAGTTAATAATTTTTGTCAACGCAAACAAGCATTCTTTGTTGCATTCTAGCAATTTAAATCTGTCGCACCCGTCTAATTTACTGAATGTGAAATAGCTTCCACAGTGCATGTTGTCCGTGTATCTTAATTCCCCCAATGTTAGGGCAGCTCAAAGTTTGTAATTAGCAAACGATTTTGAACCGCAAAATGCTTTTGAAGTAGAATACTTCTCTCAGGAAGTTCGGCTACATAGGGATGTGAAATGAAAATCTAAACCTGAAAAAAGTGAGAAATATGTCCAATTCAGAATGCTAATAAATCGGTTAGTTTTCGATGGATTTCTCACGTTTTTTCGCAGCAATCGATTAGAAAATCTTCTAAGATTCCTACCAAATGCATGAAATTGCAATTTTATTATTCGAACTATTGTACTATTGAAAATTCTTAAGCCTTGTCAAAACACAAAATTCGACCTCTGATTGGTCGTTATACGATGGCTTTCCCAAGCACGGTCGGCAGAGTTATGAACCTAGTAAATTGGGAATGCATCATTTGGCCTATATAAGAGCTTCATCAGATAATAAACAGACATTTCATCGGATATTAAATTAAACAACTGAAATTTGAAGAACACAAATGAACATTCGAAGAGTTAATATTTTCTCGTTTTGCGCTATAATCCAAAGTTAATTATCTTCATCTACATGCATACACTGACTATTATTACGTGTTTGCGTCGCTTAGTGTTTGGCTACGGTCATGCAGAACGCAAATAACAGCGCGATGCGATTCGGCAAGACGAAATGTGTTGAAATTTATAGCTCTACTTCGCCTTAAAAACAGCTGTGCATTTCACCACGGTATAACGTTTATTTACTAGAAAAAATGACTGACACGCAAGCAGCCGGGTTGTCTTTCTTGTAAAAGTATTCTACTTCAACCTTGCGGTCGTGGCTTTGCATACAACCTTCCTGTGATTTTTCTATTTTTTTTACTCTTGTTTTTGTTTCTTGTCCTCTCTCTCTTTCTCTCTTTCTTTCTCTCTCTCTCTCTTTCTCTTAGTCTCTCTCTGTCTCTCTCTCGCTCTTTTTCACTCTCTTGCTTTTTTTCGCTCTCTCACTCTCTCTCACTCTCTCGCTCTCTTTCACTCGCTCTCGCTCTCTTACACTCTCTCGCTCTCTTTCATTCTCTCGCTCTTTTTCACTCTCTCGCTCTCTTTCACTCTCTAGCTCTCTTTTACTCCCTCGCGCTCTTTCACTCTCTAGCTCTCTTTGACTTTCTCGCTCTCTTTGACTTTCTCGCTCTCTCTCGCTTTTTCTCTCAATATATCTATCTTTTTTCTCTCTCTCTCTCTTCACCTCTTTCTCTTTCTCTGTATTTTGACCTTTTTCTGTCCTTTGAAAGCATTTTTCAAAGTCGGAACTGAATTTTGGATCATCAGATTTTCTGAAGCGATTTTTTTTGCTCTCTGATCTGAATTTAGCATAATTTTTTAATTTTCGTTCCTGGGATGTGTTTTTGCCATTCTTAGCCAAATGAAGATCAGTTTAATTTAACCCTTAAGGGGAAATATCTACCAAATGCTTAAAAAAACAAGGTTTTTTTCATGATTTTTTACAGGACATTTGAGGTGTAAGGTATATGAATAATATATCATTGGATTAAGCAACTCTTGGAGAATAGAAAAAAAATTATTGCTATTTTTTACAAAATGGCGGCTGTGCAGCGATGGCCATGAAGCGCTTTTTATAAAAGCTCTTCCGCGGCGTGCAGTAGAAGTCATGCCCAACGCCACCTATAACCAAAACAAAACTTTTTTCATTATCTACATAAGTGAAGCTAGTGAAGTACCTACACATGATTATATTTTTAGGATTTTTTTTTCGCAAAATGGAAACGGTTTGAATAAAAAATAATTTTAGACAAAAAAAAAATCGATTTTTCCTGTTTATAACTTCTGTTGTTGTTAATCAATCACCATAATCGTGTGTACTTCACTAGATAATCTAATGAAGAAGCTACAGCTTAAATTTCAAGTCAATCGGATGTAAACTTTTTCAGTTCTACTGCTCGCTGATTTTGAAAACATGGTTTTGAGAAAAAAGGGTTCAAGTTTCAATATGCTATAAATCTTTAGAATCGCAATAATAAAGCCCCTAATATTTTTTTACCTTCAGTCAGCTATCCCTGCGACGTAAAGTTGTCCTTCCTGGGCTTTATTTTCCTCTTCTTCCCTTTTGTTATCTGATGTTAGGCTGCGTTTAGCCTCTTTCGCGATATCAGACATGCGATGCTTAGCGACTTTGACGTGGTTGGCGTCCAATCTCACGCAAAACTTAAACTTGTCACTCATATTTGAGTACTTTTGAATATAACTCACAGTTAAAAAGTATAGAAAAACTCAAACAAAGAACGTACACAACGAGAACGTCTGATTGAAGTAACAAACGGTCGAAACTTGATGCAGCGACCTCTATACTTCAAATTTGAAACACGATAACGATCAGAGGTAACTTCTGCTAGTTTACACAGCGCTGTGTGAGATTTCCTATACTGGATTCGTTTCTTTTTATCATAAATGGCTTGTATGGTTCTTCTATTATATCAATTCTGCTCACCAATATCAAAAATATATTCCATTTCGTTTTTCTTACCTTCATTACTGGGAAGCAAAGATTCCATCCGGTGGATCATATGGTAGAAAGAAGCCATTTTATGCTGGGAGGAGTGGTTTGAAGTGTTAGGTATTACCCGCTTAGTATGTGTGGGTTTCCTAAAGATCTCGAATTCAAAGTGGTAGGAGTTTTTAACAACGACTACATCTCAAAATGGAAGCCTGTTGTTTTGTTCAATTTCCAAGGTGAACTGGATATTTTTTTGAATACCATTCAAAATTTCCGAAAAACTTTCCAAGTCTCCTTGTTGTAAAATACAAAAAATATCATCAACATACCTCCACTAACGATCTGGTAAGCAGTCTCTTTCATTTAGTTTATTTTCCAATTGTGCCATAAAAAGCTCACATAAGAAAGGTGAAAGCGGATTTCCCATCGGTGCTGCTTTTGTTTGTTTGTAAAACCTACGAAATGAAAAATAATTGTCTTCCATGCAAAGTCGAGTTAACTTCAAGTAACTGCGTACCTTAGTTTTCCAAGGATTGTCACATCGTTGGAAGAGAAGCCAATCTTCCAGAAGATTTATAGCTTCTTTCACTGGAACACTCGGAAAAAGTGCTGTGACATCAAAAGAAACCAAAATTCCTTGACTAACCATTTTGCCAATTTTTCTGTCGGTGCCCCCACCGCAGAAACGATTTCTCTCATTCCATTACCAGGTTTATTTACTTTAGGCAGACCCTTTATTCTAAGAAGAGAAGGGTTAGAAACACGTAGATTTTTCCTAGCGTCACCAAAACTAGGTTGGCATTCTTTGATAATTTTTTCAAAATTCTTCATCATGTCGGCAAGAGGGTTGATTCTCTGTTGCCTATATGGGCCATCAATAATTTTCTCCAACATTTGTTGATCGTAATCATTTTTGTTCATAATAGCAATTTTATTCCCCTTGTCAGCTTTTAAATAGAAGACAGGTTTACATATTACGCAATTCTTTGATTGTCTGTAAGTCTGTGCTATTATTTACAAGACGTGGACATTTTTTTAAATTATCCAAGAAGGATGTACGCACTTCACTAATTTGTGCGGTTGAAAAATTGCAACTTCCCATCCCACTTTCAATATCAATGATTGCCTATTCAACATTTGGTTTAGAGGAAACAGCAAAGTTGAGGCCTTTGTACAAAAGATTATGTTGCTGTTGTGAAAATTCGCACGAAGACCGATTGACCACAAAATTATCTATATATTTTACCTTAGTGGTCTTTTTACTACTCTTTTTTCGTAAAAACAACTGGATAATCTTTTTTGCACCCAATTTTCGTTTTTCCCCCTCACACTGTTCTGCAGCTTTAACTTTGGTTAGGAATTCTGGGAACCCAAAGGAGAACGCTTTGGTCAGTTTTAAATCGCTTGAACTTTCTCCGATTAGCTCAGATCTTCACAAAAATTTGCGAAAATGTTCCTAAGATGTTGTACATCAAAATAATGTAATAGAAAAATTTTCGGTGCTTTGGACACTAGAAAGGTATATAACCCCTTAAGCCCTCTTTTGGCGTTTGGAAGATTTATTCGCTATTCTGAACTTAATCTTCTTTATATTTCTGACACGAAAAATTCGGCTGAGCTCAGCTTAGGGTTCTTTTTGATTTTTTTTCCTTGATCTTCAAACACGTTTTGTTCCGTTCTGAACCTTTGTGATTATTTATTATTTTTGTTTTTTATAGTGCTGGTTTTCAGCAGGTTTTTAACATTCTGAGCTTGATTCGCAATTTTTTTATGTTTAGAGTTTTTAAAAGAAATTTTCGCTATTCTGAGTTAAAATAGCAATCATTCATGTTTTCTTTTATTTTTATTGTTCTCTAGAACTGTTTTTTCGTGCTGTTCAGAGCTTACTTTTTGACCGATTGAGCATTTTTCATGAGGAAAATGTTAAGATGATATATAGAAATAGTCACTAAACTGTCGTTAAGAGGCAAAAATCATTGAAAACATTAAAACACGAAACACGACACAGTGACCAAAACTAACAGAAAAGAGTAAGAAACTATCCAAACCACCTAAAGCGATGTTAAAGGATGCCTAAAAAATGTGAAAAAATGCCAAAAAATATCAAATAATCTTTCAATCTGTGCCCAGCTTAATTGACATAAAATGTTTTTGAAATATATTTTTTTTAACAATTTTTTAACATTTTGGATGGCAATATATTGATTTTTTTGCCCTGGATCTCTTGAACACCTTTCCGAATTTCGAGATAACAAAGTGACGTAAAAGCCACTTTCTCGAATATGAGTTTTTCATGCCAATTTGTTCATTATTCGAAGACCTATCTTTCGGTATCTTCCTTTTCGTTGTTACTTATTCGTACGTTGCATAAAAACAAAAAAAACCAAAGTGACGTTGGCACACATTCCCATACAAAAGTGACGAAAAATTCTTTCGTTTTTGGGCCGTACTGAAAAACTTATCACTTGGATCTATGTCACTATGTCATCTCACGGCAGTGTTTTTTTTTTTTTTTTTTTTTTTTTTATGGGGATTTGTTAGTAGCTTAAGTATTTATGATAAATATTAGTAAATAATGAGTATGTGTGTCCAATCACAAATGGTGACTTCTCAACACTGTTAGAAATTTGTAATTTTAATTGTTAGGATTTGTTTGCTTTCGCAATTAGGACTTATCATTCGTAGGGATTTAAACCTACTTGTCAAAAAAGGGGAAGTAAACTTACAACTAACTTAATTGCTAACTTATTGGCTATAAAGAGAGCTTATCGTAGCAATTGAGGATTGCAACGATTTTTGTCGAAAATTGTTAATAATTTTATTTGACATAGTTTCTAATGGTTCAACACCAGTAAGTCTATGTAATTCGAGTGTACCAAACCAAGGAGGACGCTTCAAAATCATTTTCAGAATTTTATTCTGAATCCTTTGGAGCGTTTTCTTCCTTGTTGAACAGCAACTTGACCAGATCGGTACAGCATAGAGCATTGCTGGTCTAAAAATTTGTTTGTAAATCAAAAGTTTGTTCTTTAAACAAAGTTTAGAATTCCTGTTAATGAGAGGATATAAACATCTCGTATATTTGATGCACTTGGCTTGTATACTCTCAATGTGCTCTTTGAAAATAAGTTTTTTATCATGAATTAGTCCCAAGTACTTAACCTTGTCGGACCAACTTAAAATAACCCCATTCATCTTGACAACGTGATTATTGTTTGGCTTGAGGAAAGAAGCCCTAGGCTTATGCGGAAAAATTATCATTTGAGTTTTAGAAGCATTGGGAGAGATTTTCCACTTTTGCAAGTAGGAAGAAAAAATATCTAAACTTTTCTGCAATCGACTGCATATGACACGAAGACTTTTTCCTTTTACGGAAATGCTTGTGTCATCGCAGAACAATGACTTTGTGCATCCTGGAGGCAAATCAGGAAGATCTGAAGTGAATATGTTGTACAGGACAGGACCCAAGACTGAACCTTGAGGTACACCTGCTCTGACAGGAAATCTATCAGATTTTGAATTCTGATAGACAACCTGCAGAGTTCGATCAGTAAGATAATTTTTTAAAATTTTGATTAGGAAAATTGGAAAATTAAAAGTTTGCAATTTCGCAATCAAACCTTTATGCCAAACACTGTCGAATGCTTTTTCTATGTCTAAAAGAGCAGCTCCAGTGGAATAACCTTCAGATTTGTTAGCTCGTATCATATTAGTAACTCTGAGCAATTGATGAGTTGTGGAATGCCCATGGCGAAATCCAAACTGTTCATTTGCAAAAATTGAATTTTCGTTGATGTGTGACATCATTCTGTTAAGAATAATTCTCTCAAACAGTTTACTTATTGAAGAAAGCAAACTGATTGGTCGATAACTTGAAACTTCAGCTGGGTTCTTATCCGGTTTTAAAATGGGAGTAATTTTTGCATTTTTCCATAATTTGGGAAAATATGCAATTTTGAAGCAGCAATTGAAAATTTTTACTAAAAATTCCATTGTGCTCTCAGGGAGATGTTTGATTAGTATATTAAAGATTCCATCGTCACCAGGTGCTTTCATATTTTTGAAATTTTTAATAATTGATTTAATCTCATTCAAGTTAGTTTCAATTATTTCTGCAGGTAAAAAATTCTGGGAAGAAATTAAATCAAATTGACGTGTGACTTCATTTTCAATTGGACTCACAAAATTCAAATTTGAGTTATGAACACTCTCAAACTGCTGAGCAAGTCTTTGAGCCTTTTGTTCATTGGATACAAGAAAACATTCACCATCTTTTAAAACTGGAATAGGCTTTGAAGGTTTCTTAAGAATCTTCGACAGCTTCCAAAATGGTTTTGAATATGGTTTCAATTTTTCAACTTTAGTCTCAAAATTTTGATTTCTCAGAAGAGTAAATCTATGTTTAATCTCTTTCTGTAAATCTTTATAAATAGTTTTAAAAACAGGGTCACGAGAACGTTGATATAGACGTCTGCGGACATTTTTCAAACGAATTAGAAGTTGAAGATTTTCGTCAATTATTGGTGAATCAAATTTCATTTGAGCCTTTGGAACAGAATAATTCCTGGCATCAACAATTGCACATTTTAATGCTTCCAAAGCGGAATCAATATTCACTTCGTTTTGCAAATCAAGCTCATTATTGAAATTTCTCTCAATATGAGTTTTGTATCTTTCCCAATTAGCCTTGTTATAATTAAAAACAGAGCTCATAGGATTTAAAACTGATTCATGTGATAAAGAAAAAGTTATTGGAAGATGATCAGAATCAAAGTCAGCATGTGTGATCAAATCACTACATACATGACTTTGATCTGTAAGCACCAAATCAATTGTTGAAGGGTTTCTTACAGAAGAAAAGCATGTAGGACTATTCGGAGACAAAATAGAATAGTATCCTGAAGAACAATCGTTGAATAAAATTTTGCCATTGGAATTACTTTGAGAATTATTCCATGAACGATGTTTAAAATAATTTTTGTGCTCGCGTGTGCATTGAAATGGTAAATATGCTGCGGCAATAAATAAATCCCAAGTTCAGTTTGAACTTCAATTCCCAAAGTTTCAATAACTTTCGTCTCAAGATGGGGAAGAGCACGATGTTTGATTCGGCGATGAATAACAATTGCAACTCCACCGCCGCAACCCTGAATCCTATCATATCTATGAACCACGTAATTGGGATCATATTTTAATTTTATGTTAGGTTTCAAAAATGTTTCAGTAATAATTGCAATATGCACATTATTTACTGTTAAAAAGTTAAAAAGCTCATTCTCATTGGCCTTCAATGAGCGAGCATTCCAATTTAATATTTTAATTGTTTTATTTAAAATCATTGCTAAATTTTAAATTAGAAACAATTTTAATAGTAAAATTTGTGCCTATTTGAATGGCTTCAAACATTGATTTTGCCTGCAACATGGCGTTCATAAGATCGAACATTGCCTGTTGCAAAAAAGAAAGTTTACCTGCCGTAATAGGCCCCAGGCAGTTGACATTAGAAAAAATATTTTCGGCAGCAATATTAGCTGGAGTGATAGGTGTACAATTATTTTCTAGCCTGTTTTGCTTACCCATATTAACGGTCATTTTCGAACTACCAACACTAGGCGGTATAATGTTCGAACTACCTGTAACCTGTGCATAAGTTAAACGGGTATGCAAAGGAGTAGGTAAACTATGCGTCACTGGTACGCTTGGAGAATTTTGTTTTGAAGTTGGTTTTAATTGAGAAATTGAATTTTGTTTACCTTGCCTTGCCTTAACAATTGCTAAACGGACTGGGCATTGATAAAAATTTGACATATGGTTGCCGTTACAATTCGCACAGCGAAAATTTTTACTCTCTTTCACAGGACATGTGTCCTTTTTGTGAGAAGAGTCTCCACAATTAAGACATTTTTGGTCCATGTTACAGAATTTGGAACCATGGCCATAACGTTGGCAAGTACGGCATTGGGTGATATGCTTTTCACCTCCGCCATACTTCCTATAAATTTCCCACTTTACACGCACATTATACAAAGCATGTGCTTTTTCAAAAAATTTTAAGTTGTTAACCTCATTGCGGTTAAAATGAATTAAATAATTAACAAGGGAAATTCCAGTTCTCTGACTGTTTTCGCCTCGTGATTTTTGTTTCATTAGAATTACTTGGGTAGGGGCTATGCCAAGTAATTCTGTTAAAGTAAGTTTGATCTCATCAACGGTTTGATCGTTGGTGAGACCTTTCAAGACAACCTTGAACGGCTTGGCGTTCTTGGTGTCATATGTAAAAAATTTGTACATCTTGTCAGTTAAATACTGAACAAGACGATCACGACCCTTTACTGAGTCGGCTAATAAGCGGCATTCACCTCTACGGCCAATTTGATAGGTAACTTTAACGTCAGAAACAAACGTTGAAAGTTCCTTTTTGAATATATTAAATTCAGAAGAAATAGTTACCACAATAGGTGGAACTTTCTCCTTTTTTAAAGATTTTATATTTTGTATAGTTTCGTTATTAATAAATTCCATTTCACCAGCTTCTTGCTCAGGCAAAATATCAAAAGGATTGTCACTACAGACACTCGATGTGTCAGAAAGAGATGCCTCTCTTTTCCTCCCCGCAGCGATGCGAGGTTTCTTTTTCCGTCCAGCCATTTCAGGTGATACGAAAAAAGTTAAAATAAATGTTAAATTCAAAAGTAGGTAGTCTTGAGAAAGACTGATGGGAAATAACTTTCAGGTAATCTTTAAAAGACACACTGACAAAACACAAACTTTGAAGCTATAGGCAGTCAAAGACCAGTCCACAAGCAACCGAAAAAAACGTCTGATCTGTAGGACAGTTCAAGACGCACTCACGGCAGTGTTGTTTTTGTTTATAACAACACAAACATTTTTCACACCTTTTTATTTTTTCTTGTGGCTTACTATAAATATCTTGATGATTACAGTTACTATGAGCTTCTTTATCACAGTGGGCGAAAGTGGAAAAAACGTTACGTTAATTATTTCCGTGTCCCTTGTGTATTCAAAGTGCGTCAAAGTGCGACACAACAATTGCTCGCCGGGTTCGTCACTTCAAAGTTGGCTTATGAGAAAACCTCATTTAAATCTCTGAAAAAGTAATTCACTAGGGGCACTAAAATTCCTAGGAATCTACGTCTTGCTGGGTCTTCTTTTCGCTTTCGATATTGTCAATCGGTAATCCGTCATCAAAATAACTGTGCATTGTATCGAGTGTGCCCCACTACTCGCTGCTATCACTTATTGATATAAAAAACAGACCCACCGCGTGAAGCTGTATTCCTAAGGAACAAAGGGACCGTGCGTTGTATGTTTTCGGCCTAAAGCAAAGACATACAATACAAATTTGTAATGATTTAGCGAAACGGTTTTCAGTCGTTACCAATAACACCAAAGTCCGCTGTAATAAGCTGCGTGTTTTTGTGTCGAGCTTGTAGCAAGCTAGGGTTTGGAATTCAAACCCGCGAAATAAAACAAACGGCGATATAAAAACAGTTTCAAACATTTGCGTCTGAGTAACACGTATATACCAGACCGCCTAATGAAGATCGAAAATGAGGGCACCGACTCGAATTTGATCATCGAGGATCTGCTGAAGACTGGAACCTACCGTTTCATGTATTCCAGCTATCATCCGGTAGAGCAGCAATTGCATACGGCATCCCTCGACAAGGCTGTATAAACTTATACCTAATCAGACTTGTTTCGAGTGACTATTTTGTGTACAAACTCCGCATAGGCTGTTCATATGTTCCACACCAAAATATATCAAGCGTACTTTGAATTGCTCTAAGAGACCGCTGCCACCGAACTGATTTCCCGAACCTTCACGAGGTATCGTCTTCTTGTAAACTAGACCTGTGCGCCGACCATATTATCGGCGGCGGCGGCGTAGAAAACATTTTACCTCGGCGGCGATCGGCGCACCGGCGTGACGCCGTTGGTAATTCTCGGCGGCGGCGGCGGCGTGATACTAATTACCACTTCCAAAATATTGCGTATTATGTGTACACTCTCATGTTCGGTTTTTCAATTCAACATAAATTATTAAAATATGTTTATCCGGGTTGACAGGATGTCGAAAAAGAAATAAGAATGGTTAGGAATCAAGTAAACAAACAATTTAACAACCAGCAAAGAAATGACTATCGGCGCGATAAAAATTTCCTCGGCGGCGCGCCGACTCAAAACCATCGGCGGCGGCGCGGCGTGGCGGCGCACAGGACTATTGTAAACTTCACAGCAAGGCGAGAAGAGATCCACATGCGAAACGACGAATACGTAGGTCGTAAGGAGGTTCTGTCACTTCCAGGAAAATCGAAAATCCCTTGTTTTTTAGTCCAATATTCAGCCACAACTTGAACTGAAAATTTCGAAAAGTTCAATCCCCCTCAAATGCCTTTACCGGCATTTTTGCCTACGGTTAAAACATTTTTGGAGTACCTCTTCTCGCAGTGATTTTATTCTTCGATGACTAACGCATCGGCTAAGGTGAATTTTTATCCAAATTTGAGTTCGCTGTAATGACATTCCCACTTTCCACAACCTCTTTAGAAATCCCAGTTCCTTTTTAATTCAGAGTTTCTGAATTTCTTTGTTCAAATTTACAAATTTTTGTTAGGAAGTTTACAAAACTCGATTCAGTGTTCAAGTATTGGAGAAGGTCGTTTCAAAAGTCTTTTAGTACAACTGTTTAGCACGACTATTCGCCAAAAACGAAACAATTTATCGTTGAATGTCAATTCAACACATATTGAGGGGGGAATTTTTATCAAAGCGGAAATCAAATTCAATCTAATCAGCCGCAGCTAATGGAGTTCGCATTGCTAATTTGTAGCTTGAAATCTTCGTAATTTGTCAGACCGCCCACAGCTCGAATCGCCTCCGGGGGGCGGTGGTAGTTCAAAGTTTGGGCGTATTTTTGGATGCTACCATTTGTGAGTGTGTATGTGCGCAGCGGAGAGTAGTTTTGGCATGCGGAGAATGGCAACTGTTACGGGTAATTACCACTGAACGCTTCATAGATTTGGCTCGCGATTAGCAAACCCAAGAGAGTGGCTGGAATGTCCGATGTCATATTTTGTTTAGCATTTTTTCGTTGTTTCCTTGATAAGTCGAAATAAGTTGGAATTGACTAAAAGCGGTACCACCCAAAGCGACGCTCAAGGTCAGATCAGCGAGAAAGAGGTTTAAAACATGTGTGAGGAATTTTGCGCTTGGATTGCTGCTCGGGCTTTTCTGGTTGAACGGTTATGAGCTGCAATCGAGTTCCAATTTAAATTACTCGAACGAACTCGAACAGGTGATCGCGGTTGAGTAACCCCGCGTCAATTTGCTAAACTGGTCTGATGCAAGCGAGTAGCCAGTAAGTAATCTAGTTTTTTCTTTCTTTTACGCAAGAATCGTAAAAATACAAACTGTCAATCTGTTTTCGGAAAGTTGTGGCACCCCAGCCGCCAATCTTTGTTCTATGAAGTTTTTTTTTTTCCACCTAACCAGTCGACCCCAGTTCACCCACCTGAGCTTAATCGAGCCGATATGTACTAGATCGCACTTTTAACCAGTTAAGCAAACACTTTGCAACAACCGCACAGTCCGGACCGGTTCTCGCTCGCGTATGACATATTCGATACCCAAAACCGGCGGGACCCCAGAACCGACTTCATACCGCGGCAAAGTAAGTAAGGTGATAAAGCGCGATTTGCCGATACTTTGTTGGGTTATTTTCCGTTACGTCACACACACCCCTTTCGAACGGGGTGCCCGGTTGAGTTGAGACATTCCAACTTCTCTTCACTACTAACGGCTACTAGCAGTTATTCAATTAAATGGATAACGATCGAGTTATGATCAGCGAGATACTTTCGAAGGAGAACCGCTTAGCGGCCATCGGCGGCCGTGGTTTACTTTATGGCCAAGCTGTAAACATGCGAGTTTAGCATTCTGACGAAAAAGTGGATCAACCAGACAAATAAAAATTTTATTTTGGTACCTTTGGACCAACTAACAAAACAATACGTTCGAATGCGACAATTTAGGGGAGAAAAAGCGCGCTCAAATGAACCGCAATTGCTTTCGCTTTCGTTTGACCATACCAACAACAACAGCAACAACAACACACACAGTTATGTAAGTTCTGCGTGCGAGAAACACCGCGCGGGAAAATTTCGTATTCACGTGCAGTACCGCGGGGACCAATATGGAGCGCTACCGTAACCGATCGCGCCAAAACCAAATTCGATACAATTGAAAATATCGAACAGTAGAACGACGACGGCTGCGGCTTAAGGCGAAATGTACCATAGTTTACGGTAAACCGGGTCGATCGACTCGAACGGGCAAGCGGAGCATTCCTGAATTAGTTTTGTCTATTTGTTCGAGCTGCACTGCGTTTGTGGGCCATTCAGCGTGACTAGCGTTTGATGAAATATAGGAAAACGTGTTTTTTTTTGTTGCAGGTTCGTCGCTTGCTGAGATCGGGCATTAAAATCTGCCTAACTTATGGAGGGACTAACTATATTTTCTTCGAAAGTGTTCTCGACTGTCGCTAACGAATAATGTTTTTGGGATTTTCGGATCAACAGTCTGCAAGCATTGGAAATACGAAGCGTCCTTACTTTTTCTCCAAAGTTTCGACAGACAAAATATGTCTTTATTAAGAAGTCGGTAGTATAGTGTACCTACAAAGATGTGATTTTGTCTTTATATTGTAATTTTCACATTACTATCATTAGTTCTACGATTTGTTGTCATGTTATTGTCCATGTTTTTCTTTTCAGCGTTAATTGCATGTCGATTCGAAAATTGTTGTAGATTACGCTGTTCGGTTTTTAGCGTGTACGTATACAAATTTTGTTGGATTACAGTATCCCGCCAATAAGGCTACTTCGAAAGCTCTTCTGGTGCATTCGTGCAGTTTGTGTTATTTGGTAACTGACGTCTATGCGTTTCATGTTTTTGGTATTGTTTGCAGTGGTACGAAATAAATCAGCATAATATATATCCATATCCATATATTCATATAATATACAGTCATGGAGAAAAGAAATAAATACACTTGCAGTGTTGGATGATTTTTCGTATTTGCGCAGTGATTTTAATTATTGTAAGATGTTATGTTACGTCATTAAGATCTGCAGACACTCTTTTTGAAAGAAGAACGGAGAAATAACTGGAGAAATTTGTTTGTCGGTGATTCCGAAAATTTTTTGCGAGAGTCAGTGTTTTTAAAGTGGCGACAAAAATATAAACACTATTGAAATATATAAATAAAACAATCCAAATTAGAGTTCATTTCTCTTCATATCGTTAGCAAAGTGACCTTTAACGTTACAAAACTCATTTTGTGGCTTGTCCTTTGTTTTGTAAAGCCATATTCAATCGTCCGGGTATGTTTACCACCAGGTTTTCACGAGTAGAAGCTGAACTAGCATTTCACGCTGCCTGTCCGACGTTCCATAAGTCTGTTTTATTCATTGTATGATGCTTTGCAACCTAGACTTTTCCAATCTTTCATAGAATTTCTAAAGGATTTAAATTAGGAGTCTGCGCTGGTCAAACTAATAATTTTATATTTTCGTTTGAATATCATCTTCGTGTTTTCAATACTGTATGTTTAGGATCGTTATACTGCATAGAGATCCGGCAAGTGGCATGTTTTCTTCGGCCTATGGAAGTAAAACCGACCACCTAGGAAACTTTATTCTACTTCAAAAACGACACATTTTGGCAAGAACTGAATTTTCTAAAAAGTTTTTAGACTAGGGTGCAACTAAATGGCACATCGTGTTTTGGTCGGATGAGTCGAAATTTAACCTTTTTGTTTCAAACGGTCAGCAGCTGGTGAGAAGACCGGTGAATACTGCCTTCAAAGCACAATTAACCACTTACTTACCTTACCAGTCAGCTCCAGGCCGAAGTGTCCCTTGCTGTTCGAAGAAGTCGTTTCCATTCAACTCGATCCATGGCTGCAGCTCGCCAGTCATGTCGTCTGCGGAGGCCCCGCAGGTCGTCTTCCATTTGATCGAGCCACCTTGCTCGCTGCGCGCCCCGTCGCCTTGTTCCAGTCGGGTTGTTATCAAGAACCATTTTCACCGGGTTGTCGTCCGACATCCTAACGACATGCCCAGCCCACCGTAGTCTCCCGATTTTCGCCGTTTGAACGATGAGTGGTTCTCCCAGCAGTTGATGCAACTCGTGGTTCATCCGCCTCCGCCATGATCCATCTTCCATCTGCACTCCACCACAGATGGTACGCAACACCTTTCGTTCGAAAACCCCAAGGGCGCGTTGGTCCTCCACGAGCATAGTCCAGGTTTCGTGGCCGTAGAGGACTACTGGTCTGATCAGTGTTTTGTAGATGGTTAACTTCGTGCGGCGGCGGATTTTATTCGAGCGGAGTGTCCTCCGGAGTCCAAAGTAGGCACGATTTCCTGCCATAAGGCGTCGACGAATTTCTCTGCTGGTGTCGTTGTCAGCAGTCACCAGTGAGCCCAGGTACACGAACTCGTCTACCACCTCGATTTCATCACCGCTAATATGAATTCGTGGCGGGAGTTTGGCACTGTCTTCTCTGGAACCACTTCCTCTCATGTACTTGGTCTTCGATGCGTTTATGGCCAGTCCAATTCGTCCGGCTTCAGCCTTCAGTCTGAAGTAAGTCTCCGTCATCTTTTCAAGGGTTCGTGCTACAATATCTATGTCATCGGCGAAGCCAAAGAGCTGAACAGACCTTCTATAAATCGTGCCACTCGTGTCGATACCAGCCCTACGTATCACACCTTCCCAAGCGATGTTGAATAGCAAGCACGATAATCCATCACCTTGCCGTAACCCTCTACGAGATTCTAAGAGACTCGAAAGTGTCCCCGAAACTCGAACTACGCACATCACCCGATCCATCGTCGACTTGACCAACCGTGTCAGTTTATCCGGAAAGCCGTAATCATGCATAATCTGCCATAGCTGGTCTCGAACGATTGTGTCGTATGCCGATTTAAAATCGATGAACAAGTGATGTGTAGGCACGTTATACTCACGGCGCCGTACCGCAAATATTTGGTCCGTGGTGGCGCGGGCACCCATAAATCCCGCTTGGTATTGCCCCACGAATTCCCTTGCAAACGGTGATAGTCGACGGCACAGAATTTGAGAGAGTAGGTACCTTGTAGGCGGCGTTCAGCGACGTGTTTTAACAGCTCGCTGGGGAGTTGGTCAGCTCCAGCGGCTTTATTGTTTTTCAGCCGGCCGATCTCCTCTCTAACCTCCTGAAGGTCAGGGGCTGGGATTCTGTCGTCATCTGCGCGTACACCGAGATCTACTACCACTCCGTCGTCGTCCTCTGCTACATCGCCATTAAAGTGCTCATCGTAGTACTGCTTCCACCTGTCAATCACCTCACACTTGTTTGTGAGAAGGTTGCCGCCTAGATCCCTGCACATGTCGGCTTGTAGCACATAGCCTTTGCGGGAACAGTTCAGCTTCTCGTAGAACTTTCGTGTGTCATTCGCACGGTACAGTTCCTCCATAGCCTCGCGATCTCGATCTTCCTCCTGGCGCTTCATCTTCCGTAAGACCGAGTTTTGCCTGTTCCGTGCGCGTCGGTAGCGCTCCACGTTCGCCCTCGTTTGATGTTGCAGCATTCTCGCTTGTGCTGCATTCTTCTCTTCCACTAACTGATTGCACTCGTCGTCAAACCAGTCGTTTTTTCTGTTCGGAGCCATAGTACCAACCGCCGCTACAGCAGTACTACCTATGGCTGATCGAATATCCCTCCAGCCATCTTCAAGAGTAGCTGCGCCAAGCTGCTCTTCCGTTGGTAATGCTGCTTCCAGCTGCTGCGCGTACTCCCGTGCAACCTCGGCGTCCCGCAGTTGCCCGATGTTTGGTCGCGATGGGCGACTTTGACGCGTGTTTCGCACCGTCGAAAGTTTTGAGCGCATGCATACTGCAACAAGGTAATGGTCCGAATCAATATTCGCACTGCGGTAGGTGCGAACGTTGATGACGTCAGAGAAGAATTTACCATCGATTAGAACGTGGTCGATTTGGTTCTCCACTTGTAAGTCAGGTGATCTCCAGGTGGCTTTGTGGATGTCTTTGCGGGGGAAGAAGGTACTTCTGACTACCATACCGCGGAAGGCTGCAAAGTTTACACATCGTTGGCCGTTATCATTTGATGCGGCGTGCATGCTATTTGGCCCTATCACCGGTCTGTACATTGCCTCCCGTCCTATCTGAGCGTTCATATCACCGATGACGATCTTAACGTCCCGTTGCGGACAACTATCATACACCTGCTCCAGCTGCGCATAGAACGCTTCTTTCTCATCGTCGGCTCATCCTTCGCGTGGGCAGTGCACGTTGATGATGCTGTAGTTGAAGAACCGGCCCTTAATTCTCAACTTACACATCCTCGCACTGATCGGCTGCCACCCGATCACGCGTTGGCGCATCCTACCCAGCACTATAAAGCCCGTTCCAAGCTCGTTGGTAGTGCCACAGCTCTGATAATAGGTAGCCTCTCGATGTCCGCTTTTCCATACCTTCTGTCCCGACCAGCAAAGTTCCTGCAGTGCTACGATTTCGAAGTTGCGTGGATTTAGTTCATCATATATGACCGTGTCGCAGTCGTGGGAGCCTAACGATCTGCAGTTCCATGTACCGAGTTTCCAATCGTAGTCCTTATTTCGTCGCCTAGGTCTGTGCCGATTGTTCCGATCCGTATTACCTTCTTCGATATTTGCAACATTTGGTGTTTTTCGGGGCGGCTTGTTGGGCCTTCCCCAACCCCCTGTCTCGCCGGAGGGCCATCGTGTCAGCTCTGATTAGAGTCCCACGCTGACACCAGGACGTTGATCAGCCGCTCCTAACATGGAGATCAGACGCTGTTTTGAGCCGCACCATCTTGGTGGACAGACGCTCGGGTTGGCGAAGCATTTCCTCTACCGCCGAGATATGGTTACCGCGCCAACGATCGCGTCGCACCTTCTCACTTAGCTATTGTCGGATGACAACATTGCCCAGGCAACGCCAACCAGTTGTGTCCATGTTTTACCTGGTAGTCTATTGTATCATATGACTCGTTGAGGCGTGAGATAGGAACTTGTGAGGACCGGAGCTAAGTTTGACGCTCCTTCCAAGTTGTCGACTCACCATTTGAAGCCTATTTGTTATGTTATCTCCAAAAAAAAATATTTTTGTAAACTACAACTTAGGATGCATCTGCTGTGAAAATTTCATCAATTTCGATGCAATATTTTCAAAGATATGTCTTTTTAAAAACAATTTTGACCTAATTTTCAAATGACAATAAGTACTTGAGAACTTACACAAATTCAATAAAAATTGGAAAATGAGCCTCCCGAGCAAAACTCTTGAAGTCTTTAATACTTATTTGAAAAAATTAGACATCGCGACTTTTAGTGATCCGTTTCACGAATTCTGACCCATTAGTTTCATATATACCGCTGGATACATCACGCTTTTGAAATTGAACCCCTGTATAGAAATTCGACCTTTACAATAATCAAATGAATATAAGGAATCTGTACTTTGTAAGTAATTCCAAAATGATACAGAAGTATTCAAAAGTGATGATTCAAACATGATCTCAAAAAATTTTTCTAATGAAAAAAAGGATTAGAACGTATTGAAAGATTTATTCATTTATTTTTTTTTTCTTCATAAATCATTTATTTGGCACGGCACAAATACAATTCAATGTTTAACGGCGCCAATTATATCGGATGACTCAAAATCTATAAGCAAATTTTTTATCCTCGCTGCCGACTGCGAGCTGAAATTAAGTCTATCTTAAAACTAGCATGTATTATTCAATCAGCGTTTTGTGGTTGAATGGTCGTCTGGTGATCGTCGAATGAATATGCAGCATGTATGGGTTTGTTCTGCTAAGCCACGATGTCATGAGCTGGGACAGGAGGTTGTAATCCTCGGGTTCTGAGGGTATTGTGCGGGGTCAAGTTGCTAGTTTTGGTTCGTTGTTGTTGTTCGCTGGTGTTCAAGTGGCCATATGAAGTGTGCCGCTGAGCCAAGATATCAAGAAAGGCCTCGGGTTTTGCTGGCGAGTTCGTGTGGGGTTTAACTACTGGTTCCAAAATCGAGGTCTACGACGTGTTCTTGCCGTTTTGTTGAATGTGGGTGGAAAGGAATGGGACTAGACTTGGGCATGGATGGATTTCAGGAAAATGTATACAAGGGACATGTAGGGTAGGTCGCGACTCGCCAAGACATCACGAACAGGGACAGCTGGTTCTCTACCCTCGGCCCGGAGGGAAGCTATTAATTTAGATCTGGCATCACGGTGTACAGGGCATGACCAAACAACGTGCTCTATGTCGTGATAACCTTCACCACAGGCACAGATACCACTTTCCCCGAGCCCAATACGACGGAGATGCGCATCAAATCTATAGTGATTGGACATTAGCCGAGACATCACGCAAATGAAATCTCGACCTACATCCAACCCCCTGAACCACGGATTCGTCGATACCTTGGGTATAATGGAATGTAACCACCTTCCCAGTTCCCCTCTGGTCCAAGAATTTTGCCAACTGATGATCGTATTCTGACGTACGAATGCGAAAAATTCATTAAGAGCAATTGGTCTTTCATAAATATCACCGTTTGTTGCGCTCCTCCTTAGCCAAAGAGTCCGCTTTCTCATCACCCGGTATCGAGCAGTGAGAAGGGACCCACGCTAAGGTAATCTGATACGATTTTTCGGATAAAGCACTTAGATGTTCTCGTATTTTCCCCAGGAAATACGGAGAGTGCTTAACATCTTTCATCGATCGGAGAGCCTCAATGGAACTGAGACTGTCCGTAAAGATGCAATAATGGTCCGTGGGCATTTTTTCGATAATCCCTAGGGTATAGGTTCGAAAGTAAAACTATTCAAAGTGAAATTTCTGTAAAAAAGGAGAAAGTTCCACCTATTGTGGTATCTATTGCTTCCGAATTTAATATTTTTAAAAGAGAACTTTCTACGTTTCTCTCCGACGTCAAAGTTACTTATCAAATTGGCCGAAGAGGCGAATGCCGTTTACTGGCCCAAACATTGGAAGATTGGAATCGTCTTATTAAGTATTTAACTGAAAAGATGTATAAATTTTTTACATATGATAGGAAGAGCGCCAAGCCGTTCAAGGTCGTATTGAAAGGTCTCACCAACGATCAAACCGTTGATGAGACCAAACTTTCTTTAACAGAATTACTTGGTATAGCCCCTACCCAAGTTATCCTGATGAAACAAAAATCACCAGGCGAAAACAGTCAGCGAACTGGAATTTCCCTTGTAAATTATTTAATTCACTTTAACCGCAGTGAGGTTAATAACTTAAAATTTTTTGAATAAGCACATGCTTTATATAACGTGCGTATAAAATGGGAATTATATCGAAAGTTTGGCGGAGGTGAAAAGCATATCACCCAATGCCGTGCTTGCCAACGTTATGGCCATGGTTCAAAGTTTTGTAACATGGACCAAAAATGCCTCATTTGTGGAGACTCTTCTCACAAAAAGGACACATGTCCTGTGAAAGAGAGTGAAAATTTTTGCTGTGCGAATTGTAACGGCAACCATATGTCGAATTTTTATCAATGCCCAGCCCGTTTAGCAATTGTTAAGGCAAGGCAAGGTAAACAAAATTCAAAACAAACTTCAAAGCAAAATTCTCCAAGCGTACCAGTGACGCATAGTTTACCTACTCCTTTGCATACCCGTAGGTTACAGGTAGTTCGAACATTATACCGCCTAGTGTTGGTAGTTCGAACATGACCGCTAAAATGGGTAAGCAAAACACGCTAGAAAATAATTGTACACCTATATGAAAATATTTTTTCTAATGTCAACTGCCTGGGGCCTATTACGGCAGGTAAACTTTCGTTTTTGCAACAGGCAATGTTCGATCTTATGAACGCCATGTTGCAGGCAAAATCAATGTTTGAAGCCATTCAAATAGGCACAAATTTTACTATTAAAATTGTTTCTAATTTAAAATTTAGCAATGATTTTAAATAAAACAATTAAAATATTAAATTGGAATGCTCGTTCATTGAAGGCCAATGAGAACGAGCTTTTTAATTTTTTAACAGTAAATAATGTGCATATTGCAATTATTACTGAAACATTTTTGAAACCCAACATAAAATTAAAATATGATCCCAATTACGTGGTTCATAGATATGATAGGATTCAGGGTTCCGGCGGTGGAGTTGCAATTGTTATTCATCGCCGAAGCAAACATCGTGCTCTTTCCCATCTTGAGACGAAAGTTATTGAAACTTTGGGAATTGAAGTTCAAACAGAACTTGGGATTTATTTATTGCCGCAGCATATTTACCATTTCAATGCACACGCGAGCACAAAAATTATTTTAAACATCGTTCATGGAATAATTCTCAAAGTAATTCCAATGGCAAAATTTTATTCAATGATTGTTCTTCAGGATACTATTCTATTTTGTCTCCGAATAGTCCTACATGCTTTTCTTCGGTAAGAAACCCTTCAACAATTGATTTGGTGCTTACAGATCAAAGTCATGTATGTAGTGATTTGATCACACATGCTGACTTTGATTCTGACCATCTTCCAATAACTTTTTCTTTATCACATGAATCAGTTTTAAACCCTATGAGCTCTGTTTTTAATTATAACAAGGCTAATTGGGAAAGATACAAAACTCATATTGAGAGAAATTTCAATAATGAGCTTGATTTGCAAAACGAAGTGAATATTGATTCCGCTTTGGAAGCATTAAAATGTGCAATTGTTGATGCCAGGAATTATTCTGTTCCAAAGGCTCAAGTGAAATTTGATTCACCAATAATTGACGAAAATCTTCAACTTCTAATTCGTTTGAAAAATGTCCGCAGACGTCAATATCAACGTTCTCGTGACCCTGTTTTTAAAACTATTCATAAAGATTTACAGAAAGAGATTAAACATAGATTTACTCTTCTGAGAAATCAAAATTTTGAGACTAAAGTTGAAAAATTGAAACCATATTCAAAACCTTTTTAGAAGCTGTCGAAGATTCTGAAGAAACCTTCAAAGCCTCTTCCAGTTTTAAAAGATGGTGAACGTTTTCTTGTATCCAATGAACAAAAGGCTCAAAGACTTGCTCAGCAGTTTGAGAGTGTTCATAACTCAAATTTGTATTTTGTGAGTCCAATTGAAAATGAAGTCACACGTCAATTTGATTTAATTTCTTCCCGGAATTTTTTACCTGCAGAAATAATTGAAACTAACTTGAATGAGATTAAACCAATTATTAAAAGTTTCAAAAATATGAAAGCACCTGGTGACGATGGAATCTTTAATATACTAATCAAACATCTCCCTGAGAGCACAATGGAATTTTTAGTGAAAATTTTCAATTGCTGCTTCAAAATTGCATATTTTCCCAAATTATGGAAAAATGCAAAAATTACTCCCATTTTAAAACCGGATAAGAACCCAGCTGAAGTTTCAAGTTATCGACCAATCAGTTTGCTTTCTTCAATAAGTAAACTGTTTGAGAGAATTATTCTTAACAAAATGATGTCACACATCAACGAAAATTCAATTTTTGCAAATGAACAGTTTGGATTTCGCCATGGGCATTCCACAGCTCATCAATTGCTCAGAGTTACTAATATGATACGAGCTAACAAATCTGAAGGTTATTCCACTGGAGCTGCTCTTTTAGACATAGAAAAAGCATTCGACAGTGTTTGGCATAAAGGTTTGATTGCGAAATTGCAAACTTTTAATTTTCCAATTTTCCTAATCAAAATTTTAAAAAATTATCCTACTGATCGAACTCTGCAGGTTGTCTATCAGAATTTAAAATCTGATAGATTTCCTGTCAGAGCAGGTGTACCTCAAGGTTCAGTCTTGGGTCCAGTCCTGTACAACATATTCACTTCAGATCTTCCTGATTTGCCTCCAGGATGCACAAAGTCATTGTTCTGCGATGACACAAGCATTTCAGTAAAAGGAAAAAGTCTTCGTGTCATATGCAGTCGATTGCAGAAAAGTTTAGATATTTTTTCTTCCTACTTGCAAAAGTGGAAAATCTCTCCCAATGCTTCTAAAACTCAAATGATAATTTTTCCGCATAAGCCTAGGGCTTCTTTCCTCAAGCCAAACAATAATCACGTTGTCAAGATGAATGGGGTTATTTTAAGTTGGTCTGACAAGGTTAAGTACTTGGGACTAATTTATGACAAAAAAAACTTATTTTCAAAGAGCCCATTGAAAGTATACAAGCCAAGTGCATCAAATATACGAGATGTTTATATCCTCTCATTATCAGGAATTCTAAACTTTGTTTAAAGAACAAACTTTTGATTTACAAACAAATTTTTAAACCAGCAATGCTTTATGCTGTACCGATCTGGTCAAGTTGCTGTTCAACAAGGAAGAAATCGCTCCAAAGGATTCAGAATAAAATTCTGAAAATGATTTTGAAGCGTCCTCCTTGGTTTGGTACACTCGAATTACATAGACTTACTGGTGTTAAACCATTAGAAGCTATGCCAAATAAAATTATTAACAATTTTCGACAAAAATCGTTGCAATCCTCAATTGCTACGATAAGCTCTCTTTATAGCCAATAAGTTAGTAATTGAGTTAGTTGTAAGTTTACTTCCCCTTTTCTGACAAGTAGGTTTAAATCCCTACGAATGATAAGTCCTAATTGCGAAAGCAAACAAATCCTAACAATTAAAATTACAAATTTCTAACAGTGTTGAGAAGTCACCATTTGTGATTAGACACACATACTCATTATTTACTAATATTTATCATAAATACTTAAGCTACTAACAAATCACCCCTTAAAAAAAAGCAGAATCGACTTAAAAAATTATCAAACCCAAAAATAATAGTAAAATTAAATTGTTTCGAAAATGGTTGATGATGGCAATTCAATAATGCTTCGAAAAAGATTTAAATATGATTCAAATATAATCTAAAGTATTATTAAAAAATTTGAAAAAATTAATAATAATGCCAAAAAGTTTGATAAACTGTTTGGAATAGATTCGAAAATGATTCATAAATGATTCTGAAAAGATGCAAAATAATCTAAAATATCCGTGAAAATATTTAAAAAGCAATTGACAATGATAGAAAGAATTCAAAAACTTGACACTTGTTCAAAAGTTATTGGTTCAGGAATAAGTCAGGAATGATTCACAAGAAAAATCAAAAACATATGTTCAAGCAATAAGGATTATTTTTCTCTAAATTCATTATAAATTGATACAAAAATATTGAACTATAACTTTTTGATTTCTTATATATTTCTCATAAAATTTCTACGAGAAGGCTTTTTCGTGACGAATCGTAAAGAATTGTTAAGTGAGTACTCGAATTTTAGCTTAAAAATCGATTCACGTACCTTTTATAGTTTCGAAAGAAAATTTTTCATCAAAAAAGTCCATTGCAATTGGAAAGCGAAGCTGAGTGCAGGTGAAAGCTCGATGGCAGACAGGCTATGCGCCAGTAACCAACTGGATTGGATTCGATAGTCGCTGACCTCGTATGTGTGGATCGTATCGTGATGCAACAACACCCAAGGAAAACAGTGGGCCCTTTTACGGCTTCTAGGTTCAATCTCATGGCCAAGGCATTAGAGCATCAATATCAATCAATGTGTCACAAAAGATTCGGAGCTGAAACTGATTGATGATAAGATTCCAGTAAGGATTAAAACTATAGCTTTGAAATATTTCGGGAAGACTGCGAAGGGTGAATTTCATCTCGCAAGTGTTTGGAATGTGTTCGGTTTGGGCAATCAATCAATCTGAAAGAATGAATTCTCGTGCAAGCACGAAAATCGAATAGTCTACTATATAAAAATGGAATTCCGTAACGCTTGATCTTATTGATATTATTCCCTTTGTCTCTGAGGTGTACAGTAACTACGTAAAACATGCACAATTATGACCTTTTGTGCTGAATTTGCTTTTAAATCAAAATTTAAAGCGATGACATATGATTCTTTTTCAATTAAAATGTTTGTCAATGTTCAAAAAAGACATTCGAGGAAAAATTATTAGTATCTGATCACTAAAACTTGAGATATTATTCACAAAACTACGTGAAACATGCAAAGTAATGACTTTTCGCGCTAAATTTGCCTCTAAATCAAAATTTAAAGCGATGACATATGATTATTTTTTTATTAAAATGTTTGTCATTGTTCAGAAAAGACATTTGAAGAAAAATGATCAGTATCTGATCACTAAAGCTAGAGATATTATTCACAAAACTACGTAAAACATGCAAAATTATGACTTTTTGAGCCGAATTTGCCTCTAAACCAAAGTTCAAAGCGATATCATATGATTTTTTTTTATGAAAATGTTTGTCAATGTTCATTAAAGACATTTGAAGAAAAATTATTAGTATCTGATCACTAAAACTTGAGATTTTATTTACAAAACTACGAAAACATGCAAAATTATGACTTTTTGTACCGAATTTGCCTCTAAATCAAAATTTAAAGCGATGACATGTGTTTTTTTTTATTGAAATGTTTGTCATTGTGCAGAAAAGACATTTGAGGAAAAATTATTAGTATCTGATCACTAAAACTTGAGATATTATTCACAAAACTACGTAAAATATGCAAAATTATGACTTTTTATGCTCAATTCGTCTCTAAATCAATTCGCGGTGATATGTGATTCTTTTTTCATTGAAATGTTAGTTGATGTCCAGGAAAGACATTTAAGGAAAAATATTAGGTATCTGATTACTCCAATTTGAGATATTATTCACAAAACTACGTAAAACATGCATAATTATGACTTTTTATACTCAAATCGTCTCTAAATCAAAATTCAAAGCGATGACATATGATTCTTTACTCATCAAAGTTTTCGTTGATGTTCAGGAAAGACATTCGAGGAAAAATAATAGGTATCTGATTACTAAAACTTGAGTTATTATTCACAAAACTACGTGAAACATGCAAACTCATGACTTGCCTGTAAATCAAAATTTAATAATTGTTAAGGTAAGGGAAGTTATTTGAGGAAATCACGTGAAAAATGGAAAACCATGATTTTTTAAATTTGTTTATGTCAGAATTCAAAACGATATCATGTGATTTTTTTTAAATCAAATGTTCGTTGTTCCTACAACTTTTGCAAATATTTTCCTGCAAAAAAACTCATTTTTTGATTCAGTGCGAGTCGAGCATAATAATTTAATATGTCTGATATTTTCGTAGTTTTGTGGATAGTAACACAATACCGGATTCGATTAACTTTTTCACTTTCATTTTACTTTTATTCAAACTATATCTTGGGAGATTGATTGGAAGAAAGACTACATTTCATTAGTTTAAACATCGATTAAGGGGCGACTTTAGAATTATTAGCAGCAACTCATGCTTTTTTGATTACTACGTAGTTTTGTGAATTAAAGCACAATTGTGAGTTATCAGAAAACCTTCACTTCTTCTCGGACGTGTTCCTTGGACACTAATAAACTTTTTTCATTTTGAAAAAAAAAAAAAACACATGTCATCTCTTTAGATTTCATTGTAGAGGAAACCTAAGCATGGCTGGTCATGCTCATGTGCAATTCTTCTCACGTTAATTTCTTTCTTTCAAAAGAGACACGAAAAGAGGTTTTACTGTAAACGATTGTGGAGTTGCCCGAATTTCACCCAATATAGGTATAATCGGAACTGGGATGGACCCACTCATTTTCCAAAATGGCGACTTTCGGTTCCAGGAAAATAGTCTAAAGTGGTTTTTGACCAACAATTTCAATACTTCCGAAAGTGGAACTCCATACGCCATTTCGAGATTCTGAATGATGACCTAAAGTTTACGTTCTGTGCGTTCTTAGAATATTGGCAGTCCCTCTACAATTATGGGTCAATACACATGTTGCCTAAATGTTGAAAAATGAATTTAAAATCGGAAAAATTATCAACAATGAATGTTTTATTTTCCCTTTCTGTATTCTGATGTATACTTTCGATCGACAATTAGTTTCACTGCAGCTGATGCGTGTAAATCGGTTAATAAGAAAAATAGTACTTGCATAGCAAAAGACACAATTATGGGTCTCTTTTGCCCTTCAAGATCATTGAGTTTATAAAACCACCAAATCCATCACAAAAGTTATTTTATTGTTGTAAAAGCTGGATAATAAGTTATTTTATTAGATCGTGATGTATTTTCATGCAAAAGTGATAAAAATAGCCAAAATATGGACTGACCCACAATTGTGCACCGCAAAACGTAACATTACTACAATTACGGCAGAATTACGAGCAGAATTATTGTTTTTAGTAACATTTTCAACATTAAATCATTTTAATCGCATGAATAGGGTTACAATTGAGTTATAAAAAATACCACTGCCAATGAAAATTGTTCAGTTTTATGAGAATAGACGTATTTGTGTAAAAGTGACCCATAATTGTAGCTGACCCATAATTGTGGAGGCACTGTATACGATGCGAAATATTTTTGAAGTATGTTGTGCTAATGCATCAATGAAATATAAAAAAAAATGATTCTCAATTTTTAAACTTTTGATCCCGAGCATCGCCGGGAACGTTCAACTAGTTTAATATAAAGTATATTTTTTTTCAGTAGACAACAAACCCTGCAAGAACGCACATATTATTAGCGTGGCATTTCGTATGCAGAACTCCGACTCCGACTCCGGCTGGCATTCCATTGTCCACTCGGCCCTCTCGTATCAGCGCGGCGCGGCCAATGAATTGCCAATCTGTCGACCGACATTGTAATTTCAGTTTCACTCTTACAATAAATAAATTCAACGCGCGGGAGGGGTAGGTAGAAAGGGCCACGGCTAGGTATTACCACCATTCAACAAAGTCCCCAACCTGGAACGACCCGACCTTGTTTGTTGTGGTGGTTGGCCAGCGCAAAAGGCCTACCATGTGACCTACGAACAAAGGTAAATCGGCGACTGGCGTTGATTCGATGATAACCATAACCAGCCGCCGCCGCGTTTCGTCATTGGCCGTTTGTGTTCAGCAATTATGCCGCGCTGCCGTGGCCGCCGCCGATTGCCATCTGGTGCACCAGGGGCATGCCAACAATCGGCGGCAACAGCCCGCAATAACAAACTCATTAATCCGGATTCCGAAGTCGTTCACGGTTAACTCACGTGAGTCAGGCGGCTAAGCTGCCGGCCGTCCGCCTCAGGTTAGGCCCTCGGGCGAAGCCGGATTCCAGCGAAAATTGGCGCAAACCCAAACGTGCTTGTAAAGTTATACCAACAGCAATAATTAAATTTAGCGCATTTGAGCTGCCAGGCACTTGGCAGCCCTCGCGCGAGGTGGGAGTTGTGTGCTCCAGCTTGATGCAATCCGACGCACGCCTTATTGTTACTGTCGTCGTCGTCGTCTTAAGACAAAGAAGGAATTTCACGCCGATTCAACCAACCGATGGTATTTTAGTAAGGATTGCCTGAAATTGCAGGGTCAAAAAACTTCTACCTTTATTCAAACATTCCTAAACCGGAAACTAGTTTTTTTTAAGAATTCAAAATTCCAATTTTTTTCAACGTACTTTTTTCAACTTGGCATTTTTATAAAAAGTGATTTCCAAAATGTTATTAGAATTATAACAACCTAATTTTATAATAAACAGATTTTAGATAAATAAAAAATAATTTAAAACTCATTCAACTTTTTTAAAAAAGATTTTAAAGTGATTCTGAAATGAATTCAAAATAATTCTAAAAAGATTCCAAAGATGTCCACAAGGTTCGTAAATAATTCATAAATAATTTTGCGAAACTTTAAACTAGGGATGTGAGGGATGTGATTTTTAGATATCTGCAGATGCGGATGCGAATATGTGAGTCCTGATATCCGTAACATCCCCGGTGTTATATTTCGCTTATTATAAGCTGCTGAAGCGAGTAGCAAAAACACCAAAAATAAATTGCCACAGCATTTTATGAAGCAATACTTTTTTCAGTATCGGCAGAATATCTCGTGATGCATGATGTGGATGCGATTACGGATGCTGATGCGGATATCCGTAACATACCTACTTTAAATGATTCCAGAATGATACTGGAATTAATCTTGGGTTATTAAAAATTGACTACTAGAGTATGGTTCCATTCTTTTTTGCATAATGGTAGAAGATTGTGAAGTGAATAGCAGGTTTCTAACAAACAGCGTAAAATGATGGATGATGGATATTCCTGAATTTCATATGCCGAAGATTTGGAATTCCAAGATAACAAACACGGATATGTGTATTTCTGGAGGCGGAAAGGTGTCCAAAGGTTAGTAATCAAACCCAGACACCATTTTGAAATTCAAGATGGTGACTTCGGCTCCTGGAAAACAGCAGTTGACCAAATACAACCTAATACGGGTATCTTCGGAAACGGGATGGTACCCAGAGGCTTTAAATCGATTCAACACTCTATTTTAAGACCCCAAAATAGCGACATCCGGTCTCTGAAAAACAGCCTAAAGTTACCAAATACCATCTTATGTGGATATTCCTGGAAAAGAATTATGCTTATAAGCCAAATCGTTCAAAGATTCTAAAAAGATGCTGAAAGGATTTTGCATAATTCCAAGCAACTCTAAATAGACTCTGATACGCTTTTCAATGATTCTAAATTAATACTCAAATGATTATATAACTATTTTGGAGAGAATCGCTGAGAACTTGGAAAATAATGAAGAATAAGTCTATAGTGGAATGATTTCAAAGTGATTCCACAATATTTCTAAAATGGTTTCAGAATGTTCCAAAATGTTTTTAAAATACACAGATAATTCCTAGATCTTTCAAATGTGATAATAAATTGATTAAAAAATGTTTTTAAAAAGACTCATAAGCTATTCAGTATGCACTCTAAAATGATACTGAAATGATGCGAAGATGTTTTAAAAAAGATTCTGAAGTGGTTCAGAAATTTTCGATGCTGAAATGATTTTAAATTATTTTCAAAGTAATTCTTGAACGATTCTAAAATGATTCAGAATAATTCAAAAATGTTTCTTAAGTGAAATACCCAAATAATTCTAGATCTTGACATAGTTCTAAAATAAATTAAAAATAATTCTGAAAGAATTTTAAAATACTTCTAAAATGTTTCTTAAAAGATCAAAAAAATAACATCCACATAAATCTATTATGATATTAGAATCATTTTACTACATCAATTCTGTAATTGTACAATGATTCAATTTTTTTCAATTGATTTTCGAATGATTCTGAAATGGTCCTTTTAAGATTCTTATATGATCCAAAAAATATTTCTGAATCAATCTAAAAAAATACAATGATTATTCGAAGCTACTTTTAATTTATATCCTTTAAAGTGTTCCTTTGTGATTCTGAAATGATTTCAAAATGATTCTAAAAATATTACAAATTGATTCCAAAATAATTCTCGAATTGTCTTCAAATAATTTCAAAAAGATTTTTAAATTGATTCTGAAGGCCGCCTTTTTTTCATTTCTACTGCCCCTATTTCTTGAATAATATAAAAATAATTCTAGAACCATTTTAAAATGATTCTGCAAAATAAAAGTTCTAAAATGATTGTTACCACTGGCAACTCTTCTCATTGTACATGTGCACCAACCTGGGGGATGCAGTGACAAAATTAACGTTAACCAATGGCAAGCTATTGTATACGTCAGATAATATTTTAAGATAAAGTGAATAGAAAAATAATAATTGTACGAAGAAGAGGCTTCCTTTCGAGATATAAAGCCCTTGGTGATAGAAGCATTTCCGAAAGTGTGCAAAAATTGGAGTCACTTCAATCAAACTGAGGGAATCCGAAAAGGAGGACGAACTACGCAGCACACTGTTTGTAGGTATATCGACGAACGTTGTGCAATAAGGACATTAGTTTTTCGTCAATTGTATAACCGCATATCATTAATGTCGTTTTCGTTTTCGCGGTGTAGCTACACTCAAACTACACTTTTGACACCGTAAATGTTTTATTTGACTTTCAGGACTACACTTTTTCTGTCCCGGACTACACCCGAAAAAAGCAAAGTGTACTGTAGGAAGTTACCAACACATTCACACGTCAAAACTGGTATGTTTTGGTGCTCGTTCCACGTGGTAAAGGGTCAGGGAATTTTTTTTATCAGCACATTTGCGAGATGGACATATGAAATGGAAACGAGACAAAATGACGATGGCGATAATGACCAAAACAACACAAGTTGACAGCTATCCCATTATTACGCATACCAATGCAACTACACTGAAAATGTTTTATTTAAAGCTGCAAAGTGTAGTCCGGAGAAAGTGTAGCTACAGCTCGAAAACGAACTCGACATAAGATAGTACCTGAGCCAAGCGGTGAAGCAGGTAAATTTAGACTTCCGTATGTTTGCTGTTGCCAGAAGAGCTAGTAACCTGGGTCCGAAGTTGAAGCTAAACTAGCAATTGAAAACAATTTGCAGTTAAAAATGAGGGGCTAAAAGTTCTTGAAGTTGAATTGTTTCTCACTCAATGCGATCATAGTTTGATTGTCGAGCTAGATTGAATTATGTAAATTAAGAATCTGTGATTGTGTGTGTGTGCGTTACATACAAATGGTAATTCGCAATGACCAAAAAATTAACGGATTGGGCGGGTGCCACTATTGTGACAAAACAAATGGCACTTTTCAGCGCCCCGAAATCATTTATTTGAAGTTGCAAAACAGCGTGGGAGCAACTAAATTCTGCTTTAAAAAACGAAATTGTTTAAAAAACAACCTATTAGCAGAGTCATTCCATGCTATTTCGCAAATCGATCCTGATCTACTATTTCCGATTTCGCGGAAACTTTTCATAGGTTTTATCAAAATGAGGTCATTTTATGATATCCGCTGTGCATGTTGGCTCGTGACTGCTGTTTTCAAAGGGACTATCCAAAATGATGACTGGTGAATAAAATCTTCTATATCAGATAAACAGCTACTTTGATTACAATGGTGTCTTGAGCAAAGTTGATCTGGATTTACTTGATATAAACACGTACTGTAGAAATTGATACCTTGTGTGTTCGTCTAATTTTTACAACCTTCTGATAACAGGGTTCGCCGCACATAGGAGTATTTCGGTCAAAAACCTGGCCAAAATACGAAAAATATAATTCAAGTGTGCTATTGACCCTTTTTGGATTCTCTGATACTTACTACTTCGTTTGCAGGCCATCTTGAAATTATCAGAGTTGTTTACAAACTACAGTAACTATCATAACTTTATTATTAATTAGAGCCTATGAATAAGTCACAAATTTGTAAATTTGTGTCGGTGTGTTGTATAGGTTGAAAAAACTTAAAAACAAGGCATTACCATACACGTGTTTTTTAGTTTCTTTTGATCGACAATTTTTTTACAAAAAAGGATTTTTATTTGGGTTCCCAGCAAGTCCCAGTAAAAAAGTGTTTCTAAATAAGTACCAGAAAGAAAATGTGCCCCATGCTCACCCATTCGTAATTACGACCAATGCGAAGTTGGGACATTCAGATTTGCTGAATTTTTGTTTTTAATAAATGAGTACATTCATCATGCCTTTTTTTCTGTGTGGACTCATCACTGCGACCAGAGCTTAGATCAATTGTGATATTGCCCAGGTGTTTTCTGAACTCCTCACTACATATTATTAGCAGTAACACTATTGAAGTAAGTGATACCCTTATCATTCATATCAGTGCTTGTGTGTAATTACCTTTCCGTTTCAAGCTTACTGCTCAACTATACCGAGCCTCTGTCCATCCTAACAATATCGCCTAGTTACAATTTCCTGGAGAGAATTTTCATATGTTACGCACACCAGTTTTATTATAATAGGGACTTATTTTTGTTAGGAGGAGAGTCAACAGGGGTACTGAAGAATTCAGATTGAAGGAACCCTTCCTTCATCATGCCTTTGTCATACATCGATTGTAAAATATTTGATTAGGTTTTTCAGATTTTGTGATAACTTGCCGAGAAATACCCTATTCGGGTTGATTGCGCAATGCTATGAACATTCGATAATTAAAAAGTTCCTGATTCTGGAGGTAAAACTTAATGAAACCCTCGAATGTCACCACGAAAGATCAAAACAATGATCTCCCAAGAAGCACACGATCTTCAGATGTCAACAGAGTCGCTTCAAAAGTTAGTTTATATAAAATTGACAGCTTCGAAATATGACAAAATTGGTATAGCTTAACCATAATGTTATAAAGTTGGTCGGAAACTTCCCAATTATGTCGTTCAAGCAAAGGATTGATGGCAGTGATCGAAGCAAGAGACGCAAAACGCAAACGAGAAATTATACCATTGGATGAGTTGAGTTACGCAGTTCCCATGACTCAATGATCTACTGGGAGCACTGAGGTTTCCAACATTATCAAGACCATATCAGACGATCCTTTGAAAGCGAGTGACGACTTTAAAAGTAGCAGATAATAGACATTACTGACAATTAAATATTCACCAGAACAAGCTCTTACTATATTTGTACTTTTTTGAATTGCTGAGTAATAGCAGAAAGAAGTTGATATATCACTGCTAGGTGATTAGATCTTGATGGAATCTTGTTAATATTAAGTTTTTATGTCTGAATATGAAGCTTAATAGAGATAAAGCCACGTTAAAACACATTTAACACTATCTGAAAAGTCATTAAAATGATTTTGGCCAGGATTTTGTTCTACGTACTCCTATGTGTGACGGTCATAGAAATCATCAAATGATATCTTGGCCATCGAAATCAACCAGGCCACCGGAATAACCTTGACCCGCCGGGACATCAAAATCAACATTCAGCACACCACTTTTTCACTGCTAGAGGAAAATCGCGACCTATCTGAAGCTAACAAATAATTCCCAAACATGAAAAAAAAAATCATATTCAACTGACGCGACAATATCGTTCACAAACGAAAAAACGAACCAAATTACACTAATTTACGTGAACGATATTTAGCGCAAGTGGTGAAAATTGTAATGTTGGGTACACGCTCTTGCGGGAGTATCCAGATGAGAGTAATTTGGTAATGTTTACCTATACACTCTCTCGCAGAAGTACCCAATATTCGGAAAATTTTTCACTCGCTGCTAAAATTGCAGCCTCACAGCTTACAGGCTGATCAGGAATCGATGTGGGAAGTCAGGTCATAGGTGTGTAAAAATAAATACACTAAAGTCGCTTTTTACGCGGGGGATACATGCCGCGTAAATTCCGGAATCCGCGTAAAAAACCGCGCAAATTCCGGAATCCGCGTAAAAAAACCATCGTTAATTCTGCATTCCGAGTGAAGGGAAACCGAAATCCGCGCAAAAAAAATACCGCGTAAATTCCGGAATCCGCGTAAAAAAACGCGTGAATTCCGGGATCCGCGTAAAACACGACCTTAGTGTACTAAAGATGCACGCACTGATACACATACACACACACAGCACTCCAGCGCAAGAAAATGGGCATACGCTATTGCGAAATTGTCACGCATGACGTGAAGAATGCGTTCAATAGCGCCAGTTGGGACTCCATATCGCTTGCGCTCAGGAGCATTCATGTACCGGTGTCGCTGTACACGATTCTGGAAAATTACTCCCAGAACCGAGTACTTGTTTACAGCACGGAGGAGGGTCAGAAGTGCGTCCCAATTACCGCAGGAGTCCCGCAAGGTTCTATCCTGCGACCGGTGTTGTGGAATGTCATGTATGATGGGGTGTTGAAACTCAAGTTCCCTGTAGAAGTTGTGATCTTCGACTTTGCAGACGACATAACGCTAGACTGCCGTGAGATGACTTTTGTATGGAAATGTGTGCCAACGTCACTTTGTTTTTTTTTTTTTTATTTTATGCAACGTACGAATAAGTAACAACGAAAAGGAAGATACCAAAAGATAGGTCTTCGAATAATGAACAAATTGGCATGAAAAACTCATATTTGAGAAAGTGGCACTTACGTCACTTTGTCATCTCACGGCAGTAGAGGTCTACGGCGAGTCGATCGATCGATCGATCGAGAAGATCGAGTCAAGTTTACGGCGGCGCACTGTATACGCAAGGTCGAAGACTGGATACACTCCAGGAAACTGGTGCTAGCGCACCATAAGACGGAGGTCATTATGAAAATTTGGTGTTTAATCCGTGCATTCTTCGTGAATATTGGCTTAATGAGTTGAATAATGGAGCAGTTCCCTTATGAGGGGTAGAATAGAATGAAAAAGGTGGAAATATTGTACTCTGAACGCTCTTATTATTCGCCTTCACACAGTTCTGTCACTTTTTCCTCTGGATGCACTCTGGAACTCTGGATGCGAGTAGATTGATTGTAGAAGCAAATTTGATAGTTCAACAACTTTAACGTAATTGTTGTTAGGAAGGGCCAAACGGGTTGGATGGACTCGTAAGCAGAGACGCTAACGTGCTTTCTACGGTTAGTCGAGATATTCCCTCTGACATAAATCGATTAGAAAACTCATTAGAACAAAATAAAAGCTTCTTCCTGGTAACAATATAAATATTAGGGTGGGGAAAAATGATCGATTTTCCAGAACCAAGTTTTTTTGGTTCCTTTCGGGGCCCCACACAACCCTAAACTTTCCGGAATTCGATTGGTTTTGTCTCCGCTTGGCGCATTGCCGTCAAATTTGTATGAGAATTTACCTTTCTAGAGAGCTCAATAATGCTCTTATAAGGCACTACATTTTGTTAAAGTATAGTATTTTAGATGCCTAACAACTTTGCAGAAGACACTGAAGAGCTAGGATGTTCAAAAAAAGAGCTATAGCTGTTCAAAGTTGAGTATGTCGATTTAAATGCAGAAAATCTTGTTTTCTGCCAACATTACCAATGTACCGGTGTCACTAGGACTCCCATCAGAAGTAACCTGTCGTAACGAGTTTATACACTCAGCTGGATCAAGCAAATAAATTTAGGTCAATATTCTAGGCGTAGGTAGAATCTACAACGTGTTTCTAATGGAAATCTGATTGACGCCGGTACACTGGCAGTGTTGGCAGAAAAAATGATTTGCTACATAAATTTCGACATAATCAACTTTGAACAGCTCTAGTATTTTTTTGGGACACCCTAGCTCTTTGGTGTCTTCAGCCAAGCTGTTAGGCATCAAAAAACCTACCATTTGAAGTCATGAAACCTATGGTTTGGGCCATTTTGAGCTCTTTAGAATGTAAAATGCAAAACAGTTGGTTTTTCCATACAAATCTCCATATAAATTTGAGATGCAATGCGCCAAGCGAAGACAAAACTAATTGACTTCCGATAAATTTAGGATTGTTTGGGGCCCAAATATAACAAAAAAAACTTGGTTCTGGCTTTCTGCTATCAAGTTTTGTTTTTTCCATATAACGATTCCACACCCTAATAAATATGATTACGTACATAACGTTTGCGGTAAAAAATGGACTTTTTTCAGATGGTGATGAAAAAAAAACTAAGACAGATAATTGAGTTGGATAAATTTCCCATTAATGGTAATTATATTATCTTATTTGCAAAAAAATTCTACGCCCTTACGAGCGGCCTTACGGCAGTTAACCGAAGCATTCGCCATGGTGGACGAAAACATGCGTGTAGGCATATTTTTAATCTCTTTCTTCGTTTTTATTATCAATTCCTCCTCCGTTTTCGCGACAAAATTGTTGGAATAGATCTTGCGTTTCAAGTTTGCCCCGAAGTTCTCAATGGGACGCAGTTGGGGGACGTTGGGCGGACTCGCCGACTTCGGTACCATATCGATACTCAGCCGCTCCATCTCCTCCAACGATCGCTTCGAATAGTGGGCGAACGCCAAAACTGGCCAGAACATCGTGTCTTCGCCCGTATAGTAATTCTTGGTGAACGACGCAACTTCTGGCAGGCACTTACATCCCCTTCTGGCTGATTGTCGGCCATAGCAGCACCTTCTTGGGGAACTTGGTGTGTGAAATAAATTTCACCTCGGAGCTCACTTCCTTCGTGGGAGAAGTGAAAAACGAAGTTCCCTGCCAGTCGTTGCCATCCAGGGAGAGATAGGTCTCGTCGTCCATCACCTCTGCCACGTCGCAATTCGCAGGGAAAATCGACTTGACCATCTTATTCAACCGCTGTCGCTTCCTGACATGTATGTCCATATTCTCCAGATACTTTTTCACTGTTTTACCGCATGCCCCAACCTCCCGGCCAACTGCACGCAGCAATTTAGCCACTTTGCCCTCGGTCTTCCTCTTCAGCTTCCTTTGAAGCTTCTTGTCGCTCATGGTCGTTGGCCGTCCGGAACCGGACTTACTTTCGATGCTCTGATCGTTGTCCAACAGTGTCAAGATGTTGTAGATACCGAAACGGGCATGCCCGGCGTCCACAAAATGCCGCACGATGTCCGTTTTTGACGCGGCGTGGTACCGTTCTTTGAACGCGCACACGTTTGAACGGAGTAGCTTCACTTTTTTCGCCATCACAGTTAGAGTTTGACTGATAGAGCTGTCAAATTTTTTTTTTGCTTACTCATGGGTTACTATGGTTGATGATGCATAAGTAGTTTCGTCAGTGCGATTAAAGGTAAACCCATGAAAAATTATATTGTAGTACAAATTGTTATATTGTAGTACAAATAGAATAAATAATAGAATGCGTTGAAGCTTGTTTTCGGAAGGTGATCTGGATGGCAAGGTTAACTCGATGCTCACCTAATTTTTTGAATGTATCTTGAAGCATTTTTTCCCAGCTTTCCAATAGTGGTGTCAAATTTAAAGTTGGTGCTTGAGGACTTGATCAAAAACATGTTTATCTGATCAGAGTGGTTTTCTTATTATTTTACTACTTTCAATCATTTAGACACAAAAATATTCATTTTTGTAGACCTCGTATCACCAAATGGGACGGTTTCAGCAAGTATTGCTCATAAAACAATCTACGGCACGTCCAAAGTGGATATTGTACTGATCTCTGCTGCCGAAAACATGAACTGAACTTAAATATTAACTCATCACCAAAAAGGTACACGAATCGTCTACTGAAACCAACCACGCGCTGCGCTTGAATCAACAAATTTACTCGATGCTTATGAGAAACAACATTGCGGCTAGCCAAGTGATATCCCGTGCACCACTTTCACGACTGCTGTCAGTTTTTTTCGTCAGCACATCCCAACTGTTTTATTTTAATCACATTTTCACCTAGTTTATTTTGGAAAAAAAGTTTATTTTGGAAGAAACACATTCAACAAGCGACGCCCCGAACTAGAAAAGTCAACACAAATTTATCAAATTGTTAACAGCGAGGCACTGAATATGTGTCTTTCACATATGCAGTGCCTTGCTGCCAGTGATTTTATGATTTTAAATAGATTAAAGAAAGAATGATTCCAGAATGAGCTAAAATTGATTTCAAAATATCTCTAATCTATTTATATAACAGACAAATTATATGTGTATGTATGTTCCAGTATTCCTCTTTAACGCCTGAACCCACTTCCACCAACTGGGTATACGAGTTCCTTTTACAATAGACGTTTAAAGAATGGAAAGGGTAACCCCTCGTCCTGATTGATAAAGAAATCATGAGCCTTCGTGTATTATTTGATCATATTTATTGAATTCGATAATTTTCAGGTCTTTGGTCATATCTTAAGACCGGAAGTTTATGTCCATAATATTCGATACCATTTCTAAGTCCAAGATAGCGGCTTCAAGTTGAAAAAACTCGGACTTTGTAGAAAAAAAATTATTTGAGAAAAGTTTAGTTGTTTCAAGTGTTAAATGTTTTAGTAAACAAATAATTTTGGTATTTCGATCAAAACATTTTGAACAATATAGTTTTTAAGCAAAAAGTTCAAAACAAAGCACATTTCTAGTATACAAAGTTGCCTAAATTGCCATTGTCACCAAACTCACAAAGTTTCACTGAAATTTGAAATGTAATTGCAAATTACATAGCCGACTCTGCGTTAAATCCCTCCAGTACGCAAAGAAATCAATTCATTTCGCGCAAGGTCGACCCACGGAAGGCGCGTGAGATAGTTTATTCGTCCAGTGCTTTCAGTACCTGACTGCACTGTACTGAGCTGACGAATGTTACTCAAGTTGATATTTTGACACATGCCTGATAATGCCAATCAGCGACGTATGGAAGGCAAAAGTTTATTTTTCAATGTGAATAAAAATTAACGAAAGAAAAAAGAACGCCCCCCCGACATGGAACATATTGTATACAAACACCCCAAACAACTCTAATTTCGTAGTGTGGCGTGTGGAAAGGTCCGATAGTCGGCCACACCTAAGTAAAGGGGTGTACTAGAATCTGCATTCAAAATCTGCCCTTCCCCCCGGCCCTCCGTCAGATCGTGGAACGATTGTTGCACATAGACACAGAGCATTCGATTCGATGGCTGGCTGGCTGACTGACTGTCTGGTTGTTGTTGTGTTTGTTTGCTGTTGGGGCGAGTGATTAATTCACAATATTTTATTACCTTCCAAGCTTAAGGTCACACTCGAATTATGGGCGCTCGGGACCCCCGGGTGGTGAACCACGATTGCCGTGATTTGTTGAACAAATATCTAATCAATTCGGTAAGGGAGTGTCCCCCTAGCCGAAATATATATTTCGCTGCTGACCGTCGGTCGTCAATGTATCAATTAGATCAAAGTCGTGTTGATTAGATGTTTTGTTCTCTTTGAAAGATTTGTATTCATTTATAGCACAACAGAACTAGATCTTCATCATAAAAATTTCCGAAAACAATAAAACTGTCGCTTGCGTTGAAATGTCAAACATTTTATCTAATCATGGCATGGGGATAAGCTGAAGCGGATGTCGAAACGAGCGCATGATTATCAGCTATGCCCCAGTAAATCACCCCTTCACAGGGGAGCACTAAAACTGGCCCACACACGGATGTGGACAAATGAGTTCTTAATTAACATCGTTAAAATCCAAGCTGTGACCATGCAGCAGAACGATATAGTTTTGGAGAGCTCGTAAAATACGAAACTATGCTGTGGATTGCATTCAAAGCTGTGGATTTTTCATGGGCTTGGAATTTTTTGCTAATTTTTGCCAGCTTTGAATTCCTTTCGAATTTCATTGTGATGGCTCTGACTAAATTTATTGCGAAACAAAGAGTTTTCATTGTTTGAATAATAACTCATATCCAGACGTAAATAACATATTAAACTTACGGCGATTACGGGCCCCAGGTTCATAACATGTAAGCGTTATGATTTTCCATGTATGCCACAGAGCAAACAACAATAAGGAAGTTCCCACAATAAAATAGTAAAACAAGCGTAGAAAACCCACTCGGCAAACGGGTCATCAAAAGTAAAACTCCGAGGTCTCCACCGTTGCCATCGTTACGCTAGGTAGTATTCGGTTATGCAAGAGAGCTGACTGAGATCCTCATCACATACGACCACGGATCGAACCGGCCGACCGACCGCCAAGCGACAATTCGGTCATTCGATTCGGGAACGAAGAAAGAGCAGCAGATGGTACAACTTCGCGGAGGAGGAGAGAAGCCAGTTTTTCCGGGCTGGTTTGGTGGTTATTTTTCCTCCTAATGCGAAAGTGAAAGTGCAACAACTGGCAGCCAACTTTTGGCGTCGTCACATGTTTGCTGCACACTGCGTGGAGAGGGAAAACGGTGTGCGACAACCGAGGTTGGAGGTTCCGGTCCGGCTCTCGGTGCTTGTTTGCATTAGACGCGCAAATAGTTTCGGAAAACACGAACTGCATGCAAAATAGAAAACTAAAAAAAACTTATCGGATAGTGGGAAAGCAGCCACCACAGTAAGTAGGCTTTGACTCACGAGCTGACGGAAGGGAGATTGACAATCACTTCACCGCTTGGCACTTAGCGATTCAAAGCGATGCCTGCTGTGCTCCCCATTGGGGAGCCAACCTGGCCGAACTGATCAATCTTGCGTGACGTATGTGAATGACACTTCACAGATCGACTGCGAAGCCTGTTCAAGGACGTTCGATCCACTAACATGAATGAGGGAGATTGTGATACAAATAATCGATAATGCCACCGACAAACAATTCGAACCAAACCGCGCCGATTAGTCACACAGTTTTTGCTCTCGACTCCGTACACAGGCCAGTACAACGCCTCCTTTCTAATGGATTCAGTTCTAGATCTCCGTGTATCGGACCCTGTTGGCGCTGAGTCACCGCTGAGTGCGCCGTCGGCGGCCCGAAATGCCACCTCCGCCCAAGCCGTAGGCTTACACGAGCAGAGGTCGATCTGTTTGCGGAGATCCGTTCTAAAAGTAAACCCTGGGCGCGCGCTCTGGTGTTGTTGTTGTTGTAAGTTAGCCTAATGACTTTAGCATTTGCAATCCAGATGCGGTGCGTCGTTGCGACGGACTAATCTCGCGCGCCATGCTCAAGGACATCGATATCGCAGCTGCTGCTGCTGCTGATGCTGTGCCCTGTCTACCAAATTGGTCGGCGGCAGTTCGAAACTGATTAATCACTCCAAGCCCAGCCGGCAAACGGTCGTACTGTAGAGGAGGTCCCTTCCGTGCTTAAAAGCCACCGCACACACACTTATCACGAAGACCTCGAAATTATAATAATGAAAAAAAAAAGCACCATGATCTCAGTTGGCGGGGTGAATTGACAAAATGTAACGAATTTAGATAATGTGGATGAGTAATCGGATCGGACCCCGGCAAAGCTGTCAGACGATTTCAAATTCTGTGTCAATCAATCTCCAGCTTAGCTTGGGGAACATTGTTATCAAGTGGGTGCTAGAATTTTATTTTTTCCTGCCTGTCATGCAACCAATAGTTCCGGCTGAAAGTATCGAGATATTGAGCCTGGTTGGGCGTTTAATAACTGGTACCCTGCGTCCTTGCAACGCTATTTGCATTCTATTACTTAGTTACCCAGGTGCTGAAGCAGTGAGAGCTCAAGCTGCTGCAAAATAAACCAATTAAAACAATCTACTTCCCCCCTTTCCAATGTTATACTTTACGTCAGACGCCTGCTTGTAAGATCACCGAACACCTAAAGGCACGCCAGGAATGTGTTTAAACGACTTGCTGTATAGTGTAGTGAAAATTAATAGAATTACTTTACTCCATTATGACAAAGCTGATATGAAGGCTTCTAAATCTCGTACTGTTGGGATGTTTGGTGTTTGTATGTCACGATTTTACTCAAGAACAGATCGTCGAATTTAAAATATTTTCTTTTGTGCTAGTTCTGCTTTGTTCTGCGTCTGGTCAATATGCAATAAAAATAATAAAAATCCACTAAAATGGTTAGTCGAGAAAAGCCGAATGGTGGATTTTAAAAAACAACACTTTCAGGATACTATGATATTGAAATACGAACAGTAGACAACAAATTACATCTGACAGAGCTTCGTTGTCATACCGGTTGTCAGGTAAACAACAACGCTTTTCGACTTGCGTTTAAAAAGAGTTGCCGAACTTATTTTTGATTGTAAACGTATTATTTTATAAAAAAAATCGAAAGGGTTTTTGTTCTATCTCTAGTTGGTTTCTGTGAATTTTCACATTCGGTTAAGGTGGTTACGGTAAACTGATGAATGACAATAATTTTAGTACATCTTGTGTGAAACCTTAAAATAATAAAGTAAATCAGAAATTGATAGAGCAAATCAGAATAAGTCACCATATCAAGAGCTTCTAGTAAGGTTATAATACTCCCAGTTTTTCACCTATATCAAAACATAAGCTGCTCGCAATTCAAAAACTAAGTTAGAACAACAATCAAACCAAGTGCCTATTCAGTTCACGGCTCCGTCAGGTCGCATTTAATTTTGCTTAGGAAAGAGTATAATTTATCCTATATTTTTAATCACTTCATTTTAAATTCCACATTTTGATATTATTCAACCAAAAATCACAAGGGTTGTGGGCAAAGCCACGACTGCAAGATTGGCGTAGAACTAACTACATACATAAGGTTGTTTGATGCATTACTTATAAGTTTTTATAAATTTTTAAAACTTTGTGCAAATGAGAAGTTAAAGTGCTACCGAGTTTCACACTTTGCGGCGCAAAGAGTTTTAACAGTCAGAGTGCATGTGCATGCATATTTAGATAACTAACCTTTGGTTTCAGCGCAAAACGAGAAAATATTAAATCTTCAATTCATTTGTGTGGTTGTCCTCAAAAGGACAGTTTGTTGTTCAATTTAAAATCAAATATGATGTTTACTATTACCCTGACAGCGGAAGTTAAGGTGAACTTGTGTATGATGAAGGCATCGAATTATCTGTTTCATTGGAAGGGAGAAAGCCAAATGTTTTAAAATTTTGTAACCGTTTGATTCAAATAATATTATCAAATCGCAATCAGGCACTCTGATAACACAGAAAAAGCTGTTTTCACACTGATAATCAGACAGCCAGCAGAAGTTGTGATTGCCAGAATCCAGAATGCTCCTGTAGTTATCAAAACGAGGCAGAGCTTCACCGGAGGAAGGCCGAAACCCTCAACCGGCAAAGATGCCCCGACAGTGGGAACTATGGTGAGTTTGCGTATGACCGATGGTGCCCGCTACCGCACAAAGACAGAATTTTACTGAAAATTGTCGAATACGCTTTACGTATTATACGAATGTTCCCTAAGTAGATGTGTCTCTATAGCACAAATATAAAATAATATATTTATCTCCCAGCTGGTCTCGAGGTACGATGCTGGCCTAACAAGCCAGTCGTCGTAGGTTCGAATCTAGTTCGAGCCACTATCAATGCTGATACCCGCTGCAACTACCACTGCTATCCGTTGCCACAGCTGCCACTGCTATCCGATGCCATTGGTATCCGTTGCACTGCTGCTGCTGATGCTAATGTCGAATTCGTTTTTACGGCAGGACTATACCGTCCCGGACTACATTTTGCAGCTGAAAAAAAAAACACTTACCGAGCAGTTGCAGTGGTGTGCGTAATACCAGAGGTGGCTGCCACTTTGTTTTGTTTTGGTCATCAGCGCCATTGTCTTTTTGTCGCGTTTGTGCTACTGTACGGATTCGGACGATGATGATTCCAAACGCTTAAAAAGTTCTTCCATTTCGCAAATGTTTTGACAAAATAAAATCCTACCTGTTGTTTGACACACGAAGAACGACAATCAAAGCAAACCAATTTTGCCACATTTTTTTGATTTTGACACATACGTGGTGTCTTCAAAACTGCACCTTGTTTCTTTCGCGGACTGTCCAGGACAGAAAAACAGTAGTCCGGGATTGTCCGAAAAATGAAAAAAAAAATACTACAAAGTATTTATACAACAATGTATGAAATGGTGACGTAGGACTAAAAGTATATATTATATGCTGCGATAAACTGTTCATAGCAACACTACCGTTTATATTTGATGGTCGTTATTGTAAAACTAACGATGCATGAATACATGAAAATTTTACCCTAGTAGTAGTTGTGAAAATTCTCATAACTGTTATCTTAAAGCATTTATAGTTCTAAAAAGAACCGATTCCATAATCTTCAGCTCGAGATGTGTGCTATAGAACGCTAGGGACCGCACCACCACCGGTAGTATTGAATATTTTGTTGGCCGCGCATAAAATTTGCTCTCTGCTGTGCCCTCCATTAGCAGTGACAGCAAAATATTAAATATAATAAAGGTAACATGCTCCGCGGTGCCTGGAAGTTGACTCGTATGCAGCTCTCGTTTCTCAATGTCGCGTACCTCTAACAGCTACACTGCACTCGCTATTGTGTAACAAACTAAACTGAAGCTGAATTTTCTACACGCAGTCTTTTGCATCGAGTTCAAAGTAAATTTTTGCCATTAGGGCGTGGCCACACAACGTAGAGAAAAACAAACAAACCAAAACACTTTTTTGTGTCAAAACATGTAGGCAGTGGAATTCATTTCGTCCATGTTATTGTTATCTGTGCTCGGGAAGCAAGCCAATAACGAGGGAAATATGTGGGAAAGCTTGACCTTAGAACTTTTCACGTTTTCCACCATTAAGCAGTAAAGCAACAATGTTGAACATTATATCAAAAAATTGTTACACCTTTTATCTATCCACCGACATATCAATGACCAAGATCCATTAAGTCGTTCGCTTGCTATAATCGTTGGAAATCTGACGCAACGTTTGCCAGTTTCATTTTCAATTTCACAAAGTGTAATCTAGTATAGAAAACGAAGACGTAGTCCTACGTCCAAACAGTGATAGGACAAAGTGTAGTCCGCGGGGTAGCAAAAACGAAAACGACATAAGTAAGGGCTGTTATAGTCGCTGTCTAGAACTAATATGAGCAGTTTCGGCTGAAATTGGCTCGTTTATAAGCCAAATAGTACATTCCGAATTGCTAGGTCTATAATACTGTCGATCGTGCTTGAGAAAGCAATCATATAACAACCAATCAGAGGTCGAATTTTGACAAGGCTTGACAATTTTCAATAGTACAATAATCCGATTAATAAAATGAAAACTTCCTGAATTTGGAAGGATTCTCAAAAGATCTTTCAATCGATTGCTTCAAGACAGAAGGAAATCCATCGAAAACTTACCGATTTATTTACATTTTTCACTTTTTTCGGTTTTAGATTTTTATTTTACATCCCTATATAACCGAACTTCCTGAGAGACATAGTTCTACGTCGAATAAAAACACTTATAGCGATTTTTAAATACATATAAACCAACCCAAACACGCGTTGACATCGTCGTCAGTATGCAAGTATGCCGGACCTCGTAATTTTCAGATGATTTAAATTTTGAAAATTTCACGGCAGAAGGATGTTTTCGCTTAATTCACTATTTTTACTCTAAAAAGCTTGAGCTCGAACGACCGCACAGTTCGTAGTTGCTCCTCCGTGATTGATTTGAGCTAGTGAAGTTGCACAGAGCACCACGTATATAGCAACTCGGGATTAGTTTACCATATTTAATGTACAATAATTCAGTAGCTTCCGCTTTGTATAGATCTATAACGGCGCCAGCCACGTTCTTACGATCGTTAGGATGAGGATGGATATTGTAAGTAAGAAGGTGTAACAGTCGTTGTTGTCGGAAACCGAGTTTACCGCTGCATCTCCACGACTACGACGGAAAGGAAGGGTTGCGTCACCGTGGTAAGTGACAGAATCAAACGATAATTACGAAGGCGAGAGACGATTATTCTTATTTTCGAATACCGCGAACTGTGCGATCGGCGTGCAAAAACGTCTCTCACTACGAAAACGAGCGATATTAAATACCGTGACGCGCGTGAAAATCATCTTCCATCCGAAGTATCTAAGTATTTATATAAATGTCGTTTTCCAATCCCGAACACCTTCAAGGATGCATTTCGGTAGACGCGGTTCTTTGAGTGGTTTACATCACGTACATGATTAATCACAATATTTATAGACCAAACGAAACCGACTTTTGTTTGCAGCGTGCTTAAATAAAACCTACGAACGAGCAGTATTATTTTTACTCTAAAAAGATCGATGATGAATAAAAATATGATCAGCTCAAAATATTTCAACACGCGGTTCTGAATATAGAGGTGGTCCAAAATACGTTTTTAACACTTCGTAGAAGTTTTTATATTTCTCGGCGATGTTCCAATAAATTGCATTGTTGAACGATATAGCAAAGAAGGCGTATTGCTCTTAACAATGGTATGATAGAGTAGGTATTTATGTTAAAAAAGTTATGTTTTTTTTTTCAAAAAATTGTGCAATCACCGTATATCGGTTCTCAAAATGTAATTATTGGGGAGTATTTTGCATTTCATCGGCTCTCTAGGTACCAAAAGACGCCATCTTGATTATCGATTTTTTTATTTTCTGGATGTAGTCCCGGTTCTAAATACATCAATTTGGATTTACACAGCCTTGCACAAACCGGAAATAGTAATATAAGTTTCAAAATGGTGTGAGACATCATATTTCGGTTCCTTGACGTCATATCTGCTCCTAAAATATAGAGGAGAATCTGAGCATTAGCCTCAAATATACCCGCTTCCATGAAACCAAAAATCACGGTATTAGGCACAGTTTTGTACTGCTGTCCGGGAGTTAGAAGTTACCATCTTAGAATTGAAAATGGCGTCGAACGCCATATTCCGGTCTTGGAAATCATCGAGTTCATTAAAACAGATCCCATAATGCACGCAAAATCTTGCCTCCCCCCTTCTTCCTACCCTTTCCCAATACTTCTATAACCACTTCCTTCGTCGAACGGTACTCGCTTGCAAAGTTTGGTGAAAATCGGTTAAGACATTCAATAGTTATGCTGGAACGTATGTACATACAAAACATGTCTTCTTTTATATAAATAGATTAATAACACAAAATTTCGTTCGAGGTAAAACAACGTTTGTTGGGTCCAGCTAGAATACTAATAAAGTAAAAACTAAGTAACTTTTTTTCCATTTTCGCTTATTTTTCGTCGGTGTAGTTCCGCCGAGTGGATCACGCCACCTCACAACCATCGACACCTATGTCGGCGGTGGGATTCGAACCCAGGCGTCGAGCGTGGTTGGCGGAGACGTTACCAACCACACTAGGCCCCCGCTCCACCTTGTAGTTGATATAATAATAATTGTAATAGAACATACGCTCTTGAACTTGAGCTTGAGGTTCTTACATGCCGAATGACTCAATCATGTGATATTTTATCCAAGATGCTGAACCTCCAAGATCGACAAGAAAATTCATTAGTGCAGGAAGTTTCATCACAGCTTAAGTGTTCGAAGCTTGATACAGTACGGCATATAAGAGCTCTCCCTCTCTCTCCTCTCTATGCCAGAATCTTTTGTTTTGTTGGTGCATGCTAAGTTCTGTTCAAAATGATGTCGCAACAAGAAGCACAAACACAAGGGCATTGCACAGTTCTAATTGAATCTCAAATGTTTATTATGTTTGGCGTTGGTAATGATATCTTCATGAGAAATGAATCAATTTTTCTTTGAGTACATTTACCTTTTTTAACATCAGTAGGAAAAAAACATTCAAATTTTTAGTTGCCACCATTTACTAAGTTAATTCACAATTGTTCAAACTGTATTTTTCATGTAAACTTTATTGGGTTTTAACTTGTCAAAACATTTTTTTGCAATCTTTTAAATTTTTAATTTGAGCGCTAGTTATCTAGGTAAGACAATTTTGTTTAGTTATAGGTGTATCAAAAAGATTTAAATATTTCCGGTTTGGCTGCTTCATTTGGGCTCTCTGAGCGCTTGGACAGTATTTTTCCCATCAGGAAGTAATGCTTAATCAAAACAAGAAATTACCCTTTGTCCGTGGTAAACAATATAACAGAAAAAGCGTCACAGAGCAAGAACTTAAAAAACGAGTTTACGACATGGAATAAAATTTTACCAAAATTCTAGTTAAGGTTGATACAATCGGCCGACCTGAAGATATTTGATTACAACGCTGTCTCTGTGTTTTTTCAGCTCAAATAGTAAATTTCGAACACTTAAGCTATGATATAACTTCTTGCACTAAAAAATCAACAAAAATGAACTTTCTAATCGATCTTAAAGGTTTAGCATGTTGGTTGTTGTATTTATTAAATATACATTGTAATAAAATAATAAAAATATACAATGTAATGTAATTGTAAATTGTAAATGTAGTTTATTTCGTAGTCCTGGAAACCGATGCCAAGATACAAACATCTTTGCCTGTTTATAGGCGATTGCACCCGTTTGGTCTGTTATTGAAACTGTTCTTTTATCTCGGGTGCGAATAGACAAAGAGAATTTGCAAAAGGAGAAGGTACTCTAAGAAAACTTGCTCGCAAAATAAGATTGTGTTGTTAGGGATTTAAAAAATATATATTTCGACTCAAACATTGTCAAAAAGTTATCGAAAATTCATAAAAATTTGCTGGTGTTGAAAATTGTTAAAAGTTGCCATTTAAAAATTGCTGAACATCTGAAAGATGTAACAATTTATACAATCCTCACATCATAAAGAGATGCAAAAAACGTCAAAAAGTTATCCAAAAATTGTTTTTGACAGTCGTCGAAAAGTTCTCGCCGAGTCATTTTTTCAATAGTTGTGAAGAAACCAAAAACTAATCATAAAAAACTATACGAAAATGATGAAAAAACGTCAAAAATTTAGCAAAAAATTGTAAGTTATATGAAATCCTTCAAAAATGCCAGAAACTCATTAAAAAGTCAAGAAGTTGCATTTGAAAACCTTACGAAAATGTCATAAAAAAGTTGCGGATAAATCGTCAACAAGCTATCTTCAAGTTATCTAAAATATCTTTACAATTTCAGCGAAATTTTATGAAGTTTAAAAAGCTGTCATCGCTTAGTTATCCACAGATGCAGCTTTTTCCAGTACTCTGCTTTTTTAGTTCCCAGTTTAAGATTTTATGTATTTAGTTGTATCTCAAACATCGTTTAGGGAAATGTGATAAAAATAAAAACCAAACCAATCCGGAAATCCAATATTTTATTCTCAACGTTTCGGCTGCGAAAAATGTCATCTCGACCATCAACCTTCAGGAATGAGTGATATCATTTGCTTCAAGCCAACAAAACACAACTAATTATTATCCAACATTTAATTTTTATTAACTCGATTCCATATTGGGCTTACTTATAACTGGTTCCGTAAGCTAAACGGTGTGTATAATCCTAAACAAGAGTAAAAGAGATTGAGAGAGAGAAAGAACAATTCTACACTCGCAAACGTACTGTTCACCATAAACAGTTTTTTCTTCTTATTTTTCCTCCATGTTCTCTTCTACTATCCGGATAAAACGCCGTTTAATGCTTGAGCATTTTTCTCTTCATTCTTCTTCAGTAATTTTCACAATTCATAATTTCGTTCCATCCCGAGTTAGACAACTGACAGCGTGGCTAAACTGTCACACAACTGGGACCGTGGGGCGATGTTCTGCACTGATTCCTAAAACTTTTCGAAACGGGCACGGGGCACGGAAATAAAAATGCTACTTTTTTTTTATTTACAGTGTTATCATCATTTGCTTACAACTAGAAACGTGTTTTTTTTTGCTTTTAGCTTTCGTTTTCGGTACGGTACGAACTCGTGGATGAGCAATGCTGGATGCGTAGATGGGCACAGCAGTTTCTTACTGTTACACTTCTATGGGTAGATATCTTAAGTCTTATAACCGATTTGATGGATTTGACAGAGCTGACGCTGAATGAGGGGTCACGGGGGACTTAACTAGGGAACCGGAATCATGGGACAGGGGGGAGAGGGGAGTTCAACATTAAATTAAATCTTAACATGATACGCAAAAAAACTGTAGATGGCTTTGCTTCGCAGACTACAAAACTAGACAAAACACAAAACTCTAGCTCTAGAAAGGGGACTTAGACTGAGAGGGAGCGAGCGATTGGATGCGCGAACTAGTATTCGATGTTGTGACCCCTCAGAAAAGCGTCAATCTGTCCACTGGAGTGACCCTGCGGTTGAACGAAGTAGTACTGCTGCTGGGGTTGCGGAACGCGTTGGATTTGGGGAGTGGAAGCTTGGAAGCGATGCTGAGGGTTTTGGACCTTCTTGGCAGCTTCCAACCGATCCGCACGGAGCTGGTTTTGCTGCAGTTCGAGCTGCTGTGCGAACAGCTGCTGGCTGTTCAGGAACTGCAGTTCGTTCTGCTGCTTCTGGTAGATCTGTTGGGGGATTTGAACCTGGGCTGGAGCGGGTTGCGGCTGCTGACGGTACAGTGGACTCTGCTGCTGCAGATGCTGCAGGCTGACCAGCTGCGGCTGCTGGTGGTGCTGGGGATGATGGACGTATGGTTGGATGCGGTGATTCAGCTGGAAGTCACCGTCACTTTGTGGGAGCTGCTGGTACAGTGCGGTATCGTACTGGCCAGTTTGTGGATCGAACACCAGCTGGGTTTGATAGATGGGGTTGTTGGTGACCTGCTTGGTGGTGGAGGATCCAATCGGTTTGGATGGAGTGGTCGAGGGGATCTTGCTTTCATGCTGGAATTTCTTGAACTCGGCGTCGAAGTCTAGCGGACCACGGGTTCCACCGAGGAGGCCGGTATTCTTGGTGGTCGAAAAGAAACCACTGACGGGGGTGGTCGTGTCTGGCCGATAGGTTGTTGGTGGAGGTTGGGTTTGGAGGGTGTTCTGAGGGGCTAGTCGGTAGACGGTTTTGGGGGTGATGTTCACCGGGACTGATTGGGTTGGTGTGTGGTAGACCATGTTGGGGGTTGTGCTTACGACCTGCACTCGTGGACGCTGCGTAACCGTCTGAGGTTGCTGGCTGGCGAATGGTCGAGCTGCTGGACGCACGCGCTGACCAATTTGGACTTCTTCTTCGGATTCTTCCTGATTGTAGCCTGAGTTGTAGGTGTTCTGGAAGACGGTCGTAGTTGGACGAGGCGTTGTGTGAGCGGGACGCGTTGGAACTGGTCGTGGAGCCGATGGTCTTCTGGGGTAGTTCTGGGGCACGTTTTCGTTTGACTCTTCCTCAGATTTCTCTTCCTCTTCTTCACTACCCTCGGGGTTGTTAGGATCACATGGATTTCCCGACACGTAAGTGAACTCACGTTTGTTACCGTCCGGATCGATGTAACCGTACTTTCCTCGTACCACACAATCCGTACCTCGGGTTTCCTCCTTGAACGATCCATCGGCATCTTCGTAGCCAAAGGTAAATGAACCATCATCGTTTACTTTATTGTAGTTGCGAATGGTTTGCACCGGTGGCGGACGCGCCTCCTGAACCTTATGACGGGGAGACAATGGAGCGGCGGTCGTGACCTTCACTGCCGGTCGGTAAGTATCTGCACGGGCCCTCGGAGCCGGGGTACCGTACTGACCGTTATATTCGTCCTCGCTGGCCACCAGCACCAACTGGCGGGGATCTTCGTCATCTTCGCGGGCTTGCGCCCGGTAGTACTGCACCGCCTGCTGAGCTCGATTGTCATCTTCCACGTCCAGCTCGGCACTCGACTGTTGAGGGTCTTGCTGGAGCACTCGGGGGCGTACCCGAAGTCTACGCTGCTGCTGGGCCTCCGCCGAGCATGCCAGTAGGACGGCTAGGCCGGCCACTAGCAACCACTGGAAGGAGCAGAAAAACAAAAAAAAAGGTTGTTAATTCATCGACTATCGACTAAAGATGAGAAAATATGAAAAGTGGTCAAAATCTGAATTTAAAATCTGAAATGTTATTTAAATGTCACTAAAAATACGCAAAAGTTTCGAGAAGTCGCCAAAATATCCCCCGAAAACTTAAATGTCATCAAGAAGCCATAGAATTGCTAGAATATCAACGAACAATAGTCGAGGAATTTGGCTAGAAAATCAACGAAAGTTCAGAAGAATTATTAAGAAATGTCGAAAATTACTAGAAATCACTGAAAAGTCGAAAAGCAGTTCTCTAAATTTCTCCAAAGTTTATCAAGCTTAAAAAAATTATAAAATAGTTGTTAGACCGTTAATAAAATATTGTTAAAAAGATGTGGAAAGATTTGAATGAACCGTGTCAAAAAGAGGGTTGCTAGAGGAAAAGTTGATAAAATGTCATTAGAAAAGTTGTAAAAAAATTGTAAAGACGTGTCAGGAAATGTCAAGACATTAAGAGCAGAAATAACTCAAGACTTTTAAGTGATTTCTCGATAAGTACCCGTCGTAGCACAAGCCAAAAGATTTTCATAAATACATTAGAAAAACATTAGAAAGTTATGATAAAGTTGTCAAAAGCTAATCAAATTTCACTAAAAAGACGTTGAAGGATTTCGAAAAAGTTGTAAAAAAATATTTGTAAAAAAATGTTTTGGAAAAGTGGAAAATGGTTGAAGATTTTTCATGGAAACATCGGACAACTGTTGAATAGTTACTAGCAGGCTTGTGGAAAGAGTAAAGTGAATATTCATATTCATGAGTACTGCGTATAGCAACATTCTGCACCAAACTTCTTCATTCTGCTTTATGCTGTATTTCTGCCGCTCGCAAAAATAAAAAATGTACTTGTTGGTTGCACCACTGCTGAGCGAAACAAGAGTGGTGAACTACTCTACTGAGATTACACAGAAGTACACCGTGGTGAGCACTGTTGAAGAGCTTGGTAGCTGCAAGGTTACAGAGTCCGCTTTGACAAGCGAATGGTCATAGGTTCGAATCTTAGTAGTACCAAGCCATTCGTTGGCAAAAAAAACTGTAAGTATGGGTTTATTCTCAGGCTTTTCCACACAAAATCTTCTCTCCAGACTTAATAACCACTGGTCTAAAGTTTCGATTATATCATAGGCACTATAGCACGTTATACGCTGTTAGAGTTATAGCTTGCAGGAGGACATGATAGAGTCGATAAGGAAGGAAGTAGGTTACTAAGTCTGAATAAGAAGACAAAAAGCACAAACGACACGGAGCAGGTTACTTCTTAATAAGTAACACGGCAAAAGGGTAAAAATAAAACAAAAATGTGCGAACAGCGAAAGCGTCCGGACAATGCCACAAAAGATCAAAAAACTAGACTGGTCGCAGTGGGGTCCATAAAAAAAATACACTGCTGTGATAAATTCGATAACATTCGAAGAGCAAACATGTTTTACGGACGTCTGCCTTTTATTCAAATTCAAAATACAATGCAAACAACGCAATCTTCTTTCCTACCTAGGTGCTCCTCTCATTTCCTCTTAAGAGCAGTTCCACAAAAAATGTCCCAGTTTTAATATATTTTTTAAATTGTAATTTTTGATTTAGTTGAAACTTTGCACAGACGTTTCTATAGGCAAAAGATGCCTTTTTGTGCTATTGGTTTGATTTTTTGAAACACGACTTATTTTCGAGAAACTATTGAAAAATGCTATTTTGGGAAGGTATTGATGATTACAAATATTTTTGGGGTCAAAACGGTTTGTTCGAACGGTGTGACGTTTGCCTTTCCGAAAAAATTCACTCTAGAAAAAAATTATTTACTTTTGAAAAAAAAAGTTAAAAGAAAAATTAAAAATAAATTATCTGAAAAAGCTCATTTTCCAAAAATCTAGTTTTTTTTTTTATAAAAACTACAAAAGATTACCTGAACAATGCAACTGGTTTGATCATGGAGAAATCAAGAAAAAAAAGTTATAATTTTTTGAAAAGAGATATTTCAGATTTCACCGCGATGTTTTTTTTTTGCGAGCTTCTCAGATACACACGATGCGCTGCTCTTTTTAAGCAAGTGCGTTGCTTTGCCCACCAGTGTGAGAGTAGTTGTTTGTGCAGTAAAAAATAATCTCTTACACACTAGGAATTTTCTGAGCAGAAGTGACAAGCCTGGTTACTAGGAAGTAACCATAAAAATGGTTAAAATACGAAAACTATCAAACAAGAATTGAAATGGATGAAAAACTAATCGGAAAATGGAAAAGTTTGAAGTGTAAGAATTCGATAGATAGAGTTACTAACATACATTAAAAATATCTACAAAATCGTTCAAAAGCTGTCCAAAGTTTGTGAATTCTCCAAATAATTGTGGAAACATTCTTGAGGTTGTCAAAAATTATTCAGATCTCGTGGCTTTGAAAAGTATATCAGCAAAAAGTAACAAGAAAGCGGCAAATGTTAAAAATACCATGTGAGTAAATAGAAAAAACCTAAATTAATCCACCTAGCGGTCAGACTCAACCATTCTCATTCAAACTTGTTATTTGTAAAAATAGTTTTACATGAATGCTTAAATCCAATAAAGGTACATTCACTCTTTGGGATCTAAAATATTGATGCTGTAATTGAAGTATAAAGTATTGAATTTGACGTAATGTTAGCGCTTAAAAAATAGCGAAATAAAAAAAATGACTCTTAATTCGAACAATTTAATCACGAGCGATACCGGGAACGTTCAAATAGTACGATACCACATTTAAATCATGTTGAGGCCATATATATTGATCAAAGCAGGTATAGATTTGAATAGTCTTTGAATTTCTTTTCTTTCCATAACTACTGAACCACATATCAAATTGTTATGAAGTTTGTTATTTCTAAGTTTGAGAGATGACTCGTTTGTATGACACTTATTATGTTCGAATAAGTCGTGTAATACTTTAGATAATAGACTTTCGTCGTTTTAACAATTTAATGCATAACGGTTGCTTAAGTTCGATTATAATCAAATGAAACCACGTGTTCAATCATAATTCATCAGTTAACCCTTAACTAGCCTGTTCATCTGATATTAACATTGTTCAAATCGGTTGTGTAGTTTCTAAGATAATGAAGTTTCGTGATTTTCACATTTCGATACATTACAGACGAAGTTACGATCCGATTACAGCGAAATTCAATGAGGTGTTATGAGGCAGCTAGACCTTTAATTTGACACTAATTTTGTGGAAATCAGTTCAACCATCTCTGAGAAAAGTGAGTGAATCCAAGTAGTCTTCGAAATATGTTCCTTTTCATAGCTGGATTTCACATTTTTAACCATAACAGGCAAAGTAATAGTCCGAGTGAGATTGGGAGAGCGTTACACACACATACACACACACATACAGAAAATGCTCATCTCGTCGAACTGAGTCGACATTCGGCCCTTTTGAACACTTTTATACCTTTGGTTTTTGCAGTGATTGCTATACCTTTCTAGCAAAACTTACAACGTTCATCAAAAACATCAAAAATTATTGAAAGTTTTTTCTAGGACATTCGTCAATTTTTTTTAAGGGGCATCTAAAAACCAATGATGATAGAAATCATCAAGAAAAACCTTTGTAATTACAATTATTATCAGAAATCTTTATTTTATAATAAAATACTACAAGGTATACAGCCCTAGGGTTGTATGAAATGGTGACGTGGGACTAAACAATGTAATTAGGGGATTTTTTGTTACAAAATATACAGAGTCTGTAGACAGAATCAATGTGTTTGCTCAGCGACTGTACGTATTTTTATTTTCAGCCTCCTCTGGGAACCCATTTTTGAAATATATTCAACAACACTCGAAAGAATATCGTTTATATTTGGCGATATTATGCTTGTAGTTTTTTTTTGTGCGGGCAACATGTATTTGATAATTGAAGAAGCACCAAGGATTTCTCGTAATGCGTCAAAGTCAGAATTAACTATCAATAATCTCTTATATCCTCAAAAACCAAATCCAATAATACTTACGTTATCATAATGAATGGTTTTGTCTTATTTAATTCTGATTAAATCAAATCTATGATATGGATCTAACTTTCATAATAATATAGCAGCCCTTACAAAGGTTCTTATTAGCAAGTTCCAGCAAAAAAACGTAGCATTCAACAATTCCATTTTTGTTTTTTTGCTTGACAATTCTTTCCATTTCGTACAACCAGGTACATTCGCTGTATTACGAAGACAGTAATATACGTTTTTTATGATAAAGGTTAGAATAATAATATATCATTTAACAATTTTGAAATGTAAAAAGAGATTCTGAATGAAACTTAATAAATAAACCAATAATTCACAAGCATTCGCTGGCTCTTACTTTTCTAGAAATGTGTTAATGTGGAATTTACTCTTTCGATACTATCTGGTCACGATTATTTAGTGAATATCGTAGATAAAATTAAATAAATATCCGTTGCAAAAATTTACAATACTTATGGTAATCATTTTTATGAGATAAACTTTCAATCAATTTTATGAGATAAACTTTCAATCACAAATTGTTCAAGAATGGGGATTGTTTCAAACTTTTCGGAAAACTTTTACCTTCGAGACATCATATTAGTCTAAACTCATGGAAGCAAAAATAAATTGACCTATTGGGACGGGGAGACTCTGTCAATTTTTATTTCGATATTGATACAGAGAATATCACAGGGAACGGTTGGTGTCCATTCACGTCGTCTGTGCTAGGAATGCTCGCATGTGATTGGTTCATTGTTCGCGTAAATTTGTCCTTGAAACTTTTTATCAATTTTACGGCTTAGCAATGAAATTAGAGTGATAACAAGCATATTAAAAATTGTTCTACATTTTATCTATCCAACAACATATTGGTTATTGTTATCCATCATGTGGTTATATTGTTATTAACGTTTGAAATCTGACGCAACATGTGCCAGTTTCATTTCAAACTTTACAGAATGCATCCCAGTATAGTAAACAAAGACGTAGTCCCACGTCAAAAAAATAAAATAATAGAGTAAAAGTGTAACAAAATCTTTAAAAGGTAGATGAAAAGTCGAGAAAAATATACTGAAACGGTTTCTGCCAATAATCAAGCAGCTGTCAGGAAGTTATAACAAAAACCCCAAAAATCTGCCAACAAAATTATTTTTTTTAAATTTTTTTCAAGTTAATAGAATGCCAACAAACACCATTCAAAGAATTTTCATAAATACATTAAGAATTCGTTTAAAAGTTGCAACGAAATCAACGCAAGGTTGTAAAATCTTGCATTAGTTGTTCAAAGGTCGTGTTAAAGCTTCCCGAAAGTTTCAGGAAAAGTGATTGGAATATCAACAAAATTTGTAAGAATAAAAAAATAAATATATTAATTTTTTTTAAATATGACACAAAACGTTCGAAAGTTGTCAATAATTCGTCACTTGAATATCAATATCATTGAGAAATTGTCGAAATTGTTCGTCAAGATTTTTCGAAAACTGAACCACGAAAACTGACAAACAAGTATGAAAATATGAATAACCTGAATGAGAATGTAGGCAAAAAATGAAAAATTATAATTCTAAATTTTTACTCCACAAAGTGAAGATATGTCAAAATCCTTCCGAAAGTTGACAAGAAATCATTTGAATACTGATGGAAACTAATGGAGCGTCAACAAAACAATAGTTGTGAAATTTTTCTATGAAATATTGATAATTTGATGAAAAGTTGCCAAGAAAAGTTATAAAATGTATGGTAAACTTTTGTAATGAATTAATAAAAATGGTCAAATGTTACTAAAAGATGATAAAAATATACACAAAAATTCGATTAAAAACTGTCCAGAGGTTATAAACCCTCGTATTAGAACCATACCGAAAGATTTATATCTTTAGTAATTATTCGGATAAATCGATTTAAGAAAAGAGGTTTAAAAACTTCCACAAATTTCCATTACATTCTTAGAGAGTACTGCCAGCCACTCAGTTGATTTGGCGTGGAATACGTGAAAAATAAAATGTCAAAAAATAATATTCTCAATATATATTAAAAATATCAATATATGGAGAGCAAAAAAATATTTGGTCGAAAGTTATTAAAGTATATATAATGGTAGAAATGTCAAAACAACATAACTCAATAAGGAAATTCTTACAACAAAAAAAAGAGTTAAAAGAGGCCAGAAAATGTCGAAAGGTATAAAAATGTAAATAAATATCGACAAAGATCAAATATATGAAAGAACCGAACCGAAATTTCGTAGCAGGGTAAAGATTTTTGCATAGATCAAACATTGAAAAAAAAATCTAAGAAATTTTTAAGAGGGTGAAAAGTAATAAAGACTTTTAGAATAGCTTGAACGTTCCAATTTTACAATTTGAGTTTTATCTAAGTTTTACTGTCAATTTTCATAATGTGGGGGAGAATTCCTTCGAATATCGGTTTGCCTTGATTAATGCCTTCAGAATTTTCTAGGCTGGACGTGGAATAGAAATAAAAGTAAATCAAATTATTATAATTTTATCACAAACTAATAGAAATGAAAAACTTTCGATTTCACTTAAGATCAGTGATCCGCAACTTCCAAACAATTTCCAGTTAAGACCATTCTGCTTTCCGTCGTGCGTTTCTGATTCTCGAGAATAATTTTTTACAAAACTAGCATTTTCACACACTCCTATAGGCCTAAAGAAGCTAGATCGAGCAATTATATATCGTCTTCCATACGTTATTATGTAAAACTTGTACCGAAAGTATTTTTCGAATCCTCAGTAGTCGAATCACTATGCGTTTCCATTGGCTAAGAATTCCTGTGTAATTGAAAAAGGACACGCATGGTGATTCGTAAACTGTGCTATCGTTAATAAGAACAATTTTTATAGACAACACGACGCAAATCGAGAAAGGTGTTTAGCCTTTTCTTCTTAGAACGAGTTTTTCTACGTGATTGAAACTGGAAAGACTACAGCTTCAGCTGCAGGTGTTTAGATTACAGGTAATTTCTATTATAATTGAATAAATAACAGTGAAGTGCTATGCTAATAGATAATCTTATTAACGTAATTTCCGTTCCGGGCAATTACTGTCGCACTTCTTTATTGAAAAAGTGACAATTATTGCTTCAGCTTTACTACTACGATAAAACCAGAACCCTTTCTCTCCTGATTAATTGAAATCACACTCAATTGCGTGAAGCTTACAACTGAGTTTAAACATCGATTTGACGGCACGTGTTTGGTCAGTGAAAGTACCAAACATTGAACTACTTTTCAGCGGATGCCAATCACGCAACGATGAAGTAACCGTCATCGCCGGCGGAATCTCCAAAACAACCTTGAGGCAGCAAAAATAAATCTCCAACAGATTTCCACACTGCAGAAAACTAATTTCCTTCCCACCGCGCGGCGTTTGAGCAAATTCCCATCCGGTTAGTGGCTATAAAAAGTGCAGAACAAAAAGCACCACGTCAGATTCTCCTTGGTAAATCGTAAATCACAACTCATTAGGGTTGAGAAAATAGAAAAAAAAAAGGAAAAAAAGGAAGAGTAAGCAGAAATAGAAAAAATCGAAAACAGCCCAGGAAGTGATCGCACGGTTTTCGATTTGCTAATTTCCTGTCCGATGTTTTTTGTGGTCGATCCACGTGTGTGTAGTGTGCAGATGCAATCGCATGCAGTCCCAGCCCATGCAGCATAAATGAATGAAGATCGTCCCTCCCAGATAATGGTTTATCGGTGTAAGACTCTTTGTTCATTCATGTTCGCAGAACAATGAGCGTCTACTTAAAGACCTGCCTTTCGCACAGCTGCCGGAGGTGTGAAATGAAGCATAAAGCTGTTCTGTCTTAGTTACCTGCTGCTGCTGCTGCTGCCGGGGTGATTTATCGTGGCTAGCTTTCCCACCATTGAATTAATTCCGGACCTTTATTGAATTAATTCCGATTTTTTCCACCCAATGGGACATGAATTCAATCGTGTGCGAACTCGGTAATTGTGGTGCAATAATTCTCACTTTTACCTGCTGTTGACTACCAGTGAAACCCGACAATTAGAGTCCAATTGCGTAGTTGTACGTAATTACGAACGGTTCCATATGTTCTTGTATTATCGCCCTCGCATTGTCGTTTGTTTTCAGAAAAGCGCCAAATCATTAGTAAAATTTACCATCATCACTATCTGTGGAATTTATTACGAAGTGTGTGGCTGCAATTTCCGTCGATGAGTCGACGATTGAGCACCATAAATTGCCATCAGCTGCTGCCGGTGTCTCAACGCAACCTTCCAACCCAGAGGAAGACTTTGACTTTTCAGCGCACTGACTGTTATTAATTACTGCATTGCTTCCTGCAGAGAATCAGACAGGAGGACGGTTTTCACATACGAGGAAGTGTCTTTGATTTGTACACACACACGCACAAGCCGGGTGGGTGCACTTATGTAACTTCATTCGCCCCAGTGTTAGGCCGTGTTTATGTTTCTCGACTGGTTTGCGGCACAGTAATCAAAAAATGGTTAGAAAAATAGTATTATTTTGGACTTATTATTGTCGCATACAAATTATGGTGTTTCTTAGTTTTTTTAAGGAATCTGTTATTTTTTGCGCTTCTTCCATTTCAGAACTAGTAGAATTCGAAACAAAACTAGCGCTGTAAAGGACGCTGATACTCCAGGTGGCTCTTTACGGACATGAAGCATGAACGCTGAAGGGAGCTGACCGACGAGTGCTTGGAGTTTTTGAGCGTGAAGTCGATCGATACTTGGAGGTTAACTGGAAGAAGGAGTGTGGCGCAGGCGCATGAATCACGAGTTGTACAAGGTATACAAACATGCTGCTATAGTGAGGGTAATACAGCGGGGCAGGCTTCAGTGGGCTGGACATGTAGCCAGAATGCCTAACGAGAGAGCCGTCAAAACTATCTTCAGTAGAGAACCAGGAAGAGGCGGTCGACTCCGTGGCAGGTCTTGCACGCGGTGGAAAAAAATGCACGATCTACTGGTGTACGAGGAGACTGGAGAACGGCTGTCCAAGACAAAAGAAGCTGGACATCTCTAATACGTTCGGCCCTAGACCAGTGAACGATCCATAAGTCAACTAAATAGAAGTAAGTATGAATATAAGTTGTTGTCGATCAGTTTCCTCTACGAGTATTACAGGATAGGAGTTGTATTACAGTTAGTGCAATGCTCTGGTAACTTTTGATAAATAAGAAAAAACTGTAGCACGAACAAAACATCTGGTGGGCTACACTAACTTGCCTATAACTCTTTACTCTGTTTTTGTTTTTTTTTTTTTCATTTAAAGCAATTGGCCATTAAATGTATACATTAACTAAAAAATATTAAATTGTACTACAGTTTTCTGGAACCTATTTTTCTCGTATATTTTATCATTTTTTGTTCATGTTTTGCACAGTTTTTTGGTGTTCTCGCTTCAGTTATTTGGGGTCCCTACCCAAGCATCCAGAAGTTCAAATTTCACTTAACAAACGAACTTAGAAGTTCACATAAGGCTCAGATTTAGTTCAGCGGAAATTTCTAGCAGAACTACTTTCATAATCCCTGGAAATGAAGCTCTGTTAGCATTTTATCCGTACTTTCAATCAGTACGAAAACTAATAAGTAGCTGCCTTCTCTTTTTTATCCGAAGCCTTGAAGTTCACATAAAGTTCACATGAAGATCAGGTCCATCCACATTCCAGGTGGACAGGTCTTTGACGATTTTGACCCTCCTCCTCTACTCCCCCGTGAACAATCCCAAAACATTTTTTTTCCTAAATCTTAATTCTAATTAAAATCCTAATCCGAAACTAAATCCAAAGCCAAATCCAATTTTGAATTTTATTTCAAAGAAAGTGTGAATCCAAATTGGAATCCCTGTCCAATTTATGGTCTAATCTGATTCCGACTCCAAATCCACTTCATCGTATATCTCCAAATACGAATTCGAATTCAAATATGTACCCAAACTTAAGCACAATTTCGAATCCAAATAAGTATCCTGAATCCGAATCTCACTACAAATTTGCTGGAATTTGAATCAAATCCTAACCCAAATCGCTATACCAATCGTCATTGAAATTCAAATCCGGAGTCACATTTGACAAAATCCAAACCCGAACCAAGGTCCAGTATATGATCCAAACCCAAATCTAATCCGGGTTTCAAACTTTCAAACACGAATTCAAATTTATAGTCAAATTCTAGTCCAAATGCAAATTCGATTCTAAAGTCAAATTTATATCGCAAACTCAAATCCAAATTTTTATTTAAATCGGAATCCTATTCAAATCTCACTTTAAATCCCGATTCATAGGCTGTTCTGGGTTTGAATCCAAATCCGTGTCCCAGTCAAGTTTATGATTCGAAAAGAATTTTTTTTCCGGTTCCCAACCTAAATTTTTACTCAAGCTGAACTCCAAATGGGAATTCCACACCTGAACCTGAATCCAAAATTTTATTCAGACGACAAATTGATGATTCAATCGAAATCTATGAATCCAAATCCTAATTCGAAGAAACTTTCAAACTAATTCAAAGCCGAATCAAAATGTAAACTTAAGTCACTATCCAAATAAAAATTTCAATCAAAATCTTAATCTAAATGCATTTTTGAACCCCAATGGTCGAAATCGAAATTTAAATCAAACGTTAACTCTAATTAAAATCCAAATCAAAATCTGCATTTCAATCCAAAAATAAGCATCATCCCAATTCAAATGCAAATACTATTCCGAATGTAAATTCGTATTCAATTCTAAATTCAGTTCAAAATTCTTCAACTCTGTGGTAAAATTTAAACTTATATCTGAATTCTTAACGAAATTCATACAAAAATTAGAATGCGATTCCGAGCTCGAATCCTAATCGTAATTTTAAAATTTGTACCGTAAATCTAAGTTTAAACCCAATTCAAAACAAAATCCTTACCCCAGTCCAAGTTTAGGTTCAAATAATAGTTCCGGCTTCATAACCACTTCGTCAAATACCTCCAAATAAAATTTTAAATTGAAATTTCTTTTTAAATTCAAGTCCACCCTTACAAACAATTTGGTATTTAAATACAAATCCAAATCCGGATGCAATTCCAGATTTCAACAAAATTCCCAATTAGTTCAAATCGTTCAAATCCAAATCAAAGGTGAAAAAAATGTTTATTAAAATCCTAATCTCACTTCATGTTCTTAACTTCAGTGATCCAAATTCTAACTGAGGTTGAATAACAATCCAAATTTAAATCCATAATTAAACTCTGAGCATCATCCTGTTTTAAATCATGATACTATTTCAATTTCAAATCCGGATTCAATTCTAATTTTGGTTCGAAATTCAAAGCCACAGTTGAAACCAAATCCAACTCCGTATTAAAATTAAAATTGATATCTGAATTCTTATCAAGATCCAGATATAAATGCAATTCCGAGTTCAAATCCTAATCATATATTCAGGTTCAAGTTTAAATTCCTAATCTAAACTCAAATCGAAATCCTGACCCCAACCTAAACTCAAATCCGCGTTCAAATCCCATTATAAATTCAATTCAAAACTTGTTGGGTCCAGGGTTTCCGAACCGGTCTGGGGAATCACTTTCAACTTCCAAAAACGCTTCTCCTCAACAGGAACAGAGGATTGCGGGACGGGTATCTTCAGGCTCAAAATTCCTTTTTCACAGGACGAACAATGCATGGGCAGCGTTCGAAAATGCGTACTGATCGAGCGGACACGGATACAGGATGGCGGCTCAATTTCCAAAATTAAATTCCCTGATATTCCCTGATTCTCCCTGATGTTCCAAATTTTTTTCCCTGACTATTCAAATTTATTTTAAACTGATTTAAGTTACGACTATCATAGGTTTTTTCACCTAAATCACAAAACTAAAACGGATCAGACTTAAACTGGTTCCTGCCAAAATTCGCACCAGCTAAACTTATTTAAATTAGCTTCGCTTTTACTAACTTGAATCTTGAGCAAAAATATATTTTTGTTGAGAAACAAGTCCAGTTTGATCAAATTGAAAATAAAAATTGCATTGGTCGACAAAAGAGAAAAAAAGTTGTCCCAAAGTACAAAAAAGTACCCTAGAAATTATAGCTTTTTAACCATTCCTTTTCATTTGGGTGCTCCTGGTAAACGCAGAAGTGCGTCAAAAGGCCGCAGGGTAATTACTCGCTATGTTCGTCGTTTTTACGTTTACTTACAGGAAAACTTTATGGAAGTCTTTGAAGACTTGAAGCATTTCTGAAACGTCTAGGGGCACTAACTTTTTGAGGGGCAATTAACTATTTTGAGACACACCTATTTTGACAAAAAAATAAATCAGATTTGGAATTCTGGTTGGATCAGTTGAATAATTATTTTAAAATCTTGACTGTAAAAATAAGAAAATAAGAAACAAACTAATTCGCAATCAAACCTTTACTCTGAACCCTGTCGAATGCTTTTTCTGAGTATAGAAGAGCAGCTCCACGTGAATAACCTTCGAATTTATTAGCACGTATCATCATAAATTGATTGGTCGACAACTTTAAACCTCAGCTGGATCCTTATCCGGCTTTAAAATTGGAGTATTTTTGGCATTTTTCCATAATTTGGCTAAATATTCATATTGAAACGATTTCTGAGAGACAACTTGAAACCGCAGCTGGATCCTTATCCGGCTTTAAAATTGGGGTATTTTTGGCATTTTTTCATAATTTGGCTAAATATTCATATTGAAACGATTTCTGAGAGTATCTCAAGAAGAACTTTAATTAAAATGTCACCAGGTGCTTTTGTATTATTGAAAATTTTAATGATAGATTTTAATTTCAGCTAGTTCCAATTAAATCCAATTAATAGAAATTTGATAACATCAACGTGTGATCATATTTCCAGTTCGCCTATTTTTCGCTTTCCCTACTGCACATACTGTCTGCTTAATGAACTTATGTGTTAACGGGTAAAAGCCGTTGTTAAAAAATAGAAATATAGTTCGAAAGATCACTATATTCCGAGTTATAAACACATTTAAACTATTGAGCAAGTCTTTGAGTCTTCTGTCAATTGGTTGCAAAAAAGTAATCACCATTTTTGATTACTGGAATATGACAATGGCGATAGTGAAGCTTGCTCAGGCGATTCTAGAAGATGTGTCAATAGTTCTGAAGGAATTGTAAACTGGAAATCTCGTCCAACCACTGGTTTTTACGAAAAAACTGTAGTAATTAGCATAAAATGCGCGCACTACGGAATGACTTGTTAGTACTTATTTGGATACTTTTCGAAAAATTTAAAGTAACTTTTTCTTGATATTTTGGTCACTACGAGCCCTGTACAAGGTCTCATCAGTTGCAATTCATTCTCAGAAAGTTTTACTGTACAACAAAAAGTTCCCGTGCATTCCCCGCTGGAATTCAACTGAAATTTGAACTGTGATTGCAGTTTAACAAATATACTTGAAATTTTTGGAACTCAGATCGAACTGATCGAAAAATTAAATCCCTGATATTCCCTGATTCTCCCGGTTTTTCCCGGTAGTCGCCACCCTGTGGATAGTAAAGACACTGATTAATTCACATGTAAGTTTTTAGCGCCAGGTAACCACAAGCAGTCGAGTAGGACGGGAAGAAATTAGCTTGCTTTCGCGGGTAAGTACCGGTCACTTCACGCAAATGAATAGTCACTTTTTTCCGTTGAACCAGTACACTTTATTCTCTTTTGTATTTGAGGGTATTTCGGGTATAAAATAACAAACTTCCAAGGCGACCGTTACTTTTGGGAGGTTTTTTTACGAACTGAAGGAGTTTTTTAGCTGCGGGTAGTACTTTTATCGAAATTGTAAGCGGAATCAGTCGGAATAAAAATATAATAAAAACCAGCATAAAAAACTACTGTCATGTGCTGCCCAAGATCATTGCACTACAGGTAGACAAGCAAGATTAGTAATGTGCTGCCATCTGTACGTCGATTTTTGCGGTGATAATTTATGCTGCAATTCGGGCCTAAACAAAACTCTTATAATTTTCATCGCTTTAGCTCGTTGTTAATTGTTTATTATTTCTGATGTTCTCGTATGTATTTTTCTCAAATTCAAATTCAAATCCAATTTATGCCAAAAATTTAAATCCAATTTCAAATTTAAATCGAAATACAAAAGCAAATTTCAATTCAAAGGTTGCACTATGTTTGAATCCCAACCTGATTCCACTTCACGATCCAAATGCAAACCCAATTCCAGATCTTTATCCATTCAAAATTCAAATGCATAGGTAAATCTAAACCCAACCCCGTTGTAAAAAATAATAGGAAAAATTAACTAGAATCCAAATTCAGGCCAAATCTGAATCATGCTCCAACCTGAATCGAATTCAAATCCAAGCTTAAATTCGAGTCCCAATCTGAATCCAATTCTTATTCCAACAACCAACTCGAATCCAACTATGTATTAAATGTCAAATTCAAATATTAATTTCAACTCAAATCGATTAGTCCAATTTTATATTCTAATCTTCAGCTAAATTCCCAGGAATTGCTTTCCCGGGAAACCAGGAATGAAAAATTTTATTTCCCGGGAATTCCCGTGATCCGGGAATGGAAAAAAAATCTTGACAAAATGGGATTTCAAATAAAGTTTGTGAAAAAAAGGTAACATAAAAACGTTTAAAATTTCATTACTAACTCGCATGTAGAACAAATTAAAAAAGGAAAAAATATAACAAAACATATTCAAGTTTACATCAGAAATTCGCGATCGTTTTTTTACATTTTTTACATCGACAATTTTACGCTAAGACAAAATAATGTAATTTCCTCCTGTAAAACTTTATTTAGATCCGCTAAATCACCGCTGTTGTTTGGTTTTTAGAATACTACCAAATCACTGATTTTTGCTAGAAATGTAGCAAGAAACAAACAAAACTGGAGTGTCCGGTACTTTCAGTTTGTTGAAGAGAAAGCTGAGTGTTGGGCAGGCATTAGACGAGGCAAATATTTGCTATATTTGGTTTGGAATTTTTTAGGCAACACATTTCTTCGGGTTAATATATATGCTATACTATTACACTACAGCAAATATTTACTCAAAATTCAGTTTTCTTAAACGGAAGCAAAGCCTCATTTTTTTTATCAAATATATTTGCTATGCCATTACATGAAGCGAATTATTTTCAAAAAATAAGTTGCGTAGCAAATCTAGTTTTCATTGACAGAACAATATTTTAAACCCTTTTGGTGTTGGTATCATCATCGATTAGAAAGTAGGATCCTTGTGTGAAAATTTTAATTGATTCGGCAGTTTTCTGTGAATGAACGATACTAACCGAAAGGAAACGAAAGAATACTAAATAATCGACTCGAAATAAGTCAATTTTAGAGCATTTGAATGAATTTTTATCAATAAACAAAGAAAAAATCAAACATCTCCCTCAGTTGTGAACTAACTAGCTAAGAACGACATTAGACGAAGTAAATATTTGCCTAATTTTTCGTTTACTAAATAAGAAAGCAAATATTTTTGACAAGTAATTGAAGCAAATTTTGCGAAATTTTTCGAGGCACTCAGGAACTCCGGAATTTCTGTTCTCGGGATTCGGGAATCCCGGGAAAAGACATTTCACGGGAAATCGTTCCCGGGATTGCCCGTATTCATATCCGCATCCAAATCCGAAAACAAAAATTTAGGTGAAATCGAAAACAAAATGTAATTCTGAGTTTCTATCCTAATTCAACTCCAAATTCAATTGACTGTGTGTTGTGTGTGTAGAAAGAGTTGAACAAGTTGGAAAATTGAACGTCGAGAGATGATGAAAAATTCATATACCTAGTTTTCGGGAGAAAAATTGGACGAAACGGGAATCGAGTGTAGTGAAATCGATTTAGTGCTTATGATTGTTCTAGCGGAATTGGTTAAATTGTTCAGAAAACTTTAGATTGTGTTATTGTCTCGCGGCTCTTTGTTTCGCAGTTTCGTGGTGGTAGTGTGCATATCTGGATAGTGTGTATCAAATTACCGGGACTGCTGCTCGCACTGGCCCAACGATTCACAAATGGGAAGGGAATTGGAAGATAAGTATCGGTGTTTGTGTTCTTTTACATGCAATCTGAAGTAGAAGTGGGCAAAACAGTTCTTTACCGAAAGCGGCTCTGAACCGGTCACTCACCGTCTCAATTAACACCTCATAGTTAACCAATGAGTATAAAAGAGAGGTGAGGAGAAAACCTACTAACACTTGCACGCGCCCCTCTGCTTGCCCCCTTCTGCCCAGAGATGATGCCAAATAGTGACGTAGCTATTTGAGTTTACCATTGAACTCGTCTAGTTGTTTACATTTGAAGCATTTACTAATACTAGGAAAATGCACTCTCCTCCTCACCTCTCTTTTATGCTCATTGATAGTTAACAATTATTCGCGAGATTGATGGATCGTGCTGTTTCGGTAAACTTCGGTCTCGGGCGAACCATCCGTTTTAGCGCGCAAAGAACCGTGGTTCATTTTCTTGAGCCGTTCGATCAATCGCTCGAGCTCGGCTTACCGAAATGTACTATTTTCCGTAATGAGCGCGTGCTAAAAATCTTTGAACGTGATAAGCAGAACGTTAGTAAATATGAATGAGCCAGAACCGGTCAGTTAAATATTCCGCTCCACTTATATATCGATTGTCTAACTATATAGTCAAATATTTATTTACCGCGCGCGAGATTAGGAAATATATGATCGTTACCGTTTTGCAATTTATGATTTTTCTAGCTTTTGCGCAAATATTGTTACAAATAAACTTTTCTCTCAGTTCACCATATTGTAATTTTATAGGTGGAAATGAAACTAGCTATACTCGGATTGTTATTGATTTGGCCCTTTGTAAATAAACACTGTTTGTATTATGTATGGTTGTATATTTGCATTTTTCAAATTATGAGGCTTTGAATGCATGCAACTCTGCCAGTTTTCATACTTCATAGGTGTCACAGGTTACTCATCGTATCAACGGACTCGTTCAAGCGCTATATAGAAATTGTATATTTTATGATACAAACCACGCACACGTGTACGTGGCCCCTACAACATACTTATTGCTTGTTGGTTTAATTCGATTCCATGAACGAAATTATAAATTTTGTATTTCTTCCAAGTAAACCACACACATTTTTCCATGGTATTTCGTGTTTTAATCGGTCTCAAATCATGAAATAGTTTTTTTTTTAAATAGACGAACAGTATACGAGAAATTTATTAGGCATAAAGCCAGATGTGCTGGTGACCAAATATCTGGATACTCCGCGTCGATACCATCCATGAGATCGTATTTTCTACAGATTGATCATCAACGCGTAATAGTTGTTGGTAGCCAAAAGGGTCACTTCAACACAACATAGGAGTGGAGGGGCATTAACGTGGATACAACTTTCGTGATTCGTAGCTTTAGTAACATTATATAGTTGACTAATATAAATCAATGAAAGATACGTTTCGGTTTCACGGTTACATACGGTTACAGTTACATTATGACCTCGTAAGGAGATGTCCGAACATTTGAGTTGTCTAAATTCAATTGTAGATCCGGGATCAACTCAATTATAGGTCCAGTGTGCGTTCAATCATAGGTCGCGTGCGTTTCGTTTTTTCAGTGTTACATCATCAAACAGAATGAGTTCGGAACCCGTTTTTATTTTCGCGATGAATATAATTATTCCATAGGCGCGATATTAGTTGTTATGAACCCGGTGCTCGAAATCAGTGCATCGTTTACCAAAACGAACCCAGCTGCAAACCCTTCCCTCACCTCCAACATCCCAGTGATTTCTCGTGGAAGTGCAGAGGTGTTCTCGGCTTCCAACAAAGCGAGTATCACGTCAACATGTTCCTATACATACTCCTCCTTTGACCTGCATTCGGATGCGGCCGGCGCTGGTATTGCCTAATATAAAGATTAAGGTCACCAGTTTTAACACATTGAGGATGAATGTTAATCCCAAACATCATCCGCTGGTTCTCTGTGTTATTACAGCTGATCTGGCAATAACGGAGTAGCAACCGCGGGCGGTCAATCATGCTCATGCTCATGCTCAATTCAACTCCAAATTCAATTATGCCTCAAATTCAATACTCAAATCCACAACTGAATCCAACTCCAACTGCAACTGAATTTCAATCGGATTCCATGTAGGTACAAGATCAAATCACAAATATAACCTCAGACTCAAATCCAAATTCCATGGTAGGGTTCGGACCTCTCAGGGTTTTTTGCGATTAACTCGCGTAATATAGAAGCAACTCGAGACATTAATATTTTTCTTCAGTAGCGAATTCATGTGAATATCGGTATGCTCTTTAGTCTTCCCTACTGCTAGGGTCCCAAATAAACCTTTTAGCTTCATAATGCGTGAATTTATTTTCTACGACAATGCATTAATTTGTTTCCTCAGATGATGATGATTTTGGTAATCGAGCCGTGAGTATCCAGAATTTGCTTTTTAGTTTAAAATACAGGGTGGATGAGCCGGTTACAGCAAGTGCACTAGTTATGGCTAGAGCGCATAAGCGCAATGGTACCAGTTGTGACAATACTCCATCTAAACTCCATATGTCATAACTGGTTCATGCCATAACTGGTACTTTTTTTAGGTATTGCCATAACTGGTGCTCTACCTGATAAAATTTGCTATGAAGGACGCACACACTTGTACGGACCAGTAAGAAGACGCAAACTGAGTTAGTACTGCGAAAGTGCTCCTATATTCGTTTACTGCCTCGCTGTTGCGATTTTATCTGCTGATGATTTTTGCCAGAAGTTTCACGCGAGTGCGATGCTAACTGACTAACATTGCTAACAGAAAATTGCTTGCTAACAACCACTTTTACTCAATTGGTGGTAATAGTTATCATATTATAAAAACCTTGTAAATTTTAGCTATCCAAAGACACATTGATTATTACATTTTGGTCAGTTAAATAGAAACTAATAGAATTCGAAATCATACCCATCTCAACGTCATAAAAAAGGGAATCCTTTTAACCGTATTTGTAGTATAACTTTGCCTACTGTGCGCACTAGCAGTTCTGCACAACAGCACCGCGGTGTGCTGCTTGACATCCTAGTTTGAAATTCCGTTAAGATGAGATACGAGCACAACCACTGTTTGTGATGACAACAGCGCCATTGCTGGCGCATAACTTTCAAGAAGAGTATGTCCTCAGTTCAGAACACGTATGACGACTCATCACTTGAATGGTTCGAATGGAAATGACATGCAAACGAACAAAGGGGATAATCGAGTTGGGCTCTAATTGATAACTGATCGCATAAACTCGTAACCGTTTTTTTTTTTTTGGTTATGTAACAAATTTGGCCAGCCCCTTTTGCGATATTTGACAAATCTTGTCCATCATGCACCGGATGACGAAGTCTCTCGCTTCAACAGAAGACGAAACGAAAAGGCTTTGAATGACACAATAACCCTCTTCGTCATTTGAGTTGCATAACGGTCCCTCGATTCGGTTTGCAAAGTCGAACAATCGAAGTTTTTTTTGCGATTATTCTTCGATCTTCTTTCACTTTCTTTCACACTGCTGCACCTCAGTAAGCTTTGATTCGAGCAGACGACTTAGCCCATCGTTCGAACGATTGAGGTTAATTTGGAACGCCCACAGGTGCCCGAACGATCGGTGAACTACAATCCATTAACGACTTGTTGCTAGAAAATTTGTGCTCCGAGCGGGAATTGAGATGTTGAGCTGTTGAGATTTCAAGGTTTCAATTACTCCGAAGTGGGGGGCCGGTGGCGGTCAAGAGGCCGGGGCGGCCGGCTGCCGTAAATGGGAATCGCCATCCGTCGTTCTCTCGAACGACGGTGAGTGTCACCGTTGCTTAATGTGGCCAACCGAAGGTTGCGCGATTTATTCCACGTAAACTTAAACTGTCAATTATGGACGCTCTCCGCGCTATATTTGCCCCAATTTAATCCGTTCGGAAATACGGTGCAGCATTAATCAATCTCGACAAAATCACTAAATCCTATTAACATGCATTAGCCAATTCACAAAACAAACCCCAAAACGATTCGACCATTTCTGTCAGCACCTACTCCGATTAGGCTAATCGTATGTCATTTCTTCGTACCGGGCTTTTGTCACCTTCCATCCGTTCACCGCGTCGTCTTAACGGTGACGGTGCGGTGGTGTGAAACTGCCTCGGCATGTATTCCCTTCGCACCTTTAATGTGGGATATGAATTATTTATGAGAAGACCACGACGGAATTTAGAGTCACCTTACTTACGGTGTGCAGCTTGATGATGACGGCTTTGCGATGGCGAAGTCAACACACATTCGCTTTTGCATTGTACCGAGAGCAATTTTGCAAATCATTCAGAGTGAAGTTGATCAATCTCGGCTGCTCGATTGCGACGTGGGCAGTGACAGTGACAGTAAGCGTAATTACTGTATAAACACAATCGGTTGTTATTGTTTCTGATTGCTTTTACTTCTGGACTCTGGTACTATTTGTCACACTCGTCGCTGGTGATTGAAATGCATTACAATTATATTCTAGTGTTTTTGGTTTTACAAACTTCGTGCACAAAATTGTTTTCCCTTTTTAATATTTATTATTTTACAAAAAGTTAAATTGAAACAACACTAACGACATTTTATTGAATTCTGGTTAAGAGTCAGTTCATTAAAAGAATAATTCTAGAAGTTCCATATCAATGCAATGATCGAAATTCCAGTAGTGTAAGGAACAGCTTAATCAGTGCTGCCTATTTTGATGAGTCAAAGAAATCTAGCCTAAAACTTTTGATTAATATGGATTCAAAAATGCACAAAAATCGATCACATTGAAGTTGGCAACAGTGGTACAATAGCATCCATAGCATCTTTAGACGACTTTCTTTGTGCTGCTTACAACCGCAGCTTCGGAGAGGCCAATTTTAAAATTCTCTCGCTCGACCACTTGCAGTGCGTGTTGAAAATTGAGGGGCGCAGGCTAAAAAAAATTCCGGGTTCTAGTGACGAATTCTATTTTTGTATCTTTTTCAGACCTGCAGTCTGAATGGACTTTGATGGTGCTTTGTCAAGTACGCTCCGTGATTATTTTTTCTCCAGTAGGAGAGTATGGGTTTTTTGCGACAAGACCCACGATTAAAACTAATTTTTTTTCACGATATTAGAATTTCTTAAAGAAAATAAATGTCGAAAGATGTCGCTTAAACAATTGAAAAAAATAAGTAATATAATCTACACCGAAGATTCGATTTCTTTCAAGGTATTGAGTTTTTATTTGCTAGCAATCAGCATTAATTCGTAGCTTCCCTCCTTTATTACGGGTGAAATCAAATTAAAAAAGACACGGTGGTGTAAAATTTCATAGACTCTGCTGTTTCCTTTTTATTCCGATTACACTCTAGCGCTTAAACAATTATCTTTGCGCACCTTGTGGTAGCTTCTTTGAAAAGGGCAATTATACGCTTTAATGCTGCTGCCATGTTAATGTTTAAGACACGACATTTTGAAGTAGAATACTTCTCTCAGGAAGTTCGGCTACATAGGGATGTGAAATGAAAATCTAAAACCGAAAAAAGTGAAAAATATGTCCAATTTCAAATGCTAATAAACCGATTAGTATTCGATGGATTTCCTTCGTTCTTGCAGCAATAGATTGGAAAATCTTCTAAGATTCTTCCCAAAATAAGATAATTGTAATTTTATTATTCACACTATTGTACTATTGAAAATAGTCAAGCCTTGTCAAAACGAAAATTTCGACCCCTGATTGGTCGTTATATGCTTGCTTCCCAAGCACGGTCGACAGAATCATATACCTTGCAATTGAAAACATGCTATTTGGCCTATATAAGAGCCTGTTTTAGTCCAAGCCGCTCATAACAGTTCTGAACAGCGACGACAGCAGTCCTCCCTTAGCAGCAGTGGGTACCATCGATAGCGGAAGCGGCCACAACTGTGGCTTGGCTGTGGATAGGCCAGCGTATAGCGGCCACAACTGTGGCATAGCGTAGCATCAGACAGCGACAACAGCAGTCGTCCTTCCTCAGCAGCAGCACTAGCCCTGTGGTTGGTCACCACGTCTCAGGAGCAGCGCGGTTTTTCTCAGCGTGTGTCGCCAGACAGCCATTATTCCCCCCGTGTTGGGGCAGCATGATGATTGCCATCAGGAAATCCAGTTTCGGAAATCAAAATGCCTTTTTGAAGGCAAATAAACAAGTCATTGAAAGTTAATAATTTTTGTCAACGCAAGCAAGCATTCTGTGTTGCATCCTAGCAATTTAAATTTGTCGCACCCGTTTAATTTACTGAATGTGAAATAGCTTCCACAGTGCATGTTGTCCGTGTATCTTATTTCCCCCAATGTTAGGGCAGCTCAAAGGTTGTAATTAGCAACCGATTTTGAACCACACCATGCTTTTTTCAAGGCAAATAAAAAATAATTGAAGGTTAATAATTTTCTGGCATCAACACAAGCAGACATTCTGTGCGGGATGCAATCAAATTCTGTTGTAGTTGTCTAATTTTTACTTTCACTTTATTTAGTAAACCCCCCACTGTAGGGGCAGCGCAAAGGCTGCGATCAGCATAACCGACATTGAATAATAAATTTCCCTGTTAGTACGCCTTCACAAAAGCAGTTAGTCCGACTATGCAGAGCTAATATGAAGTCGATTCAATCAATCAGCATAAACCGAATTTCGTCATCTCCCAGCTGCCAAGTTGCAACATGATGCAACACGCAACAGCTAGCAAACGAAATCGCTTGATGTTACAAACCGCAATAAGATACGGGTTAAAACCGTTGCGTGTGTGAGAGCACCATCGGTGTTTATTCGCTGGATACACTATCTACTGTCTACTGAACGCAATAATCTGCTTACATGCGACATGGGGACGGGAACATTTTCTTCAACCAAGCTGCACAACACGACACAAAACATGTTATTTTGTTGCTTCAATGAGAGTGCTATCGGTCCGGCTCGACAAGAAATCATTTTTGTGCATCCGTGCTACGAAACTGAGGAAAAACTTTAGAAACTGAAAAAAGAGGTGGAGCTTATCAAATGATCGCTATATCATTCCACCACGTACGTGAAATAATTCATTCCTATTTTCATCCCTATATAAGAGCCTGTTTTAGTCCAAGCCGCTCATAACAGTTCTGAACAGCGACGACAGCAGTCCTCCCTTAGCAGCAGTGGGTACCATCGATAGCGGAAGCGGCCACAACTGTGGCTTGGCTGTGGATAGGCCAGCGTATAGCGGCCACAACTGTGGCATAGCGTAGCATCAGACAGCGACAACAGCAGTCGTCCTTCCTCAGCAGCAGCACTAGCCCTGTGGTTGCTCACCACGTCTCAGGAGCAGCGCGGTTTTTCTCAGCGTGTGTCGCCAGACAGCCATTATTCCCCCCGTGTTGGGGCAGCATAATGATTGCCATCAGGAAATCCAGTTTCGGAAATCAAAATGCCTTTTTGAAGGCAAATAAACAAGTCATTGAAAGTTAATAATTTTTGTCAACGCAAGCAAGCATTCTGTGTTGCATCCTAGCAATTTAAATTTGTCGCACCCGTTTAATTTACTGAATGTGAAATAGCTTCCACAGTGCATGTTGTCCGTGTATCTTATTTCCCCCAATGTTAGGGCAGCTCAAAGGTTGTAATTAGCAACTGATTTTGAACCACACCATGCTTTTTGAAGTAGAATACTTCTCTCAGGAAGTTCGGCTACATAGAGATGTGAAATGAAAATCTAAAACCGAAAAAAGTGAAAAATATGTCCAATTTCAAATGCTAATAAATCGGTTAGTATTCGATGGTTTTCCTTCGTTCTTGCAGCAATAGATTGGAAAATCTTCTAAGATTCTTCCCAAATGAAGATAATTGTAAATTTATTATTCAAACTATTGTACTATTGAAAATAGTCAAGCCTTGTCGAATGAAAAATTCGACCTCTGATTGGTCGTTGTATGATTACTTCCCAAGCACGGTCGACAGAATCATATACCTTGCAATTTAAAATATGCTATTTGACCTATATAAGAGCCTGTTTCAGCCGAAGCCGCTAATAAAAGTTCTAGACAGCGACAACAGCAGCAGTCCTCCCTTAGCAGCAGCAGTGGATACAACAGCAGTAGCAGTGCAGCGGATAACGACCACAGCTGTGGTATGGCAACGGATATCAAAGCGCGTCTCAGCATCGATAGCAGGACCACGTGATGCAGGGCAGCGGATACCAATGGCAACGGAAGCGTCCACTACTGTGGCAACGAAGATAGCGCAGCGGTTAACGTTGGTCTCAGCATCTATATAAGCAGGGTCAGCTGATGCAGTGTGGCATTTTAGTAAAATGCTGTCTCTGAGCGATAGCAGGCACACTAGCAAATGCACCCAATGAAAAGAATGTTCTGGAAAGCTTTTCAGTGTTTATTTCCCCCAAGGAATACTTTATTCGCACTGCCAGTGATAACGCACAGATGTGATCGGCATCTTATCAAACATTGAATCAAAAAACGAATTGTCCTTTTCAGGATGAAATAAAAACCTAATTGAAGAGTTAATATTTTCTCTTAAATCAATTTACACTTTCAAGAAATTTGGAACAGATATATATGTATTTGGTTTCATCTCCGTGTCTCAGAACGTACTGAATTATCTTTTCCTTCAGTCATGAGCACAACATCCGAAAAGTTTTCATTATCAGCATAGAAATTAATTTTTCGCATAATCAAAATTCAAAAATTATCAAGTCCAAATCATGACAAGCAACTATATTATTGAGAATGGTCAATCTTTGTTGAAGCGCGAAATTTGACTGATCTGATTAGTCGTTAATATGATTGCTTCCCAAGCACGGTCGACAGAATCATAGACTTTGCCATTTTAAATTTGCTATTTGTCTGTATAAGAGTAAGGATGGGAAATATCGACTGAAATGGCTATCGATAGTTATCGATGATTTTCTACTACTATCGGTAACTATCGATAGGTTATATATTAGCATGGCTACGGATAGCGTAGCAGTTACAGCGGGTTTAGCATCGATAGCAGCTGATGCAGTAAGGCACTTTAGTGAAATGCAGTCTCTGTGCGATAGCGGGCACTAGTAAATGCATTCAATAAAAAGTTGACTCATCTTTACAACACATGAGCCGTCGAGTTTGAGTGTTAAATCAGCTTTTCACTGTTTGTTTTATCACAAGAAATACTCTATTCGCACTGTCAGTGATAAAGCCAAGATGTGATCGGTATCTTATCCGATATTGAATTGAACAACAAATTAAAAAATGACTGACACGCAAGCAGCTGGGTTTTCTTGTAAAAGTATTCTACTTCATCCTTGCGGTCGTGGCTTTGCACACAACCTTCCTGTGATTTTTCAATGCATTTTCCTCATTCGCTGAAATCCTTTGAGTTCACAGATGAAGTTAAATTTTTATGTGAAAACTTGTAAATATAATGTAGATTTTATGGGCCACGGTCAACGCATTAAACTGCTCCATCTGTAGTCCACTTCCCATTCCCACATCATCCATCAGCTCCCCAGCATGCCACGCTACATGCAATCGGTGACCTTTCCGCGGGTTATTGGGTTATCTCGTCAAACTGTCAGCAGTGGCTTCCAATTTGCCAGCTCCGAACCGCCACGAACCATGTTCGAAAAAGAAACATTATCTGCTTGCTGCCCGTGCAGCGAAATCCAATCGCACACGCGCGGCATGAAGCTGAGCCGCAAGGCTCAGCCTAATTCCAACAAGCCGGCGAACAGCCAGTAAACGACCCACAGAGAGCATAGGCGAAGATCAATTTTCCCACATTACGAATCGATACACCGCCGCCGCCGCTGGCTCGATCGTCTCGACAGTGCCGGCGGCTTGCGCGCTTAAGATCATCATCATCATCATCTGGTAGAGAAACAAAAAAACATATCGAACAGTCATCCTCCACTAAGCACACACTCACGCTCAGCTGATCGCGCAGTGTCGGGCCATCTTCACAGGACGCATCGAGACACTCGCTGGGGCTTATAGCACACGATTTATTTTGACATTCCCCAACCGAAGTGTTATTAATTACCGTCGCGGACCTTCTTTGCTCTGGCCGGACTACGGATCTTCTTCGCTTTTGGCTTCGCACGAAAAAAAAACCCTTAACTGGTGGTTGAGGGTGAGGAAATTGAAGAAGTTTTGTTCTTGCTGTCATTAGTTTTTATGATCTTTTTTTCCAACCTTTTTAGATTTTTTTCATATTTCAGAAATTCGGTCGTCTAGCAAAATTTGATTTTGTTTGCGCTTCGAGATCAGAAATAAACAAAGTCGGCGGCGGGTCGTGATATTTATTTTAGAAGTTGTAAGTGGCTTCGCCCTTTTTTTCAAGCTTTTTATTTCGTATTGGCAAACGGTTGAACTGGATCGATGGAGCTCTCTACCATGCAACAAAATAACATGTTGTATCGTGTTGCGACTCGCAAAAAAGACAACCGAATTCTTTTCGTATTGGTTGAGTGAGGAAAGCAGAAGGTGCCGTACTCTCAACCACGCAACCGTTTATTACGCTGTTACGTGTTGCATATTGCAACTGTGCGGCTGGGAGACAACAAATTATGCCCGCAAGTCAACGGCAGGCATGAGAATGGTCTTCGAAATGCTGCTGTAAAACCGAACTATACTTTTTTTAAAAAGGACGTTCCAACATTTTGAATGAAGTGTAATAAATTTTCTGAAACGAATTTCACAGAACACGCCGAACTTTTGATTGAAATCGGATGAGTGTTGGATATCCTGCGGATTAGTAGCGGATATTGACCACAGTTGCAATTTGTAATAAAAACCACTAAAATAATTTGCTTATATTAAACTAGGGATGGGCGAACGGCTCACGAGCCGTTCATATGAACCGGTTTTTAAAAAAGAGCGAAAGAACGAATGGCTCACGAAAAAGAACCACGGTTCTTTGAGCGCACCAAAACTGTTTGGTTCGCGCGAACCCGAAGTTTACCGAGACAAAACGAACTGCCAACGTTCGTGAATCATTGTGAACCATGAGCCGTTCATATGAGTCGGTTCAGAACCGCGAGTGAGCGGTTCAGAGCCGCTCTTGCAAAAGAGCCGTTTTGCCCAACCCTATATAAAACTCGACAATAAAAAAGTTATCGATTGGAGTTATCGGTTAGAGCACTGTACCAACCAGAGAGGGGGGAAAACACAAGTTCGCTTTCTGGTCCCGCTGTTTATTTTAGACACATGTTCTTACAACATGTCCCAGGCCTTTTTGTAAGTTGCTCCGTCTTTTTAACAAGAGAATAAGAGAATTTATTCCGCGTGCAGTAAGGAGGGACGAAAAATGAATTTCCTTTCGGGTTGGTAACAAGCGATGGAGCAATTTCGTCTTTTCGTGTCGGATGGAAGCAGATAACGCAGGGTATAACACTCTCAGCTACGCTACAGTTTATGATGTTATTGAGTGTTGCATATTTATTTTGATATGATATTTGTTTGAGCCGAAAGCTAAATCTTATATAGTAGGATGCATTCTTGGTTAATTAGGTAAAATGTTTGGTCGAGAGAAAGCTTATTGGTCGAAATATGCGTTTCCCCTATAAAGGCTTGACAGTTTTCAATAGAACAATAGTTTTGCTACCGTCAGTTCCAGTTTTACAATCCAGAGTGAGTAAGGAAAGGGTGGTTAATATTGATTTAACCTTGCGTGACGTACTCAATGGATGCCACCACATTATCTTCAACTTCCGTGTGCCCTCCCACTTCATGTGCAATATAATGTGATTAATTCCGTTTCAACACTGCTCACGCGTTCGAAAAGTATCAACAAATCACGTGATGTTAATTTGAAAGACACGCTGAAGGAATAAAAGAGTTATATCTTGCGTCAGTTATTCCGTTAATAGACACAGCTCATTAGTTTCATTGGAAATAATCCGATGGACATCAGATGGGGAAGAAATCCGACCCCAATCTAGTTTGACAGCGAAAATTTTACCGGATGGAACCGATGGATGTAACCGGATGGAATGAAATGAAAATGAAACTGTTCGAATCATTAATCAATTTCATTGTTGTGCTCGAACAAACGAACAAAAAAAAAGCATCAACTGCATCACTTTCGCGCACACACAAGTAAACATCATTTGGAAAAGAAGAAATCTTCGCAATAGATTATTGCATGGAGCGGCTTAACTTTTTTTTGCCAGTTCCGGAGAGTTTGTTTACAAGATGTTAGAATTTAGATTGTGACCTATTTCATTAGAAAGTAAATGAAATACTTACTAGTAATAACGAACATATTTATATAAGATACCGAAAGGCATTAAAACAAAAATTTGTTTCGGCTTTATTGAAAATAGATTAAACTTCGCATAATTTACTTGCCGAAACTGTCGAATGTCGTTAGCGTGCAACGATCTATTTTGAGGAAAGGATATACCTTGTTAATGAACAATAATAGATCATTGCACGATGACGTCATTTGACAGTTTTGGAATATAAATTATGGGCAGTTAGATTTATTTTCGATGGAGCCAAAATAGTTTTTGTTCCAAAAGCTTTCCGGAATTAATTTGAGAGAGGACTGGCAACAAGGCCCGTTGAGTGTTGTACATGTTTTATCTCTACGTGAAATTTAACTAATTTATGCTGTTTTCCCCCAAATGAAATTAATATATTCAGAGAGTTTAAAAGTTACATAGTTGCTGGTTACCGGAACAGTGAAAAAAGTAGTGACTAGGACATTTTAAGCAAGCTAAGTAACATTTTATTTTCGAAATTTGTTGTTTGTTTTGGAGTCGGTTAATCGAGACGCACAAAAAACACCGACGAATAAAGTACGCTCGCAGCGCCGTCTGTTAGCGGATAGAAAAGCGAGACCGTAGAGGTGTGCATGAAAAAGTTGCGCATATAATTGACTCATATTCTGCTTATATTTTTCATTCATATTATGCTTATTTTCCACTCATATTATTGCGGGCACGTTAGGCATTCCCATTTTACCATTTTACGAACTGCTGAGGTAGGACACACGGTATTTGCTGTTACATATTTTTTGTGAAAATCTTACTTATGAATTGAAATCTGAGACGTCTCTTAAAATGATTTTCGTTTCGCTCAACCTGTAAATCGTCGCATCACGGCGCTCCGATTTTTCCACTTTCTGCCGATAACGTTCGAGGTTGTGGTAGATGCGTGAACGTGTGGATGATCTGTTTAGATGACTTTTTGCATGAATAGTCGTAGAAAAGAGCGACACGTCTGTGCAAGCGTTGCAATGTGTTATAATAGCCTATTTCAATTCATGTTTTCAGCCGCTGAAAGAAGCACAACAACAACCATTGTTATAAATAAGTCTAAAAAAAGTTCAACAATTCTTTTGGGAACACAATATAACAGACACTTTTTATATGCTTTTCGAATTCGTTTTCTATTTTTTTTGCGTTTTCCACGTTGAAAATTTGAAAATTTCAGCTATGAAAGGCATTCAACTGAGATCTTTATTACATGACTCTTGTTGTATTTTATAATTCATTTTTATTAATCTCACATTATAATCATATTTACAATGTTCGGATGACTTTATACGGTCAATGGTTGCGCTGCAATGTCGTTGCAATAACCTATTTCAATTTTTTTTTTCAGCCACCAAAAGCAGCACAATAACTACTATTGAAATGTCGTGATTAAGTCTTATATAAGTTTATCTATACTATTTTAGCACAACATGACGGATAATTACCATATGTTTTTCGGATCTATTTTTAATATATCTTTTGCGGTTTCTGCGTTAAAAATTTAATTATTTCAGCTATTGAAGGCAGCCAACCGAGATCTTTTTTACATGCCATAGTACTTCCTATTGTATTTTAGAATTCATCTTTATCAATCACATATTGTATGTATATGCAAAGCAAAGCCCTGGTGCTACATTCCGATTCGGAACTCGACCTTCTGTTTATTTATACACAGACTTCGCAGCCAACCGTTCAGTGTACAGGACAATTGCGGGGCTAGCTCTACGATCCTACTGACACTAACAGTCTCTCCCGAGCCGAGACTCGAACTCACGACGACTGGCTTGTTAGGCCGGCGTCGTACCTCGAGACCGTCTGGGAGATTGTATGTATATGATCATATCTATATTGTTATATTATTCCAATTAAATCATGGTCATATCACTTATCCAAGTGAATCCTAATCAAAAACCCACCCCAATAACTAAAATTCCTTTCCGTGGTCTTTGTAGGGATGCAGAGGTACACTCGGTCTCTAACAAAGCAAAGACTATATTCTAACATTCCTTCCTTATTGTAGGTTTCGTGCGTCACTGGCACTAGGGATGGGCGAACGGCTCACGAGCCGTTCATATGAACCGGTTCTTAAAAAAGAGCGTTATTGGTCTATAAAAAATCGGGTCATTGAATGATGCACAGTGAGAAGGAATTACCACTCCCAGTCGTTATTTCAGTTGATTCATTGTCCATCTTGAGTGGCTTGGACCCATCACGGAGTAGCAACTATTGATATGTAGAGCCAGAACTAAGCTAAGCAAAAGCTTTCCGGGATTAATTTACCTTAATAGAAATGTCTTCAGTATCACTAGTTTCTCACAGGCTTCTTCCGTTCTCTTGATTTTTGCTCAAATTTCCTTCTCTACCTGCCAAACCCCTTGGAGAACTAGACTTTCTCTCACACAAAGTGAGTAATTATCCACATTTAGGCGTAGAGTATTTCAGTCGCAGCGTTCCTTTTCACTCTTAAAGTCTTAATCGTCGCGTGTTAGGGATAAACATTTGTTTGCTCTCTCAGTTTCAGAGGAAGTAGTTTTCGTTAGCTTCTCCTTCACCAGAAGAGAAGTTGTTCAAATATCAAAACATTCAGGTTCACATTGAATCCACATCCCAACCGTTTTCGAATTTAATATTATAGGAAGATTCACAACTCACCATGGGTGCGTATTCTGCAGAAAGTTCGATTTTATACTGTTTTGGCCGCACCCCAGCGCGATGAGAATGGTAACGTAATGCTCAGTTGATCGCCGACCAATTTATTTCACTTTTCTTGCGTGCGCGGATGAGCAATTTACGAGAGTTTCACTGGGTTTCTACTCTGTCAAATTAGGCCGTTACAAATTTTATTTTGATTTTATGTCACCCCCCCCCCCCTTCCCTTCTCCCCCCCCCCCCACCCTTCAAAAATCTTGAATATTGGAAGGGGAAGAATCATTTTATTGGTTTTTCGACAGCATAAATGCTTAATTTAGCAACGAAAAAGTCCAGTGACAGCGAGAGTGTCGTCAAAAGGCAAGCGAAATAAATACTAATAATAATAAAGTGTTATTTTTCAACATTTATTTGAGTGCAAGCTACAAACGTCATAACTTACACACAAACTTTGATCAAAGATATTTCTTTTTTTTTGTCCCGGTGTTATTTATTTTTTGCCACCACCTTTGCTAACTTTGATAACCTTGGACATAAAAAGAAATCGAAATTTGTATCAGCCTTATTATGGTAGTGCGTGTAAATTATAAGTGTTATCGCAAAGTGATTTTATTTACAAGCGTTTTTGGGAAAGTTCGCGGAAGACGTCAGTGAGATAAAGCGGTATTGCATGTGCTGCGAAACACACACCAAATGCGTATAGTAATGCCTTGAATATCAATCGATAAAATGGCTGAAACAGCACGCAAAGTAGCACAACTGCACCGACGTCTGCAGTGGATTTTAATTTTGTTTTCTATCACTAGTTATGTGTGTATGTGACTCGCGCCAAAGTGTGTTTGCACTTGCTATGCTTGCCTTTTTTCAGTTCATACAAGGCAAAACCTATTGGGCTAGTACTCCAAAATGTTATTACTGAAATATTCACTGTATTTCGAAAATCGATGATGTTGATGGTTTTTTTTTTCTATCAAACTGAAGGTTGAAATATTACACTTCTGTGAACGGCATAATTATCTTAAACCAGGTACAGGGCTAGCCAAGAAATCGAACCAACGATCACTTTTTCTAGCAAAGTATGATTTTGCGCTTCGAAATCAGAGAAAGAAAACGAATAAATAAACAAAGTAAGCGGTGCCTTATGAGTTCGCTATCGTTTCGCATCCGTCAGCATTGTCACGATAGAAGTTAGCAGAGGATAGATCTTCATTCGCCATACCGCAACAAAACTTCTGGGTGCGAGCACAGAACTTGATCCTTTTACGCAAGACGACACACGATGAGGTAATTTAGAAGCAATGGAATTCAAGTTAGTTGAAACACTTGTATTTTGATTTTTTTAGAACAATGAAAAATGCGGAGAAAGATTCTACATTTCCACCGTCCCATTCAGACCGATGCGAGCAGCTGTTCGACAACGAATACTTATCGGACGTAATTTTCTCGGTAGGTGCCAAAGGTGAACGCATTTACGGCCACAATATTAGTGAAGCTATTTCACGCTAGCTAGTGAAGTATTTCACGCCATGCTCAACGGGCATTTCAAAGAAGCTCGACAGAGCGACAAAGCGATCACTGTGACGGACATACAACCGTCAATTTTTCGGGACGTTCTTCGCTACATTTACTGCAAAAAGATTAACTTCAACGATGAAAATGTTTTCGAAATTTATTATGCCTCGCAGAAGTATCTTTTGACTGAGCTCAATGAATTGTGTGATAAATTTTTCGCATCCAAGATCGATGAAAAAAATGTGCTTGAAGAATTTAAGAAAAATAGAAAGTATGAGTTGGCTTTTGTAAACAAAAGTTGTCTAGCTGTGATTTGCGATAATCCGCTAGCCTACTTCCAGCATGCGGATTTTGGGACTCTCGAGAAAAAGTCTCTTGAGTTGATAGCAAACAGTGTGACGATCAACTGCAGCCAAAAACAATTGCTTGAAGCGATCAAGAACTGGGCCAAAGGCAATGAGTTACGAGCTGATGATGCTAGTAGATTAGCCCAAATCGTTTCAGAAGTTCAGCACCAAAAGCACGACTGCTTGAAATTATATAATTCTTATCAATTCCAGTATGCTTCAAGAATTTTCACACGCGTGCAAGTTAAAAACATAAATTCGGTTCCGATAGGTTTATACGGGTTAGGCATTTTTGTAAAGTCACAGTCGAGCAAAGATGCAAGAATTAACCTGAAAGTGTGGGTCCATTATCATTACAATTCGATCTGTAGAAAAAGCTGCTTGGTCAAAACAAATGTTCCTGTAACAACGGTTCTCCGCATTGGAGAAATCTTCTTCGAGAAGTTTCTCAATGATTCTGATTATAACTGCAAGATTGAGGTGACTTTCGAGAAGCTTTCTGCTCTGCCGTGCGAGTTTTGTTTGGTTAAAAAGCGTCCATCCTGTCGGACGTCATAGGGGTAAGAACAAACATGACAATCATCGGATGACACAAGTCACCGTTCATTAATGGCATCGTATAATAGAAACGTATAAAATAAAATTTCGGAAATAAATAAACTTCAGTTTGACGGCTGAGTTGGCCTTCCCATCTGTGTGCATTTGTACGCCGGCCGGCCATAAAACCTCGACGGACCAGCGGACGACACCAATTCTGCTCGGAAGTAAAGGAGGTTAAAGTTTGTCCATGCTAGCGGGTGACACTAGGATAGGATCGATCGAACAACGCGCGGCCATTAAATCAAGATTGGATTTAGAGAGAACTGTTGCAGCCATTTTCACACCACGACTAAAACAAAAATACCAAACAAGCGACCTTTACCTTCCGCGCATCGCTCGAAAAGGCAACCGAGTTATTCCGTTACAACTTGCTCAATTTGTTGAAGTGTTTCTTGTTTTTTTTTTTCATCATCACAAATAACACTTTACCATCGTCGCCGTCTCCGTCGCAATAATCATCTTCTATGCGCAGTCTCGATCCGAATGCAGCCGCGGTGTCGCGTTGACGCAGTGCAACTCGAGAAGGGGGCCTCCCTTGCGAAACCACGACCGCCCAGAAGCCATGAATAAGAAAAAATCCGCACAGAAACCGTGTGATTCGACGCGATACTCAACCTGTTGCTGCTGATTTGCACGCCAGCTTGTACCGACCAAAAATGGTTCGAAAAAGTAACCCAAAATAATTGGAGTGTCGTGAGAAATTCCCCTACCACTGCAGCAGCTTGGCACTTGTACTATCAAAATGTAGGGGGCTGCTGCAGCAGCGCGTGAGAAACACTTTTCGCACTTGACCATGAATTGTTTTTTTTTCCTAGGTTTTTTTTTAATTTGGCTGTGGACATGGGAAATTGCGTTCGCTTGGGAAAATCGGCAATTTTGTGTGAATTGTGTGTTTGCCACACGGAAAGGTTACCGGTTTGAAATGCACCCAAAACCAACTTGACTCAGTTTCGTTTTCTTTATGTTATCCGGTAGTGGATTTTGTTTTATTTTTTCGTTATGGTTGTGAACGGTCGTACTAAATTGGCCAGCTGAGGAATACGTAACGACGAATGAGTGGTTGTTCTCTAAAATAACAAAATCTGATCCCAGTTTCGCCTGTTTTGACATTTTTCTATGTGTCTTTTATTAATTTTTCTAAAAAACATACATTTTTCTTCTAGTCGACTTCAAATGTTCTACACATTTTTTCGAACCTTCCTTGTTTTATGCTCTCTACTTGTACAACGCTAGTCAACACAGATTCTGCCCTAGGGCTGAAACTGGTAAATATGAAAGATTTTCAACCATTTTTGTGGATTTTTATCACTCTAGCGAGCTCGGAAGAGCGTCAAAAGGCCGCATAGGTGTTGCTCGTCGGGGTAGTCACTTCTTCCTTTCAATTCAACTTCATTAGAGTCTCTGAAGACTTTTCGCTCTTCCGAGCTGGCTAAGGGCATCACAACTCACAGTTATAGTTATAAAACTCTTATCTTTTCTGCGTAGTCTTCAGAGGTTTAAATAAAGCGACAAACCGCGTGCATTTACTCTGTGGTCTTTGAAGCATTTCCGAGGTCACTAGGGGCACCAAAATTCAGAAAAATGATTGAAAGCTATGGTCTTTCATATTTATTTAGTTTGATTTTTGTTTCAAAATGTTTTTTGTTGAAATTTTCAAAACTCCATATGGGTCATTCCATACGAAGTGACCACGAAAAAGCGTAAATTTGGACACGACCATCACAGATTTTGCTCAAAGTTGGGAAAATTATTCATCTACTGTCACTTTTGAAAAATCCCAAATTTGGTGCCGATTGGAATACCCCCCGCTCTGGGGGGCCCCCTGTTCATTGCAAAGTCACGCATTTTTTGTTGAAATCTCTTATTTATTTTTCTTACAATTCATAGGCGTAAGATGTCCGAAAAATACTGATAGATGATTTTTGAAGAAAATAAACCAAGGAATCCAGAAAAAATATAATTTTTGACCGGAAGTGTTGCCAGATAAATTATTTTTGTATTTGAAAACTAAATTTACATTTTTCGGCAAATGCAGCCATTTTTATTTTAAATTTGATAATTTCATCGTGTTCCTTGGAAAATTTCACATAAGAAACAACTATCATCCCGAGGTAATATGAGCCAATCTTGAGATATCTAGAGAAACATTTCAAAAGGTCCTATCTGCTCTTACCGATTTTTTGATCGATCACTTTCATTCAATTACCACAACTTAATAAACACCTTTTCCGGCACGTTATTTGCACAAGTTGATAGCGGAGGGATCACTCTAGCCCTCTGTACAAAAACCACACTTGGGAGAGTTACTAAAGCTGAGCCATTACCAAAATGAAATTACGCTTCGGAAAAACGATGAAAGCAGATAGGACCTTTTGAAATGTTTTTGAAATTTGCCGAAAAATATAAATTTAGTTTTCAAATACAAAAATAATTTATCTATTGTTTACGATATTCTTTTTTTTTGGTTTTTTTACTGATTTGCTTATTTTAATTGTCCCTTTGTGATTATTTTCACCTTTTTCCGCTATAGAGTAAATGGAAAAAGCTTTTTCAGTAACAATTCAATTTGACTTATCGCTTGCACAATTTTTTTCCTTCCATTTTTTATTTTTAATTCTTGCTTCGTCAATTTCTGCTCTCATTTATGTAGTTTGAAGCTATTAACTTTTATCATTCTATATCTGTTTTGATTTTTTTTTCTTATTTCATTTTCAATCCAGCGTAATTCTCTTCAAATTTGTTACTTTAATTTAACTGTCTTAGTTAACAATTTCTTCACTGAATTTTACTTCCATTTATTGCGCTTCAACCTCCTTTACGTATATGTTATGCATTGTTATGTTCCTATTTTTTAAGAGGCACTATTTTCTTTTTTTTGCTTACCTTTCACTATTTTAAAATATAAACAAAAATATAAACAAAGTTTTGATTTGTGTTTTTGTTATAATAAAGATATTTTCTAAACTTATTATTTTTGATTTTTTTTTTCCTTTTATCTTTCATCATTATCACAACTTTTTTTGGACTCAACTAGATTATTATTTTGGGTTTTTGTTAGTTGGGAGCCATCCACATACCACGTAATTGCGGGGGCATCTGATGAATTCCTCCGTAATATGTCTAACCCGAGAGACTGGAGATTAGTGGGCCCTATAGTGCTCGAATGGAAACAACTTGTGACGCACGTGATTCGCTTTTCGGCATAGTGGGAGGATGTTCGCGAGTTTTAGGTAGCAGAATAATTAAAATTAACAGATTGAAAATGAGCCGGTTAATGGTAAGTTCAATCGTCATCCGTTTGTGATCTATTTGCTCAGGCGTTATCATAATTATACAGATTTATTCAGTCCTTGAGTGGAGTATAATTTTTAAAAATCGAAAAGCCATCCGGACCGATTAATATTTCTCTACAAACGATCCGGAAAGGCTGCAACTTGATCCTAGAATGAGCATTTTCTGGTTACCAATTATTTGCACAAAGAATCATAACCGTGCAAAAGGATAATTTTTGATTTTGAATTATCCCTCACCATGTTCCTTTTATTGTCAAGAGGAAGAAAAGAGTACAAAAAATGGTTACGCAACGTTACGAAAACGGTGGAAAACTAGAACTTTAAGACTGAAAGTCTACTTGTAATTTAAGATTCAGACTAAGTTCCAGATCCAGATCTCCTCATACGATTAAAATTCAAGCTCCAATCCATATTTAACCCTCCAGTGCCCAAGTTAATGCTTCGGTAAAATCACTATGAATCTTTTTAATATTTTTTTAAATATTTATTAAAGCTTTTTAGAGGTTTGACTGAAGCCTGTCTAAAGGTGGCACTGGGCACTAGAGAATTAGGAACCAAAATTTCGAAACGAGATTGTAATCGAATCTATATTCCGGTCCGAATCGTGATCCAGATCTAGATCCAGACTTAGCTACCGATTTTAGTTCAAACGTAGGTTATATTTAGACAGAAATACAAATCAAAATCAACTTTGAGTCCAGATCCAGGCCCAAATATAAATTTAAATTTTCAATCAATTTAATTTCTAAGCGCAGACTCAATTCCAAATCCAGATCTAAATCTAAATCTCGCTTCGAGTACAAATTACGCTTAGCATATGGGTCATTCCATGAGAAAAGGCCACGAAAAAACATGAACTTGGCATCGACCATCACGGATTTGGCTCAAAGTTGGAGAAATTATTCATCTAGGTTCACTTCGGAAAAATCCTAATTTTGGTGTCAATTGGAATACGCCTGTGGGACCCCCCTCTTTATTGCAAAGTCAGGCATTTTTGAAGTAGAATACTTCTCTCAGGAAGTTCGGCTACATAGGGATGTGAAATGAAAATCTAAAACCGAAAAAAGTGAAAAATATGTCCAATTTCAAATGCTAATAAATCGGCTGGTATTCGATGGATTTCCTTCTTTCTTGCAGCAATAGATTGGAAAATCTTCTAAGATTTTTCCCAAATGAAGATAAATGTGATTTTATTATTCAAACTATTGTACTATTGAAAATAGTCAAACCTTGTCAAAACAAAACATTCGAAGAAAATCAGCATCGAAAGCAGCTGGGCCAGCAGATGCAGGGGCAGCGTTACCAATGGCAGCGTATAGCGGCCACAGTTGCAGCGGGTACATCTGACCATGAAGCATTTATGCAATAATTGAATGAAAATTTCAATTGCAGCAATCGGCCTTTTTCAAGGCTACTAAATGTATTTGGAAGAGCATAATGAATGGTTATCAATAAACTGCAACTGAGGTTTGATGCTGCTGCAAATGCACAGCAGTGTGATGTTTATTACGATTTGTTGATACTGTGCTTAACAAGCGGTATATACGAAACAAATCCGATTTTAAACAGAAAAATTCGGCACGTTCTGCTCACGATGCTAAGTCTGTTTTAGAAAATTCACAACACTTCATTAAAAAGGATGTAACGTCTTAAAGAAGACGGTTATAGTTTGACATCACAGCAGAATTTCGACCTTCATACTCATGTCTACCATTGGCAATATCATACACGCAACAATCTGCATCCATGCGACACGAGGACGGGAACATTTTCTTCTTCCAAGTCGCGCAACACGACACAATACATGTCATTTTGTTGCTTCAATGAGAGCTCTATCGGTCCGGCTCGACAGAATGTCTACAAGAAATTGTTTTGTGTTACGAAACTGAGAAAATCTGTAGGAACTGAAAATAAAGGCGAAGCCAGAATGAACGAGATGTATTTTTCGTACATTATTATTTCGTATTACGACATATGAAATAAAATTTTTCGAACGTTGTAGAATGGTATAACTAAAAAAAATTAAGTCACCACACCTATTGTTCCAGTTATATAATTTCACAACGTTCGAAAAATTTACTTTCGTTTATTTACTGGAAAAAAAAGACTGACACGCAAGCAACCGGGTTATCTTTCTTGTAAAAGTATTCTACTTCAACCTTGCGGTCGTGGTTTTGCACACAACCCTCCTGTGATTTTTTGTTCAAAATCTCTTTATTCTTTTTCTTACAATTCATACACGTAAGATGTCCGCAAAATACTGATAGATGATTTAAAAAAAAAAAAAAAACAAACAAACTAAAGCAGGTATTAGACGAAGCGAATATTTGCTATTTTTGGTACGAATTTTATTTGCACAAAATAAAATCCCTTTCAAAAACAGCAAATATTTGCTTCGTGTAATACCTGCTTAAGGAATCCACAAAAAATATAATTTTCTACCGGAAGTGTTGCCAGATGGATTATTTTTGTATTTAAAAACTGAATTTACATTTTTCGGCAAATGCAGCCGCTATTTTTAAAATTTGATAATTTCATCGTGTTCCTTGGAAAATTTCACATAAGAAATAACTATCACCCCGAATGTCGTGATGTTCCATTTTTACGAAACCAGTTTTAAATTTCTCCATTTTATATCGAACAATCATAATTCTTGGCAAATGTCTGTTAACTTTCTAACGCAAAGAACAAACCAACAAATCATTTTTAGAGTTGTTCAACCAAGAAATTCTAGATTTTGATTCAGATAAAGATCGGTTTCAACTTCAACTCAATAATGAGAATCACAACCTGATTTAAATCGCCCAGTCTCTCGATTTCTTTCTTTCGATGCTATTCCGGAACTATATTCATTGCTGGCTTCATATTCATGTTCCTATATAAATTACTCTTTTCCAGGGCCAGAATCAGATCCCGTGGCTGGACATATCCAGATACTTTCATCTAAATTTATATGTTGATCAGATTTCAGCAAGAGGAACGGCGTAGGGGATAGAATGAGGGAACTCAAAAAAGAGGCCGGACTGCACTGCACACTGTGTGCTAGAAAAGTACGCCTGAGTTCGGAAAAAAAGCTTAGCTAAAACTGTTACAAAATACAGTTATTCAAATGGGTAAAAAATGGCGCTAAAAGACCTTGAAATAGAATTATTTCTCACTAAATGAGATTTATCGAGCTAGTTTGAATTATGCAAATTAGAATCATGTGATTTAGTCATTGAGTGATGTGTAAGAAAGATTGAACCATAAGTTTCGTGCAACTTTACAACTCAGGAAAATCCGTCGATATTCAGATTAGAAGGAATAACAAGAAAACGAGAATTATCCAGTGTCAGATGAATTGCTAGGTAAATGGCTGGACTTGAGACTCACTCACTTGAGAGGTCACTCACCTCTGTCCAGCAACTTCTATCCCAACCTCCACGAGACGCCGACCGGGATACGAGTAACCTTAGCGGAGATCGGGTAACCAACCCCCGGTGGAAACTTTGCCCGTATGCTGACTGGGAGGGGAGGTCGTGCGCGACTTCATTCCCATGTTAGGGGCGGCGTAAAACAGCGTCTGACTTGGAACGGGCGGCTGAATCATGAAATGCTACACCTAAGATGGCAACCCTATCAGCAGGATGTAGGAATTCTGAGCCTGGTAAGGTAGCATACTGAAACCTCTCCCAACCATGAATAACGGAACAATCAGTATCGGCATGACATATGAAACGGATCAATCGGTACCGGCGTGATATTTCTCACTTCCTTGTCAATAACGGCTTATTTTAATTTTCAAATATCTGGTTTATTCGTTTTTTTCGCTGTACATTTTTTTAAAATATTCTAGTCGCCTTTCTTTCTATTAAATGTTTTAATTCGTTTTTTTCAACTTCTTTTGTGTCTTGAATAACACGTTTTGAACTCATGTTATTTTATCTCGCTTGTAATCTTTGTTTATATAATAAAACGTCAGAAACATTCTTTCATCAATTTTTTTTCCATTATTATTTCAACCTACTTCTTGTTAACAGTTAAATTTATTAAATTCCCTGTTCGTGCGCAATGTTACTAAGCTCGCACTCTTTTAATCTTTACTTTTCACCCGCGAGAGCGTTTATACTGATCACTGGATCCAGTTATTCGCGAGCAGAAGCGTTCTAGAATTCGATGCGCACAAGCGAAAATGTGTATGACAGTGCACACTCGCATGCGGTGCAAGCAGAAGCTACTCGCGACATATTTCTTCCCTTCGTGAGCTATTCGTAGCATTCGGCAGGAGAGTAAGAGCTAGGGAGCGTACTTACCACGCTTGCCTAGAAAGAAATAGGTCACAGCTTTCCAGTCTTTTCTCAAACCTGTTCGACGGTCGCTTCCTTCATAAAATCTCTTTTTCACAGTATTTGCATTTTTATTTATCTATTTTACTGAAATTGTTGTTATGACTTATCAAAACCGATTGGTTTACTGGTATGTGGATTTTATTTGTAGTTTTCCGAAATTATAGTTCCATATTTTCAAAAATTACGGAAAATTTCTGAATATTGGAACTCTATATAGTTGAGCTTGAGTATTTCAAACTTGAAACTTGGGGATTGGTTCTCGAGACGTAAAAGTGCAAACTTTCAACTCGAGCTTTGACATTTTGGTTTGTAATTGAAGACTCATGACTTGGGTTAGCTTTGATGCTCTTGGATATTGGGAATTGTAGCTTAGGGTGAAACTGTGTTGAAGCCACAAATGGCCGGTTTTGAGCCACTACTTCGAATTTTCGAAGGCACTAGACTCGGAAATAGTTAATGTGTTCTCTGTGAAAACGCTATTTCATGTTTGCTTCACCTCAGTTTGTGACTTCAACACAGTTGCACCTTAAGGCTTGTGCTAAGAAATTTTTGGCTCGCGAAAATTGGAGCCGCCGCGCAGCACATATTGATATTCAATCAAATTATCATCATACTTCAACTTTATGGTTTTCGATTGGGAAGGAAATCAAAATAAATTGTTATTTATTTAAAATGTTTATTCTGGTGAAGTGATGAAGACGTTATTATCATCCCGTTGCGTTGGTTTCATAAGATTTTTGTTGGCATTCAGAATTCATATATAGTAATCATTTTATTATACATGAAATTGCTACCATCTGGTTCCGAGCCACGAAAGGTTCTTTTTTGATTGTTTTATTATCCTATTACCCGTCTCGGACGTAAGCTCTCAATTGTACCACAACAACCGCCCCTCAAATGACCGCCGAAACGGACGGTCCATCCAAAGCTAGCGCCCACGGCAGGCGAATCGAATCAAACTTTACGCGTTTGTTTTTTTTTTCTCTGACTCTCTTTTTTGCCTCTTTTCTCGCCTCGCACGCCTCGCAAATGGCAAACTGCATAATTAATGTTAACACAAAGCGTTCATCTCCGGTAATGAGTTTCCTGCTCACACACAGCAGGCCAAGAAGCCCTGGGGCAAGGTGGTGGTGCAAAACGGTGACGTGATGAGGGGCAATCTGCACCTGCAATCTGCAAGACTGGTGGTGGCTCGGAGGCTGGAAAAGACACAACCATTGTTGTCACCTGTTGGCAGCGGATCTCGGCGAGTGAAACGGACAGGCAACCCATTTCAAATCGTTCTGACGAGTTGGGAGTTTTGTGTTAGGTTCTGTCTTTTTTTGCGACAACCATAGTCTAGACCTGTTTTCAAAACCTGCCTTTTGGCGAACTCCGACACCGCGGAGTTTTGTTCCTACAATGTAGCGAAAACGGTACAGCTTCGCGTGTTGTGTTGGCCTTTACGGTACACAATCCGCGGGCGTTAATTTATGAACTGCTTTATGGTACCCCTCAAGAACGAACGCGCTGCCGCGGCTTGCTACCAGTGTCCCTTTGCGGAAGGCAATTTTCGCTCGCAAATGCACAAGAGGTCCTCCACGGGTCACTGGCGATTGACTGCAGCAAGCAAAGTGCATCACATCACACTCAACCTGCCACCGCCGCCGCCGATTGCCGGCGCAAAGAAGAAGATATCTTCTCACACACATATGCCACTCCGCTGCCAGACTCTAGCAGAGCCATCAAGTGGCAAGGTAGCAAAGCAAATCGTTAAAGCAGTAGGCGAAATGCATCGTTTTATAAATTATCTTGTCTCTCTAGAGTTCCCTCGATGGCTCTTGGCTTGCTTGGTTTGTAATGCACTATGTTTTGTAGTGCACACTGGCACATACTTGCACGTCTGTCAATATGAATTGCTTAGTAGTGGCAGGGGTGAAGAACCGTCTGGAACGGGGGGTTATTCTAGCAACACATGACGACCCAAGAGACGCTGCAGGTTGAAGCCATCGTCAGATGATGATCGTGATGATGATGATGGTACAGAACCGTGAGAATTTGTTTACATTTTATGGCTATATAACTTTTGGTTTGCTTCGGGGAGGAGGGGGAAGAAACAGCGGAAGGGCCTCACACTGTATGCCATAGGTTACGATAATTAGCGCAAGCTTGCTGGCTCAACATCGAACCCCCCTCCTCAGGGAGTCTGCTTTCCTGACAGCTTATTCTATGGTTCAGCTTCTAGCAGCTTCCCATCAGCCCCGTCTGATGGCTGCAGACTGAGATGAGAGCGGATTGTTTACGATTAATCAGTGCCGCTTTTCTCGATGCGCGTAGTTGATTAACGGTCAAGGTTCGAACGGCTGCGAAGAAGTGTGGCTGGAAAGTACATATGATTGCATAGTAAAGTAAGTAAATCGTTTTTTTTTCCATCATCATAATTAAGTCGTCATACTTTTCTGCACTTTCAAAGTCAATTGATTTGTGAATTAAAATTTAATTTATTTTCCAATATGTTTGAGCACTTATGGCTGTGGTGATGTTCGTATAGTTGCGTCCAGAAGTTGCTGTATTGCAGCTAATTACAAACTTACCCTAAGCTAATCTTAAGTTTGTTTATTTATATTAACGACTTTTTAACCATAATGGTCATTCCGGTCATCTCAAATCTTCACTTATTCAAAAACTTTAAGACTTAAAGTTTCTATTCAAGTCCTAATAAGCAATTCTCAACTTGTACCTTAAGTAGAATCCTGACCTTTTTTGTCACGGATTCAAGCATGGGTTAGTTCTGGGACTTCCCATCATATTTCCTTCCTTCGTGTTGAAAACTACTATATCTTGAGGCCTCTCTCTTGACAGAAAAAAAGACCCTTTTACAATCAAACTGACCAGATACATTTTGTTTAAAACACTTCTGGGAATTATAATTGGTGATAATATTGTGAGAATGATCAAAGGGGCGGTATAGCAGAGAAGGATAAAAGCATGCACATAAGCACGGATAGTAAAACAAGCGTGTCACTCACTCTCAATAGTGATATTGACGGATTTCACGCCAACTCGACCAGATGTTGGCAGCACCCTCTCAAAAGCGAATAAAACTTCGTGGGTGTATAAGCATTACCAAGTTACGCAACTTTGCATACTTCATTTCTAAAAAAAAAATCTAGACATATCTATACATTTTTTTGCCGAGGAGATATATAAACTAAAACCTAATTTTAAAATGATTGAGAAAATGATGTGAAAGGTAATAAATTAATTGAAACAATGAAAGTGATATGAACAAGCTACAAAAAAACACTTGAGCGTAACAAAAAGAAATTAATCAAAATAAAAAAATAAATAAAATTTTAATAGAAAAAGAAAAACGAAAAGCGATTAATCACAAAAACGTATCAAAAGTAGAAGCTCAAGCTAAAACAAGAAAGACAAAACATGTTACAAAAATTGACAATAAAAATATAATGAATAGAACGAGGAAACTACGTGAAAAAAAACAAGATTTTTGTAGGCACCTATTTAGGACTTTTTAATAAATAAAGTAGTTAAAAGAACATTCAAAACATTTTGACAATTTGTAGGTTTTTAAAAGTATATTATTAAAACTGCATACAAGAAAGCAGTAGAAAATGAAAAGCAAAAAAATAAGAAACAAAATTGTAAAGGTTAGTTAAAACTGTGAAAATCACGTTTTTGACTTCATGGTTATGATAATGGAAAACAGACAAAAATAGAAGAAATCCAAATGGTTAATATCTGCGATAAAAAGTGCAATAAAAAAAACGAAATTCGGAAGGATACCATACCATAGATAAAAAATGATAGGAGTCGAATGAATAAAATACCTACAAAAGAGTCAACTTTAAAATAGATGAAACTGGGAGCGAAACCAAAACAGCAGGCTTGGTATTTTCCTCAACATGTGAAAAGAGCAAAGTGAATATTCGCTGATCACTTCTTGCCCACCATGAGCACTGCGTGTAACTATTTTTTTGCGTCACACTTCTTTCTCCTGCTTTGTGCTGTGTGTCTGCCGCTCGCAGAAAAATTGATACACTTGCTGCTTACACCACAGCTGAGCAAAACAAGAGTGGTAAATCACTCTAGTGAGAATACACAGAAGTACACCGCGGTACGCGACTAGATGTGTTTATTTTTTCAGTTTCGAGATGCAAAACAAGCGACGCAATCTACTCTCCCACCCAGATGCTCCCCTATTTTGATAAATGTTTAAGAGACACACAGAAAAAGCGCTGTAGTGAGCCCTAGTGTGTCGATATTGAGCGTGTGTTGTTGTGTATCCTTTCGTGTGAGAAAGCTCACATCAGTTTATTGTTTCCCTGGAGGGATATTTCAGATTACAACGCGGTGTTATTTTTGTAAACTACAGAGATATACACGATTCACTGCTCTCTTTGAGCAAGTGCGTCGACATTTTGGGTAGAAACGAGAATATGCACAGAAAGGAGCAAGCAATAAAATTAATATATTAGGAGAGAATTATTATAGTAGTAAAAAAGTAGATTAAAAGATCCTACATAATATAGTGTAATAAAATTTATATGTAAAGAATAGCGATAATAAACAATAAAATACAAGTAAATGACATCCACTTATCAGAGGAGAAAAAAACCCTGTAAATTAACAAGAAACGAAACGTTGAGTGCTAGAATTTAATAGCTTTAAATTTTTAGGTTTTTAAATTGTTCTGTGACACTCAATCAAAATATTAAACATAAACATTATACACATAAATTATATAACATATTAATTAACCTATACTTGAAATATTACACTTGTTCAGTCCAGATAATATAATGTGATAATAATAAAAGATAAAAGGAAAAAAATCAAGAGAGAAAATAAAAAATTTAAAAAACTCATTTCAATCAAAACTACGGTTACAACTACGGCACATTCAAAAACAAAACATAGGGCCTCTTGAAAAAGAAAACATAACAATATTTTACATGTACTAGAAAACAGGAGAGTTAAATAGAAGTAAAAAAAAGATTAGTCATAAATATGGTGAAGTAATCAGAAACTGAAACAGTTAAATAAAAAAAAAGTTAAAAATGAAGAGAACTATGCAGGATAAAAAATCGAAACAGACAAGAAAAAATGAAGGTAAATTGTATACTCAAAATATAGAAAAATAAAGCAAATAGAAGCTCAAAACGGCAGAGAAGAATTACTAGTAAATAGGAGAACAAACAACATATGCAATATGAAAAAAAAACTGTTTAAAAGAAAGAAAAGGAAATACCCCCATGTTGTCTTTACAAAAAAAATCTAAAAATGAAACAAAATAACTAAATGATATTTCAAAAGACAACTTACCCGAAAAACGAGAAAGAAAGTAATGGATACAAAGAAAAAGAGAGTAGAAAATAATAAGTAATTTTTATTTGTCTGTATTTTATACTTTAAAATTGATAGCACGAACTCCGCATTCTAAAATTTCTACATGTTATAACCGTAAGACGAAAGAAACACAATAGAAATAAAGAGGAAACAGAACGTAAAAAAAATCACAAATGAATTACATATCAATAGAATCAAAATAAGAAAAAAAATAATGAGCGTTAAAAGTAGAAGGAAAAAGAATTTTAAACTCTTCAGATATTCCTTCGTTAAATTGTTCAATACTATAAACAACAAAAGGACATATAAAATAAAAACTAGGAAAAAAGTATAAACGAGAACGAAAAAAAATTAGACTGCTTTGTACGTGATAACATGAGCGTAATTAAAAAAAAAAGAATGACTAAGAAAAAAGCAAAAGAGCAAAAAGACTAGTGAATTTAAAACAAAACGTCATGAAAATCACGAACAAAGAGAAGGACAAAAGAAAGAAACAAACTGGTGAACAAAAAAAAAATAAAATAAAATAAAAAAAATAAAATAAAATAAAAAATAAAAATAAAATAAATAAAAATAAAAAAAAAGATAGAGATAGAGATAGAGATAGAGAAAGAGATAGATATAGAGATAGAGATAGAGATAGAGATAGAGATAGAGATAGAGATAGAGATAGAGATAGAGATAGAGATAGAGATAGAGATAGAGATAGAGATAGAGATAGAGATAGAGATAGAGATAGAGATAGAGATAGAGATAGAGATAGAGATAGAGATAGAGATAGAGATAGAGATAGAGATAGAGATAGAGATAGAGATAGAGATAGAGATAGAGATAGAGATAGAGATAGAGATAGAGATAGAGATAGAGATAGAGATAGAGATAGAGATAGAGATAGAAATAGAGATAGAGATAGAGATAGAGATAGAGATAGAGATAGGAATCAAGAGATCTAGATAAAAAGGTCGAGAGAGAGAGAAAGAAAGAGAGAAAAAGAAAAAGAGAGAGAGAGAAAGAGAAGAAAGAAAGAAATTAGGTTATTGCAAAACCCTTATAAATAAAATTTCAGACATTTTTTTATTAAAAGTCATCCTTTGACACCTTTCCTCTAACTCTTGTCATTACCGTACACCGATGTGGCACAAAAGCGTTCAGGAGCAAAAAACGTGAAAAATACTGGACAAGAAAAATTTCGTGTTTTTTCTCAAGAGTACCCATTTTAAAATGTGCATAAGAGTTTTAGAGGATTCAATCGCCTATCTAAAAACATCATTTGGAAAAACACCCTACGTCGAGTTGGCACGAAATTCGTCTCTTGCTAAAAATAGAAGTGCGGAATACAGCAGATAACCGGGCGATAAAACACGAAAAAGGTTTCTGGTCGCAGTGATAAGTTCATACAGGAAAAAAAAACACTTGAGACCACATAAAAAACGGACAGATGAGCACGAGGACATGAAAAAGACTTATAAAATTACTAATGTTACGTCAGATCAAGGAAAAAAATGGCAGAATAAAAATAAAAACAAAATAAACTTATCAAAGGCGACAAGAAAACGAATGCAAAAATATGTAACAAAAAGAAATGAATTGATTGATCATGCAGATCACAATTATCAGATAAAAATAAGGACAATCAAAAGAAGACTAAACAAAAGAACCAGAAAAAATGGTCCAATTTTGAGTTTCTAAATTATGGAGAATCATGAAGAATTGAATGAAAAAAATATAAAAATATATTAAAGCAGTTTGAACTGTTTCAAAAAGAACAAATTTGATAATAATAGAAGCCTCTGAAGTGACAAAAAATGTTCGATTTTAAATCATAACCTTGCGAATTTTTGCTTTGATTGTTCTTTTTATTGCCATCAATAAAAATGGAATGTAGAACCTTTTAAAAAATCTAACACCGCAGTTCCGTGTCATCAAGCGGTAAAAATACCTCAATTTCGGTTTCAAAGTTATTGTCTTCGACACGCCAAGCCAACTGCGAGGCAGTAAAAATTCTAGCCTATAATTTAGCAAAACCGATATCAGCCCGCTGGCAAATCGGTGTACAAATAACAGCTTTCCATACCTCAGTCCAGTCTGTCTGTGGAGCTTACAGTCAAGAACGTGTAGAAGTTGTTTTCCAGCCAGATGGTTTGCTGCGGTATCAAAGGTGCTGGTAACAACATAATAGACACCTTCCCTCCTAGGGGGAGGTTCTGTTGAGAAGACACACAAGTCGAATTTCAATTCTGTGTACAGTTTATTGTGTTTTTTTTTTTCTTTGTGCTAGGAGGAGGCGTCAGAAGCCCAAAAGACCTCCACTGACCTAGAAGTTCGACCCGGGTCTCAAGCTGTTGCCCGGTTTTGTGGCAACAATTCGAGACGGCCAGGTTCCTGCACTGAACGGTGGTCGATTGGTGGCTCAGCTGACACCCGACCGACACGGAGCGTATCGAATCGAAGGAAAACGAAAGTGTCTCTCGGTACCGGGCCGCAAAGCGGCAGCGCGATTTTATAATCGACAACTACAGACTGCACAAGCAGCAATTGCTCGTACGGCAGAGAGAGAAAAAAACCACTCGGTAATAATAATGAACCGGAGAAAAATGTATCTTTAATGGTAATAGCTTACACGACCTACAGAAAACCTCGTGCCGGGAGGGAGATTGGGGACAAGGGGCAAGTCCAGATCATGACGTGTTTGCAGCTGGAGAAGGAAATACTAACTTGGCTGGAGTAAACCAGTTGGTGGAAGATAGAGAGCGAAAACAGTGCCTGCTTGGTTATGTCAGTTTTTCCCCGGTGTAAAGCAACTGCTAACATGATCAGTGTTGGCAACCAAGAACCAGAGGAGAGGAATCGAGGGTGTACAGCAGCAGTAAGCGACGGTTATATTCATCATAAAATGTTGGAGAATTTTGCGCTGGCTTTGTGCCAGTTCAAAGTATACAGCGCCATCTCTTTCGCTTTGTTTGCGGTCTCTGGATCAATGAAAGGCCATCTTTCCCACATACACACACGTTGAGCAGTACAGTTTTTTCCCACTGTTGTTGGGCGGAATTAGCCCCGAACAACAACCGGCACAGAAGTACGGTTTATTGTTTTGAACCTGCCAAATAGGAGGAAATTTATGGGTCGACTCATTGTTTGTTTGCCGGGTTTTTGTGTGTGGGCTCGAATATGTGAAGAAATCTGGAGAAAATCCGATTATTCAATGTTGGGTGAAATTTCCTAACCAGCGCTTGTTACGTTCGTAATCAGTGGATTACGTAAGTCATGGAAAATTAGCCCCCTGACGGCCGTCAGGTTCAGTCGGTTTTGAGCTGAAATTCATTTCATTTCAGTTCAAATGACATTTATCTCTGAGTAAGCCCGTCACTCTGTGGCACCTTCAAGGTAGTCATTTATCATTTAATTTTGGTGAAGCACAGATGTTGACATTCGAAGACAAAAAAAGCATTGATCCAATTTTGTTAACACCGATCGGTGTCCATATCGCCGCCGGGAAGGTCAACGCTCGATCCGCTGCAGAGCAAAGCCCCGCAGGCTAGCATCTCTTAAGCCCCCAAAAAGTGGATGCGCACCGAAGCGAATCGCTACCGGGCGGCCCTTAGGCGGTCAGGGTCACCTAATTAAACAGTTCAACCATCAATCATCGTCGTTCCGTTTCAAGTTTGTCCGGCGGCGGCCCGAAAAGGCCGGAATCAATCACGAGAGGCTATCTCTATTGCGTTTGTGGTGCCTCATTTGGGAAATTGATGCACAATCGAAAGGTGATTGCACGGACCGGTTTCTCTTTAGTGTTCGGTTTCAACCGATCTGATAATCTACGAAGGATTAATGATCTAGGATTGTTGGAAAATAAATTCATAAATGAGAAAAATGACTAACTTGACCTTTAAGCAGAAGTTTTTTTTGTTGTCTTACGCAGAACTTAAAAGAACTCAAAGTAATTTGAGAAGCTTTTGTTCAAATATCAATCATGTTTTTGCTCTGTCTAGTCCTTGACACTTTAAACGAAGCAATAAACAGCGATTGATTTCGTAGTTCAGGTCTTATAGTTACTCAAAAATGTCTTTAAGTTCAATTCCCGTTCGGTTTTTGTTTCAATTTATTACATCTTATTTTTAACCTTTTAAAATAAATATATTTTGTTTAAAGTTGATAACAAAACAAAATATACCCCCCCCCCCCCTTCAGTTATGAATCGCTTTTTTTGTTTCACGTTAAAAAAAGTTTGACTCAACTGGTGATTGACAACGATTATTCTGTGTAAATAAACAATTTTCCAAATGTTTCATAAAAAGGACCGAAACAATTGAATGTAATTTTTACAAATACTTGCACCTTATGAATTTTTAGAAACCTTTTTAGAGCATGAACGTGCATCAGGGCCCTAAACGGTAGCTTTACTCTAGGAACCGAAGCACGCGGAAAAAATCTCTGTAGGCTGGTCGGTAGGTGTTTCCAAAAAAGGATATACAAAACCTTCTATCAATACCTTAAACCTTAAGTGGAATGAAAAAGAAAGAAAACAGTATGGCAGAAATTCGCTAATTTTTTGTCGACTTCCTCCAGTTACTGCTGCAGTGCCGAAGTCGGATCCCACGAGAAATACAAAAAGTAAAAAAAACTTGCTATGCCATTTTTGCATAAAAAATCAGCCCCCCTAGGATTTTTCCTTAGTTACGCCAATGCCTAGGCTCACACTGCACTGATATGAATCGGCACGATTTATCCAAGAGATTCGACACATAGATTTCAAAATAGCGCTGCACACGGATTGGATAAAGTTATTTTATGAAAATAAATAGAAAATCACTATCAATTAAAGTGATGCTGCACATGCTCTAAAATTTTTGAAGCACTCATGAATTACGTAATATTTGCACATCTCTTTCAAGTGGAATACACTTGAATATGCCCTAAGGTTTCATTGTAGTGATTTTCATGTGCCAAACACATTCGAGTCATCTGTTTGGTTTTTGTAAGTCAAGTGGCAGCTGTATTGAACGAAGAAAAAATGGCGAGTAAACACAGCAGCGGGTCGCGTTCTATTGTAGATGTTGCTGGATTCCCGGATTATATACGAAAGTTTTTACAAAGTGAGTACATACCTAAATGTTTTTTTTTTATTATAATTGAATCAAATCGTTTTTTTAGATTCGGAAGTAAATGAAGGCGATCCAACGGCAATTTTACAACTTCTAATCAAATCTAGCTTGGTGACGCTTGTTCAGCAAGAGGGCAACGAAACGATAATTTCGATAGAGGTATACCTAAAGTTTTAAAACAAAAATATTGCTAATAATATGTTTTGTTTACAGCCCGATGAGGATTTACCTCTGGCTTCGCGAGAAAATTTGGACAGGGACAATTCCACTTTGGATTCACCAGCCTGTGCGAGCTCAATTCTGCAGGATTGGGAATTTACGCAAGAGGTAAAATTTAATTTCAGAAATTCAAACATTGATTTAATTAATATTTTGTGATATTTTAGGAGTTGTTGGTACCTGATGCTCAGCCTGTTAGAGATAACGTTGTGTCAAGGCAAAATCAAAGCAATTCTACCGGAAATATATCTGTGATCTACGTGAGTAATATTTTTTTATATGTTCTATATGTGGAACATTTACTTCAAATCAAACTTTCAATCGAGTCAGATTCGATGGAGTTTGATTTTGATGACGTACTCAAGGATACCGTTGCGTTCGATCGAAAGCCGAAACTACTTCGCATTCATTAATGTAGGTGTACGTTTCTAGCCGATTGTCTATCATGCCTAATCCACTCAATCGTGCCACTGCAAATTGTGAACAACCACAGTAATAATGAATTAACTTGTGCAACTTCGTGCTTTCAGTGCAATATATTTATACATGTAACCTACGCTAAACTAGTCTATCATCAATTGTTACAATCTAGTTTGATTTGTCGTGAAATTTATATGCATAAGGTTCATAGATCCATTTTAGGTTATAGAATTATATTTAACAATTATAAAACCTATACTTGTACCACGCACTTTTCAAAAGGCCTAACTGCAAGATGCAAATATAACGAGTGAAAGTAAAGTTCTTATCTTGTACTACTGTTAAATAACTCACTCTTTCTGTTTTTTTGACTGTTTACATCTTGTAATTATGCGTTTCTGAAAAGTTTGGTTATAATAAATTTGATTTTCTATCTAATCAATAAACAAACATTCCATAAAATTATTCGCATTTCACATTATTATCATTCAAAAACCGAAAGAAAATCCTTTTCAAATGAAACAGAAGTTTATTTCAGATTCAAGATACAATCATTGTATTGCAATGTGATAGCAAACGAATCGAAAGTGTTTTTCTGTTTCAAATGCGGCGATAGGCGACAGATGAATCTGCAGTGTTTTGCACATGAATCTTACGTGCTTCATCCAGTAGTGCAAATTTAAGTGTAAAACACTTTAACATGACGTGTCGATTTGTTTCCGTGTGATAGTCCAAGCAACGCAAGCGTCGAGTACAGGAACATGGGTGGTTTAAGAAAACGCACCTGGAGAAGGAAGAGATGCGAAGATTTGGCTTAAACTCCACAAAAAATCACAACTTTGCTGTCGATTGAAACGCTTCGTTGGACCCTTTATTTTTTATAAAAGTGTTACTTTTTGCCAAAAACCCTGTTTTTTCTTTGATTATGACTACAAAAAGGCATCGCGTTGCTTCATTCTATGTACAAAGTGATCTTCCGTATATTGTTCTTGAGACTGAGACGGTTGGCGGAAGCTATTGTCGTTGAATAGCAGACTGGTCTTCGAGAGGGATCGACAGATTCTAGGTGAATCAAGAGAATGCAAGCATCTGTTTGTGGATCTCAAAGCGGCGTTCGACTCAGTCAAGCGAAATAAGCTGTGGCTGAGAATGATAGAAAACATCTCTAAAGCAACTGGCGCGCTTTAAAAGCTGCTGCTCAACATTGCCTTAGAAGCTGCAGTACGGAGAGCCAACGTGGATAGAAATATCTCATGGTTTTGCGGGTGATATCGATACAATCAGGATAAAATCGTAGAGCTGTGGCCCTTCAGGAGAGAAGCGGTGAGGTTGGGGCTCATCATCAGCTTTGGTAGCTAATAGAGAACGTGGGAGTACTAGTGGTGTTGGTGCTGAGGTGGTGGTAGGTGGAGAAATCTTCGAAATGGGCGAGGAGACAAAGACCCGAACAGACAGATGCGACAGATTGTAATAAGATATTGTATTGAAGAAAAATAAAGCATCATTAATGAATAAGCAAAAACCAACAACTAACAACTGTTTTTATAGATAGCTGTTCATGATGGAAAACGGTTTTTTATTTCAAAGTAACTAGCGACACCTCTGGTTAACATTTATATAGTTCCTGAATTCCTTACCCATTGATTAAATGTGAATTATTTGCTGATCATTTTCCTACTGTTTTTATTACAACTGCTGCTACTACTGATCAAGCTGTACTCGCCGCTTTCGTTATCCCAATACACATAATTTCGGCTGACGTTTCAGAAATAACCGAGGAAACGCTCCAGGACCTGATGATATCCCTGTTATCGTTTTAAAAAAATACATGGGAGAACTTTCCAATCCACTAGCAAAAATATTTAATTGGTCTTTACAACAAGGCAAATTCCCAGCTCTTTGGAAAAAGACAAATATCTCTGCGCTACACTATCGTGGTATAACATCACAAAGCGCCTGCCCTAAATTATTTGAAATGATTCTCAGTGATCACCGGCTTTTTAACACACAAGGCATCATCTTTCCTGATCAACGCGGTTTTTATCCTGGTCGTTCTGTGACAACTAACTTGGTTTGTTTCACTTCGGACTATATCGCTCATATTGGAAACGAAAAACAGGTGGATGCTGTCTACATAGACTTGACTTGCATTTGATAAAATTAACCATCGAATGTTATTTCACAAACTAACTAGAATGGGTCTTTTCGAAGACATGAATAAATGGTTGCAATCGTACCTAATCGACAATACACGAACACAACTGGCGTTCCACAAGGGAGTAGTCTTGGACCGCTCTTTTCCGTTTTGTTTGTAAATGATGTCGCAGCTCGTCTTGGAAGAGGCTGTATGCTGTTCTATGCTTATGAATTGAACATTTTTATGGTTTATGGTAAAAGCTGCAAGCTGTTGGATATTTTCAAAGATTGGTGTCAGAAAACCTAATGACTATCAGTGTCCAGAAAGGTGCTGTAATTTCATTTCATCGTAATCCCATGAAAGCTACTTATATAATCGGACGTACACCTCTAGCTCGTGTCAATGGAATTAATGACCTTGAGATACTACTTGATGAAAAATTAAGTCGTCAGCTAGAATTTGTTATAAAGGTGTCTAGAGATTTCACTAATGTTCATTGTCTGGTATTGTTATATTCGGCATTAGTAAGATCGATTCTGGAATCGTCAACTGTAGTGGAGGCGCCATACCAAACAACTTAGGTTGATAGGATCGTGTGGCTGCAAAGACGTTTTGTTCGTTTCGCACAGACAGGCTGAATCTTCCTTCATATGAACACCGTTGTAATCTGTTGGAAATTGCTACTATGGAACGTAGAAAAAAGATTCAGGAGGCAATGGTCATTTTGGAGAAACCCAGGATAATGCTCCTGGTCGAATTCAACGCAGATCACTGGATGAAATGTTTTCAACGTCGTTCGATCGCTCTGTTTTTGGATATTTTGTATCAATCTCCAGAATAATCCGTACCATCAACAAAACTAGTCAACTGTTCCATTTTGGATGTACCTCGAATATTTACAAACAGAAGTTGCTATCACTTTTTTAATATCTGTTGAGCTTTAGTAATTGAATTTTAATTCATTAAGACGATAACTTGTCAGATGAATTAATAAATAATATTAATAATTATAACAATAATAATTTCATTAAAATTGTATCTTCTTTTTGAATTCCAATGTCCATAATCAAGGGAGCTCCAGAGATAATAGAAAATAGGAATTAAAATTAAAAGCAAATAATAGTATATATATAATAGACTTTTCAGTTGGTCTCGAGGTACGATGCTGACCTAACAAGCCCACTTGTCGTAGGTTCGAGTCTTGGCTCAGGAGAGACTATTAGTGTCAGTAGGATCGTAGCTCCGCAATTGTCCTGTACACAGTTGGCTGTGAAGTCTGTGTATAATAAACAGAAGGTCAAGTTCTGAATCGGAATGTAGCACCAAGGCTCTGCTTTTTAATAGTATATCTGACTTTATTTCTTGAGAAACCTCAAAGCTCTAAACTCATGTTTCGCTCATAAAACCACTGCGTGATTAGTGTTTTTTTTTTACCGACACCCGAGGAGGTGACTCCACCCAGAACCATAACTCACGACCCATTGATTAACGGACCGGCGTCAACGGCTTCGCTTTCTCATGCGATGGAAGGCGTGATCCCAGAGATTGTTCGCCTCAGAAAATCTCCCGGTGTCAGCTTGTATTGAATCTAGACCAGTTAGGTTGGTTGTGAGTGAATCACGCCACCCCACAACCATCGACACCTATGTCGGCGTTGGGATTCGAACCAGGCGTCGAGCGTGGTTGGCAAAGACGTTACCAACCACGCCAGGCCCCTACCTGAGAGTCAAATTTACTCTGATTTGCTTCTTATTTGTAATCTTATTACGCTAATATCTCTGTTTCGATTATAGTCTTTCTGAACGATGCTATTAAAGGTAATCAGCCAATGAATTCAGAAATCATTTATATATATTTTGACAGGAAATGTTGCCAGTTGCTTAAATATTCAAACAGTCGTTTTTTATCATTTGAATTTTCAAGTTCCAACTTAAACAAACGTTTTCATTTTTATTGATAAAACTTTCTCTAAAGCAGTGGTTCCCAACCGGTGGTCTGCGGCCGGTGAAAGGGCCCGCTAAGCTCTTGGTAAAATTGACAGGTATTTTAAATTTCTTTCTAGATATCTCTGTGAAAGCGGATTTTGAACCAAGACGTAAAAAAAATTAGACTTGCAGAAGGATAAGAGACGGAAAAACGCAACTTTATGTTGCAAATTTGTATCTGAAATTTTTTTGAGGGGCCGCGAAGCTCTCTGTACTTCGCAAAGGGGACCGCGGAGCCAAACAGGTTGGACACCACTGCTCCATAGAATAATTTCTCGTTTATGAATAAATATTTTTCATTTTACTTTATTTTATTTTATTTTACCATAGATTTTAGTAAAATATTTTATTGAAGACAGTAAAACATTACTATTCATTAAGCATAGAGCAACAATTGACAACTATTTTTATTGATCATTCCCAGCTGCTTTTCATGAAAAACAGTTTTTATGGATACCCAAGCAACTGGCAACCCTTGGCAACTGACATCTGAATTTCTGGCTTATTTCCTTCAAGTTGCATCATCCAATTGAATTCCAATGACCATAACTACAAGAGTTCCAGAGATATTGGTAAAAGAGGAAAAAAATTAGAAGCAAATAAATTCATGAAAATGCTGAAACTCGTGTCTTGTTCATAATACCACTGAGTGATAAGTATTTTCTATGTAAAAAATTTCCTCAGAAATACGACGAAATTGTTAAATTTAAAATCAAAATACGCACGTTTGCTAAAAAACGCAATTTGATTTTTCAAATGTAATATCAACATATCTAGCGACACTACACTTACTTTCTTCAGGAAAAATGTATCAGTTCATTTCTAGACATTATGTACACTGGTGGAGAAAATAATAGGTGTAAGCATTACTTATAAAGTCATCTGTATTTCAACCTCAACCTTTAGTGGAAAATATAATAGGTGTATGGTAAACTATACATCATGACATCATTGATTTACCGCTTTCTGTGATTGAAAACAGTAAGTCTGTACTAGGTGGTTAAGCCCTGAAATACCGGGAGAAATCATAAACACGAGTGTAGTGTAGATAAACTAGTTCAAGTAATGACCTCTGAATACTTAATTGGGTGGAAAAGACATCCTTACATGTATAATAGCCAACAAAATGCAACTTGAACAGGAGGTGACGACTAAAATAAACCGAAACCGCCTGATTGGTTGTTAAATCGGAAAGAATTCGCAAAAAAGATTGGTATTGGTAAACACCATCTAGAGAATCTAAAACTATTTCTCGCTTTTTCTGGTACGCCTAGCATAATGTCAGCTATCTGAATTTACTTTTGTTTCGTCACCTCACACCATATTATTGAAATAGCTGACTCCATTGTGGTTGGAATTCTTCAGGTAGTGTTCAGCGAATAGACCTATTATGTTATCCACCACCTTCATAATTAGAAGCAGTAAAGGGTTTTTGACGAATTTCTATCAAATAAAGGAAAAGATCTGAAGGATCGAGGAGTGATCCAATCAGCACCAAAGTTATATGACCTTATATGAGCAACTTTATACTGAGTGCATTATAAATTTCAAACTGCTTGCGCATCCCAATATTTCATGTTTTGTACAAGTTAGAACCTTGAATGTTATGAATTTTATCATTTTTAGACTTTTAAAGCAAAATCAAATTATTTTCATTTTAATTCATTTGTTGTAATAATGGCAAACAATATTTTTATATCTAAGTTGCGAGCTGTAAGTGCCTTGGTAAATCGTTGAATTTTCGCTCAACTTTTATTGCTAACGCTCTAATTGTTTAACATTTAGTTTTTTTGCCTAGTAATGCCCGGTTTTTTCCTCATCCAGTATCACAATGAATATTTCTCTCCCTATCCTAAGCGTGAAACACCTTATTTTATAGTCTCACTTCACTCCTATTTTCATTACTTTTTTTCAAACATTCATTGTATCTAAAGCTCAGCCAAAATTGATAAGTTCTGAATATGGTGTTCTATGCGAGTTTCTGATTTGTTAGCGCTCTGGAGACCTTTAAAATTTTGTTCCTGTTAACGGTTTGCCACGGTAGTATAAGATTATTCCCCATCCCTATAAATGTTTTATAGATTCTCTCAATTTAAGCATTGGTAAAATTCGAGATTTCAAGCGGCATCTAAGTATTTTCATTTTAAATTCATGACTTTTTCGTTTTTTTAGACGGTATATTGTCACAGTAGTTTTGTTTTTAGTTTTGATGTAGAGTCGAAATGGACGCCTTTAAAGCTATTGTTTGCTGTAAAACCGCTTTACAGCTAAAAAAATAGCCAAACGTTTTTATTTTGGAAACACTTGCAATGGTTTCGAACAAAGACTGGAACGCGCAAAAATTGGTCGACAAAAAAATCGTCCCTTTCAGTCAAAATTCGTAATACAAAAATCTTTCTATTTTTATTTTAGTAGTTCAGTTTGCCAAATCCAAACTGCCGTGCCATCCGCTTAACCCCTTTCATTGAATTTTGTACAGTGGTCTTATCGACCTTATTCGTCGCCAAACGCCAGCTAGATTTATTCTGCTACTCGTTTTCGATGGATTTATTAGTTTTTTTGATGTTTCGTTTGCCCAAGTCTAAATTCTGTTCGATAGAGCGGAAATCTGAACTGTTAGAAGGGTTGTGGTCTAAGGGTATCACAACCACGTTGTTCGCATCGTACCACTCGAACACCTTTTTCCCATAGTGGCAGCTTGCCAAGTCCGACCAGAACAGCACAGGCCTTTTATGTTGCTTTAGGAATGGTACTAGCCGATTTTCCAGGCACTCCTGGACGTAGATCTCTTGATTTACGGTTTCGTACTGATGAAAATGCCGCTTTTTAGAACACACATACATATGGCCTGCTAGACGAGGTATTTCTTCGGGAACTTCGATAGTTTGATGGTTTTGAAATTCAGGCCACCTTTCCTTTTCCTGGTACAGTATAAAATTCCTGTCCCGGAAGCTACTTGAAATCAAACTTCACATAAGATTCGTCACCCACGGTCGAACTTTGTAAGCAGATTACAGTTTTCCGTACCACCGCTTTGCCGAGGTGTTTTGTTCGTAATCTGGGTTCGCCACCTTCATCATCTTAAACGTCGACCACCCGACTTGTTTCTTGCCTCGCTACACATTAGTATGGGAGACAATGAGCTTGCCAGTGACGTATTTGATGGAGAGGTTAGGATTCCGCTTATAACTCCCTGCCACCTTCTTCATCGTCGCTGCCACGTCCGAATTACGATTGCCGCCGTTTCTAGGCTTCCTGGCGGTCGATAGACGATCCCCGAACAGTTTTGAAATATATGTTACGGTCGATTTGGCCACATCCAGCAATTTTGCCAGTTTGGCGTGCGAACGTCGGATTCTCTTGCTGCGCGAGCAAAATTTTGACACGCTGTTCCTCTTGCTTGGACGCCATTATGAAAACTGGAGAGCAACCGGTGAAAATTCATTTTAGCAACCATTGTATATACACTCAACTTCCAAATGCAACATTTCATGTTTTTTTTAATGCATTTTTAACAGAAATATACCAATTTGAAGTCGACCAATTTTTGCGCGTTCCAGTCTTTAAATTTAAGCATTTCGAGAAAGTTTAAGTAGCACATTTAATTTGGCGACGCAAATTTGACCGGATTTAGGTAAATCTTGTACAGGGCATTAAATCTGATTAGTGAATGTCTTTTCTGTCCTGTCCTGTCTTTCAACAGGATTTCCCATTTAAGAGTACAGTCTATAGAGCAAAAGATGGAGTTTGAATTCCCAAAAAAGTTCACTTTTTTAGTAAATATTCTTGTACAAATATTTGACCGTAAGCGAGAAAAATATACTCGAGATTTTCGGGTAAAACCTGAAGCTGTTTCGATTAATCATCCTTCAAAACTGATCATAATTCTCGTTGTTCTCCTAAACTACAACAAAACAGCCATAAATCCCTCATAAGATCAAAGAGGCGGCTATTAGAGAAGGTACTCGCTTAAAACTCTATATTTTTATCTATAAGACTCATGACGACATTCAGAAACTGCTCAAAACCATGAAAAATATTGTTTACATATTTACATCCAAAATGAATATCACCGCAGTTGAAATAGCTAAATCGACATGCATTTTCAAAATTTATATTTGAGAATTTCCAAAAAAATTGGTAGCATTCTCAGTCACGATTTTTATTAGTGTTCCTGCCTATCTTTTTGAAAGTCGATTACAGTTTGTTCACCATTTTTGTCGACGATTTTATGTTATTTGTTCATAAAATACCTTTAAAACAAGAACTTCTTGTGCAAGACTAACAACATTTTTTTTAGTATCGCGATAACTTCGCATTTACTTATTGTTTTTTTTTTTCAAAAAAAATAGCTGCGCTTGAATAAAACTTGTCTTAACTTGACAAACTCATATATTTATTTTGTTCAACTCTAGAGGCAGATTATGATTTTCATGTACTGCTATCGATAGCAAGAGGAGTTAAATTACCTTTATAAAGAGAGAAAATTTCAGAATTTATGACTGGTAAACTTATGGCTGATAAATGTCGAAAATCACAAACACAAATCACTTTCCACCAAAATGAAGCAAACATATCCACAATCCAATCAAATTATCACGAGTAACGTGCGAGAAAATTGCCCGAAAATCTACTTATACGAGGAGACAATCAGATTTACCCGAGCCGGAGAATTATGCCCGCAACCCGGGATGGGAAAAACGGACAGAATCCCATAATTGCACCCACCGGCAACCCATCCGTTGGAAATTCTCCAAACAAAAACCATCCCGTGCGCACCGGAAAACCGCAAGACTGATTCGATTTTGATTTACATACATACGATGCACATGCATCAATGAGGAGGAAAAGTAGGAAAACTAGAGAGCGCGCTTCATTTTAAATAACCGATTCAGCGGCTGATGCGTTCCGTGCGATTCACAGGGCTGCGGTCGATTGCGCAATTCCGATCACATCACCGATGGATGGATGGATGAATGGTAAGGCACATCCAATCCGTCCACGGGTAACCGGTCCCCATCGAACTTCCTCACTTTTCTCCCTTTTCGCGCCGCACCCCGATTAAGGTCAAGTTCAATAGTTTTCCCTTTCAGTCGTTGGGTTTTATAAAACGCAGTAAGCGCAGAGCCGTCGTTATCTGCGAACGGTCTCATTAACAGTTCTTCTTAATTATGGTTCCTAGACGTGTGGCGAGTCGAGTTTTTCCACCCGTTATACGTACTTTATTGTCAGATCAGTAGGGGAAACACATTCAATAGGGTGCAGTTGCAAGTTTAGGATTCTACTTTCTAAGTACAGTAACTTACCGTCTTCTGAAACCGCATTCCGTTATCCTGTATCCGCTTGGGGGAAAGATTTTCACTTCTCGTGCAACAAATTACTACAACAAGCTTCACTTTACGCAACTTTTAGCTAAATTTCTATCCTATAAAAACAAAAATTAAACAAAAAAATATTACTTATAAATAACATACACTGTTTCAACGCATCCGCCAACTAGATTTGGGGGGTGCGGCTGAATTTCACTTTCAAATCGAAAACCCGGAAGGACAAAATCCGTCATCCATCATATTAATAATCGACCGTACGAAATAGTGGAGCAAATTATGAATGCCTGTCTCGTCCCGAAAACACTTTTGCTTTCTGCACCGCGTGCCTGCCGATCGACCAATCGAGCGGGGTTTCCATTCAATTCCTTTGGCTTAACGTATTCCAATCCCGTCCCTGCTGCTGCCAGTGTGCGCGATCATTCGATCGATTTCGAAACACTACTTTTCTGGCTTACACATGTAGCACACTGCCATTCGCTTGGCACATTATTTGTACTGGCAGCCCACCTCAAATCAATGTACGAACACGTCGTTAGTCACTGATCCCGATCGATCGATGCAGGGCACGGCCTTTCGACTGGTATCCACGCAGCGTTTCAATACGAAAATTTCCCGAAACACATTCCACACAATCAACAAATCCTAAGGGTCGTGCGCGTGGGGTCGTCCACTTGCAATACCAACCTACACAAACACACACAGACACGTACGCGAGCCAACGGTTCACAATCCGCACTGGTTGACGTTCTTTAACGAAATGATTTTCTTGATCTATCCTGCTGAGTATTTTATAACCTCCTCTTTTCCAGTGCCACTGCGCGCACTCGATCGGTCTACTGGGCCCAGCGCTCTCGACACGAAAAACAGCGAGATTTGAGCACCGCTCACCTTAAGACCCCCCAGAGCTCAGACAATTTACAATTGCACCGTACAGCAGTAGAGGTCTCAGCACGGTTTTCTCACAACCAATTGTGAGCTACTACTACTTCTGCTACCGTTTACTACCGCTCTGAGTAAATCTGAGTAAAGAGCGATCGAGCGAGTGCTGGAGAGAATCGCGCCAGAGCCTTTTACCAGCCGGTGGAAGAATTTCAAAAAGTAATCATCCAAACAGTAGCAATAACAACAAAACAAGGCTTTCGGCTGACACCAATTTCACCACTTTCACCTCGTTAGAACTAATTGGTCGTGTGTTCCTTTGATCGATCGCTCGCTCTAGGTCAAACGCCCCCGAAATAAAAAAAAATCCTTTGTTTTACTTGTCTTCTGTTGTTCGCCCCCCTAAAAGGCCCTTCGTCATCGTCACTAATCATCTTCCTGGCTGATGGCCGCGGTGGACCGAAATTGGTCGGAGAAAGCATAACGACGATGGGCCCCTAGCAAGCTGACAAGCGAGCCGTGACGATCACGGATGGCTCCAAACGGAATCGACGTCGTCATTGTTGCCGGGCCATGTTTTGTTTTGTTTTTGCGCCAAGATCACGTCGTTCATCGACCGCGCTAAATTGAGCGCAAATTGTTGCCATACCGCCGCCGAGGTATGGCTTCCGGTAGGGTGCGAAACCACCGCCACCTCCATCGCCAGGTAAGTAGGAAATTGGAAATTATAGACTCGTTTTAACATACCGCTACTAATAGGAACTCCGTCCATCCTTGAAACGAGAGCAGTAAATGGGAATCGCAACAATCAATTGGTCAAGCCCCTCGAGTGGTTGGTTAGGCCCAGCGCCTGCCGGGTTCGGTACCTTTCTTTTGGCATTTGGGTGTTGCTACAACAATGCCTTGTTGACCCAATCAATGAGAAGCGGGGAGAAGTCTGTGACCAAACTCTTTGACGGTCACAATAAAATCCATTGGTCGCTGAGCCAGCTTGATCTTTACTCGTATTTATATTGTATTTTTTTTTAGTGTCAGCAGACCGCAGTGCCAGGTCCACAATTTGTGTTTGACGATGCCTGTTGTTTGTTTACACGTATGAATAATTGTCAGTAAATGTCTAAGCAAAAATTATGCATTTACATACTCCAATGTTATGTTTGAGTTTTGGTTAATTTTTGTTTAATAGCCTCGGTTTGGTGCCATTTTGCTTAGTTTTTGTATATAAATTATTTCTATTGTTTGTTTATATGAATTATTTATTTAAACTATTTTGTTGTATTTTGCATGTATATAAAATTTAAATTTAAGAGAAAACAAGTCGTAAATTAGGTAAAATCAATAAATTGTTCTAAAAAATCAAATAATGATAAATAAAACCCTGGCACCAAACTAAACGATAAGTTTATAAAAGCTTCGAGTCGTCGGGTACAAACAACGGGGCGGTGCGCTACGCGGCAGGGAGGGTCTACGATGGAAAGCGGACAGGTTGTAAATAAAAAGGTCGGATAGCAAATATGCGGGAGAATTTTTGATTATAACCCGGAGGAGTGTAGTCGCGCGTTAAAGAACCAGTGTCGAAGTTTTGGCGGAATAAAGCCCTTAGTGAGACCTTTTGTGGCCAAATTGGAAGGCCATTTTGTACGCTTAGTTTTGGCGCGTCGTTGAAAACCGCGGCCGTGGTGAAAGGCAAGTTACAGCCAGTTGGAGCCATCCAGAGTGCAACAGTGACACCCTCCGGGTTACCCGCCAGCCGATTATCCAGCGATCGACAAGCCGGTGCTACGCTTGTGACGCCCCACTGGTGACCACCGACGCCGCTGCGTCCGATACTACAACGCCCAGCTGGCCAGAAGACCGGATCCGACCGAATAATCCACCGCATCTCTAAGGCAACGAATCAGCCACCCGATCAGCATCTACACCCCCAGCGAGCGGAGTGCCCGACGGACGTTTCATCGCGAAAAATAAGATATGCGCAAGTAATATTATCCCTACTAACCTATCCTTCCCGCGAAAAGTAATTATAATAAAACTATTGTATGGTCTCGTAATTTTCAAGCTGTTCTTTGTTAAATTAATTGTGAGTCCTTTTGACTTGTTTCCGCTCAGTATTAGTGTGTAATCCGTGAATTTCGCTCAGTGACCAACGGTATAGGTGGGTTGAAAGTCCGCCCAATTGAATTTTCTACAGGAGATCAAAGTAACGACCCGGTGCTGGGAAGTAAAAAGCAACTAGAAGCGAGTGAATAGTAACAATTGGCGCCCAACGCAAAATTCAAGAAAAAGTGATTTGCTTCCTAGACCAGAAGCAAATCCCTTTTTCAGACGGACTCCTGGAGAAAATTCATTTCACAATCGTTCATTCATTGTCATTAGATCGATTTAATACTTTAAAGATTTTCCGAAAAAAAAAACCATTATGTGTGAAAAAACGAATCGTTGCGAGTGATGAGAAATCATACTATGGAAGTTCCGTCAGTTCCGTGCCAGTTCGAGTAGAAATGTCATACACCGTTTGATCGTTTTTATCGCTTGCGTTTGGCAGTAGCAATCAATCAGCCTTGTTTATATTGCTTCATTTTCGGTTGTGTGATTTGGTGCGATAAGTGCATTTGGGTTTTATTATTTAAATTGTGGGTGAAAAATTTATAATTCCGTTCATAATTTAGTAGTGAATGAAAAAAAAAATGAGATGGCTGTAGCGCGTCTCACATTTGATCAAGCTAGTGAGCTGTTGTTCGAATGGTACTATGGAATAAGAGTGGAATATTTGACTGATGAGGAATTAGATCACGAATTGGTTTCTCGTGCAGTTAATCTCTCAACAGGTCTCGACAGATCGCACAAACGCAAATGGTTGAGAAATCAGCTAAAAGCGGAAAAAGAAGGGAATGGTGATATATCTTTGCGAACTTTCGGGGGAGATCCAAATCAAGAGCTGCAACAATGCATGCTTAAGTTTTCCGAGTTGAAAAATGAGTTCGAGTTGGAAGTGAGTGAAGATGCACGGAAAGTCATTCATACAAGAATGTTGTGGCTCAGTATTCGCATGATAACGGCTTTGACTGACTCACGGGAATCACCAAATTTGCACGGTCAGGTGCAAAACGCTCTTGTCGAGTTTGCTGAGGGTATTGAGGCTTTGTTTAGGTCTGTTTCACCGACTGATGAGGAAACCCCTGCTCCCCCTGATATTAACTCAACTGTACCACGACCTGTTCCACCAATAGAACCCCCTGGGGACGAAAATAGTTCTGACGGTGTTGCAAACGGCAGATTAGTTACTCGAGTAACTACATTGAGTCAGGAAGACTTGGACTGGATGCACTCTTTACAAGCTAGAATTTTCGAATTAGAGACTGAGCTGTTAAAAGTGAAATCCAAGCAAGATGCTGGCACGCAAACCGTTAGAGACGATATTCCAACTGGTCAAGCTTTCCAGGATTTTTCCAACTATAATAACCTTCCGTTTTATTCCAGTGCTATCCCGAATCATCACTCCATTCCGGATAATACCCATTTTCAAAATCAGAGCCCCAACCATCATTTTCAAACTCCTAATCCTAACCTTAGTCCTTTTAAGAATCCTAATCCTTTCACTACATCCCATTTTCCGAACAACAACCAACAGTCAACTCAGCGCAACATTTCAAATTTTGCCCAACCATCATATCCAATTTCAAACCTACCTATTCCTCACCAACCTGCTTTACCTATCCCAAATCGGCACACTCTACCTGTGTCCAAGTGGAATATAACGAAATATGGGGGCGAGGATCAGGGATGGAAATTGAATGAATTCCTGGAACTTGTTCAGGCTTTAGCTCAAGCTGAACGTGTTTCGGAAAACGAACTTTTTGAATCTGCGATTCATTTGTTCACTGGATCAGCCCTTAAGTGGTACATGACCCAGCGGGCAACTGGCAGATTGCTTAATTGGCAACACCTGGTTTTCGAGTTGAAACGTACCTTTATGCATCCAGAGCTTGATGCTTGGATAAAGAAACAAATTTACCAACGACATCAACAAAGGAATGAATCGTTCCATGATTTCTATTTTGAAATAGAAAAATTATTCCGTACAATGAACGTACAAATTCCTGAGTATGAAAAATTACAAATTCTGTTGCAGAATATACGACAGGATTACAAACGGGCCCTGACGTTTATTCCGATCCTAGATTTAGTCACGCTGGTGTCTGCGGGACAGAAACTAGACTCGATAAACTCATCAGCTTACAACAGAGTTTTCGGCAACGAAAAAACTGTCCATACAGTCGATGAAACCAGTACGAAGTCGAAAAAGAAAGCTAAAACCCAACCATCCTCTCCGCAAACTGCTGCCCCAGTCAGCACTGTTTCGCATCCCAACAAAAGCCTCAATACCACCTCTGCCAACACACAAGATAACTCTCGCCATAACCAATCTTCTTCTAGACATGTTCAGCCGACCGCCATCTCACAACAGAACCAGAAAGTACCGACTAATTCGGCCCAACCTGAGCCAGTAGCAGGACCTTCTGGATACCAGAACCGTCCGCAGTTAAGCTTGGAAGACGTGGTCAACTCACACGTGCCACCATCCATTCATACGTGCTACAATTGTGGCCGAGCCGGACATCACATGGCTATGTGTCGGCAGCCACGGGGTATTTTCTGTAGCTTTTGTGGTCTTCGCGGTTTTCCAACCAACTATTGTCCATATTGTTTAAAAAACGGTTCTCGCGCGACCCAAAATCGCGGTTCGCAGAACACCGATGCGTAGGAGATGTTTTTTCCGAAGCGAAAAGTCCACCCGCGTACTGGACAGCCGCGCACGATGATTTGTACGAACGTGCCAAAGAAGTTTTACACATTACATACCCAGTAGCGAATGATAACCGACCGTATGTCGATGTCCACATCTACGGATATTCGCTGCATGCGCTTCTTGATAGTGGTAGCGAACATCAACGAAACCGTTTTTTTGAAGCTTAAAAATAAAAAAATGTAACGTTTTCGTAAAGACGTGATTTTGCGGTCCGCCAGCGGAGATGAGCTTAAAGTTTTAGGCGAAGCTCAACTTCCATTCGTTTTTCAAGGATCAGTAAAAATAGTTCCTACTTTAGTTGTTAAAAACCTTTCCATAAATTGCATTTGTGGAATGAATTTTTGGAGGAAATTCAGAATTCAGCCTACAATACGGGATGCTAGGGAAGAGTTTGTTGCCACATTAGCCGATAGTGCCCAGCCTACTTCTGATACAAGTTTGACCGAAGAAGAGAGCGCGGCCATCGACGATGTAAAAAAATTATTTTTGCCTGCCCGTGAGGGAGAATTAACGTTGGCTAACGGTGCTGAACATAGGATAGTTATAAGCGAAGAGTGGAAAAGTAAACCCCCAGTAAGACAGTTTCCTTATGTAATGTCCCCTAAGACGCAGGAACTTGTTGCGATTGAGCTCAACCGGCTAGGCTTGGGAATACTGGAACGAAGCTCGTCAGACTGGTCGTTGAATTGTGTGCCAGTAATCAAACCAAATAAGGTTCGGTTGTGTCTGGATGCGCGCAAGATTAACGAGAGGACGGTGCGAGACGCGTATCCGTTGCCTCATCCAGGTCGTATCTTGGGACAGCTTCCAAAGGCGCGATACTTATCCACCATCGACCTTTCGGAAGCTTTTCTTCAAGTGCCCCTGGAAAAAGATTCGCGAAAGTTTACAGCTTTTAGTGTGCAAGGGAAAGGGTTATTCCAATACACACGGATGCCTTTTGGTTTGATCAACAGTCCCGCCACCCTGGCAAGACTCATGTATAAAGTTCTTGGCCACGGTATACTAGAGCCGTACGTTTTCGTCTACCTAGACGATATCGTCGTGGTGACAGAAACGTTCGAGCAACATCTGCAACTTCTTAAAGAAATCGCGCGTCGCTTAAAAGAGGCCAATCTAAGCATAAACCTCGAAAAGTCTAAATTCGGTGTATCAGAAATTCAATTCCTCGGATATCTTCTGAGTACTAACGGTCTGCATGTCAATCCCGACAAGATTCGCCCAATCGTTGAATACGAACGGCCAAATACAATAACGAAGCTCAGAAGATTCCTTGGAATGGCGAATTATTATCGCCGATTCATTCCGGACTTTAGTGGGGTGACTGCTGCATTAACTGACCTGTTGCAAAGCAAAACGAAAACCATTCAGTGGAATGATAATGCTGAAGTAGCCTTTTGCGCTATTAAAGAGCGATCAATCTCGTCGCCCGTTCTAGGTAGTCCCGATTTTGAAAGGGAATTCACTATCCAGACGGACGCCAGTGATGTCGCTGTTGCGGGGATACTCACGCAGGAGCATGAAGGTGCTGAGTGTGTCATATCTTACTTTTCCCATAAATTGACCACCCCGCAGCAAAACTATCATGCTGCTGAAAAAGAGGCATTGGCTGCAGTTCTTTCGATTGATGCTTTCAGAGGGTACGTTGAGGGTTACTACTTCACCCTGATAACGGACTCTTCAGCTTTGACGCACATTTTAAGCACAAAGTGGAAAGTGGGTTCGAGGTGCAGTCGATGGGCGTTGAATCTGCAACAGTTTGATATGACCGTACGACACCGCAAGGGAAAAGAGAACGTAGTACCCGATGCCCTCTCGAGAAGCATTGCGGCTGTTGCAGACTCAACGTGGTACTCGGAAATGCAAAGTTACTGAGCAACCGGATAATTTTGTGGATTTTAAAGTTGAAAACGGCAGACTGTTTAAATTTGTGAATGATCCCAACGGCATACCCGATTCACGCTTCGAATGGAAGCGAATACCGCTTCATTCAGAAAAAACAGAAATTCTGAAACAGTGCCACGATGAAATATTTCATCCCGGTTACGACAAAACACTTGCGAGAATCAGAATGCGGTATTATTGGCCTAGAATGGCAACTGAAATTAAAACCTACGTCAAAAAGTGTGGAATGTGCAAAGAAGTGAAAGCTGCATCTGTTCCAGTGGTACCTGAAATGGGAAAAATGAAAATAGCCACTCGCCCGTGGCAAATAATTTCGGTTGATTTCATTGGCCCTCTTCCCCGTAGCCGTCGTGGTAATCAGTAGATGTTAGTGGTGTGTGATTACTTCTCAAAGTGGGTGATGATCCACCCCACTAGAAATGTGAACAGTTTACCGATGTGCACGGTCTTAAAAGATCAATGGTTCCACCGGAATTCAGTCCCAGAGGTTATTATAACGGATAACGGTAGCAGCTTCACTTCGAAGGACTTTAAAGAGCTACTAGACCGCTTCAAAATAACACACTGGCAATATTCACGGTATCACTCTCAGGCTAATCCTGTAGAAAGGGTGAACCGAACAATTAATGCCGCAATCCGCACGTACGTTAAGGAAGACCAGCGACTGTGGGATACGCGAACGGCTGAAATCGAGATGGCTCTAAACACCAGTGTCCATTCTTCGACAGGCTTTACACCATTTTTCGTAACCCACGGCCAGGAGTTATACGAGGTCGGAACGGATCATAAAATCGAGCGCGATAACAAAAACGTCACTCCCGAACAGCTGCAAGACCGACGTAAACAAATGTTTGCCTGCATTTTCGAAGTCGTCCGTAAAAACCTGGAAAAAGCACACGAATCTTCACAACACAGGTACAACTTGCGTAGTCGTCGCTTTGCAAAACCGTTCGTGGAGGGGCAGCTAGTTTATCGCAGAAACATGAAGCCCTCTAGCGCAGCGAACCACTACAATGCCAAATATGGGCCACAGTTCGTGCCTTGCCGAGTCAAAGCTAAAATCGGTTCTTCCTCCTACGAACTGCAAGATTTAGCCGGAAAAAGTATCGGTATTTGGCCAGCCGCTCATCTGAAGCCCGATTAAATCACGCGTTACCACAACTGTACCAAAAAAAAAAAAAAACAACCAAGCAAACATCACTGTATTTAATTTCCGCTTTCAATGTTTATAACCACCATATCAATTGCTGCCTTCTCGTGCCATCGCAACTCCATCCAATTCGAACTCCTGTGGAATCGATCCTAGATCCTACAAAAGAGAAAAAAAAATTAAACAATTATACTTACCAAGTGTTTCTGCTTCTGCTAGTTGGTGTGATCCTGCACGTTATTATGTTGAGATGATTTTGACAGTTCCAAACCGCATAAGCATAAGTCGACATCGACCGGGTTGTGTTGTGTCAGGCTACATCGGTAGTCTTCGCGCACGTACGCAGCCATGTCGACATAACACTCTTATTCGTGAATTATATAATTCTGCGTACTTCTTACTCATTTTTCTCTCGCAAGTCGAGAGAGTCTTTGGAAGCGCGTAAAGAGTGAGATAATTCACAATGTGCATCAAAATTAGATGCAAAATTATTAATTTTGGGGCCCCCTAGCATAAATGATCAATATGTATTAGTTTTAAGAGTTGCGATTGCGAAGTAGGAATGAGTGTTTGACTGAATGAGATGAATGTTTGAGTGACCCGAGTGAGATGATAGCAAGAATTGTTTATCCGTCCAAAATATGATTGTGACGAAAAGGATAAAGTAAAAAGTAAGGTTGATAGGTTTAATCGGTTCGGTTCTTGGTTCTGTAAGACATTTCTACTCAACATGTACGGCGATGACGAACAAAAAGGTTTTTATCTGACGCAACACCTGCCACTTCGATAAGAAGCATGTAAGATCTCTAGTATGGAAAGTCAGGAGATTATAGTCGATTCTAATTTTGACAGATTTCGGATGGAGTGTAGGGCAGGATGGCCAGGCTCACTCCTTCAGTGCCTCATACAATTCGTTGAAAAGAGTTCCTCTGAATACCATGACAAATCATTCAACGAAGAGTACTGGTACTGGAGTAGAAGTAGTCACATCCGACTGTCCCAGATGGTGGGCAGGCTCACTGTTTCAGTGTCATACAATCCTTGAGAAAGAGTTCCTCTGGTTTCCATGACAAATCATCTCACGGATTTAACTGATACTGAAAGAGAAGTAGTCGCATCTGACGGTAGGTGGACAGGCTCACTGCCTTAGTGTCACACAATTCATGAGAAAGAGCTCCTCTGGTTTCTATGAAAAATCATCTCATGAATTGAACTGATACTGAGGGAGCAGTAGTCGCATCGGACAGTGACGGATGGTGGACAGGCTCACTGTCTTAGCGTCATACAATTTGTGGGAAAGAGATCCTCTGATTGTCATGAAAAATCATTCCACAAATTGCCCTGACTCTAAGAGAGCAGTAGTCGCACCTGAAGTTAACACTCAAAATAAGAAAAAAAAAACCTTCAGTTTTTTTTTATCCGACTCCGGGAAAATTGTGACCAAACTCTTTGACGGTCACAATAAAATCCATTGGTCGCTGAGCCAGCTTGATCTTTACTCGTATTTATATTGTATTTTTTTTTAGTGTCAGCAGACCGCAGTGCCAGGTCCACAATTTGTGTTTGACGATGCCTGTTGTTTGTTTACACGTATGAATAATTGTCAGTAAATGTCTAAGCAAAAATTATGCATTTACATACTCCAATGTTATGTTTGAGTTTTGGTTAATTTTTGTTTAATAGCCTCGGTTTGGTGCCATTTTGCTTAGTTTTTGTATATAAATTATTTCTATTGTTTGTTTATATGAATTATTTATTTAAACTATTTTGTTGTATTTTGCATGTATATAAAATTTAAATTTAAGAGAAAACAAGTCGTAAATTAGGTAAAATCAATAAATTGTTCTAAAAAATCAAATAATGATAAATAAAACCCTGGCACCAAACTAAACGATAAGTTTATAAAAGCTTCGAGTCGTCGGGTACAAACAACGGGGCGGTGCGCTACGCGGCAGGGAGGGTCTACGATGGAAAGCGGACAGGTTGTAAATAAAAAGGTCGGATAGCAAATATGCGGGAGAATTTTTGATTATAACCCGGAGGAGTGTAGTCGCGCGTTAAAGAACCAGTGTCGAAGTTTTGGCGGAATAAAGCCCTTAGTGAGACCTTTTGTGGCCAAATTGGAAGGCCATTTTGTACGCTTAGTTTTGGCGCGTCGTTGAAAACCGCGGCCGTGGTGAAAGGCAAGTTAAAGCCAGTTGGAGCCATCCAGAGTGCAACAGTGACACCCTCCGGGTTACCCGCCAGCCGATTATCCAGCGATCGACAAGCCGGTGCTACGCTTGTGACGCCCCACTGGTGACCACCGACGCCGCTGCGTCCGATACTACAACGCCCAGCTGGCCAGAAGACCGGATCCGACCGAATAATCCACCGCATCTCTAAGGCAACGAATCAGCCACCCGATCAGCATCTACACCCCCAGCGAGCGGAGTGCCCGACGGACGTTTCATCGCGAAAAATAAGATATGCGCAAGTAATATTATCCCTACTAACCTTTCCTTCCCGCGAAAAGTAATTATAATAAAACTATTGTATGGTCTCGTAATTTTCAAGCTGTTCTTTGTTAAATTAATTGTGAGTCCTTTTGACTTGTTTCCGCTCAGTATTAGTGTGTAATCCGTGAATTTCGCTCAGTGACCAACGGTATAGGTGGGTTGAAAGTCCGCCCAATTGAATTTTCTACAGGAGACCAAAGTAACGACCCGGTGCTGGGAAGTAAAAAGCAACTAGAAGCGAGTGAATAGTAACAAGTCGTAGCTAGCTTAGATGCAGTTGCTGTCCCAGAATATTAGAATGTGAGAAAAGTCGCCATTTTTTATTCATCAAACATAATTTCAACGGAAAAAAGGTTTTTGTTAGTTTTGTGTGCATCCTTTTGTCAGTTCACCAGTAAGACTAGTACGTGATTTTATTTGTTGGCGTTCCGCAGCAGGCATGAAAGCCGTGCGAAAGCGGTTGTCTGAATAGTGTGACTTTTTAACAAGTTTCGAACAGATTCGGTCTTGTCAATCTTTTTACTTCAAGACAGTGCCAGCCAGTAGAATGATCTTTCGAGAGATAATCTTGATGTAGAACACTTTCACCTTGTATTAAAATTTATGGTTACAGTCACAAGCAACATATAGAACTGTTTTTTCGCTCCAAAATGTTTGCCGAAACAATCTGCGTTGAGGTTGTCAGGTACATTGATATGATTTTTTTCTGTAAAAAGGATTGAGCTAGCGCCTAAAGCACCGAAAAGGTAACACTCAAATAAAGTTATTCATAGATGAAGAAAAAAAAAAATAAAGTTATTCTGAAATTTTAAGTCTAACTAAGTTAATCTGAGCGCCCCTCGTGCGTCACCAGCACTCCTCTAGTTGAAAGGAACTGGCACCGTTTTACATTGCTTTATTTACATGTTAAGGAAGAACAATCAGTGCAAATCTTGATCAAAGTTGGCTAAACTTCTAAAGATGCTAAAATCAACAGCGTAATGAACTTTCAAGAAAACTGTAAATAGGAGCAAAGGAGGAAGACATTTAGTCTAATCCTGACATCTCCGTTATAAACACTATCTATCTCGCCAAACATGTGAAAAGGGCCCATGTGCCATATGTAAACAAGCCACAATTTCACGTTTTTCAATAAATACAAGCTTAATCTACCCGTACAAATAAGATTGTTTGATTAAGAGTAAATTCTTTTATCAATAAAGCTCATTGGTAAGGGCAGATTTCGCTTGTATTAATCAAAAAACGAGAAAATTTGGCTTGTTTACATATGGCACATGAGCCCTATTCACAAGTTTGGCGAGATATATAGACCTGCGAAGTGGAAGGCAGCAACCCTAGCAACGCTGGTTTTCTATATTGTTGTTATTTGTTTGATACACATTTTCCATTATGTTCATTTTGGCTCGCTCGTTTGACAGTTGTTTTGGCTCGCTGCGATTCAGTCCGCAGGTCTATATATATATAGTGTATATAATCTCCATTCGGGATATCTCACAGTGGTCTTACAGTGGCAGTAAATATTTGAATTGGCATTTGAAGGAGAATTTGACAGCCATGATGCGTGCTGAAGGTGTTAAATTTCGTTGTCCACTTGTATATTAGTTAATCACTAATTACCGTAAATAAGTTAAACCACTTCATTACTGTTTGGAAATCGATAAATATATTTCTATTACTTATCGATAGTCAGTATAATAGAACTTAGTCGAATAGCGATATATAAACTACTTAACAATTATCTATCTGCTAAACTGGTTGCACTTCTTGCGCAACTAAATAGAACATAACAAATGAATCTAACTGACAACATGGTTGTTCTTCCACAGTTGATTCTGCTCTATTGATATTGGTGGAACGACTGGAAAAAGAATTGTTTATCAAAACAGTGTTGTTGTGATAACCTCACAAGTATGGCGTTAGTGCGCGATTATTAATAAATATTAATCACTGTTTATTTTCAGGTATTTCAACAAAAGGGTGTAAAGAATCAAATTGCATAAAAAAAATTGGTAAATTTCACTCATCCAACAAATTACCCTCTAGCTTTCAGGTAGTGAAATAAAAGATGTTATTTAGTTTTTTCACTTGTGTGGCCCCCGTGGCTCTTTGGTTAGCGATGTCGGGCGGCTAGCTCTTCCACACGGTTGTGTGATATCGGGTTCGATTCCCGATCGAGTCGAGGATCTTTTCGAGCTGGAAATTTTCTCGACTCAGCACTAGGGCACGGTGTATCGTTGTACTTATCCTACACATGCAAAATGTTCAAGCGAAAACAAAATCGATAACGAATTCTCTCAACTAATCTAGTTGATCGAGGCCGCTATTAGCCCCAAGTCTGAGCGTGCGATATTGTTGTGTTTAGTTTTTCCACTGTATGTTTCATTCATTTTCATCTCCATATCTAAATGCACGAACTTTCCTCTTAACACTGCTCATAAGGTCTTGTACAACGATTGGACCCACTGTTTTTCGTGTGAAAATCCATTTTCTGTTCATATCCTCCTTCGACTTTACTTCCTTAGGATGTTTCCGAAGAACCTGCTTCATGATGGTCCAGTATTTCTCAATTGGCCGCAGATCAGGTGCGTTCGGGGGATTGAGATGCTTCGGTACGAAATTGACTCCCTTAGTCTCGTAGCACTCCAAAACATCTTTCGAGCAATGCCACGAGGCTAAAAGCGGCCATGAAATTGTAGGACCATTGTGTGAGCTTAGAAGTAAACGCTTTTGAAGGCATTGCTTCAAGTATACTGCCCATTGTCCGCCCCGGTTGTCACGACCGGGGTGCTCCGGTTTCCACATGACCTTTCTATCTTCCTCAGGAACTTCGAATTTATGATGAGCGTTGAAGTACTGGAGCTCCGGAAACTCCCGGTGTCTACTTTTACAAATGTCTCGTCATCCGTAACGAGTCAATGTGGTTTCGTCAACATGGGGGGTAGAGCTTCCGTATTTTAGTCACCGTATTGTGCCGTTCATTGCGATTCGGCGCCTTCTGAACTTTATACGTGTGTAATCCTTCACGTTTTTTCGCATCTTGAACGAAAGTTTTACTCAAATGCAGTTTTTAAGCCACATTTCTAACTGAACTGTTCGGATTCCTCTTGAAAGCTTAAACTACCCGCTTGTGATCCTTTACACTATACAGAGATCCATTTTGGCCACTTTTTTCTTTCCGGTCGATGGTCAAACGAACGTTGTATCGATTTGAAACGCGAGCTTCCGTAGATTGAACTTTCCAGCTTTCCACGAGCGGTAATGGCGGACAGCGCACGCAACCCATTTCAACGTTTTCTGTAGGTCGAGGAATTTTCAATCGCAGTAACGGAGTGAAAAACATAAATTTTGCAACATAGCATAGCAACTTTAAAAAACACCTTTGTTTATTTTGATCCGCGCATGCGCACGATGAAATTTCAATAACAAAACGCCCATTGTTTATTAAAGTTGCCCGGTTACGTTACGACGTTTTTATATTTTCTACTCCGTTACTGCGATTGAAAATCCTCTGACCTACAGAAAACGTTAAAATGAGCTGCGTGCACTGTTCGCCATTACCGCTCGTGGAAAGCTGGATTCACTGTGCTACAAATAAAAAAATGCAAGAACTTCTGAAGAGACCTTGTGTAGGTTGTAGGTCTTGTTGAGATTCGCTCACACTAGAAATTTTCCAAACACCCCCAAAATCTGATGTTATGGTCAAAATACGGTTTTTTGGACCTCAGTGCATACAACTTTTTTTAACTCAGTCATTTCAGGACAGATTTTCAATATTTTAGCAATTTTGGAAAGAAGATAAACAGAGCTTTCAAAATATATACAGATTTGTACCAATATCACTAAAACATGTTGATTTATTTGAGTTTAAATCTAATTTTTTAGACTTTCCCACGCAATTTTTCAACCAAACTTGAAATTTGCCACCTGTTTTTTGATTCGTCATTGAATATACTTTCAAACTTTCAGTGTATTTGTAGTATCTTTCTCTCAAAACAACAATACCGCACGCTAGCCTGGGGGCTAATAGCGGCAGAGATGCCAGATATTTTTGAAAAATGTCTGCTTCGATCTCAATAACTTTTATTAAACACTCCAGATGCCATTTTGAAACCCGAAGTAACAACTTCCTATCTGAAAATCAGCCAAAAAAGACCTAATACCACCTTGTAGGAGTATTTCCGGTCATTTTGGATTTGAAGATTTGTAAAGCAAAATAAAAAAGGGAGCTTCGTAGCCGCAAGGTTACAGAATCCGCTTTGATAAGCGAGTGGTCGTGGGTTCGAATCTTAGTAGAATCAGGCCATTTGGTTGTAAAAGGGCTTTAACATGGGTTTATTCTCAGGCTCTCCACTACATACCCTTCCTTTAAACTGAATTCTATAGTACTCTTGCTGACTTTCATCCTAACAAAAAAGTCCCTCTTATAATAAAACTGGTCTGAGTAACGTATAACAGTTCTCTTCAGGAAATTGTAATTATGACGCGGTATTGGCTGGAGGAACGAGGTTTCTATTAGACTACTTCCTCTTGAGAAAAATATAAGTCCTACTTATAATAAACCTGACCAGAAGTGGAGCATTGAGTGCCTCTACAGGGAATTATGATTTTTTTCAATAGGGGGGGAGGGAGTTTGTAATGATTTGTTTAGTACATAAATATCTATTCAGAATTAATATTGTGTGTTCTGCCACAACTGGTGACATTTCAACACTATTATATATATATATATATATATATATATATATATATATATTTGTACGCTTTTTTTATATTATTGAATGTTATTAGCTTTCGCAGTTAAGTTAATGTAATTGTAGGAAAATTATTAAACCTACTTGTCAAGGAGAAAAAAAAGGAATAAAACGAAACTTAAAATAAACTTAAAACTATCTTACTGACTATAAAGTGAGCTAATCGTTGCAATTGAGGATTGCAACGATTTTTGTCGGAATTTGTTGATAATTTGGCTTGACATATTTTCTAATGTTTCTACATAAGGAATTGTGATTGTGACGCGGTATTGGTAGGAGGAACAAGGTTCGATAAGACTCCTTCATCTTGACAAAATGAGCCCTTCTTGTAATAAAACTGATTTCAGAAATATTTAACTTCTACAGGGAATTGTAATTGGCGATATTGGCACGAGGAACGAGGTTTCGATAAGACTCCTTCCACTTGACATAATAAGTCCCTCTTAGAACAAACCTAACGTGGTCCCCGTGGCTCTGTGGTTAGCGATGTCGGTCGGCTAGTTCTCCCACACAGTTGTGATATCGGGTTCGATTCCCGATCGAGTCGAGGATCATTTCGAGCTGGAAATTTTCTCGACTCAGCACTGGGGCACGGTGTCGTTGTACTTATCCTACACATACAAAATGTGCCAAAAACAATATCGATAACAAATTCTCTCTACTAGTCTAGTTGATCGAAACCGCTGTTAGCCCCAAGGCTAAGCGTGCGATATTGTTATTGTAGAATAAACCTGGCCACAGAGGAGCGTTAGGTGTAGCCTCAGTTCAGGGAATTGTAATTTGGCGATATTGGTAGGATAGAAAAGAGGCTCGGTATAGTAGGAGCAGTAAGCTTGAAATGAAAGGTTAAACTCTCACACACAAGCACAGATATAAATGAAAAGCGTATCATTCACTTCAATAGTGATACTGCCAATAATATGAAGTGCGGAGTACAGAAAACAATAGATCAAAATGTCTCTGGTCGCAGTGATGAGTCTATATAGAGGGAAAAAAAGCAAAGTAAAGCCTTGGTGCTACATTCCGATTCGGAACTCGACCTTCTGTTTTATTTATACACAGACTTCGCAGCCAACTGTTTATATGAACAGGAAAATTTCGAGGCTAGCGCCAGTATACTACTGACACTAACATTTGGGCCGATACAAATATCATTTTCATTTTATGTCACACCCCCCCCTCCCTTCAAAAATGTTGAAAATTTGAAGGGGAAGAAAAATAAAGTTCATACCGTTTTGTTAATATTATTGACTTTTCGACAGCGTATATGCTTAATTTAGCAACAAACAAGTCCAGTTAAAGTCAAGATCGGGGGCCTAGCATGGTTGGTAACGTCTCCGCCAACCACGCTCGACGCCTGGGTTCGAATCCCACCGCCGACATAGGTGTCGATGGTTGTGAGGTGGCGTGATCCACTCACAAACAACTCAGCTGGTCTAGATTCAATCCTAGCCGACACCGGGAGATTTTCTGAGGCGAAAAATCTCTGGGATCACGCCTTCCATCGCATGAGGAAGTAAAGCCGTTGGCGCCGGTCCGTTAATCAACGGGTCGTGAGTTAGGGTCCTGGGTGGAGTCGCCTCTCCGGGCGTCGGTGATTGGCACAACAACAGTGGCGGAAATAGACCGACGGAAAATAAGCGAGAATAAAAAAAAAAGTCCAGTTACAGTGAAAGTGTCATCAAAAGACAAGTCAAATGATTAATAATAATAATAATGTGGTATTTTTAAACACACTTTTGCATACAAGTTACAAACGTCGTAACCTGCACACAATTTTGTATGGAAGCTATTCCTTTTTTTTTCTTCTAAGTGTTATTTATTTTTTGCCCTCCCCTTAGCTAACTTTGATAACCGTGGACATAAAAACTTTTTAAAATTTGTATCAGCCTTATTATGAAAGGGACAAAAAAAAACTAAATGACATTTCTTCCAACTTCACATGACAAAGTTTCTTGTGATGGTAGGAAAAAACCCTCAGAAGAACGGCATAGTTTGTTACTTGCGGTAAAGACAAACCGATGATTTTCTGCCAATTTTTATTTATTTTTTAAAACGTGAATCGCAATGAACGAACAAATAATGAACAGAGAATGAAGAACGAAAATTAAAAAGAGTCATTGAAAAAGCAAAATAAAAAAAAATAAAAATAAAAATGAGAATGAACAGGAATAAAATGCCAGTATGAGTTATGATATACAAAAAAAAATTATGAAAAGCATGTTTAATAAGAGATTAATGGAAGCTACAAAACATGTGATATTGGAAAAAAAATAACAAAAGGTAACGAAATTACTTAACGAACTTATTTCATTTTCGTCTTATGATTACATTTTGAGTTTTGTAAAGCGGATAAGCATGTAGTTTTTTTACGAGGGTGGTCGGAGATTGTAGGTTGGAGTTCTGTCTGGATGAGGAAAACTTTTTCGCACCTTCACGAAAAACTACACACATTGCCCACTTTCGATATACGAAATAGACAACCAGTATCGTGCATAGTACGTAAGAGAAAAAGAAAAAGGAAAAATTGTATCAAATGAATAAATTTCGGGCAAATAACAGATAGGTAACGAACATATATTAAATTTAAAAAATCCAAAACGATTCGATATTTGAAAAAAAAAAAAAATACAAAAACAAACAAAAGAGAAAAAAATTTTAAAAAAAAGGAAATGTTATGGAAAAATTAGGATAAATAAAAGCAAAAATGAAGAAATATAAGAAAAAAAAGGAACGAGAAAAAAAGGGGAGTAAATTTAAGATGAAAAAAACATGATAACAGAAAAAGAGAAGATGAAAGCAGGTAAAAAAAAAACTAAATAAAACTAAATATTGGGGCCAGCTTAGAAAAATAGAGAGAAAAAAGCTTGAGTTGAGTATGTCAAAATAAAATAACGAACAACATTACCAAAAAAAATAAAAATTTCAGTAATTGGATGTACAAAATACGACAAAATAGAAGAGAATCAGAATATGAAAAGCAATCAAGTGATAAAAAAAATTCTATTTGAACTGCATTTCACCTAACATCCGCTGATTGTCCAGAAACAAATGTATCATTATTTTTGAGTATACAATTTGATAAAGCAAACAACTTACTTTCTGATATCACAACAGCACAGCTGCTCTCAAATCCTAATACCATCAGAAAAACATAAATATCCTACAAGTGTACCTGCGACTAGGTACCTACACACGAACGAAACAAAAATGCAATTTATGCGTTTGCTATGACTACTACGATCATTGTCAATTTTCAATGCAAACCGATTGCTAGGAGCTTTAGGCGTCGTACACAAATTACGTAACACATGAAGGAGGGGGGGAGAGGGGTTAAGTTTGCGTTACTTATTGTTACATAGGGGGGAGGAGGGTAGTTGAGATCGTTACGTAACTGTGATGTTTTCACAAAATTGCAAAATTGGAGGGAAGAGACAGGTTGTCCAGCGTTACGTAATTTTAAGGGGGAGTCATATCGAACGTTACTTATCGTTACATAGGGGAGAGGGGGTCTGAAATCTACACGCTGCCTCATTTTAACTCTAATTTGATTAGGATCTACTCAGTTTGGTATTCTTATGCAAAATGTCAAAAAGTGAGTTATCGGGTACTGGAAAATTGAGTAACATTTACTCAAATTTTCATAATTACCATGTTTACTCAGTTTTGAGTTATTATCCATGATGTTTACTCACCCCTGAGTATATGTATATGTCAAAAGTTTTCAACAGCGATATTATCTGTTTCCGAAGAACAATTGGTGTCGCTTTTTATTCGTTTGCTAGCAGTAAGTATTTGATCTTTCATCAAATCAATAATTTCCTAATCAATTACATTACAAACAACATGTAACAATATTCCATAACAATTTCAGCTCAACATCATTATTGCAGAGGATTTGAAAACATAAAAAACATCTCTTCAAAATGAACAACCGCATGTTGTGTGTCCTGCGATGCCGTTTTAAGTCAGGCTTTCATTCGTGATAATGAACGGAAACATTTGTATCGATGTACAGTGCCTAATACATGCAATCGATACAATTTAAATCCTTCGCAGTGTTTGGTGACGGATGATGACGGATTTTCTGGTGTGCGTACTGTACAAAAACATGAGCCACAGTTCACGGGCAACTGTGAACCGGTTGGTTGCCGCATTATATAAAGACACGTGAATGATTTAAAACTGTTATAATGTTTCGATGAAAAATAAATCTGTTTTGATTGTTCTGAATTTATTTTATTTATTGAGTCAGATTTACAAAAACCAGAAATCATCATTATTCCAAATTTTGGCAAACTGGGTAACTTGTACTCAATTTCGTTAATTCCTGGTTTGCATAAACAGAGTAGATTCTAATCAGTTTTTGACGTATGACGCCCTTACTCAGAAGTGAGTAACCGTAAAAGTACTCAAATTAGGGTACCTCCACTTTTTTAAAAAATGGGTCATATCTAACTCACTTTAGAGTAACAAATAATGAGCGTGTAGGTTTTTAGCGTTACGTAATTTGTGTACGACGCCTTACGCACTCTCTACTCCCCTGCACTGCACGCGCCTGACCCTCTCGCGAGTCGTGTCATCGATGTCACGTCTGCACGACTATGAATATATGATAGGTAGGTACGTACCTACATACGTTTGCAAAGAGAGCAGGTGGAATTATCGTCCGGTTAGTGCGGGTATAAACCCGGTGAAGGTTACCGGTTTCCCCATCGGACGTGCATCCTCAAAGGGCTAGCCCGGGATGTGTTCGAATGCCGATTAGAAGCTTTTTGTGATTGACGGTTTCGTCATGCCGGGTGCGTGAGGTGATTCCTTTGTGGCGTTTCGCAATGTGCGCACTTAAATGCAGTTTATTATTTTGCAAATTACAACACAGTGTGGTGTAACTGAGTAGTGGTACTGAAAAGATACAACGTTTAGAACCGTCACCTTGAGTGATAGAATAGCAGTGAAATCCTACGTGACGTAACTGAAACTTGTCAACTTGGCATCGCGGGAGGCTTTCTTCCAGTGCATCGATTTCGATAATTACCCCGATTGAAAGTGACATGACGCAAGTGTCGGCGTGTGATTTTCCTAAACACCCAGCAGGGTGTCCCAGCCAATTACGTCCAGCCCGAGCAAACGGTGTCGCAACACTTTGTGGGTTTGCTTTTTGCTCCGCCTTTGTGCCCGATTGCAGTGCTCTGGTCTCTGGGCAGGTCTCTGGGTTAACAGTGTGGTACCCTCTCGCACGCGTCGTCGATTCATTCATAATCAGTATCCAATCGCATCTCGAAATGATCTAACCTCAAAACCATCGATTTTCCCGCCTCATGGCCGGCTGGGGCTGGGAGACGCACAAACAGTTCAGTTCCGAATTCGTCGGAGGCGTCGGGTGATTCGGAATTGCATAATTGAAATACTTGTCATTACGATTTGAGCCTACCAGCATGTTGGTCACGTTTGAGTTCTCCGAACGGGATTGGAAATGACATCAAAGGAGTCCAAGTTGCCGTGACCATTGCAGCGCAACGGTGGCCTACTGAGAGCACACAAACACACACACACACATAGCCGTAGGCGAACGCACAACGTTTACACCTTTCTAGTCAGTAGTTTCCACGAGGGGTTATTTTTGCTCAAATTAGTTGCGCTTGGTTACTCGGTTACGGACCATCCCAATTTGAACTGAGTTACGTTCAATTGCGATTGACTGCCTGTAGAGTGCGTGACAGCCAGGCTGCTGACACTCACTGCGCTGCAGTTGGAGACATGAATGACAGTAGCGTTCGGATCGGATGCCTCCGCATCGTGTCGGTTGGATTGTGATGATGTTTGCGCTCTCCGAAATACTCGAGTGATTCCTTTTTGTCTTTGCAGTCACACTGGTTGTGCTTGTGCAGGTCGAGCGTCAAAAACGTCGACTATTGTTACCTTACAGGTATAATTCCGGTGCACTTTAGATGGAAAAATGGTGAGATATAATTGTTGCCATAACAAGTTTATCGAACCAAGTTGTTTTACTACTGTTTATGTCAGTTTGGCTTTTTTTTCTAGATGCCTCATTTTGATGATGATTTCGTTTGAATTCACGCTTTCTACAAGAATCATTGGTAGTAGATATTAACTGTGAAAAGGGTCTCATAGATTAGGCAGGTTCGGAACAATCATAGCTTTCGAATTGCAAAGAAAAGTACACTATAACACTCCATTTTCGCCATTCTGAAGTGCAAATGCTGTGCTCCAAGTTTGGCTCGGTTCGGCATAAATTGCTAATGGGAAAATCGCAACCAAAATGCACTAACCAACAATGAATAGAGGCTAACTTTTCAGTCAGATTGGTACGGTACGAGGTATTGTGAATCATTCGGCAAAAGTCGAACACCGGCCGGCCGCGTGACATAATCGTATGAGAGGCGCGAAACACACTCTGGATGAATCGGTGGTGTCCAATCGGCAAATGCAGTTACAAAACGCGTGCGTTATCGTCGAAAATTGTGGCAAAAAATAACAACAACAAAAAACAATCCATCAACAGAACAAAGCGGTGAAATTTTCGTCTGCACTCGCGTCAGAGCGCAATTTAATCGATGGAAAAGCAATTTCAGCACATCAAGCATTCGCATCCCCTACAGTGAGTCTGATTCGAAATTATTTAATTCAATTAGAGAATTTTAAATTGAGTTTCGACACGGCATACAGATATGTTATTTTCCAATCATCCTCTCAAGTTTGTTACGTTGCAGATTGATATATGGGGCGCTTTAAGAGTGGCCCAAAATAAATGAAACTGGATAATTTAAAATTTAAATATTTCATCAACAGATCAGCTTTCCACAATTTATTTCTTCATTCAACAACAATGTGACTGAAATATTAATCAACTGTAGACAATTGAACCACATGCAAAGCCGTATCCAACCGTCGCGTCAACCAGACTGTGTCCAAATCGCTAATCATATTTTACCGCAACTTCCTGCCAAATTTAAATGGAGACTTTAATCAACGCCATGCTGACTTCATTTAGGACTCGGATAATGACTATATTTGGCTCCTTGTCGCTAGGGGACAATTAAATACACTAAGATCGCTTTTTACGCGGCTTTTTTTACTCGGATTCCGGAATTTACGCGTTTTTTTACGCGGACTCCGGAATTTACGCGGTTTTTTTCACGCGGATTCCGGAATATACGCGGTTTTTTTAAGTAGAATACTTCTCTCAGGAAGTTTGGCTACATAGGGATGTATAATGAAAATCTAAAACCAAAAAAAGTGGAAAATATTCCAATTTCAAATACTAATAAATCGGTTAGTATTCGATGGATTTCCTTCGTTCTTGCAGCAATAGATTGGAAAATCTTCTAAGATTCTTCCCAAATGAAGATAATTGTAATTTTATACTTCAAACTATTGTACTATTGAAAATAGTCAAGCCTTGTCAAAACGAAAAATTCGACCTCTGATTGGTCCTTATATGATTGCTTCCCAAGCACGGTCGACAGAATCATATACCTTGCAATTGAAAACATGCTATTTGGCCTATATAAAAGCCTGTTTCAGCCGAATCCGCTCATAATAGTTCTAGACAGCGACAACAGCAGTCATCCCTTAGCAGCAGCAGTAGCATTGCAGTGGATACCAGCGATAGCGTATAGCGGCCACAACTGTGGCGTAGCAATGAATAGCGCACTAGTTGCAGCGAATCTCAGCATCGATAGCAGCTGGGCCAGCTGATGCAGGGACAGCGGATACCAATGGCAGCGTATAGCGGCCACAGCTGTGGCTTGGCTACGAATAGCGTAGCAGTTGCAGCGGGTATATCTGACCATGAAGCATTTATGCAAAAATTGAATGAAAATTGTAATTGCAGCAATCGGCCTTTTTCAAGGCTACTAAATGTATTTGGAAGAGCATAATTAATGGTTATTAATAAACTGCAACTGAGGTTTGATGCTGTTGCAATTGCACAGCAGTCTGATGTTTATTACGATTGGTTGATACTGTGCATAACAAGCGGCACGAAACAAATCCGATTGCAAAATGACTGACATGCAAGCAGACGGGTTGTCTTGTAAAAATATTCTACTTCAACTTTGCGGTCGTGGCTTTGCACACAACCCTCCTGTGATTTTTTTGCACGGATTTCGGTTTCTCTTCACTTGGAATGCAAAATTAACGATGGTTTTTTTACGCGGATTCCGGAGTTTACGCGGTTTTTTTACGCGGATTCCGGAATTTACGCGGTTTTTTTATGCGGCACGTATCCCCCGCGTAAAAAGCGACTTTAGTGTATTGCAGTTTATTTTATGCTCGAGACTGCTTACGAATATTTAGGGTAATGGCTAAAAGATTACATCCATTGTGTAAAAATGAAACATTTCACACGGCATTTGAATATTCTTTATTTATACATGAACACCAGGGACCACCGACTAGAATAGGAAGGAAGTCTGCGACTACAAAAAGGCGCATTATGAAAACATTCGACACAGAATTAATGTTTAGCGGCAACCCATTCTTAGACACAAAGGAAATGTAGAATATATCAGCTTATCACGCAAATTTCTCGCGTGTTTCAGAATTTACGTGATAATTTGCGTCCGAGGTTTCGTACTTAACACGGATTCTACACCCGGATTCGGAGTTCTATATTAAATCTGTACTGAAAAATTATGGGCGAGTCGGAACAAACAAGGTTTCGAAAATGTCGCTGCCACTTCCGGATCACGATTGCCGCCGCTTCTAGGTTTCCTGGTAGTCGACAAACGCTTCCCAAACACTTTTAAAGTGTTTGCCACGGTCGATTTGGCCACAACCAGTTCTTTTGTCAACTTGGCGGGCGTGCAAGACCAAGAACGTCAGGTTCTCTTGCTGCGCGAGCATCATTTTGTCACGCTGCTTTTTTTGCTTAAACGTCATTTTTTAAAGTAGAGAGCAAACGATGAAAACTCATCATAGACTATAACTGCCCATAATCGCATATCAGTCCCAGCTTCATTTCCATCATGTTGACAAAACAGCGCGTTAAGGTATTTTTCTTCCTTTAGTTATTTCAGCTGTTGAGCGTGGTTCATTCCCATATATTCGACATAATATGATGAGACAGACATTTACCATAACTTTTCTAGAAGAACGACAGAAATGCAGGTGGGACTGGTATGCGATTTGGGGAGATAGTAACCACTATATATTACAGTCCCTATATTTACAGTCTGGCGAAGTGGATTCGGGAACCAATTTAAACTGTTATTTCGGGAACCAGTCGTATAGAATCTCCGTTGACTGGTTCCCGTTATAACAACTTAAATTGGTTCCCGAATCTACTCCGCCAGACTAGTAAAATGTACAGTAACTTTACTGTATATACACTCAAATTCCAAATGCAGCATTTCTGGGATTATAAATGCGATTTACCAGAAATAGAGTAAATTAACCAGGGGCCTAAAGACAAGTGATTTTACCGTAACACAATATGGCGTCGTTTGATTACATTATTAAGGGAGATTGACCCTCTATTGTGATGTTGGAAATTCTAGAATATTATTAAATTAAATTAACTTTAAATTGAGATTTGGATACGGTAACAAAAAAAATATTACCGGTATTCGAACCGGTGATGTCTTCGTCGTCGGGCACATCCAACTCGGTGATGCCTGCAATCATCAAACTCGAAACTGCACTCGGCAATAACTAACGCTTGTCGTTCACTAAATAAAAATCTTGTTCGCAGAAGTAGCGAGAACAAATCCTTGCGCTTGTTTTGCTCCCAGCAGCAGGCAGATTTGACAGTCCGGATATGGAGAGAATTCGACACCAACGACAATTTGTTTTGTGATCAGTTGGAAATCTTAAATGTCAATCTATTAGTAAGGCTTACATGTGATACAAGATGTACTATTCACCTGTGTGTTGAAACTCCACCTTTACTCCATGCAAAATGCATGTTACTATCACAGGACGGAATAATGCACTTAATCTTTCACAACATCACACGATAAGTGTTACAATAGCGGTATATTCGATAAAAAGTCGCAACAAAATTAGCGAAAGAACCCGAAACATAAATATGTAAACAAACTCGGAAATATGAACATGTAACCACGGTTACCAGTCTCCCCTACTCGCGTGAAAAGAAACGTCAAGGAACCATTGGTTGGTTCAGCATAGCGGCGGTTCTTGATACGCTCGCTTTATATGTGATCTGACAGCCACTTCTAGCGCCTGAAATTAACATATAGTGAACCCCCTTATGTTATTAATAAATGGAGGACCACCAGATTAACTCCATTTCTTTTAACATCAATCGAAATTTATAAATGTTTGTGATTGGATGGATAAGATGTTTCCCGATGGAATTTTCCTGAAAATCTCCCGAGTTTTCGCATTATTTGTGGTCCATTATAGGTTAACTTACCCTGCACCAATTTGAAGTCGGCCAATTTTCGCGCGTTCCAGACTTTAATGACAAAAACAACACAGAAAAAGCACGAGCCAATACAAACACGACATAAAAATGTAATAGAAATGTATGAACTACAAACGCACTGCAATGAACAAACCAATACACGAACGAAACAACACGTACAACATTGAACAAAACAACAGAAAAACAACAAGCCACGAAACGGAAAGGTGCAAAAAACGTCTCAGAAGTAATGGAAAATAAATTCAAAACAGCTGGTACCGGGAAACACGAAAAGACAGAAATCAGTTCAAATAAAGTAATGAAAAATGTTTTCTCGAAAAAGAATATTCACAAAAAAAACCGCAAAAAACGAAACGAAAAAAGGAAGAAAGATAAAATATGCAAATTGAAGATTTTTTAGCAAGTAAAAATGAAAAGTTAAATTGAATTTTAATTCTGAAAGAATAAATAGAATTCCTTAAACAGTATCAATTGATTGATTGATTGATTTCTTTTAAAGGGACTTCAATCCCAAACGGTCATTCGTCCTTCAAACAGTATTAAATATACAAATAGGAATGAGCTGAAAATAGAAGCAAGCATTTAAAATGCACTTTCAGAAAACACTGAGATACTTCAAGATTTATTGACATTTTTAGAACTTTTTAAAACGGGTTCAAACACCACGAAAGATTACAGAAATGGTACAAACAAGACACGAGAAAACGGAAAAATGCACAGACAAAGGTGCAAAAATTGTTATGTAAAAGACTCTCAAGTCACGCGAAACTGTAAACAACAAAAAAGAACACACTCGAGACATAACGAAAAATCAGAAAAATTAACACGGATATCTTGAAAGGGTACTAAAAGTATTAGCAAAAACGAAAAGGCAAACAGTAGTACAAACAAAATATCAAAACGCTTTTGAAATACATAGAATATAATCAATTTAAAAGGTTGAAGAAAAAGTCAAAACACAAAAGAAATGGCTCCGTAAAAGAGCAAAACAGTAGCAAACAAATAATCAAAATGTATAATAGGTTCAAAAAAAAATATTGAATAATGTGCAAAAGACTGAAAAAAGTACAACTCAAATTATACTAAAAAGCACACGAAGAGAGTATACTTTTTCCATCAAATGGCAAAAAAAAAGGCAAAAAAAATATATAAATAAAAAAATTAAGAAAAATAAGTTAAAATGAAAATAAAAAACTAGAAAATATGGTTAAAAGTCCAAGAAACTTTATGATTTTTTTTATTTGAAAGAGGGCACTGAAGTCAGTACAAAAGTGTTGAACACAATCCTAAACAGAAACACAACAGCCGCCAAGAAACATAAGATATAGCGAGAAAATGATAAAACGTTTCGAGCAGCATAAATTTCTGAAAATCCGGAATCCATCATTCCTGTGTTCAACAGTGATGATGAAAGTAATATCCAGAACTACTGTGGAATCACAAGCCTCTCGACAGCATCAAAATTGTTCGAAATTACTGTCAATCCAATGTCCAATTCGATGGAGCAAAATGTTGTATTTCTAAAAACCAGCATGATTTTATACCTGGACGTTCAGTTATCACGTGTTTGTTGGAATTCACGCATACTTGATTTACACAACTGGAAGCGAAATGCCAAGTGAACGTGATCGACGTGATCGATTACTTCGTGTGAAATCGGGAGCGTGTATCTCAACTCCGTTTATTAACATTAATGGTGTACCTCAAGGAAGCAACTTGAGGCCGTTGCTTTTTACAATATTTTCAAATGATGTCGGTATTTTGTTTGGCCCAAAACTATAGTTCGTCGTGAAATGCTTAGAAGATTGTGATCGTTTACAACACTTGTTGGATATGTTTGTAGAATGGTGCCATCGTTATAAACTGATTGTCAGTATTCCTAAATGCTTGTAACGACGTTTCATCGAAATTCGCAGCCTCCTTTGTCAGTCATCGATCTGCTGTCTTTACTAAGGCTAACCGTCAGTTGAAAATTATAACCAAAACAGCTAAGGATTTCAATGTCCCATATTAAGGGGCATGCATAAATGACGTAGCATTTTCAGGTAGTTTTAACAGCCCCTACCTATCGTAGCATTTCGTTACAAAGTTGCAGACAATAATGTAGCTTTATGACACCGCCTCCCCCTGTACATTTTTTGACGTAGGACTACGTTTTTCCGTAAGGGTACATTTTGAGATTTTTTTGGCATCTTGTGAAACGATTATATATTTCAATCTTGTATAGCGATGTAAAAATCGACACATATGTTTATGGTTCATTCATTCAATACCTGTGTTCTACAAGATTTGTTATTAGCATCAACAGTGTGACATAATATGTTCAAATAGTTATTTAAAAAAAAAAAAACAACCAACAAGTCCAAATTTCATTCAAATTCAAGCTTTGCTTTTGTCAACACGCTTACTCTGACAATCTATGTGAGTGTTTACGTAAGTGTGAGCAGCCTTTCAAATCTCTTCGAGCTTCGTAGTCGCGAATTTATTGTTTATTTCAGTGAAATTTGAGTTCATTGTTATTAATTTCTTTGGTCTCTATTACTATTATCTATTACTATAAACAAGTCACAGGGGCAAACCATTAAACAATGTGGAGTAGATTTAAGATTGCCGTGTTTTTTCTGTGGTCAAATATTTTTCGTTTGCTCGAAGGTTGGCTCACCTGCAAGATTATTTATTTTAGCTCTTCTGATGGAGAAACGAAAATTATGGTATAAAAATGAGTTTTTAACTAAAATAGAAAGAAATATTTGAAATGATAGGTTGGTAAAAAATATATAAAGATATAGAAAATTATTGAAAAAGCAGAAATTTTTACACCAGCAAGGCCGGGTAAATTCACCTAGTATGTACATAAAAATCCTAGGCGTTACGTCTGTGCTTGCTTTATTGCTTACCATTCCACACACACACAAGTCGGCGGTTTGTTTAAGCGGTTTAAGCACACCTCGTAACGATTTTGAAGACATGATAAAGGACTTTTCCGGAAATACAGACAACAGTGCTTCAGGTGAATTAACTCCGAATTAGCCATCCACCGTGATGGTTCTGAATTAGTGAAGTGGCACTAAGATCCACCGTGAGATGGCTAGTTCGGAGTTAATTCACCGATAACGGACTACGTCCTTATGGTTGATTAGGGAGGGAAAGAAGAAAGTGTTTCAATCGTTGTTGCCAGAGACTGAGTTTACTCTGCATCTCTAGCGACCGTGAGTGACTGATTTTCAGGGCATCTTCAGCGGTGGTCCAAATCGTTGTTTTGTTCTTTTTTAAGAACAAACTCAAATGCACTGCTACACATTTGTTGTAAGTTTTGTTTCATACCAGATCTAAACTAAAAAATTTTGAAACTGACGTATAAAATTGTTCCAAAAATCGACCACTGCTGGAGATGCTTTAATAGATTGTTTATACTCGAAAAGTAAAGTTTTTACTGCAAATACAATCAAACAATCAAAAAAATACGTTCATTTTAGTTTTTAAATTTCTATTGAAGGCCATCTCGCTTACTTGACATTTTAAGTTATATTTAACATGTATTTCAACAGATAAAACAGCTATCTCTCAATCTCGCTTCTATCGTGTCCCAACTTTAGGGCGATAAAATGATTAGAAATCTAGATTTTTAAACAGCAAACATTACAATTTGCTCTGTTTGGCTTTCATGACGCATTGCCAAAGCTCACATTCATGTATTCAATTCCGAGCTCCGCTTGTTCCGTTGCCCGGGGAAGATCACACCGCGCGCGAGGTGCGTTCCGCGATTACTTATCTCTGCGGTTCCTGGCCATTGTAAACAGATTTTCCGTGGGAGCGAACTGTCGCAAGCCCCTCGGTAGCAGTAGAATAAACTAGATTTGACACTTTGTCTGTGCGCTGACTGACTGACTAACTGGCAGTAGGCTAAGAAAGGTAGCAGGCGGTGCATTGTTGACTTTGCGGCGATTTCGTTATAACCTTACCGAGCAATGGTCAAATTTGTTCCAAACGGCCTATGGACTGGCCGGGTTTTTTTTCCCACACGCGCAATCCGACGCGCAAGTACGGAGGCCCCCGGTGGGAACGGAATGCCAAGTTTAACACTCCGGGCATGCCGTGCTAAAATGTCATTGTTGGACTAAATTGCCTTAATACGGCGCAGTATCGGTAGGTATAATAGTAATGTATTTAGTAGCCGACGACGGTAGGCTCCGCGGGGACCATTTTTCGGGCCGAAGAAGACACCCAATTCAATGCTAATCGTGACCGTTTAGCGATGCACATCGTGCAGGGCACCGTATTTTGACCCTGAATTATTCGATGTTGCCACATGCGACGCACGTTTCGCGTTGACCTATGGTGACGGTTGTGTTGTGTTATAGATGGTTTTTTTTTCTGTTGGTCTGACTGTTAGAGAAATGTAAGGTCTGAGACTTTTATGTACGTAATGTATGTAAAATATATGAAATATGGAAGTTTTCTTCAGTATCCTTATTTAAACTACAATGTTCATTAGGTAATGTAGAAGTTCTGTGTGTGGAGTTCTGGTTTAATATCACTCTCATGGGAGTGCAATAGCTATAATCTGTGGTATTTCTGAATTTTTTGAAAAAAATAAATGGCAATTACGTGAAAGTTGTGGCTTCCCATGAATAGTTTATCAGCAAACATAGGCTAATAATGTTGTTTTTATGTTGAAAAAACATTGTTCAATTGCGCTTCAAATGTATTACATGCAGACTAACATAGGATCAATGTCTGGGAGCCCGCCATCGGCAGATTGACAGCACCGGTTAACGTATGTTATAGGGTACTGTGAACAGGTGTAACATGATGAAACCTCCAGAGGTGAACTGAAGCGAACAACCAACTTAACACACATTTTACCAATATCGCAAATAAACAAACAAACAACCGCTTAAGGGCGGCCACAGACTGACTGAGCCCCGCAACAATAATTGAACCGGTGTACTTTACTAATAGATATACACACACGCAAAACTTGTACGCATCGCAGCACGCTCGCGCACTTGCGTGAGCCTTTAGACAAACATTTACAAAAAAGTGGGTCTCTGCATTGGCGTTAATTCTATACTTCTGAAGAAAGCAAATAAAATCGTTCCAATTTTTGTCGTGATTTATGCACCAATTTTCGGTTTAGCCAACGAAATCGACGCAGCTAATTAAACGCCGTCCGATGGTTGGCGATTAACGTACGTGCTTAGCTAGTGCTCAAATAGTGCAATTTTTTCCCCCGTCTGTGTTTAAGTGTGTTTGAATTCCTTACCTGCTTGGGCACTGTTCGAATTGCTGAAATTAATCAATTACTTGGTTGATTTATTGATAAACGATGGCAGCGATGGCGGCAATGCGAGCGAGCGCTTCGCTTAGCAGCGTGAAATGTTTGCTCGGTTTGTGGCAATTTTTTTAAAAGCTTGCTTACATGACTTCGAAAAAAAACATCGAAGCTATGAATTATGTGATTATGTGTCAAACATAATTCATTGTATAAATTCCTTTTATTAATAGCACAGAAAACATGTGTTTGCTAAATATAGCGTAATAACGGTTGCGTTAAAAAAATGGACTTTTTCGGATGGTGATAAAAAAATAACTAAGACAGATAATTGAGTTTGAAAAATTTCCCATGTAAGTTAATCATGTTAGCTTCCTCGCGAAAAAAAATTAACGTCCTTGCGTGCGGCCTTCCGGCAGTTAACCGGAACATTCGCCATGGCGGACGAAAACATGCGTGAAGGCGTGTTTTTTAATTCTTTCGTCGTTATATTTGCCAATTCCTCCTCAGTTTTCGCGACAAAATTGTTGGAGTAGATCTTACGCTTCAGGCTTGGCCAGAAATCCTCGATGGGACGCAACTTGGGGACGTTGGGCGGGTCCGCCAACTTGGGTACCACATTGATATTCAGCAGTTTCATCTCCTCCAACGATCGCTTCGAGTAGTGGGCCGATGCCAGAGCCGGCACCGCGTCTTCGGCCTTTTGGTATTCGTTGATGAACGACGCAACTTGCGGCAGGCAGCTCGTACTATAAATTTTCCCGTTCACGGCCAGTCCGGAGCGAAAGAAGAGCAACTTTGACATCCCCCCCTTTCCCGCTGGTTGTCAGCCACAGCAGCACCTTCTTAGGGAACTTGGTGTATGGAATAAACTTCACCTCGGTGCTCACTTTCTTCGTGGGGGAGGTAAAATACGAAGTGCCCTACTTTTCTTCTATGCAGGGTGAGACAGGTCTCGTCATCCATCACCACCGCTAAGTCGTGATTTGCCAAGAAAATCGACTTGACCATCTTATTCAGACACTGCCGCTGCTTCATTGCCTGCAGCTCCGAGACTTGTGAACATGTATGTTCATGTTCGCTAGGTACTTTTTCACTGTTTGGCCGGTTGCATCGACCTCCTGGACAAGCGTACGCAGCGATGTAGCCACTTTTCCCTCGGTCTTCCTCTTCAGCATCCTTCGGAGCTTTTTTGTCGCTCAGGGTTGTCGGCCGTCCAAAACCGGGCTTTTTTCAATCCTCTGATTGTTGCCTAATAGTGTCAAGCTGTTGTAGATGCCGGAACGGGCGTATCCGGTGTCCAAGAACTGCCGCACGATGTCTTTTTTCGACGCGACGGGGTACCGTTCTTTGAACGCGCACACTTCTGAACGGAGTAGCATCACTGTTCTCGGCATCACGGTTAGAGCTGTCAATTTTTTTTCTGCTGACTCATGGGTTAATATGATTGATGCTGCATGCGTAGTTTCGTCAGTACGTGTAAAGGTAAACCCATGAACTGTCAGCAACAGAATATCAGTCGAAGTTAAAAACTGTGAATATCAATTTCAGCACGAACGAGCTGAAAATGAAGTTACTCCCAACTTCAATCAGTTGACAGTGGTAACACTGATTACTGCGATTTCACCAGCGCTCTGTTGTTCTAGCCATGCTTATGTGTTCCACTTCCACTTAGTGGACCACCTGAACACCTTTTACCAAATGACACATGATAAATATACTTAAGTTGACTTAAGTAAATAATTATTTTGATAGGTTCTTTGACAATGTCAATAATGTTCTTCACCAGCAATGTTGCAACTGACGTTTACTATAATATTCTCAATTGAAGCTGTAAAAAATGTCTTTTAATAACAGCTACCTGATTTGCCATGGTTCGGTAACGAATCGTTAAGAATCGGTTTTACCAAAAACTGAACTGACATCACACTTTCCGAGCGAAAATTACCAGATTTTTGATGAACGGGTAGAATAATAGTGTCTTTAAAAGATAAGCAATGAATTTCACTAGAAAAACACTTAAAAATTGAAAAAAAAATAAGTGGTCCAATTTATGGTAAAAAGAGTACTCTTTTCCTTATTTCGACATCAGAGCGATCAGCACGCTGTGTCGCTGAGTACCTAAACTTTTATTTACATCGAAGTAACACAGCGAATCATAGTTACCATCAATGCCTTAGAATATCAAAGTTTATTCATGAGTAGATGAATTGAATTAATCTCAGTGTCAGCACATTTATTCTCTGATGCAACTCAGTAACCTATGTTCATTGCGACGATGCATGAATATCGTTTCTCATGTTCAGTGGCAGAACTGTGGAATGAATATCAAAGGCCTCGTAATGATACTCAAAGAAGCTTCGGTGATTATCAATCCAAGTAGTGCAAATCTGTTCAGACGCTGTACACTGCCCAGTACAGTATAAATGGTCGAATTAAGGTAATTTTGAATTTCACTATTTTGATATAATTTTCTTTTTTGACGATTAAAATATCAACACGAGTGTTGAAGTTTATCTTGTCGGTGTTCATCGGTTGTTTGGTATCATGAATATCAACGGTCGCATGGGTAGTATGATTATCAATCGCTGCTTTTGAATATCATGACAGCGAATATTCTCAGCACTGGTTACCATAGATGTGTTACGATCGTGTTATTGTAACAAGTTGCAGCTAAAATGCGAAAAACGCCAAAAAATTGTGAAAAAAAATATACTGAAGCAGCTGTTACTGAGTGTCTCCAAGCAATAAAAAGTGGTGTTTCGATTAGAGAAGCTTCCACGATCCACCGTAATTTTCCGTGCAAGCAGGAAGTGGTCAGGAGAACCACCAAAAAGGAAAACCAGCTGCTTTGTAAAGGATTCCCCATTTCGAAAAGGCGGCAGCGGCAGTCTACAGTTGCAAGATTCATCTCAAAAAATCCTCGTCTTTCAAGGCTCGTACGAAATATTCAGAATTACTTTGGAGGATTGACTACGAAGCGAGTAAAAACAGCCACATGGATGGTCCTTGGAATAATTGGAAGCAATCTGCGGCATGGTGCAATTGTTCACAACTACCTGTTATACAGTGAATTAGAAAATTATTCAAGTAGACCTGGCCCAAATTAGGAAACTTTTGTGGTCCAAATTAGGAAACGGTGGCCCATTAAAGGAAACTGCAGCGATGATTTATTTCTTTTATTATAAGGAACTATAGGAACATGTTACTTCATGTTTTTACATAATGAAATACTTAATTCAGTTGAGATATTTACACTTATTCTTGCAAAATATGCAGCTACACTACTAAGTGCTCCACTAGAAGCAGTTATACCCTAGATGCTTATCTATTTCATCGACTTTATGCAATAGATCGGCTCAGATCAAATAATTTCAACATTTTCTTGTCCAATATTATTTTTTTCACTGACATAATTTTTATTGAGAGTTGAAACGGGTGACACTCAATATTGAGTTTCAAATTAAGAGAATGAGTTTCAAATTGAGAGAATGAAATTGCTGTTGTGTGATTTTCATTTTGTGGTTTCGAAATTTCGCAGCTCTGCAAAGGACTAATACTTAAGATGAAACGAAAAACCTAAATTAATTCACCTAGTGGTCAGACCCTGCCTTTCTCATTCAAACTTATTATTTGTAAAAATAGATTTACAGGAACGCTACAATCCAATAAATTTGTATTCACTTTTTGGGTTCTAAAATAATGATGTTGTAATAGTTGTAATCTTAATTTCGAACAATTCAATCACGAGCGCTACCGGAAACATTCAAATGGTACGATACCACATTTAAATTATGCGACCACATATATCAATCAAAGCAGGTATAGTTTTAAATAGCCTTTGAATTTCTTTTCTTTCCATAACTTTTGAGCCACATATCAAATTGTTATGAAGTTTGTTATTTGTAAGTTTGAGAGATGACTCGTTCGTATGACACTAGTTATGTTCAAATAAGTCGTATAATCTTTGAGATAATAGAATTTCTTGTTTTATTAACAATTTAATACATAACGGTTGCTTAGTTCGATTATAATCAAATGAAATGGGAACGTATAGGACAGCCAAACTTTGAAACCACGTGTTAAATCATAATTCATCAGTTAACCCTTAACTAGCCCGTTCATCTGATAATACTATTGATCAAATCGGTTGTGTACTTTCTGAGATAATGAAGTTTCGTGATTTTCACAATTCGGTACATTACAGACGAAGTTACAGTTTGATTACAGTAAAATTCAATAGGGTGTTATGTGTCAGCTAGATCTTTCATTTGACACTGATTTCGTGAAAATCGGTTCAGCCATCTCTGAGGAAAGTGAGTGAGTTTATGTATTCTTCGGAATATGTTTCTTTTCATAGCTAGATTTCACATTTTTAAACATAACAAGCAAAGTAATGATCCGATTGCAAAAAAATCAATAGGGTCTTATGGGGTAATTAGACCTTCCAAATGACACTGATTCTGTGGAAATCGGTTCAGCCATCTCTGAGAAACATCTCTGAGTGAGATTAAACACTCTCCAGAACACGTTTCTTTAAATAACTTCTGAACCACACGTTCAATCTTCATGAAACTCAAAATTTAAGGGTTTTTAAAGTAGCTCGTAGTAGTTAAAATCGGTTGAGTAGTTTCTGAGATATTGATGTTTCCTGTTTTTCACATTTTTGAACATAACCTATAAACTAAAGATCCGATTGCATTAAAATTCAATAGGGTCTTATGGGGCATATAGACCTCTCATTTGCAATTAATTTCATGAAGATCGGTCCAGCCATCTCTGAGAAAATCGAGTGAGATTGGGCGAGCGTTACACACACACATACAGAAAATGCTCAGCTCGTCAAACTAAGTCGATTGATATACGAGTTTCGACCCTTTGGAGCACTTACCTTTGGTTTTTCCAGTGATTGCTATACCTTTCTAGGAGAAAGGCAAAGATTAAAACAGAATGGATAGTACAACTTGGAGAAAAACAATTTAAGGGAATGTTGTATCGATGGCCAAGAGGCAGTATTTCGGTAGTTTAAACATTAATATACTTGGCAAAACTGTATTTAATTTGTGCTCTACAAATGGCGTCCAATTTATTACTCGGTAATTTTACAGTTATCTTTTTTTCAAGAGAGTATACTAAAAGGTAGCAACATTTTACTTCTCAAAAGGTGGTAACATTTTAATGGTCAATGTAAATACAACGTAAGGTATAACAGCTCTTCCCTCCTTGCGAAATCTTCTTCATAGGTCCAACTTCCTCGGTGGCCGAATAACTCTTCCAGATTTTCTCGGCGACTGATATGTCTCCTGGATAGACTGGTCTTCGGAGCATCTCGCAGATACCGAAACGGGTATAACAGAATCTTGCCTACCTTCAATCTTAATCGGGGCTGTTGATATCGCAGGTCTCTGCTGTGAATTGGTTGGTATAGGCACCGCAGGGGTGGGGTCAACAAATGTCTGATCGGGAGCACTAAGCGGTTCAGGATCTTCAAAGTACTCTGGTGACAGGTACAGATTTGTCAGTTACCAAGTTTGAACCAACTTTTCGCAGCTGATCTATGTGGCGCTTCCAAATCCTTCCATTATCCAGTAGTATCTCATAATGCAACTCACCCAATTTGTTCAGAATTTTTCCGAACTTCCACTTTGCTTTATCTAAATAATCTCTCGCAGCAACTCTCGCCCCCTCTTGAAGATCACGACACTTCCTCTGTTCCGTTTTGGCAGCATTCGCAGCTTCAGGAATCATGATATCCAATCGCGAACGGATTTGACGGTTGTAAAGCATCATCGACGGCGATCGAACCTCTCTGCTTGCCCATTCGTCGCAGGGTGATACGGTGCGCCCATTTTATGATAAACACCGTTCATTCGCAAAAATCTTTGAAACTGTTCCGATGTGAACTGCACACCGTGATCAGATACGAGCACAGAAGGAATTCCATATGTACAAAAATATTCACGACACACCTGGATCGTTGTGTTAGTTGTTATGTTATTCAGGATTCGCACTTCTGGCCACTTTGTGTAGGCATCAACGAACACGATAAAGTAAACATTCATAAACGGTCCAGCAAAGTCAACGTGTACTCGTTCAAACGGCTTCGCAGGTGTCTCCCAACAATGCGTTGGTACTTTGGACGGCTCAGCTCGAGTTGACTGACACAAACTACAATTTCGCACCACGTCCTCAATGTTTTTATCTATTCTTTCCCACCAAACGTAACCACGAGCAAGAGTCTTCAATCTAGTAATTCCAAAATGAGTTGAATGTAGTTCATTCAACACTTTGTCTCGCAAGCTCGGAGGAACGTATACTCTGATTCCCCGCATGACACAACCTTTCTGCAGAGTAAACTCCACTTGGTCAACACCAAAACGATCTTTAGGCTCCACGGATTTACCATTCTGCAACCCTTGCACTAGTGTCTTAACAGTAGTATCCATTGCAGTAGCTTTCGCAAGTTCAGCAACAGTTAACGGCAGTGTTTCTATGATATTTACCTCCACATAGTCTGTTTCCTCAACAGTTGCATCGGGCGTACTATTCTTCAAAGGCAATCTTGAAAATGCGTCAGCGTTTGCGTGCTGGTTTGTAGGACGAAATTGGATCTTGAAATTGAAAGATTGTAAAAATGTTGCATAGTGCTGCATTATAAGGGCGGACATCTTCGGGAGTCCTTTGGTATCAGAAAATATTTGCTTTAGCGGTTCATTGTCCGTGACAAGAGTGAACTTCTTGCCGTAGAGGTATTGGTAAAATTTGCGAACTCCGAAGATTATTGCATAGGCTTCTCGGTCAATTTGTTTATATGCTTGTTGCGTAGCGTTAAGTGTTTGGGAAGCGTATTGGATTGGTCGCTCTGAACCATCTGAAAATACATGACTAAGCACTGCACCGACTCCATATGGTGATGCATCCGTAGCAAGTACTAGTGGTAATGTAGAATCGTAGTGTGCTAAAATCTTCTCCGACTGCATTTCACACTTAATTTTGTTAAATGCCTCATCGCATTCCTTCGACCATACGAAAGGAACAGTATTTTTCAGGAGATTGTTAAGCGGATACAACGTTGTACTCAGGTTCGGGAAAAACCTTCCGTAGTAATTCACTAAACCTACGAAAGAACGAACTTGATCTTTGTTTTTCGGTATAGGCATGTTTTGAACAGCGTCGATTTTTCCCGGGACTTTGTGAATGCCAACTTTGTCAATCAAATATCCACAGTATTCGATCGCGTTTTCGAAAAACTGACATTTCTCCAAATTAATTCGCATATTGTATGAACTTAGCCGTTTTAGTACATCTTCTAGTCGTTGCAGATGAATTAAATCATTTGGTCCCGTGACACGAATATCATCCAAGAAAACTGTAACTCCCGGAATCCCGTTCAACACTTGCTCCATTAATCTCTGCCAAATAGCAGGCGCAGATGCAATACCATACATCAAACGTGTTGGTCGGTACAAACCTTTGTGCGTACTTAGTGTTAGTACTTCACGATCACCCTCCTCAACCTCTAATTGTAGATAGGCTTGAGTTAAATCGATTTTGGTGAACTTTTCTCCTCCTGCAACGTTAGCGAAAAGTTCTTCTATCGTCGGTACTGGATGGTCGTCAATTTCCAGGTTAGGATTCACCGTTACTTTATAATCACCGCATAATCTTACTCTATTGTTGGACTTCAAAATTGGGACAATCGGTGTAGCCCATCTACTGTGGTTCACTTTCTCCAACACCCCGTTCTGGACAAGTATGTCGAGTTCCTTCTCAACAGCATCTCTCAAAGAAAATGGAACTTGACGCGCTTCTATGTACACTGGCCTTGCATTTGGTTTCAAACTCAATTTTGCTTGCAAACCTTCAATTTTTCCAATAGATTTGTCATAAATGTTAGCATACTTTTCCACCAATAATCTAATATTAACTGGAGTAATTTTCGTTAGGGTATTAGCAGAAGTACTGTCCAATGTATGAACACAAACGAACGCTACATCGTTAAGATCAATTTTCATCCCTGTAATCCATTGTCGGCCTAACAACGGTTGTTTTCGTATATTTGATACATATAATGGCAACAAAAATAATTTTCCTCGATATTCGGCTTCAACTTTTAGCATACCTTTAACGTTGATACGACTATTACAATAGCTCACCAACTCAAGATCAGACGGCAACAGATTCGCTTCAGGAAAGATTTTTTTCTTATCTTCCGTACTGATAATCGTAACTGGAGCACCGGTATCCACTTCGAAACGAACAGTAACATTATTCACCTTCATGTCTAAGTGAAATTTAGAGACAGTTGTTCTACTGGTTTCCTCTAACTTGCAAATTTCTTCCAGTGTGACGATATCGTTCGAATTACAGCCTGCAACAGGATTATTTTCCTCTAGTAAATGTGTTTCTGACTTTGTACTTTTTTCTTTTTTTGCTTTCAGACACACCTTCTGCAAATGGCCTTTCAGTTTGCAGTAATTGCACATAGTTTGAATGTGCGGGCATTTATTCGCAAAATGTTAGGGGTTTCCGCAACGGAAGCACTCTCCTTTTTTCCTGATCCGGATTTATCTTTATTTACATTTTTATTTGTATGGGTTAACTTACTTTTCGCAGCATTAAACTTTTTTTGTTCTACCAGGTTGATTTCTGGTTTTCCTTGTCTCGATTGAATCTCTCGGCCCCCTTTTGACGAAAGTTCCATCGACACGGCAATTTCCCGCGCCCGCTCCAAAGTAAGGTTTTGTACTTCTAGCAATCTGGACTGTATAGTTCTGTCCTTCAATCCGAAAACAAGTTGGTTACGCAGAGCAGTATTCAGGTACTCTCCGAAATTGCAGGTGATAGCCAATTTCCGCAATGCTATCAAGTATTCGTCTATTGTTTCCTCCGGACGGTCCTCTCCTTGCTTACGACTCTTGAAGCGAAAATTTTCTAAAATCTCCAACGGTTCCGGATTAAAATGAGCCTCAAGAACACGTACTATTTCAGCATACGTTTTCCTCTGTGGTTTCTCAGGAGCAAGTTTGTCACACACAACGTCGTATGTTTCACCTCCCATGAAGTGCAGCAGCATGTAGAGTTTGGTTTCTTGATGGACGCCAAACAAAACGAAAGCACCTTCCAAACGTTCAACCCATCGTGACCACGTCATACGATGACGGTCAAACGGATCGATTGTAAACGACGATTGCATCGCAACCGGCGCAGTAGCAACAGCAGCATTCGCTGGATTTTCATCACCAGCGGCTTCTTCACGGTTCGCATTTAACATCCTCGGTCGACAACTGTTGATCGATGGCCAAGAGGCAGAATTTCGGTAGTTTAAACATTAATATACTTACTCGGTAATCTCTTATTACTCGGTAATTTTACAGTTATCTTTTTTCAAGAGAGTATACAAAAAAGTAGCAACATTTTACTTCTCAAAAGGTGGTAACATTTTAATGGTCAATGTAAATACAACGTAAGGTATAACAGGGAAATATAAAATTAAGAATAATTGGATAAATTGAATGAATAGAAACTTTTTCGGGATGAAAAATAGGTGTCAAATGTTAACCAAGGGAGAAAGATAAATATAAAAAGCTAAAAAAAAGGAATTAAAAATAGAAAAATTCAAATACTAAAATTTGGTCCATTTAAAAAAAAAGAAAAACATTCAATGTTGAGAAACTGAAATGAGGGAGCAACGCGTCCCGTTTCTTTTCCAAGATGCTCTTTATTAATTCTTTATCATTCTGTATTTGGTACTTTTATGTGCATCGTGTGCCATTTAATTGTACTGCCGTCTATTTTTAAAATTTGTTTTGTTTTGACGGTGAAGTGGTACACCTACAGCTGTGATTTTGAGTCAATTAAACAACGCTTCACTTCAAGGTTACCGATCATCTAATAGAAAAAAAGAGTTTAAGAGATTACTGAAATTTACCGCTCCACACCATCAAATTGATTAACCCTAATCGAGTGTAGTCCCCAATCTATGAAAGAAAAACAATGACATAAAACAGGCTGTCGTAATTTTACGTTAACTTGCGGTCGTGTTTTATAACCAACCTTTGGTTGGTTATAACATTTTTAACTATTTTGATATTTTCTACTCACTTTCGACGAATTTTGTTCGGTCTTTTGATAGTTTTTATGGTTTTCAAAACTTTCTACATACTTTAGGGTACTGTTCACGTCTTTTTGAACACATTTTTTCACTTTAATAAAATATATTTTTCATTTTCGAACATTTCAATGAAACTTTTTTTTTGATTTTTTTGATAATTTTAAATTTTTTCTCTTTTCGATAATTTTAAATTTGTTTCATGTACTTGAAGTTGAAATACTTTCGACCGTTTTTCTGCAAACTTTCGACAAATTTGAACAGTTCTCGTGTTTTTTGGTTCTAATTTGTATGAGAAGTAACCAACAAATGACATAGATACTTTTTCTCTACTTCTTCTATTTTTTACGCATTCTGAAATATTTGGTTTTGAACAGCTTTTGAACCACGTTTCTCTCCATAACTTGTGAACCCCAAGCTCAATTATTAGGAAATTTCGTTTGGCAGTACTTTTGAACATTTCGTTAACGCTATTTCGTTTCTATTTAGATTTTTTTTTCTACTTTCTATAAACATTTTTGATATTAAAAAAACCGTCGAATAACTTTTCCACTTCATTTTTGGTAACTTTTAACACCTTTTTTACGTATAACGGAGGTTTTCTGACATTTCATGTTAAATTTGCTTACGCTTATATTTTCCTCAGTTTTGACACTTTTTGACACATTTGATGACAGCATTTTAGTGTCAACTCCTTTCTTCTACAATTTGACACTTTTTCACATTTCTTCACATTATTAACATTTAGTTCCCGCTATTTGTCAATAGATGGCTCCAGCAATGAAATATGGTCGATTTTGACATAACTAAAACGTCATGAACAAAACTGAGATCAGGGATACCAAATGTGCAGATTTGTCTGCAAAACGCAGATTTTTTGAGTCCGTGTGCAGATATTTGCAGTTTTTCCACAGTTTCCGCGGATTTTTGTCAGAGTCTCCTTATATTTGCGCAGATTTTCTAAAAATGTGTGCAGATTTTTACAGACAGGCAGGCAAACTGCGCGAGCGAAATTTTTTCGGATAACGGGTAGATTTTTTTCAGATTTCGAGCACATTTTCCCGGATTTTCGAGCAGTTGCAGATATTTTTCAAAAACATCTGGCATCTCTGACTGAGATACATGGTAAACGGATCGCTCCGACATGCTAGTGGTTTTGAAGCCGCATCATATATTTTTAGCTGTGTGAAAATGTCTGATTCTGTATCAAGTAACCGTCATACACGGGAGGTGTTAAAGAAAACATGGGCTGAAGCGCATCGAGAGTTGAAAAAAGTCTTCGGAAATAATGTTTGTCGTGATTCGTTCTGTCGCTTCACAGATGGTAATTTAGATTTCTACAACTGCCCTTGTGTGTCTGTGCTCGCTTCGGTATTAGAAGTTACCCGCAATGCCATTTCCAAGCGATTACATGCCTTGGAAATAATTCGAAAGCAAAGATCTTGGGATTCTTATGTTTTCTAGTTAAGGGACGTGAGCGTCGTATTTATTATGAGCTGTTGAAACCAAACGAAACCATCACTGGGAAACAGTATCGACTTCGATTGATGTGATAAAGCCAAGCACTGCGCGATAACCGGCTACAATAAGAGCAGAGACACAAAAAAGTGATTCTACTGCATGACAACGCTCAGCATTATACTGCCAAAGTCGTTAAAACTTACATAGAAACGTTTAAATGATAAGTCCTTTCGTTCGATGGTACATGGTCTACCTGATCAGCAGTTCTGCTCATATAAAGACATCGAATAATGGCTTGATTCGTGGACAGCCGCAAACACTTTAGAGTATCGTTATTCGGGCTCTACCAGAACGATGGGACGAATTACAACGCTACAACAACGCTATGAATGATTTATAGATATCTATTTTTCCCAAAAATAAAGTTGCATTTTTATTGTTAAATAAAGCTAGAACTTAGTTGGGCACCAATAATATATTTAAGTTCGATAGACCGGATTAGGGTTCAAAAGGTGTTTGAAAGATTTAAGTTCAAAGCGGTTCGAAAATTTCTGCGAAAATCAAGCTTTGTTTTTCCACAGTTTTGAAAATAAATTCCAATTGTAATTTTATTTATAGATCTTTTATTTGACACGTTGGACCTGATCAAGAACTTCAGGCTTCACAACGACTGCTGAGCTCCCTCGGAGAAAAGCAGCAAAAAAGAAAGACGTAAACCGCCGCACGCCGTGCGAACGATGATCGAACTTTCGTTTTCATTTGGCCACTTTCCCAGGGCACATACCTTCAAGCACAGACAATCGGACGATCATATTACATGACACTGCTGCACTGCTCTTATAATGACATCATTTGTTGCGCTTTGCTGACTGCCGTGCCGTTGAACGGCCTGCTGCGTGATTGCGCGACAAGCGAAGGTCGTTTCCGACTGACTTTCGGATGGTTCGCTACAGTTCAGCAAACCTGGCCTGGCTGGTAGTAGGTAGGTAAGCCAACACCATCTCACTTACCGAAACCGCATAATGCATCCGTCCGTGGCCCTTAAGAGCTGCCAGCTTGACATATTCAAGTTGCTCACGCTGCTGGCTGGAATCCAGGCCGGTCGCTGCCTGGTGTAGTCTTACATTGTTTGGATTCCGTCAGGCTGGGTTAAGAGACCTTTCGGTTCGAGAAGCGAAACCCTTGCGCAGTTCGGATTCGGCACAAGTGGATCAGATTGGCTCTGCACCATACGAGGCAAATAAGTGAGTGAGATGCACAGCATAGACACAGCAAGGGGTCAGAAGACACATGGAGTGGGGAGGGAAACTATCTGCTTTCAATCGACGTTATTGTCAAAGCGAAATGAGATCCAAAGCTAACCTGCCCCGAAGAGTTGCCTTTAGTATGCTGCGGCCGGTAAGCGTATAGCGGAGTAAAATAACATACGAGCGATCATTATTACTTAATGCTTCTGGGGGCTTATTATTATTGGGATCATGCAAACTCTCTTCAGGTGGGAAAAACGAGACCGGCGCTGATGAAATAAATGATCGACCGGTTGTGACACGGCAATAACGGCTGGTGCTGCTGCCTGCTGCCTTCCCATCCACTCCGGATGGTGTAGTAAATAGAGCACTTGTGGCGGATTAGCTACTTTGTAGTAACCACTTAGTTCGAGTGACTGTCGTCGATTTCAGAGTTTTTTACAATCACGCATCTGAATGTTTGTTTTTTTTTTGCAAATATTAGATCAATCACTTGAGTCAGTTTCGCCGAGTATCTTAATTGAATCGTTCACGGGCTCTTGGCAAATTTACTGCCAAAGGAAGTTTTCCAGGAATCAATTTACCTCACACAAAGAGTGGAGAACATAGTTTTGAAAAATTTCAATCAATTAAACATTATGGGTATTCATGTCGAGCTCGTAAACAAATACCCAGCCGTAAAAATACTCACCTCCATTGACGAGTAATGGAAGGTACACAGTTTACGGCTGGGTTTTCGTATACGAGCTCGATGTGAAGACCCCTATTAGGTATTTCATAACTGTTATTTTTATACTTTCAATTATTTTTATGTTGTATTAGTAAATTATATAAAGTACTATAATGCTCTGTATATATTTACTGCATCATGGTTACTTCGATCTCAAGCATAGCAAAGAGAATGAGGAGTTTCGTTCTTCATTTGGTTTGCATGCAAGTTGAAGTTGATTCGCCAGCTGCGTTACACCAGAGACACCACTCGTAGAGTAGCTGCAGCACGGCTGGCTAACCCGTGTTTGACTCAAGCGTAAAATTACACGTCTTCCGTACGCGACCTGGTTGTTTTTCACAGTTTTGGGACAGTAAATTGTTTTTTTGAGTAATTTTTGACATTTTTTGGTAAAAGTTTTAGGTATTTTTAATACTATTTTGTTATATTATTTATTTTTCTTAATATACTTCTTACAATACCATTTGGGTACTGTTCCAAGATATTTTTGAATATTTTGCCATGCTTTATTTTAATTAAACACATTTCAGAAAAATTTAAATATTTTTGACTATACTTTTTTTTCCTGTAGGAAGCCCCTCACTGCGACCAGAATCGTAGATCTATTGTGAGATGTGCCCGGGTGTCTGCTGTATCCAGCGCTTCTGTTAATAGCAATATCTCTATTGAGAAGTGGTATGCTTATAATTATTGTTCATCAGTGCTTGTGTGTAATGTGCTACTCTTCCTTACACGCTTACTGTTCTACTATACCGATACTCGATCCTCTTGCCAAATATCACCAATTATAATTCCCTGGAGAAGTTTCGTCGTGCGTCTTTCTGGCCAGTTTTATTGATAGGAGGGACTTATTTTTTGTTAAGAGGAAGTCACGCAAAGGTATTTGTAGATTTCAGCGTAAAAGAAGGGTAACTGGTGGGGAGCCTGAGAATAAACCCATGCTTAAGTCCTTTTTGACATCGGATGGCCTGGTTCTACTAAGATTCGAACCCACGACCATCCGCTTGACAAAGCGGACTCTGTAACCTTGCAGCCACGCAGCTCCCTTTGACTATACTTAGTACTATTTAAACACTTTTTGAAATTTCTTGTAAGCTTTTTTAGTACTTTTTGGACACTTCATTATCGTTTTAAAACATTTTTTACTTTTATCGATAGTTTTTTTTTAATATTCTTGACAATTGGGTCCTTAACTGCCGTGATATGACATTGTGACGTAGATCCAAGTGATCAGTTTTTTCAGAACGGCCCAAAAACGAATGAATTTCTCGCCACTTTTGTATTGAAATGGATGCCTACGTCACTTTTTTTTTGTTTTAAACAACGTACGAATAGGTAACAACGAAACGGAAGATACCAAAAGATAGGTCTTCGGATAATGAACAAATTGGCATGAAAAACCCATATGCGAGAAAATGGTCTTTACGCACTTTGTCATCACGGCAGTAAAGCTATACCAGTTTTTATATATCATTTGAAAAAGCCACGTTTTCTGAGCGAAACGTTATTTTTAAAAAAATGTTTGTCGTTTTCCTTCGATATTCAAATGAAGATTTAAAAAAACTACTCGAAAGGTCTTAAATGACATTTCGCCCATGTACGGTATTTGGGAGAACTGTCATTTAAGGCATTTCGAGCAGTTTTTTATTCTTCATTTGAAAATCGAAGGAAAACGATAGACATTTTTTAATAATCACGTTTTGCTCAGAAAATTGCTCTCTTTCAGCTGGTATATAAAAACAGAAAACCGTGTAAAACTTTAGGACCCAATTGGGTTGTTTAGCTATTCACGGATTTCTGATTTTCATATATCAACGAAACGAAATTTTATGAGTAGAACGTGATTGTTTAAAATTTTATAACATTGTCCTTCGATTTTTAAATGGAGAATAAAAATCGCTCTAGATCGCTACAATGACAGTTGGTACATGGGCGAACCACATACATAAGGCATACGTAACACTCAAGAATAAATTTTCCAAAAAAGTTGGTACAAAATAAACTACTCGAATGGGACCACACCCTGAATAAAATCACTGTTTGAGTTGTTTTTGAAGGCAGTGTACCTGCGCAACCCTGCATTTGTCTCGTTCCTACTTGAAAAATGCTGCATTGATTTTGTAAATAACTTTTTGACAGTTCCCTATGGGATTTTCTTTGGGGCTCGATAAGGCCGAGAAAAAGAAAATTCATTTGGTTCATTATTTATCGAGCAGTTTGACAGGGCGAGGTACGGAGTACTATGGGGCAACGTGTACCAGAAAAAAACACCAGTGTTACGTATGTCTTATGTATGTGGGCGAACTGTCATTGTAGCGATTTCGAACAGTTTTAATTCGGGATTTAAAAATTGAAGGACAACGACAGAAAATTTTTGAAAATCACGTTTTGCTTAGAAAATGCAGCTCATTCAGATGATAAAAAAACTGAAATAGCTAAACAACACAATTTACCTCTTGTTTTTCATAACTTCTTTCAATAGAATACAGTAATCTATTGACATTCTTTGACATTTTTGTGGATTAAATGACGACACTTTTTCATCGGATTTTAGAACTTTTTCTTACTTTTTTGAGCATTTCTTTTATGTTTAATGTTTATTTCCTTCAGCATCATCTGACTTCACGCAGTCTCTAATGAGAGATGATAGAGAAAAGCGTTTGTGTATAAACTTAGAGTAAACAGATTTACTAACAAACGCCCAAAAACCCCATATCTTTTACATTGACATAGTGTAATCGAATAGCTCGTGGACTTCGTAGAATTGCCGACATATCGAAATTATCGGTTCATTTCGTCCGTATTCCGTTCAACTTCAATCTCAGCGGTTCTCTCCGGCATAAAGGAATTGGGTCCTTAAATTTTACACGGTTTTCTGATTTTTATGTCAGCTGAAAGAGTGCAATTTTCTGAGCAAAACGTGATTTTAAAAAAATGATTATCGTTTTTCCTCGATTTTTAAAAGAAGAATAAAAAACTGCTCGAAAGGTCTTAAATGACTGTTCTCCCTTATACCGTACATGGGCGAAATGTCATTTAAGACCTTTCGAGCAGTTTTTTTAATCTTCATTTAAAAATCGTAGGGAAACGATAAACATTTTTTGAAAATCACGTTTTGCTCAGAAAACGCGGCTTTTTCAAATGATATATAAAAACTGGTATAGCTTTAGGACTCAATTGACGGGCTCAGTATCATAGGTGCTTCAACAACACCTAGCAACAATTTTACCGCGAGTAGTACTCTGATAGAGTTACGCCTGCTGCAAAGTGTTTCCATTCCAAGGAGTCTATACCGGATGTCGTATTACGGTATGCTGGCTGCGTTGTTCCACGGAAGCAGTCTGGGGACAAATCTCGTATTTTTTTTCTGGACAGCTTCGAATCGAGTAAGGACTCCTTGCAACACTACGCAGTCTCGAGTGTGGATCGGTGAAATCTCTCGTAGTCTCGCATTATGAGTACCAGATTGCGATTTGCTTTTGCTATTACGTTAGCTCCGTTAGCGAAAAGTGAGACTTGTGTCCAGAATGACCCCCTGATCCTTCATTGAACTTACACGCTTAAGTGCCACAGATGTGATAATTCCATATGATTGGTGCAGTTTTACAGGGTAAACGATATAACACAACATTTTTGGGCACTCATAGTTATGCGGTTTTTTTAGGCACCAATCTTGAAAGAGATCGATCATCCGCTACTGTTGCTTAAGCGACATCCATAAATTACGTAACGCAAAAAACTCGATTTTTGGTCCCCTGTTGTTCGGCTATTTAGGAAGCCGAATGTAACAAGTAGCTGATATAGCTCTCCAAAACCGACTGATTAAAAGCTGATTAAACACTTTGAAATACATTATTCGACCTATGTTCAGCCGTCAGCTGAACTTATTTAGCCAAAAAATGTATCTTGAGAAGTATCAAGAAGTGTTTATTCAACCAGTTTGTTCAGTGTTTAGTTGATGTTGTATAAAAGCTATTTTTAAATTGAAATAGCGCTTAACCAGCCAACAATCAAATAATGGCGTGGAGTATTTCACAAGTTTTTTTAAACCTTAATTTTTTGCTTGTTCAGCTGATGTCGTGGCTCATTCGAAGGTTTCGATGCTAAAACGGTTTGGTAATTGTCTTCTTGACTTGATTACTTGGCATTACTGTCATTGTTGCCATCCAAATTTCCTCTAACAACAGTGTTGTCACTTTCATCAACGTCGTCACTTTCCCCTTCTTTATCGTCGTTATCATCATCGGTTATCTCTGCTATTTTTGGCTTCATGCTGGGGTGGACTTCAACCATCTTCTCCTGTTGAACCCTTTCGATAGGCTCATTAAGAAACACAGCGTCTCTGCTAATGTAGATATTTCGGGTTTTTTCTTCCAGAAAACGATACGCCTTATGGACCTTGGAATATACCTCAAACATCGGCTTCTGGGATGTAGGACTGAGCTTCTTATGTTGCTGCTTCGGGATGTGTACCCAGGCGTTGGTGCTTGGAGATGGCCAACATCAGGTTTGCTATCATTCCACAATTCTTTCGTTAGGCTCAACTTTTGATGATATTCTCTTCGATTAACAACCCGATGGTCGTTCTGGCCTTGGCATCTCCAGTGGTTCAAACTACAGAACCATGAACCATGAAGCCATGAAGCGCCAGCTTGCATAGTTTAAATTGTTCAGCTTCTGTAGGGTAAATCAGCTTCGTTCCATCTTCCAGAAAAATATCAGTAAAATCTAAGTCTTGCAGGAAATACTCCGTGTTGGGCCCATAACCTATTGTATTAGCAACAGTGAGACTGAAATAAAAAACTCAACTGATTTGAACGGTTACTGACTAACGAATGAAAAATTTATTCTCTCTAATATCAAATGTGACTGAATTGGATTTTCTGGTTACCTGCTTAAAAAATGCAGGGACACTTCGAACCAATAAAAACAACACGCAAACTAAACCAGTTTTTTCCGCGCTCTTATCCTCGCGGTATCTTTCGTTTTATTGAAAATATATATATTTCATATATGTTATAATATGTATTCATTTCAAGTGACAAGTAATTACGAGTTTCGACCCAAACTTGCTAGAGATGGAAAAGTACAACTATATTATGTATGCCTACTAATATCATATTAATGCCGCGCCAAAAACTCGCCAAGGGCTAGCAAAAGGAAACATTCCATTTCGCAAGAACAAAAGTGTAACAGTGGGCACAAAGCGTCATTAATCACGCGGTTCTATTGCGTTTATTTTTTTCCACCCGCACTCAATGAAAATAAATTTCGATACCTCTTAACCGGTTGGGAGGGGTTTTCCTAACACGTTACACACGATGGCATTTTTTAAAGATAAATTATTTCAAACTTTAGATTTGTTTAACTTTGCTTACGTTAACTTGGGGGTGAAAATTCTAGTTTTTGTTACTTAAGCTTTGTGTAAAAAAAAGTACATCTAGGCTGGTAATTAATGACGAGTTTCGTAACAGCAGCGGTCCCCACTATGCTTTAGCACGAAAAAACAGAAAATATTTGCAACCTTTAACTGTCTTAACCCACTAGTATTTAACGTGTTGCATTTTTGTTGTTGGGTATTATAATTGTTCTTTTGTCGATTGTGTGTCGTAATCGTTCTGAATATGCGGTAATAATTGTTCTTACTATTGCAGTGTAATCGTTTTATTTTTTTTTTTTTGTCAGCTTTTTTAATGTTTTGACGGTCGATTATTTGGACCGTAACAATAACCATTATTTAGCGAATTTCGTTGGAACAAAGGAGAGGGGAAATAACAATCGACTACAACAGCAGCTGACTGACTGATTTGTGTCACCAAGACGGGAAGATGGCACAGAATCATTTTAAATGATTTTTGTTTTTTTCTTCTTTCATGCAGATCGTTTTTGCCGCGGCTCTAAAGTTGCTGTTCTTTTTGCTTATGAATAAATTGTTGTCGCTCTATATGTGTAAAAATATTAGCTTAGATAACATCGTACAGGTGTTAAAAACAAATTAAATTTAGGTTCCGGTAGCAATGACTTTCTACCGAAGCGGGGAGAAAGGGGGGGAAGGGAAACGCGTGTTGCTGTTTTTTCTTCGTTTACGAGTGTCTGCTGCGGTGCACAGGGCAACGGGGTGTTCTACCTACACTGGGTTACTGAGGTTAGATTTATCTAAATTCGTAAATCTGGATACATGATTCCGGCACGTGCTCCAGCGTAAGCGATTGGTACCTGCGGGTGGGAAATTGGAAATTGTATGATACATTTTTGAATGCATATTTTTTAGAAGAGTAACAAACCATTCGGAGGATCTGTGATAATAGTAGCCCTCCATCACCGCCTGCGATTTTTGAAAGCAGATGTAGTAGAAACCCGCGAACGAGGCTCCATTGATATCCGTTATTTTGTGATCAGGTACCTGAGAAAATCAAACGAAATATTAACAATCCACAAATCAGTTGCATGTGTAAAAGAACTTCCTCACCAAAAAGTGCTCTTTCCATCTCATAAAAACATAGTCGCTTTTCTGCAGCGCATCGTAGTCAAAATCGTCCGAGTTGAAATTTTTCTGATAGTCAACAAAGGCAGCAAATTTTCCCTGCGAAGAAATAAACCACTATGAAGCATGCTTCAATATTAAATTGGTCGAACGAAAAACTTACAAAATGCTTCCGGTCAACGTCCTCGTCGGCATCCCATTTGCGGGTCAAGAAGGGATACTTCTTGGAAATTATCTCCCCATCGAAGAAGGTCGTCAGGGTGGGAAACTCGAACGTAAGGCCGGTGATTTTCAGGTACCCGCACAGATACGAGTTGGCTTCGTCTACATGCTGGAAACAATTAAATTAAAATAATTCAGAAAATCAAAAGAGGTAATTCGAAAACGCTACTTGACTCGCTGCTAACGATTCTAAAAAGATGTTGTAGTAGCACGAAAGTATAAAACTATGTAGTAATCGACTTTGATTTGTAAAACGCTCATTGATTCGTCTTTTGGCTCTGACTAAAAAACAGTGCCTTAGCAGTTCGAAAATTAACGCTGTTAGTCATAATTTAGTTTGCAAATTTTTCACAGAATGGTAACTAATAAAAAGCAAACTTGATTTGACAGAGAGTGGTTATTTTTGCGTTATAATTGAAATTCATCTGGTGTAATGCAATGGACTTTGTACTATTCTAGACAAGTTGATTACATTTATTTCTCGCGTTGACCCGTTGACGTAATTATTGTTCAAAGCATAGATGATACCTTGGTTTGTAAAAACTCACAGGCATCTCGAGCGCTCTGACGCACTTCATTCTTCTAACACGAGAATGACAGTTCTAGAAAGGTTTTATTTGACTTGTACATCAGCATTGTTTACATAAGAAACACGCCTACTCAAATTGAAAGACACTCCCTCTTTCATTCGCCTACTTGTGCGTTAGGCAAAAAAACCACCCACCCCACGCAAACCTACCTGCAGCACCACCTCAACTTCGTACGAATTGCCCTTGGACTTCTGGAAGCCCCTGAACTTGGAGCCATTGTAGAGCAGCGACTTGGTAACGCCCAGCTGCTTGGAGTTGTTCGGCGGTGGCGGCACAATGTCTACCTTCACCGGCATTGTGTCGTTGGCCGGAGAAGCCCGCGAGCCCTGCCTGGTGCTGTCGTTGAAGCCGACAACTGCACAACTGCTATTACAGCAATTACCACCGGACGCTTCCGGTCTTCCGCTTTCTACCGAAGCGCCTGCCGCCCTTAACTCAGTGGAAGCAGCCTCCTCGATCGAGGGTGATCTTTCCGCAGCAGAATCAGTTCTCTCCCCGCAAGAAACTGCGTCGTCGTTTTCTGCTACCACTAGCAACAGTCCTATCTGCTGCTGCTGCTGTTGTTGATGTTGTTGCTCTAGAGACGGCAAAGCACCTGACGAACAGCCCTGCTGCAGGTGCAACTCGAGCTGCTGCTGCTGCTGGGAAATGTCCACCTCCGGCAGCTGGTGCAGCGCAACAGCGGAAGTAGACGACGATGAAGTGTCCGACGAGGACGACACACTTTCTCTTTCCGTCCGCTCTTCCGCCTGCTGCTGCTGGTCCTGCTCTGCTTGGGGCTTTATTTTGACGGCTTTTTTCGACGGGGCACGCTTCGTGTGGCCCCGAACGGTGACACTGAACACCACTTTGCGACCGGCGCGAACGTGGACAACGGGTTGGAATTTTTTAACACTACCGCTTTTACGACGAATTTTGCACCGAAAAAAACACACGCATCGCAGAAGACGTACACACTGTGGTGGTGGTGCTTGTGGCTGCTGCTGCGCCTCGCTCTCTCGATAAGGGCAATTTTTTGTGATGGTTCGAGATGGATTTTTTTTTTTCTTTTGAACGAATGACAGCCGAGCTGTCAAATTTGCTGGTTCTTATTGGAAAGGGGATTTCTTCATTCATACAAAATGTATGACAGTTTATTTACAGTGACTCACAAAATGTGATGAACTGTACTATAGTACTATATAGTACTATAGTGAGTACGATCTAGTAGAAATTAAACAATATTTAATTGTCTTATGAACATAATGTATGCACATAATGTCACATAATAAAATTTACCTGTAGTTACAAGTTCATGAAAAAATAACGATAAAGAATTACAGTTTTTAAACAAAAATGTATATTCACAGAAAATTAAAAAAGAGCATGAGAAAAACACAGTGTAGAGGTCAAAGATAAACAACGCATTTCACAGTGCGTCTTGATCTGTCCTACGGATCAGACGTTTCTTTCGGTTGCTTGTGGACTGGTCTTTGACTGCCTATAGCTTCAAAGTTTGTGTTTTGTCAGTGTGTCTTTTAAAGACTACTTGAAAGTTATTTCCAATCAGTCTTTCTCAAGACTACCTACTTTTGAATTTAACATTTGTTTTAACTTTTTTCGTATCACCTGAAATGTCTGGACGGAAAAAGAAACCTCGCATCGCTGCGGGGAGGAAAAGAGAGGCATCTCTTTCTGACACTTCGAGAGTCTGTAGTGACAATCCTTTTGATATTTTTGCCTGAGCAAGAAGCTGGTGAAATGGAAGTTATGAGTAATGAAACTATACAAAATGTAAATTCTTTCAAATAGGAAAAAGTTCCACCTATTGTGGTAACTATTTCTTCTGAATTCAATATTTTCAAAAAGGAACTTTCAACGTTTGTTTCTGACGTTAAAGTTACCTATCAAATTGGTCGTAGAGGCGAATGCCGCTTATTAGCCGACTCTATAAAGGGTCGTAATCGTCTTATTCAGTATTTAACTGAAAAGATGTATAATTTTTTTACATATGACGCGAAGAGCGCCAAGTCGTTCAAGGTCGTATTGAAAGGTCTCACCAACGATCAAACCGTTGATGAGATCAAACTTTCTTTAACAGAATTACTTAGTATAGCCCCTTCCCAAGTAGTTCTAATGAAACAAAAATCACGAGGCGATAACAGTCAGAGAACCATTTAATTTAACCGCAATGAGGTTAACAACTTAAAATTTTTTGAAAAAGCACATGCTTTCTATAATGTGCGTGTAAAGTGGGAAATTTATAGGAAGTTTGGCGGAGGTGAAAAGCATATCACCCAATGCCGTATTTGCCAACGTTATGGCCATGGTTCAAAATTCTGTAACATGGACCAAAAATGCCTCATTTGTGGAGACTCTTCACACAAAAAGGACACATGTCCTGTGAAAGAGAGTAAAAATTTTCGCTGTGCGAATTGTAACGGCAACCATATGTCAAATTTTTAACAATGCCCAGCCCGTTTAGCAATTGTTAAGGCAAGGCATGGTGAACAAAATTCAATTTCTCAATTAAAACCAACTTCAAAACAAAATTCTCCAAGCGTACCAGTGACGCATAGTTTACCTACTCCTTTGCATACCCGTTTAACTTATGCACAGGTTACAGGTAGTTCGAACATTATACCGCCTAGTGTTGTTAGTTCGAAAATGATCGTTAATATGGGTAAGCAAAACACGCTAGAAAATAATTGTACACCTATTACTCCAGCTAATATTGTTACCGAAAATATTTTTTCTAATGTCAACTGCCTGGGGCCTATTACGGCAGGTAAACTTTCTTTTTTGCAACAGGCAATGTTCGATCTTATGAATGCCATGTTGCAGGCAGAATCAATGTTTGAAGCCATTCAAATAGGCACAAATTTTACTATTAAAATTGTTTCTAATTTAAAATTTAGCAATGATTTTAAATGAAACAATTAAAATATTAAATTGGAATGCTCGCTCATTGAAGGCCAATGAGAATAAGCTTTTTAATTTTTTAACAGTAAATAATGTGCACATTGCAATTATTACTGAAAAATTTTTGAAACCTAACATTAAATTAAAATATGATCCCAATTACGTGGTTCATAGATATGATAGGATTCAGGGTTTCGGCGGTGGAGTTGCAATTGTTATTCATCGCCGAATCAAACATCGTGCTCTTCCCCATCGAAAGTTGTTGAAACTTTGGGAATTGAATTCAGTTTGAACTTGGGATTTTATTTATTGCCGCAGCATATTTACCATTTCAATGCACACGCGAGCACAAAAATTATTTTAAAGGTGATTTACAAAAACTTACCAGAAATCGTTCGAAATTTTTTATAATCGGCGATTTTAACGCTAAACATCGTTCATGGAATAATTCTCAAAGTAATTCCAATGGCAAAATTTTATTCAATGATTGTTCTTCAGGATACTATTCTATTTTGTCTCCGAATAGTCCTACACGCTTTTCTTCTGTAAGAAATCCATCAACAATTGATTTGGTCCTAACAGATCAAAGTCATGTATGTAGTGAATTGATCACACATGCTGACTTTGATTCTGACCATCTTCCAATTACTTTTTCCATATCACATGAATCAATTTTAAACCCCATAAGCTCTGTTTTTAACTATCACAAGGCTAATTGGGAAAGATATGAAACTCATATTGAAAATAATTTCAATAATGAGCTAGAATCGCAAAGTGAAGTGAATATTGATTCCGCTTTGGAAGCATTGAAATGCGCAATTATTGATGCCAGGAATCATTCTGTTCCAAAGGCTCAAGTGAATTTGATTTGATTTACCCTTCTGAGAAATCAGAATTTTGAGACTAAAGTTGAAAAATTGAAACCATATTCAAAACCTTTTTGGAAGCTGTCGAAGATTCTTAAGAAACCTTCAAAGCCTATTCCAGTTTTAAAAGATGGTGAACGTTTTCTTGTATTCAACGAACAAAAGGCTCAAAGACTTGCTCAGCAGTTTGAGAGTGTTCATAACTCAAATTTGAATTTTGTGAGTCCGATTGAACATGAAGTCACACGTCAATTTGATTTAATGTCTTCCCAGAATTTTTTACCTGCAGAAATAATTGAAACTAACTTGAATGAGTTTAAATCAATTATTAAAAATTTCAAAAATATGAAAGCATCTGGTGACGATGGAATCTTTAATATATTAATTAAATATCTTCCTGAAAGCACAATGGAATTTTTAGTGAAAATTTTCAATTGCTGCTTCAAAATTGCATATTTTCCCAAATTATGGAAAAATGCAAAAATTACTCCAATTTTAAAGCCGGATAAGAATCCAGCTGAAGTTTCAAGTTATCGACCAATCAGTTTGCTTTCTTCAATAAGTAAACTGTTTGAGAGAATTATTCTTAACAGAATGATGTCACACATCAACGAAAATTCAATTTTTGCAGATGAACAGTTTGGATTTCACCATGGGCATTCCACTACTCATCAACTACTCAGAGTTACTAATATGATACGAGCTAACAAATCTGAAGGTTATTCCACTGGAGCTGCTCTTTTAGACATGGAAAAAGCATTCGACAGTGTTTGGCATAAAGGTTTGATTGCGAAATTGCAAGCATTTAATTTTCCAATTTTCCTAATCAAAATTTTGAAAAATTATCTTACTGATCGAACTCTTCAGGTTGTCTATCAAAATTCAAAATATGATAGATTTCCTGTCAGAGCAGGTGTACCTCAAGGTTCAGTCTTGGGTCCAGTCCTGTACAACATATTCACTTCAGTTCTTCCTGATTTGCCTCCAGGGTGCACAAAGTCATTGTTCTGCGATGACACAAGCATTTCCGTAGAAGGAAAAAGTCTTCGTGTCATATGCAGTCGATTGCAGAAAAGTTTAGATATTTTTTCTTCCTACTTGCAAAAGTGGAAAATCTCTCCCAATGCTTCTAAAACTCAAATGATAATTTTTCCGCATAAGCCTAGGGCTTCTTTCCTCAAGCAAAACAATAATCACGTTGTCAAGATGAATGGGGTTATTTTAAGTTGGTCTGACAAGGTTAAGTACTTGGGACTAATTTATGATGAAAAACTTATTTTCAAAGAGCACATTGAGAGTATACAAGCCAAGTGCATCAAATAAACGAGATGTTTATATCCTCTCATTAACAGGAATTCTAAACTTTGTTTAAAGAACAAACTTTTGATTTACAAACAAATTTTTAGACCAGCAATGCTTTATGCTGTACCGATCTGGTCAAGTTGCTGTTCAACAAGGAAAAAAACGCTCCAAGGGATTCAGAGTAAAATTCTGAAAATGATTTTGAAGCGAATTACATAAACTTACTGGTGTTGAACCATTAGAAGCTATGTCAAATAAAATTATTAACAATTTTCGACAAAAATCGTTGCAATCCTCAATTGCTACGATAAGCTCTCTTTATAGCCAATAAGTTAGCAATTAAGTTAGTTATAAGTTTACTTCCCCTTTTCTGACAAGAAGGTTTAAATCCCTATGAACGATAAGTCCTAATTGCGAAAGCAAACAAATCCTAACAATTAAAATTACAAATTTTTAACAGTGTTGAGAAGTCACCATTTGTGATTGGACACACACACTCATTACTTACTAATATTTATCATAAATACTTAAGCTACTAACAAACCCCCCCCCTAGAAACAATATGAGGCAGTGCAGAGAGCTTTACGAAGCTCACCTGTATCTGGCAGTAAAATGTAGCATCGAGGATGAATTTCTCGAATCTTGTATCCATACATTGAAACAAGTCCAAACAAAAAAGGTTCCTTCACTTATTCATGAATTGTATCAACACTTCATTTAGCTGTTTTGAATTATCGGTCATTTCTCGTAAAACTACATACCGCTCTTCTTCCAACTGTATGAGTCGCTCATCGTTTTCTCTGGAGCGCGCAATTGCGGTCTCCAGAGACGTGTTAAGAGATTAAATCTCCTTTGATATTTCCTGTTGAATGGTTTCTTTTCGTTTTTTTTTTGCAGCCGTTCTGACATTGCCGAATGAAGCCGAAGCCGAAGAACCACTATATGATGGAGATGGTGATGATGACACTAATGATGTTAGTGAAGAAGGTGTTGCTGGTATTCCAGTATCATATAGCCATTACTCGTGCTGAACTGAATAAGAACATGCAAATTGAATTAGTAAAGAACACTATAAATAAAACTATAAAAATTATAAAGTACATGAAAAACATTGAAATACAATTGGATTGACTTATTGCTATAAATTCAAAAAATGAAATGCGAAAAATTACTCATGAAATAAATGTACGGCAGTCGAAAAATTCATATAAAAAAAATGCTGCTAATTTTCAAAACTTTATTTTTGTTGCCGTAGTCCGTCTAACTGAGGTAATCTGACTCGAACGGGATAAACTAGATCGTATTATAAATTTGCAAAATAGAATATAGGTACCCATGATTCGTAAACAATGAAAACTTCTCAACTCAGTAATTATGTTTCAAAATCAAAATACCTAATAGGGTAATTCGGGTATTCTGGACAGACTAAGAAGCCATCCATATGCAATTGTATTAAATAATTGTATTATTGCCTTGTTCAGACTAAGCCGCAGATCACCTGATATCGCCAGATGATATCGGATACCTTTTCAGGTGTTAACACTATAGTGAGATAATATGGTATGAAATTGGGTTAGTAATTAAAAAAAGAAAACAAAAACAGGTCAAAGCACAAACAGGTCAAAGCACAAACAAGACAGCTGATTCGGAATTACGCAGACTCTCATAAGCGAATGTCAAGACGTGTATGATGTCAAAAGCCAAAATATTCCTTCCTTCTTTTTCGCAAGCCAAACCCAAACAAATATCCCACCTTTGTAGTCCAAGTGAACATAATTATAAGAAAATTGTAAACCTACTTGTCAAGCAAAAAAATGAATTCAAAATAAGACCTCAACCTGATCTTACACCTATTTTACTGACCATAAAGTAAGCTGACCGTTGTAATTGAGGATTGCAAAAAAAAGTCAAGGTGCTCAGCCCTGAATTGAAAGATAATGTTATTTTTAGCATTTTTGTAGAAAATTTCGACTTTCTAAAACATTGTTTTCAGGTTGCCCAAACGTGATTTATGAAAAAATGACTTTTTTAAGCTACAAACCCACCCTTTTGCACTTTTTTCAATTCTGTTCGATTCCTACATTTTTTTTATTTTTGTTGGGTTGTTTTTGAATATTTTGCCTGGTTTGGTTCAGCATTGTATTCAGTTTTTTGACTACCAGAGCCCATTAAACATCACAAAAAAAATTAATTTTTCTAATAATTTTGAAATAAAACCTTTCAAAACACAAATAAAAAAAAATTTTGAGCAAGAACTGAAATTTTCATTTCAAAGCGGGATTTACCACGAAAACTTACATGAAAAAAGATACTTGATATCTTATCGAGGAGCTGAGACATTGGCATTTTTCTATGTAATTATGTTAAATAACTGTTTTATTTTGGGAAATAAAAAATAACAATGTTCAAAAAACAAATGCATTTTCGGGTGACTGATAACTTAGTAGAAGGTTTCAAAATTTGGAAAAATCTGCAAAAAAAGTTAGAACGAAAATTATGATTATTCATGCCTTCTAATAGAAAACTCAATGTTGCTCGTAATATGTAAGAGATGGAAACATGATGTCTTCGGTAAAGTTTCTTGTTTTAAGATAACCTTAAACTTTGTCGAAGACACCTTGCGTCTATCTAATTCTGATTAAACAGTAAATTTTTTATCTCACTTATTGGTGGATTGATCACCCTTCTTTCTACATTTAAAGATGCATTTTTGAATATCCTGAAACTTCTCCGAACATACCTCATGGCTATAATCAACATTTGAATCACTACTTAGGAAATTATACGCACAAACGGCAAAATAAAATACTGTGCAATGGAGATATTGAGCTTTACTGGCATTTTTGACAAAATGCATAGTTTTCCATCACATGTAAAAACGCCGATATCTCAGCCCCCCGATAAGATATCAAGGATCTTTTTTCATGTAAATTTTCGTCTTGAATTTCGCTTTGCAGTAAAAAATGCAGTTCTTGATCAAAAAAATTTTTTATGTGTTTTGAAGGGTTTTATCTGAAAATTATAAGGAAAATTCACTTTTTTGTGATGTTCAGTGGGCTCTGTGAGTCAAATAATTGAATGCGATGCTGAACCAAACCATGCAAAAATAAAAAAATATATGGAAAAATGCAGGAATCGAACAGATTTGAAAAAAGTGGAAAAGAGTGGTTTTGTAGCTTGAAAAAGTCATTTTTTCATTAATCACGTTTGGGCAACCTGACAACGACCTTTTATAAAGTCGAAATGTTCTACAAAAACGCTATAAATAACATTATGTTTCAATTTAGGGCTGAGAACCTTGACTTTTTCAACATCGATTTTATTTTGGGACAGCCTACTGTGTAGTTCATTCGTGCTAAACCAGCGAGGACACTTCAATATCATTTTCAGAAGTTTATTCTGAATCCTTTGAAGCATCTGCTTTCTGGTTGTACAACAACTTGTCCAGATGAGGACCGCATAACATTGCTGTTCTGAATATTTGTTTGTAAATTAACAGTTTATTCTAGAGATGTTGTTTCAATGTTTCAGTCAAATCAACAATGAAAATGAAAAAATAATAAAATTAGGACATTCTTCATAAAATTGCTCAATTGTTCTATGGATAGAGCAGGAAGTTGGCATAACAATTCAAACAATCATTCGCTACTTTCGTAAATACAGTTTAAACTTACAGGAGATACTTGATTAAAAGTGAAAAGAAAAACTTACCTATAGCTCCGTAACAACCTTTACGCATTCTTTAATGTGATCATCAACCAGAGAAGCGCACTGTATGAATCATCGGAGATTAGTCCGTGAATTATCAAGCACATTCGAAAATAGTAGTGTCTTTTTATTGTGGCGTCAGCACTAAATTAAAGTTCGGAATCGGACTCCCGACTTCCGAACTTTCTTCCGACTTTACAAACACATAGAACAACTGCGTGCTCACACAACATGAACTGCGGGAATGATTTCAATGTATTTGTTTTTGTAAGCCGAACTGACAGCGCAGTGGCGGCTGAGATGGTTGCAGTGTTGCGAGAACAACAAAAATAAACATCGGAAGTGAGCCTGACTGCCAGTTCATCAGCGACGTTTTGATAATTTTTATTTAAATGCACAATATGAAAATTGCGAATCAAAACTGTGTAATTTACTAGTAACCAATTTACCCTTGCCTGTCTCTTCGTGTGCCTTATTTGATGTACAATTATGGAATGACTGTTAAACTGTTATACAAAACTCAAAAAGGGTTGGCAACTCTATCGGGTGATGTCTTCTCTCAAAGAAAGTAACAACAAAAACAACTGGAAAACTGGAGTTTCTTTTCTAGTTAGAAAAAGTGCATTGGCCCCGAAAACTACGTGCGAAAAATGACCTCTATCATGCTCCCCAACACCGTGGAGTATGCCTGCGTGTGTGGCTTACTAAATCCACTAACCAAGCTGTATTTCTGCCGCTATTGTATGAAGCTGCGTTGCGGATTCTGTGTCTGTCACGAGGTGAGTCTTCGGATGTTCAATTTTTAGTGCTGACGTCACTTGATTCTCGCACCCCCATAGGTTGACTCCCACTTTTGCTCCAACTGTTTGGAGAACATTCCCTCGTCGGAAGCCAAGATCCGGAAGAATCGTTGCAATACTTGCTTCAATTGTCCCAGCTGTCAGCATACGCTTTCCGTACGGGCTTCCAGTGCTGCGGTCGCGACTGCCGCAACACCGGTTACTACGGCAGATTCCTCAGCCGCTGGTGGTGGGGATGAACAGAAGAAGGAAGGAACTCCGGAGTCCGGCACGGGCCCGGGTTCCAAGCAGGTCACCCGTAAGATGTACTATTTGGCCTGTCTGAATTGTCGCTGGAGCTCGCGAGATGTTGGAATACCGGATCAAATCGTAGCTACCGGTCAGTGGCCAGTAGCGGAGTACGCCAATGCAACCAGGTTTGCGCATCTGCTTGAACACTACCAATCAGTGGTGCTTCACGAGAAGCAAGAAAAGCAGGAGCTTTGGCGACGTAAAACTCCAAAGCAGAGTAAATTTCCCAGCCTTACCGATCGTACCGGGCTGACGGTTTCGATGATTCGTCGTCAGATGGGGTGGTCTGATAGTAAGGCACAAATTAAGGCGACTCCGTCGCCTATCAATCGTTCTGTAGCCAGTGAATCGGTTGACGCACTGCCGTCAGAAATATTAACTAAGCAGATTAGTTTGAAGAATATAACGACTTTGCAGCAGCGATTGGGACAAACTGCAAAGCAGCCGTTTACCGTTAATAAACTATTTCCCCAGCATAAATTGCTGTCGATTAAGCGCTCGTTGCGATGCCGTCAATGCGATCACAACGTCATCAAGTCCGAGTACAATCCGAGCTCGATTAAATATCGTATTGCGATGTTCGCGGCATATCACGTACCGGAGGTGCGTTTTGTCAAGTGCGATCCGCTCACGATAGGTCAAGAATCCACTCTCCTATTGAAGATGATCAATCCAACAATCAATGATATGACTATCACAATTATGGAACTGCCAACCGAAACGGAGGAAATACTGATGATTGAGGAGTTAAAACTGTCGGCGGAAAATAGCGCTTCGTCGTCACTGGTGATCAGCGGGTTGAGCTCCAGTCTGGCCAAACAGGCAAACCTGCTGGAAGATCCTCGCATGGTAGAGCGAAAGATCAATGGAAGCTTCCGGCTACCGGATTCGTCGTTCGTCATCAATCATCGGGATGATTCGGCCGAGTTCGATGAGGTTGTTCAGTCACAGCAGGAAGATCCCAGGTAAGTGTTTTGTTAAAAGAATCTTTTTTATCTATATTTTAAAATGTTTAATTGTGTTTTTTTCTAGATTCATAATTTGGCGTAAAGCCAATCAAGTAGCACTCAAGCTGGCGGTTCAACCGAATGACGATTGTTCGCCGGATGAGGAGGTCTGCATCGGATTCTCTCTGCAATACACTTACGTTAGCACGGTAGTAGAGAAGGGCAGCACCACTTCCACCAGAGGACCCCAGAAGCAGGCGCTCACCACTCGGGTCTACGTAAAACTTGGCAAACCAGCCAAAACAGAACTGGCAGCCACCGCCTAATCATCAGCACAAAACAGTTACTCTCGCCTATATTATTGCAGCTTATTTATTCACGTTCCCAATAACTTCTAATAAAAAGTAATATTCAAAACACAAACATTCGATCTTTTCACTGTGTAATATTTATTCTCCCATGAGTTTCATACGCCGCAGCAAAATGAAAACACATTTCCAATGGAATTCTCGCAAGGTAAACGGAACGAAAAAAACAGCAGCGCCTTACAGACGACGACCACGGCGACCTCCCTTCCGGCGGGTGGAATCCGACGGGATCGGCGTGACATCCTCGATGCGACCAATCTTCATCGACGAACGAGCCAACGCACGGAGCGCCGACTGGGCACCAGGTCCCGGGGTCTTAGTTCGGTTACCACCGGTCGCACGGAGCTTAATGTGCAGCGCCGTAATACCCAGAGATTTGCATTTTTCAGCCACATCCTGGGAAAGAAAAACAACTCATTATTTTAACTCTTAAATCAAATCGATTGTTCCAATCACAGAAAATCCGAAGCATAGCAGGAGGAACAGCTTCAGACCATTTGGTGAAGGTCGCTTTATTGTGGCACCCGCTGAAAGCTTTCCACGACACGGAATCAAATCGATGGAAGTTCATTTCAGGTGCACAGTAAAAATTCAACAAAATTCTGTTTTACCCACCTGAGCGGCCAACATAGCAGCGTACGGGGACGCTTCGTCACGATCGGCCTTCACCTTCATACCACCCGTCACCCGGGAGATGGTTTCCTTGCCGGACAAATCAGTTACGTGCACGAAAGTGTCGTTGAAGCTGGCGTAGATGTGAGCGACTCCGAACACCACCTCACCTTCGCGGACCTGCGGGCCTAGCGAAACTTGCACCTCTTCCTTGACGGTTTTGTTCTTACGTGGTGGCATCTTTGTAGCTGCGGAATTATTAGAGAAAAAAAAAATCGTTAGGTGTTTCGATTTTATCACCTCAATGGAGGTTAGGGAAAGCAGCGACAACAGTCTCGGCAAACTCATGCATAGAATCACCAAAATTCAACGTTTTATTAAGTTTTAACTCCTGTTGTAAATCTATATTGCTAATATTTTAATTCAACTGCAATTTTGATGAAGTTTTTAATAGTTTTAAACTATATTTCTAGCTAAAATACACAAATTTAACTTTACCTAATAATTTCTCTGTTTTGCTTTGGAGAAACGGAAGTCTAGAAAAGGCTCTGCGCTGTGTGACATTTGAGAACGGGCCTTTCACGCTGTCATAACTGTCAAAGCAGCTTGTTAGTGCAGCGGAACACGTGGAAAGTGCTATCAGTTCTCAAAAGGCTTTTCCGGTTTATGCCGCACTGAAAATTTTTTTCACAAAAATTGAAGAATGACACATCTCGCCAAACATGTGAAAAGGGCCCATGTGCCATATGTAAACAAGCCACAATTTCACGTTTTTTGACGAATACAAGCTTAATCTGCCCATACAAATAAGATTTGTTGATTAAAAAAAACTTCTTTTATCAACAAATCTCATTTGTAGGGATAGATTACGCTTGTATTAATCACAAAATGAGAAAATTCGGCTTGTTTACAAATGGCACATGGGCCCTTTTCACATGTTTGGCGATACATAAATTAATCATTTTGTACCGAACTCGGTCTGCTGACGTGCGAAATCATCTTTGGAACGTTGTTGTGTAGTTTTGTACATTTTTGCAGTTTTTAAATTGAACACGAAATTTTTTTTAAAATCATCTTATTCAATTTCTTGAAAAAAACTCAGGGCTACCCGAAAAAACATTTACGATGTATTTTGCGGTGAGAACAGTAAACGGACAATGTTTTGTATTGTAACCATAAAAAACATGGTACTTTTACTGTAAGCTTGCAAACGATTTTTGTCATTACCATGTTTTAACAACATTTTTCGTTGTTGCATCTACCACCGGAGCAATTCTCGCTGAAACTAGGCCACTAGGTGCACAAGGTCTTTCATCAAATCAAATTTGATATAAATGCACACAGTTATTAGAAATAGAGAAAAAATGATAATGCCATTTTTGTTTGATCGAATTTGTTGACCCACAGGTCACCAAGGGGCGAGACAGTTTTCAGAAAAGTTGAAATTTTAGCAATTGGGTCCTTAAGTTTTGAACGAAAGTGAACTACAAAAAATTACTGAAACAATGCAACCAAAAAAACGTTATAGAGTGTATATTATTTTCGGGAAGACAAAAGTATTATCTACAACTCTATCGAAGACGTCATACCGATCAAACAAACCGTTTTGGCCCTGAAAATATTTGTAATCATCAATACCTTCCCAAAATAGCATTTTTCGATAGCTTCTCAGACATGAGTCGTGTTGCAAAATATTAAACCATTAGCACAGAATGGCATCTTTTGCCTATAGAAACGTCTATGCAGAGTTTCAGCCAAATTAAAAATGACAATTTAAATAAAATAATAAAACTGGGACTTTTTTTGTGGAACTGCTCAGTATTGAAAAACCTATCACTTTCTTAGTATCACACATGCTAGTGTTGTACTCATTATTCTCACTAAACTTAAAAAAACAGTAGTGGCGTACTAGTTGTAGCATCAATCGATTATGATATATGGACATATATGGACATAGCATGTGCATCTACTTGGCCTCAGTAGACAGGTTACTACGTTGATCGCGCGATGTACGATGAATATTTTGAAACTCAACTTGGAAAATAGCTTCAATTGATGGGTTAACACTGATGCTCACCAATTTTTTTTCTTGAATCTTATAGCATTTTTTCTCAGCTTTCCAATGTTGGTCTCAGATCGAAAATCGGTAGTTGCAAACACGGTCAAAATTGCATTTTTCCGATATAATCCAAGAGGGCGGCCTAAATTCTGATCACTTCAAATGAAAGCCCTATCATTCCTCTTTACAGAATAGTGCTACTTGTAGTACTTTACATTACGAATTCTAGAGATATAGCTCAAACAATACATCAAGGATTACTAAAATTGCAACTTTTCTTAAAACTGTTTCGCCCCTTGATGACCAAGGGGTCAAGAAATTCGATCAAACAAAAATGGCATAATCATTTTTTCTCTATTTCTAATAACTATGTGCATTTATATCAAATTTGAAAGACCTTGTGCACCTAGTGGCCTAATTTCTGCGAGAATTGTTCATCTGCTCGAATGCTTATTTCACTGGGATTTCATTGTTGCGTTTATCTACGTTGCACTTTTTTGTGTCGAAGGCTGAAAAATGTCAGGGAAAATAATGCTATAATCCGGGGAATAGCAGGGAAAATCAAGAATTTGATTTTTAAAACTTATTCACCACACTGCAGTGGTTCTGGATGCAGTGAGTGAGTCTGCACAGAAAAAGAAGATGCATCTTCAATAATAATAATTTAAAAGCTTATTTCCAGCAAGATAAGTGATCAAAAATGTGGCTTACACACCAAATTTTCATTGCTGGAAACCAGCAAAATTTTGCTGATTTTGGGTGTGCTGTGTTTCCAGCAATCTGTTCAGCAAAATGAAATGTGCTGATTATTCAGTAATGCTCAATTGCATAAAAGCGACAGATCGTTTACTGCATGTTCAGTTAAACAAAATACAACTTGCTGGTTGTCAGCTATGACAATTTGCTGTACATTCAGCAAAGCATAAATCAATTTACTGGTTAACCAGTTAGTTCAAGGGAACCATGGTTCCCTCAGGCACCAGCTTCCATCCGCCCATCGGATCATAGCCAAATTACTGTTGAACTAGAGATGTATGATTATCATTTCAGCCTTTAAGTTCATCTAGCTCAATAGTGACTTAACTATTGTCCCATATCCGCTATCAGGAGCTTAGCGATGATCCCGTACCAGCTGCACAGCGATTTGGCGCGTTTTACTAATGACAGCTTGACGTAAAATATTTTGACATATCGATTCTTTCGCTGGATTCCAGCAAACATTCATTTACTGTTTTATGTTCAGCAAATAGATTTGCTGTATTTTCGCGAATTACTGAATCGATTACTAGTTTTCAGTAAATTTATCGATGAAATACTGGTTTACAGCAAAAATAAAATTACTGAACGAAATTCAGTAAATTGTAGAACTGAATTACAGTAAACTTTTGAAAAAATGCTGTGATTCAGTAAACAAGTGATTTGCTGATACACTTTCAGCAATGTACTTTGCTGAAACATATATGTTTATGTTTCAGCAATGTACTTTGCTGAAACATATATGTTTATGTTTCAGCAAAGTACATTGCTGAAAGTCTATCAGCAAATCACTTGTTTACTGAATCACAGCATTTTTTTCAAAAGTTTACTGTAATTCAGTTCTACAATTTACTGAATTTCGTTCAGTAATTTTATTTTTGCTGTAAACCAGTATTTCATCGATAAATTTACTGAAAACTAGTAATCGATTCAGTAATTCGCGAAAATACAGCAAATCTATTTGCTGAACAGAAAACAGTAAATGAATGTTTGCTGGAATCCAGCGAAAGAATTGATATGTCAAAATATTTTACGTCAAGCTGTCATTAGTAAAACGCGCCAAATCGCTGTGCAGCTGGTACGGGATCATCGCTAAGCTCCTGATAGCGGATATGGGACAATAGTTAAGTCACTATTGAGCTAGATGAACTTAAAGGTTGAAATGATAATCATACATCTCTAGTTCAACAGTAATTTGGCTATGATCCGATGGGCGGATGGAAGCTGGTGCCTGAGGGAACCATGGTTCCCTTGAACTAACTGGTTAACCAGTAAATTGATTTATGCTTTGCTGAATGTACAGCAAATTGTCGTAGCTGACACCAGCAAGTTGTATTTTGTTTAACTGAACATGCAGTAAACGATCTGTCGCTTTTATGCAATTGAGCATTACTGAATAATCAGCACATTTCATTTTGCTGAACAGATTGCTGGAAACACAGCACACCCAAAATCAGCAAAATTTTGCTGGTTTCCAGCAATGAAAATTTGGTGTAAAGAGAAATTTTGGTGTGTAGTTCAACTCAAAACACTTTAAACTAGATATAGATGGTATAATGATAATCTCTAGGTGTAGCGTCGCTCTAATGATATTATCAAATATTAAATCAAAACCATTTCTCATATCGGCAAAATAGGATTCGCTGTATTATTATGATGATCCTTTTTGCGTTTTCTACATCAATTATCAGCTGCCAATACAGACATTTTAAGTTCTATTCTTTTCTTTGTAGACAATTTTGACCAACATCATCAGACTGTGCCACTGCAATCTCTTTCCGCTCCGTTCCAAGTTGAATCGCGATTGCAAAATGGCCTAGCTGTTGTAATCCAAACTGACAGCGCTCTGTTTGTGTTTGCGTGTTCGCTGCTGTGGCCAGAGATGCCAGACTTTTTTTTGGCAAGTCTGTATAATCCATAAAAATGTCTGTATAAGTCTGTATACCGCAGCGAAAATAAGTTACCGATACATTGATACCTAATTATTTGTCGACCTGTCAGATTGTTTTGTTTTATTGCTTGTTTTGATTGTTCTTTTTCGAGTCTATCATAGTTGGTCGATTAATCGATAACTAATTTATCTTTTAAATCTAAGTAACACATAGAAGTAAGAGTCTTTCCCGTGATAAAAATCGTCGTAATGTAGCTAAACTGATACATGATGGCAGAAGTCTCGCAGTTATAAAAATAGTACCTTCAAGGTTTGGGACATTTTAAGCAATTCTTCAACGTTGGATATTGCTCCGAATAGAACAAACGGTCTTTTCACCAGTATAACCTGCATGGCAATCGGTCGAGACAATCAGCTGTTTGTTACTGGGGGCGAAACAGGCAGATTAGTGCCCACGGGGCCGATAAAAACCCTATCGGGCCTGACTCGATTCCCGTTGTCATGATTTCACTCTCAAAAACGCAAGATTAATATGTTCAGCAAAGTGTTCAGTTCCTAGTTCACTTTTTCCAGCAACGGCTACAGTGACTTTTGGTTTTTGTGTTCGTTTTTTGTGTATACTGGTAAAACCATTATGTAGAATATCAGATATCTGTGTAATATCTGTATTATACTAAATGTCTGTATAAAATCTGTAGGCTTATGCGTGTCTGTATCGCAACACAAAAAGTCTGTATAATACAGATTAGTCTGTATATCTGGCATCTCTGGCTGTGGCACAAACCGAAAAAGACACCGTAGATAAATTTTTTCGTCGTTCGCAGCTCTGGCTCACGGGGAGAGATTCGATTAGTCACTCGGGCCCGTTCATGTCGAAAAGTTTTACGCTTCAGCTTCTGCCGTCGTGTCGATTGATGGTGGGTTTTCTATTTATGTGATTTTTCGTCTGTTTTAGAGGTTTTAGATTAAGCAAATTCGTCGTACGAGTGGCTCGAAAGTGAAAAATGCGAAACCTCTAGTGATTGCTGCAGTTTAGTGCTGCTGATAATTACCTGCAAAAATGGACTGAAGATTGTAATCTGCGAGTAGTGAAAGAAGAAAAAAAAATCGGTGTTTGCTGGCGGAGTTGCGCGAGTGTGAGGCATTATTAAATCAAACGGGAATTGAGTGATTGGTTTATTGGCCTCTGTGGCATAGGCACCAACTGCAGCGAAAATAATATTTATCCGCCCATCACAGCTGCGGGCAGATAGGCAGGTTTTTCTGGGATAGATCGAAGCAGCAGGAGGGCGGACGAGTGCTGCTAGCTGCACCGTAGAGTGAAACCTGACGCGATTCGCTCTGGCGATTGAAGAGGCCACAGTTATTAATTTAAGGAATAAGTGCTGACGTCGGGTAGTGGAGAAAAAGAGTACGAAAAGGATAAGATCCGTCCGACTGTAGGATGTGGAGTCCAACACATATTCAAGTTACGGGTGAGTACCTAGACTTTGTACTACTAAAAACGTCCCTGAAATGCGGTGAAGCATGATAACAGTATTGAAGGGTGGCACAACGCGTGATGACCACCATCACGTGTAAAAATGCTTGCACCGCTTCCCTACTTTCCCTATTCCAGAAATAAAAAAAAACGATTTTCTCCTCTCGCACCGGTCGGTCAAGCATGCCTGCCTCCCTACCTTGAGGCACGAGTGCCGCTATTTGTGCATTCAAACTACGGCGGTCTAGATTTGCAACCATGTCAGAAACAGAATGGCATGCCTAAAGTGTACCATGTTGAACTACTGTTTTCTGCATTCTGCCACAGCCGTACGCAGGATTTTCGTATAGGAGCGGTTTGAGCCAGATAGTCTAAACAATCTTTCTAATACACGGGTCATGAGCTATAAATTTTGCTAATGGTTCTCAGGGTTTTCCTCTCCTGTATTTTGTAAACCCTTTCAAATGCCTCCTAAAACCCGCCTCCCTTGTGTACACGGCTATGATTCGTAGGGTCCACCATAGTCAACACATTTGCATACTTCCGGCCGTGTGAAGTGTATTGACCGCAGCTAGAGTGCTCTGGTTTTCGGTTTGAAGCGTTTATCAATAAGACTCTGCGATTCAATTTCATGCTGACTCATACTGGGTCATGCCTATGATGATTCAAGTGAAAGATATCAACCATAATACCGCCACCCCCAAAACCTTTCCCGCACGGTGACGTTACGAGCTTATGAGTTATCTAAGGAATTTATGAAATGTTACCGTGTGCTGATATGTGCATGTGCGGCTTTTCATTGTCTCATGCAGTAGTGGCAATGAGAAAAAAACGAAGCTTAAACTAATAATGCCTTCTATGTATTATATTTGCGTTGCACGTTTTCAGCCAGCCGATGCGATTGATTGCGAGATCCACGTGAGCATAGAATGGAACGAATTCAGATTACAGAGCGGTTTGATGGTGTGATGTTGAACATTTCGTGCTGTGTACGAGATCGATTTGGAGATTGCTTAAGATTGGATGATGTTCCTCAGCATAAATGAACCGCAGCCCAATGGCCATCACTAATCCACTGATGAATGTGGTTCGGTTAACTGTACCTAGTCAGGCAAGACTAGTTCCCCACTGAAACAAAATCCAAATGTTTCCACATCAATTGAATCATTCATTCGCTGAAAACTATACCCTGCTGTTGAGTGTTGACATTTAGTCCGCAACTAGTAGAGGTACACAGTCTTCTTGGTATATGCGCAAATGAGTCTCAAAACAAACGGAGGCAGGCGGAGTGACAACCATTCATCTCTTTGAATAGAAGAACTCATTCCTCCAGTAAACTGCCAATATTCGCGCGACCCTGACTGTAAGCTAATTAAAATTTTAAAGCATTCAAAAACAGGGCCGGCACTAATTGAATTTACTAGCTGCGATATCGCGGAAATCATGCAATGCAACGATTGTTTAGGAAGCACAGCAGACGCGACACGCCCTGGTTTAGGTTGTAGCAAATATTTGCACGTTCCAGTGAGAATGATTTGCTTCGTTTTTTACGACGATCACTGTGCTTATCAACGTTAACGGTAAATACACTGGCTGAGTTCCGGGGACATCAGTCTCTACTAGGTTAGTGACAATAGACAACGGCTTGCACTGGTAAATACGAGATTCGATGTTATTTCTTATCATAGAAAAGCCGTAGCGAAGGCGATTGTTAAACTGCTCTTGGAATTGCGAAACAAATAGAGACTGTAGAGAGTTTTTTTATTCTCTTTGTGAACAAAGTCACAACCAATTAAGTATGGATTTTCTTTGACACTTGCTCAGTTTCCCCTCTTTTTTTTACGCGGATTCCGGAGTTAACGCGGTATTTTTTTTTGCGCGAATTTCGGTTTCTCTTCACGCGGATTGCACAACGCGTTTTTTTGTACGCGGATTCCGCAATTTACGCGGTTTTTTTTAGCGGCACGTATCCCCCGCGTAAAAAAGCGACTTTAGTGTATTCCCTTTTCACTTGTTATTGAAATTATTGACCTTTTCAATTTTTAACCTCTTTTGGTATATTTTAACTTTTATAGTGATTATCTTCAATTTTTCAATGCTTTATATTACTCGAAGCGAATGACTTGTGAAAATAGAATATGGTTAGGCGGCATCCATAAATTACGTAACGCACATAGGGGGGAGGGGGGATATCCTTGAGCGTTACGATTTGTTACACAGGCGAGGGGGGGCGGTGAGTTCAGCGTTACGTAACAAAAAATCTCTGGAGAGACTCTCCAAAAACGAGCATTTTTATCAAGCAAATCCTTCTACAGCGTTACGTAATTTTTATGGGGGGTAGGTGTTGGCGTTACGTTTCGTTACGTAGGGGGGTGGGGGTCCAAAAATTGGCTTTTTTGCGTTACGTAATTTATGGATGTCGCCTTACCCATATTCGATGTTTGAGCGCATGTTCTCGAATGCAAGGAATTAAATGATGCGCTGTTATACTTAACCATAGAAATGTTTTGCTTGCGGACTGCAGATTCCGTGGATATCTGTTAGTAAATTAATGTTTTATTTTGCTGAAAAACGTCAATAACAAAAGAAATTAACGAGATAAATATAAACTTTTTAAGGAAATTGTGTGTTTTGTTATAGCAAACAACTTTGTACCGTTTTTTGTATACAGAAAATCACCTTTTTTAAATTTATATACCTATTTTCAACATTTTGATACGAAGTGCACGGGATAACGAGCCGCACGGTATCAAGGCGCCGCGCGGTAGAATATTGAAAAATCCGTCACTTACCATGGTGGCAAGTATACCTACCTTTCCGTAACAGTCATTAGAGATGCATGAATCAAAAAAATTTTTTGTCGAAAAAATACTTGTGACTTGGGGTTGGGGCTGGAAGACTTTTCAGCTCGATGTTTTTTAGTCTTAGAAAGTCGATTTAGAAGCAATGTTTTGAGATAATACCAAATCTCGACGATCTGTTTGGCATTTTGCATCAAAAACAATGTTTCAATTTCTATACATTTTATAAACTACACCTAAGTTTTTGACGTAGCACTACGTCTTACCGCACTATATCGGGATCAGTGCTGATAAAAGTCTTTTTCCCCAGCAAAATTCTTCGAAAATTACAGCCAATCATTCTCAATTTTCACTTCCAATAATCGCAGCACTCTTTCAGATACACTAGATTTTCGTCCTAGTAACGTGCTGTTATACTCAGATGAAATAGATCGCGCGCATCGTTCACGGTTACGGAATAAAATTTGACGACAAATCCAACCAAATGATCTTCACTTCAAAGCGAAAAAGAAAAACAAACAGTCCACTCAACCAAAATGAACCTCACCGAAACACTTTTTCACTGGCACTGACCGATGCCTTGACAATCTTCGTCAACTGATAAACTGATTTTGTTGTCTTGCTTTTATCGCATTAAATATAATGAGGTGTTTTGACAGTTCACTTCCATGCAGAAAGTGGAAGGGAGAACTCTGAAAGGATTGTAAAAAAATAACGTTTATGGATGCTTTTTTTCACTTTCACTCAAGAGTGTCAACAAATATCAACCCTTGAGATACATTCTGCGAAAACTAAAACCATGGTATAACGTCGGAATGAAAGATTTCAAACGGTATTACTTTTGTAACCACATGATGGATTACAATGATCAATATGTCGTTGGATTGATAAAATGTTGGACACTTTTGTGATACTTCAGTTATCATTATAACTTCATTGTTCAATGTTCACTATCTCGAATCTCGCTTTCGCTTTCGTTTACCTATGCACTTCATATAAGCACCGACCAAGTAATGAGATGCAAATGTGATTGTATGCTGTGCCCAAGCCTCGAAAGAAATTATTTTTAACATTTAGCATAGCAACAAAGCAGCTAAAATTTGTGTAGTGTAAAGTAGAGGTTGATAAACTACACTGATCCTTGGAATGCCACGTCGTGATTGATTTTTGGTTACGCTTTCGGGAAACTTCAAACAACCATTCCTTTAAAATACAGCTTCGAAAAAGTATGAGTTGAAAGCCTTGCTCAAGAACATCCAGCGTTCTACTAGCAGCAAACACGACGCGTCCAGATCCAGCTCATAAGAAGAAATAACTGATCGCGTGTACTTTTTTGACGTAGGACTACGTCTTATCGCACTATATCGAGATACATTTTGCGGAAACTGAAACGATGGTATAATGTCCGAATGAAAGATATCAAACGGTAATACTGGTGTAACAACATTACGGATCACAATAATCAATATGTCGATGATAAAATGATAGAAAATTTTTTTACGCGGGGGATACGTAGCGCATAAAAATACCGCGTACAAAAGAACTATATGTTTTTACTACCTATACACTTTGTCTACTTTGGAGATAATACTTTTCAGTACTACCGCTAAACAAAATTCGAAGGTCAATTTTTTCTCATACCATCCATTAGCGCCCAAATCAACCATGAACAAAGGGTGAAAGAGATTATTCATACCGGATTTGTGTATATAGATGCCAAGTCACAAACAAAGAGAGATGAATAAAATCCAAGCATAAGCCAACAAGAGTCTCTCACAAGTCTGTCATTTTAAATCGATTTTGCAATAATTTTCCTTGTGGAAAATATTTTCCTGGATGGAAGGACGCTCTAGTTCTTTGTGCACCTCCACTAGCTCATATACATCACGGAGTACCAACTATTAAATAACCTATCTTGTTCTTTTTACTTTTAATACCTACATTGACTTTTTTACATTTGAATTACCTTAGTATCTTTCTACGCGAGGGATGCGTTCCAAAAACGTATGGGACCGCGTAAAAAAACTTTTGAGTTGAAAAAATAACGAAGAAACCCGTCCTAAAATGTTTGAACCTCGTTTGAATGTGTTAGTAGTCAATCTAGTGGTCAAAATGCAATATTTGAAATTTTCTGTATAACCACCAATTTTTTTTTTTTTTCAAAATATATGATTTCACTCTTGGTCTAAAAAGGAAAACGTGATTCAAATGATGTCGATATATATTTTTTATATATATTTTGACGCTTCAAACATTTCTTTTTAACATTTCAAATTATCTTTGAACTTTTCTTCCTTTTTTTCATATTTTTTGTATCTTTTCCAACACAAAACTTGTTTGCCGCATTTTACATCACCACCTATTTGAACATATTTTATGTATTCGTCATTTTGGATCTGATATGAATTTTTCGAATATATTTCAACGTTTACCATATTTCAAGTTTTAATTTTTTGGGATTTTATTTTTTCTTGACATGGTTTACGGATTTTGAGTCAAATGAGATATTGTAGCGGTTATGGTTCAGGGGTCAAAAACCAGGAGAAAAGCTGAAATAATTGTTGCTTCGATTTATTTTCCAGGCGGGAATGGATTGGTAGGAAACCATCATCTGTTACATTAGGGATCCTTAAGAAAACAGACGGGACAATATGCACAAAATCTTAGAAAAAAATTACCGTCAAACCAAAGCAGACTAGACCGTAGACCGTAGTGCTGGTGTATAATGGCGGGTCTTAGCTTTAATCCAACGAAAGATGTAATCGTAACTTTCACTAAAAAGGGGAAATTCAAACTGACAACTGTCAAGCCTGGCGAAAATTACGAATTCCACTTGGTGAACAGGTTAAATACTTAAGATTTATTCTTCATGTTGACTTGATGCTGAACTGGAGAGCACTTCATGACTATCTGATTACCAAGGTAGTTAATGCATTTTGGTTGGGCTCCAAAACCGTTGGAAAAAGGAGGACACGTCCAAAACTGATTTGCGCTTCGTTAATGTGGTAGCTAAAAACCAAAAAACGCTGCTAGAACGAAGCTAGATAAAGTTCAACGACTTGCGTGCATTGCTATAACGGGGGCAATGCCTAGCATCCCATCGAAAACGCTGAGTGCAATTCTTCATCTGCTTTCCCGAATACGTTCACGAATACGTTCAACTCTCAGGCTCGAAGAACGCCATTTGGGTCTGATCGCGCACGATAGGACCCGTTGTTAAAACCAACAGCAGCAAACGAACACACAAACGGAACGGTGATATAAAATAAAACAATAGCTGCTGTCGGTAGCATGACCAGCCGCCAGCGGCGGTGGCTGCGAGTGAACTGACTAGAATTAGTTTATTGTGTGTTTCTTCTGATCGTCTTGATATACAATAATGAGATTTGATCACCGGCTGGGGAGCTGCGACAAACTGCGTTCTGCCGCAACAGGGTCTATTTAACTTCGCTAAAAGAGGGCCAGTGATGAGTAAGAATGGAGATTGGATGACGTCTCAGGATAACCATGATATTCGACACGAGGTATGTACAGACTGGGATGTCGGAGTGCCTGGTGTTCGTCCTGGCTCAACGATATTTTTCACAGATGGCTCAAAAATAGGTGCCGAAACTGGTCTTCGACATGCAAAACAAAAGAAAAAATATTTTCACTGACAGTCAGGCAGCGTACATCTACGATAGTTGTGTCAAACGAACCCAGTTACTTTGTATTGGGTTCCAGTTCTTTTTCGCATGCAAAAACCAAACAAATATCAGCAACACCGTCAACGCGAATCCAGACAAATTAACGGCAGAAGGACAAAGTTCGTGAGCTGTCGTGTATGCCGGAGATTTGTACGCCCTACAGTCAAAAGATACCTGGAAACTGGAAGTACCAACAAACGGTATGGAAGGGAACGTCGAGCTACTGTTTGTCATCGTCATGGTGAAGATTGTCAAGAGGTGCTTGAAGCTTGAATTCTCGATGTAGAGCCGCTAGATTGGTGGTGGATCTCATCGTGGATCCTGAAAAATAAACTTCAGACCAAGCCCTACAAGATCCAGAATGTTCAAGACGGTTAAAAAGAGCGTTGGCGCTGGTGAAGAGGGCCGCGGAAAGATGGAAGAAAACTCTTCACCGTACAACAGTTCGTTCATACACAGACCGACAGAGTTCGATTGCCGGAATGATCACGAAGCTATACCTAGTATTCCACCAAGCTCGATAGTTTCCTACACAGATGATTCCAGACTGAACAATAGAGTTGGGGCTGGAGTAACAGGTTCCGGAGTAAACATATCAATACCAATGGGTTAATGGCCAACTGTGTTCCAAGCTGAAATACAGGCAATAATTGAATGCACCATAAAGTGTTTACGGCGTAGCTATAGACATGCAAATATATGTATATTTTCGGGTCATCAAGCTGCTCTGAAATTGGTTTGAAATTATTTTCAACTACTGCAACAGGCAGCGAGGAATAGTAAAGTGAACCTATTTTGGGTACCTGGGCATTGTGGGAATGGAAGAGCTGATCTGTTGGTGAGAAATGGATCACCGCAACCATTCATAGGACTAGAACCATTTTATGGGATCTCAGAATGTGCCCTCAAAAAGGAGCTCAAGAAGTCGGGTAAATCAATAATAGATAATATCTGGAATAACAATGAAACCGCTAGATAATCGAGGAGATTTATATCGCCCAACAAAACAGTAACTCAAACACTACTCAATATCGCCAAAAAAGAACTTTGTAGCTTCAGTGGTCTTGTGACGGGTCACTACCCAAACAAATATTACTTGAAGTAGATAGGTAAATTGCAAGATTATGCCTGTCGCTTCTGTAACCTAGATAGAGAAACCTCAAAACATGTGCTATGCAACTGCGAAGCACTCTTTCAAAGGAGAAAGCAATTTTTCGATAAAAATTTATTACAACCATTAGATGTTCGGATGCCTTCTCCCAATATGGCAGTGAACTTTATTCGTTCAATAATACCTTTTAAAGACAATATAATAGTGGTAGGACATTTTAATGAGGCTTACATCAATCGGGGTCCGCCACAATAGATCAAATAACTGGTCGCAGTGGAGAATTTGCCCAACAGGAAAATGCCTATACAGGAAAAACCAGCATCAGTGATGGTTTGTGCTGGAATCTCCTGTGATGAGGGGACTCCGCCAGTTTTTGTTTTTGAAGGAGTGAATATCAAGTAGAATACATTTTGGGAACTAGTTCTACAGAATGTCGTCGAACCGTGGACACGAAACCATATTGGTACCTGGGATTGGGTTTGCCAATAGGACTCGGGGTCGGCTCACAAAGCGAAGAAGCCCCATAGATTGCATAACATTTTCCAGGGTTATTTTCGATCTTGGAATGGCCGGCGAGCTCACCAGATTTTAACCCCATGGACTTTGCCGTCTGGGGTATGTTGGAAGTCTCTTCCAGCTCTAAAAAAACATAAAGACGTGGAAGTCCTGAAGCAATATCTGGCGGCAGCCTGGCACCTGCGAGCTTCGTGCGATGCGTTCCGCGTTCGTCTGCGGCGAGTGGTTGAACCCAAGGGCGAACAGAATGAATTGGACTAGTGATTTTTCAAAAAATGGTTTATTTTCAAGTAGAAATAATAAATTTGAAATTGTTTTGATAAATTTATCTGTTTGTTTCGATGTAGCACTTCAATTACCGGACCCTGTAAGAGATTCGTGACGCTAGTAACAAGTAACACTGAATGTAAATCATTCTGAAAAGCTGTTAGACCTCGACAGACGGGGCACTGTCTGAGCAGGGGTCGCATCAAAAACATTGGCCGGCTTAAGACTAAAATCTGTTACTCTCGTAATATGGAAAACGAGATATCGGAGCATCTGCTGTGCAGTTGTAGTGCATTATTTAAACGTAGATCAAGGATTGAATCCTGGAAAGGTGATTGATTTCAAAAACCATATTATGCTTGACTGGAAACGTGTCGATTCAGGTGCCTGATCCCTTAACGATAGATTACTGCTTATGATAACCTTAGTGAAATTTTTGAATGTTGTAAACTAGAAAGAGCAATAAACCTCTACACTGCCGTGTGATAACAAAATGACGTAAATGTCTTTTTTCGAGTATGGGGTTTTTATGCCAATTTGTTCGTTATTCGAAGACCGATCTGTTGGTATCTTCCTTCTAGATGTTACTTATTCAGACATTGCATAAAATCAAGAAAACAAATTGACGTAGGCGCCATTTTCATTAGAAAGTGACTAGTATCCCGGTCATTTTTAAGTCGTATTGAAAAACTGATCAAATGGATGTACGTCACAATGTCATATCACGGCAGTACAGTAATTGTGTGAGAGAGATTCCCAAACCGATCTCTGATATTACAACACATAATTTAACATTACATTACATTCTCTGGTAAATATATTAAATACCAATATAGTTCACTTACGTGAAATTATGAAGACAAATTGAAAATGACAGAAGCGTTAGTCACCTTTTCGACCGCTAGGTGCGCCACTTCTGATTTTGTTCTACACGACATGCGAAATAGAGCAACTTTTGACAATAATATTACCCTAATGGGTACACTGAAAAAAATTCACATTTTATTGTGAAGTGGACTCGGCCGAATATTTTATAATAATGAAGTTCGCCTATGCATAAGGCAATCCATGGGTGGTGTTCCACGGTTTGTACGTTTGTCGACCTCCGACAATATTTTGAGTTGTAAAATGGCGACTTCCGGTGACTGGGAATTTGCCGAAAATGACCAAATACCACCTAATATGGGTTTTTTTTTAACTAGAATGACGCTCAGAGGCCAGAAATTGTCTCGAAATGCCAGTTTGAAATCCAAGATGGCGACTTCCGGTTTTTGAAAAATCAGACAAAATTTTGAATTGTAAGATTGCGACTTCCAGTGATTGGAAAAAAGAGGAAAATGACCAAATACCACCAAAATGGATGTTTCTTTAACTAGAATGACGCTCAGAGGCCAGAAATTGTCTCTGAATACCATTTTGAAATCCAAGATGGCGACTTCCGGTTTCTGAGAAACAGCGAGATATGACCAAATACCATCCAATATGGGTATTTCCGAAATCGTGATGATGCACTGAAACCACAAATCGACCTCAGACAACATTTTGAGTAGTAAAATGGCGACTTTTGGTGACTGGAAAACTGCCGAAAATGACCCAAAAACAACCAAATACGGGTGTTTCTTTAACCAGAATGATGCTCAGAGGCCAGAAATTGTCTCCAAATGCCATTTTGAAATCCAATATGGCGACTTCCGGTTCCTAAACAACAGTGGCAAAAGACCAAATAACACTCATTATGGGTATTTCCGGGATTGTTATGATGCACTGAAGCTACGAATCGACCTCAGATAACATTATGAATTGTAAAATGACGACTTCCGGTAAATGGGAAACTGCTGAAAATAACCAAATAACACCCAATATGGGTATTTCTTCAACCGGCCGATTTCCATCCAATATGAGATGTTTCGATACCAGAATGATACACAGGAGCTAGAATCGACCACAGACAACATTTTGAATTCTAAGATGGTGACTTCCGGTTTCTGTAGAACAGCCGAAAATGACTAAATAACACCTATCATTGGTGTTTCTTAAACCAGAATGACGCTCAGGGGCCAGAAATTGTCTCCAAAAAAAATAACCTAAAGGGACCAAATACCACCCAATATGAGTGTTTCTTTAACCAGAATGATGCATGGAGCTAAAAATTGACCTCAGACACCATTTTGAATTGTAAGATGGCAACTTCTGGGAAACAGCCGAATACTACTGCATATGAATATTTCCGCAATCGAAATAATGTATAGAAGCCAAGCATTGACCCTGGACACCATAATGAATTCGAAGATGACCACTTTCAGTTTCTGGAAAACAACGAAAATAACTGAATACCACCTAACATGAGTGTTTTAGAGGTGATGTACTAAAGGCAAAAGTCGAGGATGTTGTCATTCCGATAAAACCAATAATTTCAAACGATATAAACAAATTGCAAGAAATCAATGAATTTGGAATGTTGAAAATTATTGAATTAAACACAAAAATAGGCGGGACGAAGTTTGCCGGGTCAGCTAGTAAATACATAAATATGCTGGTTAAAGCAAAGCTGCAAGTGATGAATATGAAGATTAGAACTCGAGAGCGAAAAATTCGGAGGGATAAAAAAAAAAACAAAAAATACTTTCAAAACGAAGAAAACTAAACATTAAATAATAGTTTTTGCATAACAGTTGTTATCACTAATTATGTTTGTTTTGTTGAATATCTTTTATATATAATTTAATAAAGCTTTTAAACCAATTACAACATGATATGTATCCATACATAAATTGTTAAATTGATAGAACATTCAAGTGTTATCTAAGCTAAAAGTTGCACAACCACCATATACGACTATTGACAACCATTGTGCGGTTTCTCCTTTTATCTTTTTCACGAGGTAATTGAAATATTCATTTAATTGTACACATCGTGGCCTGATTATTGAGCTTGAGCTTGACAGCCGCACATTTCGTAGTTGCTTCCCGTGATGGATCTGAGCTAGTGAAGTTACACAGGGAACCACGTATATAGCAACTTGGGATTAGTTTACCATTTACACATCGTGGCCTGATTATTTGAATATTTCTTCTTCGTGCCTCGATAAGCTACATCTATTATATTATCAATATTCAACTCCCGGAATTGCGTTAGTTTTACATACAAACAATATACGCACGAAATTTGCAACATATTTTTTTCTGTGAAAGTATGAAATTGAGTCAACTAAATCTAAAATTGAGTAAATTCAGTTTCGTGTGTGAGAATGTCACACGCTCACAGAAATTCAACAACAATGCACAGTGATACAGTAAGGCAATGTAGGCGGACACGAGTTTTTCGATGCGATTTTGTGGTTTTAGAGTAAATTTTTTTTTTAAGAACTTGTTTCTTATATTTAGTCTATTTTTATGTGCAAATGAAAATTAGGGTGGTTCTGAAATCGACTCAATGAAAAAACTCACTTTTTATTTACATAAATAAATGTATACATTCATCGGCACAGTTGTAGATCAACTAATTTTAAGCAACTTTCGGTATTTCTTTACAATATTTATACAATATTTGTTCTATCAAATGATACCAAAAAATATTATTTTTGTTTGCCCTAAACGGAGACATCAATATATCAAAAGGGCCTATTTTTAAAATAGAAATAGTGAAAACTCTTCATCTGTATAATATATCGACAATGTTTTTTCGTCAAAATTGGCGTATTTTTGATTAAAGTTACCGAAGAAAACTTTGTTTTTAAATTTGAATTGAAAAAATAGAGCGAAAAGACTGTTTTTGGAAACCAAATTTCATGTCTACAAAAAAGTTTTTTTACAAAGTTACTTAGAATTAGTTGGTCTACAAGTTTGCCAAAGAATGTTTTATTTCGTTGATTTTAGGACCACCCTAATTTTCATTCGCACATGAATAGAGGACTATGTATAAGAAACAACTTTTTACAAAAACTATGGCTTTAAACCGCAAACCAAAATCGCAACGAAAAGCCTATGTCCGCCTAAATTGCCTTACTGTACCACTGTGCAATGAGTTTAGTTACCTTTTTCACCACAAGAGGGGGTGTTCCCTGTCTGTCTTCACGGGAATATATGGGAAATTCGAGAGTGAACTATATTGTTATTTTAAGATATTTGCTGAAACTCATCTTTTTGAGTTAATTGCTTGCACCAAAAGATTAGCCAAGAAGTTTCGAGTGCATGAAAATCCACTTTTAATTGAAGTTTGGTCTAATCGCGATGCAAATAGCGGTGCCTAGCCTAGCCTTGCCTCGGTCCATCTACTTAGCATTCCGTTTCACATTTACAGGCATAGATGGGCAATAAACCATCGCGACAGATTGTGTTTCATTTCATGGTGCTTGGGTCGGTCGATCGGTCGGTCTGTTTTGATTTGCTTGCTGGCTGGCTGACTGGCTGGCAAAGTACAGTTAGAAGGGAAATAAACCCCTGCACCGCAGAGCAGCTTTTTTTTCCTCCAACGGAACACCACTGATTGACTAAACAAGAAGCTAAGAAACACAACAACAACAACAACAGCAAAAATGAAGAGGAAATAATTTGATTTCCAAACACATTCCCCATCGCAACAGCTGCTGCGCTTCGTTCGTTCATCACCCGTAGATATAGAAATCCACGCAAGGCGCCGCGCTTGAGCAAAGTTGGCCTTGAACAACGACACGACGCTGCGTCGCCGCCGCCGTTCGCTAAATTCAAAATGTGCGCCCTGACACGGTGAGTCAGTCAATCGGTCGGACGACACTGACTGACCAACACTACCACAATCGGTCAACCCGCTGCCCGCTGTCTGATATAAAAGCTTATCATCTTCACTTCAAAAACGATTACCGGTTGACACCACCCACCACCAATGCAGTGTTGCGTATTTGCGAAGATACAAATATCTTAAAATAACAATATAGTTCACTCTCGAATTTCCCATATATTCCCGTGAAGACAGACAGGGAACACCCCCTCTTGTGGTGAAAAAGGTAACTAAACTCATTGCACAGTGGTACAGTAAGGCAATTTAGGCGGACATAGGCTTTTCGTTGCGATTTTGGTTTGCGGTTTAAAGCCATAGTTTTTGTAAAAAGTTGTTTCTTATACATAGTCCTCTATTCATGTGCGAATGAAAATTAGGGTGGTCCTAAAATCAACGAAATAAAACATTCTTTGGCAAACTTGTAGACCAACTAATTCTAAGTAACTTTGTAAAAAAACTTTTTTGTAGACATGAAATTTGGTTTCCAAAAACAGTCTTTTCGCTCTATTTTTTCAATTCAAATTTAAAAACAAAGTTTTCTTCGGTAACTTTAATCAAAAATACGCCAATTTTGACGAAAAAACATTGTCGATATATTATACAGATGAAGAGTTTTCACTATTTCTATTTTAAAAATAGGCCCTTTTGATATATTGATGTCTCCGTTTAGGGCAAACAAAAATAATATTTTTTGGTATCATTTGATAGAACAAATATTGTATAAATATTGTAAAGAAATACCGAAAGTTGCTTAAAATTAGTTGATCTACAACTGTGCCGATGAATGTATACATTTATTTATGTAAATAAAAAGTGAGTTTTTTCATTGAGTCGATTTCAGAACCACCCTAATTTTCATTTGCACATAAAAATAGACTAAATATAAGAAACAAGTTCTTAAAAAAAAAATTTACTCTAAAACCACAAAATCGCATCGAAAAACTCGTGTCCGCCTACATTGCCTTACTGTATCACTGTGCATTGTTGTTGAATTTCTGTGAGCGTGTGACATTCTCACACACGAAACTGAATTTACTCAATTTTAGATTTAGTTGACTCAATTTCATACTTTCACAGAAAAAAATATGTTGCAAATTTCGTGCGTATATTGTTTGTATGTAAAACTAACGCAATTCCGGGAGTTGAATATTGATAATATAATAGATGTAGCTTATCGAGGCACGAAGAAGAAATATTCAAATAATCAGGCCACGATGTGTAAATGGTAAACTAATCCCAAGTTGCTATATACGTGGTTCCCTGTGTAACTTCCCTAGCTCAGATCCATCACGGGAAGTAACTACGAAATGTGCGGCCGTCAAGCTCAAGCTCAATAATCAGGCCACGATGTGTACAATTAAATGAATATTTCAATTACCTCGTGAAAAAGATAAAAGGAGAAACCGCACAATGGTTGTCAATAGTCGTATATGGTGGTTGTGCAACTTTTAGCTTAGATAACACTTGAATGTTCTATCAATTTAACAATTTATGTATGGATACATATCATGTTGTAATTGGTTTAAAAGCTTTATTAAATTATATATAAAAGATATTCAACAAAACAAACATAATTAGTGATAACAACTGTTATGCAAAAACTATTATTTAATGTTTAGTTTTCTTCGTTTTGAAAGTATTTTTTGTTTTTTTTTATCCCTCCGAATTTTTTACTCTCGAGTTCTAATCTTCGTATTCATCACTTGCAGCTTTGCTTTAACTAGCATATTTATGTATTTACTAGCTGACCAGGCAAACTTCGTCCCCCCTATTTTTGTGTTTAATTTAATAATTTTCAACATTCCAAATTCATTGATTTCTTGCGATTTGTTTATTTCGTTTGAAATTATTGGTTTTATCGGAATGACAACATCCTCGACTTTTGCCTTTAGTACATCACCTCTATTCCGAAAACACTCATGTTAGGTGGTATTCAGTTATTTTCGTTGTTTTCCAGAAACTGAAAGTGGTCATCTTCGAATTCATTATGGTGTCTAGGGTCAATGCTTGGCTTCTATACATTATTTCGATTACGGAAATATTCATATGCAGTAGTATTCGGCTGTTTCCCAGAAGTTGCCATCTTACAATTCAAAATGGTGTCTGAGGTCAATTTTCAGCTCCATGCATCATTCTGGTTAAAGAAACACTCATATTGGGTGGTATTTGGTCCCTTTAGGCTATTTTTTTTGGAGACAACTTCTGGCCCCTGAGCGTCATTCTGGTTTAAGAAACACCAATAATAGGTGTTATTTAGTCATTTTCGGCTGTTCTACAGAAACCGGAAGTCACCATCTTAGAATTCAAAATGTTGTCTGTGGTCGATTCTAGCTCCTGTGTATCATTCTGGTATCGAAACATCTCATATTGGATGGAAATCGGCCGGTTGAAGAAATACCCATATTGGGTGTTATTTGGTTATTTTCAGCAGTTTCCCATTTACCGGAAGTCGTCATTTTACAATTCATAATGTTATCTGAGGTCGATTCGTAGCTTCAATGCATCATAACAATCCCGGAAATACCCATAATGAGTGTTATTTGGTCTTTTGCCACTGTTGTTTAGAAACCGGAAGTCGCCATATTGGATTTCAAAATGGCATTTGGAGACAATTTCTGGCCTCTGAGGATCATTCTGGTTAAAGAAACACCCATATTTGGTTGTTTTTGGGTCATTTTCGGCAGTTTTCCAGTCACCAAAAGTCGCCATTTTACTACTCAAAATGTTGTCTGAGGTCGATTTGTGGTTTCAGTGCATCATCACGATTTCGGAAATACCCATATTGGATGGTATTTGGTCATATCTCGCTGTTTCTCAGAAACCGGAAGTCGCCATCTTGGATTTCAAAATGGTATTCAGAGACAATTTCTGGCCTCTGAGCGTCATTCTAGTTAAAGAAACATCCATATTGGTGGTATTTGGTCATTTTCCTCTTTTTTCCAATCACTGGAAGTCGCCATCTTACAATTCAAAATTTTGTCTAATTTTTCAAAAACCGGAAGTCGCAATCTTGGATTTCAAATTGGCATTTCGAGACAATTTCTGGCCTCTGAGCGTCATTCTAGTTAAAAAAAAAACCCATATTAGGTGGTATTTGGTCATTTTCGGCAAATTCCCAGTCACCGGAAGTCGCCATTTTACAACTCAAAATATTGTCGGAGGTCGACAAACGTACAAACCGTGGAACACCACTCATGGATTGCCTTATGCATAGGCGAACTTCATTATTATAAAATATTCGGCCGAGTCCACTTCACAATAAAATGTGAATTTTTTTCAGTGTACCCATTAGGGTAATATTATTGTCAAAAGTTGCTCTATTTCGCATGTCGTGTAGAACAAAATCAGAAGTGGCGCACCTAGCGGTCGAAAAGGTGACTAACGCTTCTGTCATTTTCAATTTGTCTTCATAATTTCACGTAAGTGAACTATATTGGTATTTAATATATTTGGAAGATATTTGTTTGTTTGTTTGTTTGTCGTGCTTGGCAGTGCACACCACTGGAAGTCACTTGCCTTGTAGAAGATTAAATCATTGGTTTTCTAAAACTAGGTGTGTTTTGAATGACGGCAACTATTTATAACCTACGTGGCGAATATTTCTATCCTAGGTTGCAGTGACGTTACCTTTTTCCACCGCTGCTGCTGAGTAATTCCAACAATTTTTCATTAGCACAACTATGTTTCGTTTACTAAAAACATGTCTAAATAAATGTTAAAAATAATGAAATGCTTCAACCAATCAGACTCCAAAAAGTGAACGTTATGAAATTCGCACTCTATGACTGTTTGTCTGTGTACCAACGACTGCCGGCCCGATTACAGCCATTCCGAGCTGAAAGTGGGGTAATTTTTGATTCGATTTTATAAATTCGCGTTGCGAATCACCGGCAGCGGCTATTAATTGGGAGTCATCAAACGGTAGACAATTTCGAGGGGATGTCTCAGGTTTTTACCAAAGTGAGTTTCCGAAGTCCGAGTTCGCGAACAATCTGCGACAAAACAGTTCAACGCCAGGGGAGTTCCGCAATTTAACGCAATGGAATGCGCGAATGCTCAACCAATCGTTAAAAAATGCCATTATAGCCATAAGAAAATGACGCTCATAATTGTTCAGTTTCGGAATCGTGCACGCCCGATACTGAAAGTGACATCCATGATTACCGTACTGAGCCGTTTTGGGTGATAAGATGGAAGAATGCACAATTATCACGTAATCTCGAATGGTATCGCCACCAACAAACCTGGCGCATCAGAAAGCTTGGACAACACAAATGGAAGCGGGATTTACCATCGGAAGCCACTTCGTTTGAGTCTAGACAAAAGAGGATGATTTATTACTATGGCTTCAATGGCACTCTGATGAATATCCCACCGGTATATGATCCAAATTGGGCAAGCTGTTTGGGCGGCCGTACACTTTCACTTTCCCAAGCTAGAGGTCATTGTCACTGGCGCTTTTTTTTTGCTGAAAATTGCAACTAGTTTTGCGTCAATCGCCAGTGGCCACTTAGCTTGACAAAAAATAAAACGATTCATTTCATATTCAAAAGTTCATGTGTTCATTTACTGATGCACTCTGAAATAAGGCAATCCACTACACTATAATTAAATGCCACGATTACTTCAAGTGTTTTTGCACTTGACTCGATTCGTCACGTCACACTGCAAATTGAAGTGATTTAGTGTTGATTTCACAATGATTAACAATTTCTAATGAAATGATCTTGCGTTGAAAACTGTTCAATGGAAATCATCATCATATTATAATGAATATCTCTTGAATTTGCACCACTGTTCAAATCAATTGAATTACAGCTGCGATTCCAATTGACAAACGTCAAAAACATAAAACGAAACAAAAATAGTCGCGATGGCGAAAGGCGCAAGCAGCACATTTTCCCCGGAGATTAAAAATTTGTTTGGAAGAAAGTTCTATTGAATCTTTGATATTAATAAAATAATAATAAAACAACTCTTTTACAGATCCTGAATTCGAATACACCGCCACAGCGACAGTGGTCATTTTGTAATCAAATTGAAAACCTAGAATAAAATAAAATTGGAAAATCTAAAATAAACAGAAACCTTTTTAATTTATTGTGATTAGCAGATAATATCCAAATGATCAACATGTTGTATCTCAAACATAAGAATATCAAAAAAGATGAACATAACAACAGAAAATCAAGTGATTTGCTGTTGATTTCACCGTTCTTTGCATTAACATGTTTCGAAGGATTTTCTTTTCACTTTGAAATGTTCGGCAAGTAGTGCGAATTCAACAGCAAATCACTTCACTTCGACGTGAAATTTTTTTACAGTGTAGACAGTTGCGATCAGCTGATTTCAGTCTGTTTTCAACTTATGACAGCTTTATGTATGTTCGATCGGTCTCAACTTGAATGCAATCCGGATCCAGAAGCGTGAGAAACAAATGTTATCCGATCGGTAGCTCTAGTATCGCGAGTGCCAATTCTAAATACAATATAAAATCACTTTTGATATTATTGCCGACATTAAAAGATTTTGGTTTTGGCCGTGTTTCGATTTTACAGCTTGAAAAACAGCAACAATAACAAACGTACAAGCAAAAAAACGTCACCCGTGGATTGCCTTATAAGAGCTATGAGGAGTCATTTGAAAAAAGCTACTAAGGGCTCGTCCCAAAACCACGTAGTTATTAGTAGGGGGATGAGAGATACCCTTTGAAGAGCAAAAACTGAACATCTGCTGAGCTAAATGGTGTAAATCGGTAGGATTGATTAAAGCGTTGATGCTAAAAGGACAGCAATTGAAACCGCGTCAATTGTTGACGTCAAAATTTGTGACAATCTGATAGTCCGTTGGTAGTTGGAAAGTAATTTTCCGGGTGTTTATGATATGCAATGCGCCAATATATATTTCACAAAAACCCCTTCTCAGTTTAACGGAATGATTGAAGGTAATTCAAGTGTCTCAAACTAAAAGTATGGATATTGGACGAAGTCTGTTTCTAGGATCAATAGCTCAAAACAATTTTAATTTCAACGTAATATTTCTTCAAACGTACAAAACTTGCCATCACTCCAACGCGAAACTCCCTCTAGATGACAAGTTTTCTATTTTTTGTTTAGAGAAAAAAAAAACTTCCGCTCCCATCCAATTTGCCATACTTATACTTGCAAATCACTATGACACACTTCCACTCCGTTGTCCCACGGCTCGCGGCTCGATCTTCATCCGGGCCAGCACTCCAAGTTTGTTCAATGTACTGCTTCTTGCTGAAATCCGATCTCCCCATTACTACCAACTAAACAGCCGCGCATCGTTTTGATGGTTTTATTTTCTCCTCACTCGTTCGTGCATATCACTATCCAACCGCACTCGGCAGTGGCCATTTCACCGACTGATGACCAGTTTGCGCCCAATTTCTCCCGGTAAAATACTCGCGCATTGTTATATAGGTGCTTTAGCACCATTATTATCAGCAGGCCTTGAAATGGTTCATTTCGCTAGCGCTGACAGTAAACAAAGTCAATTTCCCTGGAGGTGGATTGTTGTGAAATTTGTAATTGAACGACCGCCACCGTTTAAGGCGCAAAAGAAGCCACCAAATTATTACAATTATCTTGAATTTGTATAAAAACAAGGTGCGGGAAGAGCTGAGAAAGGCTTTCGCTTTCTTTCTTTGCTTAAAAAATGATTCACTTCAACAGTGACAATAATGCAGCCGATTGCTCACAGCTGTATTTATCATCACCGTCAATGACTTCATCGTTCGTTCGCTCGCTCACCCACTACTCGCTGGCCCTGTGTCGGCACAATATTTATTAATCGTCATCTATTCGGCTTCTCATTGGTTTTCGAGATTAGTGTGTACAGTTGTTTTGGCAAACAGTGCCTTCAAGCTTGTGATTTGTTTGGTTTTCTCTTTTCTGTTCACGAATCGGCTGCGGTTGTTCCTTTCCTCAGTCAGCCGTAATTGGAATGGCATTCGAGAAGTTATTGAGGGCCGACTTTGTCTCACGGGGAGAGGGGTTGACAAAATTTCCATTCGGTTTTGTCAAGGGTTTTCTCATCATTTGCCGGTGGCATTGCCATGTTTTGGGACGAAAAGTGAAGAATGGGAGTTCTCATATGAAGTGTTATTATAAAGCTTTGTCTTTGATTTTGTGACTCATTAATGAGTTAGAAACTATCTTCGGGATTATTCTTAAAAATTCATGTTACTCTAACTGTACCAGTCGCCTGACATAAATTCAATACAGAATCTAAGGTAGACCGTTGAAAAATCTGTAACTTCTGTGAACATAATGAATGCTTGTGTTGGTTACACAAGTGAAAAAAGTAGTGACTGATAGCTGATTTTAGTTGAGTATTTATTACAAACTAGTCGAATGTATTCAGTGTCGCTCGGGATAAAAGATCTCGAAATGCAGAATCATAATTCACAGCTAAATTAGGTTTCAAAATAACTTCTGGGTTCGATTACCGCAACTCCCGGTAAGCACACAGGCTTTGATATCCCCGTCTCGCTGATTGTAAGCCACAGCAACACTTGGTGTGTGAAATGAACTTCAACTCGGAGCTCACTTCCTTCGTGGGGGTAGTAAAATACGAAGTGCCTTGCCAGTCTTTGTCATCCAGGGTGTGATAGGTCTCGTCGTTCATGTTAAAAGGGTCCGTCCACATTCCTCGTAGACCGAAAAATCGTCATTTCAGACCTTACGATCCGCTTCCGTGGAGAACCGTGGATCTCGACAAAACTCCCTGCAATCCCCCCTCTTCCCTCTTTTTTCTCGTACACATTTTTTTACATAGAAAAGTTGAAAGGTATTTGTTTCTGTGGTTTATTTAGTGATTAAGGTGAAACTCCGTGCACAAATTTTGCAGGATAATTTTTGATTGTTTGCACCGTTGACGCATGTATAGAGTAGCAATTAGAGCGCTCTTAATAGAAGCTGAAACTTTTACGCTCAAAATCGTCAAGTGAAAATAAATCTAAACTCAAAATTGTATGGAAAAAGTCATGTTCAATTTCACCTTAAACATAAAAAATGTCCCCCAAGGAAAAACAAAAATAATTACAAAATCAGCCCAAAACCACATATATCGGAAAAAGTCACAAATAAAAAATCCCATCTAAATTCAGTCTGAAAGGGCTGCGAAGACGCCTTTTTAGTTCAGAAAAAACCGAGAGAAATATAATCACAAATTGAGCTTTGAATGATTGAAAACACTTCTAAGCGTCAGAAAACAACACAGTAGATTCCAAAATTCACGTCGAAATAACTCCTTAAATATTGATTTTTAAAACAGGTGTAAATCACTCAGAGAAACCAAACAAGAGATTTTTTTACGCGGGTTGCTTTCCTCCATTACTCAAAAACGGTACAAGATATCGACCTCATTTCAATCACGTTTTCCGTTTTAGGCCACGAGTGATCATATATTAGTTTTCAAAAAAAAAATCACAATTTTTGGTGTAAATACTTGAAACTTAAAATATTGAATTTTGGTCTCTAGATTGGCCACTATCATATTCAACCGAGGTTTTGACGTTTTAGGACAGTTTTCTTTGTTATATTTGCAACTCAAAGAAGTCGTTTTTTACGCGGGCCCTTACAAATTTGGAACGCATCCCCCGCGTAAAAAACGACCTTATTGTACACCTTATCACAAGCATAGGAAAACAACTCAAAATTAATTATAGCTCGTAACGCTGCTTAAAAAGCATAAATATCAAATAATCTCATTCGCAATTGCGCATCAGAGAAAACAGGATCGTTGTTGTCTGCTCCGCTGTTGAGTTGAGTCCGATTTTTACGAAAACGTTTGCGACGCGCATTGTTTTAGCCCGCTTCAATCTTCTGTTGCTGCTATTGTTAGCTACACAGTTTCAGCAATAGTCAGCAATAGGCTGCAAATAAGCAGAAGAAGGATCATCTTCGCAGGGCGACTATTGAAGATATTTTTTTTCTGCGGTTCCGTTTTTTTGATTTTGCTATGGGGATTTGATTCTCCCGCCCAAAATGGACGAGGTAGAGACTGACTCCTGTGATTTCGGAGACGGATTCATTGTCATTCCCCTTCCCAATCCGGACGGGTAAAAGGTTCCGCGAGTCGGGAAAGGAGCCCCACAAGAATGGGTCAATATGAAGCTATACCCAGGAGGATATCCAGCGCTCTGTCCGAAAATTTAAGCATTGAATACAATGCAAATTCGTAAGGATCTGCATGGTTTCAGCGGTGAAAGAAATTACTAAAGTCCGCCCTTACAAATTGCGTGTTTTGGTGTAAAGTCTCGAGCAAGCAAACCAGATTGCTGTTTGTGAGCTTTTCACGCTGGAGTACAACGTGTACATTCCAGTTCGCGCAGTTGAGATCGACGGCGTGATCACCGACTCGAGTTTGACCGTCGAAGATCTGTTAAAGACTGGTACCAGCCATTTAGGGCAGTGGATCTCAACCGATGCTCCGCGGCCGGCAAGTGGGCCGCGAAGCTCTTGGCAAATTTGACTGGTAGTTGAAATTTCTTTCTTGATACCTTTGTGAAAGCGGATTTTCAACTCCTTTGTGTATTAGGACCAAGACGTGAAACAAATTAGACTTGCCGAATGACTTGAGACTGAAAAACGCAGCCCTGTACTGCAAAACTTGTATCCGAATTTTTTTTTATTATTATTATTTTAGCTCTCTGTACTTCGCAGAGGGGACAGCGGAGCTCTTTGTGTTCTGCAAAAGGGGCCGCGGAGCCAAAAAGGTTGGGAACCACTGATTTAGGGATTCTAGCCTTCGGCCGGTAGATATACTTGATTGCAAGCAATTGCACTCAGTTTCGCTCGAAAAGGGTGCAAAAACCCGCACACAATCAGACTCGTTTCGGGTGATTTTCGCCGGGTCTGCTCTGCCGAACCATGTGCTCGTGGACCAGTTGCGTCTACACGTCTATCCGATGAATCTGACTTTGACGATTTAGCTGGGCAACCTTCTTTTGCTAAACCTGGGAAGTCAAGCAATCATTTACTTATCTTAATTACAATTGCCATTGGATCAAATCGCGCACAACCGGTTATTATTCAGTATGACCTCACCTGTAACATTGATCGTAAGTTGTACGAGGAAAAGATCTCACAAGCTGTCGAATCGATTCCAGATTTTCCATCCCACGAAGGATTTAACTTTTTCGCGGGCTTGATTCTCGATGCCACGTTGCAAGCCCAAACGAAGGATGAAAGTAACCGTCATTCAAAAACCGGGAAAACCAGTTTCGGACCACAACTCGTATAGGCCGATTGCAATGTTGTCCCGTATCCGGAAATTGATGGAGAAAATGATGCTCTATTGCTTGGACCATTGGGTCGAAGCAAATGGTCTACTGACAGATACTCAATTTGGTTTCACCGAGCCAAAGGCACGAACGATTGTCTTGCGTCGCTTTCAACAGAAATTCAGCTGGCGTATGCTAGCAAAGAACAAATGGCCTTAGTGTTCTTGGATATTAGGGGGCTTTGGTCTCCGTTTCTATTGGCATCCTTTTGGGTAAACTTCAGCGACAACGATTTTCTCCATATTTAATTTTTTTGCACAGGGTTTCATGTTTTTTTCACAGGGCTCATGTTTAAGCTCCCTTCTTTACAATTTTTATGTGAATGACATTGATGAATGTCTTGAATTAGATTGAGGTACTTACTTTACTTTACTTTGTTGGCTAACGGACCGTTTACCGGTCTAGGGCCGAACGAATTAGAGATGTCCAGCTTCTTCTGTCTTGGGCAGCCGTACTCCAGTCTCCTGGTACACCAGCAGGTCGTGCATCTTCTTCCACCGCGTGCGAGGTCTACCACGGAGGCGACGGTCTTTTCTTGGTTCTCTACCATGGGCGTAGCCAGAATTACGATTAGGGGGGGAGGGGCAAGTTCTTCAAATTTTAGAAGTAAAATTAATGGTATTTTGAAAAATAGAAATAAATACTACTAGTTAGTGATCAACACGGATTTGCCCGGTACTTTTGCCGCTGAAATGTCCTTAGTGGATCAACTGAAAAACCACGCCACATAGGCCAAGCATTTCAATCAATTATTTTTGATCTGGCTGATACTTTACACAGATGTTTCAATGGGCTAAAGATGTCGTTTTTTGCTAACATATGCGTTGAAAAAATGGACTTTTTTCGGATGGTGTTAAAAAAATAACTAAGACAGATAATTGTGTTTCATAAATTTCCTATGGAAGGTAATTATGTTAGCGTACTTGCAAAAAAAATCTACGATCTCGCGTGCGGTCTTGGCAGTTAACCGGAACATTCGACATGGCGGACGAGAAAATGCGTATAGGCATGTTTTTTCAATTTCTTTTTCGTTTTGTTTATCAATTCCTCCTGAAATTGCGTGATAAAATTGTTTAAGTAGATCTTACGCTTCAGGCTTGCCAGAAATTTTCGATGGAACGCAGTTGGGGGACCTTGGGCGGATTCGCCGACTTCGGTACCACATAGATATTCAGCCGCTCCATCTCCTCCAACGATCGCTTCGAGTAGTGGGCCGACGCCAAATCTGGCCAGAACACCGTGTCTTCGCCCTTATGGTATTTCTTGATGAACAACGCAACTTCTGGCATGGCAGGCACTTCGTACTATAAATTTCCCCGCTCACGACCAACCCGGAGCGAAAGAAGAGCGGCTTTGACATCCCCTTCTCGCTGATTGTCAGCCACAGCAGCACCTTCTTGGGGAATTTGGTGTGTGAAATAAATTTCACCTCGGAGCTCACTTCCTTCGTAGGACAAGTGAAATACGAAGTTCCCTGCCATTCGTTGCCATCCAGGGTGAGACAAATCTCTTCGTTCATCACCAACGCCACGTCGTGAATTGCCGGGAAAATCGATTTGACCATCTTATTCAGGCGCTGCCGCTGCTTCATTGCCTGCAGCTCCGAGACTAGTGAACGGGTATTGGCCGTCCATGTTCGCCTGACATGTATGTCCATGTTCGCCAAGCACTGTTTGATCGGTTGCACAGATCTCCAGGCCAAGCGCAGGCAGCGATGTAGCCACTTTTTCCTCGGTTTTTCTCTTCAGTATCCTTTGGAGCTTTTTGTCGCTCAGGGTCGTCGGCCGTCCGGAACCGGGCTTTCTTTCAATGCTCTGATTGGTGTCCTATAGTGCCAAGATGATAGGGATGCCGGAACGGGCGTATCCGGTGTCCACGAACTGCCGCACGATATCCGTTTTCGATCGTTATTTGAACGCGCAAATCAAATTTTTTCTGATGACTCTTCTGATGACTTACAGCATGCGTAGTGTCGTCAGTGCGTGTAAAGGTGAACTCATGAAAAATTGGTAATTTTTGTCAATTGTTTTTAGTGCAAACGTTATTAGAGTTATTGAAACCAAAATTCTGCACCGATTTCAAAATTAGGGGGCAACCCTGTTCCCCTCTGGCTACGCCTACGTTCTCTACTGAAGATAGTTTTGGCGGCACTCTCGTCAAGCCTTTTGGCTTCATGTCAAAAACTCCGAGCACTCGTCGATCAACTTCCTTCAGCGTCTATGCTTCATGTCCGTAAACGGCCAGCGGGAGTATCAGCGTCCTGTATAGCGCTAGTTTTGTGCAAGTTTGCAAACTACGGGACCTTAGCTGGTTCCGTAGTCCGTAGAAGGCCCTGATTGCAGATGCTACTCGTCGGTTCACTTCACGGCTCATATCGTTGTGACAAGCGTACCAATAAAAACGAATTCATCAACCACTTCAAATCGTTCCCCATCTATCTCCACCTTAGCACCAACACCACAGGAACTCCCACGCTCCCTACTGGCTACCATGTACTTTGTTGTGGATAGGGGTATCATGCATTAAACACGTAGTTTGGGTGTGTGCTGACTGCTGAACTCCGTGACGCCAGATCCCTTGAGGGGGGACCCTACTCTGGAAAGTTGAAAAATAATAATTTTTCTTGATTTGTTTTTCGAATGTTTACGGTAAGGTTAAGTGTTCGCGTATTTTAGCTATTGATTAAGGTACAGTCAGTTTTTTTTACGCGGGGGATACGTACCTCGTAAAAAAACCGCGTAAAAAAACCGCGTAAAAAAAACCGCGTTAATTCAAAAATCCGCGTAAAAGACCGCGTTAATTCAAAAATCCGCGTAAAAACACGTTTTTTTTAAATCCGCGTAAAGGTGTCCAGCAAGAAGGGCTTTAGAAAAAACCCGAGACGCTCTAGAACCAGTATTTAAAATTGTCCTCTTTGATGGTCATTCCGGATCTTTCGGTGGGCGGAGAGTATTTTTTGGACTAAATCTTTTACTAGATAAACACTTAAACGTTTCTGGTTCCAAACCCACGTTAATTCGGAAATTCGCGAATTTTTTTTTTTAAATTAGCGCGGTATCGCGTAAAAAACCGCGTTAATTCAAAAATCCGCGTAAAAAAAACGCGTTAATTAAAAAATCCGCGTTTAAAAAACCGCGTAAAAAAACCTGACTGTATATTGGAAGATGCATTTTGCATGGCGTGGCAGCGTTTTTCTCGAAACCATGTTTTACCAAAGCAGTCCGATACCCCTAGCAAAACCAGGTAGATGAAGAAAGCATTTTCGTTTTCGAGCACAGTTTTTCAAGCACTCCTCCTAGTCGAGCAATTTTAGTCGAGTACTCCTACTCGCTATCAGGAACTCACGTACTCTTTTACAGTCGCTGAGTAGCAATACAAAAGTGTTTTTGCGCGTCGGTGCGTGCTTGATGATGGGGAATGCATGAAGAAGAAAGAGTATCTCGAGAGCGTGTGTGCAAAAAACTTGAGAAGTGTAGCATATGTCTCGTTTTCAAGCAAGGAGAAAGGTTTTGCTTCTCGCTCGCTTTGCAACGTTGGCCGTCTCAAATAAAGGAAATGTAAGAAAAAATAGAATAATCTTGAGCATATCTCCAACTTTTGAAAGACAAGACGGTCAGAAAAATTACATGAACAAAATCGAACCAAAATGTCTGAAAAACGTACAACAGTGGAAAGACTACAACAGAGATAAGTTCTAAATTGAAAAAAATAGTTGCAATAAGCAGAGAAACACTTGTAAAACCAAGAAAAAAAAACTGAAAAATATTTTAAGATAATATCTAAGTCAACTTAAAAATCGACTATACCTTTAAAAATAACAACTATAAACCTGGAAAAATACCAAGCTCAAAAAACATATATCAAATTTAATTTGAAATGCATAAAAAATCTAGAAATTGTAGCTTGAAACAGCTGGAACACTTCGATAGACTTAGAAGAATGAAAAAGAATGAATTCCAAATTTCGCTCAAACGCTTGAAAAACGTCTATGAAGGCTAGTTAAAACCAAGAATGGAAGTAATGGTTTAAGAGGCTTAAACTAGTCAGAAAACATTAAAATAAAATATAATCAGAATTTAGCTAGAAAGAGCTGAAAAATACTTTTTGGGTTAAGTAGAAACAGAACATAATATGAAAAGCCATCTAAAACTATATTAAAAAACCCACTGGAAAAATGGATGAAGCAAACAAGATATTCCGAACTAATTGAAAATTCTTGGGAACACTCATGGAATCCAGTAAAAATGACAATAAAAAAAAATCAAGGTCAAAAAGAAAATGATATAAATTCAGTCTAAAATGGTTAAAAGTGAAAAATTGATTTCAAATTTAGCTTAAAGTAGATCCATAGATTGGGGACCATCCATTAATGATGTCACGCAAAATTTGGCAAAAATTAACTCCCCCCTCCCCCTTGTCACAAACTGTCACAACTTTTTCGACCCCCACCCCTCAGTAACGTCACGTTTTTATATCCCCCCCCCCCTTCCTTGGTTATAATTGATTAAAAATTAAGAAATTTGTAAAAAATGCATTTTTTCTAATTTGGAACGGTTTTACTAAAATAAAAACTGAAAGGAAAAGAAGCTTATAAAAGATAACTAGAAAAAACGCTTAATCCTTGGTCCCAGCATTTTGTTGATGGAGTCGCATAACTAACTGCAATACCATTGCTGATTCCTAAAAGACCATTTATATTTAGTTCCTCTTCTTAAAACAATTCGCAATCCAAATTTTCTCCACATGGTACAATAACCAATCATTCTTATTCACGTTTTGTCACAATTTACTAAAAATGCATTGAATTGCGCTGTAGAACTAATGAACATTATATTTTCTAAACCTAAAAAAAAGTTATTTCATTTTATCTCAAGCAGCAAAAAAAGTGATCGTAAAACTAAATATGAATGAAAGATGCGATCATCATAAATAGTTCTGAGTTGAACTCTGTTCTCTGTCTTTTTTTTTTTTTTTTTTTTTTTTTGAGTTGAAATGTGATGTCACACTCAAGCTAACCCCACCCCTCCCGCATATGTCACAAAATGTCACTATAATCTAAACTAGAATAGCTTTCGGACCCAATCCAGCCATCCAGGCTTTATGAGTCATACTGCCTACTGTGGTTTCCTCTAATCTGCAAGCTTTCGTTTTCGGTACACGAGCGAAACGGAAGCCAACCGCCTTTCGTCTCCACGATCGCGGCGTTCGATAACTCCCCTATGGTTATTCGAACCGGCAATTAAACCTCGAAAATGTATGCATTTTTGCTTGGTTTGCCAAATTGTGTAACATCAATTAATAATATTGCTCTTTTTTTTCTTTCTTTCTCTTCTCTGTTTGGCTGCTGGTCCTCGATCCGATCGCAGTTCAACGCGCCAAAGGTCTGCTGATCAAGGGTAAACATGGCACCAACAATTGTTTCGTCATCATCGCCCTTGGCAAAGAGAAGTACCAGACCTCGGTCAAGGAGAAGGCTCCGGACGCGGTAGAATGGCACGAGGAGTGTGAGCTGTAAGTAACCATTCTTCTAAACCTTATTCGGTTCGATAACGAAATCAATTCTTCCTTTCCAGACAAATCCCCACGCAGGGAAATCGAGCGGAACTGGTACTGACCGCACTGCATCACAACACCCTGGGAATGGACGAGTTTCTCGGCCAGGTTGTGCTGCCCCTGAACGAAATGGACGTTTACGAGCGGCCCCGCTCGCGGTGGTTCAAGCTCCAGAGTAAACCCGGCAAAGAAAAAAAGAAAGAACGTGGCGAGCTGGAAGTTCGGATAGCGTTCACCGTGAAAGCGGGCTCGTTGACAGACCTCAGCAAGAAGGAAAAGAACAAAAGCTCGATTAGTAATCTGGCGTCCAACGTGGGCGGCTCACTGCTCAGCATCGGAGCGATCGAAAAGCGTAAAGGTTTGAAGAAATTTGCCAAATCGCTCGGTTCAAAAGTTCACATCAGTGGTATCGGTAAGAAAAAGCACAAGGAGGTGGAAGGCGCTACGGACGATGCATCTTTTACCGGAAGCTACTCCAGCATCGGGACACCCAGTGGGCTCCAGTCGAGACAATCGCGGCAAACGTTCGGCGATGCCGATCCGGGTGTAATCAGCGAGGATGAGGACGAGTTTGTCTTCGACAATCTTTCCCACAAGAGCTCGGGCAGTTCGTTGAACATGCGCGCACATGGCGCTGCTGCGGCTCATGGCATACCCATAAAGTCTAACACGCAATCAAGCTCCTCCTCAACGCCGGACGAAATGAGAAAGCAAAAAGCGATGACTCTTCCACCGTCGAAACCACCGCGGCTGCTTTCCGAGCATGAAAGCGAAACTAAAGTCGATGAATGGGAGCAGAAACTGTACGGCAAGCACCTCGATATAGGCAGTACGGATTCCCTCAAGCGAAGGTCCTGGGAAAACTCCCGAGTCATGCTGGCGGTTCAACAGGAAGAGGAAGAAGATCGGGCACACAGGAATGCTCCGAAGGAATCCGCCGTTCCGGCACCGGTTTCGGTTACGGCACCTACCTCACCTCTGCTGGCCGACAAAAGTCACACGGAGGACAACAGCACGGCAACGAACGATAAGCCCCGGCCACTCCCTCGCGCTGGTTCGCAGGACATTGGAAAGGTCAACGAAAAACTTGTTCTCGACAGTCCAACAATCACCAGCAACAGTGTGAGCAACAGTCGCAAATCGATCAATCATCCTTCGCCGAAACAGGAAAAGGACAGCAATTCGTTCACCCGAAAGTTGAAGCATTTTATCAAGGACCATCGAGCGGAATCGATGGAAAACCTATCCAGCGCTGGAGGTAAGAAGCAGCTAAATGGAACCAAACAGCAAACCTTCAAGCAGAACCAACAGCACGAACGGATTATCATCGGTGGAGAAAATGGCAACATCGGTCCGGGTGATATGCTACCGATGATGGCCGCCCGACAGAGCAAACTGGTGACCGAGGTTTCGCCCGAGCTTGTGGCCAAGTACGAAGGTAAAACTCGCGAGGATATGATGAAGATTGCGCACAATCTCGAGAACGAGGTCCACTACCAGAAGCAGAAGGTGAAGGAACTCGAGGACTACCTGGACAGCTTGTTGCTGAAGGTGATGGAGTGTCACCCGAAAATTCTGCAGAATCCCTACCAGAAGGCACATCCTACCAAGAGGTAAGACCGTACGTGTGTGCGTGTGTGTGTTTTGTACGATTTTCTGACGGGGTCATTGGTGTCTTCCTATCTCTGTTCTTTTGCGATGCCTAACCAACGTTTAAAGCCTGTTTTTGCTGCGTGATTTAAAACCTGGTGCGTTACTTATTCTCTCTACTTACAGTGGATGATGATTTGCCCTTCTTCCTTACAGTGGCATTGGTAGGCAGCTGATGGATTGCGTCTATCTCTAGCGCAATAAAAAAACTCCGAGTACTAATAAGCATTCATGAAAACAAGTAACCATCATCCAAACCATCATTGAAAAACCACACTGACCCACTACTAACAACAGAACTGATCCAGAGCCTTAGGCGTGCCGGGTGAGCCACCAACCAATCAAACTGAATCAGGGTAAGTAGAAGGACTCGACTGCCTTCTATTCCTTGTTTGTCTGCCCAAACCAAGTAAAGGAAAAAAAGACAATACAATTCGAACGCTTTTGTGATCTAGAGTTTTGTTGGTGCCTTCGGATAACCAACCGATGACTAAAAAAACTGCTGTTGGTGCATTTTTGTTTTTTATTTTATATCTTATATTTTTGACCGTAGTGAAATTTACCTTTTGTAATTTTAAAGCCCTAAAACTAACCTTTCTGCTGTGGTGTTTAACAACCGTTTAACCGCAGTGCACTTCGTACTTGAGCCATGAGGCATAATCTCCGTAAAAGGGGCACTAATATATACATACACACACACATACACAAACATACATCAAAACCTACATACAGTTTGTACCTTGAGAGTGTCTATGAAGAAAATATGTTATTTTTAACCAAACTGTCCGTTGAACAACGTGAAGCACGTGTATGCCTTAGGTAGAGTAATAGAAGAAAAAACAATCACGAATGTCGTGTTGTGTCTGCATTAGGGAAGACCAATGATATTGTTCTTTTTGATGATCAAGTTTTTCTGTTTGTCTCTCCGTCTCTGTGTGGAGGATAAATAAACGTATATTTTACACTACGTAGGAGAAAAGTCGATGTTGGTAGTTGTTATTTTGGATGACAAGTCTTTGAACAAAAATTATTCTACTCATAGTAGAAGTTGTATAACCATGGTTTTGAAGAATCCTTTCTTTGGGATATTATTGTGGCCCAACAGCAGTAAATATCTTACTGTTTGACTACACTAAAGCTTTACCTCTGGATTTTGAAATGAAAAAAAACGCGGAATTGAACTTGATTTGAAATATATTTTAAATATCAGACCTTTACACAAATTAAAAAACACTCGCTGGGGCATCAATTCGCCATACTCTCCTTAATCCAAAAGTGTTTCATAACATCCACCAGCGTGATGCGGGAGTTGCTCGGTTTCCGCAGCAATTTGGAAATCAAATCCTTCGCGCCCACACTCATATGCCGCGGATAGTCCACCTCAAGCCGCCGAATCCGATCGTACGTGGCTTCAGTAGTTTCCGACTCAAACGGAGGATAGCCAACTAGAAACTCATAGCACAGAATACCAAGGCACCACTGATCCACCGAGTCATCGTAGATCTTGCCATCCACCATCTCCGGGGGCAAATAGTCGAGCGTACCGCACATAGTTTTGCGTCGGTTTGAGTTAGTATGAGCAGACCAACCGAAATCCGCCAGCTTAACGTTGTCATCGTCCGTCAGAAGAATGTTCTCCGGTTTGAGATCACGATGAATAACATTATTAGCGTGACAATAGTTAAGAGCGTCCGCCACCTGATAGGTGTATTTCGCTGCTCGTTTTTCATTAAACCGTCCATTAGGTGACGCCTTCAAATGTTTGTACAATTCACCCTGCGAGGCCAACTCCAGTGCCAAATAGATTCGCCTATCGTCGTGAAACCAAGTGTACAATCGCAGAATGTGAGGATGCCTAAAAAATAACCCCTTGATATTTCGTACACAAGTCACACCAAATTAAACTTACTTCAATCGAGATTGAATTTCAACCTCACGCAGCAACTGCTTCTCTACCCGTCCCTTAACCAGTTCCGATTTGAACATTACCTTCATAGCCACCATAAACTTGCTGTGCTTCTCGCGAGCCAAATACACCCGACCGAATTTTCCTCGCCCGAGGGCACAACCAAGCTCGAAGTCCGACTTGCTCCAGTGATATTTCTTCCCGTAGGCCGGATGGGACATCATACTGACGATGGACTGTGTGACTCCGACGACGTGCTCCGAGCTGACACCCTCTATCAGCTGGGGAAGATCGTCCAGCGCGTACACGCGATCCGTGGTGGTCATTTCGGAACCGAACAATTAGGACGGTGGAAAAGTTTGGAAAACCCGAAACAAACGGTCGATGGCGCGAGCGAGAACAATAAACGGCTTTCTAGCTGGACTGTTTGACAGTTGTTTGAATCGGAGGGTTTGGTGCTCAAGTCGACCCTACTCTTAGGTCAACTGGTTGTAAAGATTTTTCTCGAGCATTATCCCTATAAAAATTTTGACAGATTCAGAATATGTCTCAATTGGGTTTTATTTAAAACTACACTACCCGTCATAAGTTTGGAATCGCTTTACTGAGTATTGCAACCAGAGATGCCAGATACACAGACAAATCTGTATTATACAGAACTTCTGTGTTGCGATACAGACACGCACAAGCCTACAGATTTTATACAGACATTTGGTATAATACAGATATTACACAGATATCTGATATTCAACATCAGCGGTTCTCAACCTGGGGCACGCGTACCCCTGGGGGTACACGAAAGCCTTCAGGGGGTACGCGAAAGAAAAATCAGTGATGGCGGACAATTTTTCTCTAAAATACTTAATTTGTTTTTCAATCGTGCTCTTAAAACATGACTGTACTGCCCATAATCGCATATTTGTAACATTTGCAAAACTGGTTGTTCGAGCAAAAGATACTTTTATATTTTGTCCTTAAATGCATTGTTCCCAATATATTCTTGCAAATAGACACTTTAATTAAGCTTAGTATCTTGAAGAAAGCACTACTTTACACTATGTATACATTGAACATTACTTTTGAAGTCAAATTGGTTGAAATTTTCGCAATGATACTTTTATGCCGTCACTTTCAAGCTACTTTTGGAATATATCACGGGGGAAATGAAGTTTTTCTTGTGTTCAACAAGCATGAGCTGAACATCAGAAACGGATCACCGGTGGTTGGTTACCGGACCAGAATAACTTCCGAATTCCAAAGGATGCAGATGTGAATTTAGATGGAAACTTTTTTGACAAAAAAGTTGAAGAAGTTAAGTAGTGTTACAATTATGCGGTCATTTACGCTATGTGACAAAACAACTTGGTATTTTTTACAACTTTTTTCAAACAAACATAAGCTTATTTTTTCAGATGTAAAAAGTACATAATATTTTAAGCATTACCCAATAAAAAGCGCGAATTCCATAAAATGTCGAATGTTACAATTATGCGATTACAGGCAGTGTAGCAATCAAACAAACTATATGTAGTTCAATTTGAAACCTAAACAAGAACCGTCATGATCTACCACTACTCTCTCCCACTCTGCGAAAATATTCCAAGCCAGGGGGTACAATCGATATGAAAAATATCGCCAAGGGGTACGTGAACAAAAAAAGGTTTAGAACCGCTGTTCTACATAATCGTTTTTCCAGTTTACACAAAAAACGAACACAAAAACTGAGAGTCACTGTAGCTGAACACTTTGCTGAACATATTAATCTTGCGTCTTTGAGAGTGAAACCTTGACAACGGGACTCGAGTCAGGCTATAAAGTTTTCACCGGCCCCGTGGGCACAATAGGCATTACTATGCCTGCTTCGCTCCCAGTAACAAACAACGATCGATTGCCATGCAGGTTATATAGGTTAAAAGATCCTTCGTTCTATTCGGAGCAATATCCAACGTTGAAGAATTACTCAAATGTCCCCACTTTTCTCCGAAACCCTGCATTACCTTACCATTCCCATCCTGACCGGAACGACGATTTTTATCACGGGAAAGACTCTTACTTCTATGTTTTACTAGGATTCAAAAGTTAAATTAGTTCTCGATTAATCGACCAACTATGATAGACTCGCGGTATACAGACTTATACGGACATTTTTTATGTATTATACAGACTTGTCAAAAACAAAAGTCTGGCATCTCTGATTGCAACACCCAGTTTGAATATTGCAACACCCCGAATAGTTTAGCATCACTTGATATGGGCAGATCAATGTAACTCTATCTCTTGATTCTGGAAACCTAGTGAGTTGTGGTCATCAGCTAAGTTGCTCAAGAGGTCAAGGGCTTGTGATTGGAGGAGAGTATAGTCCGGAATTCAGCCACAACGCAGCGCTAGTGTGCATGTAGTTTTGAGTGTTTTGAACTTAGTTTAGCTCAATAATCACATTATTTACACTGATCGTTTACGCATGACGAAGTGAAACAAATTTGAATGTTGCAATTTGATCACCATGCACAATACGTAAGCTTGTGTGTGTTTATTCTAAGAAACCATCCATTAATGATGTCACGCGTTTAGGGGGGTGGGGGTTCAATTATTGTGACATTTTGTGACATATGGGGGTGGGGGGTTAGCTTGAGTGTGACATCACATTTAAACACAAAAAAAAAATAAATAAAAAAGTCACATA